>NC_080089.1:24245533-25578866 GCF_950005125.1 Chionomys nivalis | reverse complement strand
GTTAGCTTCTCTTTCTCAAATAAATCTTCTCGTGGAAGAATTCTTAATGATCTTGACAGATTTTCCCTTTTCACATTCTTCTCCCATTTCCCTTGCCCACACATCATTTCAGATTTTGCCCTTGGAACCCTCCTTCCTCCATCATGGGAAAAATCACAACATGGACCTTCTTATCACATGTGTGTTGGAGAAGATAACAGGATAATGGGGTAGTCAGAGACTGAGGCAATAGAGAGGTGGTTGGGAGGGTAGACAAAAGCCCTGGGGTGGGTTCCCAGGGATGAAGAGATAAATGAGAAGAAGAGAGGTAGGGGATAGCTTTCCTGAGGGCATCACATATGTAGACCCTAACACATACAATTAGGTAGAAGCACTTGGCAAACCCAAAGATTTTCATATTCTGGATTGAAACATACCTTAGCCATAGACATAACTAGAAGGCTTCAGGAAAGCAGGAACAATCCACAAACATCTTGAGAAATGCTAGAACTCTAAGTCCTGGAGCATCTCTGAAGGTAGAACTTGCCCGTTTCTGTTTTCAGTATGAATGAGGTCATTATGGCTGAGAAACTGTCATGAAATTCTAACAAGAGAAACTTAGTAATTCTTAGTGCTACACAGATAGCAATGTTGTAGGAGGCTCCTTGTTTGTTCCCAGCTGCTCAGTCCCAAAATAACCACACAGAAACTGTATTAATTAAGTCACTGTTTGGCCTATTAGCTCTAGCTTTTTACTGACTAACTCTTACATCTTAATTTAACCCATTTCTATTAATCTGTATATTGCCACATGACTGTGGCTTACCAAGTATAGTTCCATTCGGTGTCTGTCTCTGGTGGGGCTACATGGCATCTCGCTGACTCTGCCTTCTTTCTCCCACCATTCAGTTTAGTTTCCCCTGCCTAGCCTAGCAGAGTTCTGCCTTGCTATAGGCCAGAGCAGTTTCTTTATTCATTAACCAATAAAAGCAACACATAAACAGGAGGACCTCCCACACCACACCAACATAGACACAGACACATTGCATTCGCTACTAATGACCTAAAGTTCATTCTAGTCTATTGAATATACCCCTACTCCATTCCTTCAAGGACATTACTGATGTCCTTATCTAAGACATACTCAGTATTCCTTCTTGGAACTGAGATGCATTATTTCTCACAAAGCCAGGGTCTTATCAATAGTGATTGTATTCCTTGTTATACTTGGAATTTTATAGCCCAAGAAAACAGTGATTCATCCTTTATGCCCAGACCAGCTTCACAATGTAATTGGATGAAATAGTCTATGAATTATAATTTTGTGAAGATGAATTATCTAAATGTTTAGAAATCATGTATGATCACACCATCATAGGTTGGTGGGAATATCATCATAGTTAATGGTGCTCAGGAGACCTCAATTTATTTCACTAGTGCAGACCTGCATTTTGTGGTGTTGTTTTGGCATTTGTTGGGAACTTCTCTCACTGAGACCTCCTGGGGAAATGTGGCCAGGGTGTTTCAACTAACCCAAACCATACTCAAAGTTCAAAAACTATAAATTTATTTGTTCCTGCACAAGAAAATCACAAGCTCTCAGCATGAAGCCAATGTGAGGAAAGAAGGGGGAGGAGAGCTTTATAAAAAGCATCATCAACTTATGTCTTCCGTAAAGCTGTCGGTCTGTCCATAAACTGGCATCCAGGAATCTCTACCCACACCTTGCTGCACAGGGCTACCATGTGGCCCTGAGGAGACAGAGGTACAGCAGGAGAAGATTCCACTTGTATATCTGCACACACCTTCTCTCCCAGTACCTTCTGATGATACATAGCAATGTGTACTCAAAGCTGAGTATAACTCTGAGTGGAGAGAATCCTGAAGTCAACCACTGTAGGCTGCAGTGGTGTTTATATATTTAATGTAGTTAATACAGGCTACAATCTTAGGCTGTCACCAAAGCAGATCATCTTTACAGCAACTGAGTTGTTTTCAGATGTTTTATCAAAAGCTCTGGGTTCAGGCCTATGGACTTGACTCCTGTCCTGCTTCTTCTTGTCTATAGCATGTATCTTCTTTTGCTGAAATAGAAAGGAGAGCAAAGTTAGCTCCCGGCTTCATTCTCTTGCCATCACTTGGATGAGTTGATGTCTGCCCTGACCTTTTAATGCAACTGGATGAGGTATGTTTTTACACACCACCTGCCTCCAGCTCATCCTGGGAAGTCCAGAATGAATTATCATTAAGCTCTTCCCACCATGTATTTCATCCAGTCATTGGTATAAGACATGCAAGAAAGAAGAAACTGAGCTCATCCTGCACCAGACTGAAGAATTTCACCTTTCAGAACCAAGGCAAGACAAAAAGACAGGAAAAATTATGGAAAGATGGGAACAGGGAACATGAAAAGGGGAACAGGCTCCTCATCCCAGGCCTGGCTTGCCTGTCATGCTAACACTTAGAAAACTTCAGGTACTTCCAATACATCCAAAACTTACCTCTTGAAGCAGTTAATGCCTTTCTAACGACCTCCCAAAGATGTCACTAGTAGGACCCCTGAGTTGGGTTGCATAGTCTGACAGTCCAAGTTCCATTTCTAGAATGCATGTAAGTCAAGAGCATTGGAATAGCCTCTATCATTTGGGGTACCTTTAGGATCTCCCCAATCAACAACTCATAAGGAGGTAGTGATGTACTTGACACTTAGGTTTTCATTCAATAATGCATGTCTTCTTTGAGCAGCATGACTCAGCCATGCAGCGTACCTCTGTTCATACTCCTTTTTAATTTATCTTACACACTAATAATGATATAGCTTCTTCTTACATTCATGGGTTTAGCTAACCCAGAGGCCTTCTCCCTGATTAAGCATTTAGCTCCGGACATCTCCCAGTCCCATTATTTCATTTCACATGTGTTCAACTACTTGATTATATATGTTTAACTTGGGGGTAAGATCATATGTTCTCATGTAGCTTCATAAGGCACACTTCATTTTTGGATGATGATTTCCCATTCCCACCACTCCACTAACTGTACTTTTCTGCTCCCAGTATCCTCACTATACACTTTCTTTTCAACTATTTCCTGTTATTCTCCCTTCCTGTGTGCATAATATGACCAATATCTGGTTTCCTGGCTTCCACATATGCTCTGAGTTAAATACATGCAGCATAAACAAATGTAACACATCTTTGCCTAGTTAAATAATTATTCTACAGCCTTTTGTTTAAGTAAAACACTCCCATAGTACCACATACATCCAATTACACATACATATAAACCCACTCCCCTATAAATAGAAAAAGCTTGTCTTTCTCATAGAAAATTATAGAAATAAGGCTGTTTTATAAGAGTTGATCAGCACAGACTTTGTTTTATATCAGTAGTCAAAAATGACAAGTCTCTAGGGCCTGGGAAAGGGTAGACAGTAATAAGACAAAAATGTGGGGAACCAACCACTTGGAACTATCTAACCAATTAGGTGTCTCGTCCCTGAGGTGGTCTGACTCTCCTCTCAACAGATACTAATTGTCGGTAGCTCTTCATCTAGGGGATCAGAATATGATAATCAAGGATTGAAGATTATATGCCTGTATGGAATACCACAATGAAATCATTGTTTTGTAAAATGAATGTATGTTAATAATTTTTTTAGGAAGCAGTATGATAAAAATGGAGAGGACAGAGTTCACCATGATACAAATATATGAACCTCATGAAAAAGAAAAGCAAATTATACCTCACCAAGAATGGTCATTTACAGTAGGTATTAAAGTTCATCTATTCCTCCTTATATAGAGCTTTACTTAAGCTCTGATCAAAACCTGGCTTGGTGGGAGTACTTTTTTCTATTACTCTGCTTTCTTTTAGTAGGTTTAAATTGTTTTGTGTCATTAATAATGTTTTTTGTAAATGTTTTACCAAGTGTTTTATCTGTACTTTGCAAAAGACTTTGGTGTCCCCATGCCAATCAGTGTCTAGTCTAGTGATATTTCTATACCTATGCGTGGATATCACATGGGACTGTGATTGACTGGTTGACTATGTTGCTGAATACCTATACGATGTATTGTATACCTTTGTGAACTATTTTCAAAATTTTCCATACCTCAAAGGGATCGTATCTGTCTTATAATAACAATGAAAAGATTTAGCATAATGTCGATACAAGAAATAATCAATAAAGTTAATACTGATAAAAGTGGAAAAATATAAATTACCATTGCAGCTAGGGTTGACAGTATTACTGTGATTAAGATTCAAAAATGTGTAAACTATAGGCTTAAGATCTTTGGTTTTTCTCTTTCCATTCATAGTGCTGATCTGAAAGAGCATTTCCTTATTCGCATATGTGCACCCTTTTCTGCTAGTCTATACCATTATTAAGGAGAAATTTTGCTTAAACCAAGGCTAATATAGAAGACTAAGATCAAGTATATAAAGTCACTATTTCTATGAATGTATATATTAATTTTATACATTCATCTACATGATATTAGAAAATCAAAGGGATCTGTAATTTTATTACCAGCTTCCAATTTGAAGAATAACTTGACAAACAATTAGTAATATATTCATAGCAATCTTCTCATGATAAGTGGCAAGAGAGAAAAAATTGCTCTTCAATGGCAAGTTCTCAAGCGATGCCTCATTATTACTTTCTATGTCATCCTATTTGGTTATTAAGGTAATCATGAAGGGTGATCATATTCCTTTTTACAGAAAAGCAGCCTGAAATTCCTTTTATTTCAGTGTTGTCTTTTTCTTTCTAAATCACCCTACCCCTATTTAATAAATTCTGTTTATTTTGACCGGGGATATATCTCCATGATAGAACAATTGATTAACACAAATAAGACCACTATGGAAAATGTATGTACTAAATTGAGGCTTGATTCCACCTCACTAATTATAGCACTTACTCTGTCTTTTGAGCTGATTTCATTCTTTATTCACTAACTCACTGTAGACACCCAACATTTGGCATCCACTGAAGAAACTTTGGATCTGAAAAAAAAATCTAAAACATCTGACAAAATGCTGTAGGCCAAGTAATTGACAGTCTCATGTGTGGGTCAATCCAAGGAGTATCCATGAAGAAATAATTGAGGCGAGATCAATGAGTCTTCCATCTGTAGTTTCCTGGGAATATCATTTAATTTTCACAGATAGTTTTGGACTCCAGTAGGAAGGTAATACTCATTGTAACTCCTGCTCTCTCTCCCCAAGATCATCTCTGTTCTTATCTTGACAAGATCTCAATTTGTATTAATAGCAACACATCATGAAAAAGGACATTTCAAAGCTTACTCTAACTCTGTATCATTGAGGATGTCTGTCCTTACTAATCCTATTAATGAATGTAAATTTTCTTCTCAGTACTTTTTAAAAAAAAATTAATGATTTCAGTATGAATGCATTATTTTAAAAATGACTTTATGATGTCTTTTTTCAATATTTTCTTGAGTATATTAATTCTGTATATCACAATGCTTTTGTATCTATTATAAATATGGCACAATTAAGTACCAAACTAAATTACCTCTATTAAAATAACCATTGATGAATAACAGTAGAGAATGCAGCAGAGCAATACCCTTTAAATTTTCACCCTTTCACAAGTGCAATAAATTTTGGTTAAAATATTAGTTACATATTTAGTACTCAGAAGATTTAAATACTTATAGAAAACTTGGTGCATATATCTAAGAAAATGACTGTATTTCTTTAGAAACAATGTATTTCACTGCATTTTAACTTTCTGTACATGTTTTCTTCCCATCAAGAGAGGTCAATGTTATTCTGTAAGAATAGGTTGAATTTCTGTTACAAAACCAATCAGCCCTCGAGATACAGTTCAGTGAAAAACCTTTACCCAGCATTGCCACGGCCTGAGTTTCTAGTCCCAATGTTTCAAAAACAGAGCCAGAGATTGCTGTCTTTTAAAGTTCATTTTAAATACAAAACTTAAATAAAGCCCAGAAACCAAATCAGATAACAACCTGAAAAAATGAGAGATTGCAGGGAGCCGTGGAACTGGCTTGGCATGGCTGCCTTGAGAGATATGTGTCATAGATTTTATCAGGCTGGAGTCTATGGTTCTTGGGGCACGATGTGCATGCCAGTTCTGAAAGACTGATGCACTCCATCTGGCAGTGAAGAGTTCAAGTCACTTTGTGTTTCTCTGTATATTCCCTTAGTAGTCAAGGAAACATGAAGACTTGGAAGGACAATTGGTCTTAGACATTAATCTTGAAAACCCTGTATGGCTTGCAAACTTCACTGTATTCTGGCAAATACAACTATATTGATCCTGGCAAAAAAACAAACAAAAATTGAGTCACTCATGCAAAGAAAGCAAATAGAAAGAAATCATGAGGATACCCAGGTGTGTGTGTGGTGTGTGTGTGTATGTGTATATATGTATATGTATATGTATGTATATGCAAAACTTTCAGATATTTTAGGTAAGTTCAAATATCGTATGTAAATAATTTAAGAATAAAAGTACATCTTATCCAAACCAACATTGTTAAGTAAGTTGAACATTTGAAAATAACCAAGTAGAAATTCTGGAACTGGAAAGTCAAATGGCTATTTGAAATATGCATTAGAAGACCTTAATAGTATATTTTAAGCATGCACGGAAAAGAACTGGGGGCTTAAGAAGTAGATTAAATTTTATTTACCAGACTGCAGAAAGAAGATAAACAGGAAAGAATTTAAAAAGAAATGAACAGAGCCTCAGGGATCTGGTCGACCCTTCAAGAGCTCCAATATGTGTCTGACTGTCCATAGAGGAAAGGAAATGATAAATGGAAATAACAAGTACTTGAAAAGTAATGAATAGTTTTTTAAGTTTGATGAAAAGCATTTATATTACATGCTGGCTGTGTCGGTGACTGAAACCCAAGTTCTGACCAGGGCAGAGATTGGCAGAGCACTGGGTCTTGCTGGCCACCACCTCGCTGAAAAGGAGCTAGGCCCAGGTTTAGCATCTGAAGCTGCTTCCAGGGAGCAAGGGAAAGAGGTTAAGAGGAGGTATTTTATGTATGTATTTGCATATTGTGCTGGTTATGCACAAGTTGGGGTCTTTCAGGTCTTTCAGGAAAAGCAAGCCTCCAGTGAGAAAATGCTCCCTCCAGACTGGCCTCTAGGCAAATCTGTCAGGCATTTTCATGTGTAAAGAATGACGTAGGAGGGACAAGCTCACTGTAGGTGATGCCAGTCCTGAGCAGATGGTCCTGAAAGGACAGAAAAGTAAGCTGAACAAGCTATGGAGAACAAGGCAGGAAGCAGTAGTCTTCCACAGCTTCTGTTTTGGGTCCTGCCTTTGACTTCACCCAGTAATGGACTGTAATCTAGGAGGCGAAATAAATTGCTTTTTCCCATCTTGATTTTGATCATGGTGTTTCATCACAGCAACAGAAACTAGAGCTAAAATACATATACTACACATAAACACGGGCACTGAGACAAATGGAGAATTGTAAAAACAGCCAAAAAGAAGCCACTCACCATGCCAAAGGGGTCTTCAGTAGCTGGAAAGAAAAACAGATCCACAGATCCACAGAAGCAGTGGAGGCCCTAAGACAATGTGGAAATATTACAACAAGCCGGCAGACTTGTTAATGGAGAATTCTGTACTCAGTGTATTTCACAAAGTCCAATGTATTTCCTTGATGTGAACACTCAATAAACTAGGAATAACAGATTTTTGGAGTTCATCTGTTTGCTTTTTATGGAATATGCTATGAGGACTATCATCAGCAGTTTCCTTTCTGTGCAGTGTGGTCAACTATACTTGCATAAATTAAGATGGCTGCTGTACCCCCCAGCAATATGATTGTTGTTTGTGTATGACTGTATGCATTAATCATTTAAATCATTAAAATTGTTGAAATAATACTGTTCACTGAGGTTACCAGCTGCATCATAGTACAGCTAGGATTTAAGTCAAATATAAATCACCAAATCTGTGTTCTTAGACATGCAACATCTGAACTTCACCTTAACTTTGTGAAGGACTTCAAATGCAGTGTCTTACTTTACCTCCATAACAACCGTGAAAGCAAGCAGATAAACAAAAGAAGCACTTCTTCTTTATTTATGTGACTGCCAAGAATCAGGGATCTTATAGTCACTTTTCCCAGATGGTCCATTGATAAGTTACAGGATACGATATAAACCGAGTTCTAATCTCGATGCTAGAGCCATGCTTCTCTTTATAGGCTAAGTCATACTATCTCCTAAACATACCCAAAGTGTCTTTGCGGTGGGCATCTAGAGAATTTGTGCACTGAACAAGATATAGTTATTCCGGTCTATTTACGAAACCATCTTCACCCATCTACAGTTTTAATTGTAAGAGAATTCACTCTATCGTTTAGAGGCTGTACGAGGACCTTGGTCCCACTTGGAGATGTAAAAAGCAAGTTTGCCTCCTGAAGGGTCTTTTACATGGAGTGGGGCCCTAGAGGGTGAAGGGGAATAACCAGTGGGTTGCACTCTAATTTAGGCAAATGTTTTTGTGTCTATCTCTCTACCTTCTACCTTACAGTCTTAAGCATTTATCATCATATGAACAAAGGATACAACAAAAATTCAAATAAGGGAGAGATAGATCTGGACATGGGAAAAAATAACAGAATTATCCTAATGGCTCATAAATAAAATAGAGCCATGGGAGGACATACCTCCTGAATTTATTTTCATACGCTTCACAGATCATCTTCTTAATGTCCTGGCCTCCACCTCATAGTTCACCCATAGGCCCCTACCTGGAGAGAAGGGTGTCAGTAAGCACACTTAGGAGTGTGTCTCATAGAGAAGCCAACATTTTCAGTAATAAACATGCCAACAATGTTAAAGAATTTGAGACACAGTATCCACTCTGGAAGTTGTGGCTTAATTATGACCATTTCCATTTAGATTTGAGATAATGACTTGTAAAATGCAAAGAGTCTCTAGCTTCTCATATCGTAGGCTGCCACTGTTCTAAAATTAAAAAATATTAAACAGTGTGCTCCACATTTTCAAGTCTAACCCAGGTAAACAAAACATTAACATATATATTTTGGAATCTTGGAATTCCATGGCTTGGAATCTTGGCCATGCCCAGAGCACACAAGTTTCACAATGCATCATGGACCTGAACCTTTCTGCTTGCAAAACTGATGCACCATTTTTTTTTTCTTGTTTGTTTTTAGACACTGTCTCACTCTATTGTTCTGGGTGGCCTGTAACTCACCATGTAGATGAGACCTCACAGAAATTCACCTGCCTCTACCACTGGAGATTAACAGTGTACTCCACTGTGACTGGACAAGGTCATACAGTGCATTCATAAAGCCTCGTCTTTGTCTGAAGACTCAGGTTCGAACATATTGTTTAAAGGGTCTAATCTTGTATATGTATGAAAATAGATTTTCAGGTCCTGTCCATGTCACTTAGCAGGAATGTATCTTGTTCAGGAAGGTGGCTGGCACTCAGCATTTATTACTTCCAAATTAAAGCATCAATACAACTTCTACACACTCTTGAAACTTAGCACTTACTAGTACTCTGAATGAGTGTTTCATCCTTATTTTCTATGTGAGGGAATTGGGACTTACAGGAGTTAAAATTCTTGTGTCTATTCTAAGTTAGTAGCTAACAAAACCATATTCTAATTAACTGACTGATGTCAAAATTTCTTAACCATATCATACATCAACTTAGCATCTCACAGCCCAAAATTCTTTCATTGGTGATTTAGGAAAACTAACTGTGAAAAGTACCAAACGCAGCTGTCTTAAACATAGATGGTGTTTCCACTTTCCCTCTGCAACAGGCATTACAACAAGGAGGTGGGTAGTATTTGTGAGAAAATACTGGACAAATGTAAGGATTTATTATTATTCAAGCACTTACATATTATATTCCTACTAGTTTCAGAAAAGCACAAACCTCAATCCTAAAAATATACTGAACCAAGTAAGGTGGTGTAAAATGTAGAATAAGTTGGTAAGAAAAGAAATGGAGACCAACAAAGGTAATAAGGAAGAGGGCAGAGACCAATGAAGGAAATAAGAAAGAGGGATGCGGGAGGTGACATTAATAGGAAAAACACAGCTAAACTGAACTAAAATCAACAAACTATAGTCTGAGACTCAAGGAGTTGCTCCACTGGGTGACAATGCTGCTGTTAACATGCTGTGTGATGGTACCTAGGCTGTGTTTTTGTTTTGCTGTAAAGAAGTATATCCATTCCTAAGACACTATTCAGAGATTTCTTCATAACAATCTTTTAGTCACTATTTGCTGTCATCTACAATTATGTGAAAAGAACTAGGGCAGTAAATGGTTCAGTTGTTTTGGTTATCTCTTATTATAAGCAGAAAACAGTTGGTCAAAGCCAAATCAGAAAAGTCACCACTGTAAGAGTGTCAAGAGAAGTCTCATGGGCAAATGATTTCCAATGGCTTTTCTGTTGATGATTGTTATACAATGTGAGGACTTTCTCAATTTGCCCTGCAGTACCAAGATTGTATTGACCAGCAACAAACAACCTCAAGGGTTTGCTTCCATGCTGGATCTTTGTACTTTCTTCAGTGTTTAAATGGTGGATGCAACAGAGTCAGATATATAGGTATAAAAGAAAAGCCTACTTGGATGAAATGATGAATCTACTGAGAATATGTACTAGAAACTACCTTAGAGCTGTTTGGGTATAACATGAGGTGAAACCCAAAGACACATTGAAAATTAGATTCTATAAATCACTAAGCTTCTTCCATTAAGCAATATGGTCATACCATCAAGTTCAGGAGGGCAACCAAGAGCATTGGTAACAGGCTGTCATATTTGGAGGATCTATGGAATGTTACTGTCCAACAACTCTGACAGAGGTAGCCCTTTTCTGATAGTGGGCTTTTTGTTAGTCTGTGGTGTCTAGTAGGGGCATTTTGACCTGAAATAGAACAACTCAACTTAAATTACTTTTATATATGTGCATGCATATATTTTATTAAGCATCTGAAATAGTAGGCTTCCAAATGACCTTCTTCAAACTTCCTTAATATTATTAACCCCCTCTTCTATACTGCCCCATTTAAGTCCTCTTTTTGTTAGTCCCCTTTAACCTTTTGTCTTCCCTTTACTGAAATCTTCCCATGTCCCCTTATTAATTTCCTGATCTCTATGGGTATTACAAATGGAACACACATCAGAAAAGTCAAAGCTATCATCCAGAATTGAGATAAAACATGTGTCTTTCTAGATCTAGGTTGCCTCACTCTGAGTGATTGTTTCTAGATGTACTGAAATGAATTTCTTATTTTCATTTTTCTTATTAACTGACCTAGATTCCATTGTGCAAATGTAAAACATTGTTATTATCCATTCATCAGCTGATGGGCATCTATGCTGTTTGCATTTCCTAGACTTTAATAGACCACCAATGAACATGGCTGAGCAAGTATCTCTACAATAGAACACAAAGTACTTTGAGCATATACTCAAGACTGGCATAACTGGATTTTTTAAATTTTGAATATTTTTAATTTATTTTATCTACCAACCACAGTTTCACCTCTGTCCTCCCCTCCAGTTTCATCCCCCAACCTCCCTTTTACTCTTCCCATCCACTCTTCTCTGTCTCCATTGAGAAGAGGTAAGGTCTCTCACGGAAGTCAACAAACATGGCATATCAACTTGAGGCAAGACTAAGTTAGTTCCTCTCCCTTGCATCAAGGCTGAACAAGGCATTCCACCATAGGCAATGGGGTCCAAAGAGCCAGCTCATGAAGCAGGAGCAAGTCCTGGTCCCACAAACAGACCAAGCTACACATCTGTCACCCAGATGCAGAGGGCCTAATTCAGTTCCATGCTGGCTCCCTCATTGTAGGTCCAGATCTGTGAGCTCCTAAAAGCTCAGGTGAGCTCTCTCTGTAGGTTTGTCATGATCTTGACGACCCTTGAGCAGAGCTGAATTATATGATAGATCTATTTCTAGCAATTCAAAGAACCTCCAAACTGTTTTCTCTAATGCTGCACCAGTTTGTAGTTCTGGAAACTGTAGATGCATGGTTCCCTTTTGCCACATCTATGCCACCCCTTGTCATCATTTATTATGTTTGATATTAATCATTTTAATTGGGGTAAAATGCAATCACAAAGTAGTTTTAATTTGCATTTCTCTGATGACTAAGGATGCTGAGCATTTTAAAAAATATTTCTCAGCCATTTATAGTCCATCTTTTGATTACTCTGTTAAGTTCCATGACCTATTTTTTAACATACTAGCATTTATATTTAATATTTTTTCATTTATTTTACATGTCAACAAGTTTCCCCTCCCTCCTCTCCTCCCATTGAAAGACCCCCCGAAGGATGTCTTTCTTCTGGAGAGACCCCCTACCCAAGGATCAGTCGAGACCACTCGTGCGGATGCAAACAGCAAAAGGATTTTTTATTCTGTCATGACAGGGTCCCTCAGGTTCGGGATATGAAGGACATCCACAGCTGTTACAGCCCATCTTTTAAAGCAAAAAGCCACAGAGACGGGGGGGGGGGGGGGGAGACCTGTAGGTTGTTTTCCAACTTATTGGATTGGCTTATTCAAAAAGGCTATTACCAATAATTAGCTGGAGAGTGATTGCCAGATCAGATGAGGTAAAGGGAAACTTCTGAAGGTCACTTTGCCCCTTCCCAGGGACTAAGTCAAAACATCAGTAACTGAGTCAACACCTAAGGGTTATCATGGCCCTATTCAGGGAGATGGAAAGTTTCCAACATCTCAGTACGTGCATGCATAGCTGTTATGTCCTTGGTTCCCAGGGGAGGTGGGGAAGTACTGAGAGTCATCAGAAATGGCTTTAGATTTTTCTTAAAGTTTTACATTTTCTTAGGGTTGAGGGGGCTTACAAATGCATTTAGAGTCTTTCACCATCCTCTTCCTTTTCCCCATCCCCATCTAACTCCTCCACCATTTCCATTCAGAAGAGGACAGGCCTCCCATGGGCTTGCACAAAGCATAGCCAATCAAGTTGAGGCAGGACCAAGCTCCTTCCCATACATTGAGGTGTTCCGGCAGGGCCAGGCAATCCAGCATGGGGAATAGGTTACTGATGGAGGAAGGTCATTGGTTAAATAATAAAGAAACTGCCTTGGCCCATTTATAGGCCAGCCCTTAGGTGGGTGGAGTAAACAGACAGAATGCTGGGAGAAAGAAGCCGAGTCAGGAGTCTCCATGATTCTCCCACTCCAGACAGACGCAGGTTAAGATCTTTCCTGGTAAGCCAATTCGTGGTACTACACAGAATATTAGAAATGGGTTAGATCAATATGTAAGAGCTAGCCAATAAGAGACTGGAACTAATGGGCCAGGCAGTGATTAAAAGAATACAGTTTCCGTGTAATTATTTCGGGGCATAAGCCATGCGGGCGGCCGGGTGCCGGGGACGCAGCCATGCCGCTCTTATTACAACAGAGTGGCGCCCAGCATGGTAATGAACTCCATGTAAAACCTGAGAGGGCTTAAAAAGGAGAGAGAGAGAATTTCAGACAGCTTTTTGCTGTTTGTGGGTTGCATGCGGCAAAGAAATTGTCCTGACTCAGCAACATGAAAAAACTGGCTGTTTTAAAATGCCGGCTTTCTGGGCTGTGCTGCCATCGTGATCTCTGTCTGGCTCCTGCGGGAGACAAAGCTTTTGAATGGAGCATTTGGAGTAAAGTGCTACGGCTTGCTTGATGGCAATGTGGACTGCTGTGTGCCTGGAACTGTGTGTGGCTCAGGGGCACCAAATGGCTCTGAGGCAGGAGCTGCTCAACTCCGCCATGCTGAACTGTGCTGGTCTCAGGCAGGAACTACCGTAATTACCATAATAACAGTGCAGTTAAGGTTTAAACTGAGCAGGACACAGGTGTTACTGTATTATCTGTACACGGTGCAACTTAAGTTTTTAAGAAGTGCTTAACATTTTAAGAAATGCTCCTGGATAATAAAAAAATTACAGATTCACAATAGAACTGATTCAGACACTGTTGGATGAATGTACGTAGGCTTGAGAGAGAAAAAAATATATAGAGAGAATAAAGTTAATGCCCTTAAAAAAGGGGGGATAAAGTCTTTAAAGAGACAGAGTACAGATAGTTATAGATTAAAAGAAATAAAGAAAAATAAGCCACGTAAAAATGGAAAATTTACAGAGAGTCTGGATTATGTACATTGTGTTTTCTTTAAAATTTTTGACTGTAAAGGAGCTAAGTACAGAGAGACATTTCATTATATGGGCTGCCAAGCGGAACCAGAATGGATATCATAAGGATATTATGATTTCAGTATATGGGTCTAAGGATATGATGCTTTGGAGAGGGTCTTCTTTTGTTTTCACAGAGGACGAGACCCTGTTAATTGCTTCTATCCCAATATGGTATGATAGACCACGCCCTCCTGAAAGGTTGCTGTGAACACCCTCAAAAAATTGCTTCATTCAACTGCCCACTGAGATGAATGAACCTGGCACACAGGTTATACCATGAAAGACCTAATTAACGACGCCCCCATTCAGCAGGAAGCAGCAGTTTGGAGAGAAAAAACTGCGCCCATGTTCCCAAATATTGTTTATAAATGTTCTTTTACATTTAAAGGGGGATATGATATAGATATGAATAATTTGCATTGGTGTGGATTTGAAGGTCAATTTTGTTATATGTATATGTATTTCTAATCTTGATTAAGGTATTGTGATTGTATAGTTCATTTAAAAATGTAATGAATATAGGTTGTTAATGGATAATCATCAATAATTGTCAAGCTTTTAGTCATGTTAGTTAGATTTTCTAGATGTGCATAGATATACACATTCATATATCATATTCAGCTAGATAGGCATTCTTCATATCTTTCAAAGACTGCAGAATATGGCATTTAATGTTTTAATAACTTAGGGTTTTTTATGAAAATGAGACACATCTGCTCCTGACAGCACCAATCTACTTCAAGAGGAAGATGGGCATCGAAGAGGCTCCTTATGGAGTTTGATAGCCATGTGGGCAAGAAACTGCTCTTGCCTGGACTGTTGCATAAACTGGACACAGAGAACCCTCAGAGAGAGGACTACTGAACTTGCCTAAAGGTGAAATGGTCTTTTGGGGTTCCTGACTCATGAAAGAGTCTGTGAGACATTCTGCAGGACACAGCAGATAGTGACTGAACTGTCTTTGGAATTTCCTGCTTGATGAAAATGTCTGCTGGAAACTATGGGCCTGAAGGCTGAAGATGGATGCCACAATGGTACAAAAGAACTTTGGGTGACTGCCCAGGCAGCGAGATGTCTCTGTCATTTCTAGAGTTTGAAGTATCTTACTTCTTGTTTGCTTAGGTAATATTATATCCTTCTGGAGTCTTTGATGGAGTTGAAGAATGGTTAGTTATATTTTTCCTTACTTATGATAAAAGATAAAATAGATATAAATATTGTAACTGTAATTCTTGCTTGATAACTGTTTTGCTATATGTAATCTTACTATGTTAAAATGAAAGCCTTTCTTTTTTGTTTAAACAGAAAAAGGGGAAATGATGGAGGAAGGTCATTGGTTAAATAATAAAGAAACTGCCTTGGCCCATTTATAGGCCAGCCCTTAGGTGGGTGGAGTAAACAGACAGAATGCTGGGAGAAAGAAGCCGAGTCAGGAGTCTCCATGATTCTCCCACTCCAGACAGACGCAGGTTAAGATCTTTCCTGGTAAGCCAATTCGTGGTACTACACAGAATATTAGAAATGGGTTAGATCAATATGTAAGAGCTAGCCAATAAGAGACTGGAACTAATGGGCCAGGCAGTGATTAAAAGAATACAGTTTCCGTGTAATTATTTCAGGGCATAAGCCATGCGGGCGGCCGGGTGCCGGGGACGCAGCCATGACGCTCTTATTACAACAGGTTACCAAAAATCAGCTAAGTGCCAGGGAGAGGTCCTGCTCTCACTGTTAGAAGCCTTACTAAGAAATCACACTACACAATTGTCGCATGCATGCAGAGGGCCTAGGTTGGTCCCATTCAGCAGTGTTCCCCTCCACCCCTGTCTCGTGATAGCTAAAGATGGCTTTCCTTAACCGGCAGCTGGAAAGACTCTAATCATTAGGGCTCCCACCAGTCAACCCTCAGACTAATCTTTCCCCCACCAATCAGTCCTAGATTAATCCCTCCTCCCTGGAATTTCCTTAACTCTTATTAAAAGGAGCTTGTGACCTTCTTTGGGGGTTTGCCATGTGCTACCCCAACACTGGAATTAATAAAGCACTCTTGTTTATTACATATGTGACTGGTGGTCTTTTCTTGGGGGCTTCTCTCAGACCCTAACAACCTTCAATAGATTTTTTTCAGTTGTCCAGGATTGCTTTGTCTATCTTGTATCTTTTATATACCCATATGAAATTTCAGGACATTTTTGCAATTTTTGTGAAAACTCTCATTGGAATTTTGATGGAGATTGTATTTAATCTGTATATTGTTTTTGGTAGATCAGCCATTTTCACAATATTAATCCTGGCCATACATGATCATGTGAAGTCTTTTCACCTTATGGGATATTTTTCAGTTTCTTTTATGAGTCTTAAAGCTTCATTATACAACTATTTCTTGGTTATATTTACCTGGACTTTTTTTTGGCTAGTGTATATAATATTATTTACCTGATTTCTTTATTAATAGGCTTATCATTTGTATAGAAAGGCTACTGGTTCTTATGTGTTTATTTTGGGTCCTGCTGTATTGCTGAATGCTCTTGGGGCCCAATGCCCCAACATAAACTAACTTTCCTTCTCTGGACAGGCCTGGAGGTGTGGGAAAAATTGAGACACTGTTCACACAGCAACAGTCACAGGCTTCATTCATTCCTGAGGATCAATGGTTTTTATTTTTCAAACACCTCTTATTCCCCAAAGTAAACTAAGGTGGAAGTTCACTAACATTCTCTTTCTGGGGGTAGCAGGACATCAGTAAAGTCCAGAACTGGGTCACTAGCTTGGAATTCACACCTCTTCTCAGGCGATCTACATAATTACCAAAGAGAAGGAGCAGTCCATCCTAAACTTTTGTTGGGCAGGGACAGCCTGTCTAGAGGGTACCTGATTGCTTTGGATACCAACAAGAACTTGGCACTCACACCATGTAGAAATATGGGCCTACAGAATGCATTTATCTGGCAAAGTCCTTAGGATCTTTTACATATAAAATCCTATCATCTGCAAATAAGTTTACCTGGACTTTTTCTTTTCCTTGCTCTAATATACAGTTTCTGTTTTTCTATTCTTTTCAACATCCTGTTTAATTCTCTTATTGAAACATATAATAAAGAATGCTATTTCAATTTTCTTATATTTGTTGGAAATTCTTTTGTGTTCTCATATGTCATTGATTTTGGAGAAGGTCCCATGGGCTTCTGAAAATAATGTGTATCCTTTAGTATTTAGATGGAATATTATAATTATCTGTTAGGCCCATTTGATTTGTAATATCCTTTTATTTCAGGGTTTCTTTGTGTAGGTTTTTTTCTCTTTTCTTCAAAAATGATATGGATTATGGAAATCATTACTATCACTGTGCTGGGTTCAATTTTATACCCAATAGCGTTTTTTTTTTTTTTTTTTTTTTTTTTTAATGAAATTGAGAACTACTGTGTTTAGTGATAAATGTTTAGTATTCTAATATCCTGCTAGGGGATATCTTCCCTTTAATGAGTATAAAGTTTCCCTTCCTATCCTAACAGGGACTTTTGTTTGAAGTCCAATTTGCCAGGTATTTAAATAGCCATTCATGCTTCTTTCATACTTCCATTTGATTGGAATGCCCTTTCCTCCTCTTTATCCCAACATGTTATCTAGTGTTGATGGTGATGTCCGTTTTTTGAAGGATATAATTTCTCATCCAATCTGTTATGGTCTTTCTCTTTTTGGGGGAGTTAAGAGCATTAATTTTGAAAATTCTTTTGAGTAAATATTCTCAATTTGTTTATTTATTCCTTATGCCTTTTCTTGGAAATAATAATCTTTTCTTCAGACCTAAATATCCCTTCCATTATCCTCTATAGAACTAGATTATCAGGCAGAAATTAGTCTGTTAAGTTTTAATTTTTTCCTTCAAATTTAGTAGATAATTTTTCCGGGTATAATACTCTGATTTGACAGTTGTGGTCTTTCAGGACTTGTAATTCAGCTTCCTATTCCCTTCTGGCTTTAAAAGTGCTCTTGATGACTCTGCAGTTCTCACAATGCAAGTGCTGGTGGAAGCTGGTGCCTTTGTCAGACTAGAATGTTTCTTTCAAAGTAAAGATGACCAGCAGGGGTAGGGTTCCTAAATCCTAGGAGTAACAATCTGGAACCCAGCACTGGAAGAGATTCCTGTACTCTTCTTCCTCTAATATGGATTGCTATGATTCCATAGACTTAGCTAAAAGTGAGCCATGCAGGCAGCATGTAACCATCCTCCACTAAAATTCTGGTAATCTAAAAAGTCACTAAAAAAATCTCTCATGATCTCCCTTGGTGGCTGATTCTTTCATCATTTATCATAACCAGGAGAAGACAAGCATCCAGATTACTCCATGCTACCAAGCTTGCATGATCTGGACATCAAACACTGAATGCTCACATCCCAACTGTTCTTACCATCTAATATCACATGAGGGAAATAAACATATTTTGTTGCCCCTACAGACAAGCATTCTACTCGCTAGGCAGATCAGCCTCAGTTGGATGTTTTATCATCTACTGTAAGAGTCATACATCTTCTACCCAATTTATCTTTCGTTCCAGTTGTGCTTGTTTGGGTATAATCATATTATGTGAATTTTCCCCGAGACACACAAACTGTCTAGCACATCTCAGAGAAGATGCAGACAACAGGCAGGAGAAATTATTCCACCCAGGATACCTTAGCAAACCAACTGAGTTTACTATAGTTATTCAAGTAGCATAGGTAAGCAACTTTAGGAACACGGGTGATTTAAGGGCAGCTGCATCACCCCAGCCTGAGAGATAACTTGAGATAGCTGAGTCCATGAAGCTTCCTGCATGATTTACAGGCAGTTTAGACAGCCTGGGAGTCTTCTCTCTAGCAATTGCTTGCTGTTTACATAAGCCTTGGGAATGTGAATTTTACAGTGTTCAGGAGTTCCCTCAACATCCCAGGATTCATTAGCTTCCTGGATCCTATGAGTCCCCCTCCTGCCTCTTCTCTACCCTCCAAAAGAGAGTGTTTAATTTAGAATAAACAGCTAGAATTGTAGGCATGTGCCCCCACACACCCAGATGAATTTAACAATTTCATTGAGTTCTGTGAGATCTCTAAGCAAAGAATCAAAGCTTAAGATGGTTTGGGAAACTGTTCCACATTTGAAATTGGCTTTGAATGTAATGGATATCTTGTGAAGGTAAAACTCAACATTTGGCAAAAGAGTTGAGTGGAATTCAGGGGCAGGAGAAGGACACCCAAGTTTCAACTGTTCCAAGATATCACCGCAGAGGTGAGGTCAAAAGAAAAGGCAGAAGGAACAGCTGCAATCTAATTTAAGGGCTATTAAAGTGCAGAGATACAAGTCCAGCTCAGGAGAAGAGTTCTTTTCTAGCACACATAAGGCCATGGGTTTCATCCCTAGCAAAGCGACACATTAGTAAGTAAATCTTTTTTGCTTGTTTGTATGTTTTTTTTTTGTTTTTTTGAGACAAGGTTTCTCTGAGACTGCTCTGGCTGCTCTGGAACTCACTCTCTAGACCAACCTGGCCTCAAACTCACAGAGATCTCTCTGCTTCTGCCTCCTGAGTGCTGGGATTAACCGTGTGTGCCATTACTTCCTGGCTGAGTAAGTAAATCTTAAAACAGTGAAAAAGAAAGGACAACATGCAGACATGGACATTGACTTACATATGTGCACACAGAGACAAACACACATTCAGTGTGCACTCATAACACACATATACACACATGTACCTTTACATAAACAAACACACACACATTTACAACACATACAAAACACTACACCACAGAAACTTGAGAGGTGTGAGAGAATCAAGAAGGTGACTAATTATCTTACCTCTGTTCTAGGTACACAAATTGTATAGTTTTAAATTTTATTAAGTTTTGTGTGAGACTCTCTAGCATAGAAGGGGAACATAGGAAAACAGGTAGAGGACACTAAGAATTAAGCACTGAGGTATGGGGGTGGGAGGTTCATGTAGCAAAAGTAATGACCATGGCGGGCTCTGCCACAAACCTAGGCAGGCTCTCCTAGCTCTCATCACAACAGCAGGGATATGTCCCCCCACCCCCTCAGAGCTATATCTAGTCTACCTGACACTGGAATATGATAACTGAAGGTGCTGGACCCCAGTAAGAAGAAGGACTACTTTTGCCAGACTAGGGTGGATACTAAGGCTAGAGGTAGTGGGCGCCCTGCAACTGATAGTGGGAGCCCTAAAAACAATAAGTGAGATGGGTAGCCAAGGAGGCATGCAGGAGCACCCAAAGATGTCACCCATTTGAAGGTATGTTTTGCATCTTAACCTTTGCTCAAAAACACTTAAACATAAGCAGCATAAGTCATGTCACTAATGTATTCTTCTCTGCAGAGCTGGGGTCTTTCTCTGGTGGAGCTGGGTCAGCATAAGCCCAGGACTCCTGGTCACACAGCTGTTTGTGAGGAGCCCAGTAGGGTATCCATGATTTCAGAGGGATATTCTCCAGACTGCACATGCGCTCATCCCTGACACCACCATCATTAGCACCCACGTAACACACACGGATGAAAAGCCACCTCTCAACCCGTGTCCTCACTTCCCTACCAAGTCATCTTCTAGCTAAATGTGCTGGAGACACCTGGTTCCAAGTTTGTCTTTGATGTGCCAGCATCACTTGGCTCTGAATGTGCCCTGTCCTTGCTCTTCCTTTTTCATTGTTACTAATTATTGATTTTATTATCAACATTTCAACTGCAAAAAAAAATTATTCTCCTGAGAAAAGGTCATACAAATTAGGATAAATTTTATTTTTGTTAGTTTTAATGATTTTTTTGAACATTTTCTGTGTTTACTATATTCCACATCATCTTTCTTTGACGCGCAACTCTTTCAGTATTCCCTGAACTCCATCTCAAATTCATAACCTCTTTCTCATAAATACACACATATATATTCATATATGTATATTAGGTGGGTGTGGCCATGTGTTGGGTGGGTATGGCTGTGTGTTAGGTAAGTGTGGCTGTGTGGTGGGTAGGTATGGCTATACGTTGGGTGGGTGTGGCTGTGTGTTGGATAGGTGTGATTGTGTGGTAGGTAGGTGTGGCCTTGTGGTATGGGAAATGACTGTGTTGTGGGTGGGTGTAGCAATGTTTGCAGTGGGTGTGGCTATGTGATGGGTACTTCCTGGGTATGGTTATGTGTTGGATGGGTGTGGCTATGTGGTGGATGAATGTGGCTGTGTGGCAGTGGGTGCGGTTTGTGGTGGTGGGTGTGGCTGTGTGCTGGGTGGATGTGGCCTGTGGTGGCTGGCTATAGCTATATGTTTGGTGGGTGTGTCTGTGTATTGGGTGGTTGTGACTGTGTGGTGGGTGGGTGTGGCTATGTGGTGGCTGATGTGGCTGTGTGGTGGCTGATGTGGCTGTATGGTGGCTGGCTGTGGCTGTGTGATGAGTGTGATTCTGTGGTAGGTAGGTGTGACTGTGTGGTGGGCAGGTGTGGCTTTGTAGTGGCTGGGTGTGGCTGTGTTGAATGGGTGTGGCTGTGTGGTTGGTGGGTGTGGCTGTGTGTTGGATAGGTGTGGCTGTGTTGTGGGTGGGTGTGACTTTTTGGTAGATGGATATGGCTGTATAGTAGGTAGGTTTGGCTGTGGTTTTGGTATGTGTGACTGCATGTTGGCTGGATGTGCCTATGTGTTGGATGGTTTGGCTCTGTGTGGGATGGGTGTGGCTGTGTTGTGGGTGGGTGTGGCTATGTGGTGGCTGAATTGGCTATGTGTTGGATGGGTGTGACTTTGTAGTGGGTGGGTGTGGCTTTATGGTGGGTGTGTGTGGCAGTGTGGTAGGTAGGTGTGGCTGTGCATTTTGTGGCTACGGCTGTGTGGTGGGTAGATGTGGCTGTTGTGGGTGGGTTGTTTTTGTTGGTGGTGGGTGGGTGTGGCTGTGTGGTTGGTGGGTGTGGCTGTGTGTTGGGTGAATGTGGCTCTACAGCTGGGTAGGACTAATGATTGCTTTTCTCCCTTTAATCACTTACATAGCACCTTCAGATTCTAGGAGCGCTGGTTCTCCAGAGGAAGTTTCATGGTCAATTCCAGCTACTGTGCTTGTGTGCCTAAATTGTGCAACATTGTCAGCAACATGGTCTTAACTTCAAGTTCTCAGAGTCAAAAACACGCAATGGCAATGGCCTACATTGTTTTGTGAGTCTCTTGGCTCCCCAGAGCAGCCATTCAAGAGGCAGTTTTCCCTGCCTGGAACTCGGGTTTATTAGGTGGTTGATGACTCTTAGGAGGGGGCATCATCTCTTATAATCCATTGTGTGTATATATGGACCACATTGTCCATTGTGTGTATATATGGACCACATTACCCATTGTGTGTATATACGGAACACGTTATCCATTATGTGTATAAATTGACCACATTGTCCATTTCTCAGTTGAAGGGCATTTTGGTTGCTTGCCTTTCTTAGTTGTTGTGAGTAGAGAAACAATGAGCATGACTGAGAAAGTATCTCTGTAGTCGCATATTGAACCCACTGGGTAAAAACCACAGTGATTGAGCTGGCTGACTTGGCAGATCTGCTTTTAGCTTTTTGAGCAATTCTCTGCATCGATTTCCATAGCGGCTGCAGCACTTTGAAATCTCACCGACAGTGAGTAAGTTTTCCACCTTCACCCATATTCACCAACATTTGTTGTTTCTTGATCTTAGCAGCTCTGACTAGGGTGAGATTAACTGTTCAAGTCATTTTAATTTGCCTGTCTCTACTCAGTGTGGACGCTGAACACCTTTTAAAAATAGATTTCATCTCAGTTTTTATTTCTGCTTTTGAGAACTCTATGTTAAGTTCCATAGGCCTTTATTTAATTCAGTATTTTTTATTCTTTGTTTTGGGGTTTTATTTGTGGATTCCGGACATTAATACTCTATTGGATGCGCATCTGGAAAGGATTTCTCCACTCTGTGGGCTTCTTCACTTGATTGTTTGCTTTTTAGTTTAATGAGGCCCCACTGGTCAGTTGTTGGCCTTAATTTCTGAGCAAATGTAGTCTTCTGTGCTATTGCAAACCCCTCTCCGCATACAAACTTCCCAATAATTCCCACTTCTCTCTCTTCCCTTTGTAACTCTTTCCCTCTCTCAGCTCAGCCCTCCCCTTCTCCCTTGCCCCCTTCTGCAGCTGGAACCAAGAAAATGAGGCTTCCTGTGAGAGTAGTCCTTTCCAAACTCCAGGAGCTAATTGCAGCCTTGTCCTGTGAAGTTCCAGGTTTCTCCTCTACCCAAAGCTGGGCTGCCATTCATGGGCCCTCCAGCCTCTGCAGTAGGAGAGGGAGCTGCCAGGGAGGGCCCTGAGAAGCCACTGCTGAGAAGACAGGGCCCCTGAGCTAGGGAGGAGTGGAGGATTTCTGTTTGGCTTAAGCTCAGGAACAGAGTGAGGTATCTTGGTGGCCTGGGTTGTCCCTGTGATGATGACACCGACCTGTGATCCTCATCTTAAGATGACTGGATGGTTCCTGTAAAGATGACACACTGCCCTGATCCTCCTGTCCCTATTCTCCTAGGGCATGTCAGGGAACACCTGGAAGAAACTACTCACCCAGCGCATTTAAAACTATTGCACAAAGAAGGACTGAAAATCCCATTTTTACAGATAAGGCAAATTTGTTCAGACTCATGCATGGTCTTTAATTAGAACAAATAGTCTTAGCCACACAGTAAAATAAAATTGATGACTTGCTGACAGCTAATCTCTTCCAAGAAACAACAGATCTTAAAATGAAGATATATTTCACAGTGGTTTCTTCCCTTCCTCCACCCATCACTAAAAAATAGCACTTCTTGTAGTTCCAGGACAGGAACCAAAAACTACGGAGAAACCCTGTCTCGAAAAATCCAAAAAAAAAAAAAAAAAAATAGCACTTCTAGTTGATTGAATAATATATTATAATGATTAAGTTGTTAATTTCAAATATGTTGTTGAGAATTTATGAGACAATGTGCTCTATGAGGAGCCTTGGGAGGAGCTGTAATGACAGTAACGCTAAGTGAGAAGCTGAGTGCCCTGGGCACCTCTGCTATTTAGAACGGGGAGACCCTGAGAGGCCTTCTAGGATGTGGAGAGACAGGCATTTTTGTGACAACAGACCTGAACCCCAGAGCAAATTCTGAGCACAGAAGTCACAGGAGCAGTCGTTCTGCAGCGACTTCAGTCAAATCCAGCACCGAAGGTCACAGTCACGGACTGCAGCTGTGAGAAGCTGGCCCAGACTGTGAGGTGCCGGGCCTCCTCTCCTAATTCCTGACCTGAAGTAGGCAAGTGGTTATAAGAGGGTGGTCAACATGAGCGACTGTGAGAATGGCCTGGATTGTGAAGTCTGCCTGAGGGCAGTGTATATTATATATACTAGAAGATGCTACTAAAGCCCGTCAAGTGGGAGGTATTCTCCAACAGACTAATCTCTGGTGTCACTATGCTATCCACGTAGGAAAGTTGAAGATTTTCTCTGAGACACTTTGGAAGTCTGAGAAAAGGAATGTTGGTAGGGTAGAGTCCAGCATGAGGTCAGGATAAGGCTAATGCTGCGGTTCCCACACTCAGACAGAAACACATTCTTTCTCGGACTTCCTTTCTGTTCTTCTTGGTACCTCAACAGGTTGATTCATGCCATCTATACTTTCTTCTTTTTTTGTTGTTTTTTGGTATTTTGTTTTTGTTTTTCGAGACAGAGTTTCTCTGTAGCTTTGGAATCAGTCCTGGAGCTAGCTCTTGTATACCAGGCTGGCCTCGAACTCACAGAGATCCGCTTGCCTCTGCCTCCCGAGTGCTAGGATTAAAGGTGTGCACCACCACCACCACCACCACCCGGCAATACTTTCTACTGATCAGTGTGTCAGTTCAAATGTTCATCTCATCCACAAATTCCTTCATGGATGACCAGGAATAAAAAGTGACTAGGTACATTATTTGGGCACCCCATGGTCCTTCTGATGTGTAATATTTTAGCATGCCTGGTCCAGTTTGGCTAAGTGGTTTTCAACTCTAAACATATTCTTCATTTAGCACGGCAGTTCCATGTGTTGAACTTGAGTCAGCAGGAGAGAAGTGCTTCTCTTTGGTTTTCTTTCTCCCTAAGTTCCTATACAGTGATGATGGTCTTTAGCATCACATCCTGTATCCGCTGGAGAATAATAATAAGTTAACTCAGATTTCTCACCTGTAGGGCAAGGCTTAATATTTTAAAGGCCAATAAGTTTCAAGTTATGGAAACTTGCTTTTTGGTAGCAAAAGTAAACCTTTTAAAAAACTTTTTCTGGATTCTTTGTGGATTTCACACCATGCACAGTGATCTTATTTATCTCCCCATCCCCTTGCTTCTGCCCTCTGTCCTTGCAACCTCCCCCTAAAACAAAATTTAAAAGTAAAACCAAACCAAACAAACAAATATCTCAGCTTGGAAACTGTAGCGTGACACAGGGAGTCACATGGTATACCCATTATTCTTTACTTACAAGGGTTCATTACAATGAGTCATTGGTCTGGTTTGAGATCTCTGGCTTCTGCTACCCCCTTGATACTGGGCTGTCATTGGGACTCCTCCTGGATATCCTATTGTTGCTTTGTGTCCTAGAGATCCTGTAGTTTTGGATATTCAGGTCTGGCCCCTTCACATGCTCCAGTAATTCATAGATTAGATGGGTGTTGGGGTGTGAAATGCAAGAAGAGGAGGCGATCAACCCCAGAGGTGTTGCTAGGACTGTAGCATCAATTGCACCAACATTTTACCTTGTGCTTATTGTTCCCTCTCCAGAAAATAATTAAGTACCTTGGCTTGCTTGCTGCCTAGTGTTGTCTTTGATTCATGTAAATAAGGTCATGTAGTTGATGGGAGAGAAGGGAGCACAGGAGAATCTCTTAAGTGCAGGAGAGGGGACACAAAACAGTAGCTGTTGGCATCATCCTTATAAATTGGGGGAAGAGGGAGGAAAGACTCAAAGAAGTAAAGTGACTTGTTCCTAAGCAAATGAGCTAAGTGTGATGTGGAGAACTTCATAGACCTGAATGCAGAGTTTCAAAGAACTCATGGTGGATCAATATTTTTTTTATTGAAAGAGTCTCAAAGTCCCTGCAAGTGTGTAGGGTCTATGTGATTTTCTGTTATTTTCTTTGTCTCTAGACAGGTTTTATTAATTTTAACTAAGTAATTGTATTTTATTTTGTTTTGTTCTGTTTTGTTTTTGAGATAAGGCTAATTACTATGAAGCTTATATTTGCTTCAAGCTTTCTTTGTATCCTAGGCTTTGAATGTTACCTCCATGCCTCGACTTCCTATATCCTGGAATTTCACTACTAGCGGAAGATGGTTTTAACTCTTTATTATAAAACATATTCAATTTAAATGCTTTAAATATAACACATATTTATGCATTTTCATTGTATAATCTAGTCTTTTGAAAAATGGAGAAGGAAAAATCACCAATATTAGACATGCTGCTACTATCAATTTCATGTGTAGTTTTTCAGAGATAGTCTGTGTACAGAAAAACTGCATATGTCATTATTCAGCACTTAACAATGAAAGCATATTCCAAAACAAATGTTATTAGTTGATTCCATCATGCAGAACCTCGTAGTATACTCAAACAAACTCAGATGAGTGAATGTCACTGGGCCATATAATCTTATGGGACCACCTGAAATATTAATTTAATTTAAACTTAAATATTGCTGACTGAAGCACAATTATGTGGGGTGTATTTACAGAGACATGGAGTATTTGTCTGTTAATTCCAAGTCAGAATAGACACAGATAGTGCTATTTTTTTGCTCTTAAGCTTACTCTTTTCCACTTAGAACACCTCTGTATTTTTAGTATCTGTGCCTATTACATAACTAAATTTTAATTCAACCTATCTCAATTTTGATGTGTGTTGCATCCTAGTCCTTTGAAATGAGCATGTGTGCACACATCTACGTAGGTTAGTGTACAAGAGAAATTTCTAGGAGGAAAATACACCTTTCTACCAGTTCTCCCAGCCACAGTGAGGACTTAGGTTGTCTTCTTAGAACCAGCTATCTAGAGGATGAATCCTGAAGTGAGTGGCTAAAGACAATTTCTGAGTTAGGCAGGCAGCAGTGCAGGGTTAGCCCTATCCTTGTGTGAAATACCATCTCTAGCTTTGCTTTTGGCTCTCTTCTGTATTTTCTGGTAAAGTCAAACAGTTGTTATTGCTCCAAGACATTTCATATTTTATTTCTTACTTCAGAAATAGATTATGCTACATGCTGAGTATAAAATATTTCCCCTGCTCTTAAATAAGAGAGTGAAATGTTGTCACATTTAATAGAATATAATTAATTTGTATCCAAGTAAGCTCCTACAACACCTGGAATGTTTTTCCCATTTTCTTATGTCTACTGTAAGAGTAAGTTGTTATTACCATAATCTCATTATATATTTTTAAATGTATGAATCTTTGTGAAACATTTTCAGACTTTAAAATTATCATTTCTCCCATTTGCTTCTATTTAATCTGCTTTTTCAAAATAGTTTCCTGAATTAATTTGAGTCATTTTTCCCTTTGCAATAAAATAAGTTATACCCTTGTATGGAGTTTTATTTTCGTCCCACAAATTCTGATGATTTAATTTTATTAAATTAAAAATTATTAATTTTTTTCATTTTTAAAGTTATACAATGCACACATAACATTAATGTTAACCTCAATATATTATCCATCATCATTCCCCCTATATTTTTATAATGTGTTACTAAAGTTTATAAAGTGTTTCTGTGGAATTGACAGAATGTTTGACATCTTTGGTCAAGCTACTGTGCCTTGACTTCAGTTGAGGGAGCTCTGAGAGGCCCAGGCAGATGGTGGAGGTCAGCAAGAAGCAGCTATATAGGAGAAGGCACAAGAGGGAACACAGCAGATGAAGCTGTGCCTGGTGGCAAATTTGCCCCTGCCTGACTAGAGCTCTTCCAGATATACCTGAGGAAGAAACTTGCCCAATATTGGTTGACATGTCACTAGGAATGACCAAGAAAGAGCCCACCGACTATACAAGTAAGTCAGGAAATCAGTTTGGGGACATGGGTAAGGACAGTTCCAAGGGAAGGGAAAAGAATGCAGGTGGTACTAAATGAAAGGGGGGAAATGGAAAAAAAAAGTTAAATGGAATGGGGGATAGGAGGGCTGGGTACAGGAGGAAGCATGCAGAGAGATAGTTAACACTAAAAAATCTTTTTAAATGCCATATGGAAGTCTTTCAGCTTCCAAATATATATATACACATGCACACATGATATATACATGTGTATCTGGAACAGTTAAAATAAAGTTACTTAATAAGAAAGGGGGATTATGTCTTTCCCAGATATCCCAAGCTACCAGATATGAGCTACCTCTTTGAGCAGTTGGTTAGCAGAGTCCGAAAGAGTTCTCAAAATATTACATCACATGGAGGAATCAACCTTGAAGCTTCAGTTATTCTGGCTGGCATCCATACTGTTAGAAGTTGCTATTTATACTATTAAGGGTGACCTGGACCTGCAGATCATTCTTTAGTGACAGGCTTTTGCGAAAAAGGACCAGGGAATGAGAAATAAAGAAGACAGGAAAGTTTGGGATTAGGAGGTCTCACACAAGCTGAGAGCTCATGCAAGAAATTTTATTAAGAGGTATAGTATCTTATATACTGTTTGCAGGAGGAAATGAGACAGAGTCAGCAGAACACTATCATACAAGGAAGTGAAGTAAATACGAGTTAATCATCAATGTTACACAAAGCGAACACAGAATATTTCAAGTGCACCAGTGACCAAGTGCTCAGTATCCTTGGGACTGATGACCATAGCCTTCCAATGTAGGGAGAGGATGAAATTCCAGGATCTGAAACCACAGCTCCACACAAGGCTCTAGCCCCCATTATTGGCCTTGCCAAGCATTTTCCTGGGATTAAACAAGGAACTAAGTTCCTTGAAGTGGGATTTCCTTTTGTACATGTGTTGCTTTTATTGGTTAATGAATAAAGCTGCTTTTGACCAATGAATTAACAGAGTAAAGCCAGGTGGAAAATCCAAATAGAGATATATAGTAAAGAGTAGGTGAAGTCAATGAGATGCCATGTAGCCACGGCAGGAAACAGATGTGCTGGAAACTTGCCAGTAAGCCACAGGCATGTGGAGATACACAGATTAATAGTAATGGGTTAATTGAAGATATAAGAACTAGCTAGCAATATGCTTAAGTGATTGGCCAAGCCATGATTTAAAGAATATACTTTCTGTGTGGTTATTTCAGGTTTGAGTGGCCAGGAAACAAATGAGCAGCCTCTGCCAACAGTTCTTTCTTCATACATCAGGTTCTGAGGAAAAGTCCTAGACCAGCCTGGCCCTCAACAGAGAGAAAAAAGTATTCAACAACATTACTCCATGTGAACCCTATGGGGGATAGTAATGACTAGCCTGACCATATATGTCCAACGATACAAGAGTGGCTTTAGTTTTTTGTGAGTAACCAGTCAGTTTCTAATTCAGTTTTCTCTGCCTCACAAGCCAGAACTCATGCTTGGTATTGTTAACTGAGACACAAAAGCTGGGACCAGCTAGACACAGCCTTTAGGAAAGAGTCTAATACAATTATTCTGTGGTGGAGGAAGGTCATTGGTTAATTAATAAAAAAAACTGCTTGGCCTCATGGGTTAGAACATAGGTGAGTGGAGTAAACAGAACAGAATGCAGGGAGGAAGAGGAAGTGAGCTCAGATGCAGGGCAGCTCATCTCAGAGCCAGACGCAATGCAGCCAGCCGCCAGGGCAGAGGCAATGAAGCTCCGACCCAAGATGGACGTAGGCTAGAATCTTCCTGGTAAGCACACCTCAAGGTGCTACACACATTAATAGAAATGGGCCAGGCAGTGTTTAAAAGAATACAGTTTGTGTGTTGTTATTTTGGAGCATAAGCTAGCCAGGCAACCGGGAGCTGGGTGGCAGGAACGTAGCCTGCAGCTCCTTCAACAATTCTGCTAAATGGATATAGCACAGAGCCATCCCCCAAGTTCTTATCCTTATATTCATAGATTAATTCATTTCTGAACCCTCATCAGTGATGTTTTTTTCTGCAGGGGATGGTGATGAATACAGAGATCCAGAGCTGATCAACTTGGAGAGAATAAGACAGCTTGGAGTGCTCAGTTCTAAATGGAAGATCTATACTATGTCCCCAACCCTCAGGGATCACCTTACGGGGGGGGGGCATAAAGAATGAATACCCAAAAATAGTGGACCACTGAACACATGAGCTCACAGCAGATATGACTCCTTACCCAAGACTTGCACAAGATTGAGACAGCTGAAAACCAGAATGGATGGTGGAAGGGCCTACTCACAAAGTCCTACAGATAGCTGGGAATCTATTAGCAATTAATTGATGGGGATGGAGAGTAGATTTTCTTCAGGAATGTGACCTCTGAAATCCTACCCATGATCCAGTAGGTGGTCCTATACACACATACAGGCAGTAGAAATTGGGGTCTTGCCTTAGAGAGCAGTGGGGACGGGAAATAGTGAAGGATAGAGGAAAGTAATTTAAGGAGAGGGAATGGGCTTTGGGTTTGATCACAAATTTATATGCATATATAAAGTTTCCAAACAATAAAATATTGTGACATTTTAAAATAGGAAGAGTCTGTTTTGTTGGTCCGCAATCTGTTATTGGAGAAATCAAGCCTTCCAGATGGCCCTAAGGCGTTACTTGAACAAGCAGCATAGCCTTACTCTAATGAAGCCACGGCCTCTGGCTCCACCGTCTCATTCTGTTGACAGTCAGTGGAGGGTCTCAGAGCCCTCCGCACAATCTCTCTATAGAGTTTCCCTTTCATCTCATCCTTAACCTCATTATGTCTGTGTACTAGATGAAGGAGAAAATTCTTATGCTTAACTCTCTCAACACAATGCTTCTAAATGCTTTGTTGATTTCTAAATATTTCCTAAGCATACATTTGTATTTCATTCCATTAAGCAAAATCCACATTCAAATGTATTTGAGATAATCCCTTAGCTGTCTCAGATTTCCCAAGAGACTATGGTGACTGGTACCTTAAAGTTCTATATTTATTTGTTTGTGTTTATCTTTTGTTTTGTTTTTCAATTAATGCTTTATTCTTAGACAAACACACATGCATTTATATATAATAAATTTAATATATATTACATTATATATATACATATATGTATGTGTACAGCTATGACTTTTGGTCAGTTTTACATCCTCCTGATTAACCTCTCTCATCCTTCTTCCTCTCTCACTGAAACCCTTCTTGTTCTCAACAAGTCCCTAGTCTACCTTTTCATCTTCTCATGTATATTTGACACTCTGAAATAAACAGTATTGTTTATATGGGAGTGGAAAGACTTAAGTGGTGGTGGGCTGGGGACAAGGGAATAGCATCTGGTAGGAGAAAGGTTTAATCAAAATGAAGGTTGTTTGGTTTTTTGAAACAGATCCTGCTAGACAAGAAGTGATGACCCTACCACAGGGTCCAGAGTAGTGGGATTATGGGTGTGCACCATAATGCCTAGCTTGCCCTATTGCTTTTTAGTAGATCTGTCATCTTTTAGACAGGGCCTTGATGATCTCATATCAAAGTGAATGAGACTTATTTTGCAATCTGGATTGCCAAGAATCTTCAATTTAAAATATTTTCTAAGGTATCACCAGAATAAGAGAAAGTTTTACTTAAGAAACAAAACAAATAAGTAAAAAGAATGTAAACATAAAAATAACAATCAAGTATTAGATCCTGTGTTTCCAAAAATAGTTGTCAGAAATTAATATTGCCTTTATATTTTATTCCACAATTTTATCTATTTTTATATGCCCTTTATTATTAATGGTTAAAGTAAACTTGTTTACATTCTAAGCATTATTCCTGGATATTTTACTGTTTAGATTTGTCACTTTATCACATACTGATTAGAAATTTTCCACTGTAGCACGGGGAATAGACTTTGGTGAACTTTCCATTACTACGTAGCAGGATTTCTCATCCCTCTGCCCACTAACAAGGGTTTCCTTAATCCTTCCCCAGCATAACCCTAAGTTGGTAAGTTCCAAATAACAGTCTCCAAGACACCCTCCTCTTTTCTAATACAGGACAGGTCTGACGTCAGTTCCATGTTTCTTAGGCTTATGACATGGCAGCTTCTCAAATCCAGGTGTAAAATTTTAGTCTCAGTACACTTGTGGTATCATAAATTATATGCCATTTCCTCACTTGAAATAACCATTTTTCTTTGTTAACATTTCTAAGGGGCAAGAATTTGGAAAGGGCTACCCTGGGTGTTACTAGAGAATGTTCACTGGGCATAAAGTCATCTGAGAGCTTAGCTGTGTCCCAAGGAAAAGTAGTTTTCTTTCTTGGATGACCAATAGAGGCAGCTCTGGCTGGATGTTTAATCAAGGTGTTGACTAGAGTACCTTCGTGACTCTGTCCACAAGACCTTCTTAGATCTCAGGGCTTTGAGAGTCATGCGCTTGGTTTCTGTCTGATATTGGTGATATTGTGTGGGCTATTGGTGCTAATGGTCACGTTGGATCATCCTGTGGCATCTCATCCACTCATGGTGCACAGTCAGGAAGTTCTGATGTCTGACGTTCTCTTCTCAGTTTCTTGTTAGGCACGTCTTCTATTCATTCACTCACAGTTCCCTTAACTACTCTCCCTAAGTCCCCTTCTAATTATTTAGGACCCTCTCAAGGGTTATCATCAGCAAGAACGGTTTCCAAACTTAAGATGCTGTTGATTCCCATCTTGAGACATAATCACAGACCCAAGAGAGTTAAAGGGCTTGACTCAACCTGAAAATGGAGGTTAAGAGTGAGAAATGGAAAAAGTATCAAGATAATTATAACACATTACTATTAATATATCACCTATTAATATTAGTATTAATATAAAATATTAATATATTAATTATTGCCACATATATAAGCATTCCTATGATCCAGAGATGAGGAAAGGAAAATGCTTTACTCACATGTATTGCTAAGATCTGAGTTTGACTGCTTTTAACCACTGGAGTGTATCCTAAGGTAAATTAGTTAATCTCCATTAATGGGGCTATGGAAATCTTCCCTATCCTGTGCGGATTCCTGCTCAAGGTGCCATGAAGCTTCATGGGGATTAAAAGAAGTAGCAATATCTGGTGCCATTTTTAGAACCATTGCTTGTGGTTATTAGGTATTCTGGTTGAGTTCCATCAAGAATATATTAGGAAGGAAAAAGTTATTTGCAAACTGATCAGCAAATTCTTTATATTTTTAGAACTAAATTATTGACAGGGTTAAATAAATTCTACTGTTAGACTTGCCAGGGCAATAGCAGCTCCCACAGGAAGTCCCAATGAAGGGAAACAGAACTCAGCCCTTTTGGGAACGGGCTTCTTTGTGGCTCCAGCGGGGAACATGCAGCAGACACGGTCCCTGGAGGCATTTTCTGAGTCTTGTGTGATTGCATTCACCATCCTTGGAACAGTACTCTGGAAATGCTTTACGAGCAAGCTCTCAGATTAACTTCTCTCTCAGGGTCCCCCAGCAGCTTTTTTGTGAGGAGTTCTTGGCTCATGCCAGCCATTGTTAGGGACCCCTTGAAAATAAGAGATGTCAGAATACTCTGACCCCTCCAATTTCTTCCCTGGCCAAGGAATTCCACAGACACAAAGTGAGTATTAGTAAATGTTTTACACACTTTTTTAAAATGTAAGGAGGTAGAATGATAACCAAGGATGCTAAATCCATGTGCTAGTACCCATTATCCTGGAAGAATGCTTGGATTTGGAAGCCAAATGATTGTGGGGAATTTGAAATTTAGGAGAGCAGCTCTGTCAGATCCTAGAAGATCAGTCCAGAGGACACAGGAGACACAGAAGGATCTGAGTCAAGAGATTTAAGTTTTATTGTTTCCCAAAACCTCTGGGGTACTTTTCCATATGTCTCCTGCCCACTTGCTATTCATTTCCATATGAGAACTGTTTCACCCCATGTGGTCAACCATTGACTCAGAAGGCTGGTACTGTGCCTGATGAGGCCACAAGCCTACAAAACACTCTAGCAGATTGAGAGCAGTATCATCATCAACTTCCGGTGTCGATCCCTTAGTAATGAACCAGCTGTGAAAGATGAGTAAATATGGGAATGCAGGGTCAGGAAGGGATTTGAGAGGGACATGGTCAGATTTTAATCCATCTGGGCAGTGACAGTGACTAGGCACCATCATACCCTGTCTATGGTCAGTGCTACCTTGTGTGTAGAGTGGGATAAATAAAAGAAACAAACTCTAAACCCCAATCAAAGAAGCCTCTCTTTCCGTGGACAGAGGTAAATCCAGACACATAGTTGCCCAAGGTACTGAGAATAAGTGACTATTGCTTCCTCAGTTCTAAATAAGAACCATCTCTGCTGCGGCCCATAGGATTTGCATACGATGGAGCAGAAAGACTTCAAGAACCAGAAGATAGGGAAGGAGGCTGTGTGATGGAATCTTCTGAATAAGACACAGTTGTTGAACTCACAGACTCACACAATCTACAGGGGTGCATTTTGGTCTTTACAGGAATGGATTCCACCTTACAGTTAGACAATGGACTACTAACAGATTCGGGAACGAGAATATCATTGACTTAGTTGATTATCTACTGGTGAACCCTCCAGGGCCCAGTGGATAGTCTCAAGCCATTGACCACACAGATGGCCCTAGTTAAACTAAATCAAATGAAAAGTCTTAAATACAGGAAAAAAATGGTAAAGATAAGAGGGGAGTTTGATATGGATGAAATGATAAAAAGAGAACATATGGAGAAAGAGTAATCAGAATCTATTATAAGCACATATAAAAGTGTCAAAGAACAAGCTTAATTTTCAAGAAAAAAAAAAGAAACGAAGAGAAAGACAAAGGCCTAGTGTCTATGAACAACTTTAGCTATATCCTCAATCCCTAAATTCAGAAATTTGTGAAAGGTATAGTTTCTATCTCTGGAGTCTGCAGTACTTGACTAGTTCCCACACAGCCCTCTTGAAGGAGAATTAGAGGGCATTTGGTAGACAGGGTTAAGTGAAAGCATGTTACCCTAGGATGATGGCTTCTTGTTCCAAAAGGACACGGTCGGGAGAAATGATGGGGAAGAGAGGCAATAGAGCTAAGAGAGGAAGAGTCCCTATAGAATACCCAAGCCAGTGTCTGTTTAGTGGACTCATAACCTTAGGGTCCTCTGATCCCCAAGGAATAAAGCTGTTAACTTTTGCCTTCTCTGAGGATTAATCTTCCATATTTTCTGGATGAGTGATTCTTTGCCTCCAGATCCCCTACACCACCAGCAGTGCCCATGCTACATTTCTCGGATTTCTCTGGGATTCAAAACTTTCTCTACTCAAGATTATATACATGATTGACTATCATAGAAAAAGACTCAGAAGTAGCTGTGATCAACCACCAAGATGGAATTCCAAGAGCTACTTCATAGAGAAAGAACCTTCTCAAAGTACACTTAGCACAGTTGGTCAGACCACCTCTACTGGAAGTCAGAACAGTAAGAGGACCAGGCTCTACCAGTCCTCTACAAGGGATTTGATATCATGTGGCTGGTAGTTGGATGGAAATTTCTCCTGAGTGAAATCAAAAGTCAGGGCAAACTGAACCTCAAAGAGATGATCGCCTTCCTGGGAAGAAGGGTGGGATGATAATGATCATATTTGTTATTTTGTATAACATTTATCATTATTTTATTATTATTATTATCTGAGGGAGTAAATTCTATACTAAACAGAGCTTGGAAAGGTTCGCAGGGAAGGCCCCTGATCTGTTAAATCACTTCCTTATATCATACCTGACTTCTTGGCCCTTGATCTGGGAAACAGCAAAATATAGGCAGCACCTGGTTAGGCTCCGTGGTGGAAGGAGAAACTTGCTCACCTTCTGTTGCTTAAGCCTTTCTAGCACGCCAGTGAAACCTGAAGCAGTCTTACATTTCCCAATGCATAGCTAAGAAAGTGACACTCAGTTTTGAGTTTGGGGTGGGAAGTGCCTGTAGTTCAAAAAGTGATGATTAAAAGTGAGATACAAGAAAGATTTCTGTCTCTGTATAGGAGAGCTGCACTGCAAGCTAGAACCTTCTGAGAGGTCTTGCCTCTTTTTCCAGAATCCACGTGGTTACTGAAATCTTCAACTTGTTCTTCTTTGGTGTTCTCAAGGAGCAAGAAGTAATGTTCTGACTTGAACTCTGAGGCAGGGGCCTGGAATCTCAGGTGACAGCTCTGATCTTGCAAATGGTCTCTTCAATATACTTCTTTCCCCAGGCCAGGCACTTCTATGTTTCCATATTTTCTAGGGAGCTCTGTGCTGACCTTGCAGAGACAGTGGCTGTTAGACTCTTTGGACTGCTGGGGGAGAGGGAGAAGAATGGTGTGAGTGCTGTGGAGATTTGAGTGGGGGGGGAGCTTTGCAGTAGGCATGACTAAACACACACAAGACCCTTGGCTATACAATAAGAAGTGATTAGTACAGAAATCATGTAATACAAAAACTAAACAGACTTTACAATTGTAACTATCTACATACATGCATTCATGTACACCCACACACATGTACATATATATATATATATATATATATATATATATATATAAACAATAATCATAGAAAAAGAGGCCATGAATTGAAGACAGATTATAGAAGACATGGATGAGGGGAAGGGAGAAGACATAGGAGGAATTGGATGGAGAAAAAGGACAGAGAAATGATGCAATCAGATACTGTCCAAAGAAATTAATAAAAGGGAATTAATATTAGAATACATAATGAGAAATTAGTTTCATCTATTTTCCTACAAATCTCATGATGTCATTCATTTTAATGAATACTCCATTGTGTAAATTTACCATAGTTTTTTTTTTAAATCCATTATTTGTTTGAGGGACAACTAGGTTGTTTCCAGAGTCTGGCTATTATAAATAAAGCTGCTCTGAACATAGTTGAACAAGTGTCCTTGTGGCATGGTTGAGTATCCTTTGGGTATATGTCCAAGAGTAGTATGGTTGGGACTTGGGGTAGATTGATTCCCAATTTTCTGAGAAACTGCCATACTGTTTTCCAAAGTGACTGTACAATTTTGCACTTCCACAGCAATGGATGACTCTTCCCCTTGCTCCACATCCTCCTCATCGTGAGCTGACACTTGTGGTTCTGATCGTAGCCATTTCAACAGGTGTCTAATGGATTCTCAAAGAAGTCAAGTAACAAGGAGGGCTCAAGGGGGCCCTCACTGTGAAGAATGGGCCTTGCTGGTGGATCAGAGGAGAGGTCTGGAAAGAGGCTGCAGTGGGGATGGGAACAGGGGGGATCAGGTTGGAAGAAAGTGGAGGGATAGAATACTGGGAGAAACAACTGGAATCTGGGGTCATCTCTGGGGGAAAAAGAAAAAAAAATTAAAAAGAACATATAAGGATGAATTAAAGTAGAAAATTCCATAAAGATCTGTTCCAAAGAGAAATTTCTTGGATAAGGGGTTAGAACTACACTTATTTGTACTTATAAGGGTATTTAGAATGCAGTTAGAGATTGTGGTAGCTTAGTTAAGCAGCTGTTACAGATTTTCCTCCAAAATTCATGACTTCACTAGCCCTAGGCAGTTAGTCAGATTTCTAGTACCAAGTTTGAGTTGCTTCTTGTTGAGAAGTCCTTAAGTTCTTTGAGAGAACTGTTGGCTACTATTAAGGTATTCATAGCACTATTGCAGCCTAATGACTATTGTGCCTTTCTGGTTATTGCTATGGTTCAAATGCATCTTTGCTGGGTAGGACTGTTGGTTGCTTCCTTCTCTTAGAAGCTCACCATGCACCTGCTGGTCCCAAGAAAGCCAGTCCTTAGGGAGGAAGCTTTCATGTCATTTCCAGCTCAGATCCTCTGGGTCCTGGGTCTGAAGTGCAGGGTGTCTTCAATAATAGGGAGTTACTGTCCACCTCTGGGGAGTAGTCAAGGGCAATAGCAATAGCCTGTAAAGTTTTAGGTGTCTCTTAGACAACTGAGAACAACTCGAAAGAAAACTTTCTCATGCCTGGTGTTGGGGTTTTTGTTAGGTAGTCCATGGCAATTATAGGGAGAACCTTGTAATCCCAGGTAGGAAATTCCATTAAACTGTATATGTGTACACAGTACACAGTCTATGTACATACACATGTTGTGCACACACACACACACACACACATATTAGGTAGATAGATAATAATGTGATACCTTATGGGTTTTTCAGACTTCATTATTGTTATCTTTACCTTATTCTTCTGAATGTATATCTCTCCCTTATACTAACTTAAGGAGCCCAGTTTTTCCATTTCCCCAGTCAAATCACTTGTACCCTGCTGTTTGCCTCTCTATTGTTCCTCCCTGCTCCCATAGACTCCTTTTCCTTTCCTGGTTTCTGCAGATACGCTCACATCTCAAGGTTTGAAGGTAGGAGCCAGAGATAAGAAAAAACACACAATGTTTATCTTTTAGGATCTGGGTTACTTCACTCAAAATATTCTTCTGTAGTTCCATCCGTTTACCTGCAAATTTCATGATTTCATTGTTATTTACAGCTGAGTAGTCCTCCATATGTACAACATTTATTTTTACATTATCCATTTCTTAATTAAAGGAGATTTAGGCTGCTTCCATTTCCTGGCTATTGTGAATAGAGAAGCAATGAGCATGAGAATGACTGAGCTTTACCTAGGGGGTAGAATGCCAAGTCTTTCAAGGCATGTGCTGAAAACTAGTAGAGTTGGGTCATGTGGTAGACTAAAAACTGCAGCGGATTTAATATAAGCAAGAGGTGAAGATTGTGGCAGACATATAAATTAGTTGGCTAAGTACTTATGACATTTTCCAGCTCCCTCCCCCCTCCTTATACATGAACACACACACTTAGATACACACACACACACACACACACACAAGCACTCATACCTCCTGTCACACTATCACACACACAGTAGCACAGAATATGCTTGCATATATACTTTGGCTTCTGAATTTCAAGGAAAAATGTTGTCAAATACTCTTTGAACATGAACTATAGGTACAGAGACTTTAGAAATTACACATGACAAAGAATACAGAATTTACAAAAAATTTATAGCCTCACCAAGTACAAAGGATAAATAAAGATTGGAAATCTTGAGAGAAAGAATCTGATTTACAATGTTATTATAATATTCAATCTTCTCATTTTTATAAAATTCATGAAGTTTATAAAGAAATGAGAATTATGAATGAACATACTGATTATTAGCACTTGCTCCTAAGTAAGCAAAGATGTTGTCTAACAGGCAGACTGTTTTGAATCATTTCAATGTATATGTGTGTGTGTGTTTCTGTGTGTGTCTGTGTGTGTCTGTGTGTGTATTTGCAAGCACATATAGAATACATCTTGTGGGAGTCAGTTCACTCCTTCCATAATGTAGGTTCCAGGGATTAAACTTGGGTCTGCAGATTCAACAAGTGACCTTTCCTGGCTGAACCATCTCACTGGCTCCAGAGACCATTAGAAATATGCTTTTTATTTAGCTTCTCTAGAATCACGAATTATAGTCTCAATGTCCTTTATTTATGGCTAGAAACCAAATATGAGTGAGTACATCCCATGTTCCTCTTTTTGGGTCTGGCTTACCTCACTCAGGATAGTGTTTTCTATTTCCGTCCATTTGTATGCAAAATTCAAGAAGTCATTGTTTTTTACTGCTGAGTAGTACTCTAATATGTATATATTCCATACTTTCTTCATCCATTCTTCCATTGAAGGACATCTAGGTTGTTTCCAGGTTCTGGCTATTACAAACAATGCTGCTATGAACATAGTTGAGCATATACTTTTGTTGTATGTTTGGGCATCTCTTGGGTATATTCCCAATAGACAGAGATAGAGACCAAATTGGAGCACTGGACTGAAGTCTCACGATCCAAAGGAGGAGCAGAAGGAGAGTGAGCACGAGCAAGGAACTCAGGACTGTGAGGGGTGCACCCACACACTGAGGCAATGGGGATGTTCTATCAGGAACTCACCAAGGCCAGCTGGCCGGGGTCTGAAAAAGCATGGGACAAAACCGGTCTCGCTGAACATAATGGACAATGAGGACTACTGAGAACTGAAGAACAATGGCAATGGGTTCTTGATCCTATTGCACGTAATGGCTTTGTGGGAGCCCAGGTAGTTTGGATGCTCACCTTAATAGACCTGGATGGAGGTGGGTGGTCCTTGGACCTCCCACAGGGCAGAGAAACCTGCTTGCTCTTTGGGCTGAGGAGGAAGGAAGACTTGATTGGGGGAGGGGGAGGGAATGGGAGGTGGTGGCGGGGAAGAGGCAGAAATCTTTAATAATTAAATAAATTAATTAATAAAAAAATATGCTTTTTGAGATAAAAGAAACAATAAACAACAAGCTAAAGCAACCCAGAGAAAGCTACATATCCTGCCCCAAAATATCAATAGTTAAACTGGAATTTGGAAACTCAAACAAGTTCTAGGACAGACATGCACAATAATTGAAATCACACTACAAAGTTTTGATAGAGAATTTGAGTGAGCAGAATAAGAAACTAGAAAAGTTGAAAAGAAATAAATTGTATAAATAAGAAGACTAGAAAGGAAAAAAATGGAAAAAATGTGAAGATTTTGCAAGACCTGTGAGAAATCACTGAGTGTACCAGAAAACATGGGACTGTATAATTCAAATGAATGCAGAAAGAATGTAGAAAAAGTATAAAGAAATAGGATTAGCCATAAACTTGGAAAATTAGGTATATTTCCATTAAGGACACATTGAAACCTAACAAATAGGGTCATAGATACGTACACTGAGAAACATCAAACTGCTTAGCAATACTGAGAAAGGACAGAATCTTTTTTTTTTTTTTTTTTTTTTTTTTTTTTTGGTTTTTCGAGACAGGGTTTCTCTGTGGTTTTGGAGCCTGTCCTGGAACTAGCTCTTGTAGACCAGGCTGGTCTCGAACTCACAGAGATCCGCCTGCCTCTGCCTCCCGAGTGCTGGGATTAAAGGCGTGTGCCACCACCGCCCGGCGAGGACAGAATCTTAATAGCAGCAGAGAAGTCATCACAAAGCTTGACAGCTAACAGTTCACCAGAGATCACAGAGACAGAGAACTAGAAAAGCCAATGCAAAGGGCTCCAAAATTAATAAACGACAATACATGAGACTACCCACAAAAGTATATTTCAAAAACAAAGAAGAAATGAAGATGCTCAGAGGGTCTGTCACCATTAGATCTACTTCAGGAGACATGTTAAATTGAACATTAGAGTTCATATAAAAGAATGCTATACAGTGAGTCAAAGACACAGGGGAAATAAATGGTTCCAGTAAGAGTGATTGGTAATTAATACAAAAGTTACTATTATTATATTTTTGTTTTGAAATTCATATCTTATTCCCACTATTATTTAAATCATAATGGCAGAAAATAATTATAAAATATTGAAATACAATTAATAAAAACTCAGGGTCAAAAATTTGGGTTCAACCTAAAGATCTGAAGAGCAAAATAGTCAGCCACTGGCTCTTACCTGGACATCAGTCTGAAGTGGTGATCCTGCCTCAGGGAATCTCAGAATGAGACTGTGTGTTGAGAGCTGTTTCCTCCTGTTTTATTATCCTCTCTAGGGCTGGGATTAAAGGCATAAACCACCCAATTTCTATGGCAACTATTGTGGCTACTGGGATTAAAGGTGTGTGTTACCATAATCTGGTCTGTAAGGCTGACCAGTGGGGATGATTTACTCTCAGATCTTCAGGCAGGCTTTATTTATTAAAATACAATTGAAATGCCACTACATTTATGCTAAGGAGAAAAAAAAATTATAAAGATACAAACTGTGCTAGTGCCAACACACACACACACACACACACACACACACAAAGATTAGAAGCAGAGAATTTTAAATGTTTTATTGAATTTAAAATTTTATCAATTTAAACTAAATTACAAATTTGAAGTATTAATTGTAATCCCAATGGTAACATAGAAAAAATTTAAAGGAAATATAATCATTGTACCAAAACTAGTTTTTATTCAAATGAAGTTTACATTGGAACAAATAGGAGATGAAATAAATGGCAAAGAGAAAATGACAAATATAAAAGCTTATTTGCTTTCTTGCTAGTAACTAATTTAATAATGAATAATTAAGTTTCCTAATTAAAAGGCAGAGAGATTGTTACATTAATGTAGCCTGATTCAGCACTGGAGAGACATCTCAATGGTAGAGATGACTTGTTGCTCTTTCAGAGGATCTGGGTTCTTTTCCCAGGACCCATACAGAACAGATCACCACCTCCAGATCCAGTGTTTCTGGTTCCTGCTTCTGGCCTCTTTAGATACTGTGGTGGTTTGAATAAGACTGGCTCCAATAGGCTCATGTATTTGAATGCATGGTCATCAGGAATGGCACTACTTGAGAGGAATTAGAAATAGTGGCCTTATTAGAGTAGGTGGGACCTTTTGGAAAGAACTGTGTCCCTGTGGGTGGCCTTTGAGATTTCAAAAAGCACATTCCAAGCCCAGAGTCTTCTCTTCTTGCTGCCAACATATCAAGATGTAGAACCCCCAGGTCCCTCTCCAGCACCATGTCTGCCTGCATTTTGCCAAGCTCGCTCCCGTGATGACCATGTAGTAGACGTTGAAAACTGTAAGCTAGTCCCAATTAAATGATTTCCTTTATAAGAGTTTTGAGGTCATGGTGTCTACTTACAGCAATAGAACACTGACCATGACAGACACCTACGTCCATGCAACACACATATGGATAAACAGGTACACAAATACATACAGGAATATTTAAAATTTTGTTAAAAGAAAGCATGATATAATTATATGTTACAAACAAGGCATAAGTACACTCAAAGTGAAAGGACATAAAAAGACATTACCTGCCAATAACAACCTAAAAGGAGTTATAGCAACTATCCCTTAGTAAGTAAGATCAATTCTAAGCATAAAACTGTTAGGAGATAAAAAAAAGATGCTGATAAAAGTATGTGTTAATATAAAAATATGTATTCACTGGAAAACAAAACTCTGAAATATCGGTAACAAAATTGAAAAGAGAAGTCATATTTTTAAAGAGTAGTTGGAGACTTAATGACCTTATTTTTAATAATCAGTAGAAGATGCAGACATAAAATCCATAGCTTAATAGAGACTTGAATAACACTGTAAACCAAGTATGTCTGGACGATTATATAACCACCCTAGAATGTATGCTTTTTCTTTCTCTTTTTTCCAAGTACACAAAAACACTACACCATTTTATTGACTAGACTTGAGCCTCCACAGGTGCTGGCATCTATGCAGAGAACCTGGAATCAATCTCTTTGGATGCCGAGGACAACAGTACATTTGTCAGTCGTCTCTATACATAAACTGAGGGCTCCATGTATTCAATCATTTCTTTCCTTTTCTCCTCTCCCAAGTCCTTCCATATCATCTTCATATCCCTACCCAACCAATTTTAAGTTTTTTCTCAAAAAAAGCAAAAACTTAATACAACAAATCCACCACAACCAAAGAAAAAACAAGACAACACCCAAAAAACTAAATCAAACAGAACACTAACCTATAATAACCAAATAAAAGCACAGAAAAAAATGTGGAGTTTATCTCTTCCAACTTTGATGTGGTAGTTTTTTGTTTATTTTACTTATTATGTAAATATAAATTAATGAATGAATAAAAACTTAGTCACTAGGTTAAATATTAACAATTGAACTGTCATTTAAACCTGCTGGGAGAGGGAAAATCAGTATTGTCCAATGGATCCACCACTATAGGGTGAACCACATGTCCAGTAGTGATAGATCAACATATAATGCACTATACTTTTCTTAAAGTGTGATTCAAGCCTGGTTCTAGCAGACCATGGTTTTGGCTCCAAGACAGAACAAATAGATTCTAAAACAATAACATTATTTAAACTGCTTCATAGAATAGTCAAATAATTCTAAAAATCAAAAACAGAAGAAAAGTGGGGGTGTTAAAAAAGACACAATGCACCCTTAAAAGCAGATTGAAGAAAGCCGGGCGGTGGTGGCGCACGCCTTTAATCCCAGCACTCGGGAGGCAGAGGCAGGCGAATCTCTGTGAGTTCGAGACCAGCCTGGTCTACAAGAGCTAGTTCCAGGACAGGCTCCAAAACCACAGAGAAACCCTGTCTCGAAAAATCCAAAAAAAAAAAAAAAAAAAAAAAAACAGATTGAAGAAAGTAATTATAAGATAAAATTTAAAATCTCACAAATGAAATAAAAATACTACACAAACATGTATGGGACACAGTAGACATAGCTTAAAGGAAAGCTTGTAATTGTAATACCTGCCCTCATTGAGGAGGAAAAAGAGCTGAAGTGAATAACTAGCATTGAGATTAAAGATATAAGTAAATAAGAATTAAATGAACAACCTAGCAGAACAAAACAAATTTAATAAAAATTAGATCAGAAATAAAGAAAATAGATACTCCAAGAATAATAAAAAAATAGAAGAAATTAAGTTTTGTTCTTTCAAGACACTAACAAAAAGTGTAAAACTTAGTTGAATTGTCACAAAAAATAATAAAATAACTAAATTAAATAATAAAATGGGGACTTAGAGGAATGCAGTGCTTTAAGAAGAAAAAAAATCTCAAAAAAGAAAAATGTAGGACCAGACTGTTTTCTTGGTAAACTTTCCAAATCCTCAAACTCTGAGAGAAGGAAGGGAGGCAAAGGGAGAAAGAGAGACACACACAGAGGGTGGTCAAAGAGAGGGAGGAGGAAGAAAGAAAGAATGAGGGAGAGAGAAAGATGTGTTGTGTGTGTGTGTGTGAGAGAGAGAGGGGGGGGGAGGGAGGGAGGGAGGGAGGGAGGGAGGGAGGGAGGGAGGGAGGGAGGGAGGGAGGAAGAGAGATACAGAGAATGATTGGCTATGAAACAACCAGTTCATTCTGAGGCAATGTCCTTATATCGAAGAACAGTACAGAAACACAACGCCAGAGATCACATGTGTATATGAATGCAAATATGGAGAGCATCAAAATCAGGGCAGAGGTATAGTAGAAGGATGCCCCCTGTTCAAGTAGGAATTCTCCAGGCATGCTGACATAATTTAATTCTTATGCAATAAATCAATCAGTATAACACATTACATTAGTAGAATGCAAAGTAACAACTAGGTGACTATCTCAAATTGTTCAGAAAAAAAAAGCATGTGGAAAAAAGCCATACCTAAGGCTCAGAGAACACTGCGGAAGAGGGAGCAGAAAGACGCTAAGAGCCAGAGGATCAGGGTCTTGGCTGTGAGAGTGTGACTCCTGGTACCATCAGAACCTAAGCCTATAACATCTCACCAAGATGATCACCCAGACAAACTGAGCAAGGAGAGCACCAACAAATGTGCCAAACTGAAGGGAAAGGTTCATGAGGTTCCATCTCACACAAGGACTACAGGCAACTGAGCAAAGCTAGGAGGAACACACCAACTGGGTGTCTGGTGCCAAATGGACAGCCCTGAAAACATACACACATGTAATATTACATGCACCCAATCGGTTATATTTGGAAATATATGTATAGACAAATACATAAGTTCATGCCAGAACAATTAATGAAAAAGAGGCCATGAACTTGAAGGAGAGTGGGGAGGGGTGTACAAGTGGCTTCTAGGGGAGGAAACTGAAGGGAGAAATGTTGATTCAAATATAATCTAAAAAATGAAAACAACAACAAAGAGCTACCACTTCTTTACAATAAAAACCTAACTCTTAATTGAGAAAGAAAAACATGTACTCAGTATGATAGTAGACACATGAAAATACCATAAATAACCCCACATTAATGAAAAATTGAATCAAAACAAGGATATTTGCCTTAATTGCTGTTATTCCGTATTGTTTTGGCAAGGCAAGCCAGTAAAAATCGACAGCTAAAAGAAAGAAAAGATTTTCTAGCAAAAATTAAGAAATGATCTCAACACTCCACGATGGCAAGATGGTGTATTTAGAAAATCCCAAATAATAAACAGTCACATAAAATACTATCATGGTTCATTCATCAGCAATGAGTCATAAAAATTTAAACTCTAGTTCTATTTACAATAGCTTCTACAATGATAGAATAGGGATAAGGCAGAGTAAAAGCTTAAACGAAACTAAAAGACTTGTATACTGGACGCTACACAGTTGGTTAATTAACCGAAAAGCTACACTGGATCCATAGATTCAAAAACTAAATATTGCTTGGCAGAAATCATATCCAAATACATAAATAGGTTGAGTAAAAACTTATCTTTTTTAAGAAGTGAAAGAGATGATCCATTTATTTATTTATTTATTTATTTATTTATTATTTATTTATTTATTTAAGATTTCTGCCTCCTACCCACCACCGCCTCCCATTTCCCTCCACCTCCCCCAATCAAGTCCCCCTCCCTCATCAGCCCGAAGAGCAATCAGGGTTCCCTGCCCTGTGGGAAGTCCAAGGACCACCCACCTTCATCCAGGTCTAGTAAGGAGAGCATCCAAACTGCCTAGGCTCCCACAAAGCCAGTACGTGCAGTAGGATCGAAAACCCATTGCCATTGTTCTTGAGTTCTCAGTAGTCCTCATTGTCCGCTATGTTCAGCGAGTCCGGTTTTATCCCATGCTTTTTCAGACCCAGGCCAGCTGGCCTTGGTGAGTTGATCCTTTAATGTCTATGAATTTATTGGGAACTGCAAATGACAAAAAAATATGAGAAATTAAAAGCTGGAATCTTCCCCTGTTTGAGTGAGTCCTTATTTGAATATAAGGCAGAGTAAATCAATTTAAAATGAGGGCTTTGTTTTGGGTCATAACCCAGTCTGACAGACTGATTGATGACAATCTGGTTAATGACTGATGGGAAACACCACGTGACAATGAAGGCAGGGGAGAATGGGGAAGCCAATACCAGGGAGCAGTTTTCTGCCCAGAACTTAGAGGGGATCAAAGCTGGCTGTCACCTTATTAGAAGTTTGTCCCTCAGAACTGTAAGAAAACACATTTCACTTTTGTATATCCAGCTTGTGCTACTTTGTTATAGCAGCCCTAGAAAACATTCTAGAAACTCTTTTCTGATTTGATGTTTTCTTTGGAGCTACAGTAACCTGTGAGGTACTGGTGTAGCATGGATATATTGACAAAGGGAAGAGAATTGAGAGCCTGTTAAGAAACTCACTTATTTAGAACCAACTGACTGTTTTACAAAGGTACCAATATCATCCCTCAGGGAAAGAATGAGAAGACTAATCTCCTCCACAAATAGCATAAAAGTAACTAAATATCAATATGCAAAGTATCTAACTGGATGCTTCTCATATACCATATAAAGCTTAAATTAAATATACAAACTATATATAGACACAGAACCTTTGGAGAAAGTGTTATGGGTATATTTTCATGACCTTATATTTGCCATATTTGAAGATAAACACAAAATATGCACCTCAAAGTAAAAATAGACAAAATTTACTTAGTTGAAATATGAAAATAATGAACCTAATAGTATCTACTCAAAAAACAAGAGAAAATATTTGCATATAAGTTCATATTTATTGAGCTCCTGCTATCAATCAGATACTAAATGGGAATATAGTCAATTACTTGTGTCTCTGAAAAGGAGAGTTTTGAGCTGTGATGAGGAGTATCCATAACAGAAAGGGACTCACACATGCCTTCTGTTGGATAAAAACCAGTAGACAACTCTTCAAAATTCAGAGGAAGTAGGAGGGAGAACAGGTATAATTTGGGTTTAGTTATCTGTAGGCAGTGCTTACTGCTACTCACATCCAATTTCACCAACAGTTAAAATCATGTGTCTGCACTAGAAATTGACAGCTAAGGAGAGAGAATGGCAAGAGTACGTGGACTAGGTTCCATTCTGAGATAGTGGATGGCCTGTCCTCCCAGGGACACCTAACCCAGCTGTCTTCTTTTGTTCCAAACTCCTTTTCATGAGATATACTCAGCAGCCCTTATGAGAAAAAGAGCAACAGCGGTTTCCAAATACGGGCTTCTAGGGAGACTGCCTCGATGCTGGTGTGGGAGGAGAGGGTGATGGAGGGGCATAGGCTCACAAAGCCAAACAAATTTCCCTTTGGAATAATACTGCATAATGAATAGGCTTTGGGAGGCTGAAGTTGATTTTCGGGGAGCTAATGCACATAAAGATATCCAGCTATAGTAAAAAAGAGATTGCTTTCATTTTCCTGCAGACAATAATAGCTCACCATGCACTTTGAGAACCATGTAATTTTATAAAATTTGTTCCATCTATTACAAAAAAGTTCCTCACTCTTTCAGTATTCTGATTTTTTTCTCTTTCTTACTTTTTCTGCCTCCTCTCCATTTGTTTCCACTTTTATTTCTGTGTTTTTTCCTTCTCTCTATCTTCCTGTAGAGACTATAAGAGAAGTACTGTTGTGGGAGGCTGCTTGTCCATTTCATGGCTGCCCAGACTTCCAAAATACCCACACAGAAACTGTATTAATTAAATCACTGCTTGAATAATCACGTAAGCATATTGCTAGATAGCTCTTACATTTAGAATTAATCTATTTCCATTATTTTATATTTTACCACAAGGCTCGTAGCCTACCAGCAAAGTTATAGCTGGCAACTCATGTCTTTCCCCTCTGGCGGCTCCATGGCATCTCCTGACTCTGCCTTCTTTCATCCAGCACTCAGTTTAGTTTTCCTGCCTTGCTCTACTCTGCTAAGCCACTGACTGAAACAGCTTCTTTATTAACCAATGGTATTTACAGCATACAGAGGGAATCCAACATCATAATGTCATCACTTTGCCTTTCTGCTCCCAGCCTATCTCCAGTCTTCTGTCCTCCAACCTCGCCACTTGCTGCCTCTACTGGTCTGCCATATAATAAGCCAATCACAAGGTCCCAAGCAGATCTCTGTCCTGTGCAGAGTCAAGGGCCAGGCCAGTGTCCACTGTGGTTGTCCGGGGAGGGGAGGAGTATTGGCCATATAACTTAGATGCTGCTCAAGTGTGGGTTTGAGAAGATGCTTGAGGTATGCAGGGCCAGGCGGAAGGAAAACATCATACCTCCTACTGCTCAGGTCTAAAGGGCCTGGGTCCTTCAGTTCTACAGTAAGCTTTCTGTTTCATAGGATATGGAAATTGAGGGTAAAGCTGGAGGTACTGTTTCCCTCCACCAGTTATGAATCTATTTCCTCTCATCATTGCCAGAGTTAATTTTTTCACAGATCTCACATCACCATTGTATTAGGAACCTAGATCCACCAGTCATTTATCCCATAACCTAGGCACAATCGGCAGGTCTTCTGGATCTCCATCGTCCATTCTCCACACATTTCTCATCTTCAACACAGTTCATTGTTTTAAATGTTTCTTTACCTGTTCCTGTGATGTTTGAGACTATGATCCTGGAGTAGATGAGCTGCTCATCATACTCCTGTTCCAATTTGACTGGACCTCTCAAGGTAATTCCCTTGCCTTGATCTGATGTAAAATAACAATAAGTTTAGACCATTATCTAAGAAATGTCTAACACACTTGCATATTCTAGGATACAGCTATTGTCTCAATTATGTTATGTTCCATCACTAAAATAAATGTACAGAAAAAATTGTTCTATGCCTGCTGGGCATAAAAACAAATCCACTTAAGATGACAACCCAGAGTTGGAACATCCCTGGAGGCTTAGTAGATAGGTGAACTGTGAACATCTTTAATATTTTTGTTTCTTCCTGGAATATACACAGAGGCACAGGCTTGTCAGCATTTATCACTAAGGTTCTCCTGGGTTGTGGAGGTAGTTTTGCTCTTGCTGCTGGAGCTAGCAAAAGAATATTCTGCAGATCTCCAGGGCCCCTGCCAGAATGTACAAAATAGCCAGTGTCACTGATCTCTTATTTAGTTTTATTTTCAACTCTGTGTCTACATTGCACTCACATAAAAATAAAAATAAGTTACCATTAGGTTGGTGCCAGGAATGCCAGTTGAGAGATAGGTCTGCGTTTCAGGCCCCTTAGCTTAGGCAGCTCTGGAACAACCACAAACAGAAGAACAGGACTGATACTTGGCAGAAAATGTTGTCATCATTTAGTGGGCTATCTTTTGAAGACAAACAAATGAACAAATACAAGTTACTATCCTGAAAAGGAATCTAGTTACAGAATCCTGTACTCCAGCCTCCCTCCTCCACACACCAGCATGGGCTGGCTATAGGCACACAGAAGTATATAATTCAAATCTCTGTGGCGTACACTGTCTGGTTGGGCAGCAACCATGCTGTTATTGTGAGTGTCAGAGAAGCCTGGGCATTAACACGGTGCCCTTTCCCCCTGCCTTCTCATTTTATACTCCACTGACTTATTAAGTACCAAATACTGTGCTACACTCTAGAGACACAAAATTACCTTCATAAAGTGATTACATATTATTATAAAGCAAACATGTAATGAATGTTATAAGGTAGAAATTATATAAACACTTAATTAACTTCACATTTAATTAGTAAAAGCCCTGCTCAAACATTGCCAACCTTAGAACAGACACTTAACCTCTATTACTTCAACCCATTCATTAAATTATTTCAACATTCCACAGATATTTATGGAGATAGCAAACATGTTGGATATGAGCTGGATAATCCTGGACATACCCAGAACAAATACGACTTTATTCATGACATTCACAGTCCAGCAGAAAAGAGCTATGAAAAAGAAACACAAGCAACATATTTCCTTATTAGTTTTCTATGATCAATTTTTTATAGGATATCTGGATAGCTTTATGCAGTGAAAAAAAACACTGGAGATATCTTGTATTTCATCCAGTTTTATCCAATAAATACTTGAAAAGCATTGATAACTGATAGCAAACTACAGCCTATTTCCATCCTCATAAAAATTCCTCTCTGCTTGTGGGACTTTCTTTTGGACACTGTAGAAAGCAATTTAGCAGTTTCTAAAACAGAAAAAAAAAAGCACATAGCTGTCATATGACCTATGAATTCCTAATTATGTGTCTAGTAAATTTAATAAAAGGTAGTGTCAAAAGTTTCATCAATATTCTCTAGGAATTCTGCTCACTTGATAATGCTTTTAAGTAGAGTTAATCTTCCCTAACTTGAGTGTTATTTTGTTTCCTAGTTCACCAGGTTACATATTATCTCTAAGCGATAAGAGCCCTCTCCTGCCTTACTTTTACACATAGGCCAGGTCCTAAGTGATGCTGCCCTCTCCTGGCTTCTGGTTGACCAAACCTTCCTCTTTTTTTCAGTCCTACCTCACTTACCCCGAATCCTCATCCCAGCTCTTGATTTCTTCAGTCACTCTGGTTGGAATGACCTTTTACACTGTTCAATATTTGTGGCTTCCATTTGTTTGCCAACTTGATTTTCAACCTTTTGACTCCCAGTTTACGAATGTTTTTTCTAGTTACATGAGTGTCTTAAGGGTACATGCCTTCAATGCATGGGCACAGAAGACTACTCCTAGATATAATCCCAGTAGCACAGACATTGAGCAGCAATAAACAAATGGGACCTCCTGAAACTGAGAAGCTTCTGTAAAGTAAAGGACACAGGCAATAAGACAAAAAGACAGCCTACTGAATGGGAAAAGATATTCACCAACCCAATGTTAGACAAAGAACTGATGTTCAAAATATATAAAGAACTCAAGAAATTAGACATCAAAATTCTAAATGAACCAATTAAAAATGGAGTACTGAACTAAACAGAATTCACAACAAAAGAATTTCAAATGGCTAAAGGATACTTAAGGAAATGTTCAACTTCTTTAGCTATTAGGAAAATGCAAATCAAAACAACTCTGAGATATCATTTTACACCTGTCAGAATGGCTAAAATCAAAAACACTAATGATAGCTTATGCTGAAAAGGATGTGGAGTTAGGGGAACACTCATCCGTTACTGGTGAGAATGCAAACTTGTACAACCACTTTGGAAATCAGTATAGTGGTTTCTCAGAAAATTGGGAATCAACCTATGCCAGGACCCAGCAATACCACTCTTGTATATATACCCAAAAGACACTCAATCATACTACAAAAGCATTTGTTCAACTATGTTCATAGCAGCATTATTTGTAATAACCAGAACCTGGAAACAACTTAGATGCCCCTCAACTAAAGAATGGATAAAGAAAGTATGGCACATTTACACATTAGAGTACTACTCAGTAGTAAAAAAAAAACAATGTCACCTTGAAATTTGCATGCAAATGGATGGAATTAGAAAACACTATCCTGAGTGAGGTAACCCAGACCCCCAAAATAAATATGGTATGGACTCACTCATAAGTGGATACTAGCCATAAACAAAGGACATTGAGCTTATAGTTCATGATCTTAGAGAAGCTAAGTAATAAGTTGAATCCAAAGAAAAACATATATTGATCCACATGGAAATTGGAAGCAGACAAGATCACCTGACAAAATTGGGGACATGTGGGCGAGGTGTAGAAAAAAGGGGAGAAGGGGAAGGTTGAGGAGAAATTGAGGGAATGGGATAGTCGAGATGCAGGAAGGACAGTGATGAGAGCAAGAAAAGAGATATCTTGATTGAGGGAACAATTATGGGGTTAGCAAGAAACCTGGTTCTAGAAAAATTCCCTGGAATCCACAAGGATGACTCCAATTAGAACCCTAAGCAGTAGAGAAGAGGGTGCCTGAAATGGCCTTGTCCAGTAGTCAGACTGATGCTTATCTTAAATATCACTACAGAACCTTCATCTAACAACATATGGAAACAGAGGCAGAGACCCACATTGGAGCACTGGACTGATCTCCGAAGGTCCAGTTGAAGAGTAGAAGCAGTGAGAATATGAGCAAAGAGGTCAAGACCACGAAGAGTTCATCCACTGAAACAGTTTACTTGAGCTAATAGGAACTCACCAACTCCATCTGGACTGGGAAGGAACAAGCATAGGGCTAAAATTGTTTCTCTGAAGATGGTTGACAGTTAGAGCAGACTGAGGGGCCACTGGCAGTGGCACTAGGATTTATCTCTACTACATGTACTGGCTTTTTGGGATCCTGTTCTCTTTGGATGTATACCTTGCTCAGCCTAGATGTAGTAGGGAGAACCTTAAACCTTCCACAAAGCAAAGTGCCTTACCTTCTCTTAGGATTAGAGGGGGTGGGGTGGGAGGGTGTTTGAAGGGAATTGGAGGAGGGGAAGGAGTGAGAATTTGAATTGGTATTTTTAATATATAATATATGTGTATATATATATAAATAGATATAAAAACTATGTTCTCTTAGTCTCAGTTGCTGTGGTGTGGGAGGGTGATATAGATGTCCTATGTATATCTGAACACTCTCAGTTACTTCTTCTCAGCACTTTAAACAATAATCAATTATTATCCAGTGCAATAGGAAGCTTCTCTGACCAAGGTTTGGAACAGCCCAAATCTATGCATATAACTTGTTATTTGGAAGGTAGTTTGATAGCATGAAAATTTAGCAAACCAACAGTAAGTTATCATATAGAACCCATGGCTTTCCAAACCATGAGATTTGATTATTTTGTAATAACAGAAATGAATGTCCTCCTTTGGGGTGGGCCTCAAGTCCAATCAAGACAGCAGGTGGTTACCCCCATGAACAGTTATCACTATTGCTCCAGTGAGCACATCTTTAGTATCGGAGCATGCTAGGTCCAGTGCTGAGTAAGACCACTGATTTCCTTTCTCCCCTAGCAGCCTTTGTAGCACCTTCCATTACTATGAAAGTTAATCAGCAGGGGGAGTTTTCTGATCACTTACATACTGATTTCTCTGTACCCTAAAATTTGTATTGTTTTGGGTGGCACTGGAAGCTTCTCTGACCAATAACTCGTAGAGAGGCAGCCTAGGCCTGACGCTGAGATTTTCATTCAACAATCCATGTGTTCTTGGAGCAGAAGTTTTTACTAATTTGGTGAAATGCTATACAAACTCCCCCCTCTCTCTCTCTCTCCCTCTCTCTCTCCCTCTCTCTTTCTCTCTCTCTCTCTCTCTCTCTCTCTCTCTCTCTCTCTCTCTGTGTGTGTGTGTGTGTGTGTATGTGTGTGTGTATTAGGTATGTGTATAATTAGCTTACAAACAAGTGGTTTCCTAGGGTTTTCATACACTCGTTGATTTAGTTAATCCACCCAACCCCTCTCACTCCTTTTCCCCACTTGCTGTCTCTATTGCCTCTTAAACCTCTATCTCCTAATATTCTTCCTCTGTTTTATTCATATCACATACATTTCAGTCTTAGATGTCAATATTGTAGATTCCCAAATAGCTTCTTCATAGAAACTTTATTTTAGTTAAACTTTCCCCTAGCCTGCTATTCATTTCACTGTATGTTTGAACATTTGTGCCCCAAGTACTTCTTCTATCTACTTTAATTTCAACTCTATGCTACTGTCTTTTTCTTAAAATGCATCACCATCACCAATGGCCTGTTTCTAGTTTCCAGCTTCTACACAAGACATAAAATCAAAAGATGCAAAGATAAGGCCTCATATGGGGGAGAACATGCAGTATTTGGTTTTGTAGGCCTGTGTGGCCTTACTCAGTATATTTTTCCAGTTGCATTAACTTACCCGCAATTTTGGTGATTTCATATTTTCAGAGTTGAGTAATCTCCTAGTATGTACATCCACCACATTTTTATTATGCATTTGTCAGGTGATAGACATCTAGAATGATTCCATTTCCTAGATATTTTGACTAGAGCAGCAAGGAATATAAATAAGAAAGCATCTTTGTTGTAAGTTATAAAATCCTTTGAGTATTTGTTAAGAAGTAGTTTAGATAGGTCATATGTTTGTCCTATTTAATAATTTTAATAATTTTACAATGCAGTTAGAATTATTCTTGTCTCATAAAGTGATAGTACTAGATTCTCCTCTAAGATCTGTTACCTCCCTAACCCTTGGTAGTTTGCTAGGTTCTTAGTACCAGGCCTGGTTTCCCTATTGTTGAGTGAGCCTTAAGTTCAGTTAAACAACTATTGTTTAGCATCATTATATAGGCGCCATGATTGTAGCTTTATAAGTTATCTTACCATGTCGGTCATTGTTGTGGTTCATAGGAATCATAAATGGATAGCAGTGTTGATTGCTTCTTTCCCTTGGTAGCATGTCTGGTATTGTTTGGTACTATGAAATCTAGACCACAGGATAGAGGGTTCTATGCTAGATCAAGCCTGAGTCTTCTGAGCTCTGTGTCTAAAGTGTGTAGTTGGGGGGCGTGGCATGTAGTGTCTTCAGCAATAGAAACTTACATTCAACCTCTGAAAGGCAAACAAAGGCAGTAGACATAACCTATTATGAAAGTCATTTGAGATACCCCAATCAAGAACTCAGATGCAGGTTTCTCATGGGTATATAGGGTATATGTTAGAGAGGTTTTGTTCTTGTGGAAAAATAAAGGCTATATATGACAAACTCACATCCAACATTGTCTTAAGTGGAAAAAAACTGGAAGCAATTCAATTAAAATCATGAAAGAAATGAAACTGTCTATTATTTCCATTCCTTTTTAATTGAGTGCTTGAAACATAGAAATGAGGCAAAGAGAATTTAGGAAACCAAAGAGATACATGTTGGAAAAAAAGGAAGTAAAACCATTCCTATTTATAGGTGACACAATTTTAACATGTGATATCTTAAAAATATTTAGAGATGACCAACAAGTTCAGCAAAGTAGCTAGATATAAAATTAACTTACAAAGATCATTGGTCTTTTATTCACCACCAACAAGCATACTGACAAAGAACTCAGGAACACACTCCCATTTACTAGAGACTCAAAGAATAAAATGCTAAGAAATAAACCTAAACAAGGTGAAATATCTCTATGATGAAAACATCCAATCTCTGAGAAGAAAAAAGTACTGAGGAAGACATTAAAAAATAGGAAAGATCTCCCTTGCTCACAGAGTAACACAATTTATATTTTAAAAGAATTTATAATATCAAAAGTATCATTTTACTAAAATAAATTTATAGATTTAATGCACTATCAACCAAAATACCAACATAAATCTTCATGAAATTAGAAAAAATATCCAAAATTTATAGGCAATTAGAAAAGATTCCAAACATCCAAAGCAATCCTAAGCACAAGGAACAATATTGTACGGATTATTATTTCAGATTTGAGCATATATTATAGAGCTATTGTATATAAGTTTGGAGAAAAGGAGATAAATAAGAGTATTTTCAATCAAGTTATTAGCTACAATCCATAAATTGGATATTTAAAATACAATAGTATGCTGTGGGATAATGCTCTTATACATTGTAAAAATTTGTCACTTGTATTGGTTTAAAAAATGCTGATTGGCTAGTAGCCAGAGAGAAATACTTCACCTGATGGCCTAGCAAAAATATGCTTGTGACTGGCATAAGGGAGAATGCTGCAGTTGTTATAAACATGGCTTTTCATTGACATGGAGATCTTCTGTGGCTGGTACAAATGCCCTTTTCCTGAATGTATAAGCAGGTGTTTGGCCCACTTGGGGGTCATTTGGGAGACACACTCCCACGCAGCCTTCTTTGTGATTGCTACAGCCAACCAAATAAAAGGTTTCTCACAAATTTTTTTTTTTGCCTTTTTTTTGATACTCATCATGAATGGAATGAAGAGATTCTAGCATGAAGAAAGCAAAGGTGACAGTAGTGATGACAGTGGAATGGTTGGAAGTCTAAGATACGGAAGTGATTGAGACAGAGTATAGCCAATGGCTTTGACAACCACAGAGGAGCCATGAAAACAGCAGCTGAGAGGTAGCAGCAATAGTGGCAGAACTAGCATCAGTGGCAAAGAAATTGAGATAGATGTCACCTCAGCACCAGAAGCCTGGATGGTAACTATAGCAGCTTGTAAGGCAGCTGAACAGTCTGGGAGGGTAGCCAGGGTAGGAAGAGGAGGAAGAGTAGAAAAGCAGGTGGGAGAGGCCAGAGAGCTGAGATGGAAAAAGACAGAAAGCAGTGGAAGAGCCAGGGAAAGAAATCTGCAGAGACTCAGATAGTTGGCCAAGTATTAAGTCCAGAAAGTCTCAGAAACTCCAGGCTCAGGAGCTCTAACATTGGCCAGCATTTAGAGCTGTGAAATCCAGATAATCGCCAGGCATGACAGAGCTCTTCACTCTCACAGGCTGAGAAGCCGGGACTTCCTTAGCCTCTGCAAGGGCTGGGACACTAGAAGGCACCACTGGCTACTCCTGGCAATCTGCTCCTTAGCAGGTCTTGCCCTCAAACATGGAGGGCCACAAATGTCACAAGGACCAGTGCCAGAAGAACTTCTCCTTGCCTACTTCCAGTTTCTATTCAGGTAAAGCAAAAACAGTCAGCAACCCAGAGAACTGCCTAATAAACAGCTACAGTTCCTTTCTGCCGTGGGAGGTCATCAGACTCTCAGGCTCCAAGAAAACAAAGTTTCCCTACAAGTCCTGTGACACACAAGGTTCGAAACAACTTAATAGGGGCCAAGGTGAACTTCAGGTAAGAGCAAGTACTTGCCTCTTTCAGAGTGGCAACAGAATTCAGCAGAGTTTCTCTAGAGAATCCAGAAGCCTATGGTAGTCATCTGGTCAAGCATTGCTTTCTGTTTGAGAATTAAGATTCAGTTTAAAGACTTAGAAACTCAACTTCGATCAAGTGTCTTTAGTCAACCTGTCACACAATCCCTTCTTTTTTTGTTTTTGTTTTCCAAGACAGCGTTCCTCTGTGTCACACACTCCCCTCTTAAATGTGAGAGTGAAAAAATTAACAAGTGCTTCCAGCTTTATACAAAAGAGTGCTCACCATGAGTCTAGCTAAAGCCATGGTTCTCAAACCACCGTGAGTCTAGCTAAAACCATGGTTCTCAAACTTCCTGATGCTGCAGCCCTTGAATACAGCCCCTTGTGTTCTGATCACCCCCAACTATTACATTATTTTTATTTCTACTTCAGAACTGTAATTTTGCTACTGTTATGAATTATAATGTAAATATGTGGGTTTTCCAATTGTCTTCAGCAACCTCTGTGAAGGTGTCATTGGACCCCCAAGGGGTCAAAACCTACAGGCTGAGCATTGCTGGTCTATGCCCTTTGTGACCCCACAGCCTGACAGTGAACTGGGAGCCTTAATGGCAATGCCTGGAGTTTTCCTTGAGAGCTTCGGTCCCACTCTGCTTTCAGTTCCTGTTCCTCTTGCATAGTCTTTCCTCATTCTTTCTAGCCTCTAGCCTCCATTCAAACCCCCTTTTCCTACATCTTACCACTTAAATTAGAAAAGGCCCTGGCTGACTCTAGCCTGAAAATAAATAGTCACTTATCCCTAATCCTACCTGCATGTGCATAAAGGTCAATCAGCCACAGTTTTTACAGTCCTTGCTGAGTATATCCAATAGTAATCATTAAACTTTCCTATATTCAACACTTATAAGTGTCTAGCATTCTATCATTCCTATTTTGAAGCTGATAAAATGAGTTGCAGAAAATGTGTTCACTTGTCTTTTGTTGTTGTGACAAAATATCGGAGAGAATTATCTTTAAAAAAGGACATTTTTATTTAACTCACAGTTTCAAAGGTTTTAGTTCAGGGTTTCTTTCTCTTGCTACTGTGATTTGTGGTGACTCAGTACATCATGGCAGGGATGTAGTGCCGCAGAACCCTGTTCATGCCATGGCAGCCACTAATAAGGACAGACACAGGAAGGGATCAGGGTCCTAAATCTCCTTCTGTCTTTCCCTCAGGTCCAATATGCTTAAGGTTTCACCACAGTCCCAAGTTCCAGGGACCTAGCCTTGTACACATGAATCTTTGGGGAACATTCTGGAGTTAGGCATAGCAGAGGTTGGTAGTTTCTGCAACCACAAGTTTTTTATTGTTCAAACAGAATTGGACCAGTTTGTCCACAAACTGTGTCCTTCTACTCTAACCTGTTCTTCCTCTTGCCATCTCCAGAGAAGATCCTGCCTACCTGGGGAACACTAGAGATCCTTAACCCATATCTTTGTACACTTGACATTGATTCAGAGATGATCCTGGCCTAGGACTTGAGGACCATAGGTTCTGTCCCTGTCTATATGCCACTGAAGGTGAGCCCTCTCTCTAATCAGCTACTGTTGTGGAATTTAGTGGCCTATAACTAACCCAACTGTCTAGCCTCCCTATGTGGTTCAATCCTGATCAGCTTGTGTCTAGGAACTTTTCAGAAATTTTATTTTCAAACCTCACCTCTTGCTTATCAAGTTTTCTTATTTTATTGGTTGACATTTGGGTGGGTGCATTCTTCAGTTATCCATATTCTCCAGAGAGCTACCCTGTTACTTTTGCTCCTAGCCATTTCTGAGGACTGAAATATATTACTGGAAACTGGAAATAGCTTACATTTGACATAAGATGGAGGCAGAGGACAAAATGGAGGAACTTTGGTTCCTCAGTCTTATCAGATATTTCACACAAACCCAAAAGAATATATTTTTCTCACAGTAGCTCATGGAACTTTCTTCAATGTTTACCGCATACTTGGACAACAAACAAGTCTCAACAGACATAAGAAAACTGAAATAACACCCGGCAACCTATCTAAGCAACATGGATTACAACTGAATATTAATAACACAGAAAGTATACAAACACATGGAAGCTGATCAAATCTCTATCAAATGAAAAATAAGGAAGAGAAATCTTGTAGGAAATTAAAAGGCTTTTATTTTGTTTTTTTTTTTAGAATTGAATAAAAATGAATACACAACATACTCAAACTTATGAGACACCATAAACACTGTTCTAAGAAGCAAGTTTACAGTACTAAATGCCTAATCAAAAGATCAGAGAACTCATATTAATAACTCAGTGACACAACTGAAAGTTCTAGAAGTATAAGAAGTAACACCCAAAAAACTAGATGGCAGGAAATAATCAAACTCAAATTTGAAATCAGCAAAATAAAAACAAAAATAATCAATAGAGCAAAGAGTTGTTTCTTTAAGAAAATCAGTAAGATTAACAAGTCATTAGCCAAACTAACTAAAAAAGAGAGGATCTAAATTAATAAAATTAAAGATAAAAAGAGGTCATTATAATGAATACTGAAGAAACCCAGAGAATGATAGGAGCATATTTTAAAAAAACTGTACTCCACCAACCAAAATGGAAAACCTAAGAGTATATATATATATATATATATATATATATATATATATATTACAAAAGGTAAATCAAGATTACATAAGCAACTTCAATAGACCCATAACCCATAGTAAATAGAAGCAGGAATGAAAAACCTCTCAAAGAATAAAAGGCCCACAACAGATGACTCATCCCAGAATTGCACCAGGCCTTCAAAGAAGAACAACCATCAATGCTCCTTAAATTATCCACAACCGAAAAAAATGGAAGAAAACTTTCCTGATAGTTCCTATCAGACTACTTTTATTCTGAAAATAAGACCACACAAAGACCCAAGAGGAAAAGAAAATTATAGATCAATATCCCTTATAACCATAGATCTAAAACTTCCCAATAGAAAACTTTAAAACAAAAACCAAGAATACATTAAAAAGATTGTCAAACATTATCAAATTGGTTACATCCCAGAGTTTTGGGATCATTTAGCATATGTAAGTCAATAAGCAAAATCCATAACATAAACAGACTGAAAGACAAAACCATATGATCTTAGTAGGTGCAGAAGAGCCTTGGACAGAAACTAATATCCATGCATGATAAAAGTCCTCAAAAGACAAAAGAGAAAAGAGACATACACCAACACAATAAAGGCAATTTACAACAAACTAAAAGCCAATATTATCCTAAATAGAACAAAAACCAAAGTGTTACCAACAAAATCAATAGCAAGTCAGATGTCCACTCTCTCCCTACATATTCAATACAGTACTTGATGTTTTAGGTAGAGCAATAAAAGAACTGAAGAAGATCAAGGGGATATAAATAGAAAAGTAACTTATTTAGGGTTGTTCTTTCTGTAGTGAAACACCAAGAGCAACTAGAAGAGGAAAGGGTTTGTTTGTCTTTTGTATCTCCAGACACAGTTCAATGAAGAAATGCAAGGCAGGAATTCAGACTAGGAGGGAACTTGGATGCAGGAGCTAACACAGATGACATCGCAGATTGTTGCTTACTGGCTTGCTCCTCCTGGCTTTTTAAGCTTGCTTATGGAATTCAGAACCGTCAGCCCTGAAGTTACACCACCCATAATGGGCTCAGTCCTCACCATCAAATGCCAATTAAGAAAATTGCCCATGGACATGCCTAGAACCTGACCTTCTGTAGACATTTTCTCAATAGAGGTTTCTTCCTTTCAGATTACTATAGCTTGTGTCAAGTGGGCATAAAACTACCCAAACAGAAGGAAGTCAAAGCATTTTAAATTATATGACTTTATACATAAAAGGTCCTGAAAACTACACCAGAAAACATCTACAGCTGAAAAACACTTCCATCAATTGAGTGGGATACAAACTTAACTCACAAAAATTAGTATCCTTTCTATATACAAAGACAAATAGACTGATGAAGAACTCATGGGAACAGTATCTTTTACAATGCCCTCAAAATGTCTTTATATAAGTACAAATAAGCAAATGAAAGACTTGTATAATTTTAACACATTGAAGAAAGAAAGAGAAGAAGACACCAGATGATGGAAAGATATTCCATAGTCATGGATAAAAAGGATCAGCAGAAATAAACTGAAGACCAATATGTATGTCATATTGGTGATACTGCAATACTAGGTAATTGTAAAGTCTATTAGATATATTCTCCACAATTAGATAGTAAGGTCCTATTGCTGCAGATAACATTTACATATGTCATCAAAAATGAAGAATTTGAGCTGGTGCCTAAATTATTTTACCCATACTGACTAGTGTTCATGGTTCTGGAAGGTATTCTACACCTAAGCGAGTAGAAAGATAACCGTCAATGCCTACCTGCATCTATAACAGTGACCTACCTACAAGATAAAATGGTGCAATAGGGGAATAAGTGCTATGGGAATAACCAATTGCTTCTTTTTAATATTTTTGGATTTAATGCTCACTGAATGAGATGAAACCCATACCTGGCACTGATAAAGTAGAAAAATCTGAGATTAAGTAGGTCATGGGCCTAGAGAAAAACCTAGAGCTAATTATTTTGCTAAAGGGGAACAGCAATAAAACACTTGCAGGAACATTTCATTTGTATTTTAATAATTAAAGCTTTCCTGAAAATCAAATAGTAAAGCAGCCCCACTGATGAGCCTTACAGACCAGGTAGTGGTAGGACCCCTATAATCCCAGTAGCCACACTACTTTGTCATAGAAACTGGGTGGCACATGCCTTTAATCCCAGCCCTAGAGAGGATTATAAACAGGAGGAGACAGCTCGCAGCCACAGTCTTATTGTCAGATTCCTGGAGGCAATATCACCATTTTGGACAGAGGTTGAGGTAAGAGCCAGTGACTGGCTGCTTTGCTTTTCAGATTTTCAGGTTTAACCCCTATTTCTGTCTTGAGATTTTATTAATCCTGCAACAAAGAAACTCCATATGGAGTTTACTTTCTTTGTGGCAAAAGTAAATCACTGGGCAAGAAAATACCCTTGCCTCAGCTGCTGATTGTATGCTGTTCTAATGTGACAAGCAGGACACAAAAGAAAGTGACTGTCAAACATTGTCAAGATAAGGAGGGTCAGCCTTCAGAATGTCCTGCTTCACAGAAATGTCTCTTGGATATGATAAGCTTGTAGGCTGAAGATGGAGTTGCCCCAAAGTTGCAGAGGAACTTTGGGTGACTGTCCAGGCAGCCAGCTGCTTCTGTCGTTATTCACATTTTTTTTTGAAGTCGCTTAGTTATTCTTCTTGATTACTCAGTCAATATTGTTTCCTTCTGGGGTCTCTGAAGTAGTTGAAGACTAGATAGTTATAGTTATAGTCTCCCTTGTTTATGAGACAAAGAAAAGAAATTCACTAAATAAATGTAAAGTATATATATATATATATATATATATATATATATATATATGGTTGATAAATATCAAAAGACAGCTTTGGAAGATAAAGCAAGTTGTGATAGAAAATAAATTAGGTACAAGACTTTGAAATCACCAAGACAGGATAGATATGGAGTATTTTCTCTGAATTTGTCAAATACAAATGGACTAGCCATTGTTAATGTATTTATTGCCTGTATATGTTATATATAGTTAATATACTTACTGCATATAGTTTTTTGTAAATTAGTTATAGCTTTCTATTTTGGACAAAAAGGGGAAAGGTAGTGGCATTTCATTTGAATTTTAATAAATAAAGCTTGCCTGAAGGTCAGAGAGTAAAGTAGCCTCATTGGTCAGCCTTACAGATGAGGTAGTGGTACCACACATCTATAATCCCCGTAGTCCCACTAGTTTGCCATAGAAACCAGGCAGTGCATGCCTTTAATCCCAGTGGTGAATGCCTTTAATCCCAGCCCTAGAGAGGATTATAGAACAGGGAGAGACAACTATAAATCACAGTCTCATTCTGAGATTTCTGGAGGCAAGCTCTCCATTTTGGACTGAGGTCAAGAGAAGAGCAAGTAACTAGTTGTTTTGTTTTTTGGATCTTCAGGTTGGACCCCAATTTCTGTCTCTGAGTTTTTATTAATTGTGCTTCAACTACTACTACTGACCCACATACCCGTAGTTTAATGCCTTCTCATGAGAGAAGCTTCTTCAGCTCAGAGAGTGAGAGACTTTGGAACATTCAGGACTAAATGGTTTATCTCTTCCAAATCTCTCCCCTCAAGGCTCAAGGATCTATGTGAAAGAGAAGGCAGGAAGACTGAGGGTCAGAGGTGATGGCTGACACCAAGGAAACACAAGACAAATTCACATATAAATTCATAGAGATTGGCAGCATGCACAAGACCTGCACAGGTTCCAACCAGATGGGATCCCAGCACTGAGAGAGGGAAGAGATTGCAGGAGCTCACCTCTAACCAGGAATCTATCAGCAATGGATACCCTTTGGTAAAGGGAAAGTCAATTGTCTTCAATTAAGATTTATTAGATATATTAACCACACTTCATAGCAGGCCAACACAAAATGAACTCAATGCTAATTTTGTAGATGTTTTGCCTCTTTTTGATTTGTTTTTGTATTTTTGAGGGTTTTATTGTTGTTGTTTTTAATTTTGCTTTTGTTTCATTTGTTTGTTTGTAAAGAGAGAATATAAATTTGAGTGAATACGGAAATGGGAATGATCTGGATAAAGGTGGGGGAGGGCAACAATATAATCAAAATATAGTATAAAATTCTTTATTAATAAAAGCCTGACCTTACCATCCACTGAGTACAGGTTCACGCCCATAACAGGTAACTCAGGGGTTGGTTGACTGATCCTTTCCTCCCTTGGACAGCAACTGCCTTCCCTTCCCAGGAAGATACTGGTGTACAATGTCTAGTGTGTCAGCCCTAGTTGTGACAGGACAGTGTTGACTGGGGCCTTCTTCAGAGCCTTTCAGTATAGACACTTAGATTTGCAACCGCCAGTCCTCTCCTGTTCCACTTCTCTACACCCAGCAGAAGAAGGGCATTTTAAACATGTAGGATCTGACTTTGTCACGCACACAGAGGCAAACTCATCTTCAAATTACCAGGACAGCAGCAGTGTCAGAATGGAGAACACATCTCTCTAACATGGACTCCTCTTGTGGAATAAAAGAGCAAGTAATCAGGATGTGAGAAATGTCCCCCTCTTTATCTTTACAGTGGCCTGGAAAGATGAAAAAGCTCCGTTCTCTGTGGCTCCAGAGATGAAGGCACTGGCACTCACACTGTGAGTGCGCCAACCAGGCCGGAAGCTCACCATGTGAGTAAGAGGGCACAGACCTCTTAGCTCCCTCTTTGAGAACAGGCAGTAGGACCCAAAGAATTTTCAGGGGTATAGGAAAGAGCTTCCTGCAGGGTTTCTGTGTTTCACTGCATCATGGGGAGAAAACAGGAACCCAGTGTAAGGAACGTTACATGAGTACAAATGACATTGTCAAGCTGTACAGGGTCAAACACTCTACCTGCAAAACAGGTAAAAGGGCTTAATCCTAAACAGTCTCTAGTTCTTTCGTCAGGATTAGAGAAATGCTATTTTTATTATCATCTGACAAATAGCTCTCTAATTGTGGAGAACTTACTTATCTTATTCAAAGTCACATGTCTATAGAGGGTAGCTGGTGGGGACTGTATTCTAGGCTAGTCACGGTGTGAAGAGTATACGCTGCTAACCTCTTCTTATGCTTTTCCCGCAGGGCCCAGTTAGGAGCATCTCAGAATACATGCAAGTACCTAAGAGCACTTGAGAATATATGAAAGTACCCAAGGATGCCTGAGAGCCTGGAACATGGGAAACCCTGTGAGTCCTGAGATGAGTCAAGGCTGGCTGAGAGCCCTAGATTCCCTAAGATCCTCTCTAAGAGTGCTGGGGAGCACCTGGAGGAACCCAAGAGCTGGGAGCCCTGAGAGTGCTGGAGAGTGCTTCAGAGCCTTGAGAGTTCCTGGGGGCCCCTGAAGACACCTGAAAGAGAGCTGCTGCAAGAGGCTGGGGGAACCTCCAGTCCACCTGACAGAACTCTAGAGCATCTGAGTGCCTCAGAGCTCCTGAGAGCGCCTGGCCCACTCCTTTCTTCTACTGTAGCATAGGGGCACATGCACCCTGTCATGGAGCTGTATCCCATGGAGGACAGGCACTGGTTGGTAAAAGTATACAGAGGATTCAGGATGACTGACACAAAAACACCCCCTGAAAACATAGAAATCTTAACCTACAATATAAAGCTTCTGTGATCTACAGGCAAAGCCAAGGTACTGAGCAGGTGCGGAGGGCAGTGGCTTATTTTATCCTCTTCCTTTCCTGCCCAGATGTTTGCAGCCAGAGAACTCTAAATGCAATTTCCAAGCTTGCAGGCAGCGTGGAATGGGCATGGCAGAGCAGGTCCTATTTAATTTGTGCATTTGCTTAGCCATTCTGCAGGCTCTTTTGTCAGGTCAAATTTCCTGCACATCCCTGGGAAAGCTGTGGCCTCCTAATGAACTGGTAAAAATAAGTGCCGATTAGAAGCATTCAGCAAGCTCAGCACTGGCAGCCTCCAGTCTGTTGGTTACCCAGGGCCAGCTATTAAATTAAGGGTGGCTCCCGAAATACCATGCTGGGAGCCATTCAGTTCTGGCCAGGCTCCTTCCCTTCCAGGCCATCTGTGCATGTAAAGGTTCAAGGACAAGGGCAAGTCACATAGAAAACAGATTTTTCCAGAAACACATCTACAAGAAAGACAAAATTTATAGATTTCTGATCCAATGTTGCAAATTGAGGAACTGTTTTTTTTTTTTTTTTTTTTTTTTTTAAGATCTACAGCCTTCCAGAACATTAACTGAACACTATCTGAACACTTGACAAATGCCTTGGCTGTGTATTTACTTCTTCCAATCCTTGAGAAATATTCTTATCCACATTTATAATCTTTCCCAATGACTCAGAATACAGAACTACCTGGTTCTTGGTCACCTAAATGATAAACAATACAACAGTAGGATGAGACCTTGCTTGAGCCTTTCATTTCCAAATCATCTGGGGTCTGCTTTGATCAATAAAAGTTGATGTAATAGCTGGGCAGTCATATCACATGTCTTTATTCTAGCACTTGAGAAACAGAGGCAGGTGGATCTTTCATTTCAAGGACAGTTTTTTCTAGAGCAAGTTCCAGGACAAAGTTACCCAGAGAAACCCTGTCTCAAAAACCAAAAAGAGGAAAAAGTAAATGTGATTACTCCGTGCATAACCCTATGATCTGGTGTTGTTCTAAGTATTCTGCCCAAATTAGCTTGATTAATGTGTACAAAATACCTAACGAGTAGTGTGCCATTATTTTTGTTTCCTTGGGGTAGCTAAGAATATGGAAGCCTGACTGGGGAAATGGGTACAAGTCCTGCATTACCAGGCAATGATGAAGAAAATCAGAACTAAAAATTCTGGTGCTATAGAATATCCCTCTAATGTGTCTACTGAGATAACTTAACATCTCTCTTTTCTGTGAAGATAAATCCTGGCAGGGTAGTTCATGTCTGTAATATTCGTCCTTGGGAGGTAGAGTTAGGAAGATAATGAGTTTAAAGCCAATTTCAACTGTGTAGGAAAACCTTGTCTAAAAATTAATGTTTTGATTTTAGCAACAAAATACATTGGTCTGAAATTCACAACCACTCCATGTTTCTAAGGATGTCTGCCACAAACTTTTATGTACAGATCAGTGATCATGCCTTATGTTTATTTAGAACCTTGAGTTAGAAGTGTTCACCCCTGGGATGCTCACTGGTTTCAGGATTCGAGCCATTTTCAACTGAGTCAGGGTCTATTATCTCTACATCTGACTGTGGAGCCTGATTTAAGCATACTAAGGTATACAGGGGCAAGGTAGAAACCCAGTGTAATGGAAACTCCCTGGAATCTATGAGAGTAGCCTTAGGTAGTGACTCGTAGTAATGGGGGATAAGATACCTGAGCTGGTCATCTCCTGTAACCAGGCAAGATTTCCAGTAGGGGAATTGGGACACCAACCCAGCACAAAACCTTGAACCTACAGTTTTCCCTGCCAACAAGATGTGCTGGGGTAGAGGTGGAACAGAACTTGTGAGAATGGCCAATCATGAGAATGTGCCCATACTTGATTTCCTGGAGGGCCAGGAACCAAAGGATGAATACCCCAGAGATCTAGTACAGAACCAAACACAACTGATAAAAAAGAAATCAATGAAACAATTCCTAGTAATAGTCTTCTGTACTTGTAGACCAGAGCCTAGCATATTCATCATCAGAGAGTCTTCATTCAGCAACTGATGAGAGCAGACATCAACCAAATATTATGCAGAGCTCTGGGAATCCTGCAGAAGAGGGTGAGGAATGACTGTAGGACCTAGAGAGGTCAAGCACACCACAAGAAACCTTCAGAATCAACTAACCATGCTCATAGGGGCTCACAGAGACTGAAACAATAATGGGGAGTCTGCATGGATCTGATCTAGGTCCTCTGCATTTATGTTATGGTTTTGTAGCTTAGTCCTCTTGTTGGACTCCTAACAGTGGGATCGGGGGCTGTCTATGACTCTTTTCCCTACTTTTGGAAATCTTTTACATAATCCTGGGTTGCCTAAACCAGCCTTAATATGAGGGGATGTGCCTAGTCTTATTGCAACTTGATATGCATTGTTTGGTTCATATGCCTGGAAGGCCTGTTCTTTTCTGATGGAAAACAGAAGAAAAGAGTGGATCTAGGGAAGAGGGGAGATGACGGGGAGGATGAGGAGAAGAGGAGGGAGGGGAAACTGTGATTAGGATGTAATATATGAAAGAAGAATAAATAAATAAAAACAGGGAGATAGAGAGTCTCATCAGAGGAACAGACTGAGCTCCCAAGGTCCAGTTGAAAGGCAGAAGGAGGGAGAAGATGAGCAAAGAAGTCAGGACCATGAAGGGTTAGTCCACCAACTGAGGCAGTATGCCTGTTCTAATGGGAGCTCACCAAATCCAGCTTGACCGGGTCTGAATGAGCATGTGATAAAACTGGGCCCTCTGATTGTGGCTGACAATGGGGGCTGACTGAGAAGCCATTGCTAAAGGCACTGGGACTTGTTTTTATGGCACCCTAGTCTATATAGATACACAGTTCCCTAGACCTGGATGTAGTGGGGAGGGCCTTGGACTTCCCACAGGGCAGGGTTCCCTGCCCTTTCTCAAGCAGGGTGGTCGAGGGAGGAGGGAGTGTGGGGGAGCAGGAGGTGACTGGGAGGAGGGAAAGAAGTGTAAATAATTGAATGGAAAAATAAAAAAGAAAAGAAAAAAATAAATAAAAACAGAAATGTTGATGTTATTCCTCAAAACCAGAGAGATCTGTTTTCTACTTAGCTTGGGATCCTTGTTCAGGGTGGAGGAGAATGCTGGGACTCGATACAAAGACTATTCTAGCTGGAATGTTGCTGGGAAAGAACCCCAGGTATTTCTGGGGCTGAATAGACCCCTGATTCTGTATTTTTACAGAGCTCCATACATACTTCCTACTTATCAATCACATGAAGGATTTTGTTTTTGCATGTATATAATTAGAGATTTTTTAAACAAAGTAATCAGCATGATTGATTTTTAAATCATGAAAATATGATGAAAATGTTGTTTTTTAGACCAAAGAGACTTTTTTTTCAGAAATCTGTCAGTACTTGATGGCTGTTTGGGCAAGAAGTTTGATAGAGATGGAGATAAATGCATAAATCTTAAAGATGAGTAAAAAGAAAGAGTTCATCAGTGAATTGCGTTATGTGGTAAAGGAAAGCAAGGAAGCAGTGAGGGAGGAGTCTTTGCATCTAGCAAATGGCTAGATATTCATTCATTTATTTTTTGGAGGGATATTTCAGGAAAAGGTTATGTTTAGTGTGATGAATGGTATATCATAAATTCTTAAGAACTTTTGTCTTGTAGATTCCTTGAGACATCCAAGAGAACAAGCAAACAAACAGAAGAGTCTGAAATTTGGAAAGGACTGGACTGGATATAAGCATCTCTGATTAGAGGTGGCAGGATTCATAAACATATATGAGATACTAAGAAGAAAATATCAGACTATATGCCAGAAATAGTCACTTGAGATGTAAGTTTAAAGGATTCCGTCATAGCATGGATAGAGGAAGTTGAGCCAGGATGGTCAAATGGCTACCTCTGTCTTCAGATGTTACCAATTGTCTCTCTATTCTCTCTCTCTCTCTCTCTCTCTCTCTCTCTCTCTCTCTCTCTCACACACACACACACACACACACACACACACACACACACACACTTACTCTCCCCTTCTCTCTCTCCCATTTCTACAAAGGACAGCAAGAACAGACACATGATGTTTGAGCAGTAATTATAATGTACAAGGAAAAGAGAAATTAGTACCAGAAAGGCTAGGTTGACAAAGGAGAAAGAACCTGGTAGGTTTGTGTCTGAAGATAACTAAACTCTATAGGTCCATGTATGCTTTCTTATGCTTTGTTATTGAATATTTAGTTATCATGAAGTGTCACTATTTGAGGAGGATTAGGAGGTGTGGCCTTCTTGAAGTAGTGTGGCCTTCTTGGGTAAAGTATGTCACTAGGGGTAGACTTTGAAGTTTCAAAAATCCAATGTCTTAGTTAGGCTTTCTATTGCTGTGAAGAGACACCGAGACCACAGCAATTCTTATAAAGGAAAACATTTAATTGGGGATGTCTTACAGTCTCAGAGGTTTAGCCCATTATCTTCATGGTGAGAAATATGGGAGCATACACAGACATGGTGCTAGAGAAAGAGCTGAGAGTTCTACATCTTAATCTGAAGGCAATAGGAAGTGAGCTGTCCCACACTGAACATTGCTTGAGCATTTATGAGATCTCAAAGTCCATCCCCACAGTGACACACCTCCTCTAACAAGGCAACGCCTACTTCAACAAGGCCACGTCTCCTAAAAGTGCTATGGGGTCCATTTTCCTTCAAACCACCACACCCAAGCTAGGCCTAGTTCTCTCACCATATCTGCTGCCTGCGAATGATGATTTAGCTCTCAGCTATTTCTCCAGCTCCATGCTGTGATGCCTGGGGCCATTTTGCCTCTCGCTGCCAGGATGATAGTGGACTAAGCCTCTGAAACTATAAGTAAGCCTCCAGTCAAATGAATTGCTTTGTAAGAGTTTCTGTGGTCATGGTGTCTCTTCACAGCAACAGAACAATGGCTAAAACACCTCTAGCATCTGTCAGTCTACCTAGAGAAGGATATTGTATCCTTACCTCTGGTTCTGCAAAGCAGTCCTTTCACCAGTGGGCCAGCAAGGTGGCTAGAATAAGAACAAATGTAATGTTTCAAACTGTTTCTAAACCTGTCAACTCAACCTTGACCAGTAAGGGTCCTTACTTCAGTTTTCTTTCTCTTCTATTTCTGCCTCTTTGGAATATGGTATGAGACATGTGCTTGGTAATGCCACATAGAACTCGCCTGAGAGATGGAGGCTGATCCCCAGGAAACAGCAGCAAAAGTAAGGTTTCTATAGCAGCCAAGCACCTGGCTAAGAACATCTCTGAGGCTCAGCTATTCCTGGAGTTTATCGATCATGTTATATTCTTTCCAACCCTCACTGCAATACTATCTTCTATTAAATTTTAAGCATATGTTTCCAGGACATCTGAGTTCCAGTCTCGGTGTTCCCTTTGGGGTTCAGAAGAAGACCCACAGCAAGCACGGGACGTAGATCCGAGGGTGAAATGAACTCTCCACTACGTAATTTTCTGCATCAGTTTCTTTATCTTCTCCCACTGTTTTTCTGCTCCCATTCTGTAAAGTTTCCAGTCTATATACACAAGCTAAACAAAGGCAATTCTCTGAGCTTGGACGTCCCTTTATCTTTGAACTGTGATCTATATGAAAGATTCCTTTCCTGACTGCATGTCCTGCCAAATGAAAGATAGCTGCAGGGAGGCGGCTTCTAATGTATCTCTAGGAACAAAGTGAATGAAGATTAGACTGTGGAAATCAAGGTTATTGAATATGTGACCAAATTTCTTACTGGAGGTCCCACAGAGTGGGGTGTGGAATGACCCACTGTATCAGTACATGGAAAAGAGCTGTGTCCAACAATCCATACTCTGCTGAATCTTGCACCAAGGGAGAATACTTATGGCTTCAAAAGAGATCCACTGTGAGAATCAGTCAATATACAAAAATGGGATTGCACTTGGCCAGTGATATTGATGCATTATGAACTAATCTCTTTAGGAAGCATGTTCTGCACTGAGACTAAGAAGTAGAACTGACTCAAGGAAGATGAAAATATGTGTGGGTTTTTTGTGTGTCCAGTAAGGGTTATACTGTATGAACTCATATCTGTGATCTAGCCGTGCCATAGCCCCTTACAAACACTTAAGCTTCATGTCACTCTCCTTGAGAGGGTATGCTCTTATGCAGTGGAATGAATGGTCTCAGTTCATCAGGAGGAGGATATCTGATAGCAGTTGCTCTGATTGTTCTATATGAATGGAAACTGTGCATCAGCAAGCAGGTCATCAAATGCTGACCTCGGGAAACTTCCATCCTCTCCAGTGCTGGGCACGAGAACATGGCATCTTCCTATTGCATTACAGTCCTCACAGAGCCCTTAGGGTATCATGATTCTTAGCCCTGTGGATGCTACGGCTCTCGTGTAGACTCAGGAAGATGAATTCTCAATCCCTGAAACCAGTCACTGTTATAGTTCTTGTGTTGGGCTAGGAGTTGGGATTCCTCAGTTCTCAATAGTAGGCCATGTTAGAACCTTCAGTCCTGGTCTGAGACTACAGATCCTTAAGATATGACAGGGTTTGGGGACTTCTCTGGTAGCAGGCTCTGATTTCTCTTCTTTGGATCCTTACAACCTTGTACTCCTCTTTGGCCTCCACTCTCTGCCTTCTGTCACCATCTGTTTCTTCTACCCTCCTCCTTCCTGCCCTGGCCACACTTCAACTGCCCATCTCTTTGGTCTGTTAGCAGAAGTCACCGTTGCTGTGGTTCCTTTGTCTTCACTATTACTCTGATGTCCCTGCTGCGTCTTTCTTCATGGTACCAGTTAAGACTGCACCACTAATAGTAGGCAAAACAGAGCCATCTGAGAGAAGCTTTCATTGCACTTGATGTTGCTAAATCAGGGAGGCAGTACAGGAGGATGTATGTCTATCAGCTGTTCCAAGTGAATATGAGCAGCCACCTGCTTATGTACTTTAAGAACTGGGATTTTGATTGAATTTCGTTAAATCCAATGGATTTTGTAATATGTAGGTGGTTTTTGGTAAAACGGGTCATTTTCACAACATTAATTCTATTAACATGAGTATGAGATGTACTTCCACTTTTGAGTGTCTTTATCTCCTTCTTCAGAGGTTTCAATTTTCACTGGAAAAGTCCTTTGCCTTTCTGTTTAGGTTATTCCTAGATATTTTATTTTCTTTGAGTCTATTGTGAGTGGAAGTGCAGTCTATGGTCTCGTTCTCTGTACATTTGTTGTTGGTATATAGAAAAACTTTTGATTTATGCAAATTGATTCTGTACCCTGTCAGATGGCTGAACTTGTTATTCCTATAAGTTTTCTGGTAGAATTTTGGAGATATGTTATGTATAGTATCATGTCATCCTCAAATAAGGATAGTTTGATTTCTTATTTCTTTAATTTCCTTATTACCCCAGGTAGGCTATTAGCACAATATAGGAAAGCAGTGTGAAGAGCAGGCAGCCCTGTCTCATTCCTAATTTCAGTGGGATTGCTGCAAGTTTTTCTCCATTTAGGCTGATTCTAGCTGTTGTTTTCTCAGACAGATTTTATTTTGTTGAGGTATGATTCCTCTAGCCATGCTTTCTCTAAGACTTTTATCATGAAGGTATGTTGGATTTTGTCAAAGGTTTTGGTCAATTATAGTCATTTGTTTGGATCAATCACAGCCTTGCATTTTAGCAGCAATTATAGCTATTGAGGCTTGCATTTTAAAACACTTAAATCCTTCTGTTTTGTACCAATGATAGCCTTAATTTTTAGTACTCATTACACCAATTAAAGGCAATGATTTTGACTAATCACAGACTAGCCTCTTGGTACCTGTTATGGTGGTTCCTACGCTAGCTCACCAGGGAAAGTGCTTTCCTAGTTTAGGTAAAAACAGTGACAGGGTCATCTAGAGAATATTGGTGCATATTATATCAAAAGACCAGATACTATTTCAAACTGTCCTGGCCTAGGATGTACCTTCCGGACCTGGGGCAATCAGCTGTTATCACCACTGTAGTTTTATCAAGGTGTCTGAGGAAACTGATGCTAGCATTAAGCTGGTCTGCCTAGCTATTTGCCAACTATTTACATTTTGCAAACATCCAGGGAAACAAGGAAATATCTAATGACTGTCAATTAAAGAGTCAAATGATTCTACTTCTACTGTCTTTACTATGAACATAAGTAGTGTTTGCAATAAAAATTTAAACGATCAATCCTTAGCATTAGTAATGACTTCAGTAGATTGTCTCAGCACTTCCCAGTGTTTAACACCTGCCCAGTCTCCATGGGAGGGGTGGTCATCTCTCATCTCATTTATTTCCAGGCAGGGCAGCATCATAAACAGTAGCATCTTTCATATGGGTTATCCAATAAGAGGTGGCATCACGTTTGTGGGGATGTAGACTATGGCAACATGTGGTGTCAGTATGTGTGTGTCATATAAAAATACAATAATCTAGAAAAAGCATTTTATTTTTATTTATTTATTTATTTCTTAAAGATTTCTGCCTCCTCCCTGCCACCGCCTCCCATTTCCCTCCACCTCCCCCAATCAAGTCACCCTCCCTCGTCAGCCTGAAGAGCAATCAGGGTTCCCTGCCCCGTGGGAAGTCCAAGGACCACCCACCTCCATCCCGGTCTAGTAAGGTGAGCATCCAAATTGCCTAGGCTCCCACCAAGCCAGTATGTGCAGTAGGATCAAAAACCCATTGCCATTGTTCTTGAGTTCTCAGTAGTCCTCATTGTCCGCTATGTTCAGCGAGTCCAGTTTTATCCCATGCTTTTTCAGACCCAGTCCAGCTGGCCTTGGTGAGTTTCCAATAGAATATCCCCATTATCTCAGTGTGTGGGTGCACCCCTCGCTGTCCTGAGTTCCTTGCTCGTGCTCTCTCTCCTTCTGCTCCTGATTTGGACCTCGAGATTTCAGTCTGGTGCTCCAATGTGGGTCTCTGCCTCTGTCTCCTTTCATCGCCTGATGAAGGTTAATATTCAGGAGGATGCCTATATGTTTTTCTTTGGGTTCACCTTCTTATTTAGTTTCTCTAGGATCATGAATTATAGTCTCAATGTCCTTTATTTATGGCTAGAAACCAAATATGAGTGAGTACATCCCATGTTCCTCTTTTTGGGTCTGGCTTACCTCACTCAGGATAGTGTTTTCTATTTCCATCAATTTGCATGCAAAATTCAAGAAGTCATTGTTTTTTACTGCTGAGTAGTACTCTAATATGTATATATTCCATACTTTCTTCATCCATTCTTCCATTGATGGGCATCTAGGTTGTTTCCAGGTTCTGGCTATTACAAACAATGCTGCTATGAACATAGTTGAGCATATACTTTTGTTGTATGATAGGGCATCTCTTAGGTATATTCCCAAGAGTGGTAGAAGATCTTCACCAACCCCGCAACTGACAAAGGTCTGATCTCCAAAATATATAAAGAACTCAAGAAACTAGACTGTAAAAGGCTAATCAACCCAATTATAAAATGGGGCAATGAGCTGAACAGAGAATTCTCAACAGAAGTTCAAATGGCCAAAAGACACTTAAGGTCATCCTCAACCTCCTTAGCGATCAGGGAAATGCAAATCAAGACAACTTTAAGATACCATCTTACACCTGTCAGAATGGCTAAAATCAAAAACACCAATGATAGCCTTTGCTGGAGAGGTTGTGGAGAAAGGGGTACACTCATCCATTGCTGGTGGGAATGCAAACTTGTGCAACCACTTTGGAAAGCAGTGTGGTGGTTTCTCAGAAAATTCGGGATCAACCTACCCCTGGACCCAGAAAAAGCATTTTAAAATGATGCTTAGAACTGAAACCAGAATGTTCCTTACACTGAGCAAGCTCTTAAGTATTGATCTGTGAGCTTTTCCTCCAGTCCTTGATTTTCAGACTTTTACTGGCCTCACACTTCCATTCTACTGCCTCAAGTTCCAGATTACTTAGATTATAGGTGTTCTCTAGCATGCCTAGCAAAAACTTTAAGAAAATAGTTTTTTCTTGATTATCCAAGTTTGCCATAAATAAATTACCTTATGTGAATGTGTCTGATCTAGTGGATAGATTCTATGAAAACAGCTAACCACAGTAGCTAACATATTTTCTTTCAAGATGAATATCCTATGTCACTTATCTTAGTTAGAGTTTCTATTGCTATCAAGAGACCCCATGACCACAGCAAGTCTTGCAAGGAAAACATTTATTTGGGACTGGCTTACAGTTCTAAAGTTAGTCCCCTGTTATTATGGCAGAGAACATGGCAGCATGCGGGAAGATATAGTATTGGACAGATAGCTGAGAGTTCTGTATCTGCATCTGCAGGTAGCAGGAAGAGGGAGCAACACTGGGCCTGGCTTGAGCTTCTGAAATGACAAAGCCCATCCCCCAGTAACATACTTATTCTCACTAAGTCACACCTACTCTAACAAGGCTACATGTCTTAAACCTTTCGAATAATGCCACTCCCTATGAGTCTAAGCAGGACATTTTCATTCAGAATGCCACATCACTCAACATTGACTTTTTTATTTCTAATATTCTCAATGAGCCTGCAAATGAACATCTTTATTCTTATGTCCGGGTGAGGACATCAACTCAGAGAAGCATGTGACATAGCCAAACTTTCAGTAGACAAGGCCAGATATGTCACACAAGTATCTCTTCACGAATCTGTAAATTCCACTGTCTCCTACTTGACTGTCTACCTAACTAGGCCAGGAAGTTCTCTGAGCTGAGAGAAACATAGACAGATTTAGTCAAAATGCTGAGCTGGGCTCTTTCCAAAAGCTGCCAGAGCCTCCGCCCAGAGATCTTAAGGGCACAGTTGGGTATGATTCCCTTCCTCTGGCAGCACTTCCTACTCATTCTCTAGTGGGTTTTTTTCATGCGTGTCTTTTTTTTTCTACCTTCTACACAGGTATGCCTTATCTTCCACACTTTTCCTCTCTCTCTCTCTCTCTCTCTCTCTCTCTCTGTAAGACTTTCATTTCTTCATCTATTTTATCTTTTTAACATCTACCAACATCCCTAGCTCCTCCACTTTCCTCCTCCTTCTCATCTCACAGTTATTTACCCTGTTCCCCTGGTGTGTCCATGCTGTCCTTTCCCTGGCTTTTCAGTTACTGCATTCTGTGCTCTATTTTCTCAAAGATCCTACCCTTCCCTGCCTTGGTCCAGGCCCACTCACTGATCCCTGCATACTAATTTTCACTGAAGTAGGGCAGAAGGGTATCTTCTGACTGTCCTAACTGGGGAGTCAGGGGTAAGGAGGGGGGAGAAAGAATCACTCGGAATGAGGTCAATGGCGTCATAATAAGTTCCTTAATGCTTTGCAACAGGTCAGAAGCACTACAAGGACAGACGATGGACACTTCAGGGGCCATGTTGACTGCTATTTCTAAGGATGAGGTCAGATTGGGATACAGATGTGTTCAGCATTGCCTAGTGTGGTTCAACAAGGGTCCTGCCAAAACACCATAAACAGGAAATCTGATCTTTAGGGACTCACATTCATTTGGGGTAAAATTTATTGGTATTTATTTGGACACAGTACATTATCAATTTTTTTCACTCTTGGTAATGACCCGTATGTGGTATAAAAAGCAATCCATGCCAACTTTCCTTTTTTTTTTTTTTTTTGCCAATTTTGTTGAGATAACCTCTAAGGAGTAGGAAGAAAATTGAATACTCTTCTTTTTTCTGCAACTCAAGAACGTCCAGCATTCTGACACATATAAGAAAGATTCAATAAGTATAAAGGGCTTCTGTGGGCATAGGGAGCCATGGGGAAGGGCTCATACTTAGGCTGGTGTGAAATACAGGCCATGGTCAGAAGCTGAGATGGGACTTATTTTAGTTTCTTTCCCCATAACTTAACTTCTTGTTTGGAAAGCTCAGTACTGCTTGACTTCCCTTGACTCAGCTTCCGATACTCTAGGTTGTCCGTTAGCCAAACTGTTTATATGAATATTCTTTCAAGGAACGCTATATGCCAGCTCTACTGGGACTCAATATTGAAAATACCGCTATTTAGATTTTTCTTTTACCTCAAAATAATTACTCTGGCCAGATGGCGATTGTGCGTGCCTTTAATACTAGCACTCAGGAGGCAGAGGCAGGCAGATCTCTGTGAGTTCAAGGTCAGCCTGGTCTACAAGAGCTAGTTCCAGAACAGGCTCTGAAGATACTGAGAAAATCTGTCTTGAAAAACTAATAATAATAATAATAATAATAATAATAATAATAATAATAACTCTGTCAGATACAGCATCAGAAATGCAGATATAATGCAAAAACTAATGAAGAAATGCAGATATAATGCAAAAACTATGAAGAAATGCAGATATAATGCAAAAACTAATGAATAACCTCTTCTACATGAAAGCCCGATGCTTCTGTCTACACACAGAACACATGAGATCTGGGCACATAGACTGGACTGTGTCTCCCCATTCCATACATTCAAACTTTAATATATATTTCATCCTGAGACCTCAGGAAATCAGAAGGGATGGAGACACCTGGATAGAGGAGATTTATGGGGGCCCTTCCAGAGAGAGGCTGCCAGGAACGAGCTCCAAACTGTGATACTTTCTCATTGCGGTGATGTACATCAGTTTATTGTCTATTTCGTCTTGAAACTAGCTGAACCCTAGGATGGCTGATCTTGTCAGACTCTCAGGACCAGAAGAGGAGCAGTCATTGTTCTTCAAAGCATCTCAGACATAACTGGGATCAAATTGTTCCCTGAATCTTACATTTTAAAAAATTGATAGTCCTGCTCTCACGTTGGTTTGTCTTCTCTTTCTCTTTCAGGCCTTACAGAAATATTCTGGAGGTGAAGGAGTGACTCCCCTGGGCTGAGCCATGGCCTCCCTTCATGGTGGTGCTGTTTTCTCTACTGACAGCCCAGAAGCAGAGAGCAGGGCATACGGACCTTGAGTTGAGATGATGTAAACAGTTAAAAGTGATGCCAGGTGGTGGATCACGTGCTACCCTGCAATGCTGCTGCAGGCCTTTCAGTACACTGAACACTTACACCATGATTTTCTTCTTAAAACTATGTGCTGTGTATTCATGAACCATCTTTCTAACAGAGATGGACATACAGTCTGACTTCATGTGTATATGCTAGATTCTATTGCTATAAAAATATTTAAAGCTGTATAACTTATGAAGAAAGGTGGTTTATTAAATTTGATTTAGAGGTCTCTGGCTTCAAACATCTGGGCAGGAAAGGAAGCGGATAAATAAGTCACTGCCCTCAGCACCTGCTCAGTACCTTGTTTTTGCCTGTGGGTCACAGAAACTTTATATTGTAGACTAAGATTTGTATGTCTTTAGGTAATGGTTTTATATCAGTTAGATATGCATCCTGAATCCTCTGTATACTTGTACCAACCAGTGCCTGTCCTCCATGGGATACAGCTCCATGGCAGGGTGCATGTTCCCCTATGCTACAGTAGAAGAAAGAAGTGGGCCAGGTGCTCTCAGGAGCTCCCAGGCACTCAGGTGCTCTAGAGTTCTGTCAGGTGGCCTGGAGGTTCCCCCAGCCTCTTGCAGCAGCTCTCTTTCTGGTGTCTTCAGGGGCCCCTAAGAACTCTTAAGGCTCTGAATCACCTGGGAAATGTTAGCATAGGAGGACAGTACAAAAACTACCAAAAACAATGACAAAATATTCCTGGAAAGCACAATAAATACTTCTCTATATAAATACTTTGGGAGATTTTGATGATGGTTTAGGGGATTCCTTAGGCTTTTGCTTCTTTGTTTCACTGAAAAACTTCTAGATCAAGAAAAAATTGTTATTTTTATAAAGTTAAATTATATATATATATAAACTTTATTATAAAAACATCAGACACAAAAATTAGCCAGACCCAAAGTACTCACTGAACTTCTATGCAGTTTGTATAAGCATCCAGAACAGAAGCTGTGGAGCTTCACAATAAATTCTCACTTCAATATTGCATATACTCTATGCTTTTGTCCACCTCCCCGAACAAAATTCCATTGTAGAAATAGAGCTAGAAAACCATTAGCTTTGCACCCTCTTTTAAGACTCTTTCTTGCATTTTGTGCTTCCTTATCCTCTTTTATTCAGCGTCTCTTGCTCTTTTCTTTCTTTTTATTGCTGCTTTAAAGTTTTGATATGCATATATCATATATAATATATATCTTATATACTATATATTTGTATATACTAAGATATATTATATATGATGTATATTGTAGTATAATACATATGTATACATATATGATATATATTACTCAACTCTAAAGAAAAATGAATTTAAAAAGTTGCAGTAAATTAACATACCTAGAATACATAATATGAAGTAACATCATACAAACTCAGAAAGAAAAAACTACATGTTCTATCTCATGTGTAATCTAACCAATAATATATGAATATATGTAAACAAATATACAAGACGTATTTTAAATGGGGCAGTCAAAGCGCACAGAAATATTCACGTAGCTATCTCCTAGAGTATACAGTAGCTTTTTTTATTCATATTTGAGTCATGACTGAGACACCTTTCTGGTAGCTTGTTTGGACCCAAGTCTACAGTGGAGATAGGGGAAAGAGAAGTTGACTCCATGATTCTGCCTGGGCAGGGACATTCTTCTCTCAAACCTGCCTTTTCCTGCTCTCAAACCTTGCCTGCTCTGGACAGCTTTTAGCATTTTTTTTTCACAGTTCTGGATGATGAAGACTTAAACCACGTTGGTCCAGGCTCCTCTGTGGGGTCACTCACCTCTCCAGGTGGAGCTATCAGTGAGGTTGACAACCAATGTATCTTCCTAACAAGGTGCCCTGCACACACAGACACGTAATGAGTCTGCTGAGATTTGTAGCTGACACTTGCAAACACAGAGAAAGAATGATTATAGGGCCCTGCCATGGGGACAGGGAGAAATCACGCAGACACCCGCGGAGCCAGCAGGTTCAACTGGGCTATAAACCTCTCAGCAGAATGACCCACTCCCTGGGGACATTAGGAAGACAGACAGATACTAGGGTGTGAGCAAGGGGAGAAAAGATAGATTGCACACAGGGACATTCCTTGTTCGGCCAGATAGCAGCAGGCCCCGCTGTAGCAGTGTCCGCTTCTACCTGTTGCCTTGTTAGCTTGTCAAAACTGTGGCTAAACAAGAGGGTAACCCCAAGGAAAAACATATAGTTATCCTCCCAGCTATGGGAAATAGACAAGATTGCCGGGCAAAAAATTGGAATCTTGGGGGTAGGGTGGGATGGGGGTGAGGGGAGATGGGGAGAGAAAAGTGTGAATGAGAGGATGAGGGGAACTGGGGAAATCGGGGTGATTGGGGATAAAGGAAGGTTGGATAGGGGAGCAGGGAAACTCATATCTTAGTTAAGGGAGCCACCTAAGGGTTGGCAAGAGACTTGAACTTGGAATGGCTACCAGATGCCCAGGGCAATGTCCCCAGTTAGTTCCTTGGGGCACCTGAGGATAGGGAACCTGAAATGAACCTATCCTATAACCATACTGATGAATATCTTGCATATCACCATAGAACCTTCATCTAGCGATGGATGGAGATAGAGACAGAGACCCACACTGGAGCACCGGACTGAGCTCCCAAGGTTCTAATGAGGAGCAGAAGGAGGGAGAACATGAACAACGAAGTCAGGACCATGAGGGGTGTACCCACCCACTGAGACAGTGAAGCCGATCTATTGGGAGCTCACCAAGGCCAGCTGGACTGTGACTGAAAAAGTATGGGATAAAACCGGACTCTGAACATGGCGGACAATGAGAGCTGACGAGAGGCCAAGGAGAATGGCACAGGGTTTTGATCCTACTTCATGTTCTGGCTTTGTGGGAGCCTAGACAGTTTGGATGGTCACCTTTCTAGATCTGGATGGAGGGGGGGTGGACCTTGGACTTTCCACAGGGCAGGGAACCCTGACTGCTCTTGGGGCTGGAGAGGGAGGAGAAGAGGAGTGGGGGGAGGGGGAAAGGGGCGGGAGGAGGGGGAGGGAAATGGGAGGTGAGGAGAAAGTGGGAAAAATTTTTTTTCAATTAAAAAAAAATGTGGCTTTGGTCTTTTGAGGAAAATCCCTCCACCATATGCAGAAAGTATTATTGAGCCTCTATTACATGACCTTTCTAGATAAGCAAGAATGATGGAAGGCAGATGAGTATTTAGAATGAGACTTTTCTCCTTTGAACCTATTATAGCAACATATGAAAACCTGGTCCTTTCCTAATTGCTCTCCCCATAAATAAGACTGTTCAGAAAAGTGGGCAACTATTGTTCAGTTCTGAGCTCCTGAGTACCAACAGAAGGGAAATGAGAAGGAAGGAGCAGTCAAATAACAGCACAAAGGAAGGGCAGTTCCTATCCTCTGTGTAGTGCTGAAGAGGGTCTGTGCTTAAAACATGGCCATAATCTGCCATGGTTATGAGGATGTAGTAACAGATGGCAAATGCTGAGCACAGCACCTAACACCCAGTCAGCAGTGTTACCTGTTCATTTAGCATATGGATGCTATTTCTCCTGCATTGGGGGAGGTGTAAATAAAATAAAATAAAATAACAAAAAAGACCACACTATCTCCTCTGCCTGTTTGGTGACTTTTATTATCAAATGATGCCTGGCCCAGTGAGGTCCTCTGCTGACAGGAGATAGGATAGAACAGAAAAACAGAAAGGGGTGAAAGGAAGAGCAGAATGTGTGAGATAGATTTTTAGAAAGGGACTAAACTGTAGTGACTAGGTAAGAGAAACATAGCTGTTTGTCAAGCAGTGTTGCAGAAACATTATAAATATGTGTTGATGACAGACACGTAGGTAATGGTTTCTTCTAATGCCAGTAGACAGCAAAATAACAGTTGAGTGATAATGAGATAAGAAAGTTAAGTTTGTCTACCAGGACCAGAGATTTAAGGTACATAGCAAAACAAATGGACTTCAAGAGGCATGGATGGATGAATGGTGGATGAATGGATGGGTAGATGGGCATTTAGAGTCATGGACCATTGATAGCAAGTCCGATGACAATAAATAGCCATTGCTATGGGAATTCATGCATGTCAGAGATGTAACAGATCTTGATGATGTTTGGATCATGCCAATGGGTGTGCATGAAGAACTATGAAAATGTCCCAAGAGATGAGATCAATGAAAGCTGAGAGACCAGGTATGGACAGATGTTGTGGTCAGGGAGGACCTCAGTAAGAGAGCAGTAGCATGAAACAAAAGGGGAGCAATGAGTGGGTACTGAGGTCATCAAGATATAGGGGTAAAGGTCCAACAAGTCAGGGGCGACTGCATCTCAAAGGGAAGGAACTCCATCTCCAAGACTTTGGAAAGAACTGTGGAAGGCGCCCCAGGATGGGAAGGGAAACTAGTGTCTCACTACAGTGCCACTGTATGTCATCCCCATTGTCACAGTCACTGCCTGCTTCACACAGCTGGCAGCTTTGACTTCTCTTCTATTGTGCTTTCTATTCTAGTAACACAATACTTTCAGGAAACACTTTATTTAACAAAATGCAAATCTGCTCATTCTCCTGCCTCATTTACTAAGGTAATTTCCCCAATAAAAGAAACTTTGTCTTAATATTCTTACAATGCAAAAAAAGGAACAGAAACACTCATTACTAGTTTTTAATGTGTTTCCTATTAAATTTAAGTGGATTTTGGCTTTCTGCTTTTCGAAAATTGATTGTCAGGAAACAAACTTATGATTGCCACTGGATAAGACCCTTCACAAATCAAAATCTGTTTCAGTAGCAGGAGACACCTGTGCTATTTTAATGCTTCTGGGCTCCTTTCAATTAGAACATTTCTCCAACTGTCATGTGAGGCTTCAGGGATTGAAGGCAGCATCTCCCTGTGGGGAAGATCTGCAGCAGGTTGGAGACTAATGCTCAGGGCCACTTCGACGGTGCAGACTTGGTTACTTATCTTCTGGGGGTCACCACCTCCCTCAGAATCCATTACGTTGAATATGTGACGACACAGTCACTTTCGATAGAGATCCTGACCTACATAATACATGCAGTGTTTTACAAGGCACTAGCATGATGACTCCGGGGTGTACTGGGCAGAGGCTCTTGCTTACCATTTTCATCTTGGATGATTTTGACAGTGATAATAATCATGGGTACAAGTTTCCAGCATATGTTGTCTATAAAAATACTAAGCATGCACTTTGCATACATTTAGGTGGATGCTACAGTGGCGCTCAATGAAAGTACCATGCTGTGCGGCAGGTATTTTAAACTTACCCAGCATGCATATGTGACATGAATACCTAGTTAAACAACTGCTCCCTACCTCTTCTTCAGCCCGGTACCTGAAAACGACTACTCTGACTCTACGAGTTTGTCTGTGTTAAGTACAGTATATAAGTAGATTCACAGTATTTGTCCTGTCTGTGATTAGTTTAATTACCTAGCAAAATGTCCTTGTAGTTGTTATTTAAGCCAGAATCCCCTTCCAAGTTTATGATTGTATAATATTTTATTTCAAGTTATAACATTTTCTTCATCCCCTCATTTGCCAGTGGCCACTTGGCTGGCTTCTGCATCTTGGCTATTGTAAATACGTGTGCAGTCACGTTCCATTTTTACATCATGTTTTAAAGAAGTAGATAATCCAGTAATCCTTGCTTTGGGAATGAGACCACTGAGCCAAAAAACAAACAAACAAACAAAACACAACTTTGAACAAGAGCCCAGAAATTTCCTCTCTTCACAAGTAGGAATCAGGATTTTCAAAGATGAAAGAGTTAGGGCCTCTGCTCCAAACAAGGTTTTCCTCTATATTCCATACCAGTTTATGAAGCTAATAATGATGTTGAGTAGGAGAGGTTCGTGAGTCCCCTTCTTCTTCCCTTTCTCTGCCTGGCATAGAGAGAGGAGACTTTTGCACAGAGCTGAGAATCTTTCTTTCGTATTTGGAAAGGAGCCCTGAATGTATATATTTTTCCAGCTGGAACACCAGGATATAGCTGGATAAGTTCAGGATTTCTTTCTGCATAGTGGATATTGTGACAAGATGTAACTCATTGGATAATAGACACTAGAAAACAGACAAAGTAAACGGCAAAGGCTAAGGAAACATATATTTAGAGCATAATAAGCATCTTTGACCCCTAAGTCGGATTGACTTCCAAGAATTGAAGATACTGGATATCAGAAAGAGGACCACTGGGTCAAACTTAGAGTATTTGCCAAGCAGTGGAGTCACATACTGTGATCAGAGTTTTAGAGAAAACACCTAGGTCAAGCAGACTAGGCTTAGTCACCAAGTCCAAATGACAACTCAAGAGACTAGTGATGCTGAAAAACAGAAATTTATGTAACCACATAAATTTCAAGTACAAGGGGGGGTCCAGTAATTTCAGATTTGTCTTTGGGATACCAATAGAAAATTTAAATTTAAATAGGTGAAGAATTGGGGCAGGAAATAAAAAGTGCACATAATTAAGCAGGCTACATTAAGGTGTGGTCTGGCTAAATGTTTCTGATAGCAGGCTGCTTGAACCTACACTGCTCCTCCTGGGGTCTACATACAACAACAGGAAAAGGTGTCATTAATTCATTTCTTTAACAATGAGTTAAAAGAAGTGAAAAGTTTTAATAATAGTAAAATAAAGCATTCATAATACCAACCTCTATTGGCAACTCTTTATTTTCATATCTCTGTCTTGAAAAAAAAGAGATTAAAGAATTTATCTGTGTGTTCACTGGCCTGTTACTAGAGGCCTCAGATTTTTCTGGGAAGGGGAATTTAGGGTTGGCCAGCTCTCTTTTGGTTTTAAATCACAGCTTAATATGAAGAAAACTTGTCACAGTAAGGCATTTTGATGTCCAACACTCCACTCTGTCTATCTGTGCCCTTCTTGGGCTTGGTGTTTTTATCACCCCTGGACGATATGAGGGAACAAACCCAGCACACAAAAGCAACATTACTCAACCCTCAGTTAAGTAACTCAAAGGACAACTCTCAGAGTGGTGGATCATAAAGTCAGAAAGGTAATTAAAATGCATTACATTGTGGGGACTTGTATTTCAGGCTTGGTGTTTGCAGCACGTCTAAGTGTAACTACTAGATGTGAACTATCTTAGAGCACAGGAGCGAGTGAAGCTGGCACATTAAGGGTGGTGTTTCCGTCTATTGCATTGAGGCTGCGTATGTGGTTGGTGATAGTAAATCCTCAATGGAAAGGCTGCTGTCATGATCCAAGAGGGTGACCTCTAGCCCGTGAGAGTCACAGTGGAATGGAGAGAAGTCAGAGATGGACATGTCTGGGCAAAACCGAGAAGACTCAGATATTGGCCATGAAATGTGAGTGGAAACCATCGTGAATTAGTGTGGCTCTTCAGTTTCTAACTTCTGTGATAGATACAGGAGTGTCATAGGGCACAGGGTTATGACTGTTTCTTGGGAAAAGTGACTGACCAATATGACCAGAGTTTCCATTTTTGAAATTCCTCATAGCACACTATCTAAACTGTTATTAAGTACCCAGCCCTGGGCTGTAGACAAACACAGGACGAAATAATGAAAGCTGTGCTACCAATAAGCTTGTGCTCTCCGTGGGGAAGGCATACTGACCATAACTGAGAGTGTGGTCACAGGACAGCTATTAGTGTTATAGATGAATGCCATGAGGTCAGAATAAAATAACAAGGGTAGAGAGTGAGACTCTGAGAGAGCTTCATGAGGTAGGAGGGAAACAAACTGAGCCTAGGAAATAGAGACATGGCTGTGTAGACACATGAAGAGGAGTTTCTTGAAGTAGGTGTCACAGGAATGAGTATAGCCTGTTAATAAAAGGAAGTCCAGATTGACTCAAATCAAGAAAGAGCTCAGAGAGTGTGTGGAGGCTCAGGGAGACTGAAGACAGCAGTCCTATGCTTGACTTCCAGTAGCCTCAGGACTATACGACCATACAAGATCTGTTTCTGAACATCTCCCAGCCTCAGTACCTTACATGCAAATTAAGGTACATGTGCATAGGATTAAAGCTGTGTCAATCCAGGGTCTTAGTTTACAAAGCATGAGTGAACACAAACTGATTTTTTACTATAATCAATTTAACAAATGGGTGGGACAAAACAGTGTTGTGAATCCAGTAACATTATCAATGCCAGGTTAGAGATGTGGACGTGCAGACCTTTTCTTCTCTAGCTCCAATTTCCCAGGCTCTGGACATCGATGCAGTCATCAACACTTGCCACTCTCATCCTATCGCCTCCTTGGAGACATAGGTGTGAGCGATGGCATCCAGGGAGACAGAGTAATTTGACTAAAGCTGCGGGATGTCTGTGAAGCTTGACATAGCAGGAGGCACAGGAGTGCACCCAGCTGCAGGCACGCTGCAGAGAGCCTTGCAGCATCAGTGCAGCATTAGTGTCTATCCAGCTTCCAGATCCCCAGCACTGTACCGAGTGGAGATTGTCTTTTTTTATTATTATTCTTTTTTAATTAAAATTTCCACCTGCTCCCCGTTTCCCATTTCCCTCCCTCTCCTCACACATATTGCCCCCTCCCCCCACTCCCCTCCCCTATCCCCACTCCTCTTCTCCTCCCCCCCACTCCATTCCCCCTCCCTCTCGATACTGAAGAGCAGTCCAAATTCCCTGCCCTGCGGGAAGACCAAGGTCCTCCCACTTCTATCTAGGTCCAAGAAGGTGAGCATCCAAACAGGCTAAGCTCCCACAAAACCAGTTCATGTATGAGAATCGAAACCTAGTGCCATTGTCCTTGGCTTCTCATCAGCCTTCATTGTCTGCCATGTTCAGAGAGTCCAGTTTTAACCCATGCTTATTCAGTACTAGTCCAGCTGACCTTGGTGGGCTCCCAATAGATCAGTTCCACTGTCACAGTGGGTGGGTGCACCCCTCGTGGTCCTGACTTCCTTGCTCATGGTGAGGAAATTTAGTTGAATACAACAAGAAAGTCCACTTTCACATAGTATGGACGACATTCCTAAAGAGCTTGGACTTTAAATCCTTCCATCAAAACAGACCAGTTAGGGACAAGGCAAAGGATATGAGTGTTAGAGATAAGAGTCCTGATATCCAGGCTGCAGAAATGCTTAAAAGTACTGGCAGCCTTTCCAGAGCATCACTGTTAATTACCAGCATCCACATGGTGGCTCACAACCATCTGTAACTTCAGCCCCTAGAATATGAATGATGTCCTCTTCTGGCCTCCTTAGACACCAGGTGCTCTACAGACATGCACACAGGCAGAGCACTCATACATTTCAAACAAAAGCATAAAATGAACTTGCTGGGCGGCCTTTCCAAGAGTCCTGGTTTCTACCAGAGCTGCCATAGATCTTCTTGGGAATGCTGGGCAGGCACTGAATGAAGAATTAGAAAACTCCCTACATAGTGGATATTGTGACAAGATGTAACTCATTGGATAATAGACACTAGAAAACAGACAAAGTAAACGGCAAAGGCTAAGGAAACATATATTTAGAGCATAATAAGCATCTTTGACCCCTAAGTCGGATTGACTTCCAAGAATTGAGGATACTGGATATCAGAAAGAGGACCACTGGGTCAAACTTAGTATTTGCCAAGCAGTGGAGTCACATACTGTGATCAGAGTTTTAGAGAAAACACCTAGGTCAAGCAGACTAGGCTTAGTCACCAAGTCCAAATGACAACTCAAGAGACTAGTGATGCTGAAAAACAGAAATTTATGTAACCACATGAATTTCAAGTACAAGGGGGGTCCAGTAATTTCAGATTTGTCTTTGGGATACTAATAGAAAATTTAAATTTAAATAGGTGAAGAATTGGGGCAGGAAATAAAAAGTGCACATAATTAAGCAGGCTACATTAAGGTGTGGTCTGGCTAAATGTTTCTGTTTAGGTCCTTTAAAGTGGCCTTAAGAAGTTATTATCACTGCCTGCACTGTCATTTTCAGTGAAGGTATAGTGAATCTACTGAACTAGGGCATGCCACAGGTGGAAAGAAGGCTTATTGTAAATATGAAATGACCATATGGCTATCTCGCAGGTAGGAGAGAGAAAGAATGCCCAACGTTTTTGGGAGAGGGATTCCATAGCTTTCACGCATGGCTGCATCTTGTGGATAGAGTGAGTAGCAGAAGATGGGAGAAGCCTTGCCAGTTCTGAAAAGGGAAGGCAGCTGTCAGGAGGAAGGTGTGCAAACCTGAACAGACTGGAAGTGTGGAGTAGTGCAAAGGAGATGAGAAGAACCAGGATGCCAGCATGGGGAATATGGTCCCTGATACATGTGTCAACAGAGAGCTAGATGCCCATCTGTGAGAGATAGAGGGCAATAAAGGAAGTAGTGACTTGTCCTTGTGACAGAAACCCATTTTTTCACAGGTTTCTGAGGAAAGCTGAGTGATATCATTTTTCCATCAGCCATCAATCTTTCAGTTTGCTCTGTCAGGTTCCAAACTCAGCTGATACCAGACTATCATTTTGGGAATTATCAGTAGCACTGCTGTTATAAGGACATGGGGTTTGGCACCTAACAACATCACTTGAGGGAAGAGATCTAGTTTCTAAAAGTGGTTAACCTCATCATCATAAAGAGACAAACAAACTGTTCTCACATCAAACAGAGGTCTGATCTCCAAAATATGCAAAGAATTCAAGAAACTGGTCATCAAAAGAACAAATAATCCAATAAAAAATGAAGTACAGACCTAAACAGAGAACTCTCAACAGAGGAATCTAAAATGGCTGAAAGACACTTGAAGAAATGTTCAACATCTTTAGTCATCAGAGAAATGCAAATAAAAACAACTCTGAGATTTCATCTTAAACCTGGAAGAATGTCCAAGATTATAAACACCGATGACAATTTATGCTGGAGAGGTTGTGGGGGAAAGGGAACACTCCTGCATTGCTGGTGGGAATACAAGCTGGTACAACCCTTTGGATGTCAGTGTGGCAATTTCTCAGAAAACTGGGAAACAACCTTCCTCAAGACCCAGTAATACCACTTTTGGATGTATATCCAAAGGATGCTCAATCGTGCCACAAGGACATGTGCTAAACTATGTTCATAGCAGCTTTGTTTGTCATAGCCAGAAACTGGAAACAACCTAAATGCCCCTCAACCTAAGAATGGATAAGGGAAATGTGGTACATTTACACAATAGAGTACTACACAGCAGAAAAAATAACAACATCTTGAATTTTGCAGAAAAATGGATGGATCTAGAAAACATTATTTTGAGTGAGGTAACCCAGACACAGAAAGACAATTATCACATGTACTCACTCATAAGTGGTTTTTAAATATAAAACAAAGAAAGCCAGCCTAAAAACCACAATCCCAGAGAATTTAGACAACAATGAGGACACTAAGAGAGACTCACATAGATCTAATCTACATGGGAAGTAGAAAAAGATAAGATCTCCTGAGTAAATTGGGAGCATGGGGACCTTACGGGTAGGGAAGAGGCAGGGAGGGGAGCAGAAAAAAACATAGAGCTCAATAAAAATCAATAAAAAATAGATACAGATTCAACATGAAAAAAACTGTTCTCACTTAAGGTGGTAGATTATCCTGTGAAGCTCGTTGTTCTCAAGACAAATGATGGCAAGTGGAGGGAATAGGCTCACACCTCGGTGCCTTTATCCTGAAAAAATTATATATCATGTTTTTTTGGTACTCCTTGAATGTCCATGATCAGTCAAGGACAATCTAACTCAAAAAGCAGAAGATGTAGATATAAAACAAAGGCAAAAGTGTCTGGATATTTTACTAATGGTTCATTATGGACCCAAGTGAGGTTTCTCAGCAAATGCAACTTAAGCACTTTCTCTGGTACAGTCTATCTGTGCTTGGACCAGGCCTTCTGAGGGAAGATGGTGTCTTAGCACATGTGGCTATGGCTGTGAGGGGTGTCTTGACTCCAGGGTTGAGTCCAAGGCAAGCATCTGGAGGTACAATATTCTTCTGAAGAAATGGAAGTAGGAGCCAGACACAGATGGGCCATTCTTAACTTCAGTCTCCAGTTTCCTCCAGTGTGCCACATTGGCAGAATATACTGGAAGTCACTGAGCACAGGTCTTACAATATGCCGTTTATAGGCAATCAACTCTAGCTCTAGAGTTCATAATATGAAAAAGAGGTCTGGTGAAAGTGTACATAGTTTTTTGATGTTCTTGTGGATAATAATTAACTGGTAAGGACTGAAGAGGATCCAGTAACACAATCAGCACAATACCTGGCCTAGAATATCATGGCAACTACTAGCATTATTCTGATAACCATGTACATTCTAAAGCTGTCTTAAGTTTTCAAACATATTCACATCTGTTTTCACACTTAATTCTCAGGATACTCCTAGCAGGACAAATCAGTGAAGACACTAATGTTCAGATAGATTAAAATGATTATTGTTGTTGGTTGTTTATTTTACGCTTTGAGTCTTTGCTCTTTGAGGGGGTGCAGTCATCTAGCTCCCAAATAAATCACACGGAAGTTCATTCTAACTTATAAATGCCCGGCCTTAACTTGGCTTGTTTCTAACCAGCTTTTCTTTACTTAAATTATACCATCTACCTTTTGCCTCTGAGCTTTTATCTTTCTCTATTTCTGGATACTTTTATTTTTACTACTTTCTCTGTGGCTCTGGTGTCCTCTCTTGCCTTCTTATTCTTCCTCTTGCTTCTCCTTAATCTCCCCTTTTCTCTTTCCTTTTTTTTCTGTCTCCCTGCCAGCCCCACCTATCCTTTCTCATGCCTTGCTATTGGCCGTTCAACTCTTCATTAGACCAATCAGGTGTTTTAGACATGCAAGGTAACACAGCTTCACAGAATTATGTTCACACAAATGCAGCATTATGCAGCACATCTTTGCATTATTAAACAAAAGTTCCAGAGCATAAACAAATGTAAGACATCTTAAAACAATATTCCACAATAGATGATGTGCTGCTTTTGCCTCTAAGTCAAGACTCAGGGTTAAATCTTCCCATAATGTAAAATTGGATATGCATTAATTCAAGCCAGAGCTATTGCCTTACAGATGAAGCATGTAATTGTTCCCCAATTACAATAAGCCCCCGCCTTTGGTTAAATCAAATATGTACACATGTGGACATTGTACTAGAAAAAGGAAGACATTAACTTCCTAAAACTCAAAATATTCCTACAAATTAAAGCAAGAATGCACAATTACTTTCTCAGAGTATGCTTGCACATGTGTGTGTATATGTGTGTGTGTGTGTGTGTGTGTGTGTGTGTGTGCTGAATCAGGGAAGAAGACAGATGACAAAGATGACATCTGTGTAATTTTCCCTTCTCTTTTTTTCTCAAGGCTGTCTAGATGTAATCATTTCTGGGCAGACATCCAATCACAAAATGTTGCATGTTACTTCATGGTCAATTCTCAGAGAACTACCAGCTCAAATGGTTGCTAAGAGACAATACTCTCTAAATCTGGGTTTAGGCTGCAAAACTTCAAACAGAAAGGAAAAGACAGGCCTCAGCATGCTGGTACATGCCTATAATCATAGTACTCCTGCACACAGAAGGCTGAAGCAGGAGAATCAAGAGGCTAAGGTAAATTTAGATTATAAAACAAATTCATACCAGCCCGAACTACCTAAGTAGCATGTGGCTATTCTCAGTTGTCAACTTGACTTCATCTGAATTAACAGAAATCCAATGATCAGACACACTTTATTTTCTTCATTAAATTATTTGAAGTGGGAAGACCACTTCTATTTTTAATCTTTGAAACAGGAAGATACACCTTTAATCCAGATTTTTTAAATTAGGAAGATCCATCTGTAACCTGAACCACATAGTCTGCTGTCAGTCTACATACAGGACGTGGGAGAACACTTTATCTCTCTTTAACTTCTTGCTTTTGCTTTCCTTAATAAGTCTATTCCTTCACTGGCATTACAGACTACTTCCTACTGATTCTAAAATGTACTAAAGACCCTCTGAGACTCCCAGCCACGTAGAATGAACAACTACTTCTTGAACATTCTGTTGGTAGGTGGCCATTGTTGTACTACTAGCTGGACCACAGCCTGTAAGTTATTTTAATAAATTTCAAATATGTTCATTATGTGATATATATTATATATAAGTATAGATACACACAAACCTATTATAACAATTTGCATATATATTTATTTTACAAGTTCTGACCCTCTAGAGAACCCTGATTAAGACAGACATAGGTAGCAGCAGTAGTTCTAGAACAACAGAAATAAAAGGAAAGGCTTTTAAAGTAACCGGAATAAGCTTTCCAATTTGCCACCACCTACTGAACCTTCTCCAGTTACTAAAGCCCTTCGCTGAAGCTCAAAGAGTAAGGAAAGCCTATTGTGTGAAGTATTTAATAAACTAAATGATGAAGCATTTGGTTATCCTGATTCACCAACTGTGAAAGTAGGAAATGTAGTCCGTGAGAAGGTGCGCTGCACCACTACAGAACTAAGTGAGTTTGCTAGTCCATTCAAATAGAAGTCAGGGGAATATATGTGAGAGGGGATTTTTAAGCGTGTGGGATAATGGTGGAAGGGTTATTAAACTGAAAAAGACTGAGGGTGTTGATAAGGGTCCTCTGAGTGAAGATTATAGGTTTAATATAGAAGCTCACACAGTTTTAAAAGTGTCCAAAACTATCTGAATGGTTAGCCTAAGCATTTATCAAAAGATTACCTACTGAAAAGGAGTCGGAGTAACCTGGTGTCTCTTGGCTTAGTGTTGAAGAAGGGGTTTTTAAGGCTACAGAAAATTTCGATGCTAGAGTGGGTGTGTGCTGTAAAAACTAATCCTCCACAATGAGATGGCCCAGAAGACATGCTTTTCGCTAATCCTAGGAGACACAAAATAGTGAGAGAGTCACCAGCACATTTGAAGAGCTTTGCTTTCACCCTATTCTGTGTGCCAGACCTTATGTTTGAAGACATTTCTGCTCCCTTGGATGAATTAAATGTAATGGGTTTAATAAGGCCCTGAAGTAGCAAGGGTTCAGGTGGCAGCACTGTATCATCAAAGGCAAGGTGACCAGAATTATTGTAATAGGCAGCATAGACAAAATAATCAATGTCTGTGGTGACCTGACTATCGCTACTGAATTGACTGGATTGTCTGGGACTTGGAAAGAGCATGGTTAGAAATCCATGAGGAATACATCTAGGGTAGAAGTTTGTGGATAGATCTCTGCAAACAGGCTAAGAATGCAAAGACGCTTATCTCTCATGAAAATGCTCATCAAAAGGTGACTTCAACTGAGGAAGAATTCAATAATCAAGCCAGTTGGATAGCCCATGCTGTAGAGATCAGCCTCTTTCCCAAGTCATTCCTGCCATTGCTCAAAGGGCCTATGAACAATGTGACCATTATCACAGAGATTGGAATTACACATAGGTTTACCAATATGGACTACCATTCACTAAGGCTGACCTGCCACAGCTGCTGCTGACTTCCAGATCTGGCAACAGAAGAGACCAACATGTTCCCTATCATCCTGAATCAGCTGAGCTAAAACAGGAAAAAGAGAAAAAAAGATGGAATAACCTGTTGAAGACACACCTACAGCACCAAGTATATGACACTAATCTGGAGGGCTGGAGCAGGGTTTTTCAGAAAATAGTGTATGTTTTGAATTAGTGTCCAATATATGGTATGCTTTCTCTAATAGCCAGGACACACAGATCAAGGAATCAAGGCAATGTTTGGAAAAGGTTAATATTTCCACTCACTATCCCTTTTAGTAACTCACTAGAAAAATGTTTTCTTCCTGCTCTCAGGAAGGAGAGTTAAGTTCCTCTGGAGGTTTTGCTTCTAGAAGGGGAAACATTCCTTACAGGAGACACAGAAACATTTCATCAATCCAGAAGCTCAGACTTCCCCCTGGCCACTTTTGGCTTCTGATGTCCTTAAGGAAACAGGCTAAGAAAGGAATAACACTGTTATGGGGGATGATTGATCTGGATTGCCAATGGGAAATTTGATTGCTTCTCCACAGTGTAAGAAAGATTACATCTAAAGTGTGGGAGACTCTTTGGGGAATCTCTTGGTACTACCATGTCCTTTGATTAAAGTAGATAGGAAACTACAGCAACGTAACCCAGACAGGATGACAAAGGGCACAGACCTGTCTGAAATGAAGATATGGTTACTCCTCCAGGAGAATGGCCGCAGTCAGCTGAGGGGCTTGCTGAGAGTGTAGGAAATACAGAATGGGTCTTAGAGGAAGGAAGTGATAACACCAGCTAAGACCATGTGACCAGTTTCAGAAGTGAGGATTGTAGTTGACACAAGTTTTTCTGCCATAGTTCGTTAACAATGTATTTATATTAATATTTGTGCTTTCTTTCCTCAATTCCATTATCATTGCAATATAAGATTAATTAAGATAATATCAGGGGTTATTGTATTTAAGTTTGAGATACTAAAAGATTTCCCTAAAGGGATAATGCCATTTATTCTAAAATTTGTAGTGAATCTTCAGTTGTATGGGGGATAGTTATATGATGTTATAACCTGATTATCATTTTCACATGGAAATTAGGCATAGCACAAAGAGATAAGATTGTGTGTCAGGATGACAAAGGGTACACTTATAATGTCTATTCATGGTTTCCAACTTGATGACATATGGAATTAACTAAAACAAAAATGATTGAGCATACCTGTGAGGAAATTTTTTCTTAATTAAATCATTTAGAAGTAGGAAAACCCACTTCCAATTTGATCTTTGATGTGGGAAGATAAACCTTTAATAGAAATCTTTAATGTGAGAAGATACACCCTTAATCTGAACCACACTTTCTTCTTGTAACCTACTTAAAGAACTTAGAAGAAGGAAGCTTGCTCTCTCTCTTCGCCTGCTCTCTCTTGCTCTTGCTAGCAAGTTCTTTCTTTCACTGCATTATTGCCTTCTTCGTTGGGCTTCTCGAATATAGTGAAGAGTAACTCAGACATCCAGCCCTCTGGACCTAACTGGATTCTTGGGCCTTTTATTGGTAGATATCCATTATCAAACTAGCTGGACGACAGCCTATAAGCTATTTCAATAAATCTCACATATTATGTATAAAATAAGTTATATTTCTCTAGAAAACCCTGACAATACAGGTGAACACTTTTCTAAAAGGTGTTCCCCTAATTCAAATTGAGTCTGCTGGCCTGTTTGAAGAGCCAAGCACTGTACAAATTTAGATTACCCTAATTATTAAGAAAATATAAATCACAGAACAATTTTACCCAGTCAGGAATCCCATTCTCTGAAGTCCTTTAAAAGTTACTTTAGAAGTTGGGTTTGACGCTGTTATAAATGGATTTGTCAAAAGATTGGGATCAAATGTATATTCATTATCAGGGAATTGATTGTGAGTCATGACACATGCACAGAGTGAAATGATATATAATTATCAAAGAGAACAACGATTTCCCATTGTGAATGTGAAACATGGCTCTTTCCCCAAAGGTAATAAGAGATTTTAATTTTGCACCAAATATTAGGGACCATGGTCCTGGGACACAGATTCAGTTCCCCCAGATGTCATGACCTACTGTGAATGCAGTTACATGACCTATTATAATCATAGAATAAAAGACAATCATCCAATCATTTGTCAAATAAAGTCATGGAAGAGTTGGGTTGGAAGGTTATAGCAAATTGAGGAAATCTCTACTATAGGTCTCAGAATCTATCTTTTCAAATTCACAGCTTGTAGGTTTGTGAAAACTAGCTATCTCCCAACTTATAATCATAAGTTTTACCTAGTCAAAATGATGATAGATTAGATACAGTGGTGATAATTATGATATTAAGGAAACTATAGCTTGCCCAAGATAATTTTGCCTCTTGTTATGCATCATCATGACTCTCTACAATCCCAAATTTTTCCTAACAGATTCATGTGGCTCTTTCAGAGAACTTCAGATTGTATTTCATGTGGATTTTTTTCCTACACTGAAAAATGTTCAATAAAAATACAAGGCAGGAATTATATGTGCAGAAGGCTATCTTTTCAAAAAAAAACCCCACATATATTAAAAACTTAAGTAAGAATTCGAAAATGATGAACCACATACAGTCATAGTCTCCTAGAACAGGCAGGAAATAAACTGGGGAAGGATTGACGACAGCTCTCAGTATAGAGGAGTGATGTTCCAGTAGTTCTAGATTTAATAGCCACATGAAACAGGAAACTTTCAATACCAGAGAGAAGGACCAGAGTTTGTCCCAGAGGAGCAGTTTGGTTTGGGGATCTCCCTAGTCCTAGTGAAAGGGAGAACCAAGAAGAGGTGGCAGGAGCCATGGTTTAAGACAGCGAGCCTCAGATATTCTGCACTGTACTTTCACTAACTGATAATTCACAAACCAGAAAATAGGAGGTATCGGACACTAATTGGTTTGACAGACTGACAGAGAGAGAAGAGATACCAGGGAAATGATCTCTTCTTGGCACTCAACTGGAGTAGTTGTAGGGTGACCTTTTAGAAATAAACGTGCTGAGTTGGTAGCTTGACAACCCTGGAACTGCTACTGACCTCACTATCAGGAATCTAAGAGAAAATATCACAAGACTGTGTGCTGAAGCCTGGGCAGCTGAATATCTCTGGACTAGAGAAAGACATTAATCACAGCCATGCAGTATTCGGCAAGGGAGAGATATGGATGGAGCCAGAACATGAGGGGCCCAAGTAGTATGCCAGACATTGAGAAGACACACACATTGGAAAGGACTACACAGACACTGGGGAGGTCCACACAGACATTGAGGAGGACTACACAGACATTGGGAAGGTCTACACAGGGGTGAAACCAATGTTCCAGAGCCTGGGCTATAAAGTGGGACCAGCACCTGTGACCAGTACCTGTTCAGCAGAAGATTCCTAATTTGCAATAAGACACCTTCAGGTTTAATCAGCATCTCTGCATCTGTGGCTCAACCTGGGAAAGACCATTTACTTATTAGACCAACATCTGTAGGTCAATCCCCTAAAAAGACAATTCAGGGTCAAAAACAGCATAATAGCACAGCATGTATAACTTGATCCCTAAAGGACTACAGAAATGTATGACCAAAATCCAAAAACTATCTACACAAATAAACATCAGGGATATGAGAGACATCTGAGAGAATGGTAAGGAATGTCAAGAGACTCAAGGCTGTTAGGCATCCAAACAGAAAGTTAGACACACAATATTCATACTCTATATCACCATCCAACTCTCTTTTTTTTTTTTTCAGGGGTAAGTAGTGATAGTTTTATTTGTCTTTTAGATGTTAAAAATATCAGAAATGGGAAGAAAGGCAAAGAAAACAAAATTACACTGATTACTCTTTGGTGATAGGGGAACATTTATGCCTCCTTTATTTAATGCCTGGTGTCAATTGATTTAGGAGGCAATCTATTTACTCTGTTATTGAACTCTTTCTCTCTTCTCTATCATTTCATTTCAACTTTCTTATAATGCCAAATATAGTTACTCCCATTTCAAAAGTTTTCTTAGCCTCTAATAGTCCTAATATTGTTTAAAAGTCTAAGTCATGTCTAAGAGCCCAATATAATAAAAGCAAAAATAACTTTAAATAAAAAATACTCCAACATACTATGACACACAGTAACATTTCATTCCAAAATAGAAGAATTGGAATACGACAAGAAATGATTGGATCAAAGCAAGACCGAAACCCACCAAGGCACATAATCAAATTCTGAAGAAGCACGTCTGGCATCTTGTGTTCATGATGGAACCATCTAGTCTCAAAGGTCTTATATTGCCTTGCCTCTCAACCTCAGCTGACTGGAGACCATTGTCTTTTTGGCCATTCCCATTCTGCCTGAAACTTTCCTATGTAGACATTCCACTGTTCTGGTGTCTTGAGTATCCTGGGGTCTCATTGCAACTTGGCCTTCTGTTTTCAAGACTCATATAGTAGCCTCTTGGGACTTTTACTTTTTTGCAGAAATTCCAACTCTGCTGCTCATTCCTTAGTCTCAGAAACCCTCTGAAGTCAAAGGCCTAGAGCAAGATACCCTCAGTCCTGCATCTTTACTAGCCAGGACCATATGTATGATGCTGCCGAGTCCTGCCTTTGTTTTAGGATGAAGGCCAGTCAGTAGTATGAAGGCCAGTTCCTTTGGAGCATAGCTGTATCCTTTATATACCTACATGGCTGAATCTGCCAAAGTTATTTCTTAGGCAGTTATTTTTGAGTAAGAAACTTATTCTGTATTCTTACTGCAAGTTTTCTTTGTGAAAATGTAAATTGGAACCTTTGGTAAGTGGAGTCTTGCCTTCTGGTAAGCTTTCCTATTGTCCCAATGAAAATAGGCTTTCTGTTTAGGGATTAGAGATACTTTGCTGTCTAGTTTCTCTTTATTTCCTTCTGAAAATCCAGGTCTCTAGGACTTCTCTAAGTATTCTTCTCTAAGTATTCCAAACTCCCACCAAAATGGTCCATTGAACTCATGTTGTTTGCCAGCTGAAGTTCTAAATCCTTCCACATAAACAGTTGGAAAGCAGGATGGAATAGTTCTTCTGTCTCAGTGTCAGTCTTCTGCATTAGCTCTTTTGTTGCTGTAGCAAAACACCTAATGGAAGTCACAGAATGGAGAAAGGGTTCAGTCTGCAATGGCAGGGAGGTCATGTAAACGGAAGTTTGATATACATGACCATGTTGCCTCAGGATGCCAGGAAAAAAAAGGGCGATGAATGCTAGTCTGAGACTTCTTTCTCCTTTTCTATTCAGTGGAGAGCCTCAGCCCACAAATGGTATCATACACAGTTAAATTGACTCTCCCAACTTCAGTTCACCTGATGAAGATAATGTCTCATAGGTATGCCCAGAGGCTTTTCTTGTGAATGATCTAGATTCTGTCATGTAGAGAATCAGCGCTCACTATTGCACTTGCCTTAAGGAAATAGGCTGGCCAGGTTTGGAGGATCTCTGTATCTGAGTCTACCAAGAACTGAAGCTGACTTTAGTTACCCGATTTCATTTCTTAGCCCCATCCCCCAGCTCTTTTCATTCATTATCCTAAACTTCCTCATCACTCATCTCCTAATTCCCCATCCATTCAGTTTTTTTAACTCTTCTCTATCAAGGCAATAATAATTACTTATCATACTATATTATTTATCCTTGCCACTCATATCTACAGTAACTAATATATTAATGGGCATACTATTTCCCAACTTCCTTTACTTCCTAAAATGATGGTCACTTAAGGCTAACCCTTTTAGTTCCAGGACTTGGGAAACAGAGGCAGGAGGATCTCTAAGTTTCAGGCCAGTCTTGTTTATAAAGGAAGTTCCAAGACAGGGCTACACAGAAAAGCCCTGTCTTGAAAAACCAAGGGGAGGTGGATAATAATTTTTATTTCTGTTTTTGACTATTGCTTTATATTTCATAGAGAACCTATCTTTTGGTAGTCATTGTTTTTGCACAGAGTATTTATCCTGGGGATTAAGACTAGTGCCCAGAACACCAATATAGCAAAGGAAAACATGCCTCAAGGATATTACAAATTATCTCTGGGATATTGGAAACACTTCTACTTAAAGGCTAAAAATGACTTCCAAAACTTTTTCAATAACCTAACCGCATATATGAAAGTTCAAAACCATAAACACATGAAAAACTGAGGAAATAAGACAGCTACAGAAAGTACTAATCCCAGAGGAATTAACTTAATCCCAGTGGAATTAAGTTAAATCCCAGACAAAAAATTCAAAATAGGGACTACAAATAAGTTCAAAGAATCAAGAAGATATAAATAAACTCCAAAATGAATTCCAAGAGAATACAAACAGTTGATTTTAAAAAAGGATCTTAATGCAAGATATGAATTTGGAACAAAATAAATAGAAATACTAAAGCAAAGTAAAAAGATAATCCTGGGAATGAAAAGTTCAATAATCTAATCTACATAAAATGCTCCATAGAAAGCTTTACCTCATCAACTGGAGGAAGGAAATCAGGGCCAGGACAAAAAGATACAGAGACAAGAACATTCAGGAAGTGGTGGTGATAAATTAAGTTTGGTTCTTTTTAATATTCTTTTTCTTAATTTTTTTATTAATTCATCAATTCATTTGTTTTTGCCCCAACCCAATCACAGTTTTCTCTCTATCTCCCCTCTCCTCCCAGTCTCTCCTTCAAACTTCTCCCCTCCCACCATCTACTCCCTCTCCCTTCCCTTCAGAAAAGTGCAGGTCTATCATGTATATGAGTCAGCCATTGGATATCGAGTTATAGTAAGACTAGGCACCTCCTCTCCTTTAAGACTGGACTAGGCCACCCAGTAGGAAGAAAGGGTTCCAAGAGCATGAAGTAGATTCAGAGAGACAGCCCCTTCTCCCTCTACTAAGAGCCCCACAAAAGACCAAGTTACACAACTTCAATACAAGCACAGAGGGACAAGGTAAGTACCACAGAAGTTCCCTCATTGGCAGTTCAGTCTCTGGGAACCCCTAGATCCCAGGGCAGCTGACTCGGTGTGTTTTACTATGGTATCCTTAAACCCTCTGGCACTCATACTCCTTTTACCCACTCTTTCACAGGATTTCATAAGGTATGCCTAGTGTTTGGTTGTAGGTCTCTACATCTGCTTCCATCAGTAGTTAGGTGAAGCCTCTCCAATGATAACTGGGCTAAGCACCCATCTATGAGTGTTGCTGAATATCATTAGAAATCATTACATTGACTATTTTTTCTTTTTCTTTTTCTTTTTTGCCTGTCATGTTTAGTTCTGTCTTAGGTATCTGGGATATTCAACCTCTGGGTTCTGGCCCTCCAGGGATTGTTAGGGGGAGGGTCTCATACAATGAGTCTCAAGCTGAAGCAGTCATTGGTTGATCACTCCCCCAATTTCTATGCCACTTTTGTCCCAACATATCTTTTAGATAGGTCAAATTGTAAGACAGCGGTTATGTGGCTAGGGTGGTATTCTAATCCTGTTGTGAGTAGCGGAAGCGGGCTACGTTCCTGGCGCCCGGCCGCCCCACAGCTAGCTTTACCCAAAATAATTACATGGAAACTGTATTCTTATAAACACTGCTTGGCCCATTAGTTTTAGCCTCTTATTGGCTAGCTCTTATATATTGATCTAACCGATTTCTAATATTCTATGTAGCACCACGAGCTGGCTTACCAGGAAAGATCTTAACCTGCGTCTGTCTGGAGTGGGAGAATCATGGCGATTCACTGACTTGGCTTCTTTCTCCCAGCATTCTGTTCTGTCTACTCCATCTACCTAATTTTTTGTCCTATCAGGGCCAAGCAGTTTTCTTTATTAATTAACCAATGAAAGTAACATATAAATATAAGACCCACCTCCATCATAATCCCTTTAGTGGAAATCTTACCTGGTTACAGAAGACTGGTTCAGGCTCCCTGTGTCCCCTGTTGTTAGGAGTCTTAGCTAGGGTCACCCTCATATATTCTTGGGAATATCAATTGCACTAAGTTTTTAGCGTATCTCAGAGATGCCCCTGATTCCAGTTGTCTTCCCAGCACTCTCTCCCTCCATCCTCTGCCCACCTGATCCCCCTGTTCCCATGCCTGCCTCCACATTCATACCTCTCCCCACCCCATCCACCTGTGATGTTTGTTTTATTTCCCTTCACATTGACAGTCATGTGCCCCCTCCTTGAGCCTTCCTTGTTACTTAGTTTCTCGGGGTATGTGGATTATAGCATGATTATCCTTTACAGCTAATATCTACCTATAAGTCAGCAGATGACATTTTTTTTCTGGGTCTGGGTTACCTCACTCAAGATGATCTTTTCTAGTTTCGTCCATTTCCTGCAATTGTAATGATATAATTGTTTTTAACAGATGAGTAATACTCCATTGTATAAATGTACCACATTTATTTATTTTTTTTTGTTGAAACAATTTCTGCCTCCTCCCCACCTCCCATTTCCCTCCTCCTCCTGCCACTCCTCTCCCCTTACCCCCACTCCTCTCCCCCTACCCCCACCCCATTCTCCCTCCCTCTCTAGTCTGAAGAGCAGTCCAGATCCCCTGCCCTGTGGGAAGTCCAAGGCCCTCTCCCCTCCATCCAGGTCCAGGAAGGTGAGCATCCAAACAGGCTAGGCTCCCATAAAGCCAGTTCCTGAAGTAGGATCGAAACCTAGTGTCATTGTCCTTGGCTTCTCATCAGCCTTCATTGTCCGCCATGTTCAGAGAGTCTGGTTTTATCCCGTGTTTATTCAGTTCCAGTTCAGCTGGCCTTGTTGAGCTCCCAATAGATCAGCCCCACTGTCACAGTGGGTAGGTGTACCCCTCATGGTCCTGACTTCCTTGCTCATGTTCTCCCTCCTTCTGCTCCTCATTTGGACCTTGGGAGCTCAGTCTGGTGCTCCAGTGTGGTTCTCTGTAACTATCTCCATCCATCGCCAAATGAAGGTTCTAAGGTGATATGCAAGATATTCATCAGTATGGCTACAGGATAGGGTCATTTCAGGTTCCCTCTCCTCAGTTGCCCAGTCCATTCTTCAGTTGATAAGTATCTAGTTGCTTCCAGTTTCTGGCATTCTGCTATGAACAAGGTAGAGCAAGTATCCTTGTGGTATGATAGAACATCCTTTGCATATGTGCCTGGTATAGTTGGGTCTTGAGGTAGATCCGATCACAGTTTTCTGAGAAACTGCTAGATATATTTCCAAAGTTGCTGTACAAGTTTGTATTTCAACCAAAAATGAAGTATTCCCCTTGCTCTATAAGCTCACCAGTATGAGCTCTTACTTGTATTTTTTGCCTCAATCATTCTGACAAATGTAATATGAAATCTCAGAGTCATTTTGAGTTGCATTTCTCTGATGTCCAAGGCTGTTGAACATTTCTTTAGATGTTTTTCAACCATTTAAGGTTCCTCTGTTAAGAATTCTCTGTTTAGATTTATACCTTATTTTAAACATTTTCAATGAAATGGATTGACAAAAATAAAATAGATAAAATAAAATAGCCCTCCAATACACAAATGATAAATGGGCTGAGGAAGAAACTAGTAAAACAATATCTTACACAATAGCCACAAATAGTGTAAAATATCTTGCAGTAACTATAACCAAACAAGTAAAATGTCTGTATAGCAATAACATCAAATCTTTAAAGAAAGAAATTGAAGGAGATATCAAAACATGGAAAGATCCCTCATGTTCATGAATTAATAGGATTAACATAGTAAAAATAGACACCTTATCAAAGCAATCTACAAATTCAATGGAATTACCATTTTAAAATGTAACAAAATACTTTATAGAATTTGAAAGAACAATACTTAACTTCATATGGAAAACAAAACAAAACAAAAAAAACAGAATAGCTAAAACAATCCTGTAAAACAAAATCTTTTGGAGTCATCACCATCCCTGACTTCAAGTTGTATAGAGTTATTTAGACAGAAAAGGGGAGGTGATATGGGATACTTTTCTGTAGGCTGTGAATATGTTTTGCTACAATTGGTTAATGAATAAATCTGCTTTGGCCTTGGCAGGGCAGAATAGAGCAAGGCAGGAATTCCGAGCAGAGATAGAAGAGAAAGTGGTGGAATCAGAGAGATGCCATGTAGCTGTCAAAGGAGACAGACACCTGGAAGCTTACCAATAAACTGTGAGCATTGTGGTAAAATATAAAAGAATAAGAACATTTTAATTTAAGATATAAGAGCTAGCTAGCAATATGCCTAAGTGATTGGCTAGCAGTGTTGTAATTAATGTACTTTCTGTGTGATTATTTTGAGTTTGGGCAGCCGGGAAAGAACAAGCAGCCTTCTCCTACACTTGATTTTTGACAAAGTAGCCAAAATTATACAATGAAAAAAAGAAAGCATCTTCAACAAATAGTACTGGTTTAAGTGGATGTCACCATGTAGAAGAATACAAATAGATTCATATATATTATTCTATATAAAACTCAAGTCTATGTGGATCAAAGACTTCAACAAAAAACTAGATATACTAAACCTGATAGAAGAGAAAGTGGGGGAATAAACTTGAATACATTGGCACAGAAGACAACTTCCTGAACAGAACACCAGTTTTTCAGGCACTAAGATAAACAATTAATAAGTAGGACCTCATGAAATTGAAAAGCTTCTGTAAAGCAAAGACACTTTCAAAAAAACAATATGGTAGCCTACAGAATGGATAAAGATCTTCACTTACCCAGCATGTGACAGAGGGCAGATTTCTAAAATATATAAAGAACTCAAGAGACTAAGCATCAACAAACCAGATAAAATTAATGTCTAAAAGTACAGAAGGAACATTTGCTATCAGTGTTATACTATAAAATCTATAAACTATGGACATAAAAGACAACCAAGTATTTCATGCAAAATGAATAGGGCATATTTTTTAGTAAATTTCTAATAGAAAATTTCACCAATCTATGGAAGGAGATGCCTGTCCAAGTACAGGAGAATTTAGAATGTCAAATGGACAATACTATAAAAAAAAACCTCCCCACAACACAGTATTATTAATACACTAAATTCATAGAACAAAGAAAGTACATTGAAACCTATAGCAGAGAATTTTCAAGTTGCATAAGAAAGTAAGTCAACCAGAACATCAAATTTCTCTGTAGAAACCTTAAGATGGCATGGTTGATGATGATTTTCTTCAAGATTTAAAAAGCAACTGTCAAAGATTCCAGAAAAATCTAACTATCATAGTTGAAGGAGAAACTAACTTTCTATAATAAAATAGGCAACAAGTATTTGTAACCACTAATCTGGCTCTACAGAAGATATCTAAAAAATTCTTCAACTGAAAATGAAGACAAATTCATCCATTACATTACAGGTCTGATCATTCCAAACCAACAGAGTAATAAGGAATGGGAAAACACATACACACACATACACACAAATATAAAATTACAGAAAGTAGTATATACATTCCTATTTCTATTATAATTGTAAACATTGATTATTTAAAAATATCACATCTAAAAGATACTTACTGGCAGATTGTATTAAAAAATAAAATTCGTCTAGTTGCTGCTTCCAAGAACTAAATATCACCATCGAAGACATATGCAACTTCAGGGTGGAAGCATAAAAATGATTTTCCAAGCAAACATACATAGAAGACCAGATGCCACAATTCTAATCTGACCCTATAGGTTTCAGACAAAAATTAGTCAAAAGAGATAGAAACAACCGCTTCATATTGATTAAGTAAATAAATAATATAAGACATCAAAAATTTTAACATATAAATATCAAAGACAGTTATATCAAATTTCATAAAACAAACAGCACTAGATATGAATACATAAACTAACAACAGTATACTAATAGTAGATGACTTCAGTACCCCTCTTTGGCCAATACACAATAATACTGGTAAAAATCAACAAATACCCGAGTTAAAGGATATCATAGGTCAAATGGACCTAATACATATCCTAGATGGGAAAGTGTGGCAACAGGTGTCAGGGACAGGACACTGCTTGATCGTATTTTCATCTGAATACAGAAATCATAGAAAGATAAAAATAATAATAATAATAATAATAATAATAATAATAATAATAAAGCAAAGCTGAAACCCCTCAAATCCCACACCCAGTGATATACTTCCTAAAGGATGGAGTCACCTAAAGGTTTCATAAACTGTCCCAAACACTGCCACCGTGTGATGGAGGAAGGTCATTGGTCAATAAACAAACTACCTTGGCCCATTTGATAGGCCATCCCTTAGGTAGGTGGAGTAAACAGAACAGAATGCTGGGAGGAAGAGGAAGTGAGGTAAGATGCCTCAGACAGATGCCATAGCTCTGCTCCCCAGGGCAGACGCAATGATGAAGCTCCGACCCAAGATGGACGTAGGCTAGAATCTTCCTGGTAAGAGCACCTCAAGGTGCTACACACATTAATAGAAATGGGCCAGGCAGTGTTTAAAAGAATACAGTTTGTGTGTTGTTATTTTGGGGCATAAGCTAGCCAGGCAACCGGGAGCTGGGTGGCAGGAACGCAGCCCGCAGCTCCCCACAACAACCGTGTAGAGAACAAGTGTTAAAATACACGCTTCTATGAGGGTGCATTTCTTGTTTAATGGCAACATTCTATCTCTTGATCCCCATGGGCTCAAGGCAATAACAGGATGTAAAATACATTCAGTCCAACTTCAAATGTCCCCATAACCTTTTAGACACTCAACTTCATTGAAAAGTCCAAGTCTCTTCTGAAATTCTATAAAAGCCATTAATTAAAAGGAAAAATACTAAATACAGACAGAAGTATGGACAAAATGTATCATTGTGATAGATAGTGCTATCTACTTGACTGAGTCTAGAATCTCCTAAGACATGGAATTCTAGGCATGTATATAAGACATTATCTTGATTATTTCAACCTATGTAGGAAGACAATCCTTTTTTTGAGACTATAATTTAATAACATTTTTCTTCCTTCCCCTTCCTCTCTGTAAACCCTCTTATATATTCCTTCTTGCTGTTTTTCAAATTCACAGCTTCTTTTCCCACTGACTGTTACTGCATACTTATATGTATTTGCATATGCATATATATTCTTATATACAAACTGTTGAGTCCATATTATGTTATTTGTATATGTTTTCAGAGCTAGGCAAGTGGAAGTGGGTGATGAATTGGTGTGCTCTTCCCTAGAGAGGATTACTTCTCCTACTCCTAGATTTAATCAGTTGTCTATAGTTCTTTGTGTGTGATTGGGTCATCATGAGCTTTTTCCTAAGCAGTTAGACATGTTGATGGGTGTTCTCTTTGTTCAGCTAACATTAGGGCAGTCATGTTGGTGAGAATTTATGAATAGGACCTCTGATGGTACTAGACACAAACTCACACTAAAGTTCCCAATCCCCTGGATTTTACAATCTTTCTACTTTTTCTTCAGTGTTCTGAATCTATTGGGAATGAACTCTGAAGTCTGCATTTTGACTAGTTATGGTTTTCTGCAGTGCTCTCCATCTGTGGCAAAGAGAAGTTTCCTTAATGAAGAGTGAAGACTATACTTACCTGTGGATGCAAGGACAAATGTTTATAGATTCTTGTTAGGGATCATACTGGATTGATAAATCACTGGTTGTAGATTCTCCTCCAATGGACTTTATTTCACTAGTGATAAGTAGTTAGCTAGGTTTCTGGTACCAGGAATGGTATCCCTCTTCTTGAGTGGTTCTTAAATCCAATTAGAGAGTTGTTAGGTACTGCCACAATATATGTAACACTACCACAATATGTAGGATTTGAATGCAAAGTTGGTCATTGATGTGGTTCATCGGCATCATTGTTGTAGGTTGCCCTACCCCTTTAGGACTTTGCATGATACATTTTAGTACCATGAAAGCTAGCCCTTGTGGGGTAATTATTCATATCAGTTCATCTCTGGGGCCTTGCATCTGAAGTGCACAGTTTCTTCAGCAAAATGAACTTATTTTACATCTCTGGGTGTGATGAAGGGAAACAGAAATAGCCTGCATGATTGAGTCTCTTCAACAACCCTGTCCAACAATTCAAAAGAGGGATTCTCATGTCTGGTATGGGTGTTCTCATTAGGTGGTCTTTGGCTCTTTACTGGCTTACTTCCCTTGGCTTGCTTAGCCTGCTTTGTACAAAGCCCAGAATACCAGTCCAGGGAAGGAACCACCCACAATGGGCTAGGCCTCTCCTTATTGATCTTTAATTAAGAAAATGCCTAGCGGACAGATCTTATGGAGGCATTTTCTTAATTGAGGTTCTCTCCTCTTAGTTAACTCTACTATGTTTTTCAATTTGACATAAAACTAACCAGCACATGTATGTTCATATTATGCCTACCTTTTGATTATAACTGTTTTTCATATAATATTCTCCTTTCATATAGTACTTTAATCTGAGCCTGATTCCCCAGCTATCAATCTAGAAAAATACCCACCTCAGCCTTCCATCAACCTAGTATCTTTTAAACACTGCAAAATAAATGTGTGATTTAAAAAAATCAACCAAAGTACATAAATCTCTATCAATATATAAATAGCAACTATGGCAGCAAGAGTCCTCTCATTCCAGAGTAATGGCCTCCAATGAGAATGAGTTTGATTAAATCTAAGACAAATAAAACAACAGAATTATTTTAAGTCTGTTCAAGGAATTCAGAGAAGAAAAAGTATCTGAATTAATTCCAAAAGTACTCAAACAATTAAATTAAATTAAATGAGGATGTCAATACAGAAAACAAATATAAATTAAATTAAGTGGTAGCAATGCTCAGAGAAGGCATGAAATACTGGAAATGAAAAATTCACTAAGGCGGGAGCTGGGGGTGGCTTACTGGTTAATAATACTGGTTTCTCCTGTGGAAAACCTAGGCTCAGTTCACAGCATATGCATGGTGGTTCACAATAGTGTGTAACAGAGGAGTTCAATACCTCTACATGTGCCATGCACACAAATAATGCATATATATATATATATATATATATATATATATATATATATAAAATATTCATTATCTTAGTTATGGTTTCTATTTCTGTGAAAAGACACCATTGCCAGGGGAACCCATATAAAGGAAAACATTTAATTGGTGCTGGCTTACAGTTTCAAAGGTTTAGTCCATTATAGTCATGGAGGAAAGCAAGGCAACATGCAGGCAGACATGGTACTGGAGAGGTAGCTGAGAGTTGTACATCTTGTTTTACATGCTACAGGAAAAGAACTGTGTCCCACACTGGGTATAGTGTGAACATATAAGACTTCAATGTCCACCCTCACAACTTTCTCCAACAAGGTTGGTTACAATAAGGCCACACCTCCTAATAGTGCCACTTTCTATAGGCCAAACATTCAAATACATGAGTCTAAGATGGCATTATCTATTCAAACCGCCACATTCCTAAACAAAAAAATCAAATAAATATATTTTTATTTTTATCCCCTTGATCTCCTTTTGTCATCTTATTGTTCTAGCTAGAACATCAAGTATTATATTGAATAGATATGAAGAGAGTGGAAAACCTTTAAAAGAAAAAATAATCCAATAAAAATGGGTACAGACCTAAACAGAGACCTCTCAAAAGATGAATCTAAAATGGCTGAAAGACACTTCAGTAAATGCTCATCATTCTTAGCCATCAGAGAAAAGCAAATCAAAACAACTCTGGGATTCCTGTAAAACTGGCCAAGATCAAAAACACTAATGACAATTTATGCTGAAGATGTTGTGGGGTAAATGGAACACTCCTTCATTGTTGGTGGGAGTGCAAACTGGTACAGCCCCTTTGGATATCAGTATGGTGATTTCTCAGAAAATTAGGAAATAACCTTCCTCAAGACCCAGCAATACAACTTTTGGGTATATACCCAAAGAATGCTCAATCATACCACAAGGACATGTACTCATATATATCAGCAGCATTATTTGTCATAGCCAGAACATGGAAACCTAAATGACCCTCGACCAAAGAATGGATAAAGAAGATGTGGTACATTTACACACTGAAGTACTACACAGCAGAAAAAAAAATAATTACATCTTGAAATTTGCAGGCAAAAAGATGGATCTAGAAAACATCATACAGAGTGAGGTGACACAGACCCAGAAAGACAAATATAATATGTACTCACTCGTAAGTGGCTTTTAGACATAAAGCAAAGAAAAACCAGTCTATAATTCACAATCCCAGAGAACCCAGACAGCAAAATGGACCCTAACAGAGACAAACATGGATCAAATCTACATGGGAAATAGAAAAAGATAAGATCTCCTGAGTAAATTGGGAGCGTGGGGATCATGGGAGAGGGTAAAAGCGGAGAGGGGAGAAAAGGAGGGGAACAGAGAAAAATATATACCTCAACAAAAACAATTAAAAATGAATATATATTTATAACAGAAAATTTTTACTAAGACAAAAAGTTGCATAAAAAAAATCTCATCAATATGATGGACCAAGGGAATGACAAATATCAGAGCATAAAGAGAAGGTAGAGTAACTGGTTCATTCACAAAAGTGACTAACATAGTGAATATAAAGTTCAAACAGATCATCCAAATTTTATGGCATAGTATGAAAAACCCAAATATATAAACCATGGGCATAGAAAAGGAATAGTTTCATGGTTATGAATTTATAATAATATCATATCAAAACATTTCCAAAATCTAGGGAAATAAATATCATAAGGGCCATTTTGAGCAATTATAGTCAAAGCATTAAATATATAGAAAAAGGAAGTATATTCAAATCTGTAAAAAATAAAAATTCCATAGAGAGGCAAGCCTTCCCTCCATCTTTTCCCCATTAGAGCTCCCCTATTACTCCCTTCAAAGCACCTATATCAATGTCCTGCTCTGACAGTGAGAGCAGAGCCCACGATATTGTTTAATTCAATAGTCAAAAAGAGCAGCAGAAACATCTTTTTCCCTAATTCATAGACTGTTTTTGTGTCTTTGTGGTACTTTAATTTTTTAAAGACTGTCTGTAGGATGCTAGTCTCTAGACATTACCTTCACGCTACCTTTTATCTTTTCAAGCACTCTCAGGTTTTTGGCTTTAAAAGCAGTTGTTTTTCTCTGCTTGCTGATAAGTGGAGCAGTTTGAAAAGGGGCTATTATACTTTGGTTGAAATATTTGTGCTAAAATACTTTTCTGCTAATGAGTGTGGTAGTTATCGGGTTTATTTTTCCTGCTATTGATCTTATCAAGGCATGGATGTTTAGAGTGTGGGACTGGTGTCATTAATTTTTTAGTATCTCAACAACAGCTATGGCCTTTAATGACCTGAATAGAGTTTTTTTTTTCCCTTCACTTCTCTTTCAGTAATCCCAATAATGTTCTAACTGCAAAAATGGAGATTTGTCTTCATGGTTCAATACCCTTAAATAAAATCTGAAATAGGAGTGTTCTCTTAGACATACAAAAAAAAAGCATAGATGAATTTACTGAACCATGTGTTTAGTGACAGTTGATGTAGGTCATTAAATGTTTAGCCATTGAGCATTTAACAACACATGGAAGAATTTCTGGACAGTGCTTTAAAAATAGCATCGTTATACTATTGCTAATCTTTTGGCAAATATTCCAGATTTTCTTATACTCTGTGTCTCCAAAAAATTGGGATGAGAAAAACTGATAGGCAAATGTCTCTTTATCTTGAGAAACTAGGAGTATAAAATGTTATTACAAATATCACTGTGACCTCTACTGCTTCAGGACTGGATTTTGCTAGATCATTTTCAGGCAGTGGCTTTGACAGGCTGATAACTTCGCAATCTCAGAAACATGGGAAACACTCATGTTCTATTAACACTGCCCCATCTCTAATATTTTGAAAGTTTCACACTGTCAGTAGTTACCAGGGGCTCGGGAAATGTTCTCATTAGACTTTACGACAAGGTATGGGAGCTGAGTTGTCTCTCATTTGACTTTAAAGGGAAGTTTGATTCACCCTATTTATCCTTCAGGGTAAATTTATTATTATTTCCAAAAAAAAGCAAAATAAAAAAGGTATTTTGCAAGATGTTTGTGCACATATATTTGAAAATGTGAAAGTACATAGTAAAATGAACTTGAATCATTTTAATTGAATGTCAAGAAAAATAAAAAAGAAATGATAAATAAATTTATAGAGTTTATGAGCCACTTTAGCATGGAAAATATCCCCTTCCCTTTCCCTTTCCTCCTTTATCTAACCTCATTTCCAGAACCACAGACCCAGTCCGAGGCCACTGGCCCTTGAAAAGGCAAGGATAAAAGAGGCATGGAGCCACCTACCTGGACACTCTGGTCCATGATGGTCATGGGCCAAGGGACTTGGGACAGGCCTGTAGATGTATAGATGACTGGATGATGCAAAGCCTGCATCTCCTGGTCCAATCAAACAGCTCATGTACCAACTTTACTAGCTCTAGTGACATGGCTCATACCCTGGCCTAATTTAAGGCTGTCCATGGTCTCACATCACACATACATAACCAAAGAACAAATTCCTCTTACCCAGATCGTATCTCAAAAACAAAATGGCAAACATACCTCACACACATTAAAACTACTAGTCCCATAGAAGTGTTATCTAATAAGAATACATAGGTGAACACAATTTAAAAGAACAGTCATGCAATTTATTAAAGAAACCAGAAAGTTCAAAGAAGAAAACAATTTGATGAGTTTCAGAACACAAAAGCACACCAAACCCGATATATTTTACATTAAGTTGGAAAATTTGTTAAAAAGATAAATTTTTTATTTATTCAGACTACCATAGTTAAACTAAGAAGATATCAACAACCTAAACAGACCCACATAAAATGGGGAGAAGATTAAACCTTACAAGAAAAAAACAAATATAAAAAATAACAGAGTCATAGGCCAGATGAAGTCACAGCAGAGTTATACCAGACTTTCAAGAGATATCTATAGTTAATCCTTCTTAAACCATTCAAAAAACAAGCAGTTCTTTATGTATTGTTGAGGCTTTATGAGCTTTCTTCCACCCATATTTATCAGTCAAGAAAAAACTCTATTGATTTAAAAATTCTGTTATTTCTTCTTTTTGATTAGCTTAAATTATTTTATTCTTTAACTATTTGGACACTGTATATAGTTCCACCTATATAGAAAAAGGCCAAATAGGTAATAAAGTGATCTCCTTTGATGAGCATTTAGATTAATGAGCTTGTGTGTTAGCTTTCCTCAAGCCTATAATAATTTTAAAATATCTTAAAAGCTCATGTATTTGAATATATTTTGTTGCTTTGATCGGTGAACATTGGTATTCTTTTTGATGCATAGATTGTTCATTCACGATAGTGACAATTCATCCACTGGCATCTGCTTTTTATTCAATATATTCCTATTTTATGAGACAAAACCCTTTCCAGGAATTATCTTGTGTGTATTGCCTCACTGGGACTAAGCATTCCTCCCAAAGACCTGATATATTTTAGAGTCGAAGCAGTATTCAAAGAAAGTAATCTCAGAAGTTGGGATGCATATTTTTATTTAATATAATTCTTAACTCTGTTCACTGCATTCATCCAATTTTAATAAACAATCTAAAACTTAGAGGAGTTGATAAATACATTTGAGATCGTGAAACTCTTTAATGGCAGGACTCAAAATTCTTACAGATACTATGGCAGGACACAAATAAAGAGATATTATCTATGAAATTCACTCTCTGAGAACAAATTAAATTGTACAAGTATGTTATAAAGAACACAAATTGTAGATATTCGATTTCAAGGCAATAGAAAGTTGATTACTGGAATAAGTCATTGATGTAAGAAAAGGTTTATAGAAAGTTGATCTCATACCTTGTCAGCAAAGTGACCTGTACTATTAGAAATCTAATAAAAGTAATGGCTGAGAGTAAGAAGCTCTGGTTTTCTCCAAAAATCAGAGCCTAAGAGGGACTTGTATGACAATGGTTTAACAGAATTCCTGGGAAAGTGGAATGACTCAGCAGAGACTGTTAGAAGAATGAGTAACTGCCAAACAAATGGGGACCTTTGGGTTCCAAGGGTCAACTCCATAGCAATTTTAGCAAAATATGTAGGACCCCTCCAAAACTAAAATTTAAAAGCATTCATATTATCTTCTGGCCTCTTCTGTATGTATTTTTAGGTAAATCACCTGCTTTGCACTTCTATGTTTGACTGGCATTGGATTGAGCAAAGAAATGTTTCACACTGAAAAGGAAAGGAAAGAGGTCTGCACTTGAGCTAAATCTTTTTATCAATGTCTGAATCTTCCGGTTTGTTGGAGATAACTTGTGGCACATTGTACTGATTTTAATAGGTTCATATATTTGGATACTAGGTTCCTAGCTGGAAAAACTGTTTGGGAAAGATTAGGAGATATGGCTTTGTTGGAGAAGATATATCACCAGGGGTGGACTTTGAGGTTCAAAAGACTCATGGCATGCCCAGTGTGTCTATTTCTTATATATCAAGATATACACTCTCAGCTAGGCCCACTGCCATATCTGTACTCTGCCATAATGGACTGAACCCTCTGAAATTGTAAGACAAATTAAACAGATTTTTATCAGGTGTCTTGGTAGTGTCATTTTGTCACACCAATAAAGAAAACTGAAGTTGGTACAAGGGAATGGCTGTTGCCATGGCCAATAATCATGTAGTTTTGGAGGAATGTGGAAGACTTTGGAATATTGGACTAAGAAAGTAGTTGAATGTTGTAAATGAGGTTTAATGGGTGATCCTAGAAGAAGTTTGGAAGACAGTAATGCCAAGACCAATGTGGACTTTAGAGATCGAACTCAAGGACAATACTAGCAAGTGACCACTTTTCTAACAATTGGGCAAAAAAAAGTGTCTGTTTTCTGCCTTATTCTAAGAATTTCACTGATGCTAAATTGAAAAATAAAAGACTGATATCCATGGCAGAGGAGTTTTCAAGACAACTTAATAATAAGTGCGCTTTGGTAATCACTCTTATGAAGGTCTACAATGAGAAAAAGCAAGTGAGGGCAAAAGAAAAAAATGCACAAGTTAAAGAGGAATAATGCTAGGAAATTTAATGTTAGAGCCAGTTTGTGCTAAAATATATGAGAAGATTAAAGGGAGTCCATGCCTTCCCAAGTTCTTTCTAACTGTTCTAGCTCCCTTCTCACACATTGGAAGAACAAAAGGAAGAGGAAAAAGAGAAGAAAGCAAAAGGAACCAAGATTCTGTGAGCCCCTTAAGAATGCTTTTTCTTGTATAGTACCATTTCTGGGAAGAACATAGAAAAATTTTCTCCTATCCTTTGAAGATTTGGTAACTTGGACTATTAAATTGTTCAAGAGCAAACAATTGCCCTGAAAAAAATGCAAATTTACTTCATGAACAGCAGCATTAACATTAATAAAACCTAAACACTCAATAACTTATCCCAAAAGTTTATGTAACTTTTGAGTGGAAGGCAAGGAGAGAAAATAATTTTAGGAAAGATAAATCCTCAAAAGTATAGGTAGTAGCAAGCTTATAACAAAACCTTTTTAATCATGGTGTCTACTCCCAGTTTCTCCTGTGATGGGGGTTAATTTGTTCTTGCTAATGGGCTCCCTTGGTGGGGGAAAGATTTCTGACAATTGCATGTCTACTTGTACCCAAAGAGAACCTCTTTCCCTGTATTTGCTGTTCTCCAGGTTTTCACAGTTTGAAGTAATTGCCATACCAAAGTGGTGTACTGTGGGGTATCACTTCCTGTCTCAAGATACATGATGAAAGAGGATGTTGTGTGTAGCGGGGTGTGCATGCCCATTAGTCTCTATTAAATATTTTTCTATTAAGTATTATGCATATTATGACACTTTAACCAGGCCTTTTTTAAGCTAAGAGAGTGTAAACTAACCATTCAATAATGAACAATAGTTAATAACAGTAATGCTGCTGCCTAATCCGTCTTCAGAGGAAGAAAGGTGGTTGCTATTTTTTTATCTTTATTTTAATCTTTATTTTATTTTATTGTTATTGGTGATGTTAGTGTGCTTTCATATATTCAAGTGTCTCTATTCACCTTGTAAGGATTGATATTTGTATTATCAAATCAGTATTGTTTTCTCCTTATTGAGTTGTTTTATGAATTGACCTTTCAAGTGTTGACAATGCAACAATAAGTTCATCAATAAAATGGGAAGAAATAACTAGTCCAGCAGCTGTACAAACCAGGACACAGAAATAATAGAAATTATTAATTAATTAAACAATATGATGACCTTTTCTTTCCAAAAGAAGATACAAAAAAGCATGTGAATTCTACACTGTAAGGAACGGGACTGAAAAGTTTGCATTTCCTAACCAATTTATTGAGTTTCTCCTTATGACTCTCCTCAGGTGTGACATCAATAAATTGCTTTTCATTCTGAAAAGACATTATAAAATAAGCAAACTCATTTGAACATTTTCAACAGTTCCCGGAAAAAGTTACTGTTATATTTCACTGTGAACTAAACATATTATTAATAGCTGAGTAGTGTTTTCTACAGAGATAAATAATCTTGGGCTTCCCTGAGTTGACTCACAAGTTATTGGTTTTCAGTATTATCCAAGGTCATTACTGTCTCTTACCAAATCTTGTACTCATCCTATGAACACATAGACACCAAGATTGTTTTTATGGTATGGCCTGACTTTGTCTGGCAGATTCTGTAATCATCTCTACTTCTCTAAGTTGCTTCACAGCTCAAGATATGATCTCAAATATGTTTATCTTGTTCTTCCATAAAGAAATTCCACATGTTCTCCTGGGTGTATTGTATAGATACCCCTGACCTAGATTCCTTTTTTCCCCAGTTCCTCCCTCAGAGAGGTCAGCAAATAGCTAGGCACCTTCTTTCCATTCTTAGGTTTCTTTTCCCTAAGTCATAGTGTAAGGTAGCCCTCTCCTATTAATACATTCAATCTGCCTGCAAAGGATTTTACAGTTGTACATATTTCTATTGTTTGTATACACCACATTTTTGTTAATCACAAGGACGTATAGGCTGTTTCCATTTGTTAGGTTTGGTGAATAAAATGGCAGTGAACATGGCTGAACCAGTATCTGTAGAGTAGAATATTGTCATAGGCCAAGGAGTAGTATAGTTGAGCCATATAGTAGATATACTTTTAGATTTTGAAAATTCTCCATGGGTATTTCCAGAAGTGTCTGCATCCGTTTGCATCCCACCAACAGTGAATAAGGGGTCCCCTTTCCAATATTCTCATGAACATTCTTGAAAGTTGTTTTCTGATCTTGCCTATTTTAAGTGGGGTGAGATGAAATCTCAGTCATTTTAATTTGAATATCTCTAATTGCTAAAAATTTTGCACATCTTTTAAGATGTTTCTTTGTCATTTTTATTTGTTCTTAATATTAATCCTCTATCAGATGTATAATGGACAGGGACACTGTACCATTCTGTGGTCTTCAACTTCAGCTAACCATTGCCTTGATATACAGAAGCTCTTCAGTTTTTATTATTCTGTGAGATTATAATATAAGTACATCAAACCCCCATTCCCTTCTTCCCTACAAATTCTCACATATGCCCTTTCTTGTTCTCTTTCATTGACATTAATTCCTGGGCAAAGGGAGTCCTCTTCAGTAAGTCCTCTCTTACATTTATATCTTATGTTGCCTGTGATTTCTTCTAGAAGTTTTAGCATTTTAGGTTTCACACTGATGTTTTTGATCCACTTGGAGCTTAGTTTTGTGCTGGGTGATAGATCTATGAGTCATTTAATTCTTATATGTGTACACATCCAGTTTTCCTAGCACCATTTGTTGAAAATGCTATCTTTTCTCAGGTATATATTTTTGGTCTCTTTCAATCATCAGATGTCTGGTGTTATATGCACTCATATTTGGATCTTCCTTTTTTATTATCTACATGTCTGTTTTGTAGCAGAACAAAGCTCTACAATATAGCCTGAAAACTGCTATGGTAATTCTATAAGTATTGTTATTTGTGCGCAGGATTGTTTTGTTTATCAAGGGTCTTTTATCACTCCATAAGAATTTTAGAACTTTTTTATGATTCTGTGATAACTGCTTGGGCATTTTGACTGTAATTGTACTGAGTCTATACAATGCATTTGGTAACATGGCCATTTTCACAGTATTAATTCTACCAATCAATCCATGAGAATGGGACACCTTTTTGTCATCTAGTATCTTCCTTAATCTCTTCCTTCAGAGTTTTGAAATTTTCATTGTAAAAGTCTTTTACCTTCTTTGTTAGGCTTATTTTCAGATATTTCATTTAAGTCTATTGGAGCAACTGCAAATGGAAGTGCTTCCTTAATGAATTTATTTATTGGTCTATAAAAGTTTACTCATTTTTGTACATTAATTTTGTTTCTAACCATTTTGCTATATGTTTTGATCATTTCTAGACGGTTTCACATAGAATATTGGGACTTGTTTATTATGTCATATCAATTACTAGTAGGGATAATTTGACTTTTCACCCCAATCATATCTCTTTAAGTTCTTTCTTATTGCTTCCACTAGCACTCTAAGCAGTATATTGATATGGAGTGGGGCTGACTGTGTGGCCCTGGACAACCAGTTGGTGGTGATCTTTCCTGGGAGGATCTCCTCTCCTTATCCTACCTTTACTTAGTTGCCAATATTTCTTTGAGTAGCAGGCTCTTCCCCACCCAGTTTGGCATGTTCTCTGGCATTCTCCTTGTTCAGTTCATGTTTGGGCAGTCATGTTGTTGAGATTTTACAATGTTTGAGGTTACTAGAAGTCACAAAATTGAAAAATGATCACTGATCTGTTGGCTCTGAAAATCTTTCTGTCCTCTCTTGAGCACTGATCCTTAGCCTTAGTCATTAGGGGTGCTTTGTAAATGCATCTCTTGGGTCTGGACTCCATAGCTCTTCATATCGATTGACTGCAGTTGCCTGCAATGGTCTCAAATAATCAGTCCTGAAAACATACATACAAGTAACATTATACAGATGCAACAGCTTATATTGGTAAAATGTGTGTATACAAATATATAGAAGCATGCCATAACAGTGGATGAAAAGAGGCCATGAATTTGAGGGAGACCAGGTTTGGAGGAAGGAAAGGCAAGAGAGAAATTCTGTAAATAAAACACAATCTCAAACAATAATGAAAAAGTGCAGGGGTGGGGAAAATGACAGCCCTTTCTCAATCATGGAATAATGGAATAATCAATAATGGAATTCTTTCAAGTTTTTCTCTGTTTACAATGATGTTAGCTGTATTTTGTCATATGTAGCCTTCATTATGTTGAAGGAATGAAAAAAATGAAAAATAAAAACAGAAAAGCAGCATCAGAATTAAGTGCAAATATCCATCAAATGTACCTCAAATATATCTACAGAATGTTCCACTAAGACTCTAAAAAATAGACATTTCATCTGGCAATCTACAGAAGTTTCTCTGAAATAGGCCACATAATGGGATGCCAAACAAATGTCAATACATTCAGAAATAATGAAGTAAATCGATGTAACCTATCTGAACCCATGCAATAAAGCTTAAAACCAAAAGCAAACAAATCTCTAGGAATTATACAGACAGATTAAACAGTACATTCCTGCAACCCTTAGTGATTAATTGATCAAAGAAGAAATGAAAAAAAGATATTTTTTAAAAAATAAATCTTCATGGAATTAAATGAAAATAAAAGCATAGTACAACAAAAGCTTAGACACGGACACACTGCAGATAGTTCTAGCGGGAGACAAGACATACAGCTATAAACCCCACATTATAAAATAAGAAAGAACAGAATTAAATGGCTTTATGATACAATTCAAGAATTTGGAAAAGCAAGAACAAATCAAACTCCAATCGAGTTGATGGGAAGACATATCAAGAAAACAGAGAAGAAACCATTGAAATAGAATAATACAAATAACAAATCTAAGAGTGAGTTCTTTGAGATGATAAACAAGATTGACAGACCCTTGTCTCAAAGCTAACCGAAATAAAGAAAGAACCCAAACTGACAGGAAAAGAATGGACAGGGAAACAATCATCAATAAAATCAGAATATTATAAGAGAATTATTTTCAAAGCTTTTCCTCCTATTCTGTTCCTAAAAGAAAGTGACAAATTTATAGATTTATCCAGACCACCAGAGTCAAACAAATGAGAGATCAGCAACCTAAGCAGACACATGAAAAACAATGAATTCAAACAATAGTAAAAAGCCTCCTGACTAAAAAACACACAGGCCCAGATGAATTACTCATAGAATTCTGCCAGTCTCTAAGGTGAGATCAATAACCAATACCTGTTTTACTCTTCCAAGACTCCTTAAATTGTTATAGAAGAATAGAAACAGGAGAATATTTCCAAACTTCTTCTATGAAGACTCCAAGACCAAAACCTGATAAACACATGACAACAAGATTATAGGTCAATATTCCTGATGAATATAATGCAAAAAGTTCCAATAAAATAACTACAAAATCAATTCAGACAAATATCCAAAGGATCATCCATAATTATCAAGTTAGTACCAGAGACACAAGGATGATTTAACATATATAATCCAATAAATATAATATGTGATGTGACTAAACCATTTTTATTTATTCAAAAACTGGAAGATATTTGGAAGACAGATATGAAGTTTGTTTTAATATGTTTATTTATTCTTAAATAATATTATACATGCATACAATGTATGAAAATGGTGTATATTTCCCATTTCCTCCTCCAACTCTCTCTGTCCCCATCTCCCTCTCTACTTTTTATCATTTTTTTAATCTTACCACATATTATAAAATTAAAAAACTCACATAATCCAATAATACCATTTTTGGACATTTGTCTATTTGAATTGAAAATAAACATTAACACAGAACCCATTATGTAAATGTTTATAGAAACTTCCTAACCACTTGATACAGAAAACAAATTTATGTAAACTAATGCTAGTTCATTTTTATTATGGAATTCTACTCAGTAGTAAATTGATTTAGCCACATAAAAGGATTTTAAGCCCCCAAATCTGTGAACATTGTTTGAAATTATTTGTTATATTTTGGGCAAAGTGTAACTATAGGAACGAAAACCAGATGAGTTCTTGCCAAGGATGAGGAGTGAGGAGTGGAGTATTGTCATGATATTGTCACGATAAACACTGGGGCCTTGGAGATTATGGGACTGTTTAGCATTACCCACTGCTCTGTACCTACACACGGATTATACATCTATAAGTTCTGCCAACCACCAACAGCTAGAAGAGTGACACTTGACGCAGTGGGAACAAACTTGGTTTCTAAATAACATTGTTCAATTAGAGGAAACAGGATTCTTAGAGTAATGGCTCATTCCAAAATTAGAACAAACAAAATACAATCTTGAAGTCTAAGTGGGGAAAAGCAGCACTGAAAACAACAGTTTTGGTGCCAACTTAAATGAGATCTGAATAATTAATTTATAGTTTAATAAATTATATTATTCCAGTGTAACTTCTTAAGTTTTAATAAATATAGTATTGTGCTGTAGGACATCAACACTAAGGGACCTGAGTTAAGGGTATGAAGACATTAGCATCTCTGTAACTTTTACAAAAGCAAGTCCTTAAAAAGCTAGGATGAAATTTAGATCTTCTAACTTCTTTGTTTTTGTGGTTTTTTTCTTTTTGAAACAGGGTTTCTCTATAGCTTTGGAGCCTGTCCTGGAGCCAGCTCTTGTAGACCAGGCTGGCCTTCAACTCACAGAGATCCTCCTGCCTCTGCCTCTCAAGTACTGGGATTAAAGGCATGCACCACCACCGCCCACCTTAGATCTTCTATCTTAACAGACCTCTAGGATTCAAGGAACCCCACCGAGGCACAAACCAAGGGGTACCTGAAATGATGAAGCATCACAGTAAAGTGACTTCACAACCAGCTTCTTTCAAAATGTTGCCATTGGCCTTCTGTTTACTGTTTACCCAGAAACACATGTACTGTCCTTTACAAACCATACATAATTTGACATCTAGTATGACCATTAACTCTCCCATTCTATGAAGTTTTTCCAACAGATGCTTTAGGAGTAAAACTTTCATGATCAAGCGCATCTAAGAACTGTGATGCTCTGTGGTATCTCTGCCCCTGCACTTGCAAAGGCAACCCCCAAAGCTCTCCAAACTAGCACTTACTTTTATATTGTGATACTATTAGTTCTAGTCTTGACTGTTAACACAAAACAAGCTTATTTGGAGGCTAGAGAGATGGCTCAGTGGTCAGGCATTCTGAGATACAGGTTTTATCCCTGAAACCCCACATGGTAGAAGGAGAGAACTGGCTCCAAGTTGACCTCCAGTTATCACATAGTACCATGATACATGCACACCCGAAGAGTATGCATACACAAAATAAAATTAAATAAATTTAAATTTTAAAAATTAGGTCACAGTGGGGCCGATCTATTGGGAGCTCACCAAGGTCAGCTGGACTGCTACTGAAAAAACATGGGATAAAACCGGACTCTCGGAATGTGGCGGACAATGAGAGCTGACGAGAGGCCAAGAAGAATGGCACAGGAACTTTCAACTGGCGATAGATCGAGAGAGAGACAGAGACCCAAATTGGAGCAATGGTCTGAGCTCTTAAGGTCCAAATGAGGAGCAGAAGGAGGGAGAACATGACCAAGGAAATCAGGACCACGAGGCGTGCACCCACCCACTGTGACAGTGGAACTGATCTATTGGGAGCTCTTCAAGGCCAGCTGGACTGGGACTGAATAAGCATGGGTTGAAACTGGACTCTCTGAACATGGCGGACAATGAAGGCTGATGAGAAGCCAAGGACAATGGCACTAGGTTTCGATCCTAATACATGAACTGGCTTTGTGGGAGCTTAGCCTGTTTTGTTGCTCACCTTCCTGGGCCTGGATGGAAGTGGGAGGACCTTGGTCTTCCTGTAGGGCAGGGAATTTGGACTGCTCTTCAGTATCGAGAGGGAGGGGGAATGGACTGGGGGGAGGAGAAGAGGAGTGGGGATGGGGGAGGGGAGTGGGGGGAGGGGGCAATGTGTGGGAGGAGGGGAGGGAAATGGGAAACGGGGAGCAGTTGGAAATTTTAATTAAAAAAGAATAAAAAAAAACAGTAAATGAAGAAATTATGTCAAGTTAGGAAAGTAATAACAAACACTTGTTTTGGGAATATTAAGATAAATTTGAGTTTTCCGACAAAAATTTGAGGTATTCATTTAAAAATAAAGCTACTAAACATCAAAAAAAAAATTAGGTCACTTCCAGGTTTATTTTACAACTAGCCAAGATGGGACATCTGCTGTGACATAGTGTCGTCATCACCTAGAGTTTCTATTGCTGTGATACTCATGCCATGTGATACCCTGACTTGCCTAGGGGTGGTCCTGCCCATAGTGAGCTGAGCCCTTCCACATCATCTCTAATCAAGCAAATGCCCTGCAGATTTGCTCACAGGCTAACCTGGTGGTGACAATGTCTCACTTGAGGTTTCCTCTTCCCAAATGACTCTAGCTTGTGTTAAGTTGAGATGAAGCTAGTCAACACACTTCCATATATGACAGAGAAGCTCCATTCAGGAAATCTTAACAGTATGATTTCCTAAGCAAGGTCTCCCCAAAAATGCTGCGCCAATTGATATGCCAGTATGGAAGGGGGGATTCACACAATGCTTCACCCACAGAAGATGAGCGACAAGAAATCAATAGTTGCTGAGAGAGGAAGATTCAGTGCTCTCCTGGAACGAGCCCCCTGAGAGTCTAGCCGGTTCCAAAAGGTCAGCCCAAGCTCATAAGAGCAACAATAAATGATCTCAGCGGATTGTAATTTTATACACACACATTCATGTGTATACAAGTTTGTTTGTATGTATTATATTATTATAGTATAATTAAAGAGTAAGGGGAACATGAATTTGAGGAGCTGAAGGGTCATGAGAAGAACTGGAAGGAGGAGAATGATGTAAATAAAATATTTATACATAAAATTCTCAAAAATTAAATAAAATAAAATTTTAAAGCATTTTAATCAACTTGAGTAGGAAAAGGTTTATTTAATCTTACAGGTTCAGATTCAAGGCCATCATTAAGGAAAACCAGAATAGCAACTCAAGTAAGAAAAAGAATGCCTCACTCTATCTTTTTACACGGCTTATTGATATCCTGCAGTAGACTTAACAGAGATTGTTTCCCCTCACTGCAAAATTGTCTCTACCATTGGAATAGATAATGAGTGTATGTAAATTCATGTTTACTTGTAAAAAAGATTATTATTCTTAGTTCATACATTACCAACAGGGTCCCTGTTGCCCACAGAGGAAGAAATTTGATTCTTGATCATAGATTCTGCTCCTCCGATTGCCACAACACATAAACAGCTACATGGGATGTCTATGGTTTTAATTTTATAAGGGGAGAAGTGGGAGTACTTACAGAAATAAATGCATTAAAGGGACTTTGGGGAGTTGGTCCAATAATGAAAGAAGAAAACAGATTAAGAAACACTGTTCTGAAACACTAGTTTTCAACTTTGTATGCAATTGTAATTATCAGGAGACATAAAAAGTGATGAAATGAGCTTGTGCCTACTGATTCTGACTAATTAATCTTGGATGTATCCTGAGCATAAAAAAAAATCGAAAGAATAAAATCCTACCCAAGTGCAGCCAAGGCAGAGAAGTACTCATTTCCAACATCACACTGTAATAATTGGACCAGTTGCAACAGCAGCCATTGGAAAGCCGTGATGAAGTTAAGATATAATCCCCACCCCATGTCTGTGGACTCGGAAACTAAATTTACAGATTTCCAGGTGATTCATTTGCATAAATATGGTGCAAGCATTGAGCTGTGCTTGTGGTTATCAACCTGTGTGCCTGTTAGAATAGCTACCAGTCTAAGTATGCAGAGCTCTGGCCCCCTCTAGAGCCACTGAATCAGAAATTTGATCTTGGGCACTCACTCCACTGCTTTCATACACTGTGATGATGATTCTGGTGCAGAGCTCTGGATAAAATTCATGGCTGGGGTGCAGAAACATTATACTAATTATATTAGAGATATAATAACAACCTATTTAAGGATAATCATTGGTAGAAAAAGAAGCTTATAAGGGTTTCCAGTGAAAAATCCTTCAATGGACAGATGAGACTGATGGCTACTTACCAAGCACATATACCTGAGGTCCAAATAAAGAGCACATTGCAAGCCATGCAGAGTTATAGCATCAGGAGCATAAGAAATATGCATTGACAAGTTGGTTTCTTTTCATAATACAGAATTTACTGAATGATGGTAAATTCACAAATTACTTCAGTTTCATTGGATGTAATAATCCTTTTTTTCACTAAATAATAAGTTAAAAATTTATTTAAATAATAATAAATAATAAATTTACAGCTTAGTTGTAATCATGTAACTAAATGATAAATTTCACTAAATGATCCTGATTTCACTTGGTGATGGGGCCATTGGAGAGCCCGAGCTCTTTTATTTCAATCTTAATTACTAAAATTAATTCTCAGACCATGCATTACATTTTGCACATTGATTAAAGAATGAGAAAGGTACCTAGACTAAATGTCAACAGGGATCACAAGGCTTACTAAAGGTGACAGCATGGAACTAATGAAGACAAGAGGAAAAGTCTCTTTAAGGGACTAGGTAATTTTACTGAAGATAAGCATAGCCAGGTGGAGCTTCCTGAAGAGTGCTTATGTTACAGAGTTCTGTAATATAGATTTGGAAAAGTGGAAATTCAAGTGTGCTATACCAGCCAGTGAGGATGTAGTGAACTGAAACCCCAGAACAAGAATAGAGTTTTTCTTGATGCTGTCACACACACACCAGATGGACTGAAGATGGATCTGTGGGTACCAAAATGACAGTATGAGGCATTCCTCTTATATTGTACATCCTTGAGTTATGCTTCTAATATGGTGAAATATCAATGAAGAAACTGTGACCTTGGCCAGGGATGCATAATCTTGGGAATTTAAATCGAAAGTAATCAGTGCTATACGATACTTATATCCATCAAATTACTGTTTTACTTTGTGCTCAAGCAGTCAAACTCTTTAAGGAGGTCTTGAGGAATGCATTTCAACTAGGTTAAGTTACCTTGCAAGTGGTTGTGTGTTTCATTGAATGGCTTCTTGCAGGATACATTATTATCTTTTTAAATTTATTTATTATGTATATATTGTTCTGGGCAACAGATCTCATTATAGATGGGTGTGAGCCATCATGTGGTTGCTGGGAATTGAACTCAGGACCTCCGGAACAGCAGTCAGTTCTCTTAACCTCTGAGCCATCTCTCCAGCCCAGGATGCATTATTATTAAAGAGCTGAAATCATGTTATTTGCTAGAAAATGCATTCTACTGGAAATCATCCAGACAGTGAGAACAGGAAGTGTACTGAGCACATTTTGACCCAACATGGAACACAGAGAGCAGGCAGTGAGAAGAGACTCTCATCCTTCAAGGCCTGCTCCCAGTGACATTCTTCCCCCAGAAAGGCTGCACCTTCTATCCAAACCACCACAAACCAGCCTAAGGTTGATATCTATAATACATAAAATCCCCCCCAAAATTAAATAACAAATTGAACAGTCCAATCAATGGGGTAGTAAGCAGATATTTCCCAAAAGGCAAAATGCAAGTGGCAAATCAACATATGAAATAAAATCTTCAGCATGACTAGCCATCACAGAATGCAGCAAAGTTGTGATTTGGTTACATTTCAACCCAAGGAGGGTTGCAGTCATTAAGAAGCAAAAAGGGGAAAAAAACACTTGTGAGGACACAGAAAAGGGGAAATCATCAGTCAGTGCTGGTGGGAATAAGCACTAGTAGAACCACTGTAGAAAACAATACAAAAACATCACACACACACACACACACTCACACACAAAACTTAGAACAACCTGCTAAACTACTGCTAGGGATCTACTCAGAGTACACTAAGCAATCATATCATACAGAGACTTGTGTATCACCCCATTTTTTTTGCCTTAAAGAAAACAGTGTGACTACATATCTTTAATCTAAGCACTCAGGAGGAAAAAACAGGCAGATCACGATGAGTGTGAAGCTTGCCTGAGCTACAGAGCAAGTTCTAGTCCCCCAGAGCTACATAGCCATACCCTGTTGAGAGTTAGACCAATCCAAGTGTTCCTCACAGGCATTGATGAAACAACAAAAGGAACCTAGTTCTGTGTCCTTATTCATAGGCAGACTTGGCAAGGTGCAAGGGGACTGGGGCAAGGGGCTCACAGGAATTAAAGTTTAAACTCCTGGGAACTTATTTTTTCCTGCTGAAGAGACTGGAAGGTTAATGTGTGCTTGGTTTCTGATGCCCTTGAGATATTCTGTGCTTGCCTTGTGCTTGTTTAGCTGTCTGTTGATTTTGTCCCATTTCTCTCCTGAAAACTGTTTAAAAGACAATGCACATTGTAATAAACTTGTTTGACAGAAGACATAGCTGGTATAAGACCTCGTGATCCCAAAGGTTTCTATCTCCTTGTCTTCTGATCCCCTGGTGCTTTTGCTGAGGACTCAGTCACTGAACAAGTTTCTGGTCCAGGTCAATACTCTGTCTCAGAAAACTATCTCACACACTACCAACCTATAAGATCCTCCCATCCCATATTCTAAACTCCCAGCCAGGTCCTGCACACCATTCATTAGGGTCTAGTCAGGTGAATCCACCAAATCCTCCCCATGTGCCCATATCAACTCCCAAATCAGACCCAATCTCCAGGAATGAGGATCTTGCATGCCAGCCCAGAGTCTTGTGCCCACCCTACTTTCTTCCACCTAAGTCATATCCAACCTTTGTGCCCAAGTCACACACATTATATGCTTTGCCCCTCCCTGTTCTTTCTATAGACTCAGACATAACAAAAGAAATACACATGATCAAACCTTATCACGAAAGCACAAACAATGGGAAAAACCAAGGCAGCATCTTGCATCCCAAATCAACCAGTCCTACAGGAATATTTGCCAATGAGAAATATCTACATGAATCCCAGGACACAAAATTTAAAGGAACAATCATAAATGTCACCAAAGAGTTTTAGGAATTTAAAGAAGGTAGAAGAAAGATCTCAATGAAATTAAAAGGGATAAGTTCTTGACACAAACATAAAGTAGATTTAAATGATAGAGATAATTCAGGATTCGAAAATAGATTTCAATAAAGATACAGACACATTGAAGAAGACTCAACCTAACAGGAAGATAAAATTTAAAAATCCCAATAATGAAAAAGAAACTCATAGAATAAATTAATTAGAAGGTAAAATATTAGGACTCAAAGATAAAGTATGATCTAGAAAGAATAAGCAAAGAAAATAAAAATTAAAACATATGCAAACACAGGAAAGGAATATGAAGGAACTATATGAAACCATGGAAGGATCAGACCTTTTTATTACAGAAGTTGATAAAAGAAAAAACAATGTTAGTATAATAGTATAGACCAGATCTTTGGAAGAAGAAAAGTCTCCCAAACTAAATAAAGACTGAACGTATACACAAATACATGCAGGAAGAAGAAAATGAACAGGGAGTTGGGCAAGGCTAAAAATTTTCAAAGACTATCCCCAATGACATACATCTACCACTAAACCTGGACTTCCCATAACCTCCTCATAAGCATTCAAATATATTAGCCTGTGGAGTGCAATCTCATACAAATCTTAAAAGAAATCCAGAAATGGAAAATGCAGGAAATTTAAAACACCATAGAGAGGCTGAACAAATGAATAATAGGAAAATAAAAAGAAGGCGAAACCCAGCTTGAAAGCACAGAAAGTATTTTCAACAAAATCATATAATAAAAGTTCCCAGTTCTAAAGAAAGAGATGCCTATCAAGGTCTAAGAGGCATCATAATATAGAATAGACAGGACCAATAAAAAACTCCCCACATCCTATAACAGTCAAAACATTAAATACACAGAACAGGAAAGAATCATGAAAGAAGCAAAACAGAAAGATAAAGTCAAATAAAATGGCAGGACTATCAGAAGTACACCTGAATTTTCTTTTTTTGACATTTATTTTATTGAGCTATGCATTTTTCTCTGCTCCCCTTCCTGCCTCTCTCTTCCCCTATTTAACCCTCTCCCATGGTCCCCATGCTCCCAATTTACTAAGGAGATATTGTCTTTTTCTACTTCCCATGTAGATTAGATCCATGTATGTCTCCCTTGGGGTCCTCATTGTTGTCTAGGTTCTCTGGAATTGTGATTTGTGGGCTGGCTTTGCTTTATGTTTAAAACCACTTATGAGTGAATACATATAATTGTCTTTCTGGGTCTGGGTTACCTCACTCAATATAATGGTTTCTAGCTCCATCCATTTACCTGCAAATTTCAAGATGTCATTATTTGTCATTAAGATGTACCACATCTTCCTTATCCATTCTTCGGTTGAGGGGCATTTAGGTTGTTTCCAGGTTCTGGCTATGACAAACAAAGCTGCTATGAACATATTTGAGCAAATGTTCTTGTGGTACAATTGAGCATCCTTTATATATGTACCCAAAAGGGTATTGCTGGATCTTAAGGAAGGTTGTATCCTAATTTTCTAAGAAATCACCATACTGATATCCAAAGGGACACTGAAGATTCAATACACTCGAATTTTCAATAGAAACCTTTCAAATCAGAAGGTCACAGAATGGTGCTCTGAAAGCAGTAAAGACACAGATCCTATACCCAAACCATGTCCAGAAAAATTATTAATTGTAATCCAAAGAGAAAGAAAAACTTTCTATGACAAAAACAGATTTAAGGTTTATATCCAAAAAGCCAGCTCTACAGAGAATAATAGAAGTAATAATGCTTTTGTCTGAAGGGAAGATTAAATATATCCTAAAGGACACAAACCAAAATAAGCTTTCTTCCATAAGTTACTTTTGTAATAACATTTTATCACAACACTAGGAAAGTAACTAATGCATCCAATTAACTAAGAGAGAGAGATCGATGTTAATAAAGTCAGAGATGAAAACGGAAACAGTACAACACATACTGAAATCTTAAGGTTTCTAAAACCTTCCAGACGTTCGCCAATAGAACACTAAAAATGCTTCACCTTGAGAAGCCTATACCATGTGCTGAGGGCTGCTTCATTCTTTCTCTAAGTGCCTTTCCATCTATTTTTAATAAGTTCCAACTGTCCTTCATACTGGCTCATCCTGAAATTCATTTCTGTGATGAGTCCAGGCATCCAGCTTCACCTGAGTAGATTAAGGGAAATCCTTAGGCTGCTAGCAGCAGGGCTGAAATTGGCCTCTTGCTACATCCCTCCTGGCAAGACTGATGAAACCTAATCAGTCATAAACTTCACCATCTAGGCCTGTGTGCTTGTAGATGGGACTAGTTGGTCTCCAATGCAGTGGACAGAAAGTTTGTTAGTGACTCTGACCCTTTGGATCTTACTTACAGAAGGAGTTATTCATCTGTTCAGAGAATGCCATCAATTATCTACAGCAAAAGCTATGGGACTGAGTGAAATGTTCCACACTGAGGATAATGATTTGGACCCGGTAAATGAACAAAGTGATTCTGTTTAACATGGAACAAGCAGGCACAGAGAACTATTGGAACCTACAACAGGTGCTATAGTTTGGATGCGGAATGTCTTCCAAAGGCTCAAAGTTTGTTTCACCAGGTAGTTCTCTTAGGAGGTGGTAGAAGTCCTAAATGGAGAGATATTGTAGGTGGTTTCAGATAATTGGAGCATTCTCTTCCTCTCTCTCCTCTCTCTCTCTCCTCTCTCTCTCTCTCCTCTCTCTCCCCCCCCTCTCCTCTCTCTCTCTTCTCTCTCTCTCTCTCTCTCTCTCTCTCTCTCTCTCATTGCTTCCTGCCAGTCATAAGATGAACAATTTAAACATGACTGCATCAACATCAGCTGAATAAGGATGCCACCAACAGACATGCTAAGGTCGACCAGGAAAAGCTCATGATGCCCCAACCCTATATAAAGAATTACAAACAATGAAGAAATGTTGAAGGTGAGGAGAAATAGTCTTCCCCAGGAAGAGTACACCAATTGGTTATCCAATACCAAATGGCCAGTCCTGAAAACATACATGCAAGTAACATATTACGTACAGATCAGGTTATATTTAGGAATACACACACACATACATATACATATATATGTATGTGTGTGTGTGTATGCAAAAACATATGTACAAACAATGACAAAGAGAACCATGAATTTTAAAGAGAGTGTAGAGGGGTATATAGTGGTACATTTGGAGGGAGAAAAGACAAAGGACAAAAGTTGTGATTTTGTTATAATTTCAAAAATAAAAATACAAAACAGATGTCATCTTATGCTCCTAGCATGAAATTCTCACTAATTCACAGGCCCAAAAGTTGTGGGGAAACTAGTTGTGAGTGGAAGCGCCCAAAACTGTGAAATAAGAGAGACTTTTCCACTTGAAAATTGCATCGGATATTTTTATAGGAATGAAAATCTGACAAAAATCCCAGGTGATTTCAAAACACAGAAGGAAAAACAAATAAGTAGCAGTCTTATATTTCCCTTGGTTTCTACAATGCCAATTATTGATTGGCAAGGCAGTAGCCTTGAAGTCTCACTAGTCACAGTGTTTTTCCTTCCCTGATGCTGTGCACAATTGTTTCCAGATGTGAAGTAGAAATGACTTTACATCACTTTCTCATCTGTCCCTTCAGATACAATCAGTTACCATTTGGCAAAGTAATGAATCTGCCTGTAAAGGAATTCCAAGAGTTTTTGATAAGACATGAGCTCTCAACTCCCCTTTCTCCAATTCTTTCTTACCCTTGAAGAGTTTATTGTTCTTTCTCGAGTTTCTTGCCAGCCTCGGTCATGGAACTACGGTCTGAAAATCTTCAGTAGTAAGAGTATTGGTTTTCAGTGAAAAGAAGACAATGGGCTGAGGTGTGGGTTGTGGAAGAATGAGAGAGTGATGGCAGGGAGGACAGGAAGGAATATAAAAGAAGAGGAAAGTGAAGAGAAGAGAAAAAGAACTCAGACTGCAACTACAAGACATAAGTCCAAAGGTGACAGAGAAGGAGACAGCCAGAGTGGGAGGAGCAATGGACATTAAGGAGAATATAATTTTCAGTGGCTTCAAAGATCAACTTAAAGCACATAAAGCCAATTTAAAGATATAAGAATAAAATATTCATTAGCTATAACTATACTCAAATTACCTAATGAATTATCTAACAATCTATAAATACACAGAAAAATACAGAACAGGGAATAAAAGCAAACCCGATAGATCCCACTTTTTCCTTGCCTCCTCCAAATGTCAAAGCACGTCATTTTCAAGTGATGAAAACCTCCCTCAGAGACTGCTGCTCATTTTTATTTTCAGTCTGAGCAAATTCACAATTTATGTGCTTGCCCGTGTTTATGAAATACCCTGTAAGTGGAACTTTTCAATCCTGAATGTAAGTACTTTTGACAACTCACCATTTCCTCAAACGCCAGCACCTTCGGTGGGCTTGGGCAAGTGACAATCCTCTGGGGCTCATTCCCCAAAACCCTGACTTTAGATATACTCTGTAAAAGATGAATTTATTTCTTCCCTTGGCCTGGAAGATATTTTTCGTTAGGTAGAGAAATTGTTTTCAACTTCCAGGTACTTAGGATTACATTCCATTTCATTGTTAAAATATAAATAGAATAGTTGTTTCCAACTTATCCCAGTAGAGAATGAGAGTCCCAGAATACTTTTAAAAAAAAAATAATTTTAGGGTCAAAGCCTCAAAAGTCTTATGTTTAGTATGATTTGTCACACAGTATAACAGCCTGTCTGAGACTGCCTCCCTCCATCCATCCCCAAAAGCTATGGAATATTCCATTGTACAAGGATACAGTGCCTGAAAAGGATCAAAAGATGACAGTACATGACCGGGTGGGCTTTTGAAGAGTACAGGGGTGTAATTCATGGATATTTTTCTAGCTAGGTAAGCAGAAGCCATAATAGAAAGTAGTCAGGCTTGTAACAATCTGGTGGGGAGGGGTTTGGTCTAACAGAGCAGACCTCTAACTGGCGCACTGAAGAAATTTATTTAAAGTGATATGCACACAAAACACCATCAATTGGGATGTAAATGGAAGGAGTGAAAGAGGATGAAATGAAAAAAAAGATTGTAGAGTCCCAAAATTGCACAAGTGAGAGCAGCTAACAAACACATCTGGTTCATACACAGAACATCCTTTAGAAACACAGAAAAGATGTGCTGAAGCCAGATCTATCAGTCCAGAGAAGATGCCCACATAATCCAGCTGGACTGGAGCTGAATGAACTTGTGATCAAATCAGACTCTCTGATTGTGGCTGACAATGGGGGCTGACTGAGAAGCCATTGATTGATATAGGCACTGGGACTTGTTTTTACGGCATGTTCTTGCTTTTTGGGACCCTAGACTATATGGATGCACAGCTTCCTAGGCCTGGATGGGGGGGGGGGCGCCTTGGACTTCCCACAGGGTAGAGTTCCCTGCCCTCTCTCAAGCAGGGAGGGGGAGGGAGGAGGGTGAGTAGGAGAGTGGGAGGGGATTGGGAAGAGGGGAGGAAGTGTAAATATTTGAATGGAAAAATTTAAAAAAAGACTCAAAAATGAATAACATTTTCCAACTTTGAATGTGGAGGGCTAGCTACTGTTTTCTTTTTCTTCCATTTTGAGTTGATTATCTACAACTACGTCTGTTCGACAATTGTATTTTGGAGAAAATGATGGACCGACTCATTTCAGAGAGACTGGGATAAAAGGCTTTTTTTTTAAAATCTAAGATAGAAAAGATTTTCAACTTGAATTGATGCTAGGAAATTATTAAACTTTTTGCAACTTTGAATATAATAAATCTGATTTGCATGTTGGGTGAATATGAACCATTAGCATGGAGAGGAGAGTCTAATAATCTAAATGATTCACTTCTTCCAAGAAGATGATACTTTGATCACAGAGTAGGAGTCTATGTTCCCTTGCCTGGAGGAAACTGGAAACAAAGGACTGAATTTTGCCTAGAAATTCCACAGGAACTCGGTCTAGCCAATGATTTGATTATAGCTTAGTAAAATGTATTTCTGGTTCCAGTCTCTAGAACTGTGATATAATAAATTTGTAGAGATTTGAATCGTCAAAGAATGTGAATTTGTTACACTAATAAAAAAATTAGCAGACCAATCATGAAGGAAGGATTGAGCAGAAAAGAGTCTCCATCTCCACTGATGGTGATGCCAAGCTGCCATGGAACATCTGGTACCAGTACTATCTGCTGTCATTCTGGTTGTGGGGGTGACATGGGACATCTGTGTGGTTGTAGTAAGAGCAAGAGATGTTACTCATAAAAATGCACCCATGATCTTTCCGTTACACAAGTGACAAGGGTTGTGTAAGGGACAAAATCACCTTTAAATGTCCATGTAGTTCTCTTCCTCCAATTCTGTCTCAAGACCTGTCCTCAAATGTGCTGAAATTTCTTTGCATTCCCTGGCATCCTTAGCCAAGCTATCTCTTCTCAGTAGTGGCTGAAAACAAGGTATGGTCATTGAGTAGGACAGCAGCTGTTGTCCCTACTTCAAGAAGGTTCTGAGAAGCCATTTGCTTCATTTATAGGATTACGCAGGTATGACCAGAGTGAGAATATCCAACTAGAGAAAATAATCATCAGTCTCACAGAAATAGTGGCTGTAGTGTGTGGATAGGACTATATGACTCTCTAGGTGTCAGGCATGAAGCTCATTTTTCAAGTCTTCAGAGCCCACAGCTCTTCCTTCTGCTATCAGATATTTCCCTATTCCCTCCAGAAAAAAAATTTAGGGTCAAGTTACCTACAGGCCTTTAACAATGCCTGACTCCATTCTTGTGCAATGCGGGCTGCTGTTCCCTCGTGGGAGCTTTCTAACATGAGTAACTGTTAGAGCCCCCAAATATCCAGAGGTCCTGCTCATCATCAGATAGGAAGACAGGGAACGGAACATCTGTCTTTCTAGTCTCCTACCAAAATGGAATGGCAGCCCAGGCATGGCTATGTAGGAATGAGAACGGTCAGTCTCTGCTGTCTCAGCATCAGTGTCCTGACCGGCTCCTGGAACTTCCTTTCCCATAGACGTACGCAGTCTAGTTGGTACCTGAATTCTTTAACTCTTTCTCCAGGAAGCTTTCTGAGACTCACTCTAGTACTTGAAGTCAAGCTCGACTTTTCAGAAAAGCCAGACTTTGTCTGCAACCCCGAGTACTATACTAGACCTCTCCATCAAAAAGAGGGTCAGAAGGAGATAAGGATGATTGCTCATTACATACTCATAAAACTGTTCCTCAGCTTAATACACGCCAATATCATCAGTTCCCTGAAGATCCCCACTGAACAACTAACAGACTTTTTTCTGTTCTTCTGATCCATCGAAGTGAGGCAGATGGTGGGCTCAGGGATCATTATTAATTATTAAGAAAGTACAGCTAATTATTAAGAAACTACAGCCAGACATGATAATGGCCACCTTTATGCTTCAGGATTCTAAGGAAGTAAGATCATGACTTTGAGGTCAGCCTGGGCAATAGAATGTCTTAAAGCAAAAATGGTTTGAGAATGTATTTCAACGGTATAACACTGCCAAGCATGTACAAGACTCTGTTTTCCATCCCTGGTATCATAAAAAGAAAGCTTATTCTATGAGTAAGGCTTCTGGAAACTTAGATGTTTAACTGTGAACTTCAATTGTGGTAAATGTGTGTGTGTATTTTGTGGGAGGTGTTGTTATTTGCAATATCTGACTGACTTTATAAATGGATGTACCAAAGTTGAAAAATGCTTTATGTCAAAGAGATTTGAGAGCCCATGAGAAGGCTCTTTAAGTAGGGCCACCAGCCACTAAACCTGACTCCCTGAATTTGTTTCCTGGAATACATATGGTAGAGATAGAGAATGGCCTCCTGCAGGTTGTCTTCTGACCACCACACCTATGACATGGCATACCACACACACAAAAGCAAGCAAGCTTGCAAGGTTAATAGATAAATGCAATGGAAATTCTAAAAAGAACTAACTAGAAAGCACAAAGTTATATTTAAATATTGCATGTAGCAGTGGATAGGAGGACTGAGGTAACTTTGCCCTATATTTACAGGTAAATATAATTTATAGAGAAAGCAAACATCTTCAAAATTTTACTGAGTCAGGAATGAAGTCCCAAAAATCCTTAATTCCTGATGTGGTTTCTGTCATGAACTCTACTGCAATAATCTCAAGTGAATTAGTTCAATATGGTAGTACTTTGAAATGACAAGTGTTTCTTTTAAAAATCCATCTATAAATTATAATATATACATATATGTATGTGTGTATGAGTATGTATTTTATGTATATGTATCATAACATCTGGATTCAGAAATCGAATCTAGAGATACACACCTGGCACACCTGAAATCCCAACACTTGGGATGCTGAAATAAGAGAGTTGTTAGTTTGAAACCAGCTCGTACTACATAGAAAGCTCTGTTGATATCAGGAATAAAGAGGGGGTAAATGGGAAGGGAACTGGATTCATGCTGGAAGATGGGAGGGAAAGAAAGAAAGAATGAGAGACCCTGAAACCTCACAATAGGAAGAATATGTGTGTTGGTGAAAGCCAGAGTTAGGGAAGGATAATATTTGGATTTCATGACCCAGATTCATATTCTTACTGCTATTGAGGCAGACACGGTATTTGGTTCAAGCATTCCTCAATTATTGTATTTGCTACAAAGTCTTGAAACAAACTCAGTATTTTCCCCAGCCCCTTTGTTAGGAGTTGTCATAAGTCATTTCTTTGTGCTAAAGAATAACAGATATTTATTGGATAACTAGGATTTTTTTCTTTTCAAACAGAAAGGTTGAAATTGATTAAATCACTACATTTTTCCTCTACCACTATCTGTGGTAAAGGAAAGGAAAAAGAGTCATCTACCTTTGTTTTGTAAAGGCTCTATTGAGTTAGAATCATTGTTGAAGCAGAAAACCAGTTCAGGTTTTCCCAGCATTCATGCAGACCCAGTGATTTGTTGACAGCCTAGACTGTGATATTTTAATTGATGCTGATAGTCTAACCTTTTATGGCTTTCATAGCCATTATTTATAGGCTGTAAAGTATCTGGGATGCTTTGAACCAGAAAAAATAAATTTGCTTCCAACAGTCAAGATGCATTTGCTGATATTCCAAGGCTGAACATATGATTTGAACTTATATACTGGGCTTGAGAAAAGAGCCAGTCTCAGGGCCGTACTATAGCAAGTAGCTTAATCTGTACCTAAGTGGAAAAGTGTGTGACTAAGACTACAGAGGAGAAATGAGCCCATTGGGCTGAACAAAGAAAAAAGGCAACAATGAAAAAGGGATACTCACTTTCCTTTACAAATTGAATTAACTTTTTCTTTAGTAATAGGGTACAATTTTTCTTGGTTTAATCAGAACCAATTATTTTATATAAATTTATATATATATATATAATTTTTTAAATTTTTATAAATTTATATAAAAATTAAATGAATGCTTTTCTCATATCCTGATTTTTTCCTTTACTTTATCTCAATATGTAAAGGTCTCAGTTCTTTTTCCTTGATTCTTTACACAGATGTCATTGGATTGAAGTAAACTCATTTTCTGTGTTCTTGTGCCCCAGAATACTGGGTAGTCTCAGGGGGAAATCTTATTCAAGATCATCCAACTAAAACAGTGGCTCTCAATCTGTGGGTAATGACCCCTTTGGAGGTCACATATCAGATGTTCTACGCATCAGATATTTACATTAAAATTCACAACAGTAGCAAAATTACAGTTATAAATTAGCGATAAAATAATTTCGAGTTTGGGGACACCACAACATAAGGAACTATATTAAATGTCAGCATTAGTAAGGTTGAGATTCATTTAGATGTCAGCTTTGTGTAGGGTGGGAGATATAAATCTAGATTCTTCCATTTTATCTCATAAAAGAAAAAAGTATACACAATCATAATTTCAAACATTCGAACCAATAAATGAAAACTATGAATGTATCATGAGTAAGTTTTGGAAGGATTAAAAGGTATGGCCTTCTTGGAGGAGGTGTGTCACTAAAACATAAGCAGGTGTAGGTAGTCTAACAATTGACAAAATAGACTTTAACCAAACAATCAGGACAAATATGAAGGAACATTTTATATTCATTAACATAAAAATTTACAAGCACTGTATTACTTATATGTACCAAACACAGGGGTAATCAATTTCATAAAACAAATACCATCATCTAAAGCCATGAATTGATCTCAACACAATGATTATAGCTGATTTCATTATTTAACTCTCACCAGTAGGTTATCTGGAAGAGAAAATAAACAGAGAAATTCTGGCATGAAATAGAATAATAAATTAAATGAATCCACTTTATTCTTATAGAGCATGAAATTTTCTCTAAAAATCAATCAAATATTCTCCTTCCTATGTAGATTCATGTATGTCTTTTTTTTGTTTTTTTTTTTTTGTTTTTTTTTTGTTTTTTAAAGATTATTTATTTAATTTACAGTATTCTGTCTGCATTTATGCCTGCAGGCCAGAAGAGGGCACCAGATTTCATTACAGATGGTTGTGAGCCACCATGTGGTTGCTGGGAATTGAACTCAGGACCTCTGGAAGAACAATCAGTGCTCTTAACCTCTGAGCCATCTCTCCAGCCCCTCATGTATGTCTTTCTTAGGGTTCTCATTGTTGTCTAGGTTCTCTGGAGTTAAAGACTGTAGGCTGGTTTTGCTTTGCTATATGTATAAAAGCCACTTATGTGTGAGTACATATTGTATTTGTCTTTCTGGGTCTGGGTTACCTCACTCAATAAAGTTTTTTCTAGATCCATACATTTGCTTGAAAATTTCAAGATGTCATTGTTTTTTTACCACTGTGTAGTACTCCATTGTATAATTGTACCAGGTTATCTTCATATTTTCTTTATTTGAGGGGCATCTAAGCTGTTTTCAGGTTCTGGCTATTATTATGAACTTAATTGAACACGTGTCGTTGTGGTATGCTTGAGCATTATTTGGGTATTTACCCAAAGTGGTATTACTGGGTCTTGAGCGAGGTTGTTTCCTAATTTTCTGAGAAATTGCCATACTGTTTTCCATAGCATGTATACCAGTGAACCAGTTTGCACTCCCACCAGCAATGAAGGAGTGTTTCCTTTACCCCACATCCTCTCCAGCAAAAGCTGTCATCAGTGTTTTTTTATCATGGCCATTATGACAGGTATAAGATGGAATTTCAGAGTTATTTTGATATATATTTTTCTGATGGCTAAGGATGTTGAACATTTCCTTTAGTGTCTTTAGCCACTTGAGATTCATCTGTTGAGATCTCTCTATTTAGGCCTGTACTCCATTTGTAAATTGAATCATTTATTCTTTTGATGTCTAGAAGTTCTTGAGTTCTTTGTATATTTTGGAGATCAATCCTCAGTCCAATGTGGAGTTGGTGAAAATCTTTTCCCATTCTGTAGGCTGCCATTTTGTCTTGTTGACTACGTCCTTTCTTTACAGAAGCTTCTCAGCCTCAGGAGGTGATTTTATTAATTGTTACTCTCAGTGCCTGTGCTACTGTGGTTAGATTTAGGAAGTGGTCTCCTGTGTCAATGCATTTAAGTACTTCCCACCTTCTCTTTTATGAAGTTCAGTGTGGTTGGCTTTATGTTGAGGTCTTTGATTCATTTGGACTTGAGTTTTGTACATGGTGATAGATATGGATATTTTTGTATTCTTCTACACATTGATATCTATTTATGTCAGCCCCATTTGCTGACTATGCTTTTTTTCATTTTATATTTTAGAGTCTTTGTCAAAAATCAGATGTTTGTAGGTATGTGGACTGATATCCCGGTCTTCGATTTGATTCCATTGTTCCTCCTGTCCATTTTTATGCCAATACCCGGCTGTTTTCATTATTGTAGCTCTATATTAGATTTTGAAGTCAGGGATGGTGATGCCTCTAGAAGTTCCTTAATTGCACAGGATTGTTTTGACTATTCTTTTTTGTTTTGTTTTGTTTTTACATATGAAGTTGAGAATTATTCTTTCAAGGTCTGTGAAGAATTTTGCTGGAAGTTTGCTGGACATTGCATTTGCTCTGTGTATTGCTTTTGGTAAGATTGCCATTCATTTATAACATAGTACTATCTTAATTCTATCTACCCAAGAGCATGGGAGATCTTTGTATTTTCTGGTATCTTACTCAATTTCTTTTTTTGAAGAAAAAAAAATTTCTTCAAAGTTTTAAAGTTCTTATTATACAGATCATTGACTGGTTTGGATAGAGTTACCACCCAGGAAATTTCATGCTATTGTGAAAGGTGATGCTTCTCTGATATCTTTCTCAGTCCATTTATCATCCGTATAATGGGGGGTACTGATTTTTGAGTTAATCTTGTATCCTCTAGAAGTTGAAGGTGTTTATGACTTATAAGAGTTCTGTGGTAGAGTTTTGGGGGTCACTTACATATACGATCATATGATCAGAAAGTAGTGAAACTTGACTTTTTCTTTTTCAATTTGTATTTCCTTGATCTCCTTTTGCTATCTTGTTGCTCTAGCTAGGATTTCAAGAAGTATATTGAATAGATACAGAGAAGAGTGTCTTTTTTCTGATTTCAGTGGGATCACTTTGAGTTTCTCTGCATTTAGTTTGATGTTGGCTGTTGGTTTGATACATAATGCCTTTATTAGTTTAGGTAAGTTCTTTGTATCCCTGCTCTCTGTAAGATCTTTATTATGAAGGGGTGTTAGATTTTTATTGACTCCTTTTTCAGCACATAATGAGTTGATCATGTGGGGTTTTTTTCTTTCAGTTTGTTTACATTGACATATTTTGGTATGTTTAACCGTCCCTGCATCTCAGTGATGAAGCCAAATTGATCAAGGTGTATGATTTTTCTGATGTGTTCTTGGATTCTGTTTACCAGTATTTTGTTGAGTATTTTTGCATCCATGTTCGTGAGTGAGATTAGTCTCTAACTCTCTTTCTTAGTAATGTCTTCGTGTGGTTTGGATATCAGGGTAACTGTAACCTCGTAAGAAGAGTTTGGCAATGTTCCTTCTGTTTCTATTGTGTGGAACAATTTGAGGAGTATTGCTATTAGTTCTCTGAAAATCTTCTAGAATTCTGCTATCTGGTCCTGGGCTCTGTTTGGTTGGGAGACTTTTGATGACTGTTTCTATTTCCTTAGCAGTTATATATCTTTTTAATTTGCTTGTCTGGTCTTGATTTAAATTTGGTTAAGTGACATTTATCCAGGAAATTGCCCATTTCCTTTAAGTTTTCCAATTTTGTGGAGTATAGGTTTTGAAGAATGACCTGATGATTCTTTAAATTTCCTCTGTGTCTGTTGTTATGGCCCCCTTTCATTTCTGATTTTGTTAATTTGGATATTCTCTCTCTACCTTTTGATTAGTTTGGATAAAGGTTTGCCTGTTTTGCTGATTTTCTCTAAGAACCAACTCTTTGTCTCATTGATTCTTCGTATTGTTTTCTTTGTTTCTATTTTTGTTGAGTTTAGCTCTCAATTTTATTATTTCCTGTCATCTAGTCCTCCTGGGTGAGTTTGCTTCTCTTTGTTCTTGAGCTGTCAGGTAATCTGTTAACTTGCTAGTGTAAAATTTTTTACCTTCTTTATGTAGGCATTTAATGCTATGACTTTTCCTCTTAACACTATTTTCATTGTGTTCCATAATTTTGGATATGTTGTGTGGTCACTTTTGCTGAACTTTAGGACGTTTTTTATTTCTTTCTTTATTTCTTCCTTGATCCATTGGTGATTCAGGTGGTATTGTTCAGTTGTCATGTGCTTGTGGGCTTTCTGTGATTAGTGTTGCATTTGAACTCTACCTTTAAGCCATGGTGATCCTATAAAATACATGAAGTTATTTCAATGTTTTTTATATATGTTGAGGTTTGCTTTGTTACTGAGTATGTGGTCAATTTTTGCTAAGGTTCTATGAGGTGTTGAGAAGAAGGTATATTCTTTTATGTTTGAATAGAATGTTCTATAGATGTCTTTAAGACCAATGAGTCATAACATCTGTTAGTTCCCTTATTTCTGTTAATTTTTTTTTCTAGCAGACCTTTACACTGGTGAGAGTTGGGTATTGAAGTCTCTCACATTAGTGTGTGGGGTTCAATATGTGCTTTAAGCTTTAGTAGTGTTTCTGTTACATATGAGGGTGCCCTTGTATTGGGGGCATAGAAGTTCAGAACTGAGATATCCTCTTGATGAATTTTTCTTGTGACAAATATGAAATGTTCCTATTGTCTCTTTTGATTAATTTTAGTTTGAAATCTATTTTGTTAGATCTTTTGATACCAGCTTGTTTCTTAGGTCCATTTGATTAGAAAATTATTTCTCAACCTTTTACTCTAAGGTGATATCTGTCTTTGAGGTTGAGGCATGTTTCTTTCTTTCTTTTTTTTTTTTTTTTTTTTTTGGTTTTTCGAGACAGGGTTTCTCTGTGGTTTTGGAGCCTGTCCTGGAACTAGCTCTTGTAGACCAGGCTGGTCTCGAACTCACAGAGATCCGCCTGCCTCTGCCTCCCGAGTGCTGGGATTAAAGGCGTGCGCCACCACCACCCAGAGGCATGTTTCTTATATGCAGCAGAAGGATAGATTCTGTTTTTATATTCAATCTGTTAGCCTGTGCCTTTCTATAGGTGAGTTTAGTTCATTGATATTAAGGGATTTTAATGACCAGTGATTTCTTGTTCCTGTTATTTTTGTTTTTGTTGGTGATGTTATTCTGTGTGTTTTTTCTTTTTTGGTATATGCTGCTGTGAGATCATCTATTGTCTGTGTTTTTGTGGGTGTAGCTGACTTTCTTGGGTTGGAGTTTTCCTTCTAGTATTTTACATAGAGATAGATTTGTGGCTAGGTATTGTTTTAATATAGTTCTGTCATGGGATATCTTGTTTTCTCCATCTACGGTGATTGAAAGTTTTTCTGGATTCAGTAGTGTGGGCTGGCATCCGTGGTCTCTTAATGTTTCCATAACACTTGATCATGACCTTCTGGCTTTCATTGTCTCCATTGAGAAGTCAGGTGTAATTCTGACAGCTCTGCTTTTATATGTTATTTGGCCTTTTTTTCTTTGCAGTTCTTAATAATCTATTCTGTATGTTTAGTGTTTTAATTATTATGTGACAAGGGAACTTTTTTTTGGTCCAGTCTATTTGGTCTTCTATAAGCTTCTTGTGTTTTCATAGGCATGTTCTTCTTTAGATTGGGAAAGATTTCTTCTTTGAGTTGGACTTCTTTTTCTGTCTCTATCATTGTTAGGTTTGGTTTTTTTTATGGTGTGCCATATTTCCTGGATATTTTATGTTAAATTTTTGTTAGATTTAGCCGGGCGGTGGTGGCGCACGCCTTTAATCCCAGCACTTGGGAGGCAGAGGCAGGCGGATCTCTGTGAGTTCGAAACCAGCCTGGTCTACAAGAGCTAGTTCCAGGACAGGCTCCAAAGCCACAGAGAAACCCTGTCTCGAAAAAAAAAAAAAATTTTGTTAGATTTACCATTTTCTTTGATGGATGAAACTATGTTCTGTACCATATCTTTAATGCTTGAGATTCTCTCCTCCATCTTTTGTATTCTGCTGTTTATGCTTTCATTTGTGGTTCCTGATCATTTATTCATATTTTCCATTCCCAGAATTTTCTCAGTTTGTGTTTTCTTTATTGTCTCTGTTTCAGTTTTCAAGTCTTTAATCATTTTCTTCACCTGTTTGATTGTTTTTCTTGGTTTTCTTTAAGAGTTTTGTTTATTTCTTCCAAATTATTCTTATTTAAGGGAGTTTTTCATTTCCTCTTTAAGGGCCTCAATTATTTTCCTAAAGTTATTTTTAAGGTCGTTATCTTCTGCTTCATCTGTGTTTGCATGTTCAAGTTTTGCTGTTGTAGAGCCACTAGTTTTTGGTGGTGCCGTATTGCTCTTTGTGTTTTTATGTTCTCACCTTGTTTATCCATCTTTTCCTCCAATTGGTTTAGTTGTGGCTGTATCTCCAATGATCATGCCTCCAGTTGCCAGTGGGTCCAAGGCTCAGATGGTTGCTCCTTGAGGTGGAGTTGGGGCCATGTTTCCAGTCACCTGGCATTCCTGGTGATCGCTCAGGCCTTCCTGCCTGCTCCTGGAGGTCATTCAGGCCTTGCTTGCCTGTTCCCAGAGATCCTTTTTATGTCTTCTTTGAATTGTTTGACCATAGTGATAATAGTTCTTCTTAATTCTTTGTCTGAGTGTTCTTCCAGGCCATTTTCATTGAAGTTTATTGCTATAGGATTTGTAATTTTTGGAGTAGATGTGTTAATTTGGTTTTCCATGTTGCTGAATCTCTGCATTGGTATGTGCATATCTGGGATTAGTTGGTTAGTTGGGGTTTTCTTTCTTTTGAATTCACCTTTCTTCTTTTGACAGAACTGTTTACAATGTTCTGGAAGGAACAAATGCATAGGATTGTGTTATCAGTTTTCTCTGATTGCCTGGCACTTTATTAGTTACAGTCTGATGCCTTCAGCATTTCAGAAAAGAATCTCAGAACAAGTTCGCCTCTCAGACCAAGCCCAATCTTTGGTCTCAAAGTCAGATAGAGCACTGGGGAGGGAATCACATAGCCTACCTGGGTCCCTGGGCCACCTTTTGTAGTCAGAGACTCCTTGGAAGGAAGCAGGTTAGAATCTGGTGAATCCCAAAAGGTGGGAGATGTACTCCTTGAAGAGGTGATAGTTTTGGCAAATAGCCCCATGACATCCTTGCCTCACGTGTTAATCCATGGCAAACAGTCCCACAACATGTTTGATCCATGTGAAGGGGGGTCAGAGAGAGGCACAGGTAGCTGAAGTCTCAGTACTGCTTGTACATCACATCACCAGCTCATCATGACATGTTTTGCATTTTAGAGAGGATACTGGAACTTAGAGGTCTTAACGAGCTTGCTGGAGGTCCTCTGAAGAGTAAGGATTGAAGCAGGTTTTAAACTGAGAGCTAGTTTAAGTTCCTTTGATTTATTTAATCAATTGTCATTTTCCAAAGATGGGACATCATCTTGTTACCAGTTATTACACAAGCATTTGGGATATCACATCCAGATTTAGCCCTTTTTTCAAGAAGGCTTCATAACTACAATCAAGGACTCTGTCTATGTGAAACAGAAGTTTCTACACATCAGACAGTGGGCCTGGCTCCTTAAGCCCACTCAAAGTAAACAAGAAAGTCCTCTTACTTTCACTTCCTATAAAAATAGAAAAGACTGTGTTCCTCCTAAAATTTTTCTTCCTAACATTCTTTCCTTGTGATTTTATGTCCATGAAATACCGAATGATTCAGATATTGGAGTTGTCAATCCTCACAATCATATAGCCAATTCTCAAAAATTTCTAAAATCCCTTTCTCATATTTTAATTGAAACTGCACATAAACACTCATGTATACATAAAAGTTTTTGTATATGTATACACACATAGCAAACATATGTATACGTGGACAGATGTCCTCTTTAGAGAAGCAAAACTAATAACAGACATCTTTCATCTCATCTCTTTTCTTTCAGATTTCCATCACTATGACAAAACTCTGAGACAGACAATTCACAAGGAAGAGATTACTTTGGCTAATAACTTTAGAGGTTTCAACCCATGACCATGTTGTCCTACTGCTCTGTAGCTGTGACTCCTAAGTATGTCACACAAAAACATGTTCATGTCATGTTCTGGAAACAAAAATAATCAAGTAAGATAAAAGAGTCAAGGTTCTAAAAATCATTTCCAGAGCCATAGTCACTCATTTCCTTTCCCTGGGCCCCAACTCCTAAAGTTGCTAGCATCTCCCAAGAGAATCCCAGGCTGGAGAAAATGCCTCCATCACCCAGACATTCCAGATCACATGTGCATCTCTGTCTATATTAGGCGTGTTATGAGAAACAGAGCCATCGGGACAGATCTTCAGGCTCTCTGGAGACCATGGGTGACATAGTAAATTAGGAGAAGGGCACAGGTACAAGGACAGAAAAGTGCTCTAGTTCCCATCTGTATCCACAGTGTTGGAGTGTTCCAGATAAACTGCTATTACAAAGATTCAATGGACATAGCCAATGGCTCCAGAAGAGGCATATCTGGCCCATGTACCTTGCACAGTACCCTGGGCCTGAACCATGTTTTAGAAGGAGCCACCTGCTAATGAAGTTGCCATAGAGAAAAGATGCCTTCAAGGTTGGTGAGCCAACTTAATTTAAACTAGTCTCTAACTAGTTAAGAGACTGGGATTATGTGAAAATACCACAGAATCTCGGCCACTGGAGGATTTGATAATGGGCTGAGCATAGTAGTAGACAATTTACCAGAAGGGAGATTATCTTAAAAGTACCTGAAGGTAAATGGAATCTCAAAAGAGAAAGAGTACTTTCTCTCTGCTTCTGTTATTCCTGTGTTCACAGGGCTCCCACTTCTGCACCACTCCTCAGGGGTGGGGCCACCATCCTCCACACTATTCTTCCTATGCTGGAGATCTTGTCCAGTTCAGACATTTGACCTACAAGATGGACAATCATAACAACTGAGAAAATGAAGAAGACTCTGGGAAGCTGAATGTGGAGGACTTTAAAATTCTGTTTAAAATACTATTGATCCCAGATAAGAAAGGAGAAGTTTGGACAGATTCTTATAATAATTGAAGTCTGTTCTGCATACTCCACAAACCAGCAATGATGATTACAGGACATCACTGGAAAAGAAGCCAGAGAAAACAGCCCTGCGTGAATTAGAATCTTCTAAAAAGAAGTGTCTATGTTTTATTTGGGGGGTGGGTTTTGTGTTTGAGATTGGGCCCCATTATGTAGCTGGCCTTGGAAGCATGCTTCTAACTCAGTTAAAATTACAGCATCCCCACCTCATAGGAAGTATTTTCTCATGGGACTTGTCAGGAAAAATTCTTTTAGAGGAAAAAACAGCATCTTCTGTGTGTTACCTCTTGAGTTCCCATTTTACTCAGGTCCTGTGGGAAGTGATGGGGAAAGACTCCTTCTTGCATATGCTACCACAAATCCTGGGCCATGTGCAAGCAGGCTATAGAAGTGATCCGTTCCTCAACTCCTGCAACAACCCTGAACAGATAATGCCATCCTTATCTTACAGACGAGAGCACACACATGATCATACACACAGCAGAGGGATTTTGGCTACCCAGAGCCCCTCTGTCTGCTGGTAGGAGTTTCAAAATGAACAGGGAGGTGGATAGTGGAGCTTCCAAAAATAATAAGGCATCTATTATTTACCTTACTCTGGACCCAGATAATTGGATGGGTGTTGCCTTGGGGCAAATTTTGTGAGTGAGTTGGAAGTAACTCTATGCCAGCTGTATACCTGACATCCCAAGCCAGAGCTCTCAGGAAAACACTCCAGTTCCCAAACAGGAGAAAAATTCTTTTATTCTTCAGAAAGAACATCAGCTCTCCTGCTAAGGCATGCAGGAAGCAGAGAAAGGAAAGCTGAGACCCCAGTCCAAGGATAGCTCTAGAAGCAAGAGGAGAATTAAAAAGTCGAAGCTGAGGGTAGGTGCATGCCCAGCGTTCAAACATGCCTTTAGCAGGTGGGAATTGAACATATAGGCCACCAGAACTTAAATCTATGGTTGAATTTTTTCCTTTAAATGAAGTCTCTGTCGTGACTCAATAGTGTCAGACCTAAATTTCTACAATTCCTATGACTCCTTCTTTATTCATAATATGGTAGCCATGACTTGGGATATTGCATCATATAGAGAATGAGATATGTTGAAGTCAAAGGAGGTTTTGTTTGAGAAAGCTAAGGTTCTCTGCTCATTGCAGTTGTGTCCTGTGGTTGACCCAGGTTTAAGAAGTGGAGCTATGATCTCCTACACTTCATACCTTGAGCTGAATGTCTAGAAGGGAACTGACTGTATGTTAAGAACAGGCACTGACAAACTAACAAAGAAACTCTAAATACCTCCAGGAAATCTCGAAGAATGAACATTTTACAAACCTCTGAGCTTCTGTTTGCTATAGAAAGATGGGAGGACGGAGGTGAGCCATAACAATTCAGCTATGAATTTGACCTCCTTTGCCTCCCTCTGTTGGTATATACCTAGAGATTTTTGTTGATGCGTTTATTCTTTTTTTTCCTTTTTTTATTAATTAATTTATTTATTAAAGATTTCTGTCTCTTCCCCGCCACCGCCTCCCATTTCCCTCCCTGTCCCCCATCAACTCTCCCTCTCTCATCAGCCCTAAGAGCAGTCAGGGTTCCCTGACCTGTGGGGAGTCCAAGGATCTCCCACCTCCTTCCAGGTCTATTAAGGTGAACATCCAAACAGCCTAGGCTCCCACAAAGCCAGTATGTACAGTAGGATCAAAACCCAGTGCCATTGTTCTTGACTTTTCAGCAGTCCTCATTGTCTGCTATGTTCAGTGAGTCCAGTATTATCCCATGCTTTTTTAGACCCAGTCCAGCTGGCCTTGGTGAGTTCCCGAAAGAACATCCCCATTGTCTCAGTATGTGGGTGCACCCCTCATGGCCCTGAGTTCCTTGCTCGTGCTCTCTCTCCTTCTGCTCTTGGTTTGGACCTTGTAGTCTGGTGCTCCAATGTGGGACTCTGTCTCTGTCTCCTTTCATCGCCTGATGAAGGTTAATATCCAGGAGGATGTCTATATGTTTTTCTTTGGGTTCACCTTCTTATTTAGCTTCTCTAGGATCACGAATTATAGGCTCAATGTCCTTTATTTATGGCTAGAAACCAAATATGAGTGAGTACATCCCATGTTCCTCTTTTTGGGTCTGGCTTACCTCACTCAGGATAGTGTTTTCTATTTCTGTCCATTTGCATGCAAAATTCAAGAAGTCATTGTTTTTTACTGCTGAGTAGTACTCTAATATGTATATATTCCATACTTTCTTCATCCATTCTTCCATTGAAGGGCATCTAGGTTGTTTCCAGGTTCTGGCTATTACAAACAATGCTGCTATGAACATAGTTGAGCATATACTTTTGTTGTATGATAGGGCATTTCTTGGGTATATTCCCAAGAGTGGTATTGCTGGGTCCAGGGGTAGGTTAATCCCAAATTTCCTGAGAAACCGCCACACTGTTTTCCAAAGTGGTTGCACAAGTTTGCATTCCCACCAGCAATGGATGAGCGTACCCCTTTCTCCACAACCTCTCCAGCAAAGGCTATCATTGGTGTTTTTGATTTTAGCCATTCTGACAGGTGTAAGATGGTATCTTAAAGTTGTCTTGATTTGCATTTCCCTGATCACTAAGGAAGTTGAGCATGACCTTAAGTGTCTTTTGGCCATTTGAACTTCTTCTGTTGAGAATTCTCTGTTCAGCTCCTTGCCCCATTTTATAATTGGGTTGATTAGCCTTTTACAGTCTAGTTTCTTGAGTTCTTTATATATTTTGGAGATCAGACCTTTGTCAGTTGTGGGGTTGGTGAGGATCTTCTCCCAGTCAGTGGGTTGCCTTTCTGTCTTAGTGACAGTGTCCTTTGCTTTACAGAAGCTTCTCAGTCTCAGGAGGTCCCATTTATTCAATGATGCCCTTAATGTCTGTGCTGCTGGGGTTATACGTAGGAAGTGGTCTCCTGTGCCCATGTGTTGTAGAGTACTTCCCACTTTCTCTTCTATCAGGTTAAAGGGCACTTCTACTATGTTCAATTGGACAGCCCCTGCTACTTTCCATCCTTTATTTTTCTCTTATTATTGACAGCCTTATTTAGGCTTACTTCACCAGTCCTCAGAGTCACAAGTCAGCCTTCTAGCTAGCCTTCTCGTATCAAGACTTCTGCTTATAGCTCCTCCTTTTATACAAAGTCCAAGTGAATCTGAGATATAAATTTGAACACATTGCCCTGAAACGTCAAACTCTTCAATTCCCTACCCTCATTTCCTAGAGGACACATATAAGCACATTGAAGTCATAGACAGTGCCTGCGGGTGAGATCTTTTTTTTTCCAGCTTCCCCTGAGTTCATCACATTTTTTATGCTTTAAATCTGTTTATTATTCAAATCTATTGCTGCAGTAAAGGATTAAGTACAGATTTGGTCATTGCATGGCTGTGCTTTACCTTGTCTCTGTCCTTAATAATCATGTGACTATGTGCAGATTTAATTTCTCTGTTCTATAAGTTTGTGCATACATTAACCAGAATGTTTCCCCTATAGACTTTGAGGATTAAAAATATTCTTTCATGTAAAAGATTCAGATTATGTATTTTTCACCCCCAAAGAGCTGGATATTTCCTGCTCTGACAAGAGAAGTTAAAAGTGAGATACACTTCATCAGGATAATTTTTGAGTCCCAAGTCTGACTGTAAATAGTAGAATGATCATTTCTGTCCATGACTTCAGCCACAAAATGAAAGTAATAATCCAAGTATCATGGGGCCATGGTGGTAACTAAACTGAAACATGTGCTTACACACCTAACATCACATCTGGTCCATGTGTGAGCTCAGTACATATTGACTATTCTGTTTCTTGTAATTACCACTGCACAGCCCAGGTGCTTGCTTCAGAATCCCTTCTCTTATAGCATTGCACTCCTGTCTCTGTGCTGAGAGAGCCCTCTAGTGCAGCCCCTGCCACACTCCATGCAAATGGTACATTTTTCATCCTGCCAGATGTAATAGCCCTAGAACAAACATTCTGCCTCTTGTATACTGGTAAATTTCACAGCTTTTTGTGCTCATAGAAATGTGAGTTATTCTGATTCAAGTTCATTTTCTGACAATAGAAACTTAATACAGTATTTTGATCTAACAAACTACTTCATTTTATAATGTAGAATCATCAGAAAAAAATGATATCTGTCTCTCCTGCTGGATCTTTAAGAACTAAGCTAGGAAATTCATTTTTGAGAAGACGAGGGAATGGGGAGCCTCGTACACAGTTTGCTAAACAGATATTACTAAAAAAGACCTTTGTCGCATTGACTGCACCAATTATGAATAAGACAACACTTACAAATGCTCCCAGTATTTGACTGAACATGTTCCAATTGTTTGACCTGGTGTTAGGAACCCACCATAGACTCTGTACACCAAGGCTTTTATGTATACATAAATAATTCTTATAATCAAATGTGTTTTCCATCAAAGCATTCTTCCTGCAAAAGTCTTGCTTAAGACTACTTGAGCATCATCCTGCTTGGAATTGTCTCAAAAGTGGATCTGGACTTGTTCTCAGGAAAAGATCTGATAAGTATATGAATTTGTAAGTGTTTGAAACCATGTGGTGACAAACCAAAGAAGGTAAGTAAGCTGTTAGAAGCTTGAGAGCATGCTTAAGAAAGGTGAGTCTTCCAAGTGACAGGATTAATGTTGGATCTTGCTCTCCAAATTGGTGTTTAAGATAGCTGTGGAATAAAAGAATGGAACAGCCATTTGAAGGGAAGTGCTAGGCAGGGGAAGGTTTGTCATCAATGGACAGAGCCAGGAAAACCTGTATCTGCCATGCACAAGCTCCTTAGCTTTTGAAAACCCAAGTTTCTCTCCTTCTCCTTTCTCTCTCTCTCTCTCTCTCTCTCTCTCTCTCTCTCTCTCTCTCTCTCTCCCTCTTTCTTCCTCTGTCCTTTCTCTTTTCTCTCTGTATGTATATTATAGATTATATATGATAATTTAAAAGTTTATACAAATGTCTAACATACATTGGTGATAAACACAGAAGAGTGATTAATTTTTAAAAATTACTATTTAAAATTGCATTGACATCATTATAAATGGACATACAATCTTCCTAAATAGCGAAAGATAACATGTTTTGCTATAGTATTTATTTACAAATTGGCTGAGCCATTCAACAGCTATGTATTACAAACTCACTTCATACACAGTACAATTTTAGAATAGGATATAGCAAAGAAATTCATTATAAACACAAATAGCCTACAAAGAATGTATTAGTGCCAAGAAGTAATAAAAAATAAAAAAGGAGAATAAATGATATGGGAAGTAACATGAAGGCAGCTGCTGTTTTATACAGGGCAGTGAAGGAAGATTAGCAGGCAAGAAAAGCCTGAGTAAATAAAGAGAGAAAAGCAGAAATAAGCACATGGAGCTCTGGATAAAGGAAGTTTCTGGTCTAGATAAAATCTTTGACTATGTTCCTTTCCAGTGGATGGATGGCTGTAGAAGGCTAGGGTAGTAGCTGATCTAGAGGTCATTCTGACTACATGTGGAATCAGCTAATATACACGCTGTTGGGAACTCCTATGATGGGTTTTCTTGATCCCTCACAGAGAGACCAACCCTACACATAGGAAGCACCTTCTGATAGCAACTAAGATAGAAGGACTTGGAAGAATGAAGAAAGTGTCACTTTTTGCCTCCTTGACCTCATTCTTGCTGGTAACTTGGTTTATCCTGGTGTTGTAACTTCCTTCAGTGATATATAGAGTCAATTCCCCTGAATTACAAAACAAATTAATGACCAGGCTCCCCAATAATCCTCCAGTTCATTAGCACCTGATAGGGACTAATGGGCATTTAGCTTCGTGGACTGAAGAGCTACAGGATTGTCTAGTATGAGACAACTGTTATTGTGCTACTTGGGCTGCATCTTGTAATGGTGGAGGAGGGTCATCTGTCTATCTGTTGCTTTCATTGGTTAATTAATAAAGAAACTGCTTGGCCTGATAGGGCAGAATTTAGGTAGGCAGAGTAGACTGAACAGAATGCTGGGAAGAAGGGAAGTGAGGCAGTCAGTGTAGCTCTCCTCTCCAAGATGAATTCAGGTTAAGATCCTTCCTGGTAAGCCACCACATGTGGTGCTACACAGATTATTAGAAATGGGTTAATCAAGATGTGAGAATTAGCCAGTAAGAGGCTAGAGCTAATGGGCCAAGCAGTGTTTAAAAGAATACAGTTTCTGTGTAATTGTTTTGGGTGTAAAGCTAGCTGGGAGCTGGGCCACAGCCCGCCACTTCCACTACTACATTGTAAGCCAGTCCAATTATCTCCTTTTATAGCTGTCTCCATTCTATTAGTTCTGGTCCTGTAAAGAACCCTGACTAACACAGCGGGTAGATAGAAGAGTTGATTGATAGCTATAGATGGTATTTTAGGTTTTTATTATTATGATTTACTAATAGGGGCCTGCCAAAGGCTCCAGATAAAATCTCTATATGCCACCAACACCTCAAGTACTATTGGGTCTTTAGAATCACATTTTCCAAGTGGTAAAGGAGCTGGTCCAGCATCCTGGACCTGTTAGAGAGCCTTCTTCTGTTCCATGTCTGTCTTCTGGTTTGTGTTGCTGTGATGAAACACCATAACCAAAGCAACTTGCAGAGAAAAGGATTTATTCAGCTTATGCTTTCATATTACCATTCATCATCAAAGGAAATCAGGACAGGAACTCAAGAAGGGCAGGAAACTGGAGACCAGAACTGAGGCAGAATCAACAAAGGAGAGCTGTTTTATGGTTTTCTGTCCATTGTTTGCTCAACCTGTTTTGTTATAGATCTCCCAGAACATCAGCCTAGGGACAGCACCAACAACAAGGAGCTGGGCCCACCCCATCAATAACTGATTAAGAAAATGCTCTACAGGCTTTCTTACAGCCCTATCTCATGGAAGATTTTTTCATAGTTGAGATTCCTTCTCTAAGATGATTTTAGCTTGTGTCAAACTGACATAAAACTATGCAGAATAAGACCAAACTGAAAGGTAGATGCTTTCCAAATCACTTGGTATATGGGCTGGAATAGCACACCCAAATGAAGAATGTACTGACTCCAGGATCCAAATAGACCCAATAAACATTGTGTTTCTTTCTTGGTGGTGGGAGAAATCAAGCACAATAACTTATCCTTCTCCTTGGAAGGAATAACACTTCACATTTCACACCACTGAACTCCTAAGAATTTCACTGAGGTAGAAGGCTCTTGAATTTTGGTTAGATATATTTGCCCTACTCTGATGCATATGTGTGATACCAAGAAGTCCAAGAGGTTGCTACTCTTCATCACTTGGTCCAATCAATTAATGTCATCAATATCATGAATCAATGTGATATTTTGTGGAAGGGAGAGATGATGAAGATCCCTTTGAACTAAGTTATGACACATGGCTAAAGAGTTAATATATCCTTGAGGTAAACTTATAAGTGTCTACATCTGGTCTTGTCAATTGAAAACAAATTGTTTCTGGCAGGCTTTGTAGACAGGTACCAGGAAATCTGCATTAGCTGGATCAATAACTGCATACCATATACCAGGAGATGTGTTAATCTGCTCAAGTAGGAACACCACAGCTGGTAGAACAATTTAATTGGAATCTCTACTTGATTGAGCTTTAAATAGTCAACTGTCTTTATCCACAATTCATCTGTCTTCTGCACTGGCCAGGAGAGCTGAAGTGAGATGTGGTGGGAACCACCAGCCCTGCTTCTTTCAAGTCCTTACTGGTGGGATTGATTTCTGCAGTTCCTTCTGGGATATGATACTTATTTTGATTCACTATTTTCCCTGGATGATGCAACTCTAAAGGCTTCCATTTATCCTTCCAATCCTAAGAGCCCTCACTTGACATGTCAGGAAACCAACATGAGAGTTCTGGCAACTTCTAAATGGACCTATCCCAAATATACATTCTGGGACAGGTGAAATGACCACAGGATGAGCTCATGGACCCACTGAACCTACTGTGAATTGGACTTCAGCCAAAATTCCATTGATTATTTCATCTCCATAAGCCCATACTTTAAATGGTGGGTCACAGTGTTGTTTAGGGTTTTGTGAAATAAGTATCAATTCAGAAGCAATATCCAATAGACTCCAGAAACTGATTGTTTTCTTTTCCCCAGCATACATTTCTCACTATAAAAGGCTATTGGTCACTCTGAGGATGAACTTGAGGAAGGTTAACAGTAAAACTCTCAAGTATTTTTTTCACTGTCTTTCCTCACAGGAACCTGGACACCCCTTCATTCAAGGCATTCTGAGTCCGCAAACTGGATCAAGTCTAAGACTCCCTTTTGCCATAATCTAATCCAATGGGGCCTTTCTTTTATCTAGTTGAGAATTTTTTTCCACTTATACAAATCACACAAAAATCCAGGAGGCTTATTACTTATTTTATGCCTGGAAACACCATGATTAACTAGCCAGTACCAACAGTCCATGTGACTCATGCCACGATAAAAAATCAATTGCCTGTACTGCCTATTTCAGGTCAGACTGTTATGGACATTGCTTCGTCTGTGATGTCCATTAAGATAACTGTGATCACCTTGGGTACTGGCACAACTTGACACAAACTAGAGTCATCAGAGAGGAAGGAAGGAGTCTCAGTTCAGGAAATGACTCAGTGAGATCCAGCTGTAAGGCATTTTTCTCAATTCATGACCAATGAGAATAGGTTCAGCCCATAGTGAGGAGTACCATCCCTGGGCTGCTGGCCCTAGGTTCTATAAGAAGATAGGTTGAACAAGCCAAGAGATGCAAGCCAGTAAGAAGAATCTCTCTATGGTCTCTGCATCAGTTCCTGCCTCCAGGATCCTCCTCTATGTGAGTTCCTCTTCTGGCTGCTTTCTTCTGTGATGAACAACAATGTGGAAGCATAAACCAAATAAACCTCTTTCTTTCCCAACTTGCTTTTTCATTATTTTTTATTGCAGAAACAGAAACTAAGAGTAGGAGTATTCCTGCAACAGATACGACCAAGTTTGGGGGAGAATTGTGAAAGTACTTTGGAACTTTGGGCTTGAAAAGCCATTGAGTGTTAGGAGCTTTACAAAATGTTCTGTGTGAATTTGGAAGATAAGGATGTTGGGAATAATGCAGAGGATGGAGGCCTGGCTTGAGAAATTTCAGAGGAAAATCTAAAGACTCTATAGGGCAATTTTTTATTTTTCATTAATATTCTGTTGTTCTGGTTAGCTGGGGCTGCAGAATCAACTGAGATTAACATGACATCAGAACTGCTAAATCAAAGCTTTGCTTTGCTGGGATACTTGATGCTGATTGGCCGGAGCTAAGAAGTTCGCGGTGATTAAGATACCAGCATCACTTTCTTATTTAGCTTCCATAGGATCACACATTATATGCTTAATGTCTTTTATTTTATGGCTAGAAACCGATTATGAGTGAGAAAAAAAAAAAAAAAAGATACCAGCATCACAGTTGAAATCTTTTGGTATTTCATCACAGCAACAGAAACCCTAACTAACACACCTTGCCTTTGGGATTCAGGATTGAGGTCCAGTTATACCTACTGCATTCAATTCATCCAACTGAGCAGCAGCCTCTCCAACCCTAAGGTCTGGCACAAGGAGGAGGGTGACAACAAGGCTCTTCAGTGTGCTGGTGCCCATCCTACCAATTTGTGTCTTATAGGAGAAGCAAAGGGCATGTCTTCAGGGATTTCTCATTGTGGAAAATTAGGTTTTTTACACAACGTACCCATTCTAGCATTGCGATTTCCCTGAGCCTTAAAATTCATTCATCAACAGGTGGTTATGGCACACACTTTTAATCTCAGAACTCTGGGAGGCAGAGGCAGGTGGATCTCTGTGAGTTCGAGGCCAGCCTGGTCTACAGAGAGAGTTCCAGGACAGTCAAACCTGTTACAGAGAAACCTTGTCTCAGAAAAAAAATTCATTCATCCATACAAATCCAAATGATATCAGGCATCCCCAACTATTTTCATTAAGCCATCTTTTGACAAATGCTTCAGACAACAATCCAAACAAACTTTTGACACCTTTTTGTTTTAATTGGGTGAGCTTCCTTTTTAAACCTATAATCTCCACTCAATGAGCCTATATCAATAAACTCAGCCTGACCCAGTTTTATGTTCCTTCCACCATTAGCCCATACCCTTAAAATTTATTCCTACATATATTCTTCAGACTCATTAAGCTCTTTATTAGTATAGCACACCTTCTCGTGGACTACAGTTTCTACTTCCCCTCTAGGAGGTTGACTACACTTTAGTTTGGTTATAGGCATAGGAACAACTATTGGTGGGCCCTAGGGGAGTATATCTTTTGCTGAAAATGGAGAGACTACTTCCTCGGGTGAGATAAACCCTTGAGAATCTGAGGACTTAAAGTTCTCAACTTCAGTGGGTTCTCCTGAACATCTCCATCCCAAGTTACTGGATTACATTCTTTAACTTTAACTACCAGCACCTTCTGAGACTGGAACTTGAATTTTCATTTTAAGTCAGCTACTCTTATAATGAGGGCTTCAGTTTGATTTTCTACAACTTGAGCTCTGTGGATGCTGGAGAGAAAATTTTCTTTTGGTGCACCTTTAGAAACTTCTAAACTATTTATGCACATCTGAAACAGGTCAATTTTATCACTGAGTTCTTTGTTATCCTTCACTGTTTTGTAGGATGTTAGAAGTAGGTTAATTTTATAATATATAATATTTCTCCATTACTTAATTTATTCAAAGGTACTAGGAGCAACAAACCACAATGATTATTTTCCTTTTTTCTACAAATTGCCAAAGTTTTATATACAGAGTCACCAAATCAATTGCCTCTCACAATTTGTGAATCAGAATAATCAAATACATTTGCTTCCTTAATTTTGTAAAATAGTTCACACGAATTGCTTTCAATACTCTATGAGCTTCTAAGAGAGATTTCAGTAACTGCAAAGGCTCCAATAACCATAGGCATTAGCTGATTGTGAAATCTATTCCAAAAAATTAAGAAATTCATCTTTATACTTCTGTTGCTTTAGAACTGTTTTGGTAACTAAACCTATATTAGTAATGGTTCTCTAGAAGAAAATAACTTATAGAATAAATATATAGATTAGTATTAATATTATTAGTAATGTTTTTATTAGAGTAGTTTATAGGCTATGGTCCAGCTAGTCCAACAATAGCTCTCTGTCTACCAATGGAAAGTCCAAGAATCTAGCAGTTACTCAGTTTACAAGACTGGATATCTTACCTGGTCTTTAGTATATTCTGGATTCCCAAGTGAGTAGGCTTTAATGCCAGTGAAGAAATGGAATTGCCAGCAAGAGTGAAAAAAATAAAAACAGGCAAAGAGAACAAGTTTCTTTTTTTCATGACTGTTATATAGGTTTACAACAGGAACTGTGGCCCAGACTAACGGTGTATATTCCTCACCAAAGGATCCAGACTAAAAATGGGTCTTTCTACTTTCAAAAAATATTCCTAACAGGTGAATCCAGTTACTTGGGTTTTATTTAATTCCAGATGTAGTCAAGTTATCAACCAGGAATAGCCATCGCAGGGATGATCAATGAATGGCAAGCCATAAATGATATGAATATCATGTTCCATGGAGACTGTAGGCAATGATATGAGAGGCTTTCCATCACCACATGGGCAAACATGTACAGGCCAGGACAGAACCAAAAGCCTCACCACACTGACTGGGTAAGGCATATATGACATGGAAGACTCCCCTTGATTAAGCATTTTAGTGGAAATGGAGGCATTGAATACGCTCCCCAAATGACACTCTTCTTGTAGTACATCTCAAGTCCCTTAAAGTACTCCCCATTTGTGGCCACACACTAAGACCCAAGGCTCAGGATCTCCAACTCCCATAGGCAGAGGTTGACATGTTATTAGGGCTGCATTGGGAGATCTTAAGACCTATCAGCAGTTCCATACTTCTGCCATGACACTGGTCATATCTACAAAACTTACATGGCCATCTCAACATCCTTGAAGGCCCCAGTCAACCCTGTTGTCCCATTACTCCTCCTAGGATACCCAAGATTACAAAAAAAAGTAGTCTTTCCAGATAAAGCACAGGATGGAAGTTAAAATCTTTAGTACCTCTTGCAAAAAGTGTGACATATTAATTAAAATATATATTATCTGAAATCTAATTAGGCTGTTCTCTTTTTCCATATCCCATAAACCTGAAATCATGGCCTTCCTAAACACACTAACTGTCTGCTGATCTGCTTTTGTCAGAAGGTCAAACCTGGAAAATACTCCTGAAATTCTCCTTATAGCCTCATTACCTGTTTTGGATGGCAGCTAGTAGAAAACAAATATGTTGCTTATTCCATGGAGAAGCTTCCTCTAACAGCATCTAAAGAGGAAATGATGAGGAGAATGGAGCAGATATGCAATTGGCACATTTACACAGTTGGCATTGTTCTACACAGGTCTAAACTCATCCTAGTGAGGTTACCTGTTACCATGGTAATAAAGCAGCCAATGATTTTCCTAAAAGGACAGTGCCTCCTTTTTAAATATTAGTGGAGTTTTATTATTCAGACCATTTGAATGAATTTCCTGATCTGAATCCTCCAAGCATCTCAGCCCATCACTGTACATACAGCGGCAACTCTGTGAAGTATATGTTGCATTGGAAATCCACATAGTCTACCATTGACTGCCAGTAGAGAGGCTGCAACAGCCTTTAATAGATTAAAAAATAAAACAGAATGCAGGATTGTGTGAGTCCTGGGCTTCGCAGCCTGTAAACCCACATCTAACTTCCCTTGTGTAAGGAAGTTGTTCAAGAGCATAGAAATTCATTAAAAATGTCATGAAGTCAACAGGTCTATGGAAATGGAAGTGGCCTCTCCTACCGAGTTCAACAGGGACTCTTGACCTAGAATCTCAAACTCAATTTTCTTCCCATATCTTTCTAGAAACTAATCTTCCTCGTCTTTCTGCTTTAAACCACATGTAACTTCTCCATCATGATGGACTGTGATTTCTCAGACTGTGAGCCAGATAAATCCTTCATCCTGTAAGCTGCTTCTGTCAAATATTTTGTGCTTGTGATGAGACTCTTGCTACAGGTTTTTATTATTATTGCTCAATATGCTTAACAAGGGAAAAACTCATCAAATCCCACAAACTCTAAAAGGTATATGATCATAGATGAGAACCGACAACCACCACATTACTAAACAGCATTGTTCATGAATACATTCTAAATATCCATCCTTACACCCATAGATAATTGTGTTATCACCCCTAACCGAGGAAACATCTCTTTTTTAATATATATGTAGATATTTATTTAAATGTATCCTGGGACTGTCTCCTTTACTAACCATACTCCCACCTCAAGCTGTCCCTACGAAAACAAGCTCAGAGCCCTTGTACTCCAAGCAAGCTCTCAAGTATTAAGCTATCGTTTCAGAATCAGGGCTACTTTCATTTAGTCTTCTAGTAGTTGAACCTTGGGGTTATTTTAGTCATATAATTCTAATATAACTTTGTTAAGAATGGCATCACGAAAAATTGATTTAGAAAATACAACCTTCCAAATCAGGAGCAGAAGGAGAGAGAACACGAGCAAGGAACTCAGGACCGCGAGGGGTGCACCCACACACTGAGGCAATGGGGATGTTCTATCGGGAACTCACCAAGGCCAGGTGGCCCGGGTCGGAAAAAGCATGGGATAAAACCGGACTCGCTGAACATAGCGGACAATGAGGACTACTGAGAACTCAAGAACAATGGCAATGGGTTTTTGATCCTACTGCACGTACCGGCTTTGTGGAAGCCTAGGCAGTATGGATGCTCACCTTACTAGACCTGGATGGAGGTGGGTGGTCCTTGGACTTCCCACAGGGCAGGGAACCTTGATTGCTCTTTGGGCTGAGGAGGGAGGGGGACTTGATTGGGGGAGGGGGAGGGAAATGGGAGGCGGGGAGGAGGCAGAAATCTTTGATAAATAAATAAATAAATAAGAAAATACAACCTTTTGTGAGTCACCATCCTACAGAGAACTATAATGTCTTGGTGTTTTTTAAATCAACTGTTATGAAGCTCTGAAAATTTTGTATTTTCTTCCTAGATATCTAGTTTGTTTACTGATTAAGCTACTCTTACAGGTCGATATTACTTTGATTTGTTTGTTTGGCTTCTTTTTTTTCCTTAGTCACATTTTTTTGGTGTGTGTGTGTGTATCTGTACCAAGGCATGCTTGTAAAGGTGAGAGAACAGAGTCAGTCATTCCTCCCCTTGTACCATGTGAGTCCCAAAGATAAGTCCTCAGGCCTGGCACCATTCATCTTTATGTGTGAGCCATATCTCCAGCCTTGGTTGTTATTTTATTGCTATATAAATGATATTTTTCTAGTATAGTGCATGATTGTTTATTTTATATTAGACTAACAATAGTTATAACTATTGTGTCTCTCTAATGTGCTCTTATGACCTTAATAATGTTTTTGATTAATTCTCTTGGAATGATTAAACATGAGATCAAGTTGTATGCAGAAAGTGATTATCTCCCATCCCTTCTGCTTCATCATCTACAAGAGGAAAGCACCTGATTATTGCTTTATTGATTAGTGCTGGGGATAGAACTGGAGTGTCTTGCAGATAATTAAGACCCACACTTACTTTAAACAGTCAAAGAAATATCATATAATCCCCCATCTGAACTGTGCAGGTGATGCAATGTGTTTGTAGCCCCTAGCAATGCAACTCCTGTGCAGACGTGGGCCCAGCCATGTAGCAAGTCCTTCAAGTCCTTGCCTCATTCTAATATGCATGAGAAGGGAGAGTTTCTTGGTGGGCAGTAGGTCTCCAGGAAGATATGGGTCAAGATAAGGGCCACACCTGGAGGGAGAGGGGCACCCTGAATGTCATGAGAAGTGGATAAAGACCTAGGGACATGGAAAACAGACATTGCTTCCTAAAGAAACTTTCATGCTCTCATTGCCATGAGAGAAAGACAGTATCAATCAGTGACTGGACTCTAAGGTATGAGGGTTCTGTCTGCCTAAGGATCGGGGAGCCTTCAGGTTGCCTGGCAGCATACTATAAATCTTCATTTCCTTATTGCTTAATTAAATTGGTTTTTCTTCTGTGAGCCCTAAATGAACTGAACAACATGGAAAAGGAAAAAACAGTGAAAACAAGAAAGCATCAAAGCTGTGAGCATAAACCTGCAGTGACACACACTGGTCCAAAGTCAAGGTTTGCTGATGTGAACTAACTTGGATTTTCAAGGCTAAGGCTGTGGAAATGGCTAAAATAGCCTGCTGTCCACTCCTTCTGTCTTATTAGATAGAAATACTGCGTTCAAGAGGTTGACTAAGAACCAGAGAATCAAAGTCTGTTTGTGTGTTAGTCACTCAGCCAGCATACTCCCACCAGATACAGCTGGTTTGGGCTGAAGCCACTGTGGTCCACTTACTATACACACAGCTCTGCAGCCAGATGGAACTTGGAAAAGCCTTTCAAAGTCCACTTGATCTTAACCTTTGAAATAGCTACTAAACAGTCCCCTTGGAGCTCTGGAAAGTGAAGCTAAATTAACTCTTGTTAAGTATAAAACAATGGCATACAGTCAATATTATTCCATCTTATACACAACACAAGCCAACTTTGCTAGGCTCTTAAAATTACCTGCTTATTTGTTTATTTAATAAACTGTGGGCCCATCTGGTCAAGATGAAAATTGATTCATCGCCCATACTTTGTGTCAAGGAAGGGAAGCTGTGTCTCTCCCTTTGGTCATCCCAAGTACCTTCTGCTCACAGAAGTTAGCATGCCTCAGAAATTGTAAGATAATAGAGTCTCCCAGTCCCTTGCCCCATTGATCTGGAACACTGGTTCTGCCTCACCATTTGCAATTTGATGGAGTTCAGAAGTAACACCTGCAGTCTCATCACCAGCCAGGAACAACGGAGCTATGTCCCACTTATTAAACACCTCTATCAGAGGCTTCATGGAGATGCAAATGACAAACCTGATAATTTTGAGTGGCCTGGCCTTCAGCTTTGTCTGTACCTCAGAGGTCAGTCTCCAGATGAAGCAGCGCCCCCATGTCAAATTATACAGACAGCTGCAGTTGCTACATAGAGCTACACACACCTGCTGCTGGGATTCTGATTGGGAAGGATTAAACTACATATCAGCAAAATGTGTAAGATAGCTTAGTTTCAGAGTCATCCAGATCTGGATTAGAATATACTCACTGTTTGACCCAAGGATAGCTGTATAGTGTCTCTAAGCCTTCTGTTTTTAAGATATAATTGTTTCTAGATTATTGGCTAATAAGATGTTTATGCAAAACATGCACAATGCATAGCAAGTTGTGAATTTTCACAACATTGCTGTCAATGCTGTTCTGCTGTCACTTTCCATGTAAAGAAACAAGTCCCGTGTATACACACAGACGCCATTATCATTTGGAAACATCCAGGAAATATGCGAACTGGGGCAGGAGTGTGGGACAGATGAATAAGTAACATAGTCAACAAGGATAATCATTTTTAAAGAGGGGGTTGGGACTCCGCATTTCAGCTCTAAGAAGAGAGTAACAGCATGCACTTCTGGGCACAATGTTTTGTGCTGTTTCCTTGCCTTATAAACATAAGCAGGAAGGATGTTTGTATGGCTTCTTTCTGCCTTCTTTTCATACGTTACTCCTTTCCTTCTAATGTGCAACCTTGTGAAAGCAAATCAGACACACTTGCCTGTATGTTAGAAACCAAAGACTCTGGACTCTCAAATAAGTCATCCACTTGCATCATTGAAACCCATCACATAGCCACTTCTCTGGTGACTGGAGAACCCCCTCAATACACACACACACACACACACACACACACACACAAGGGAAATCCATATAGTGGAAGGACAGACTGTTGCATGATCTTTCTCTGGGAAGATGTAAATGAGCATCTACTTACTCCAGATGGGGCACTAATGTCAGGTCAAATCATCAATCAAACCAAAGTCGAGAATGGCAAGCCAACGTATTTACTGGGCTTGTGTACAGTGCATGGATGATGAGTTACTTACAGGGTTCTGGGGGAGCCAAAAGCAGCCTCATCGTGGAAGTCTCACACCAGAATGGATGACAATTTCTCCATAGCTGCATAGATGAGCTCTTTCCATTCTATTAACCTTATGCCTAATCTATATTACCTCCTGGGACCGTGAGTCCATGTGAAGCTAGGACAGAATTACGTAAAGTTGGGAAGTGGATGTAGAAAGGAGCTCCTGGAATATCAGGTAGAGGTCTATGAGCCACTACACTTCTATCTTCCATAAGAGAACACTAACAACATGGATGTTGAATGTCTCTCACAAGTAGTTAGAGTCATTTTTGATAAATATGGTAATTAATGACTGTAAGAGGATAACATTCTCCAAGAGAAACTCATGTGGAAATTCCTGAAGAATTTGCTTATGACATAATATTATTATTTAACCAGAAGACTGACCCATGAAAAATGCACATGCACACCATACACAAACTTTGTATTGTAAAGTCAGAGAAACCATTTAAAAGATTTGGAGTATCCCTAGTGAAGCCAGTTGTGTGTTCAGCTTTCAATTCTTTGGGCAGGAGACCACCTATCACTATAGGAGAATGCTTGCCCTGTTGGAATTGCATGGTGATTGAAGAAGGGACAGCAGGCTTGTTCCCATGACAAACGATGGTAGACATGGAGTGGTGGCTTTAGTCCTGAGCCAGATTTGATGAGAGAATCAATGACTTCTCATGACCTCCTTGCTAAGAAGGAGAATTCGGGTACTTAACCAGATTTTATAAGTGGGAAGGCACTTATATCATGAATAACAAATGTTGGCATCAAATACAGAGGCCACCAATACAACTCCTATAACTATCTAAAACACACTTTAAATTCACTATTTTGAAGTAGCCTATTTTGTAGCCTCTGGTCACAGACTTTGAAAAGAGACTGCAAAATTCCAGTCAGCGAGAGGCCACAAAATGTTGATAGGCTATACATGTGACACTTCCTTTATAGTCTCAAGATGAAGTTGATTACTCAATTCTTAATCAATTTTAAGCTCTAATACAGTCAACTGACTTCTGAGTCTACATAATAAATGGGAAAACTACTATCAAAATATTATTTAAAAAATATTAGTTAAAAAGATGAAGATGACTGTCACTTGGAGAAACATCTTAGCTAAATTATTTAACTGCAATGAATAATATTTAATAATCTTTTTCCATTATGAGAAATGATTATTAGAGCATCACTTATGATCATCAACTATGGAAGAAAATATTTAAGCATTTATCTCACCTTTTGGAGATACTGCAGTGTATCTTCAGTTAGTGATATAGAGTGATCTGCCTGAGAATGCTAGATAGTCAAGGTAAAGATATTCTACATTTGGAATATCTGCTCAGTTATGTCATTCATGTAAAAGTTGTAAATATATGCAAAAATGACTTGTGGAAAAATGTCTCCATAACTCCAAAAAACCATGCTCACAGACTGCCTTAAATGGACCATAGATGGAGGTCGCCATCTGGATAAACTGATCAAAGTCAGTGTTGCTAATGAGAGAACATGTGTCTCTTGTTACCAGAAAAGATGCAGAAAAAAGTACAGGATGGAACACTTTTGCTAAGTAATATCTAGCCTCATTCTACCTGAGCATTAAAGTCAACTTTCAGTTTGAAGAAAAGGGAAACCTCAAAGTTACAACCAGGAAATGCAAGAAAGCAGGACAGCTGATCATTGAACAAACAAAAAAGAAACCACAAAACAAAAAAAGTAGGGAACAAATTCTGGATGACATAGAATAAAGACACATCAATCAAACTAAATCAAACAAACATTAAATTAAATTTTGATCTGAAAGATCTGTAAAAGTCCCCAGGTAAAAGGGCTTGGAACACAGATAATTATCAGCCTTTTTGGTGGTTTGAATGAGGGGCATTCATCCTCCATAGGCTGATATATTTGAAAACTTAATTCCCAGTTAGCACTATGTAGGGTGTGTGGAACCTTAGGTGCGGAGCCTAACTGGAGGAGAGACAACATTGGGGTTTTCAGCCTCACTCCGCTTTCGGGTCTGATTCTCTGTCCTTCCCATCTGTGGTTGAGATGTGATCTCTCTACTTCTGTTTCTGATGCTATGCCTTCCTTCTGTTCTGGACATTTAGTCATCTGAACCATAAGCCAAAATAAACTCCTCCTTCAATTGATTTTGGTCATGGTGTTTTATAACAATAGAAATATAAATAATACAACCTTCCTCTAACCTTTGCTTCGGAGGTTTTTCAAAATCAATCTGACAACCCCTAACATCTTCATTTCTTTTTTTCTCTGTAAGTGTTTTTGTTGTTGTTGTTTTTATTGAGCTCTATATTTTCCTCTGCTCCCTGGCCTTCCTCCCCCTTTACCTTCTACCCTTTCCCATGATCCTCATTCTCCCAATTTACTCAGGAGATCTTGTCTTTTTCTACTTCCCAGTAGATTAGATCCATGTATGTCTCTCTTAGGGTCCTCTTTGCTGTCTTGGTTCTCTGGGATTATAAATTGTAGGTTGCTTTTTCTTTGCTTTATGTTTAAAAGCCACTTATGAGTGAGTGCAATGATATTTGTCTTTCAGGGTCTGGGTTACCTCACTCAGTATGATGTTTTCTAGGTCTATCCATTTGCCTGCAAATTTCAAGATATCATTATTTTTTCTGCTGTGTAGTACTCCAATGTGTAAATGCACCACATTTTCCTTATCTGTTCTTCAGTTGAGGTGCACTTAGGTTGTTTTCAGGTTCTGACTATGACAAATAATACTGCTACAAACATAGTTGAGCACATGTCCTTGTGGTATGATTGGGTATATGTCCAAGAATGATATTTTTGGGCCTTATGGTAGATTGATTCTTAATTTTTTGAGAAATCACCATACTGATTTCCAAAGCAGCTGTATAACTTTACACTCCCACCAGCAATGGGGAAGTGTTCCCCTTTCTGCATATCCTCTCTAGCATAAGTTGTCATCAGTGTTTCTGATCTTGACCATTCTCACAGCTGTAAAATGGTATCAGTGTTGTTTTGATTTGTATTTCTCTGATGCCTACGGATGTTGAGCATTTCCATAAGCGTCTTCAGGTCATTTGAGATCCCTCTGTTTAGAGTTCTCTTTTTATGTCTGTACCCATATTTATTGGATTATTTGTTCTTTTGATGTATAGAATTTCTTGAGTTCTTACTATATTTTGTAGACTAACCATCTCTCAGATGTGGGTGTGATGAAGATCTTTTCCCATTCTATGGACTGCTGTTTTGTTTTGTTGACCAGGTCTTTTGCTTTAAAGAGGCTTCTCAGTTTCAGTAGGTTCCATTTATTAATTGTTTCTCTCCGTGTCTGTGCTACTGGTGTTATATTTATGACATGATCTTCTGTGCCAATGCTTTCAAGGCCACTTCCCACACTCTCTTCTATGAGGCTCAGTGTGGTTGGCTTTATGTTGAGGTCTTAGATCCATTTGGACTTGAGTTTTGTGCATGGGGATAGATAGGGATCTGTTTGCATTCTTCTATATGTGTATATGCAGTTATGCCAGTACCAGTTGTTGAAGTTGCTTTCTTTTCTCCATGTTATAATTTTAGCTTCTTTGTCAAAAATTGGGTGTTTATAGGCATATGGGTTGATATCTGGATCTTTGATTCAATTCCATAGGTCATCCTGTATGTTTTTATGACAATGCTGGGCTGTTTTTATTACTGTAGTTCTCTACTGGAGTTTGAAGTCAGGGGTGGCACTGCCTTCAGGTGTTCCTTTATTGTACAGGATTGTTTGGCTATCCTGGGTTTTTTGTTTTTCCATATGAAGGTGAGTATTGTTCTTTCCAGGTATGTGAAGAATTTTATTGAGATTTTATTGGGTATTACATTGAATCTGTAGATTGCTTTGCTAAGACTGCCATTTTTACTATGTTGATCCTACCATTCAAAGAACATGGGAGATCTTTCCATTTTCTGGTCTCTTCTTCAATTCCTTTCTTCAAAGATTTAAAGTTCTTGTCATACATGTCTTTCACTTGTTTGGTTAGAGTTATGCCAAGATATTTTATCTTGTTTGTGCCTACTGTAAAGGGTGATGTTTCTCTGATTTATTTTTCAGTCCATTCACTATCTATGTAAAAGGAGGGCTACTAATTTTTTTTAGTTAATCTTGTATCCTACTACATTACTGAAGGTGTTTATCAGTTGTTGGAGTTCCTTGGTGGAATTTTTAAGAGTTCATTTTAAATGTTTTTTTGCATCTAATAGTTGAAGAATGTGTTAACTATCTCCATTAATTCTTCCTATACTGTATATATTCATTAAATAATCACAACACACTACACAGATACTCATAGCTAATTCTCAATTAAAAATAGAAGAAAACTGAAAGCAAGCACAGTGCTTGTGAGAGATTGATTGACAGAATCAAGAATCTCCTAAAAGACAAACTTCTGAGCATGTCGTGAGGGAGCGGCTAGATCAGTGGTTCTCAATCTGTGGGATATGACCCCTCTTGAGGTCAACCAACCTTTTCACAGAAGGGGCAATCAGATATCCTGCATATCAGGTATTTATATCACAATTTGTAACAGTAGCAATATTACAGATATGAAGTAGCAATGAAATAATTTTATGGTGGGTATGTATGAACTGTAGGAACTGTATGTAGGAACTATATGTAAGGACCATAGCATTAGGAAGGTTGGAAATGACTGGACTAGAATAAGTTAAATTAAAATTAATTGAGACTCACCCCCATATGGGTAGCACCAGTCCATGGATTAAGGTCCCAAACTGAATTTATCAAGACTAGTAAGCTAATTATTAGCATTCATCTCTCTGCTTCACATGTTGGCTGTCATGTATCCTCACCCTGTAAGCCCAATAAACCTGCTATTTTTGTTGGATGTTTGTCAGAGCAAGAAGAAAGGCAAATGGTGGAGAAAACCAGTACTGGAGAGGGTATTGCTATGGTAAGCCCAAAATTGTGATTCTTAAGACTTAGGGATTTGTCTGGGGGAGGATTGTGAAACTGTTTGGAACTTTGGGCCAAAAAAGACAATGAATGTTGTAAAAAAAGCTTAACTAGCAATCCTGGTAAGAGCTCCAAATACTAGAAATCAAGAGAAACATGGACAGTGGAGGCCAGTGCCGGAGATCTCAGAGAGGAACAGAGATTGTTAGGAACTGGTCTAGGGGTCATTCACATTATGTTCTGTAAACGATTTTGGCAGCATTCCCCTCACTTTCTGAGAATTAGAATGAGGCTGAATTGAAAAACAAGGGTTAATTTATTTGGTAGAAGAAGGGTCAAGATGGGATAGCTTTCAGGGGTTCTACAGATAAAACAATGATAAGAGCAGAAAAAACTGGAAAATATCCCATTCTATTGCTAAAAGAGAAAAGGGAAGAACTTCAGGGAATGGGATGGTTGAGATGGGAGGAGAGAGAAGGAGAACAAGGAAAGAGATATCTTGATTGAGGAAGTCATTATGGGACTAACAAGAATCCAGGTATTAGGGAAATTCTCACAACTAAGACCCTAAGCAATAGAGGAGAGGGTGCCTGAACTGGCCTTGTCCTGTCGTCAGACTGATGACTGTTTTAAATGTAACCATAGAACCTTCATCCAGCAACTGATGGAAGTAGATGCAGTGATCCACAGCAGAACACTGGACTGAGCTCCCAAAGTTCAGTTGAAGATTGGGATGAGTGAGAATATGAGCAAGGGGTCAAGACTTCAGTAATAGGGACACTCACTGAAACAGATTACCTGAACTAATTAATGGGAGCTCAATGATTCCAGTCTGACAGTAGGGGAACCAGCATAGGACCAGACTGGGCCCTCTGAATGTGGGTGACAGTTGTATGGCTGGGGCAGACTGGACCCACTGGCAATGAGACCAGGATTTATCCCTGCTACTTGTACTGACTTTTTGGAACCTATTCTCTTTGGTGGATTACCTTGCTCAGCCCACATATAGTGCGGAGGGCCTTGGTCCTTTCTCAAAGAAGTGTGTTAGACTTTGTTGATTCCTTTTGGAAAGCCTTACCTTCTCTGAAGAGTGAGTGAAAGTGGCATGGAGAGAAAGGTGGAGGGACCAGGACGAGGGGAGGGAGTAGGAACTGGGATTGGTATGTAAAATGGGAAAAGACTTTTTAAATTAATTAATTAATTAATTAATTAATTAATTGATTAATTAATTTAAAAAGGAAGAACAGTTAAAGTTTCAGACAAGGCAAATACTGAGACAGTAGCTGTAATTGTTTAAGGGATGAACACCACTCAAGAGAAACCTTCTTACTGGGTGTGCCTGGTGCGCCAGGAAAGGGGTTCTCAGGGCAAGACCTAAACCAAGAGAAAGCTCCAATGATGCAAATACAAATTAATGTAGGATGAGAAAGCCTTGAATCCCTGGGGTCGTCTAGGGAAGTACCTTCTCTTCTGGAGAAGATTTACAACTTAATGGATGACCTTGCAGCAGAGGTTTATCTTGCAAAAGGGGACTGAAGCAGAGATAACCCTGGACAAGGGACCAAACAGCCAGGCACAGTGTATGTGTGCATCTTGCTTTCCATTTAAACCCAACCCTCACAACAGGACTCAAGGAGGCAAACTTGTGGGGTACTAAATGTTTTTATCTTTCTTCCCAATGTGGCAACATTGAATAAATCTCTTTTTTTCTACTTTTCATATTAAAAATCCAGCAAACAAACAAGACAGGGGAAAGATTAAGTTGAAAATGCGGAGAAGATTCCTTGCTGCCCAGCAGTCACCTAAGGAAGTATTTCCCAGAGTTAACACTGAAGGTACACAGAGGCAGCTGCCACTCCAAAGGGGTCAGGTTACATCAGAGGCTGCCATCCAAGCTTGACACCATCATCCAAGTAGAACTTGCTTTTCAGGCCTTACAGAAATAATACTGAGGGAATCAAGCAGGTTCATGTCAAGGTTCTTGAGGGGCTCTGAGCCTAGAAAATGGATAAATGGATTAGATTCACTTCAAGGAAGCCCTAAGAGGATATTTAATGTGGTTAGGAAAATGAAGCCTAAATTTCGCTGGAGACTGCAACATATTAGCAATGCCAGAACTACAAGTTGTTCATCAAGGGAAGTTGCGTGATGGAGGGGAATCAGCCTACTAGATGCTATATGTGCTTCAGTAACAGAGCTAAAGGGGCAAGGCTACCTCAGATCTTTGAAGCCCAGATAATTCCTTCAATAGCTCAAGATGCCAAACAGGCAATTTCAGAACGTGATGTTTATCCTTCTGTGTTTTGGCCTTCCTTTGATCAGATAAATTATCTCTATTTGAACAAGAATGCTTATTGTACACTTAACAGAGACTTAGGACTTTTGGTTTTTGGATGGTGTTGTGGCTGTTAAAGACTATGAGAACTTTTGAAGCTAGACCGAGTGTATTTTCCATTATGAGATGGCTTTGAACCTATGGAACAAGGAGTGGAAATGATACTTTAAAGAATTACCTGTTTGAGTTCAAAATGACAAAGGATGGACTTGAGATAGTAATATTTTCAACCTGATATGATCTAGGATCATTTGGAAGACAGTTCTCTGAACACGACTGGGAGGAATATTCTAGATTAACTTAAATAAGGTGTAAAGATCAAGTATAGATGTGACTACACCATGCCATGATTTGGGGTCCCAGACTGAGTAGAAAGAAGGCAAGCAGAGCACCATCATTCGTCCCGTGTGTAGATGCAAAGCAACCATCTGCCTACACTTCTATTGCCAACCCTTCTCTGCTGTGAAACACTATGCCTTCAAAGTGTGAACCAAAACAAACCCTTCCTTTCTTAGGTTCCTTTCGCCGGGAATATTTGTCACAGCCATGAGAAGAGCACCTACCACCATGATGCACACCTGTAATCCCAGTATTTGGGAGGAAAAGAAAGGAAAAATCACAACTTCAATACCAGTCTGAGGTATACCGTAAGAATCCAAACAATAAAATGTCTCCAAAACAAGAAAAATATATAGATAAAAGAGTAAAATATGAACTAGAAATGTAGCTCAGTTGATAAAGCACTTGCCTAGCATGCACAGAACCCTGGGTTTAAGTCACTACTGTAGTTTTTATTGTGGCTGAAACAAATGATCACAAATGCAGATGTGTAATTGCTTACAGCACAAATATGTTATTTCACTATCTGGCCTAAGTTCAACATGGGACTCTTGTCTTGTTCCTTGGGTAGGCCACAGGAGGGAGAAAACTGCTCCTCGCCTTTTCTATCTCCTCTAATGTCCCATGTCACATGCTTCACTTGCTGTTCATTTTGCATCTTCAAAGCAGCTGCCCTGCCTTTGTGTGAGCTGCATCTGTAACCATGTTCTTCTGACTCTGCCTTATTCTCCCATTTTTAAATACACTGTGATTATACTAAGCCCTCATCTCTAGATCTTGTCACCTTGCCATATCCTTTGTCGTATAACCTAACATATTCACGGTCCTACATTTGGTCAGCCATATTTGAAAGGACCACCTAACTGTACTCACTATGGTAAGAGTTTCATGAGTCTGCATCTCAAACACAATAGGAGCTTTTGCCTGAGTCCCCTGAAACCAGTCTTTTCAAGTTAGTACTTCACCCAAGGAGACTCTAGTGCCTGAAAAGGATGAGAGGAGGTAGTATTCTAAATACCATCTGAATGAGAAGAAATCCCAGAATCTCAGGAAATAGGGAGACCCTAAAGATTCTACACGTTGGTGAAGAGGTTTAACTTCCCATCAGTCCTTCTCCAAGAACAGATCCATTTCTACTTGTGTTTTCTCCTTTCTGCTCTCTTGTCTGAGTTACTTACAAACTTCCTTCTTTTCTCTCCTAGCTCATCTCATCTAAGTTCTCTTAGTTTTTTACTCCTCATCTCCCTCTCTTAGCCTTGCCTTATTCTTGGTTCCTACAATTCCAACTCCCACAATGACCCAGAAGCTGAGGAGGCCACCATGGGCCCGCAACTCTCCTTGGGTGACTGACCCACTGCAGAGAGTGAGGTGTCTGCCATGGACTCAGCAGTCTCCTTCCCGTGGAACCAGAGCTGCTGCAGCAGGTGAGAGAGGAAAGCACAAGCTGGACTTTGATGCAGGAGACTGAAGTATTCCTGGAAGGAAGGCACCGCAGTCACAAAACCGTCGTATCCCTTTTGTGGCTCATTGAGGCTGGCCAGCTTGAGGATGCTGATCTGAGACTCTTACAGCGGTTCTATGAGTGGAGCAGAAAGTGCTTTCCCATAGTCAGTGAGAATTTTTGGAAAGAAGCTGTGTCGGTGGAGATTGACAGTGATGTGGAGAGGCTGGGAATGCTGCTGGTCCAGAACTAATTACCTCACCTCAGAATTGCCTTAAGCTACTAAATAGTCATTTTCTGACCACCCTGTGTAAGAACTAACATCCTATGATGAACAGACAAAACCTTTGGGACTCTACTAACTTTGTAGACTACTGGCTTCCAACCAAGGGCTAGTCATTTTAGATAGCTTCTGAGGACTATCAAAGAACATCCCCCATCACATTATACCTCTTCACTGTACCCACCATTTTAAACTTGCCTTGATGGGTGACTGTCTTTGTTCTATAAACCTATAAAAAATCATGAAACTGCTCTCACATTTGAACAAGGAATTTAGGATAATCTAAATCTGAATTCCTGAGCTATGGTCACTCAGAATGGCTCCAGAATAAGCTATCTGTTATTCTCTTAAGGTGAAAGCCATGGGGTTTATGTATGAACCCATGTGTGTATGTGTGTGTGTGTGCACGCATGCACACATGCGTGCATGTACGCATCTGTGTGAATATGAGTCAACGTTGCTTAGCTTCATGTAGCATTACTCACTTCATAACATAAAATCAATGAGTTAGCAGCAGTTAATCACTTCTGGTAAAGCAGAGAAGCTTATGTATCTGTTTCTTTTCTTTCAAAACCCTCAGAACTAAATAATACACATTATGCACTTAATCACATTAACTCTCAGAAATAGTTAATATTCATGAACGTAATTAACTCAGAAAGATAAAAAAAACTTTAGACACAGTTAATACAAGCATCTAGGAGGAGCTTTGATGCAGCACAGGTCAGATATTAATGAACTGAGAGGCTGACTTCCGGGACTTCAGCCTGGAAGTTCATAAGAGGTACGACTGCTGTTCAGATGAAAGGTCAGGATTTCAAAGAAAACACTCCAATTTTAGAATCATCCCCCATAGAGTGAGCAAATGTTCGTCAAGAGAGATGGTGGGTGGAGAAACTCCCTCTTGGTATAGCTATAGCTGAAGACATTTAGAGAATGCAGGGAAAATCCACCCAATCTAGAGAGCAGGAACCCCATGTTCAAGATAGACATCTCTGTTCTTTCACAGAAGTAAATATGAGTATCAGAATATTCCAAGATGGCTAAGAGGCCTAAGGATAGAACAAAAAAAAAAAGCATTAATTTGAAGTTATGGAGTAGAGGGTTTAATCAGGTTTCTTGTAATCTTTTTATTAATTCTTTAAGAATTTCATATAATTTCTTTTGATGATATTCACTCGAACCCCTCCAAGGTCCACCCCCATGTCCCTACCACTGTGTATCATGCCTCCCAATTAATAACACATTTATTCCAATTTGTGTGCCTATATACTCCTGGGCATGGGGCCATCACTGGCGAATGTGACCTACGAGTCACCACACCCTTAAAGGAAACTGAGTCTCCCTCCCCCAGAGCCATCAATTTTCAATAATCACTCAGGGGTGAGGACTCATAAATGCCTTTCCAGTCCATGCTAGGATTTTGACTGGGTTGACCTTGTACAGGTCTTCTGCAGCCAACCACAGCTGCTGTAAATTCATGAGTGAGGAGCTCCTCTCCTGTCCAGAAGACATTTGCACTCTGCTCCTTTTGACTCCTAGCTCTTACAGATTTTCCACACTTTCTCCTGCACTGCTTCCTGAGCCTTGGGTAGAGGGTGTGATGTAAAGGACCGATTTGTGGCTTAGCCTCTGAATTTTGACCAGTTGTGATTTCTGCATTAACTACTGTCCACTGTACAAAGAAATTTCTTGGGTGATGTGTTAATGGTGAACTAAAAAGTATGAGTAGATACACAAATTTAGATGACAGTTTGATGCTATGTCCATTTAGTAGGGAGAATGATACTAGGTTCACTCCTGGGAGCTGGGACCTTTGGAACAATGAGTTTTGGTCCAGATTTTCAGTACCAGACATATATTTCCTCCTGTGAATGAGGCCAAAATCTAATCAGAAAGCTGCTGCTACACCCATAGCATTTTCCACCAGTAAGACTCTCTTACCACAATGGGAATTATTGCAGGTCACAGGGGTCACAGCTCGGTGAGAAGACTATTAATGACCTTTCCCTCCCATGACTCGAATAGCATTGGGAACTAGGATTCACCTGAATCTCAACAAATCTAAAATGACTGAAAGACACTTAAGGAAATGATCAACACACTTGGCCATCAGAGAAATGAAAATCAAAACAACTCTGAGATTCTATCTTACACCTGTAAGAATGGCCAAGAACAAAAACACTAATGAAAGCTTATACTGGAGAGGCTGTGGGGTAAAGGCAACACTCCTCCACTGCTGGTGGAAATGCAAATAGGTACAATTGCATGGATATCAGTATGGTGATTTCTCAGAAAATTAGAAAACAACTTTCCACAAGACCCAGCAATACCATTTTTGGGTATATATCCAAAGGATGTTCAATCATACCACAAGGACATATGCTTAACTATGTTCATAGCAGCATTATTTGTCATATCCACAACCTAAAACAACCTAAATGCCTCGTCAAACAAAGAATGGATAAGAAGATGTGGTACATTTACACAATGGAGTACTACATTAGCAGAAAAAATAATGGCATCTTAAAATTTGCAGTTAAATCGATAGATCTAGAAAACATCATATTGAGTGAGGTACCCAGACCCAGAAAGACAAATATCGTATGTACTCACGCATAAGTGGCTTTTACACACAAAGCAAAGGAAAACCAGCCTACAAAACACAATCCCAGAGAACTTAGACAACAAAGAGGAACCAAAGAGAGACATACATTAATCTAATCTACATGGGAAGTAGAAAAAGACAAGATCTCCTGAGTAAATTGGGAGTGTGGGAATTATACAAAATGTTAGAAGGTTAGGGGTGAGGAAAGGAGAGGAGTGGAGAAAAATATATAGATCAAAAAGCAATAATATATATATATTAAAAATAGAAAACTTTTAATAAGACAAATGAAAAGTTGTATGAAAAAATTCTTGTCAATAGGATGGACCAAGGATTCTCAATCCCCATCTCAGATTCTGTTGGTTTTTCAGCCCCAGAAATGTTGAGGATACTTGGCTTTCATATCATCAAAGAAGGTGGTTGTTGTGATTTAGAAAAAAGCAGCATGAGAGAGAAAGATGCTATGTGACAGTGTTCATGAGGAAGGGGTTTTCATTAGGGACAAGGGAACCAGGAATGTAAAAAGAGGAAAAGAGACAGGGGGGACTGGCCTCTGGGGACAGGAGCATCAGAAGAGAAGGTGTGGGGAGACAGAAAGACAGAATAGGAGAGAAAGAGAGAGAGACACAGAGAGAGAAAGAAACAGAGAGAGAGAGATGGGAGGTGGGTGAGGCCCTTTTAAAATGGAAAATAGTGAGTGTGCACAGAAGGAGCACTTAATGGCTGCAGCTGAGGACTTAGTCTGCCAGAACCCCAAGTACAGTCCAGTCCAGATGCCTGAATACTAACAGCAGTGTTAGCAGTGGCAACCACAGTGTAGATGTGCTTGTCAGCAAGAAGAGAGGGCATGCCTAAAGGAACCTTTATCCTGGGACATCTGTGTTTCTGCTCCAGCAGAAATGTCACCTATTCTTAAGGAGGATGTGCCACATTCCATGAATACTTTCTGGAAATGTCCTCACAGGCCCATCCAGAAGATAAAAATGACATAGCAATGTCTTGTGTTTGTTTTGTAGACTTCCTGGTAGGATTTTATCTTTTACATGTACTGGCTGTTGTTAACTCATTGGAAGCAAGGGGTTGAGAATCCCACTCCGAGGCTCAAAATTAGGGATGTAGAACCAAGCATGGTGGTGTTCCCTGATGATGCTCTGCAAATACGGGCACTCTCCATTTTCATGGCTTTTAATCATTTCCCAGGTGTAGTCAGACCAGAGGACAAGGAAGGGACCTAGGGAAGCAACTGGAAATCAGCCACAGCCCTCCCTCCTTTTACTTCCTTCATTTCCTTCCTTCCTTTCTCACTTTCTTTTTTTTTTTTTTTTTTTTTGAGCTTTACTATGCAGAAAATGTTTCAGCATAGCCTTGAACTACAGAGATCCACCTGCCACTGTTGTGAGAAGGCCACTTGTTGGTTCCCCGCTGCTCAGACTCCCAAAATAATCACACAGAAACTGTATTAATTAAATCACTCTTAGCCCATTAGCCCTAGCTTCTTACTGGCTAACTCTTACATATTAATTTAACCCATTTCTATTAAACTGTATATCACCACATGGCTGTGGCTTACCAGCTAAAGTTCTGGTGTCTGTCTCTGGTGGAGCTGCATGGCTTCTCCCTGACACTGCCTTCTTCCTTCCAGCATTCAGTTTAGTGCCCCCCCCCCCAGCTAAGTTCTTCCCTGCTATAGGTCCAAAGCAGTTTCTTTATTCCTTAAAGGTAATCACAGCACGCAGAGGGAGATTCCATATCTTGCCACTGTTTCTCAATTGCTAGGATTTAAAGCATGCACATCATGCCCACATATGCCTCGGGGCTAGATGACTGACCTCAGGTAAACCCTTAGCTTTTAGTCGCTGCTCAAGCAGGCTACACTATGCATATGTGGCAGAAAATGCTATGTCTAGATTTTAGTGAGAAGGTAAGCTCTCATAAGCATCACTAGTAATAATTGTGTTTATGGGATATGTGTTCCAAACAAGGACTTTCGGAGCATGGATTTGCTCTCCTTTCAGAGAAGCGAGGAGCCATATGGCTGTTTGCCAACCTCCCAGGGTGAGAGCATTCCAATAGGAGAAGGAACAGTAAAGAGAAGCATTCATTCCTCTAAGAGCATTTTCTAGGTTCTTTTCCTTGTGCAGAGAGAAAGATAGACTATGTTACTGCTGCAGATGAAGGCATCAATTTAAAGGAAAGCTGAAAATGCTAACAGCTAATAGCCCACAGGTCCCACATGTTGTTGGTCTTTCCTGGACCTCTGGAATTCTGGAAAAAAATGGGATCTGAAACCAGAGTCTGGGAACACTTACCCTGCCCCGAGGTCCTATTGGGGAAAGCAAACTGGGTCCCAAGTTTCCTTAGAAACCTAGCTTCGACACTCCACCCCAGCCAAATCCTTCTGCTTGTCACACAGCTGCCCTCCTAGCTGCACACCAGGTGCTCACATGTTGGCAGCAGTAAACCACTGGAAGCTGGCAGGGTTGGCTCCCCGCCTACCTTTGTATTGCTATTGAACTTCTGTAGCTCTTGTCTGTAATGGAAGACAATTATCGATTCCCAGGAACTGTTTCTGAGTAGAAAGAAATGGATACATGTGAGTTTCTCTGAATGAGTTAATTAAAGGCTCTACATGATGCAGCAGATGATATCACATTGATTGGCCTGACACAGCAGGTTCCCCAAAGTGGTGACACTGCAGTCGCTTGCCCTGTCTTTCCAGCGCTTGCCAGGGTTTTCCCTAAACTCACGGTGGGGCATATTCCTTGGCTGAGGTTTCTCTAAGCTCTCCATCTGAACATGCAATGCTGAGAGCAAACATTAGGATAGCTGGCCCAAAGGGGGCCTGGACCAGAACAGTGGTGAACAGTCAACATGTTGCCAAACAGGAACTCCACCAAGCTCCTACATATGATTCCAAACCTGTGGCACCCCCAGGTAGTCCTGGTTAAAACCGGTAGATGGGAAAATGAAACCAAAGTCATACATGTATGGAAGGGACATGAAGGGTAGAGGAGACATCAGCCTCCTAGCTTCTCTGCTACCAGGACTTTGCCACCATAGGGGGCTGGGTCACTTTCTTTAAGCTGAAATAAACATTTTGTTGTGGAACAGAATACTTGTTTAGCAAGGCAGAGAAGAAATAGGCAGGGCTAGCAAGCGGAGAATAGGGTTCTGGTCAGTCAGCGAGGAAGCCAGCCAAACAGACGCGGAGGAAACAGGATAGCAGAATGATCAGTACATGGATGAGGTCAATGAGCCTCGGGGCAGCACATAGATTAATAGAAATGGGTTTGATTATATTAAAAAGGAAAAACTAGCTAGAAACAAGCCTAAGCTAAGGTCAAGCATTCATAATGAATAATAAGTTTCCGTGTCATGATTTGGGGGCTGGTGGTCCAAGGAAGCCTGCTACCCTTTTCCTTCTTTAAGTTTGTTCCAGTGAAGTATTTGGTTACAGCAACCAGAAAGCAACAAATACACTCTTTTATCTGATTCTTGCCATATGAGGTTACAAATTAAAACCAGAAAGATGTCCTCACCAGAACCAACCCATGTTAGAACCATAATCCAGATCTGAGAAATTCAGAAAGTTGTTGTCATTAGAAATCTAGTCTATAACAATAATATTTTCTTGTTAGTCAGTACAGTAATTTGATATAGTAGCCCCAGCTTTATCCTGGTCTACTTTTTTCTATCCATCTTTTTTCTCTTCTTTTTGCTTCTTTTATTATCCATCTCTTTTTCTAATTCTTTTCACCATTGCCAGCAGCCCCCTTTTCATTTTTCTTTTTCTCTTCTAAAATGCTCCTGCTGTCTCCAAACTACTTTGTGCACTAAAGGATTTATCCAAAGGTGGAAGGGAGATGGTTTATCCAGTTCTAATGGCAACTATTCATTTTCTGACACATTTAACTCTCAAACAATTTGCACTGTTATTGTAGATAGTGGGAAATTGTGTGTAGATAATAAGGACAAGAAGGAGAAACTTTGTAAATAAGAACAGAGAACATCTCATTCCACTGGCCAGGTCATTGATGAGACATCTCCTCCAAACCACTCCCCTCTGAAGGCCTATGTGGGATGATCTTTGTACAGGAACTGGCTCTCTGTAGGTAGACAAAGAAGTCCAAGGTGAAAACTTCAAACTGTCTATTAGCATGCCAAAATGCCTGCTGGCCTCCAGGCTCAGTGAGTACCTGTGGCTTCTCTCAGCTCTTCTCACCCCACCCCTACCCTGAGCTCCATGGGCTTCCCTTCCCCCAGCTCCTCTTTCCTATAATACCCTGCCATTTGTCCATGCACTCCATTTGCTCTCTGGTTCTCTTCTTTCCCCTCTCCTTTGTCCTCCTCTCTTGCTCTCCTTTCAAGGCACTGTGCAGTCTGCTGGTCGTGTTCAGTTTGCTACTTCCTTTCCCTGTTCTGGATTCTTCCAGATGTCTCTTCTCACACTCTCCCTCACATCTACAATAAGAACCTTCTCAACTATCAATCCTGAGATTCGCAAAGGAAAAACCAGTACCACAATTGTGAGCCAAATTTGAAGCAAGCTTTAACAAAATGCTGACCAGGATGGTCAGGACTACTCCCTAGAATCCCAGCTGAGTGGCCAAAAGACACATGTTGTAGGGAATATTTAAGGACAAACCTGTAGGACCACAGCATTTTCTCATGTTGTTTGTCTGTTATTTTCCAAGAACTACAGCTCCTGGCATTTCAGGAAGTTACCTGGTTCTCTGTAAGGTGGGGTTTTATTACAGGTTAACTTTGGGTCTTATACAACCATACCTTGAAGTTGTCATGCCCTCATTTAATTCGGTCATTCCATCACCACCACTGACAGCATGCTCACCAGTGTTATCACCATCACCACCATTGACACAGCATCCTTACTAGGGTTGTTATCATCATCACCACTGACACAGCATCCTCACCATGGTTTATCACCATCACCATGGAAACAGGCATCACCATCTCCACTGGCATGGCATCCTCAGCAATTTTATTTTTGTCACTGCTATAAGTCTCATAATTGGGCTGAAAAGCAGTGCAGGTATCATTGCCCTGTATTACAGACAAGGGAATGAAAACGAAAAGAGAAGAAAGGTGTCTTTAAGGTAAAAATGAACCGTGAATCTCTTAGGAAATGCCTGACTGTTGCAGTGTAATTTGTTATGCAAAGCTGCCCTTTCTGACAATCAGCAATTGAAATGGTAACAGAAGGCTTTCAGCGGGCAAACAAACCCAACAGGGAACCTGCCCGTGGCCCTTGTCTCTCTGCATGATACATCATTAAGGCAGACACCTTATAGGGAATGGCCAAGAGGAATTCAGACTTCTGTGGCCTGTGGTCATCTGATCATGTTGTATGACCTTGAAAATTCAACTGCTGGTGCCAAGACAATTTAATGGCTACAGTCAGAGTCCTCATATTAAATCTTCATCTCTGAGAATGATAACTACCTAGAGTGAAGACCCACTGCTTGTTTTGTGGAAGAATGTATTATGTGATTTATGGGTACAAGTGGAGTGTAGGGATTTATTACACACACACATACACACAGAGGGCTGGAAATGAAGTTGAGGAAACATATTACTATATGCTTTCTGTCCAACCAGTGATGCAAAGATTCTAACAAGTATCACATGTTCTTTTCCTTTTCAAGCCTCTAATTTCTTTCCTGTCAGATTTTTCATTTCCAGAGTTAACTTGGTACTTTCTAATAGGAGAAGGAATGGGTGACCCTGTGCCATGGCTTTTACTGGTATGGGAGTAGCATAAGACACCACTGATCTTGGGTCACCTTTATCATCATTCAAGATGCTGCATTTCTCAGAATATTCTTGTGAAGACTGACTTCCACATCAAGTGAATGAAAGAGATGGCAATGGGGCAAAGGTCTCACACCCAACCTCCAAACTTGTCCAATAGGATAAGAGATACCACCCTCCGCAGACTACCTGAATTAAGAGGTGATGCCACTACAAACAGAAATCATTTCCTGAATACTAGAGGCAAGGGCAAAGGGTTCACAGAAGAAAGGACATTACCATGATACCACTCCCTCAGGAGCTACACGCTAAGGTGTTCACTGTAGTTGGAGCATGAACAAGCAAGAACCATGACATGGATACCCACATGATTCATATCCAAGTTGGAGATGCAGAGGGGGAAAGAAATAAATAAAAATGCTTGAAATGACCATAAGAAATCATGTTACATTTACCTAAAATAAAATGCATATAAGTATATTTATGTACATATATTTAAATGAAATTACATGTCTTTGGGTAATAATATTGTCTGAAAAACACCCCTCCCTGGGCTCCATATGCCTGCCCACAACGCCAGCAGCTTTGCCAGAGGCTAGGTTGGATCTAAGGACCCAGGTAAGACACCGTCCACAACCTGCTAACACTCCTTAAAGCCAGCGCAACTACCGCAGACTGTACCTCCTCCCTCCTGGGCTCCATATTCTGACCTACAACTTCATCAGAAGAGGACTCCTGGTTCTAGTTAGGCTGGAATTAGAGACACAAGGGAAGACACTGCTCACAGCTAACATTCCAAGCCCATCCAAGAGTCCCCGACACCCCTCCACTGAGCTCCATATTCCAACCCACATCCGCAGGAAAGTTCTGCTGTACTGAAGGCCACCTCATACTAGGATTCCCAGAGGTCAGGCAGGCACCCTGAACCCCAGAGGCCACAAGGGTACTTGAAACCACAGAGCAACTTTGGCACCTAAAACCCCAGAGGTCTTGCAGTTCCCCCAAACCCCAATGGAGACACCCTACAAAACTGAAGAATCCCAAGTCAACAAAATTCTTGGCCACTTAGGACAGAAGACCAGAGAGAAAACAGAAAATAAGGACCAAAACACCTATTCAAATAAAGAGAAACTCAGGAATCAATACCTAGACCTATAATCACCTCAAACCCAGGTACCTAAATGCCATTCTAAGAACACACACACACAAAACAAAACCAGATAGGACAACATGGCAGCACCAGAGCCCAACTATCCTATGACAGTAAGACCTGAATGACCCAACACAGCTGAATCACAAGAAAACAACATTTAACACAGCTTTATGTAGAAGATAGAGGCCCTTCAGAAAAACTGAAAAAAGATCTTTAAGAAATTGAGAAAAAGACAAGCATAAATTGGAGGATAATACATTAAATCCATTAAATAATAATAACAATCCTGTAAATCCATTAAAGAATGCCAAAAAAATAAATAAATGACTGAAGAAAACCATTCAAAGCATGGAAATGAAAATAGAAGAAAAAAAGAAAACACAAACTGAGAGAATTCTGAAAATGGAAAATCTGAGCAAGTGAACAGGAACTATAGATGTAAGCATAATCAACAGAATATAAGAGATGGAAGAGAGAATCTCAGGTGTTGAAGATACTGGGAATCTGGGACACTATGAAAAGACCAACACTAAGAATAATAAGAATAGAAGAAGGAGAAGAATCTCAGCCCAAAATCCCAGAAAATATGTTCAATAAAATCATAAAAGAAAAATTTCCCAACCTAAAGAAAGACATTCCTGTAAAGGTAAAAGAAACTTATAGAACACAAAATAGACTGGACAAGGGAAAAATTCTTACACTATATAAAATTCAAAACAGTAAACATACAGAACAAAGAAAGAATATTAAAAGTTGCAGATGAAAAAGACTAAGTAATGCATAAAGACAGACCTAATAGAATTTTACACCCAGTTTCTCAGTGGAGACTCTAAAAGTTAGAAGGGCCTGGACAGATAGATGTTTTGCAGACTTGAAAAGGACATGGGTGCCAGTCCATACTACTATACCCAGCAAACCTTTCAGTCACCTTAGATGGAGAAATATAATACTTCATAACAAAGTCAAATTTTTAACAATATCTATCCACAAGTCCAACCCTAGAGAAGGTACTATAAGGAAAATTCCAACCCATGGAGGTGACTTACAGTCATGAAAACATAGACAATAAATAAACTCATACCACCAAAACTCAAAGAAAAGAAATACGCATGCCACCAACATAAACAATAAAATAACAAGAGTTAACAATCAGTGGTTATTAATATTGCTCAACATCAATGGTCTCAATTTCCCAATAAAAAGACACAGGCTAACAAAATGGATACGAAAACAGGATTCATTCTCTGCTGCACACAAGAACCACACCTCAACATTAAAGATAGATATTACCTCAGAGTACAGGGTTGAAAAATTATTTTCCAAGCAAATAGACCTAAGAAGCAAGCTGGTGTAGCTATTTTAAAAATCTAACAAACTAGACTTCGAACCAAAATTAATCAAAAGAGATGGAGAAGAAAATTTCCTGCTCATCAAAGGAAAGTTCCACAAAGAGGATATTTCAATTCTTAATATCTATGTCCCAAATGAAAAGGCACCCACATTTATAAAAGAAATATTACTAAAGCTTAAATCACACATCAAACCCCACACATTAATTGTGGGAGACTTCAATACCCAGCTCTCACCAATGCACAGGTCATGCAGACAAAAACTACACAGAATTAATGGAGTTAATAGATGTTAAGAAACAAAGAGATATAACAGACATATACAGAACATTTCACCCAAACACAAAGTAATATACCTTCTTCTTGGCACCTCATGGAACCTTCTCCAAAATTGACCATATTCTCGGCCACAAAGAAAGTCTCAACAGATTCAAGAATATTCAAATAACCCTCATACCTTATCAGAACATCACAGATTTAAGTTAGATTTCAACAACAGAAACAACAGAAAGCCGACAAACTCATGAATACTGAACAACTCTCTACTAAATCATCACTGGGTCAAGGAATAAATAAAGAAAAAAATAAAGACTTTTTAGAATTCAATGAAAGTGAATGTGCAATATATATATATATATATATATATATATATATATACCACCTATATATTTATAAGTCACAATGAATGTGATACTAATGAAAACAGTTTGTTGAAACAAATGCCTTTATAAAGAATGTGGAGAGATCCCATACTAGCAACCTAATAAAACACCTGAAGTTCTAGAACAACAGGAAGCAAACACACCCAAGAAGAATAGATGGCAGGAAATAATCAAACTGAGGGCTGAAACTGAAAGAACAATATTTGACTTCATATGGAAAAGCACAACACCTAGAATAGCTAAAACAACCCTATACAATAAAAGACCTTCCCGAGGTATCATCCCTGATTTTAAGCTGTGCTACGGAACTATAATAATAAAAACTACACGGTATTGCTATAAAAACAGACAGCTTGACTATTGGAATTGAAGACTCAGACATTAATCCACATACCTATGGGCAAATGATTTTTGGTAAAGAAGTCAGAAATATATAATGAAAAAAGAAACATCTTTATTAGACAGTGCTGGTCTAACTGGTCTTACTGGATGTCAGTATATCTGGTATACACTGGAAGTCTATCCTTTTCTAAAGAGAAAGGAGGATGAGTGGATGGGGGTTGAGGAGCAGGGAGGAGAAGACAGAGGCAGGAAAAATTGTGATCAGACCAGAAAAAAATATTTATTTATTTTGGAAAATAACAGCAGCAATAATAATAACAATAATAATCTTTAACATTCATAGACTAACAAAAACCCCAGTACTAGGCACAAGAAAACTCTTTTTCAATCATTGATCAAGGGAGTCCAAAAAGACTCTTCAAAACAATGTATGCTACTGCTTTTGCTATGATTGACTTCTAGAAGCTGAAGATAAATGTCTGTTGCTAAAGGTAACATACACTTTGAACAAAGAATTCAGAGGATGCAAACTGCATGACTTAACTCCCCACTGAGGACGAGCTTTGATAATACCAGGAGGTGCAAGCTGCTCAGGGAGAAAACCATTCAATATTCCTACTTAAATGTGAAGCCTATAAACCACAACAATGATCATCACAGCAAGATCTCCCTGAATGTAATAGTGGCACTTATATCTTGAATGGTAACCATCACTGTGTAATTGGACTTAAGGCCCACTAAATGGGGAGGATTATGACCGATGCTGTAAACCTAGCCACCATGACTAGTGTGTGAAATCAGAGATCTCAGAGAAAAACCTATTACTGCTATTTCCAAGACCAGTATAATTCCTAAGTGTTTTCTAAATATTTATCCTCATGTGCACAGACAAGCGTATTTCTTACCTCTTACCAAAGGAGCTTCTCTTTGAAGCAGACAGAAATAGTTATGGAAATTGATAACTAATCAAAGTGAAGAGAATGACTGTGGTTGCCCATCCCCAGTTGACACATCTACAACACGACACTTATACTCAAGACTAATGGAGCATCATAGAAGAAGGGGAAGAAGGATTTAAAGTGCCAAAGGATCAGAAGTCTAATGCAAGATTGAGTCTTCTGGACACCATGGGCTTGCTACATTCATAAAATTCAAGCAATATAACTGCTTAAACAAAATGTGAATGATGAAAACACCACTGTGGTTGGAAGGAATCAGATGGGACTACAGGTAATCAAAAATTCCTGAGAGGAAGAATTCCCCACGGATGAACATCCCAATGGGTTAAAGCATAAGAGGCCATAAATTTGAAAAGAAACAGGGAACATGGGAGGAGTGGAGGAGAAAAGGGGAGATTAGAAATGATACAATTGTATTTTATTTTGAAAATATATAATGCTAATTAAAAATTAAGAAGAGAAAAATGCAATAATGCAAACTCACACATTTAAAAGAAAAAATAGAGATGCAGCACTTGTAGCTAGAACTGATCTAACATCCTGAGAATGTCACCCAAATGTGGTGTGTTGGAAGAAACTGTAGTTTAGGATCATGTGATTCTTTTAAAAACATATCTTGCAGCAAGTGTTCATTGACAGGCTTTTCTCTTGAACCCAGGGCCATCAGAGGATGCCATAGACATAAGCCCTGAAATTCCTTCCTGGAGTAACATGTGTGCCTCCACACATGGAGGGTGCGTCCTTCCCTGAGCTGTGCATTCTGTTCAGATGGCACAGATAAACATGGATGAAGACAAGAGTCCAAAAGCTCTTGCTTTACAGTTGACATTTGGATGTAGAAGCAATTTGGAGGCACAAGGTTCGTGCTCCCTCGTGAGGTAATTAGTCCAGACAAGTGAGAACATCCTGATGTATGTGGTACAATGATCTCTAGGCTTCATGCCAAAACTAATAAAATCAGAATCTCTGGAAGATAGCCTAAAATTTACTGCCCCAAACAAGTCTGTGGTTTATTTTTATACACAATTTAAACATAAGTGTTTAATTTGTGCCTTCCCCCCAAAGACACACACACATGTACATACCTACAAACATGCACACACACTCACACAAATGCACACACACACACACACACACACACACACACACACACTGCATTTTTAGCTCCCTTTTAACAGCTGTAACACAAAGAAACCCACCTAAAAGTTTGTACTCTGAGTGACTCTAAAATGAACCCATGAGAAGCATGGTCAGCAAAAAATTCTCTTCCGGGTTTGAGCTCCTTTTCACTCAACTGTTTACCTAGTTGTGCCATTTTTTTTTTCATTTTATGAGGTCCCATTTGTCAGTTGCTGGCTTTAAGTCCCCAGGCAAAGGGAGGCCTGCTCAGTAGTCCTTTCCCAAACCTGTAATTTTAGGGAACTGTTTCCTTCTTGGTGTTTCAGGTTTCACGTTATGGGCTTTGATCCATTTGAAGTTAGTTTTCATGTAAAGTGACAGATGTGGGTCTAATTGTAGTCTTCTACATGTGGACATTGAGTTTTCCCAGAACCACTTGCTGAAGATACGTTCCTTTCTCATGTGTATGCTTTTGGCATCTTTGCCAAATGGCTACAATTAACATGCACTCCTGTTTGGGCCTTCTGTTTTGTTTTACAGATCTTCTTGGCTCTATTTATGTCAATCTCATGCTGCTTGTGTTACTATGGCTCAGTGCAATGTGTCTTGAGATCTGGAATAGCAATCCCTCCCTCCTTGTCATTTGTTCAGGCTTTCTTTCACTTTTCTTGTTTTTTTGTAATTCAAAGTGAATTTTCAGATAGTTTTTCTATTTGTGCAAAAATATTGTGAGGAATTTGTTTGGAATTACATTGAATTTGCAAATTCCTTTTATAGAATTGTCATTTTCACATTTATTCTTCCAATCCAAGTGTATAGGAGGCTTTTTCCTTTGCCTAATTTCTTCTTTAATCTCTTTCTTCAGAGATCTGCAGTTATAATTTTGGTTAGATTTATTCCTAGCCTTTCTGTGGTTGTTGTGAGTGGAAGTTTCACATGGGCTCTTTCTGGTTGCTGTTGGCACAGAGAAAGTTTACTGATTTCTGTGAGCTGTTCTTGTATCCTAACACTTTGCTGAATTCAGTAATAAATTTCAAAAGTTTTCTGGTGGGATTTTTAGGTTATCACATATAATATCAAATCAACTACAAACATAATTTTACCTCTTCTTTTCCTTTCTATTTCCCTTTAATGTCCTCCTTTTGTCTTATTGTTCTAGCTCATGCTTCAAGAACTATATTTAAAGGATGTAGGGATAGTGGAAATTCCTGTATCATTCATGGTTTTCTTGATATGGCTTCTGTTGTAGGAAGCTGCCTGTTCATTTCCTGGCTGCCACTATGCTGTGTGAACTGGACATGCAGGACCCACAGAAAAATGACTGCTGAACTTATTTAAAGGTGAGATGGTCCTTTAGGATTCCTACTTCATAAAAGAGTATACAAGATATTCTGCAGGACACAGAAGAAAGTAACTGAAAAACTGCCAATATAGGTGGAACTGTCTTTGAAAATTTCTGCTTCATGGAAAAGTCTGTCAGATACTATGGGCCTGTAGGCTGAAGATGAGTGCCCACAACATCACAGAAGAGCTTTGGGTGACTGTCCAGGCAATGAGATATCTCTGTCAATTCTAGAGTTTTAGAAGTTGTTTACAATGCACTTCCTGTTTACTTAGTTAATATTATATCCTTCTATATTCTTTCATGGAGTTGAAGAATAGACAGTTATAGTTTTCCTTAGTTATGATAAAAGATAAAGTAGATATAAATATTGTAACTGTAATTCTTGCTTGATACCTGTTTTGTTATATGCAATTTTACTCTGTTAAAGTTAAAACCTTATTTTTTATTTAAACAGAAAAGAGGAAATGGTATGGGAAGTCCTTCTGTATGTGTTGCTTTTATTGGTGAATGAATAAAAAAGTTGCTTCCAACCAATGGCTTAACAGAATATAGCCATGCTGGAATATATGTAGAGTCAAAGAGATGCCATGTAGCTCCACAAAAGACAGACACTGGACAGAACCTTGCTAGTAAATCACAGCCACATGGCAATACACAGATTAATAGAACTGGGTTAAATTAAGATGCAAGAGCTAGCCAATAAGAAGCTAGATCAAATAGACTGAGCAGCGATTTAATTAATACGGTTTCTGTGTGGCTGAGCAGATGGGAACAAACAAGCAGCCTCCTATAACAGACTTCAAATTTTTCTCAATGAAGTATAATATTAGTCCTGGGTTTTTCATATATAGTCTTTGTTATATTGAGGTATGTTTCATATAGTCCTACTATCTCTAGAATATTCATCATTAAAGTATGTTTGATTTTGTCAAAAAGTATTTCTGCGTCTATTGAGATAATCATGTAATTTTGTCTTTTAGCTCATTTACGTATTTTTTTTTAAATCAGTGGTTCTCAACCTTCCTAATGCTACAACCCTTTAAAACAGATCCTCATGTTGTAGTGACCTCCAACTGCAACATTATTTCATTGCTACCTCATAGCTGTAATTTTGCTGTTGTTATGAATCATAATGTAAATATCTGATAGGGCAAGGTATCTGATGTGTGGTCCCTGTGAGGGTCAGGTTGAGAACCACTGAATTAAATCTATTGATTTATGTATGTTGAACTAGTCCTGTATCTCTAGGATGAAGCCAACTTGATTGTGATTAATGATGGTTTTGGTATGTGTCTGCATAGAGTGTGTAAACATTTTATTGGGGATAGTGTCATCTATGTTTATCAGGGACATTGTCCTTCTTCTTATGTCTATGAAGTAACACTTGATTCATTGAGGAGTTTGGAAGAATCTCTTTGTTTCAATTTTTTTATAATATTGAAATATTCATTTTAGATCTTTGAAAGTCTGGTAGAGTTCTGGTGTGAACCATCTGGGCCTGGGATTTTTAACTGGAAATTTCTATCTCCTCATTTGTTATGGGTCTGTGTGGGTTGTTGACCTTTCTTGGCTTAGTTTTAATAGTTTGGCTAAAATTAGAATTCTATCCAATTTTTTTTGTAGATCTTCTGTCTTAATAGAGTACAAATTTTAAACTATTCTCATAATTCTCCAAATTTTTTTGCTTATAATATTTCCTTATTCATTTCAGATTCTGTTGGTTTTGGTTATTTCTTTCTTTCTTTCAGTTAATTGGGTAAAGGGTCTCTCAGTTTTATTTATCATCTCAAAGATCCAGATCTTAGACTTAACAATTCCTGTTCCTGGTTTTTTTTTTTTTTTTTTTTTTGTGTGTGTGTGTGTGTGTGTGTGTCTGTTTCATTGATTTCTGTTCTGATTCTTATTAGTTCTTGTCATCTGGCAGGTTTGAGTTTAGTTTGTTCTTGTTTTTTGAAATTCTCTTACACATTAACTTATGCTTTTGTGTGCATTCTTATTTTTAATATAGAATCTTAGAGTTATGGATTTACCTTATATCTGCTTTTCATGTGTTTCAGTAATTGTTCTGTGTCATATTATCATTTTTATTTAGTTTTTGGGACTCATTTATTTTTAACTTCTTTTTTAACCTATTCACTGATGAGATGTTCAATACCCACAAGTTTTTGTACTTATTAGAGATTTGTGTCTAGCTGCTGATTCTGGGTGCTAATGCATTGTTGCAAAATAGGCTAGATGGAGTATAACCTATTTCAGTTCTTTTGATTTTGTAAAGATTTGTTTTGTGTTTTAGAGATTTATCCATGACTTTTTGGTTGAATGTATATTCTTTCATGTTGGAGTGAGATAGTCTATAGATATGTATTAGGTCATTTGATGTATGACATCATTTAATTGCACTGATTTGCTTTTCATTTTTTCAAGAACTAAAAAAAAAGTCAAGAAAACAAATGACCCAATAAAAAGTAGGCCATGAATCTTAACAGAGAGTTCTCAAAGAAAAAATAAAAATTCCTAAGGAATAGCTTTTTTAAAATGTTCATCATCCTTAGCAACTAGAAAATGCAAATCAGGAAAAAATTTAAATTTCTTCTCACTACAGTCATGGTAAAGATTAACAAAACAACTGACAGCATATGCTGGAGAGGATGTGGATGAACGTGGACACTCATTCACTGCTGAGGGGATTACAAACCGGTGCAGCCACTCTGGAAACAAGTGTGGAAAGCTTCCAAAATTCTAAAAGTAAATCTAACATATAAGAAAGGTAAGTGATTCCTTGGTATTTCCCCAAAGGACTCAACATCCTACTCCACCCATACTGTTTGGCCATGTTCATTGTGCCTCTCTTCACAATAGTTAGGAAGTAGAAAAAAGTCTAAATATCATCCAGCTGACAAAGTGATAATGAAAATGTGGTAAATGTACACTATGGGACAATATTCAGCTGTAGTAGAAATTATATTATAACATTTGAGGTGAAATGGGTGGAACTAGAAAATATCATATTGACTGAAGTAATAGACCCCAAGAGACAAATATAACATGTTCTTGCTCACCTGAGGTTCATAGCTACAAATCTTCAAATGTGAATATAACCTGAAATAACAAAAGTAACTAATAAAATAATAAAGGATTATGGGGGTACTATTAGAGAGGGCAATATTAGGACACAAGTGATAAGAAGGAGTATTGGGGACCAGCCTCAACAAAAATACCTCTTGTCGGGGTAGAGGCATGTGAATTTATAAATATAGTGAAGAAAATGAAGATGCAAATGAAAATAATAAAATGGAGAAACATAGAATAGTATTGGAAGGAAATTCCAGTGAGTACTGAAATTCACCCATGTTTAATATCACCCATGTTTAATTGTGTTAAATACACCTGGCTCCAAAAGGTAGGAATAAGACAGAAAACTGCATTAAGATGATACAAGGAAATGAATAGACCAGTTGAAGGTTGTTTGGGCTACATACAAAGTTAAATATTCTGTTGCTAGAACAAAACAAGTCATGCTCACACCCTAGACCAAAACATTCTGTAGGCAAGCACCCTGGGTAGAACCCAATGTTATCTCCATAAGGAACTGGACTCTTAGTCAGACCCTTAACTTTTGTTTGGGGTAGAAACACATGTACTTCTCTGTTCCTGAAATACAAGGTCTGGATATTAGCCACATCTGTTAACAATAACCTTGAGAGAGCAGAAATCTCTGAGCTAAATCTAGGTGGGATCTTTGCTTGAGGTAGAAACACAATAACCTTGAAGGAATAAAGGTAACTTCCAATTCTGACCTTTGGTCAATATGGAAATAGGCTCACATTTTTGGGCTTCCACAAAGGAGGAAAATGTAAAAATTGGGGAGATTTAATTGGGAAAGGGAGAGGGAAGTCAATATAAGAAGATAGGGAAGGAAAGGGGGGAAACACTAAAAATTTGTAGAAACTATAGAGAACAATATTATTTCTTATTTACCCAAATTTATATAAAGGAATATAAGTATGGATATATACATATACATTTAATAAAGTTATGCCCCTTAGACTGACAATTTGAAAAAGAGTCATTTAATATATAGCAAAAAAAAAGTTCTTGGCATGAGAAATCCCCTTATGAGTTTTTGTGAGAGAAATTTAAGAGAATCCACAAACAGTATGGGCTAATTCCACTTAGTTGTTTCCCAAAGATTGAAGGCTAGTCCCTATTGCTGAAGACAGCACACACTTTAGACAGAGAATTTGGAGTAATCAGGCTAGATCTGATTCAAAAGTCTATACTAAAGGACTATCTTTTGTAGCTTCAGAAAGCACTATACAAAGATGCCAAGGTACAGAAGCAACCAATAATCCTACCTATCTATGATGCTTATGAGCCAAAATAATGACCAGCATGACAAAATATCCTGAAAGGTGTAATAGTGGCATTTATATCTTGGTGATAACCAACAACTCTTTAATTGGATTTCAAGCCTTCTCAATAAGGAAATCATGCTTAATCCTGAAACAGTGAACAACCTGTGGCTAATGGATCATGAATCTTAGATGAGAACTTTCTATTACCTTTACTAAACCAATATAATTCCTAACTGCATTCTAAATACTTATACCTGCAGATAAGTATAGCCCTCACCACTCATCAAATAATCTTCTCTTTGCAGCAGATGGAGACCATTATGAAAAACATACAACTGGTCAAGATACAAAAAACAACTGACATCCCAGAGTCAGTGGGTTCATCTAAACAGAACTCTTTCATATAAGGCTTAGAGGGAACAGGCAGATTATAAGAACCAGGAAGTCTGTTGTCAGATAATGCTTCCTAGAAATGACAGGGAAGCTAGACCCATGATATCTCAACATTATGACTGCCTAAACAGGACCTGAACAATGACAATAACAAAAGATAGGCTATTGTGAGGAAGCTAAATCTCATGGGGTTTCATTCTTTGACCAAGAACTATAGGCAACTAAGAATCAAGGAGAAAAGGAAAAATAGCTACTTCCAGGGATGAGCTCCTTGATTCGTTGCCCAAATACAAGTAGTCAGCCCTAAAATCCTATGCATGTAAGCAATACTAAACGAACTGAGCAGATTGTTCATATATTTAGGTGTGTGTGTGTGTGTGTGTGTGTGTGTGTGTAACTATGACCAATGACAAAGAAAAATAGAGAGGCTTTTAATTTGATGGGTAATAAGGATGGTGTGAGGAAGGGGTGGGAAGGAAGAAAGGGAAGAAATAATCATATTTTAATTTAAATATATGTTAAGATAAAAATAAAATAAAATGATCCTAAGAAATCTGCCTCCTTCCAAATATTTACCTATGTGTGGACATCCCATTCAGGCTTTTCAGAATTATCTCACAATCACCTTCTTTGTGAACCTGTGCTTAGGCTCAAACCTTTCAGGCTCATTATAACTATAAATGTTGCTTAAAGTACTAGAAACATATTTCTTATTGTTTCAAAAGCTTGCAGAGAGAAAAAAACAAATTGATAGCCACACATTCTATGATTGTACACATAAAACAATCTCTTTGCATTGTTGTACAATGTGTTCAGCCAAACAATGGGTATCACAGTGATGTTCACTGGCATGATTTTCCAGAGGCATTCAAAAGGTCCAGAGAAAATAAACTTAATCTGTGATGACATTTAAGTCCATCCAAATGTTCAACCATTATTTTGTTCATGTGTTCATTTGTACAAATACAATGTGTGCAAAACAAAAGGTCAATATGCATATATGATATTGGATAATAAGTCCCAGTTAGAACTATTAAGTAAACTAGCTTATTGGTGATTCACACTGTAGTGAGACCCAGAAACTGCATGACTTGAGGTAAATTATACTCTCCAAAACATTTCACTGTACCCGGAGGGTGGAGGCTCTCAGTCATGGATGAGTGGTTTTCAAGCAGGAAAGAGAGTGTGGTGAGGACAACCCTGAGACACTGCTTTGTGAGTTAGGAAAGTGTGGATGTGTGCAAAACTCCTCAGTGTCACTATGCCAGGGCACTGTGTGTGGACCATTTGCACACTTACAAATCTTTTTTGCTTTGTGATACACATATATGCATTTCAGATTGGCTAATCCTTAACAAACATTTATAATTCTTCATGCCAAGTATTATTCAGCCAGCCCTAAAGGCAATCCCATTTTATTTCCGTCAGACTCTATTAGACCAGGATTGACCCCTAATGCATGTACTGTCTTTGCGGATCCCACTCTCTATGAAGAGATACCTTGCTCAGTCTAGGCACAGGGTGGGGGGCAGCTTGGTCCTTCTTTAATGAGGTGATGTGATAGGACAAACTTAGTTGACTTCCCAGGGGAGACCTTACCCTCGCTGAGGAAGCCTTACCCTCTCTGAGGAAGCCTTACCCTCTTTGAGGAATGAATGGGAGAAGAATGTGGGGGGAATGGGAATAAAAAAAGGAGGGGGTCCTGGGATTGGTATGTAAAAATACAAAACTCTGACAATTGTGTTAGTCATCATTCAATTACTATAACAAAATATTTATATACTTAAATTATGAGGAGAAAATTTTATTTCGACTTATTGTTTGAGAGGTACATGTCTATAATTGGCCACTTCCATCATTAAGGCCTTTGGTGCAGGTGCCAGATGGTTTGACAGGGGACAAAGAAAATTTTCTTACCTCAGAAGTCGCACCCAATAAAGATATAAATCCCCCCACTAAGGTTTGCACCACCTCCTAAGAGCTCTACCCTGACTACCAATCCTTTAACACAAGGGCTGTCATGTATGCATCAAGGTCCAAACTACAGCATGCAGAGTATGTGAATACTATCCTGGGAGCAGCAGCTTCCAGGATGAGATGCCTTCTGAAGGAAAATTGTGGTCTTGCTTCAGAGTCATGTGCTGAGACCAGGGTTGTGTGTCCATGTGCAAATCACAAATTACAAACAAAGAGACTGATGTCATATGTATTTTATTGGGTCTGCAAAGCATAGGGAAAGACAAAGGGAGATGATTTTCTTTTATTTTTATTTAAAATGTTGAATGTATCCTAAAAGGTGTGCATATAATAAATATGCAGGTGGATGAATTTTTAGAAATAACCTCTAATTTATAGGCATGCTTTAGAAAAATATTTCAGAAAATGCATTGAAAGTGTTGTTTGGTAAAAGTCATGTCATCAACTTGTCTTATAAATATTTATGTTGATACACAGAGACTTGGGCTTCTCTCAGCCTTGGTCAAAAAAACCTCTTTTTTCAGCGGCAGTGGTTAGTGCAGACTCATAACTTGTCAAGGTTCTGAAAAAGAGTAACTGTTAGTGTCCAGACATAAATAGGACATCTATATCAACCTCTCTGAAAAACCCAAAGGTTCAGGAAACACCATGGAAGTGCGGGAGAAAGGATGTAAGATCAGAGGTTGGGCAGAGTGCCTTGAAATACCATCTGGCAAACGTGGCATGGCTATTCCTGCAGGAACTCACAAGAACCATGATTACCAGGACAAGATCAAGCTTGTAAAAGTCCAGAGTGGACAAGGTGGATTTCCTAGGGTCCCTTCCCTAACCAAGATGCTTTTTCTAAGTGATTTCAGTTAGGGTAGGGAGAGTCACTTTTTACTTAGAGGTCACCTATGCCCTAGTGAACGGCCCCACGCTGATGCACAGGCAGGACTAATTGGACTCAATAGATTATATACTTGGAAGAAAGAAAGAAGGAAAGGAAGGAAGAGTGGAAGGAAGAGAGGAAGGAAGGAAGGAAGGGAGGGAGGGAGGGAGGGAGGGAGGGAGGGAGGGAGGGAGGAAGGAAGGAAGGAAGGGAGGAAGGAAGGAAGGAAGGAAGGAAGGAAGGAAGGAAGGAAGGAAGGAAGGAAGGAAAAAGGGGGAGAGGGAGCGAGGGAGGAAGAAAAGAATGAACTGGAGAGATCCATCCATTTAGTTTTTAAGAGTACTCACTGTTCTTGCAGAGGACACTTGGGTTTGATTCTCAGCACCCACATGGTGGCTCACAATCATAACTCAGTCCCATTACATCCAATGCTCTCTTCTGACTTCCACAGACACTGGACATTTATTGATGCAATCTATACATATAAGCAAAGCACTGAGGACCCTAAGAGAGACGTACATGAATCTCCTCTACATGGGAAATAAAGAAAAGCAAGATCTCCTGTGTAAATTGGGAGCATGGGGATCATGGGAAAGGATAGAAGGGAAGAGGGAAAGAAGGGAGGGGAGCAGAGAAAAATATATATCACAATAAAAGCAATTTAAAAAAGAAGAAAAATAAATAAATAAAATAGATAAATTTAAAAGAAAAAGACAGATATTAACTTGAAAGGAAGATGTTTTGAGGGTGCTAGTAATAATTAGAGGAGAAGAGTGAGGGTACATATGATCAAAATATATTTCATACCTGCATTAAAGTTTCAAAGCAGACAAAAGTTATTAAAGATAAATAATCTCAATGTATAATTTTCTGAAACACATTTGTGAACATTTATTTGATGGTCTTAAACACAGAGCCCTAAAAATTCATTTTCCCTAACAATCTTCCCCATAACATCCTGGCCTTGATAATTGTTTCACTTTTTCTTCCTAGAGCCAATTCCCACAGAAGACATCTTCCATCTGCCTCAGGCTGGGGGAGCCTTTCACTGCAGCTTCCTTGAGAAGCAGAGTTATTAATCCCCAGTGTCCTAGCCAGCTAGCACTAGCTTGTTTGATGGGGGAGCGGTATTCCCTAGCTGCAGAATGCTTTAAGACATTTTTTCAGTACTTCTAATAATTCTGCTTCATCTGGTCACAGAAAACCCTCACTAGAGAGTAGAGTTGGAGACAGGTTCATGGAGAGCACAGTGCTGAAGGCTTTAAGATGCACCCGAGGAGATGAAGCTTTACCGTGTTTTTATTCTCTCCCATAACTTCCTCTTCTCTGTGTCTTCATTTCTCAATCAGTTGGTGAGGGGATTTCTTAATATTCAATTTAGAAGCAGATATTGCCATCCATCTCTTCAGAGCATAAAGAGGAAACCAACTACGTTCGGAAAGGTGTTTCTAGGTGCAATATGACCTGTCAGTGATGTCTGGAGACAGGTCTCCTCCATCTTCTTTGCTCAAAGCAGAACACTCTAGACACACTCCATGGGCCCAGAACTCAGCTTCCTTACTCTATACCAGTGCCTCAATATCCCTGAGGCTGCTATAGGGCACATCACAGAAGCACTCAAAGCAGAGATGTGGATCACAGAGCATGCATAAGAGAAAAGTGCCATCCATCTCTCTCTCTCTCTCTCTCTCTCTCTCTCTCTCTCTCTCTCTCTCTCTCTCTCACACACACACACACACACACACACACACACACCAGAACTACTCATGAGAAGCATCTAATTTAGTGGACCAGGAAACAGTCCCAAAGCAGGAAATTCTAACTTTCTCTATATGAAGGCCCTCCCTTGCCCTCACCCAGATTCTGCAGGTGTTCTAGCATGAGAGAAGATGCATTTTAAGTGAGCTGAGCACGAAAGGGTTCCCAGCATAAGAGGTGATACTGGATTATGTAGATGGAGTATTAAAGGCATCCTGCTTATAAGGGAAAAGACACGGAGAAACAGCAGAGCCAGCAACAGAGCTCCTAGTAGGGACACACAGTGAGTCATTAACCTCAGAAATGCTTTATGCTAAGGAAAAACAGAAAATGCCCAAATGCCCATAACTAAGATGGAGAGCTATATGAAGATGGAAGGGACTAGGCTCTCACTCCTCCAGGCAGATCCTGTCACATCCCGATCTTGTGCAGTCCTGCACTCATCCTCAGAGTCAGACTCTCCCAGAATCTGTATCTGAACCCCAGCTGCTTCACCTTGAACAGGATAAATGACGAGGTTTAGATCTGTTCCCTTGTTGGCAAAGTGGGAGTAGTGATATCTTTGGATAGTGAGATCAGGAAGATGGAGACTAACAAATAATGACATGAAAAATCAATAACATCAATCCAGATTCCTCTAAGATGATACTAAAGCAACATAATAACTTTCTCCTGCTACTAGGTAGGGATCAGAGAGTGACCCACAAGACAAAGATGGATGTATTAAAGAACATCTTTTCAGGAAAGCACCCTCTGGTAATTCTCCTCACAATCAAGCAGGTTATAATTGGCAGAAAGTAAACATAAAGCAAATGAGAACTTGGCCTAGCCGGCCATGAGGAGATACTAAGGAATTGCAGGTCTCCAGCCTCCAGGGATGGTAACTGCTTTAGCACGTGCTTCCAACCTGGCAGGTCTGCACCATTCTAGCTACAGCAGCAGGGCAGGTGCAAGCGTCTCTAAACTGCGTGTGCTATTTTGAGCAGATGGAAAGAGTCCTGACGCTATTCCCAGAGTCTTGGCTCTCCCTCATTCATCGTCAGTCAACTTTGGATTGGCTCCTGATCGTTTTGTAAATTCTTAATTCTCAACCATGAGCCATGCATGCCCACGCTCCTTCAAAGGGCCTTATGTTCATTTTAATAATCAACTGGAGAAAACACCAGAAGGCAGGTACATATGCTGAGAAGTCCCTTGATCTTCCTGAAGGTTCATTTGGGCAATTGGACTGCTGTCTTGGAGTTCAAGCTATGTTCAGCTTCTCTGTGTACAGTGGGAAGGGAATGAAGGCATCCTCCTTTGGCCACTGAGAGTATTGGTTACTTTTCTCCTTGTTGCAACATAATACCTGACAAAACTTCTTAAGGAAGAGGGGGTTTATTTAGAGTTTTAGTTCATTATGGCAAGGAAGTCATGACATTGGGCAGTTAATGCAGCTAGCTCGTGACTCAGCTGGTCACAATGCATCTGTTGTCAGGAACAGAGAGCATCGAGTGTTCCTACTTAGACTTCTCCTCAGACGCCTCCTTTTTACTCAGTACAGGGCAACACAAGGAATGATGTTCCCCACATTTTTGACAGGTTGACCCATCTCAGTAAACCTAATCAAAATAACCCTTCAAATGCATGTCTTATCTGTTGATTGTTCTAGATTTTTATCGAGCTGACACTAGTTTTTAACCAATGCACTGAACATCCATACAGAGAACTGCCTGTTTGTATCACCCTGGCTGTGATCAGACTCCTGTAATTTGTTAAGGCCTCTGTGTCCTGAGCTGGGCCCAGGGCATAGTCTTTTTCAACTTTTTCTTTCTCCAAGACAGGGTTTTCTCTGTAGTTTTGAAGCCTGTCCTGGAACTAGCTCTCATAGACAAGGCCGGCCTCAAACTCACAGAGATCCACCTGCCTCTGCCTCCCAAGTGCTGGGATTAAAGGCATGCACCACCACTGCCGGGCACACATGATCTTTTTCAATAGAGACTTGAGTGTCTTCTAGGAGTTATTCAAAACTCTTGGCCCTCCTGCTTCCAGGACATTTTCTAGGCAACAGCAGCCCCAGCCTCTTTACAAAGACATCAATCAGTCTCTCAAGGGCACTCGACCTGGTCACATCTAGACTCACTCTAGACTCACAGACATCCTAGAGGAGGGCTTACAACCCAATGGGGCAAGGCATGCTGTCATATGCCTGGAATTTTTCCATCCTACAAAAGGACCAGAGGGAAATACCTCTTACCTTGCTCTATGTCAGTAAACATGGGCTCAGATAGTGTTTCAGTGGCAGATGTGTTAGATCATTAGGCATTGCGATTCCCTCTGTCTGACAAAATCACTTACTCTTATGGGTCCCCTTGCATGGAATGAGTTCATGAAACTCTCTGTGGACGGGACCCCCCATAGATAAATCTCTTTCTTGCTTTTCTATCATACATCTTGTTTTAATCTTTTTTCTTTCATCTTGGGTTTAGAGAGTAATGGCAGGAGGACCCATGCCATGAGCAGACCACTGTTGTTGTGTGTTTCTCTCCCTGTAAGACTCTTGGTACCAGACTTTAAAAGGTGAGCAGCACCTGCTACTAAGCAGCTCAGTCACCATCTTCAATAGGTCAATTAGACCTGCAAGTAAAACTGAGAAGAGGGGCAAGAATATTTATTCAGTGTAGCCACATTAAGAAGAAAAATACTATTAGAAGGAAACACAGGCAGTACCCTGGCAAGATATATATCCAGCAAATAATTTTCTGTATTTAACTCCATTAGTTCAGGAATTAAGGCCAACAGTTGACAAACGGGACTTTATAAAGCTAAAAACCATCTGTAAAAGTCTGTAACAGCAAAGGAAGCAATTAATCTAGTGAAGAGGAATCCCACCGAGTGGGAGAGAATCTTCGCCAGCTGTACATCTGATAGAGAATTAATATCCAGAATATACTTGAATCCAAAAACCAAAAACAAAGAGTTAGGAAAACAAATGACTTCACTAATTAAAGTAGACTCTGGATCTGAACAGAGAGTTCTTAAAATAGGAAATAAAAATCTCTAAGAAATATCTTTAACAGTGTTCAACATCCTTGCCAATACAGAAATGCGAAATGAAACTATTTTGATATCTCATCTTGCCCCTGTCAGAAGGGCTAAGTTCAACAAAACAAGTGACAACAGAGTTGGATAGAATGAGAGGAAAAGGAACACTCATTCGCTATTGATGGGACTGCAAAGTGATGCAACCGCTCTGAAAATCGGTATGGAGAGTTCTCAAACAGCTGAACTAGATCTACCATAAAATCCAGCCATACCACTCCTGAGAATATGCCTCAGAGGACTTGACATCCTACTTCATAGACAATTGCGCAGCCATATTTTTTGCCATTCAATTCACAATAGTGGAAACAACCTTAATAGCCTTCAGCAGATGAATGGATGATGAAAATATGGTACATATACACAATGGAATTTTATTCAGCTGTGAAGAACAACGTAATTATGAAGTTTTCAGTTAAATGGATGGAACTATAAAACATAATGAGTAGGCCAGCTCAGGCTCAGAAGGACAAATGCTGCATGCTCTCTTTTACTTGTTGACCCTAGTTCCACATCTTCAGACTTGGGTATTTTCATACTCAGAAAGTAAAAAGGGATCATAGAGAGGAGGATAGTAAGAGTTCAAGTGAAGAGGATACTAGGACACGCTTGCTATTAAAGGAGGATGAGAAAACAAGGGCTGGGGGCTTTAACTGGGAAGAGGGATGAGAGAGCAACATAAAGGGAAGAGAGTCAGGAGAAATAAATAACACTAAAGATACTTGAGAAATCATGGGGCAAAGAGTTGTTTTATATTTATTTAAAAATACAGGGCTGACGTTTGTTATGGGATAGTTAATTGCTTTTCTTTTTCCTGAGGAAGGCTTTCTCTCCCACTCTCGGCACTCCTTGGTTGCCTGTAGGTCTTTGTAGAGGGATTCCACGTGTCTACTATTGCTGTCCATGTTCAACTCATGCTTTGGTAATCATGGTAATGAGACTTTATGACATATAAATAACATACAGACTGAGGATGTTGTACTTGTGTAGTTAGTAATGTGTATATGTGTGTGTGTACATGTGTATGTGTACATATACATAATTTAAATGAAGTTATTCTACTAGGGATGTTAATGTTTCCTCCAAGAGCTATAGACTACCTATCAAAATCCCCAGTACCATGTGTGGTAAATCTCTCAAGTTACTCCTAAAAGTAATACAGGCTATTATTATTGCTCTTGGTTGTCAGCCTATTGATAAAGACACTACACAATTTTGAGATAGACTTGGAGTAATCGAGCTAAGGCTGACCTGAAACCCTTAGCTAAGGAGTAGCTTCTATAACCTACAAAAGGAAAAGAGCAATCAACAGTCCCACCATCTGCAAAGCCTGAGAACCACATCAAGAGATCAACATAAGATGCAGTAAACAACAGATACCTAATCGGACTTAAGGCCACTCAATAGGAAGGAATCCATGCCTGGGATTATAATCATACACAGCTATATATGACTGGAGAAATCATGGGACCTAGAGGAGAACATACTACTGTCATTTTTCTAAACCAGTATAATTTCTAAATTCCCTATCAATACTAATCCTTACATCCACAGATTGAGCATAGAAGAAATAATGAGTTTTAAGGGAATTGGAGGAGACATGGGAAAAATTGGGGAAGGAAAACAGGTGGAAATGTTGTAAGTAGTAGTTAGTACTCACGGAGACAATTTTCAAAAAGAATTTTTTAATTAAACAACATGGTCACAGTAAGCCTTCAAGTCCATTTTCTGGGTTCTGAGGTTCAGATGTGACTAAAGAGCTAGAAGTGTGCATAGTTAAGTTGTCCTGGTCAGGCCGTGCTCACACTCACTCTCGTGGCTCCGCTGCACTCTCAAGAAGATACAACAGCTCTTCAGAACCATATGAATCTTTCCCTGGGAACAAACTTTGCACTTGCCTGGCATGAAATCCTCAGCATTTTTCTTCTCTCAACAAGACATTCCTAGGGAAATTCTAATCTCATGAAGACCATTGTTTAAATAGTATAATAGACAAAAGAAGTAGCTTGGCATATCTTCATTACTGCCAGGACAGTTACATCCAGAAATCTACGCTCAATTTATTGCTCTGAATATTGGTATTGGCCTTCCTGGTCATTATACTTATCTCAATTTTCACTGTGTAATTTTCTACTCAAATTTAAAAATCTGTGTCTATATATTTTATTTTAAGCATGCAAATAAAATATTGTCCAGTAAAGAACCATGAATGACTAACACCTAATGAAGACAGAAGGGTTTAACTGTGTCTATATATTTTACTTTAAGCATGCAAATAGCATATTGTCCAGTAAAGAACCCTGAACTACTAACGCTTAATGAAGACAGAGGAGTTTAACAATGCAAAATCATATGCCTAATGAACTTAATGGTACCATTCTTTCAAGCTGTTAAAAAGTTCTTATGAATATCATTTATTCTCTAGATGAATTTGGCATATCTTTTTAAAACACATAATAAAAAATAAAGATAGCTTTTGAATGAACTAAACTTCTAAATTAGGGAAACTTGCATTACTGAACTTGTGCCAACTTCTAGTTTGTTTTCTCTGCCCTTAAATTATATGTGTGAGTAGAGCAGTGTGTAGTTCAGATTGAGCTGATGTCAGTCATGGAACCAAATGTTCAGAAGGGTTCAGTCAGTGTGGTCTTTTATGAACAGGGTCCCTATGAGGTGTGGTCTCTGAGCGTGCCACTCTGGGAGAAGTTCACTAAGGCAGCCACCAAGTAGGAAGGTGAGTTTCAATCCTAGCCTCTTCCATAAGTTCTCATAAGGTCTGACAGATGCTTCACCTCTGGGAAATACAAAAGGTTCTTTGTTGCTTCTGTGGTATTTAGGGCCTTGTAGAAAAAAAATATTAATAAGTATAAGAAATATTTTTAAGATTCAGGGATCTTTATGCAAAAGAATAATCACAGAGTAGAATGAGAAATTCAATGGGTGCACCTGTGCACTCCAGATGATGTAACACAGTATCATAGATGCAACAGCTCTAAGAAGAGATGTATCTTGAAGAGTAGAAACCTAACACCAAAGCACCACGATTTGATTTCTCGAGAGTGTCTTTGCCTGTTACACAAAAGGTACCTTCCCGCTGTGTTTGTGATTAAAGGGATAGGTGTCTGAAAGTCCTGTCAGAAGAGAATTAATCATCGTCATTAAGCCCTGTCTCCATCAACACATCACCTCCCAAAGTCTCTGTCTCCTAATACTATCAGTTGGGGAATAAAGATTTCAATATATACATTTAGAGAAAACAGATCTTTCAGACAGTATCAAAACCTCAAACAAACCTCTCTTACCTCTTTCCAGAAAGAGCATTTGGGGTGTTTTAGAGACCCCCTCATCTTTGGAAGACCTAGTTTGGTCTCCATCAGGAAATAACATTTTAGGAGAATGTTCTGCTCCCGTGAGGCACAGTTTCAATAGCCTGGTCAGATTTGGTTCTGCAACTCCTTCAAACCCCTCTTGGATGTATGTCAACAGTAAGTTCTTTTTAACCCAGAGACTCCAGTGATGTACTGTTGCACTTACAGTGTAGTGGGAGATCTGGCTGCATTATGAATGGCATCACTAGGCCAGGGCCTGGTGTGGGATGGGTGTTCATCCATAGAAATGATAACTGTCAGTACTCATTTTCTTCACAGCCATTTCAGACTACTTGTGAAGACAAACATTTTAATTAAGAAGAAGCCTTTGTAATTTAAATAAATATTATAGCCAGCATTCAGTTAATTTGTGAACACATTTGACTTCCATTTCTAATTACTTGCACATGTTATTGACATAACAATTAAACACACACACTGAAAACTATTCAGTCTATGAGGTCAAGGGCAGTGTGTATCAAAGATACAGCTAGGGTTTGTTAAGCCATTCATAAATGGCTATGAGAGTCTTTCTTTCAATCTGAATTATTGTTTGAGGTTGAATTTTTAGGCTTGAAAACAATTTAATAGTGAGAAGAAGTATGTTAATTTCATTCTGATCTTTCCTCTGGATATGCACATATATATTTAGCTCATGAAAATATGCCAAGTTCTATGGGTGTTTGTAACTATTATGCATCAATAAGTAGCTGAAGAAAGTTGTTTTAATCTGTCAAAAATCAGATGTCCTGTCACTGTAGGTGTCTCTCATTATGATGTTGGATTGTTGGATAATATAAAACACAAAACAGATTTCATTAGATCAATAACAACAGGAAAGAAGATTTCAGGACAAAACTCAGCTCACCTCTGAAGACAGCAAAGATAGCACAAGGATTTTAGACAATGAACATTGGGGGTTAGTGGGTGAAAATGACTAAGAAAATTCAATTGGACATCAAGGATGAGAAATTATAGCTTAAATTAACTAATGAGAAATACTATAGTTAAATCATAGTTTCCAAAAGGTCTGTGTATTAAAGTGTTTGTCACTAGAGCATCAATTTTGAAAAATGGTTAAATGTTTGGAGGTGGAAACTCTTGCAAAGTCATCAGATTATTGTTTGTTATTATTGACCCACAAATGGAACTGTGGGTCATCAGCCCCTTCTTCTATCACTTGGTTCCACCTTCTGCTCCAAGATGGTTTTCTTCCTATTGAGGAAAGCAACTGGACCTATGTAACAAAGACTAGTATCTCCAAAACTGTGAGCCAAAGTAAGCTTTCTCTGTATATGTGTTAATTTATCTCAGCTATTTAATATAATACAAGAATCACAGACAAAAACTTAGTTAATGTAAGACACCTACTAAAGGCAAGCCAAAGGTGAGGCAATTATTATTAATCAGGATTCTTTTTTTTTATTGAAAAAAAATTTTCCCATTTCCTCCTCGCCTCCCATTTCCCTCCCCCTCCTCCCGCCCCTCTCCCCCTGCCCCCACTCCTCTTCTCCTCCCTCTCCAGTCCCAAGAGCAGTCAGGGTTCCCTGCCCTGTGGAAAGTCCAAGGTCCTCCCACCTCCATCCAGGTCTAGGAAGGTGACCATCCAAACTGTCTAGACTCCCACAAAGCCAGAACATGAAGTAGGATCAAAACCCCGTGCCATTCTCCTTGGCCTCTCATCATCTCTCATTGTCCGCCATGTTCGGAGAGTCCGGTTTTATCCCATGCTTTTTCAGTCGCAGTCCAGCTGGCCTTGGTGAGCTCCCAATAGATTGGCCCCACTGTCTCAGTGGTTGGGTGCTTAACTCTTAAAAGTAGACCTGGCAGTTCTTCCTGCTTGTCCTCGCCTTGCCAGCATGTCCATTTCTTCACTGAATTGAAGCCTACTTCTTCAGGATTCCAGCACACACAGAAGACCAGCTGAGACATCCAGCCTTGTGAGACTAAATAACTACCTGATTCTTAGACTTTCCATTCACAGCCAGCCATTGTTGGATTAGTTGGACTGCAGCCGCCCATGCTTTTCCAGTTCATCACAGGCCCTACTGCTAGACCCTGGACCAAGGCCACTCACGTGTAGACCATGACTGTCTAAAGAACATCTCATTTCCCACTCTGCTGCAAGGTCCTGCCCCAAACCCAGTGGATTTCCACGACTCAGGCATAGACCACAACAGCCAGAACAGACTTCAGCTGCTCAGATGCAGGCCATGCCAGTCAGAACAAGTGCAAGCCATACCCATCAGAAGAACAGAAGAACGGAGACCCTCTATTGCACCAAATGCCAAGATAACTGCCAAACAACCAGCTCCCAACTTGGACAGAGACTCCCTACTAGATTAGCAGTGACGCCAGCCACCAGAAATCTAGGCCACATAGACTAGAAAACCAAACAAAAAACAGATATCAAAGAACAAAACACCCCTCCAGACTTAATTATCTCAAATGCATATGCCTAAATACTGGTGTAAAAATACAATCAACAACAGCCAGAATTATAGGGCACCACCAAAGCCCGTCTATCCTATGACAGCACGACCTCAATAATCCAGTGAAGCCGAAGCACAAGAAATGACCCTAACAACAACTGTATCAAAATGATAGAGGTCCTTAAAGGGGAAATAAATGAGAATTCCCTTAAAGAAACTGAGGAAAAGATAATAAAAATTGGAAGAAATCAACAAATCCCTTAAATAATGCCAAGACATCCAAAAAACAAACAAACAAACAAAAAACAGGTGAAGTAAACTATTAAAGACATAAAAATCAAAATAGAAGCAACAATGAAAACACAAAATGAGGGAATTTGGGGATTAAAAAATCTGGAGAAAAGAAGAGTAACAACAGATGTAAGCATCACCAACAGAATACAAGAGATAAAAGACAGATAAAGGCAGACTTATTCAAATTACACCCAACTTTTCAACAGAGACTCTAAGAGCTAGAAGGACCAGGACAGATATCTTCAACTCTAAGAGACCACAGATACGAGACAAGACATATATATCCAACAAAATTTTCAGTCACCATAGATAGAGAAAGCAAGATATTTCATGACAAAGTCAAATTTAAACAATATCTAGGACTGGATTTGTGGATAGATATTGTTTAACTACACTCATAAAAACACAGACAATAACTCACATGAGCAAAATTCAAAGAATGGAAACACACACACACACTACTACCAACACCACAACCAACAAATAACAGAAATTAACAATCCATAGTTCACAATATCTCTCAATATAAATGGGTTCAATTCACCAATAAAAAACAGGCTAACAGAATGGATAGGAAAACAGGATACATCCTTCTGCAGCATACAAAAAACACACTTAAACACCAAAAATAGACATTATCGCAGAATAAAAGGCTATAATAAGATTTTTCCAATCAAATGGACCTAAGAAGCAAGCTGGCATAGCTAACCTAATTCCTAACAAAATAGACTTCAAAACAAAATTAATCAAAAGAGATGGAAAAGCATATTTTATGCTCATCAAAAGAAAACTCCACCAAGATGATGTCTCATTTCTGAACATCTATGCCCTAAATACAAGGGCATTCGTAAAAGAATAATACTAAACCTTAAATCACATATTGAACCCAAATATTAATAGTGGGAAACTTCAACACCCCACTCTCATTCAATGGGCAGGTCATTGACACAGAGACTAAACAGAGAAATAACGGAAATAACTGACATTAAGACTCAAATGTACCTAACGTATCTACAGAACATGTCACCTAAACACAAAAGAATGGATCTCCTTCCCAGCACCTCATGGAACCATCTGTGGATTAAAGTTCAGTTTCAACAGTATAAGCAACAGAAAGACAACAAATTCATAAAAATCTTAACAACTCTCTCCTGAATTACCACTGGGTCAAGGCAAAAATGAAGAAATTGAAGATTTCCTAGAATTCAATGGAAATGAATGCACAGCATACCTAAACTTATGGGACACAATGAAAGCAGTGGTAGAATAAAATTTCATAGCACTAAGTGCCTGCAAAAAGAAATTAGAGAGATCTCATTCCAATGACTTAACAGCACATCTGAGCACTCTAGAACAAAAATAAGTAAATACCACTAAGTGGAGTAGATGACAAGAAATAAACTAAGGGCTGAAATCAATAAAATAGAAACAAAGAGAACAATACAAAGAATCAATGAAACAAAGAGTTGGTTCATTGAGAAAACCAACAAGATAGACAAACCCTTACCCAAACTAACTAAAAGACACACAGAGAATATACAAATTAATAAAAACAGAAATTAAAAAGTGGACAAAACAACATTCTTTGAGGAAACTCAAAGAATCATTAGGTCGTACTTCAAAAACCTGTACTTTACAGAAATGGAAAATCTAACAGAAATGGGCAATTTTCTCAATATATACCACTTACCAAAGTTAAATCAGCATCAGATAAACAATCTAAATAAATCTATAATCCTCAAGAAATTAGAAACGGTCATTAAAATCTCCCCCAAAAATCCATGGCCAGACAGTTTTAGTGGAAAATTCACCCAGACTTTCAAAGAAGAGCTAATATCAATACTCTTCAAATCATTCTACAGAAAAGAAGTAGAAGTAACATTGCCAAATATTTTTTATGAGGCTACAGTTTGCCTGATACCCAAGCCACACAAAGACTCAACAACAACAAAAAAAGAATTACAGACTAATTTCACTCATGAAAATTCATGCAAAAATACTCAAGAAAATATTGGTAAATAAAATCCAAGAACACATCAAAAATATCACTCATCATAATCAAGTAGGCAGGCTTCATTCCAGAGATGTAGAGGTGATTCAACACATGAAAATCTGTTGGCATAATCCACCATAAAAACAAACTGAAAGAAAACAGATACATGATTATCTCATTAGATATTGAAAAAGCCTTTGACAAAATCTAACACCAGTTCATGATAGAACTCTTGGAGATATCAGGGATACAAGGGACATACCTAAACATAATAAAGGCAATATACAGCAAAATAATAGCCAACATAAAGTTAAATGGAGAAAAGCTTAAACAAATTCCACTAAAATCAGGAACAAGATAAGACTGTCACATTCTCCATATCTATTCAATATACTACTTAAAGTTCTAGCTGGAGCAGAAAGACAACAAAAGGAGATCAAGGGGATACAAAGTGAAAAGAAAGAAATCAACCTTTCACTATTTGCAAATGATATGATTGTACATCTAAGGGACCCCATAAATTCTACCAAGGAACTCCTAGAACTAATAAACACAGTCAGAAAAGTGGCTAGATACAATTTAACCTTAAAAAAAAAGTCACCTTCCTATATACAAATGATAAATGGGCTGAGAAAGAAATCAGGAAAACAATACCCTTTACAATTGTTTCAAATATCTTGGTGTAACTCTAACCACCAAATGACAAGAATTTCAATTTTTTAAGAAAGAAATTGAAGAAAATATCAGAAAATGTAAAATCTCCTACACTCATGGATCAGTAGGGTTAACATAGTAAAAGTGGCCATTTTACCAAAGCAATCTACAAATTGTAATCCCTATCAAAATCCAAATACAATTCTTCACAGACCTTGAAAGAATAATACTGAACTTCATGAGGTAAAATAAAAAACCCAAGATCACCACAACAATCCTGTATAATAAAGAAACTTCTGGAGGCATAACCCTATGTGACTTCAAGCTCTACTACAGAGCCATAGTAATAAAAACCACATAATATTGGCATAAAAGCAGACAGGATGATCAATGAGATTAAATAAAAGATCCAGAAGTAAAAATCACACAACTATGAGCCTTCAATTTTTGACAAATAAGCCAAATTATACAATGGAAAAAAGAAAACATCTTCAACAAATGGTACTGGTCTAGCTCAATGTCAGCATGTAGAAGAACTCAAATAGATCCATATCTATCACCTTGCACAAAACTCAAGTTCAAGTGGATCAAAGACCTCAACATAAAACCTGATAGATAAACTGAACAATTAATAAATGGAACCTTATAAAACTGAAAAGCTTCTGAAAGGTTAAATATACGATCACAAAAAACAAAATGGCAGCCTACAGAATTGGAAAAGATCTTTACCAACCCCACATCTAACAAATGGCTGATCTCTAAAAGTAGACCTCAAGAAATTAGAAATCATAAGCAAAAAAAAAAATCCAGTTTAAAAGTTAGATACAGATCTAAACAGAGAATTCTCAGCAGAGAAAATTTCAAGTGGCCAAGAAGCACTTAAAGAAATGTACAACATCCTTAGCCATCAGAGAAATGTAAATAAAAATAACACAGAGAATTCATATTATACCTGTAAGAGTGACTAATATATAAAAAAAGACAAGTGAGGGCTCATGCTAGAGAGGATATGGAAGAGAGGAAAACTCCTGGACTGATAGTGGGGGTGCAAACATATACAGTCATTTTGGAAATAAATATTGTGGTTTCTAAAAAAATTGGGAATCGATCTACCTCAAGACCCAGATATACTACTTCTGGGTATATACCCAAAAGATGCTACACCATATCACAAGGACACTTGCTCAACTATGATCAAAACAGCTTTGTTTGTAATAGCCAGAAACTGGAAACAACCTAGACGTCCCTCAAGTGAAGAATGGATAAAGAAAATGTACATTTACACAACGGAGTATTACATAGCTGTTAAAAACAATGATTTCATGAAATTTGCTGACAAATTGATGAAACTAGAAAAGATCAACCTGAGTGAGTTAACCCACAACCAGAAAGACATAGTATGAACTCACTTATAAGTGGATATTAACTATACAGTAAAAGATAACCATGCTACAAGAGAAGCTAAGTAACAAGGAAGCTCAAGGGGGAATGCAATAATCTCACTGTGAAGAAGAAATAGAATAGACATCAACAGTGGGTGGGATTGGGAAAGGTTCTGAATCAGGGGTTATGGAAATAGAAGTGATCATGTGGGGAAAATATGGAGGAAGAGAGTATGGGGAGAGACAACTGGAATTTGAGGGCATCTCTAGAATGAGCTAGAAACGTAGTGCAATAGAAACTCCCATAAGAGTGACCCTAAGACTCATAGTAATGAGGGATATGGAACCTGAACCAGCCATCTTCTGTAACGAGGCAAGATTTCCAGTGGAGGAATTGGAACATTAACCCAGTCATAAACCCTTCAGCCTACAATTTGTCCTGTCTACAAGATGTGCTGGGGTAAAGATAGTACCAAAATTGTGGGGGTGACTAACATGACTGGCACAGCTTGAAACCCATACCATGAGAAGGAACTCACCCCTGAGGACCAGGACCCAGAATGGGATAGCCCAGAGACTTAGTATATAGCCAGATACGACTGGAAAAAAAAAGCAAAAGAAGGAAAAAAAAGAAGTCAGTGAAATGATTCCTAATAATAATACTCATAGATTGGTACCTAGTTCAACTGCCATCAGAGAGGCTTTACCCAGAAACTGATACAGAAACCCACAGCCAGAAACATTAGGCAGATCTCAGGGAATCCTGTGGAAAACAGGGAGGAAGGATTATAGGACCCAGTGGGGTCAAAAGCACCACAAGAAAGCCCACAGAACCTACTAACCTGGGCTCAGGGGCTCATGAAGACCGCACTGACAACCAGGAGACTACACAGCACTCTGCATACATGTCAGAGTTCTGTAACTTGGTCTTCTTTTACGACTCCTAACAGTGGAAGCAGGGGCTGTCTCTGACTCTGTTGCCTGCTCTTGAGACCCATTCCTCCTACGGTAATACCTCATCCAGACATAATAGAAGACGAAATGCCTAGTCTTACTGTATCTTGATGTACCATGACTAACTGGTATCTATAGGAGGCCTGCCTTTTTTGCAGTGAAAAAGAGGGAAAGGAGGGGGTTTAGGGGAGGGGGGGATCTGGGAGGATAGGAGAGAGGGAAAAGTTTTTGTTGAGATAAAGAAACAAAAAACAAACAAATAAATAAAAGTAGGCTTGGCAAAGAGAGGCAACAATCCAAATGCAGGCCTATCTAAAAATAGACTTCATAAGTCTGACTGGAGCTTGGTCAAGGTAGCAGTTGTTGGTGTTACTAGTGTAGATACTATTGAGATTTTTTTGGGGGGAAACTTCTGAAAGAAATATGTCTTTGAAAACAAAATAAAGCATGGTGTAGTGGTCTGAGTCTTGTGAGGCTTGATAGTTTGGGATGTGGATCTGAAGTGTCAAAACATACTCAAGGCCCTTTCAAGTGTAAAGTGAAGATAACTTCTTCCCAAGAAGCAGGGGCAAGAGTGGTTATCCGCCAATGAGGAAAGCAATAGCCAGTGCAGGTGCCATAGATTCAGAAAGCAGACGGTCTCAAGGGTTAGTCAATACAGCAGATCAGTATGAGTATGGGGCTCAAAGCCTGGAGTCCCACGGTCTGATGCAGCTGTTTCTACCACCCACTAACTTAGAGATCTTGGGGAGACACTTCACCTCAGAAAGACTCTGTGTACCTCTTCTGTGGAAGCATTGGGTATTTGTTGAGGGCAGGGCCATTATAAGGCTTACACACAAATCCCTTTCTGTGGTGGTACATGGACTACCAACACACACTAATGACGCATCAGATAGTCCTCCTTTGATGATGCCCAGCTGTGCCCTCGTGTCAGCCACACTGGACACCATATTATGTGTGTTAATTAAGTTTACAGCTGCCTTATTAGAGGATCAAGTATGTATTGATTGCTATGAAGAAGTGTAGAATACATCTCGGAGGCCAAAGTGATAGCATCAGAAGAGATCATGCAGAGAAAACATTGGGGTCCAGAGAAAATTCTTGGAACCTTGATGATCTTGAGTTAAGGTGAGTTGAGTGACACTTGAGTGACATTCATGTCCCTTTTGTTAAGTGATAATGATCAGGAATTGTATTGCAGAGTCCAGAGCACAGAGGGCAAAGTGACGTGAAATGCAGCAGACGAGGAGGATGTCTGATATGTGGCAAAGCTGGTACCAGGATACGAATTCTCACCATCATCCCACCATTGCTACCTCATGCTCATTCTCTCTCAGCCACAGTTCTCCTGAGGGGGATGAATCGAGGTCACCACAAAGGCGCTGCCCTAGGTAAGGTCCTGAAGGCAGTGACTACAGCACAATATCTTGTCAACTGGGCACATCTTGGCAGCTTCATGCATGACCACTGCTTAATGAATGGTTAGAGGAGTCTTCCCAGCAGTCACACTGGTTGAGATGGTCTTATTTCTTTAGCTGTAGCATTGTGGGACAGGAAGACCTTGGGTTGTCTTCAGAACTGGGGAACATGTATAAAGAGAACTCCTGAATTGCTGTGTACACAACAGTTGTACTTTACGAAAAAAATGAGAATATTCACAGCTGTGGAGTCCATGCTGAGGTTATGAAAAGAGGTGTACCCACACCCTACACTGGCGACTGGCAAGGGGAGTTGCCAGAAGGCACAGGGTGTCAGAGATGACTGATTTAGGCTCCCAGTGGCTTACGTGAGCAGCCTTCACAGAACTCATTGACTACAGGGAGTAATGATTTCCTTAGAATTTTATCCCAAAGTACCAATAAAGTAGAGGCCTCTAATATCTGGATGTGAAGATCTTATTAAAATGATAAATGACTTCTCCTGTTCTCATTAGTTTGTAGCCCAGGGAGAAGAGGCAGATGTGGCTGCTTCCAGGGGACAAAAGTTCCAACATAAGACATAACCCAGTAGATCCTAAATTGGAGATGGATGAGTCAGATTTCCCGGACCGGGAGCACTAAGGACTGGGCAAATACCTTAGGCCATGCTGAGAGGCTCAGCAGAAGGAAGGGAGCTTGCCTTAAAAAGTCTATTTCTAGGAAGCACCCTCAGCAGCTTAGAGCCTCCTGCCTGGCTCTTACCCACCTGTGGTCTATGATCTTAGGATAGTCATTGCCTCCTTCCTGTGAACCTCAGGTTCTGCAAGATATTAAATGCTATTCTTCTGTGGAAAGCTACATGTGGGTCAGTCTTTCTGAAGTCTGTGATGGGCTAGCCACAAGATTATGAGTGAAAATTAATTTTACAATATGATTACTGGAGATTCAAATGTGCACATATCAAGGAAGACAGAACACAATCCAAGAATGCCTGTGTGTCTACTCACCACGTGGAGAATGTACCTGACTTGGTTTGTTGCCAGTGAGTAGCAGAGTTCATCTATCTATAGTCACATCCTCTATGAGAAACAGTTGCCTTTCCCTTCGATGCATACCCACATTTGGAGCTGCAAAGAGTGTCTATCAACCTTTGCAATGCTTTCTGTGCACATGGAGCACATCACTTCTGAGCATGGCATAGTCACTAATACTAGACTTAGCTTCCTGCCACAAAAAAGCACATAAAACTGAATAAAAATAATGAGTTAGTTGTTTTCTGGAACTCATCACCCTAGAGCCGAGAGCAGTGGTCACAGAGAAGAGGCCCACTGCAACAATCAGATGTGTCCTGCCTAAAGTCAGCCCACATTGTGGAAGACAGAAGCTTTGGGGATTTACCTTGTTCTGGATGTTTGCATTACACAAAGCAGCTTTGGTTCCATTTTGAATAAAGGCCAGAGGACATGATGATTGTACCTTCTCATGCAAATAAATACCACCACCTTCCCAGGACCTACCAATCACAGACACAACATATGTGTAAAAGTCAAAAGACACCAACTTATTTATTTATCAGTCAATTAAGGCCATCTGCACACATGGGCATACTAAAATCATATCAAAAAGAAGAGCCCTGTAACTAATCGAATACACCAGACTATGGGAGCATCTCAGCCCTGTCAATCAGACACAGAAAAGCTGTGCCTTCCAGGTTAGTATGTTCCATATAAAGGCGTCATCCTGTGGTGGATAATGAAAAATAGCCAGAAACACACCATAAAAGGAAGTAATCTGATTGTTGATTGGTCCAACAAATCTCTCACTAAATTGTCTCTGCAATACATCTAAAAGGAATCATTCCCAAAAGAGCCTTCCACTATTCCTAATGTTGCTCATTTATACAACACTTGCATCTAGACCCCCAAAATAGGAGCACAACTCATGTTGCCATAGTGACAGCCCCTAACAACTAGTCCTCTGAGACACATCCAGAGACTAACAACTCCTCACTGTACCCAAGGATTCAGAACCTCTTGGCCCTCACTGATACTGCAGCACACTCAAATTGCCACCATGGTTCTATGCCATGCCTTTTATGCTTGACTCAACCCCCAAACCCAACTCAATTCTGTGACCCTCAAAGCTCCTCAAGCCCTGATCTAGGCTCTGCACCTCCAGCAACTCTCCAACTGGTTTCCTTAGTAATATTCCTAACTATTTAAATGACTCACTTTGAGTTTATATATGTTCCAGTAAGACCTCTTTCAGATTCCTTGAACTTTGCTGATGCTTCTTTAGCCATTTTGTAGCCATTTTGTAAACCACATTTATACATAAATGCCCACATATATACATAAATACACACACACACACACACACACATATATATATACAAAAATACAGCTCAATGGGTAATAGATAATCTGTGACTTAATTTTAGTAACAAAGATCAAAATAAAAAAATAAATGAATGATGGGCAAGTTTCAGCTGCCAACTTGATGGAATCTAGAATCACCCAGAGGAGGACTTAAGTCTATGGTATGTCTATAGAGGATTGTCTTAATTATGATGATTGAGATGAGAAGACCCTTCAGCCATGGGTGTCACTTTCCACTGGGTCGGCACTCAGGATTGTTTAAGAGTGAAAAGGTGAGCTGAGCAGTACCACATATTTATTAATTCACTGCCCTCTGCCCTCACGAATGGACATGACCCGATCAGTTGCTTCAAACTACTTCCTCCTTGATGTTCCCAGAATAATGGGCTGTAGCCTGGAATTGTGAGCCAAACAAACCTTTCTTCCTTCTCCACTAGGTTTCTTTGTCAGGGTATTTTTTTCCAAAGGAGCAGAAAAAGAAACAAAGGCACCATGCTTGCCAACAACCAGCTATGGAAAGAAATTAAGACAAATGGCGAAGTTTCTGACAACAAAGTAAATGTTCCTTGTGAATTTACTATTATTCAATTAATTGACTTTCTTTTCAGAAAGGCACATGTATATCAACCTGTGTTTCTGTCATAGAATGCTCACACACACAAAGCAAGTCTTATAGCCAGAAGCCTATAAACCTTATGATAACTTTTGAGCCTATGAGAGAATAAAGAAGCCAAAACTCACTAGTCCCAAAAGCTGTAGTGCACCAGAGTCTGTGGTAGAGGGAGGGAGCAGAAACGTACATTGGGCCCTTCTCCTGAAGCAAGCTCTCATGCGCAGGCTCATAATCTACTCCCTAGGAGAGGGACCTCCATAAGGTGAGACCTGAAGGGAAGACAGAAGAAGCCCACCCAGGACTGCAAAATGGAATTCCAGTCCAGTGAGATTGAGGAAGCTCATTCGTACCTCAGCCCATACCATCAAACTTTGAAAGGCTTCATTTTATATAGCCCATAGGAAGGTCTTTTTCTTGATTGAGTCATATATGGGAAATGGAAATATACCACCAAAGAAAGTATAACAAGTCTGATGAACCCCCCAAAAATCTATAATTCAACTGCTCTTCAATACAACCTAAACCTTAAAAGGAAGCATATGTGTGTCACATTCCAGTGGAAGGTCACACATTCAAGACTGTTTGGACAGTGTGATCATCTTCATGGACTGGGGGGAAAGATACAAAATTGAGTGGGTAGGAAAGGTGGTGGATTTTAGTATAGTTGGGAGAAAGGGGGTGAATATGATCAAAACACCTTGTACAAAGTCCTTAAAGAACTGGTTAAACTATTTTTTAAGAAAGAAAATATCACAGAGGGAGCTAGGAGGAGTGGAGGAAGGGAAACCGTGGTTGAGGTGTATTGTATGAGAGAAGAATCTATTTTCAATAGAAAACAAGCAAACAAGTAAATATAAACAAATACAAATAAAACACCCACCTACTAAAACATTCTCCTATTCTTGGTGCTTATAATTTACATTTTATCTTTCTCTGTATCGGTCCATTTAGGACTAGCGATGCTGTAAAATATTTATTAGGTAAGCATCTCTATTTCCTGGCATGTAATTTCTGTAGTCACCCTTGAAATGTCCAAAGTGCTAAATGTATTTTTGTGGGCTAAAAACTGACTAAGTTTTGGCAACATAGAAGTTGTTTTAGGATAGTCTTTGGTCTCTCAAAATACTAACTCAAGATTATCTGATTGAACTTTAAGTATTTACTTGTCCCACTAAAGTAGGAAATGGAGATTAAAGGTTAAGTTGATCACCAATGCCTGGTTATTTAAGCAAACATGCAGTATAATTTTATTAATTTGGTTTTGTTTGTATGATACAAAAAAATACCATGAAAAAAATCAGTTTATGAAAGGAAGAGTATATTTTTGCTTATGGTCCCAGAAAGAGTTCAGATGAACAGAAGAGACATGACAGCAAATGTTTAGAGAAAAAAAGCTGAGAGGCCACATCTTCAGCCACAAGCACAGAGGAAGGAATGAAATGTAAATGGGCAAAGCTTTAAACTCTGAAAGCCTCCCCAGGTAAGCTACTCAGTCCAGCGATGCTGCACTTGCTAAAGGTTCTGTATCCTCGCTGGTCAGTGCCATCAGCTACTGACCAAGTATTCAAAGACCTAAAACTACTCTAAGGGACATTTTTTCACATAAACCATTACATTCCACTCACTGGCACCCCATAGGTTCATGAATGTATGATAATACAAAATATATTTAGTCCAAATTGAAAAGTCTCAAGAACATTTTATAGACTCAACGCTGTTTAAAAGCCAAAATTATCCCTGAGACTCAAGGAAATATCTTCTTTTAATTTAATTTTTTTCTTACAATATGTTTTGATCAATCTTCCCTCTCCCAACTCCTCCCAGATCCTCTCCCACCTCTTTATAAACCCAACTTTATGTTTTTTCTCTCTTAAAAAGAAGAAAAAGTCAAAAACAAAACAGCACCACCAACACAAATCAAAATATGGGGAACAAATAAACCCACAAACTAGGAAATAAAAAAAAAGAACAAGCAAAAGACCAATAAGACAAAAATGCCCAAACAAAGAAAAATTGGACAAAACTTCTATGAAAATACCATTGAGTTTGTTTTGTATTGTCCAACTACTCCACCCAGTGAGAATCCATTAAAGAAAACTGATTTTTTTCCTTTGTCAGTGGGTACTAATTACAGATGACTTCTGGCTAGGGGTGGGAGCCTGTGCCCACCTCCCATCCTCAGTGATGGGACCCCATTTGTTTTTTATAAACGTGTGCAGGTTTTATGTATGCTGTGACAGTCTCAGTGAGTTCATATATGCTTCAGTCATATTGTGTCTGGAAAATACCATTTCCTTAAAATAAAACCATCATGTCTGGCTCTTACAATCTTCCTGTTTCTTCATGCAGTAGGTCTCTGAACCTTGAGAGGAAATCTTTGATGAACAGCCCAGTTAGAATAGAGTGCACCAAAATCTCTCACTCAGCACATTATCCAGCTTCTCTGATGAGGGTTGGTTAAGGTGCTGATCTATGAGTTTAACAGTATGTCACTAGGAGTCATTTTATTGCTATGATTTTTAGAAGAATAATACTTGTCTGTTTTACCTTAGGGCCCATGAACTATCTAGTATCAGGTTCTTGAACACTTTAGCAGTGTCAGACGGGTTCCATCTCATGTAGTAGGCTTTAAGTCCCATAAGAAAGTGGTTGGTTAGTCTCATAATTTTGTGTCAGTGTTGTACCAATATATCTTGCAGGTGGGTCACTGTTGTAGGTTATAGGGTTATAGCTGGAAGATTTTGATAACTGCCTTTCTTTTTCAATAGTGTGAAGGGTAACTTCCAATACCACGAATGCTTCTAGTCAGCAGGGATGAAGTTTCTAGTTAGGTACCATCTAGACCGCTTCATGTTCAATGACATAAGTGTTATCTTCAGCAATAGGTAAATCGGTCTTAATTGTGACCTCTGCAAAATAAAAAGCAAATTATATACTCCCATCATACAAGGGTACAGAATATGCATTTCCATTCCAAAGGGAAGGCATAGTGAGGAAATACTGAACCAAAGCAGGACTGAAAACCAGCAGGCCAAACACCAAACCCAGTACCTCCATGCCTGGTACCTAGAACATATGTTGCATAGAGATTAGATGACTCCATCACTCCAGTTTTGCTGCCTACAATATGTATCTCTTTTTTGGCTGCCTTCACTCCGTATCTACAACTCACCTTGTCAGATATTTCACAGCTTCTGGGACTCCACTACAACTTAGTCTTCAATTTCATAGCTTCATATAAAAGTCTCTCATAGCTTTCTCATGGGGAATCCCCCACCACACATTGCCTGGCCTCAGCGGCAGCTCGCTGACACCATGAAAGAAGAATACACACCACTGTCATTCTTATATCCTTCCCTCATGCTTCCAAAACCAGTTCCATGAGGTAATATTGACAAGTTCAGCTCACAGGCTGAGATGGACTATGGCCCCCTTCTACTGCATTTCTGTATGTAAAAACAATTGCTCTCTAGTAGATAGAAACACTTAGACTCCCCCTTTCAAAAGTTAGAGCTCAGTTGGATGGTGCCTTTTCCTGAGGGCACCCTTGACAGTAACTCAGTGTAGAGAAGGAGGCCTCACCTTAATGGCATTAATTTTTAGTTACACTCTCTTCCAGCCCCATGCCCTAGCTGCATCACTAAGCTGCTCAGTGCTCTTTTCCCGTTGAAACTGTGCATTCTGTACTCTTTTCTGACTGATTTCTTCATTTTCACTGCAGACCTGCATAAGTATTAATAAACATCAAACAGAATCAACATTATGCTGTCTTAAAATAGCCTCTGCCAAAGAAATTAGTATATTACTTTTTAATTTAGCCTCATGGATATTCTCAAGTCATGGGCAGAAAACAACCAGACTCTGCCAAAATATCACATGAATAGAATAGCTTCTAGTCTGGCTGCTATTAGAGACCAGTTCCCATTTGAAACCTCATGATCCAGGCATCCAGAGTCTGCAGTACTCTCTACTATTGTATTCCAGGTTCCTACTAGAATCACTGGTTTAAGCTATGCTTATGCCATTCAACAGCTTTTTTCCTTCACAGTTTCAAAGTTCTCCACATTATTGCTGATATAAAAAAACATAACTAAGAGCGGTTTGTTAAAGAGTTTATTTTGGCTTGCTGTTCCAAAGGAAGAATCCATAAGGGTAGAGAAAGTATGGCAGCAGGGAGCGAGAACAGGAAGTTGAGATATTACATCTTTAACAGCAAACACAAAGCAGAGAGTGTGAACAGAAAGTGGGTAAGACTATAGACTCTCAAATTCCTCTCCAGTGATACACTTACTCGAGAAATGCTATAATTCCTGGGAGTTCCACAACTTCTCCAAACAGCACTGTGAGTTAAATCCCAAGAGTAATGAATCTTGCATTAAAAAAAGAAAAAAAGAAAATTACTTTAAGAGTCCATCTTGCCCTTTTCAGATGAGTATCATTAAGAAAACAAACAGGAGGCAGGAAGGGAAGAAAAGAAAGCCAACAAATACCATATCCTGGGAAGGATGTGGGCAATGGGAACCTTCATTCACGTTAGCGTAAGTGCATGCCAGGATAGTCATTCTGTAAGCGTGGAGGTTTCTCAACTAAAAATAAAACTACCATGTTACCCAGCAATTCCATTCCTGGTCACATATCCAAAAGATTCTATATCCTACCACAGAGAAACTTGCTCATCCATGTTCATTGCTGTTCCGTTCACAGTATCAAGGAAATGAAATTAACCTAGATGTCATTCAATAGATGCATGGAATATGAAAGTGTGGTACATATACATAATTTAATTTTGTTCATCCATGAAGAAAAGTGAAATTATGCAACCTACAAAAAAAATGGATGGAACCAGAAGATATTATTAAGTGAGGTAGCTCAGGTTCAAAACAAATAAAGCATGCGCTCTCTCATGTGAAGATCTCAGCTTCTAATTTCTTACATAGGTTTATTTGAAAGTGTAAAGTAGAAAGAGGTTGATGAGATGAAAAACGAAACAGTCTTTAAGGAAGAAGGGTAGAGGAGGGAAACAGAACGTGTGTGGTATGAAAATGAAAGGTGAAATACTAAAAATAAGAGGGTTTAGGGAAGGTGGGGACAGGATGATTGAGGTCAGGAAAGGGCAACAAAAGCCAAGTACTATCAAAATGCCGCACAAATCAACCCACTACTGTGCATGCTAATCAATCTGCTTGGAAATAAATAAATAAATAATAAACAAACAGCCCAAGATTGCCCACCTGAATCGCAGCCATAGAGAGGCTGGAACAGAATGAGTGTACAATCTAATACCCGCCTTTAGCTACAGTGTCAGTTCAAGGTGAGGCTGGGACATTTAGTGAAACCCTGACCCAGAATGTAAGAATTAAAAGGAAGTCAGGGATGGAGGCTGGAGATGTATCTCACTGATAGAGCCCTTGTTGTGACTGTGTGTACCCACGACCCTAGATTCAATCTCACCCATCGCTAATGCATGGGAGAAAAAGAACACCATGAGTTCAAGCGAAACAAAAACCTACTTTGAAGAGTTGGAAGTTTCTAGAGAATGACACCTTGAGAATGGCACCTGTAGAGGGCATAGAGGCTTTTTTAGTATGAAGATCAGGTTGTGGCCTGCTCTAAGTTACTGTCCTAAGGACGTTATTGCTTAGTCTAGATTGTTGTGCCCCGTTCAGAGTTCCTTCCATGCTCTGTATTATGAAACAGTAGGTTTAGGACTGTCTTACCCTGGGTGACTATACTCGACAAAGCCTCATTTGGTTCTATTTTAAGTGAAAATATAAGGCAGAACGACACTGCCTCTTACTTGTCCAAATGAAAACTGCCACCTGTGCAGTATGGACCATAAGGCATTGCTGACAAATAACCTACTCCTACAACTTAAAGTATCAGCTGAAAACTTAATCAAAGTTTATTAGAAACACATGGACACATGGGCCTGCTAAAACCATATTAGGCCTCTTTTATATACAAAACATCACGCCAACAAAGAGGTTAATACACTTACCTGGACTCTACAAAGGAAAGAAAAGTGTGATGGAAAAGCCCCGCTTACGTCTATCTAACTATGTGGTGCATGCAGAGAACTCCCAGTAACCCTCTGGACTGCAGCTCATCATTCTTAACCCACTGATACTATCATCTCTTCATCCATTTGTTTGTCTATCTGCTTATCTGTCTGGAGTAGATCATCCATCTCATCTCAACTTGTCTTGAATTACTCCTAACTAACACGGCTCTGTACAATTCCAGAGGATTTTCAACCTGTCTTTTTGGCATCACTTATACTAACACCTTGTCGCTTATGTCAGACCTCTCTGCCTCTGCCAACAGTAAAGCCTCTTTGCACGTTGCGGCCTCTTTAGCTTTGCCAAAGTCTTTGAAGGATACACCACACACACACACACACACACACACACACACACACACTTACTATGTGAAGTAGAATGTGTGGTCCAATAGTTAGTATTACCAGTTGAGATCACATTAAAAGATCCTTGATTACTAATGGCCATGGGATCAAGAGAAATGAGAATTGCTGTGTACATATAAACCAATGAAAGGCAATGTATCTTATGAAATCATTATTATGCAATTAGTCTAACACTTTGGAAAGACACAAATATGCCCATCCATGATTTATGACAGAGCATGCTCATAACAGCCCCTTGCATGCATGCCTGAGCCTCTACATATCTCCAGCTGAGACTTTTTATGTTATAATGCACCAGCAACCCAATCTTTCACTGCCTCCTGGGTGTGACGCATCCCCCAGAAGAAGAGTTGTTAAAGCTAGTTGATAGTGAAACTGGAAAAAAAATAATTTTGGTGTGTTTATCTGGACTCCAAAGGCTTCAGTGGGCCCACCCCTGCAGCAATGCTACCTGCAGCCCACCCAGACTCTCTTGGGGCAGCTTCACTCTGGGCCTACAGCTCTCCACAGGTTTCTGAGTTCTGACATCCTAAGCTTCCTAAAGCTTCCATTGCAGCTTGGGCTTTGTCTTCACAGCTCTGCGCTGTGGCCTCTCAGAGTCTCCTGTTAAGAACTTTAATTCTGCTGCATAGTTTCTAGCCTCAGCAGAACCTTGTAATCTTGGCACAAGGCTGCATATGCTTTCAATATTGTGTCTTCCGTGTCTGCATGAAATTAATATCACATAGATGATGCTGTAATTTCTGATGAATGCTAGGGATGAAGTTTGGGATGCTTGGGCCATAACTGCATCCAACTTTGTGTGTAAAACAAGGAGAAACACCTACCTAGCCAGAAGTGTTCTGTTTAGTCTCTCTCTTTTCAAATTAATTTTTATTTTCTCAAGTCAGTGCCTCCTACGGGCAAAGTCTTTCCATTGCTAGAAGGTCAGGTTTATCGGCACAAAACACCAGCCTCCTCAGAAACAGTCTTCTTAACAGTTAGAGGCGCTTTGCTGTCTCTGCAAGCTCCTTGTCAGAAGGTCCCATGCTACCTAATCAAACATCACATTTAGTTATATTTCTGGACTCTCTGTGTCTGTGTGTGTCTGTCTCTCTACCTCTGACTCTCTGTCTCTGTATCTCTGTCTCTGTTTGTCTCTTTCTGTATCTCTGTGTCTTGATGTCTCTGTCTGTCTCTCTCTTTCTCTCTCAATTTTCTCCACCAAACAAATTAGTCTATTTTTGTTTAAATTTGACTTTATTCAAGTCCTCAGAATATGGGTAGAACTGTTGTAATATGGAGCGGCGGGGCTCCTTCCCCTGCACCTGGCCGCCCGCAAGAACACAGCTATAGTCCTTGCCAAAATATCATCTAAATGACCCCAACCCAGTTTCTGGGTGAGTTCCTGTTCTCTGAAATCTCATGAGCCAAGCAAGCCTCCCCTGTCCACATTTTTCTCAACATTCTTATCTTCCCAGTTGCCTTTAGAATGGCCCAGTAAGCTCTGCTTATAGTAATTAGGGAATTTTTGAACTCAAAGTTCCAAATTTTTTTCACAGACTGATTCCAAAGTTTCAAGACTCACGTGGTAAGGCTTATCACAGTGGTAGCTTTACTCCAGTATCGAGTTTATGTGTTGTGTACTTTCCACATTGCTGGAACACAACACCTCTCCAAAGCAACTTAGAGAGGCAGCTTTTTCTGGCTCTTAGTTCCAGGGTACAGTCTGGTGTGATGAGGAGTCATGGCCGCAGGAACCTGAAGGAGATGGTCACATTGTGTCCGCAGTCAGGAAGCAGTGACTGTGAGTTCTTGTGCTCGGCTTACTTCTCCATTATACACAGTCCAAGACCCCCCCACCCAGTCTATGAGATAGCAGTGCCCATGTTTAGAGTGAGCTTTGCCACTGCAATTAAGCCAACTGGAAGAATCTTTCACAGATATGTTCTAAGATTTGTTTCCACAGTGATTCAAAATCCAGCAGAGTTAACAGTTAAGACTAACCATCATGTATACTTCAGGGAAGCTGTTTTCTCCTTCCTTCCTTCCTTCCTTCCTTCCTTCCTTCCTTCCTTCCTTCCATTCTTTCTTTCCTTCCTTCTTTCTCTCTATATTCTTTGTCTCAAGGTCTTTTCTGGGGTCATTTTTACCGGCAGCCCCCAGAAGCCTCCATAGTTTTTCTACCTCTAGCCCTCCTACGCTCGCTGAGACAGAGACAAGCTGCCTGTATCTGTCTGTCAACTCACGTCCTGACAGCAGGTTTTTATCCTCAGCATGTGCTCCATCTGTGTCTAATGCCACATCTCAAACATCATTTCCTGATTTTGCTAAACAATATGATCTCTGGTCATTTTTGGTAACATTTACTCCTTTTCAGAAAAACATCAAGCCTTCCACTTAAGACCCGGAATTTACAATGTATTTGTTGCACCCTGTTTGGTCTAGCATGAAATTGTTTTCCAGGTACTAATTAATCCTGTCAACACTGCCTTTCATAGCTGGATAATCTGTGGCTTGGGGATGGAGGATGTTGCCAAAGGTATCACAGTTTCCTCAGCCATAGTCTCCCCTGTGGTCTTCTGTCACTCAACCCAGTTATCTTCCTTATTCACGTTCATCAGTTGCTTTTCTCCACAGGAAAAGCTGTGATCCTGATAGTGTTTCCAGTGTGACTGGTCTGCAGATATGAAGATGCGTGAAAGAGACATTTGTCCCCCACTTTGACTCTCAGGCTATGTAAACAATGGATTTCAAAACACTGGAATTTCCCTAGGAATCTCATGCTTGGGGAGGAAAAAACCTAATGCCTGGATCAGCTTGAGGGAACTTTTCTCCCAAAATAAATTACAAATTGTCGGGCCATTTTGCAGGGTAAGTGGACCATGCAGTGGATCGACTTGAACCACAGTTTGGCCAGGACTGTTTAGACAGGCATAGCTCTTTTTATTGGTTTATTAATGAAAGGTGAGTGAACCTGGCTTCTTGGGGTGAGGATGAGAGTGTAAACCTGGTAACACTAAGCAAGATTCCCAGCATGGTTGCAAAGGTGAGAAGCAAAACAAAGGTTAGTTAAACCTAGATCACTGGCAGCGTTGTTCAGCTTCATCATCTTTGTTCTCCTTTGAAGACCCACCTGTGACTTTGCTGGAAGACAACTTGTCAAATAGGTGTGGATAGCAGAGGAGACACCAGTGCTCTCATACATGGCGTGAGCAGTGTTTGGAATTACAGGAAGATGGGGCTCATGCTGATCCCTCCTTATGGAGCAGAGCCCCTGCCATCAAGCTAGGTAGTGGGCTGTTCCTCAGAAAGGCCTTGGTGACCAGGACTCACAAGAACTTTGGGATATTTACACATCTGGTAAATCAAGGTCTAGTGTAGAAATATAGGAATTATTCATGTTGAAGCACAGGGGAAAATAGACTTTGGGGACTAATCAGATCACAGGCACTGGGTCTAGACAAGAAGTTAAGAATCTTTAATATCAAGTCTGGTTATTTCTCATTAGAAACTGAAGTTCCCCTATGAGGACACTCTCAGGAAGATAATCCCTTTCGTAGATGGGAATGAAATGGGAATGAGGATGAGACTCCACGCAGACACTGGAAACTGGACTGAGCCTGGAAGACTGGAATGTTACTAATAGGTCAGGTGTGTGGGTTTCAGTCCGTAGGACATCCTAAGTGTGATGCCATTGCACAGTAAATGCCTGATGTTTGAGTGCTCCTTCAAAGGTGCATTACTACAGGCAGGAGCATAGATAAGCAGGAGAATGCTATAATAGTGAGAGGCTGGCTCATTTCACCTGCTCAATGAACTCTGTCAAATTAATCAAAGACTGTGACATGAGGCAATCACCATACAGAAAGTTTGTACCGAGAGCTCCTCCGGTGAGAAGAAATTGCTGTTTAACTGGGGCATGGGTAACAACATGATAGAGGTTTTTTGGAGGATTGACCACAGGATACCTGTTAAAGGAGATAACCTAGATAAATACTTTGACATTCTCTGGTACCTTGTCATGTTATACATCTGTTTACATTCACAGAAACCATGAAATTGTAACTGCTACCTGTGTTTTTGTGATCAGAAAATTAAGCCTCAGGAAGATGAACCTTTAAAGAGTCAGCACATTGATACTTAGACCTATGAACTATGAAACGTGGTAGGGTGAGAGTGGTTCTGTTCACTACTAATGGAGTTTATTTCTCTACAGATACGAATTCATTGAGATGGAATGTAGGAAGTCAATATTAATGGCTTTTATATTCTTATCCAACAAAGGAATTTTGCTCTGTAGGATGTAGGCAAGCCTGGGCCCCAGGAGACACTGAGAACAGAATTTGAACCTCTGGATTGTGTTTGAGACATGAGGGAAATGAAATAGTTATATTCATATCAAAGGAAGGCTTCAAAAGAAATTAGAAGATTGTAAAATCTCACAAACAGAAACCAGGAAGAATCTCACTATGCTTATGAAGAGTGACCAGATATGAGTGCCCACACATCTGAGGGACTTATACCTGAAAGGCTGGACTTCTAACAGTTATTCTGAGACTTCAGATTTTTTTTTTTACAGCAAATCAGAACAAGTGACATTATAGAATTAGGGGTCTCGCTATCATGGCACTCTGGATTCAACCATGCCCAGTATACAATAGCTAAGGCCAGATGAAAGAAAAGTACAGATCGTTATGTGGACCAATGCTAGTCTCTCTAGAAGATTCAGACCCTTGGAAAACTATGAAGGAATTGCAAAAGAAAAACACTAAACAGGCACAAGAAAAACTGTCTCAGGATTTTATAACTAATGACCTATTGTAAGTCTCACTTCCACATAGAGAAATCCAGTGAGATGGATTAGCAAAACCACTTTCTATGCAAGCCTGACAACCTAAATTCAATCTCCAGATTTTACAGTGGAAGAAGAAAACTGACGGCCAAATGTTATCCTCTCATCTCCATATATGTGCCCAAAATCATCCCCCAAACACACACACATACACACACACACACACACACACACACACAGGAGGAGGAAGAGAAAGAGAAGAAGTAAGGAAAGAGAGAAAGAAAGAGGAAGAGAGGAAGAAGGGAGGGGAGGAAGAAGAAATTTGAATTCATCTGCTGTTATGAGATTGTCTTTATATTTAAATAAAACAAAAATAATGTGTGTGTTGTTTGAGTGAATTATTCAGTACATGGAGGAATATGGTTTTGAAGTATCACTCATTTCCAGCACTGTAAGTATATAGGATAGTAAAAGGGATCCATCACTCTTTTTAGGGAACTGTCAAAGAAGTAGCAATCTGAAATACTCATCAGCTAGAGCTGTAATGGGGAAAGAAGTTTCTGAGAAGTGGATACTATCACTTCCCTGTGATTCTGAGGATCTTAAGAGAGAGACATGGAAGATGATGTGGGATCTGCATCAAGGCTTGTGGATGTGCTTAAATTTCAGCATTTTGTACCTGGGTCCAGGCGTCCACACAATGCATCCTCAGGAATATACATCCCGAAGCCCAGGAGGGCTTATGGGAGATGCCTTTCTATCTTTATATTTCCATCCACTTCTAGCCCTGTTTCCCACCATGACTTCACTGTTAAACAGGAACCTTCTCAGCTCACCTCTGCTCTGTGGTGTCTGAGGGCACACACAGAAAGCAGTATTTGTGGGATGGGGTGCTTTACTGAATGACTGAGTTTCTCCCATAGAAAAGTGCCTGGTCCATCCCTCAGCACTTTTCTCAACCTCTCTACAACGCAAAGTCACACAATTGTTGAGGCTCTGCTCTGTGAGACCTGCTTCAGGGTTTCTCTGATCCTGTGACTACATGGCAGCCCTGGCTGCCTCCAACTGCCCCATGAAAGTCAAATACTTCACCTGGCAGCCTTCTCTACAGACACTTGCAGTTATAATCTTGGCATTTTTCTTGACCCGTGAAGAATTATTTTTTTTAACTCTCCAGATTTTCACCAAGATTTAATTTCTATATCAGATAGCCAGTGAAACATTATGCCCTGTATTATAGCCCCCATGTCCTTGGATTTTTATTTCGGTGTCACTATTCAAATAATCCTTCTCCTGGCACAGCTGCAAAGCTTGGATCACAAGGACAAACAAAAGCCAGAGGATCAATACCCAATTGCCCAATCACATTGTAATCATCCTTTGGCAAGGCCTAAGGCTATTTGAATCTTTCCAGTTGGCTGCAAAAGTAATATATATACCGCCTGGAAGCCACTTAACCCACCTTAAAAGCTGAATGAATTGCAAGTGAAGCCTGATTCTGTTTTCACAAACACCTGGCCAGGCTATACTGAGGACAGGTCATAGGCCATGGCAGGCACCAAAGGCTCAGCAGCATGTAGTGGGTTATGGCTGGGGAAAAGTAATGACATTGGCTGGTCAAGACTGGCTCTCCAGGGTCTGTGGTATCCCCCCAGCATGGCTCCACACAGATGATCACTTGAAGTGGTGGAATTCAGTGCTAGAAGAACAGCTCTTTCAGATTCTTTCTTCATAGCATCTCATGAAGAAAGGACAAGACCAGACCCGAGATGGAGACGGTTACCCGTCCGTCATAAGCACCAGACTGAACTGCTATGGGTATAAATCCCTTTGTACTTTCTATGTTATCATACATTTCACTTTTCCTTATCATCCCTTCCCCACTTCTCTCTCCTACCTCCTTCCTTTTCTGCTCAGTCTTCTTGGGAAGGTGATAAGAGAGAGAATAGCATCCTCGTTCCTTTGGTTAACTCTTCCAGCATCTCTTCTTCAATGGAATTCCCCTCCTCTCTGTTTCTCCATCATCTCTCTTCTCCTCTCTCTCTACCCTGGCAGATGTCTCAGAGAATAAGCCCCACAGGGTGGACACGGAGATTTCTCTTCTTCTACTACCTGTCATATGGTCCTGAAGGTTCTTCAGAAATAGAAGGCCTGGCTAAGTGATCTCCAAGAACAGGAGTGGCAGCTAGAGATGAGTAACAGAAACCCTCCCTCTTTCTTCCTTTTGCCCACCTCCCAGGTCTTATTGCCTCAAACAAATGAAAAAAAGCAGGGAGCAGATGTGATGGTTTTTATCAACTCATCAGGGTTTTTAATGTACACACTGCACTACTTCTGCTGGTAAAAGGTCCAAACTTGATATGTGACTGGACAATTTTACACTTATGGAAACATTGAAAATTAACTCAGTGGGCTGCTCTTTCCATTGCATTATTCAAAATGATTTTTTTTTTGAAATTGCAACATTATTGAGGCTAGCTTGCCACATTGTATTCATCCCTATGACTTCTGTAACAGATTACACAAATGTAGGCGCTTAAAGCAACACAAGAGCTCCAGATGTCAGCCTTGTCAGGTGTAGCTTGACATACTACACCTCGCTGTGAGGAGGGCTGATTCTTTTGAGGACACGCTCATCCTTCAGCTCCATCTCCTCTCTCTCCCTTCTGTGTCAGCAGCACAGATCTTCAGAGACCTTGCTCCTATTCCTCCTGTAGTATCCCCCTTACTCTGATTTTTTTTTCAGTTCAAAGTTTACTTTTATTCAGTTATATCGTAGAAAACCTTTTTTTATTATTAATTAATTTATTTAATTATTAAAGATTTCTGCCTCTTCCCCGCCACCACCTCCCATTCCCTCCCCCTCCCCCAATCAAGTCTTCCTTCCTCCTCAGCCCAAAGAGCAAGCAGGTTTCTCTGCCCTGTGGGAGGTCCAAGGACCACCCACCTCCATCCAGGTCTATTAAGGTGAGCATCCAAACTACCTGGGCTCCCACAAAGCCATTACGTGCAATAGGATCAAGAACCCATTGCCATTGTTCTTCAGTTCTCAGTAGTCCTCATTGTCCATTATGTTCAGCGAGACCGGTTTTGTCCCATGCTTTTTCAGTCCCCGGCCAGCTGGCCATGGAAGAATGGATGAAGAAAGTATGGAATATATACATATTAGAGTACTACTCAGCAGTAAAAAACAATGACTTCTTGAATTTTGCATACAAATGGACGGAAATTGAAAACACTATCCTGAGTGAGGTAAGCCAGACCCAAAAAGAGGAACATGGGATGTACTCACTCATATTTGGTTTCTAGCCATAAATAAAGGACATTGAGACTATAATTTGTGATTCTAGAGAAGCTAAATAAGAAGGTGAACCCAAAGAAAAACATATAAGCATCCCCCTGAATATTAACCTTCATCAGGCGATGAAAGAAGACAGAGACAGAGACCAACATTGGAGCACTGGACTGAAGTCTCACGATCCAAAGGAGGAGCAGAAGGAGAGTGAGCACGAGCAAGGAACTCAGGACTGCGAGGGGTGCACCCACACACTGAGGCAATGGGGATGTTCTATCGGGAACTCACCTTACTCTGATTTTTAAGAGCTGTGTGATGATACTAGGTCTACCTGGATACTTGGAAATAATCCCACCCTGGTGACATTTAATTGACCTCATGTTTTCTGCAAAGTCCCTTTTATGACCACAAGTTCTGGAGAAAAGAATTTGGAAATCTTTGGGAGCATTACTTTGCTTATTTCATATCTGCCCTCCTCCTTGAAATGTGGAGAAAATGCACTCATCAACATGTGAAAGTTAACCCAGACAGGTTTGTGGTTGTGCACTTGTTTTCCCCAAGCTGGGCCATACGTTAGGAATGGGGCCGCTTCTCAGGGTTTAAGATTGGACCCAGAATCCAGCAGTTTTTCATTTTTATTATTTATGGACGTAAGTAGCGTGGGTAGCAAACAACTCACCGTATGACAGGATGTCACTACAAATTTAATACAACCAATTGCTGTGATCTATGCAACATCCAGAAACAGTGGCAGCCTGAAAAGTCCTCCTGTTTCTTTAACGCCTTGTCACCTGCCTAAGAAACACTCCTCTGAGGGATGTTCTTGATCAGATTATTTTAAGCAGGAAGACCCACCGTAGAATTGGGCAGCGCTTTCTGGTGGCTCATATAAAAGGACACATAAGAAGTAGCAGTAGCCTGAGAGTCCAGCTCTTCAAGGCCACCTCCAGGATTCAAGGAAGAGGTCCACAATGAAGCGAAATAGATTTAGGGTATTTCTAATCTGAGGGATTATGGAATAACTCACACATGTGCTGTTCAAGAATGTTCTTTATTCTTCTGGCTCAAGTTTCAAATCTCTACGGTTTATATACACATACAATAGCAATTCTTTGGCAATAGAAAGGTTACAAGGTTATTTCTCGGGGTCACAAAACATCCTTTGTAGATAAATAAGTAAGAGACACACACAGCAGAAACTTTTTCTGACTGGCTGCATATGTGGTTGTAAGGCATTCCAATCTCTTAATGGGAATGGGGTCACAAAGGGGAGAAACCAATAGAGAAATCTAAGGAAGGAGCAGAGAATTCATGCGCTATTCTACATTTCTAAAATGCTAGAAGTTTGTGATTAGTGCAACCCGAAAAAGGCAAAATGTCATTTTCTCCCAGCACAGGGAGTGCAGCTGCACTTCAGAAGCTGTGTCAGTGAGTAACCATGGCAACCTGCATAAAGCAAGGGGGAAGTGTACAGAGCTGATTCGCATCGGTATATTCGCCAAATGTTAGCTGGCATTAAAAACCCTTTTAAATCTAAAAATACATCTTCTACCCTATGTAGTTAGAATAAAGAAAGGACCTGTAACTATGTTGTTGAAAACTGGGACCTACTGCCTCCCCACTGTTCTGGTCATCTGCTGTGTTCACTTTGCAAGTTATCTGTGTGAGAAAGCTATTTCTCCAAGGACATGGTTAATCGGTAAACAACCTTTTCCTCTTAATCACACAAATCTCAGGGCTAAAACATAGTCTCCTCAGATTAAAATCCTGTATCAGTAAACGGAGGTGACAGTGTATGCAAAGTGTTAATAGCCTCCCAAGTCAAAGCGGGGAAGTACTGCGTTTTCAGCAGGCCTGATGAGTTCAGGCACTCTGTTCTCTTTAACCCCTGAGGGGCTTAGATTAAACAAATCCAGACTGCAATTCTGTCTTTGAGTAATATCTGTGAAAGTCCCATTTGGTCTATCTACAGAGCACCTTGTCTAACCAAGGTGTCCTGTCAGTAAGATAATTATAAAGAGGAGGGGTCTAGGACTTTTTATTGTGATGTGGAACAAAAGCTTGACTGTGTGACTTACTTTTATCCCCAGGATTTCACAGTGTGGGGAGAAGTCATCCTTCTGCCAGTACACAGGAGTGACTGTGCCCGACAAATGAGGAAAGTGCTGCTAAGGTTGTGAGACAAGTCCCAGAGCTGAGTTAGAGGGAGATCACAGTATCACTCAAGAGAGTTGCGGTTAGAGGCATCCAGCTATTCCAAAGACAATATTCCTCACAGGCCAGGCCTCATGAATTTTGTCTTCCAATAGATACGTATATCTCTGGTGTGTTAACCTTCTAAATATCAGCTGCAGTCCACTGTGTAACCTTGCAGACTCCATCAAAGAAGGAAACGGGAATGAAGAATGCTTATACTCAGCTTGTTTTCTTCATGTCAACTGTCCAGGACCCCCATCCCTGGAAGGGAACAGCTATAATCCACACTCAGGATGGTTCTCCCAACTTGAACTAACCTAACCTAGAAAATGTATCTCCATGGTAATTATAAATCCCATCAAATTGACAATGAAGAGGAGCTATTATGCCGATTAAGTCAACTTCCAAAGGAAATGAAACCAGTGTGTCAAGGAGACACTTGCACCTCAGTGTTAATCACGGTACTACTCACCATTGCCGAAGCATCCAATCAACACCAGGGTTCATCATCTGGTGAATTAAGAAAATATGGTCTTTATTCACAATGGAATACTATTCAGTTATTAAAATAATGAAACCTGTTGCAGGATATTTGAACAAACTGTGTGACGATGTATCACTGTTTTACCTTGCCGGACTAAGGCACCTGATTGCTTTAATAAGGAGCTGAATGGCCCATAGTTGGACAGGAGAAAATAGGCAGGACTTCCACGGAGAGAGGAACTCCAGAGAGAGGAATCTAGGTGCACAAGATACACCAGCAAGACGCTGAGGAAGTCAGACATATAGAATGGGAGAGAAGTAAAAGCCCATGTGGCAGAACATAGATTAATACAATTAGGCTAATTAAAGTTATAAGAGCTAGTTTGGAACAAGCCTAAGCTCAAGGCCAAGCCTTTATAATTAATAAGAAGTCTTTGTGTCATTATTTGGGGCTGGCAGACCATTTGGCACTCCAATATGTGGCAAGACCACACAGATGGAGAAGTCACGTCAAACAGAATCACCCCATTTGCCACCTGGGCCTCTCTGTGAGCAGTCACAACAGTCGGCTACCACACACGGGGAGTCCAGAAAGCAGCCACAGTAACTTCTAAGGGTTGGAATGGTTAGCCACTGCTGGGACAGTTAGGTTCAGTTGGGGCAGTTAAATATGGCTCCTGCTGCTGCCTGCAGACCTGAAGGGGGCAGAGTCTGCAGTACTATGTGCTAAGCAGAGCCATGCCGTTTAAGATTTGCCTCACACAGTCAGCAAAGGCTACAGACACAAAAGATCAGGTCCAGACTGACATCAATAAATACAAGTATCCCAGGTGATCCAGCCTCTCAGATTACTTTTGTTACAGTTCCTCAAAAATCTGCATGCCAAACAACTTCAAAGCTGTTAGTTGAGATGGTCCAGCCTCATAGACTATTCCAGCTAGGACCTCACATAAGCCCTGCTCTTCCCCATTACTCAGAGATGGGAGAGCAAATGAAACAGCTACCTCTCCCAAGATTTGACCATTATCCCAATTTTCTCAGGGTTCCCTAAAGATTCCCCCAGACAACAGGAAACAGTTTAGAGAACATGACACCCAAATTCCCAAGAGGTATGGTGGATGGTCGTTGGTTGTTTAATGGCTTTGGATGTTTACCATCACTTATGGGGGTTGGTTGCAAGTTGTTACAGCTCATAGTAAGAGAGGAAGCTAAGCAAGTGATGTTGCATGCAATGGTCTCTTTCTGAAAAGAAAATGGTAGGCTAAAGGAATAATAGGACAAAAGGGTAGATCGCTGAATCTACTTTTAAACTCAAAGGCAACTATTAATCTCAAATAGCTTACATTGGTACAGATTTTTGTATATTGATACAAATTTAAGGATATTTTTGTTTTAATATACTGTATACATGTTTCTTCTCTTATTTATGGTATTGTACCTATGCAGCTCATTTAAAAATATGAGAAATTAAGAGATGCAGGTTAATAGTCACCTAAAATAATCAAACTTGTAGTCATGCTAGGTATGTTTTCAAGGTTAAACAGATATATTTTAGAAGATAGGTGGTCTTCAAACACTTCAGAGATCTGCTGAATATGGACATTTATGATATTTTAATAACCTGAGCCATTTCATGACAGCACTTTGCTTCACAAAAATATCATGGGCATCCTAAAAGGATCATGGACATTGGTGAACCTCCAGATAGAGTCTGCTTCCATTGTGGCAAAGTGAGCCACTGTGCAAGAAACTGTCCATGCCTCAACTGCTGACAGTACGTTGTCCAAATTGGACAAGCAAGACACAAAGGAAGGTAATGGCTGAACGAGACAAGGCAAGACAATCCTTTAGAACTCCTGCTTCACAGAAAAATCTGTCAGATGTGCTAGGGCTGTAGGCCAAAGATGGATGCTCCAAGATTGCAGAGGAAACTTGAGTGACTGCACAGGCATACTGCATAGAATACTAAATAGTTTTACCATTGTCTTTGTTACCAAGTTCAGAAAAGAAACTTACAAAAGAGATGTAAAGTTTATAAAGCTGAAAGACTAAGAAGTTTAAACTGTTTATCTAAGAAAATGTTTTAAGTTCTAAAAAGATATTTTTAGGATGATAATCCAAGTTATAATAGAAAGTGGTTTAGGTATAAAATTTTGAACTCATCAAGATAGGATAGATGATAGAGTAATTTCTCTGCATTTTTCAAATACAAGTGGACTGGACATTGTGAGTGTATTTATTGTCTGATAATTGTTCTTATTATATATAGTTTTACTGTGTTAAAGTCAAATCTTTCCTTCTTATTTAGACAAAAAAAGGAAATGTGCAGGATATTTGAACAAACTGTGTAAAGATGTATCACAGATTAAATGCTTGCCTGCCTAAGCATTTAATCAGTTTAATAGAGCTGGATGGCCAATAACTAGGCAGGAGAGAATAGGTGAAATTTCTTGGGAGAGAGAGGAACTCTGGGGAGAAGGATCTAGGTGCACTAGAGACGCCAGTGAGACACTGAGGAAGTCGGACATACAGAATGGAAGAGAGGTAAAAAGTCGTATTGTAGAATGTTAGATTAATACAAACTGGTTCATTTAAGTCATAAGATCTAGTTGGGTACAAGCCTAAGAAAAATGCTTTCATAATTAAGAAGTCTCTGTGTCATTATTTGGGATCTGTGATCCCCAAAGAAAGTCTGGTAAGAAAGACTAACATTGGAAGTATTACTATTTGTGATAACTGGATAAAGCTGGAGAGTATGCTACATAAAAAAAGCTAGGCAAATGAAGACAAATGTTACAGGAGCTCATGCATATGTAAGGTATTAAAAGATAATTGCATAAAAGTGGAGGGAAGAGTAATGATTCTCAGGTGCTATGGAGAGTAGAGGAAATGAGGGGTAGAGAAAACATTAACCAATAAGTATTAAGTTGCAATTACATAATAAATAATTTGGTTAAGGTGTTATTTTGTAGAATTACTAGAGGTTGTAGTAATGTATTATGTCTCTCTAAAAGCTAGAAGGAAGAATACTGAATACTGAATATTTTTAATATGAACACATGATAAAAGATAGAGGAGATATATAACTGTGCCTTGGTTTGAACATTTTATATCTATATAAACAGATCATTGTATTATATGCAATTATTTATGCTCTATGTATCAGTTAAAATAAAATATAAGCAATTTATAAATAACAAAAAGAATGATGGTATTCATTTTTCATCCTCTTGCCTTTGGTTTGTGCAGTTAAGCTCTATGTGTCTTCTCTACTGGAATACTCTCAAATATAATCTTCCTTGCCTATTTAATTGTATGATGCAATCTTTCTTTGACATTCTCAGTGCAAACCACTGTAAATTGGGCCAAGCATTTGAAAGAAATGCTTTCATGTATTGAAAAGCAGCTAGAACAGGACCAGTGTTCTCGAGAGAAGTGAAGCACACACGCATTTCCACTTGAGTGCATTCCAAACTGTGGGTCTTAGCTCTCAATTTTTATATCAATTGCTGATGTAAAAAAGATTAGCACTGTGGCTTGAAATAGCAGAATCATATTATCTTATAGCCATTATTTCCTAAAGAAGCAATATCTGGAATGGTTAAAAAATTAAATCAAGCAGTCAGAAATGTTGTGTTCCCTGTAGAGCCTCTAAGACACTTCCCTTCTCTCTTTTGGCCTTTATATACATTTTCCTTGTTCATGGTCCATCTTTAAATCCTGGACTGCAGTGCTTTCAAATGTCCTGACGGACTGCATTTCTGCTTCTGAACACTTAAAGAATCCTTTATTTCATCAATCCTACTTGAATAGTGCAGGGTGATCTCCTTAAAGCCACCCACTTATTAACCTTAACTCCATCTGTAACTTTAATCTCTGTTCCCATCAAGGACCATATCACCCATTCCAAGGATTACTGACTTCAGAGGTTAGGGGTTGCATTAGCCTGCTACGCCAAAGCTCAGATTTAAAAAGTCAGTTGCTCTGTTCCTAAGTGTTTGCTGCTCCAGGACTCACATGCCAAAACCGATGTGCAAGTCCTAACAGGAGAAGCCTTTTGGAAGTGGTTAGATCAAAAGATCAAATACTTCACCATTGGAGCTAAAGCCCACAACAAATCACCCAAAAGCAGATCATTAACTCCTTCATCATGTAAAGGTAAGCATAAAAGTAGAGTTAGACACCGAATCTTCTATTACAATAACCTTGGACTTCTCTACTTCCAGAAATCTAAGAAAAATGATTGTTTTCTATAAGCCAGTACTATAATTTTGTTATAATAATCAAAACAAAAATTACAGTTACTCACTGAGGAGTAAATCACATGGGAAGTATTATATAACTAATCATGTGCTTAACTTGAAAATAAGTTGACCTAGAGACAAAAGAAGCATATGGAGAAAGTGGCACGGAAATCCACATACATTTGTTTTTAGTGTTTGCAGTCTGAGGCTGAAGGAAACAAAATTTCATACAGGACTATTGCAAGGAGAGGGCCCACTTGTTCATCCCAGCACCCAGATAGCTTAGCCCTGAAATAACCACACAGAAACTGTGTTCATTTAATCACTGCTTAGCCCTGAAGTAACCACACAGAAACTGTGCTCATTAATCACTGCTTGGCCTATTAGCTCTAACATCTTATTGGGTAACTCTTACACTTTTTTTTCTTTTTATTGTTTATTTATTTAATAAATATTTCTGCCTTCTCCCCACCACCACCTCCCATTTCCCTCCCCCTCCCCCATTAAGTCCCCCTCCCTCATCATCCCTAAGAGTAATCCGGGTTCCCTGCCCTGTGGGAAGTCCAAGGACCACCCACCTCCATCCAGGTCTAGTAAGGTGAGCATCCAAACTGCCTAGGCTCCCACAAAGTCAGTACGTGCAGTAGGATCAAAAACCCATTGCCATTGTTCTTGAGTTCTCAGTAGTCCTCATTGTCCATTATGTTCAGCAAGTCCGGTTTTATCCCATGCTTTTTCAGACCCAGGCCAGCTGGCCTCGGTGATTTCCTGATAGAATATCCCCGTTGTCTCAGTGTGTGGGTGCACCCCTCGTGGTCCTAAGTTCCTTGCTCGTGCTCTGTCTCCTGCTCATGATTTGGACCTTGAGATTTCAGTCCGGTGCTCCAATGTGGGTCTTTGTCTCTGTCTCCTTTCATCGCCTAAATATTTTTCTTTGGGTTCACCTTCTTAATTAGCTTCTCTAGGACCACACATAATAGGCTCAACGTCCCCTATTCGTGGCTAGAAACCAAATATGAGTGAGTAAATCCCATGTTCCTCTTTTGGGGTCTGGCTCACCTCACTCAGGATAGTGTTTTCTATTTCTGTCCATTTGCCTGCAAAATTCAGGAAGTCATTGTTTTTTACTGCTGAGTAGTACTCTAATATGTATATATTCCATACTTTCTTCATCCATTCTTCCATTGAAGGGCATCTAGGTTGTTTCCAGGTTCTGGCTATTACAAACAATGCTGCTATGAACATAGTTGAGCATATACTTTTGTTGTATGATAGGGCATTTCTTGGGTATATTCCCAAGAGTGGTATTGCTGGGTCCAGGGGTAGGTGGATCCCGAAATTCCTGAGAAACCGCCACACTGTTTTCCAAAGTGGTTGCACAAGTTTGCATTCCCACCAGCAATGGATGAGTGTACCCCTTTCTCCACAACCTCTCCAGCAAAGACTTTAAGTCTTTGAAGAAAGAAATCGATGAGGACACCAGAAAATGGAAGGATCTCCCTTGCTCTTGGATTGGGAGCATCAACATAGTAAAAATGGCAATTCTACCAGAAGCAATCTATAGATTCAACGCAATCCCCATCAAAATCCCATCAAAATTCTTCACAGATCTGGAAAAGGCAATAATCAACTTTATATGGAAAAACAAAACACCCAGGATAGCCAAAACAATCTTATACAATAAAGGATTGTCTGGGGGCATTACCATCCCTGACTTCAAACTCTATTACAGAGCTACAGTATTGAAAACAGCTTGGTATTGGCATAGAAACAGAGAAGTCGACCAATGGAATTGAATAGAAGACCCTAGCTTTAACCCACAAACCTATGAACACCTGATTTTTGATAAAGGAGCTAAAAGTATTCAATGGAAGAAAGAAAGCATCTTTAACAAATGGTGCTGGCAAAACTGGATGTCAGCCTGTAGAAAAATGAAAATAGATCCATATCTATCACCATGCTCAAAACTCAAGTCCAAATGGATTAAAGACCTCAATATCAGTCCGAACACACTGAACCTGATAGAAGAGAAAGTGGGAAGTACTCTACAACACATGGGCACAGGAAAACACTTTCTACGTACAACCCCAGCAGTACAGACATTAAGGGCATCATTGAATAAATGGGACCTCCTGAGACTGAGAAGCTTCTGTAAAGCAAAGGACACTGTCACTAAGACAAAAAGGCAACCCACTGACTGGGAGAAGATCTTCACCAACCCCGCAACAGACAAAGGTCTGATCTCCAAAATATATAGAGAACTCAGGAAAGTAGACCATAAAGGGCTAATCAACCCAATTAAAAAATGGGGCACTGAGCTGAACAGAGAATTCTCAACAGAAGAAGTTCGAATGGCCAAAAGATATTTAAGGTCATGCTCAACTTCCCTAGCGATCAGGGAAATGCAAATCAAGACAACTTTAAGATACCATCTTACACCTGTCAGAATGGCTAAAATAAAAAAAAAAAAAAACTCTTACACTTTTATTTAGCCCATTTCTATTAATCTATGTATCACCATGTGGCAGTGGCTTACCAGATAAAATTCTCACCATGTGTCTCCGGCGGATCCATAACGTCTCTCTCCTATTCTGCCTCCTTTCTCCCAGCATTCCATTTAGTTTTCCCCACCTACCTAAGTTCTGCCCTATCAGGCCAAAGCAGTTTCTTTATTCATTAACCAATACAAGCAACATATAGAAAGTAGGACCTCGTACACCACAGGACCATTTAAGTATAGACAGCACAGCCCTAAGACTGATATCCATATGAGCCAAGATGACTAAGGCTGGACATACAGGGAGTTACGAGTCAGCAAAAAAAAATCAGGTATCTGGGACACACAAAACTAAACAATGATACAATCTCTGCTGTAACTATTCCTGACAAAATGTCACTTATTGTGGGATTCTGTATAAATACAGCCGTGAGGCCAGAGGTGAGAACCTTTTGCCTTCTGCCTTTGCTAGTCAGTTTGTGTAGCCTTGTGTGGCCTGCCTAAAGCATGTGTACTGGTCTGCATGTATGCTCATGCCACCCTGTGCATATCCCATAGGTGCTAGCATTGCCTGGGTACCAACCAGGGTCTGCCTGCTTAGCAGCCTGTGTGTATGAAAAATGAAAACATGTCTTATCAGTCTATGACTCCTTGCATTCACTTCAGCTTCATGGCCTCCCATGACCCCTTCGTTTCTTAGTTAGCAGTGAGGCCCTGCATCTGGCATAGTCAGCAGGATGCAAATACAAGAAGATAGTGTAGAAGAAGTAGACAGGACTCCTGAATTGATGGGGAAACTCCCAAGGTCCAGAAGCCACTCAGCATTAGAGGAATGGAGTAACTAAAGCAAAGGTTGGTGGTGTTGACTCTGTTAAAGCCTGACATGAGAACGATACATAGACTGGAGAGAGCAATCAAAAATCTCAGGAATGTGACTCAGAGGCTGAGTTTATTAACCCATTTATCAAAAATGAGACCAGCTATCAGAAGTTGCCAACCTGTGCTACGTGCCAGGCCAATAAGATAGAGAGGAGAGACCTTGAGTCCAAATTAAGTCTATGGACAGAGGACAGCTGCAAAATCCACATTCCCTATACAATGCCAAAATTGCAGAACTGACAAAGCTGTACCAGGGGACAGATAGGCTCTCATTAATATGGAGGAGTAATAAAATGAGCCTCCTTTACCACCTACCCCTCATTAAGGCAGTGCCTGAGGGAGGCCATAAAAACAGGGAGTACACTAGATAATGAAATGGGTGATGGGCAGAGTGTGTCTCTTATGGGCCAGTGTTGATGACTTATCAAGAACTGGGTAAATGGACCTCCTACATAGACTTAATTCAGACAGATATTCCGAGAGCAAAACCATGCCAGGCCCCCCAAGTTTCGCATTTCCTCCCACAGCATGCTGGAGAAGCAGTATGCATTCCATGCTGGAAACAATGGGCTTCAGTAGACAGAGCTGCGCAGCACTCCCTCCATCCTGCAGCTGGGTGCATGTCAGGTGCTAAAGCTGCCAGGGTGCAGCAGGGGGTTTGGACGTGCATGCAGAATTTTCCAGTGTAAGCAAGTACTTTGGGCCCCCATGCGTAGGCCTCCCACCGTGCTGCTGCTGGTGGATGGCTCTCGGTGACTAAGTAAATCCTAGAGGTGGCTATTTTGTGAGGGTCAGTTGCTCTCCAAACCAAATCCTGTAAATTCAGATTGTGAATGAGTATTGAAAAGCTAGCGGTGGAGGATGCCTTCAGCATCACCTGACAAGGCTGCCAACCTCAAGGGGTGCTCCACATGAACCCACATCAGTCTGGGGGGAGGGGACATTCAGATACAACATGGCAGTTAAATTCTTACCTGTGGCCTGTGCCCAAGCTGAATTAACTTTGCAAACAGCATCACTGAAAACAAGCATCCATGATTCTGCAAGAAAGCAAGGAAGGGTATATATATATGGAAAGGTTTACAGGGAAGAAAGGTAAAGGGGAAATGATGCAATTCTAATTCAATTTTTAATAATTTTAAAAAATAACTGTGGATGAATGAGAACCACTGGCCACATCTGTGCTCTTCATCATGGTGCTGACACACAGTGGCTGTGGGGGGTGCCTCTATGCGGTGGAGCAAGCGCCAATTTGTTTACACCTGGGACAGTCGACAGTGGACATTGGCTGTGTGATGTTCCATTTATCATGGTTTGGTGACTCATGAGTTGGGGTCCTGGAAGAGAGCTAAGGTAGTCACAGTACTACTATATTGATGCTGTTATGCTACCTTCATATTCTCAAGCAGATTTGGAATCCATGCAGTTGAGTCAGAGCTGCTCTAAGTTCATGGGATGGGTGAGAACCAGTTCCAAAATGCGAGGGTCTGATCTGTTCATCCCAAAAGGGGAGAAGACACTAATGCACCCCTGAAAAAAGGCCATCCCATGTGGCAGGACCCCCTGATACCTAAAGTGAGCCCGTGAGCTTCAAAGACCTCAGGCTACATAATCCAGGTGCTATAGAGACCTTGAGCCTGAGAGCCTGAAGAATCTAGAGTCTGAGGACCTACGCAGTCAAAGGTCTACTTGTAGACACAGGACCTACAGGATCTGAGCACCTAGGAAACCTGGGTGGCTGAGAACACACAGAACAGTGTTGTTATGGAGATTGTTGCTGGAAACTATGGTCCCAGGGAGCATCCATGTGGGCCTGTTCCCATGAAGTGCTGCTATGTAAAACTGGCAGATCTAATATAACAAAAGGCTACATCGGCCAGTTTATGTGTAGACAACATAATGCTGACATAGATATTCTGCACAGATCAAGACAGCTAAGGTGGGACGTTGAGGGTACTGTGAGTGGGCAAACAATATCTGACACTGGTTATCTTGGGGAACCCCAAAGTAAGCAGTGAGGTGATCTATTCTATAGCAATTCCTAGCACAAGTGTGGCTTTTGTGTGATTCTGCATAAATCCAGACTTGAGGTTAGAGATTATTGTCTTTTGTCTGTTTCTTTTTGCCAGTTGACCTGTGTGAGCCTGTGGATGTCTACCTACAGGCTGTGTGCTGATCTGCTTGTATGCTGGTGACTGTGTGTGGCAGGTATGTGCCAGTATGTGCCTACACACCTATTAATGTCTACCTGTCTAGGGTCCTGAGTGTCTGTGAATAAAGTTCAGAATAAAGTGTCTGGGAATATCTGTCCACGATTCTTCATATTATTTTCAATATCATGACTTCATATAACCGTCAGAGTTCAGAACTCAAAACGACTCCTCAAGGATTGTCAGAAAAATGGCCTTTTGAGATTTGTAAACTGAATGGGTGGCCATCAGGCACAGTGGTATGCATGAGTAATCCCAGCCCTGGAGATGTGGGGCTTGATAGCCAGCAAGTCTAGCCTACTTGGTGAGTACCATGCTAGCATAAGACAATGGGGTAGAGCATGAGAAATGAGAAACATCTGGCCTCCATACATGTACCCCCACACACACACATGCACACCCACCCACATACCATACACATCACACAGACAGACATGCACACACACAGATATGTACACACACATACCACACACATCACATACATAGACATGAGCACACACACCATACACATTACACCCACAGACATGTGCATACACATCACACACAGACATGCACACACCCTCAAATACCACACACATCACACACATAGACATGAGCACACACACACCACATCACACACACATACATGCACACACCCACCCATATAGCACACACATCACACACACAGACATGCACACACACAGAAACATGCACACACCCACATACCATACACATCACACACACAGACATGAGCACACACACTCAAACACTATATGCACACACACCCACATACCATACACATCACACACATATATGAGCACATACACACATCACACACATCATACACACAAACGTGTGTGCTCACATGAGCACACACACATTCAAATTAAAAATAGATGTTAAAAGAAATAAAATAACAGGACCGTGCTAAAGCTGTCTCTCTTAATGGTAGAGCCTTGGCCTAGCAGGTGCAGAACATGAAATCAAAGAAGAATTAAAAAAAAAGAATCAATGAAGTAAGAGATGAAAATAACAAAAGATTTTAAGTACAGGGCCAGTGAACTAATAAAGGCTGTTGCTACTAAGCTGGGGACCTGAATTTGATCACTGGAACCCTCATGGTGGAAGGAAAAACCCAAATACCACAAGTTGTCCTCTGACCTCCACATGTACACACACACACACACACACACACACACACACACATGAGTGGATAAATGGTAAAACAGAATTTAAAATAAAATAGAAGATTTTAAGTGGTTCTTTGAAAAGATTAAAATGTTTAATTGCTCAAGAAAAAAGAATTGCAAATACCAATATTTATAATGAAAAGCAGTATTAAATCCTTCAGACATTAAATGGTAAATATGAAAATATTATGAAAAATTTATACTAATAAAGTCAATTGTTAATGAAAGGGGATCCCAAAAAATTACTTAAATACATATAAGATAAAAACAGAAATTCTGTATTTCTGTACATACATGCACATACATGGGCACACACATACACATACTTCAAAGGAATTGAGTTTGCTGTATGAATATAGTGTGTGTGTATGTGTGTGTGTGTGTGTGTGCTTATGTGAGCCCTTACCGCTGCCTCTACCTTTTCTCAACTTTTCACCTTCAACAGCCCACACTGCATCATTTTCCTGTAAGCCCCACATTTACACACTGGGAATAAAACTGATTAAAAAAAAATGATGGTTGCTGCTTTTAGAGTTCTCTGGGCGAAGAGAAGCTTAAACTACTTTTTAGGATGAATATAGTTCAGGAGGATAGAATGTGTATTTTCAAACTAATTTACCAAACTTCCTCTCGAAGCTTTTCTTCACAAGTAGACATTCGTAAAGAGGTTTATTTGGAAATTTTAGTGGCAGTCAATGTGACTATAAATTAGTCACATTGTAGGTACTTGAGGTGCTTCATGGCCACATAAACAAAAAAAATGGCAACTACCCGTGGGTTTGATCTTTTGTCTGTCTTTAATATTTCCTGGGGAATAAATCCGGAAAGTTTATGGTCCTTCCTACTGAACTTACAGTCCATCACCCAGCAGGAAGTTCGGCATTATTTGTATTGTCTGGTTCTAATTTGCCCTGGTGAGTCAGTGTGATTAGTTTCACGAGGTTCCAGAAATACACCATTATTATTGCCATTCAATATTTCCATGCTTTTGTTTTGCTTTGCATTTCACAGTAGCATCACAAAATAAAGCACTGCTTCCTTAGGGGAGTGGACTGTATAGACTGCTGAGCACAGGTAGGATAGATGGCCCCTCCTGCCCCAGATTTATTTGTGTATCCTGGCTCTGCCACACACCTGCTTCTGCACTCAGGGCTTTGTTCCCTAATGCTGTTCCAACAGCCTCCACGGTTTCTAAAGCAGCAGGGGATTCTGCCAGCATTGGTACTTTATTGCATTTGAACAGAACACCCCAGGCTCAGTGGCAGGTGAGGGGGAAAGCTGTGCCCTGGCCAACAGACCTGTTAAGGATTCACCATGCACAAGGCTTTCACCCCATCCGGCAGTGCCTCTTGTGCCTTCAGTGAGCAAAGTACTGCATTGTGCTCTGGTTTCTAGACTGATGGTGGGAATTTGCACCTGTAGCTCTATCACACAACCAGGCACTGACAAATGAAGAGTCTGCATGCTTAGCATCTGTCTCCCTCACAATAAACTCATGAGGTCACTACTACTGTCATTTCTATTTACCAGATGAGAAAAACTGAGGCAGAAGTTGTCTGCCTCTCAGAAATGGACAAAACTCTTGTGTATCAATGCCCAGGACTAATTCTTTCACCCACTGCTGGTCTGCCCAGAGCTTTCTACCTGTTTTCAAACCACCCAGTCCCAGCATAAGAAGCCTAGCAGCAATGTGTCATGAAACAAAAGACAACAGAACACAAAGATTACAGCTCATTCAGGGGAATGTGGTCCTGAGTGGTAGAAAGAGCAATTGGATATCTGAAGTTGATGGCAGAAAGGGGGGCAGCTACTTTGTTAGGACAAAAGTGACTGATTCCTGCCAGGAATGTGCTTGGCTTAGCTTAAACTAATGACAGAAGGACAGTTCTCTGACAGTGAAACTCCACTGTGACTTTGATGTTTGTTGTTTGTAATTGGCTGAGAAAGTCGGTAGCAAAACCCAGCCAAGAATACTTAAGGGCAATGGTGGTATCAAGCTGAATCCATGCAAGTTCATCTTCACAACTACCTCTGCTGCAGTGACTTTTTACACCCTGTCCACTTCTGGGTGGCCAGCAGGGACAGTTCCACCAGTCTCAGCCAGGGAATGCTTGTGAGCAAATCCACCTCCAAGAACTTGTGGGGTAGTTTAACTCCACATCACCTTTTCTGGGTTCCTTCACTTTCCACTTGGTGATCAGAATCTACCTCCCTACCATCTTGGAAACAATCTTCTGATTATCAACCTCTTGAAACACCATGCTCAAATATCAAATAATATGTGGTGGTTATAACACATTAAAATTTCTTGCATTTATCTTAGCCACCATTTATTGCCTTACACTTAAACTCTCAATGTTAAAGAAATTAGTTGCTCTGCCCATCTTGAATTCTGGCTACACACACACACACACACACACACACACACACGTGCAAATGCACACACACACATACACTTGTGCAGTGTTTCTTCTCCAAAGTTAATGAGAATGTGGCTGTCTATCTCATAGGTAGGTAAAACCCATCAGGAAGGCTTTCTGTCCTAAGAACCTTGAGAAATAGTGTAAAGTTAACTTCAAATGTATGTTAACATAGCGGTCTATGTGCATTGTCCACTTCACCCATTGAGAGTATTCAGCTCTGCAATGGTCCCTTGAGCATTGTCCACTCTCATATTTGACTGTATCCTATCTTACTCTGCCATAAACTCTGCCTTCTACACTACACTATGGGTGTCTCATCTGAAGTCTTTCAACAGAGATCACAAGACCGCCAGGATAAGCAAAGCCAGACGGGGGTAGATCTCAGTAATAGTTTTGTTTTGTCACCTTGAGAGTAAGATGAAAGATGGCACCTACCACAAAAGGTGATTGTGACAATTACAGAGCACAGTGAATATGAGTGTGGTTTTAGACTGCTTATGAGAAACTACTGTCAGGGGTTACCATGTGCCTGTTATTGATTGGCCTGTGATAAGACCATGTCATTTCTACTCCATGTTTTGCTTTTCCTTCTTTACTGTACATGAAGCTTAATTAGAAACATTGAAAGGTTAAAATTATAAAGACTTAGCTTAAATATCATAGTTGGTTCTATTTTCAATCTATACTCAAACAGCTCTTTAGCCCACAAAATACAGTAAGAGAAATTTCATCTTATAGACAGAGTTTTATGGGCAACAAAAGGCAGAAGCAAAGAATAAAATGTAAACTTGTCACTTCAAATTACTTTTTTTGCAGGGTTAAAACAGAGAGAAAAAATGGGGACTAACTGGTTAACATCAAGTTTTATCTTTTTCTCATTGTTGTGCAACTAAGACATAGGGTATAATGTTTCTCATTGCAGGATGACTAGAGGGATCATAATAATGTTCAACAGGATTTATGGAAATAGTACTATGCAGTGACCTAGGCTGGAGCAGGCCTGAGGCAGAAAACTCCACAGGAGCAGGAACAAATCCAGACCAGGGATATTTACTGAGACAGGACTAGGCCAGCAACCTAAGTCTGGAGCAGGCCTGAGATGTGCACTCCACAGGAACAGAAGTGGATTCAGACCAGGGACATATTTGGAGACAGGGCTAAGTGACCTTGGCAGGGTCAGACCTGAGACAAACTCCACAGGATCAGAACAGAGCCAACAACCTAAGCTGGTTTGAGACAGCGAACTCCACAGGAGCAGAGCAGACCCTGAGACTGCTGAGTGACCTTCAGGAACATGGAGTTACCAATGGGGTGACTGGAACTGTGGCACAGACTGCACCCAGAAGAGCAACCACCTGGGCCATGGATCCAATGGCACCTGTAAGATTGATCACCAGAGTCACAAACAACCCCAACTATGCCAATCAGAGGAAAAGATGAGTAGACAAGGTAATAACACACACAACACCACAAATAACAGCATGAAACCAGTAAAAACTAGTGACCTGACAACAGAAAGACTTGAACAACCAAATACAAATGAAGCAGAAGAAAATGACCTAAAAATAACTTTAGGAGAATATTTGAGACCCTTAAAGAGAAAATAAAAAAATCCCTTCAAAGAAATGGAGGAAAGGACAAACAAAAAATTAGAAGACATCAGCAAATCAATGAAAGAAAACCAAGAAAAAGCAATGAAACATATGAAAGAAACTATTCAAGACTTGAAAACTGAAATAGAGACAATAAAGAAAACACAAGTTGAGGGAATTAAAGAAAGAGAAATCATGATAAAATCGATCAAGACCCACAAATACAAGCATAAGCAGCATAATACAAGAGATGGAAGAGAGAGCACTAAAGATACAATAGAGGAAATAGACTCATCAGTCAAAGAAAACATTAAATCTAAAAAAAGTATAATACAAAATAGCCAGGATATATTGGACACCACAAAAAGGCCAAACATAAGAATAATAGGTATAGAAGAAGGAGAAGAAGTTCAACTCCAAAGCACAGAAAATATATTTAACAAAATCGTAGAAGAAAACTTTCCCAACCTAAAGAAAGATATTCCTATGAAGATACAAAAAGCTTACAGAACACCAAATAGATTGAATCAAAAAAAAAAATCCCCTCACCACATAATAATCAAAACACTAAACATACAGAATAAATAAAGAATATTAAGAGCTGCAAAGGAAAAAGGCCAAGTAACATTTAAAGGCAGACCTATCAGAATTACTCTGGACTTCTCAAAGAGACAATGAAAGCAAGAAGGTCCTGGTAAAGTGTTACGTAGAGCTTAAGAGACCACCCACACTACTATACCCAGCAAAACTTTCAATCACCATAGAAGTTCAAAAGAAAATATTCCATGACAGAACCGGATTTAACCACTACCTAGCCATAAACCCAGCCCTACACAAAGTACTCAAGGAAGTTGAATACATCAACAAAACAGAGACAACTGATGATCTCACAGCAGTAAATCCTAAAGAAGGGGAAAACACACAAAGTAACTTCACCAACAATGAAAACTAAATTAACAAGAGATAGCAATCACTGGTGATTAATATCCCATAATATAAATAGAGTCAACTAACTTCTAAAAAGACACAAGCTAGCAGATTGGATACGAGAACAGAATCTATCCTTCTGCTGCACACAAAAGACACACCTCAACCAAAAAGAGAGACTTCGCCTCAGAGTAAAGGGTTGGAAAAAAATTTTCCAATCAAATGTACCTAAGAAACAAGCTGGTATAGCTATCCTAATATCTAACAAAATAGTCTTCAAATGAAAATGAATCAAAAGAATCAAAAAATCCATCAAGAGGGAACCTCAATACTGAACCTCTATGTCCCAAATACAAGGGCATATATAAAAGAAACATATGAAGCTTTAATTGTACATTAAACCCCACACACTGATCATGGGAGACTTCAACACTACACTCTCACCACTGGACAGGTTAGTCAGAAAAAAATATTAACAGAGAAATAAGGGAACCAACAGATGTTATGACTCAAATGGACTTAATAGACATCTATAGAACATTCCATCCAAAAAGAAAAGAATATACAGTCTTCTGAGGACCTCATGGAACCTTCTTAAAAACTGACCACATATTCTGTAACAAAACAAACCTCAAAGGATACAAAAAAATGAAATAGCCCCATGTATCTTATCAGACCAACATGACTTAAAACTAGAATTCAATAGCAACAAAAATTCCAGAAAGCCCACAAACACACGGAAGTTAAACAATGCTCACCTGAAGCATCAATGGGTCAAGGAATAAATAAAAAGAGAAATTAAAAACTTTCTAAAATTCAATGAAAATGACCACACAACATACCCAAATTTATGTGACACAATGCAAACAATTGCAAAAATGTCAAGAGGAAACTTCCTAACACTAAATGCCTACATAAAGAAGCTGGAAAAACCCCACAATAGTGAATGAAAGGACATTTGAAAACTTTAGAACAAAAAGAAGCAAACTTACCTAAGAGAACTAGATGGCAGGAAATAATAAAACTGAGAGCTAAAATCAACAAAAGAGAAACCAAAAAAAAAAAAAATACAAAGAATCAATGAGACAAAGAGTTGGTTCTTCAAGAAAATCAATAAAATAAACAAACCTTTATCCAAACTAACAAAAAGGCAAAGAGAGATTATCTAGCTTAACAAAATCAGAAATGAAAAGGGGGATATAACAACAGGCATGAAGGAAATACAGAGAATCATCAGGTCGTATTTCAAAAGCCTGTACTCCAGAAAATTGGAAAATTTAAAGGAAATGGACAGTTTTCTGGATAAATATCACTTGCCAAAATCAAGCAGATAAACAAATTAAACAGACCTATAACTACTGAAGAAATAGAAACAGTCATCAAAAGTCTCCCAAACAAATAAAAGCCCAGGACCAGATGGTTTCAGCTCAGAATTCTATAAGATATTCAAAGATGAACTAATACCACTACTCTCAAATTGTTCCACACAATAGAAATAGAAGGTACATGGTCAAAGTCTTTTTATGAAGCTACAAACACCCTGATATCCAAACCATGTAAAGATATTACTAAGAAAGAGAATTACAGACCAGTCTCACTCATGAAAATTGATGCAAAAATACTAAATAAAATACTGGCAAATTGAATCCAAGAACACATAAGAATCATCATCCACTGTGATTAAGTCTGCTTCATCACAGAGATTCAGGGATGGTTCAACATGCGAAAATCTGTAAACATAATTCATCATATAAACAAACTGAAAAATAAAAACCACATGATCTTCTAAATAGATGCTGAAAAATCTTTCAACAAAAAACAACATCCCTTCATGAGAAAGGTCTTGGAGATAACAGAGATACAAGGAACATACCTTAACATAATAAATATACAGCAAGTCACAGCCAACATCGCCAATATCAAACTAAATGGACAGAAACTCACAGTGATCCCACTGAAATCAGAAACAAGACAAGGAGGTTGAGCATGGGACTGAATAAGCATGGGGTTGAAACTGGACTCTCTGAGCATGGCGGTCAATGAAGGCTGATGAGAAGCCAAGGACAATGGCACTAGGTTTCGATCCTAATACATGAACTGGCTTTGTGGGAGCTTAGCCTGTTTAGACACTCACCTTCCTGGACATAGATAGAAGACCTTCGTCTTCCCACAGGGCAGAGAATTTGGACTGCTCTTCAGTATCGAGAGGGAGGGGGAATGGTGTGGGGGGAGGAGAAGAGGAGTGGAGATAGGGGGAGGGGACTGGGGGAGGGGGCAATATTTGGGAGGAGGGGAGGGAAATGGGAAACGGGGACCAGGTGGAAATTTTAATTAATTAAAAAAGAATAAAAATAATAATAATAAAAAAGAAACAAGACAAGGTTGTCCATTCTCTCCTTATCTATTCAATATAGTTTTTGAGGTTCTAACTAGAGCAATAAGACAACAAAAGTAGATCAATTGAATACAAAGCAGAAAAGAAGTCAAACTCCCACTATTTGCTGATGATATGATAGCCAAAATTCTACCAAATAACATTTACTACTCATAAACACTTTCACTAATGTAACAGGATACAAGATTAACTCAAAAAAATAGTAGGCCTTTTTTACACAGATGATAAATGGGCTGATAAAGAAATCAGAAAAACATCACCCTTCATAATAGTCACAAGTAGCAAAAAATATCTTGGAGTAACTCTAACCAAAGAAGTAGACGGCTTGTATGACAAGAACTTTAAATCTTTGAAAAAATAAGTTGAAGAAGACACTAGAAAGTGGAAAGACCTCCCATGCTCTTGGGAAGACAGAATTAACATAGTAAAAATGGCAATTTTACCAAAAGCAATCTACAGATTCATTTCAATGCCCATCAAAATCCCAACAAAAATTCTTCACAGATCTCAAAAGAACGGTACTCAACTTCATATGGAAAAGCAAAAACCCCAGGATAGTCAAAACAATTATGTACAATAAAAGAACTTCTGGAGGCATCACAATCCCTGACTTCAAACTCAACTACAAGGCTACAGTAATGAAAACAGCCTGGTATTGCCATAAAAACAGACACGAGGACCAATGGAACTAAATTGAAGACATAGATATTAATCCATACACCTTCGTTCACCTGATTTTTGACAAATAAGCACAAAAATACCATATTTAGCATATTTAGAAAACAGTGCTGGCATAACTGGATATCAACATGTAGAAGAATGAAAATAAATCCATATCTATCACCATGCACAAAACTCAAGTCCAAATGGATTAAAAACCTCAACATAAAGCCAGCCACTTAACCTTATAGAAGAGAAAGTGGGAGACAGAAGCAAGCAAATTTCTGTGTTTGAGGCCAGCCTGGTCTATAAGAGCCTGTTGAGGACAGGCCCCAAAGCTACAGAGAAACCCTGTCTCAAAAAATCAAAGAGAAGGTGGGAGAAAAAGAGAGAAAGTAGGAAACATACTTGAACACATTGCACAGGAGATCACTTCCTAAATATAATCAGAGAAATTCAAACAAAAAAAAAAAACTCTGAGATTCCATCTTATACCTGTAAGAATGGCCAATATCAAAAACACTGATGACAACTTATGCTGGAGAGATTGTCAGGTAAAAGTAACACTTCTACATTGATGGTGGGAATGCAAGCTGGTACAGCCCCTTTGGATGTCAGTGTGATAATTTCTCAGAAAATTAGGAAACAATCTTCCTCAAGACCCAATAATACCACTTTTGGGTATATATCCAAAGGATGCTCAATCATGCCACAAGGACATGGGCTCAACTATGTTCATAGCAGCATTGTTTGTCATAGCCAGACCTGGAAACAATCTAAATGCCCCTCAATCAAAGAATGGATAAGGAAAATATGGTACATTTACACAATGGAGTACTACACAGCAGAAAAAAAATAATGACAATTTGTAATTTGCAGGCAAATGGATAAAGCTAGAAAACATCATGTTGAGTGAGGTCACCCAGACCAAAAAAGACCATTTTCATATATACTCACTCATAAGTGGTTTTTAAACATAAAGCCAAAAAAAAGCCTACAAATCACAATCCCAGAGAACCTAGACAGCAATGAGGATCCTAAGAGAGACATATATGGATCTAATCTACATGGGAAGTAGAAAAAGACAAAACCTCCTGATTAAACTGGGAGCATAGGGACCAAGGGAGAGGGTTGAAGGGATGGGAGAGGAAGAGAGTGAAGCAGAGAAAAAATGTATAGCTCAATAAAATTAATAATAAATAAATAAACAAAAATAAAAAATAATGTTCAACAGCCATTAGCAACTGTCTTCTGAGATTTATTTTTATTGTTGAGATTAATGTAATTTCATTTCTTTCTAACATTTTTGCCATTCAAACTCTCCTACATCCCTGCCCCACTTGCCTTCAAATGCATAATCTCATCTTTTATTATTGTATGCATGTATATTTCTAAATATAACATGTTCAGTTTATATAATGCTAAGTGTATGTATTTTTCAAGGCTAGGCATTTAACACTGCATCATTAATTGGTGTACTTTTCCCTGGGTGACAGACCATCCCTGTTACTCTTAGCTTCAGTTTTCCATAGTTCTTTATGTAAAGTTGAGATCTCAGAGACTTTTCAGTGTCCACTTTGGCATGTCCATTGCTGTAGTTCTTGTACAGCTCATGTTTTGGCAGTCAGGTCAGTGAGACTTTCTGAGTGTAGCTTCTAACATTGCTAAGTGACATTCTCACAGCAAATTCCCTGATCCTCTGACTCTGACAGTCTTCTTTCTCCTTCTTCCAAAATGTTCCTGAGCCTTGGGGACAAGGACATTATGTAGATGTATGCATTGGTACTGGGCTCCACAACTCTGCACTTTGACTGGATTTGGCTTTCTCTAGTAGTGTCCATCTGCTGCAAAGACTGGACTCAGAGTCCCCTGGGTTGGAACTGACCTGAATGCCTCCTTTCATTAGGAGTAGATTCATGATACCACAAGATACTATGCAAACTTCCAAAGGAGAAGACAGCCAACAATTCTACCTAGCTATGGCATGCCTAAGAACCACATCAATGACCAGCATGGCCAGGTAAGCCTGCAGGTGCAGTAGTAGCATGCATACCTTGTCTGTAACCAACAGCTCTCTAATTGGAAGTAAGCTCTGTCCAAAAAAGAGGGAAATCATTCCTTGTATTGGAAACCTAGCTGACTAGTCAGTGTTAGTGAAGTCTCAGTTATTGGAGGAGAATATACAACTACTTCTTTATTAAGTTAGCATAATCCTTAACAACAATTTATAAACATTTGTCCTTATAATCATTGAATAAGTGTGGTCTTCTCAGATAATTTTAAAATTAAGTTATTTTTGTTTTCTGAGAGTTCCATAGATCTCTAAATGAATTTTAGTTCTTATTACCCTCTATTACTCTGTTTCTTTCCCTACTACATCTCACTGAAATCATTTCCCTTCCGAATAAATCATCTTCCTATTTTTATGTTTTTGTGTGTGCAATTCAGAATTTAAATTGGGTTGCCTACATGATCATGGGTAAGATGTTATTTACAAGGGATTGAGAAACTTATCAGTTATCACATCACTGAAGAAAGTGACACCCCTCCCTTACCTACCTTAACTTTCAAAATTCCACAGGGAGAGGTGAAACCTCAAGATCCATTCAGGACTCCACCTCAAGACTTCATCAGACCCCAAAGTCTCCACCTCCTAATATCATACATTTGCAAGTTAAGACTTCAGTACATGAATGGGTGGGACAAAAGCAAACATTCAGATCACAGTATTCATGGAGGTTCCAGGTACATATGTTGCCTTCCTTGGGATGGAGGAAGAGGAGAGAGACTGATAGGAATCCAATGACCTTGAGGAAATCTACAGACTGAGGTGCATCTTTAAGGAGAAAAGAATTTTTCTACCTTGCTCATTTTGATATAGTCTTAACTTTTACCCTGTGGGTTCCCAAACTTACGAGGGTTACAGAGCTCATTTCTGGATTTCATCACAGGTAAATCTAGGGAGGGACTTCCTGACTGTCGAGCTGTTTCAGTAGTGAGCTCATGTCAGCCTAAAATTTGAACTGGTGTATAAAAGTAGAAGATTGCTACAAACTTTTCAGAGCCGCAGTGACTTCCTAATGAGTAGAATGGAGGTGAACAGAGTCTGAGAAGGATGGAGGAACACAGGGCATAAATTGGTGAGTGGAAATAATGGTACAGCTGGATGAAAGGAACACCTTCTAATGCTATACAACACAATAAGATAAATGGCTGATACTAATGTGTATTCTAGAGTAGCAGGAAGGTGTGATTCTGAATGTTACTAAATCTAAAGATAAATGTTTGAAGGGATAGACCAATTACCTTGATCTGATCATTATGTTATAATCATTTATTAAAATGTATCCCACAAATATGTATGATTAATATACCAATTAAAATTATATATAACAAACAGCTTTTTTGATGTTTAGCACCATTAGCAGACCAGGAAAATACAAACTAAAACTAATTTGGAATTCCATCTCATCCTAGTCAGAATGGCTACTTTGACGCAAGACAACAAATGCTGATAGGATGTGGGAAAGGGGAGCTCTTACTCATTGTTGGTGAGAATGTAATCACAGCCACAATGGAAATCAGTGTAGAGGTTTTATAAGAAGCTAAAAATAGAAGGATGACATTACAAGGCTGTGCATTTACCTAAAGGACTCTGTCCTATATAACAGGGATAGTAGCTCACCCATGCTCATTGCTGTTCTCTTCACAATCGCTAAGCCATGGAATTAGCCTAGATGTCCATCAAAAGATGAACGGATAATGAAAATTTGATTCATTACACAATTGAATGTGTATTACATTAAGATTTTGGGATAACCCAGCCAGAAAGACAAATGTACCATGCTCTCATTCATTTGATGATAGTAATTTTGAATTGTTAACATTTATGTGTTTGAGTTAAAATGAGTCTTTGTAGCTGACAGAAAGCAAAATGTGACCCATGATAAATAGCCAGAGAGACATCATTGGAATGAGGAAACAAGTAATATGTGGTATAAAAGTAGAGGTAATTAAATACCAGATCAGAGGCTTTAAAAAAATCTATTTATTTATATTTTTGTATACAGTATTCTTAGTATTCTGTCTGCATGTATGCCTGCAGGCCAGAAGAGGGTACCATATCTCCTTACAGATGGATATGAGGCACCACGTGGTTGCTGGGAGCTGAAGTCAGGACCTTTGGAAGGGCAGGCAGTGCTCTCAACCACTCTCCAGCCCCAGATCTGAGGCTTTAAATGACAACAAAGGATAGTAGGAAGGAAGGGGTTGGAAGAAACAGTCAACTAAAACTAGTGACTATGAGAAAATCCTGTAGAAAACAACTACTCTATAAACTAAAATGTACAATTTTTTTTATTGAAAAAAAAAATTTTCCGCCTCCTCCCCGCCTCCCATTTCCCTCCCCCTCCTCCCGCCCCTCTCCCCCTCCCCCCACTCCTCTTCTTCTCCCTCTCCAGTCCCAGGAGCAGTCAGGGTTCCCTGCCCTGTGGAAAGTCCAAGGTCCTCCCCCCTCCATCCAGATCTAGGAAGGTGAACATCCAAACTGTCTAGGCTCCCACAAAGCCAGAACCTGAAGTAGGATCAAAACCCCGTGCCATTGTCCTTGGCCTCTCGTCAGCTCTCATTGTCCGCCATGTTCAGAGAGTCCGGTTTTATCCCATGCTTTTTCAGTCACAGTCCAGCTGGCCTTGGTGAGCTCCCAATAGATCGGCCCCACTGTCTCAGTGGGTGGGTGCACCCCTCGTGGTCCTGACTTCGTTGTACATGTTCTCCCTCCTTCTGCTCCTCATTAGGACCTTGGGAGCTCAGTCCGGTGCTCCAGTATGGGTCTATAATTTGTGGTCCTAAAGAAGCTAAACAAGAGGGCAAACCCAAGGAAAAACATATAGTTATCCTCCTGGCTATGGGAAATAGACAAGATTGCCGGGCAAAAAATTGGAATCTTGGGGATAGGGTGGGATGGGGGTAAGGGGAGATGGAGAGAGAAAAGTGTGAAGGAGAGGATGAGGGGACCTTGGGGAAACGGGATGATTGGGGATAAAGGAAGGTTGGATAGGGGAGCAGGGAAACTCATATCTTAGTTAAGGGAACCACCTAAGGGTTGGCAAGAGACTTGAACTTGGAGTGGCTACCAGATGCCCAGGGCAATGTCCCCAGTTAGTTCCTTGGGCACCTGAGGATAGGGAACCTGAAATGAACCTATCCTATAGCCATACTGATGAATATCTTGCATATCACCATAGAACCTTCCTCTAGCGATGGATGGAGATAGAGATAAAATGTACAATGTTTTAAAAGTGATTTGTTCAAGTTCCAGTCATGTAAAATCCCAGCATAGAGACAAGAAGGTAGAAAAATAATAATTCCACCAAGTGCAGAATTATAAACATGTGATGGCTTCTGAGAAAGGTGGAGTCAATTTTCTTAATGATATGACCCCTGAAAAACTGACTACTTACCAAAGTGGGCTCCAACCCTAAGACTACTAAGCAACATAAACTGGACTCAATGAGGAAAAAATAATGAAAAACATGCAATCTCAAAGCTGTATGGAAAGAGATAGAAGGGTTGAGAAGACAGAAAAGAGAGAATTTGAGGTAGAGAATATATTCAAAATATATTGCTTGAAATCCTCAAAGAATTAATTTAAAAATTATTTAGAGAAGGAATTGAATGAAGGCACCTGTGTGAATTGATAATAATGGTCTCAGAACCAGAAGGTGATATGCACAATACTAAGGGAGGAAAGTAAAAAATAGTTCTGTCCAGAAAAGATGCCACTGACCAGCATGGCAACATATCCCAAAAACTGTAGTAGTGTCATTTACATCTCAGCAGCAACCAAAAGATATCTCATCATACTCAAGGCCCACTTTATTTTTTTTTTCTTTTCTTTTTTTTTAATTTTATATTAATTAATTTATTTAATTATTAAAGATTTCTGCCTCTTCCCCGCCACCACCTCCCATTCCCTCCCCCTCCCCCAATCAAGTCTTCCTCCCTCCTCAGTCCAAAGAGCAAGCAGGTTTCTCTGCCCTGTGAGAGGTCCAAGGACCACCCACCTCCATCCAGGTCTATTAAGGTGAGCATCCAAACTACCTGGGCTCCCACAAAGCCATTACGTGCAATAGGAACAAGAACCCAAAGGAAGGTTGGATAGGGGAGCAGGGAAACTCATACCTTAGGTAAGGGAGCCACCTAAGGGGTGGCAAGAGACTTGAACTTGGAATGGCTACCAGATGCCCAGGGCAATGTCCCCAGTTAGTTCATTGGGGCACCTGAGGATAGGGAACCTGAAATGAACCTATCCTATAATCTTACTGATGAATATCTTGCATATCGCCATAGAACCTTCATCTAGCGATGGATGGAGATAGAGCCAGAGACCCACACTGGAGCACCGGACTGAGCTCCCAAGGTTATAATGAGGAACAGAAGGAGAGAGAACATGAACAAGGAAGTCAGGACCATGAGGGGTGCACCCAACCACTGAGACAGTGGGGCCGATCTATTGGGAGCTCACCAAGGTCAGCTGGACTGCTACTGAAAAAACATGGGATAAAATCGGACTCTCGGAATGTGGCGGACAATGAGAGCTGACGAGAGGCCAAGGAGAATGGCACAGGAACTTTCAACTGGCGATAGATCGAGAGAGAGACAGAGACCCAAATTGGAGCAACGGTCTGAGCTCTTAAGGTCCAAATGAGGAGCAGAAGGAGGGAGAACATGAGCAAGGAAATCAGGACCACGAGGCGTGCACCCACCCACTGTGACAGTGGAACTGATCTATTGGGAGCTCTTCAAGGCCAGCTGGACTGGGACTGAATAAGCATGGGTTGAAACTGGACTCTCTGAACATGGCGGACAATGAAGGCTGATGAGAAGCCAAGGACAATGGCACTAGGTTTCGATCCTAATACATGAACTGGCTTTGTGGGAGCTTAGCCTGTTTTGATGCTCACCTTCCTGGGCCTGGATGGAAGTGGGAGGACCTTGGTCTTCCTGTAGGGCAGGGAATTTGGACTGCTCTTCAGTATCGAGAGGGAGGGGGAATGGACTGGGGGGAGGAGAAGAGGAGTGGGGATGGGGGAGGGGAGTGGGGGGAGGGGGCAATGTGTGGGAGGAGGGGAGGGAAATGGGAAACGGGGAGCAGTTGGAAATTTTAATTAAAAAAGAATAAAAAAAAAAGAAAAAAAAAAAAGAACCCATTGCCATTGTTCTTCAGTTCTCAGTAGTCCTCATACTACAATGACTTCTTGAATTTTGCATACAAATGGACGGAAATAGAAAACACTATCCTGAGTGAGGTAAGCCAGACCCAAAAAGAGGAACATGGGATGTACTCACTCATATTTGGTTTCTAGCCATAAATAAAGGACATTGAGACTATAATTCATGATTCTAAAGAAGCTAAATAAGAAGGTGAACCCAAAGAAAAACATATAAGCATCCTCCTGAATATTAACCTTCATCAGGCGATGAAAGAAGACAGAGACAGAGACCAACATTGGAGCACTGGACTGAAGTCTCACGATCCAAAGGAGGAGCAGAAGGAGAGTGAGCACGAGCAAGGAACTCAGGACCGCGAGGGGTGCACCCACACACTGAGGCAATGGGGATGTTCTATCGGGAACTCACCAAGGCCAGCTGGCCGGGGTCTGAAAAAGCATGGGACAAAACCAGTCTCAAGGCCCACTTTAAAAAGAGGAATTATGCCTCATTCTATAAACTCAGCCAATTGCATAAGGCTGGTAAGGTTGTGGATCTTACAGGACAGGCTGCTACCTGCACTCTCCTAAACCAGAATAATTCCTAATTGCACCTTACTCATCTTCTGCACACAGATCTGACCCTTCATCAAAGAAGGAGACAAGTACAGAAAATCACAACTGTTCAAAATGCAGAGGACAACTGATGGAGTGGTACCCAGTACTAAGTGGTATATCTACAACAACTGACAGAGTAGTACCCAGTACTAACTAGTACATCTACAACAACTGACAGAGTGGTGCCCAGTACTAACTGGTACATCTACAACAACTGACAGCCCAGTACTAACTGGTACATCTACAACACAAATCCTGCTCTTGAGGATCAGTGAACATTACAGGAGAGGTGGCAGGAAAAAAAAACTGTAACAACAAGAGGACTAAGAAGTCTGCTGTGCGGTTGTGCCTTTTAGTTATGAGAGGGAAACTGCACTCATAAAATCTCAGCAACATGGCTTCCAAATAAGACCTGAACAACTCAGGTAGATGAGAGAAACTCACAGGGCCACCCACCCCTAGATTAAGAGTTACAGATAATTAACAACTTAGAAAGTATTAGTCTTCCCCAGTGATGAGTCCCGTGATTGATTATCCAATACCAGTGCTGTTGACTATTACTTTAACCGAGTGAAGGTGTGTTATATTTGTTTATGCTGCATTTGTTTAGTTATACAAAAGATGTGTTGTTATTTAACCTTGCCTGCCTAAGATACCTGATTGGTCTAATAAAAAGTTGAATGGCCAATAACAAGGCAGAAGAGAGATAGGTGGGGCTAGCATTGTAGAGAATAAATAGGAAGAGACATCTAGGCTTGAGAAGAATAAAAGAAAGAACAAGGGAGAAGAGAAAGAGGAAAAGGACACACCCAGGGCCAGAAGCCAGGCAGCCACCAACCAGACATGAGAAGCAGTGAAAGTAAGATATAAAAAAGGAAAGAAAGGTAAAAATCCTTGAGGAAAATCATAGATGAAGAGAAACAGGTTAAGTTATAAGAGCTAGGAAGAAACAAGCATAAGCTAAGTGGAGCATTTATTACTAAAAAATAAACCGCTGTGTCCTGATTTGGAGGCTAGTTGGCAGCCCCCCAAAAGAAAAAGCTGGGTACTTTAGGTATTCCAACATGAGCTCCAAATTTCCACATAGGGCCTGAGAAAGCTGGGGGGAAAAGTAAAAAGGAAAAACCCTCCCCGACCCCAGAAATATGGATATGGCTCCTTTAAGAGGCTCTGCCATACAGCAAGTGCTTGAGCAGTCAGTACACTAAGTAACAGCGAGCTTAATAATGCCTGGTGCAGCATGGGTCCCAGCATTCCAGAGCTGGGTGAGATGAATGTGGTTCCGGGTCAAATCATGATTTTTGAGGCTTATTAGTTATGAATGCTTGGCCTTAGGTTAGGCTTGTTGCTTGCTATCTCTTATAACTTAACCTGTTTCTCTTTATCTCCTGACTTTTTACCTTTCTTTCCGAATAGCCTATTCTGTGTCTACTGGCTGGTAGCTGGCTGACTGGCCATGAGCATCTCCCTCTCTTTCTACCTCGTTCACTCTTCCTTCTTCCTCTCATGCTTCTTGAACCTAAACGTCTCCTCCTATTTATTCTCTCTGCCCGCCAGTTCCATCTGCCCCTCTTCTGCCTAGCTACTGGCTGTTCAGCTTTTTATTAGATCAATCAGGTGATTTAGGACTATAGAAAGGTATGGATTCCCAGCAGAATCACTGAGGGTCAGTTTAGGTCAGAAAAATTCAAATACTTGTGAGTGCCCTGTAAGTGCCCTCACAGAGCAATATGAAAATGGTAACACTTAATTTTTATTTGATTCAAAAATAAAACTATAGTGCAAATAGCAGAAAATAAAAAAACAGAAAATTCCTGAGGCACCAGTAGGATTGCACCACTCCCAGTGCTGCCTGGGATATGCACTGCTGGTTCTGTGGCACAGTTACCCCAGCTTTTATTCCTTCTGGCGTAATCAGCACTGGGAAAAAGTAATTCTGGCCGCTATATGGAATCCAAAGAGGTCTTTAGGGAAAGAGCATTGCCCTCCTGACCGTCGCATGTGTTTGAGACATTTCAAACATCCTCTCATCTTCTCACTAGTCTCAAACACAGCAATTCCACTTGGAGGCAGAGAAACAGGAGCAGCTGGACTCTTTATGTATGAGAGAAAACGAGAAAAAGAGAGCGAGACTGTGTGGGCGTCAGCGAAAGGTCAAGAGGGATAAAGAAGGAGAAGAGGAGAAAGGATCCGAAACAAAGGCAGGAAAACAAAGCACGTTCTACAGGCTCTAAGGCTGTAGTTTGTATCACCACAAAAATTTAGGCAGAAGCACATAAAATTAATTACACCCTTTATAAAATTCTATAGGGCAAACACACATTTATAAATGAATTAACCAATTCATTGCCAATCTGCAAACACACAAAATCAAACAGGGCTGGTTGTGGGCTACAAGAGAGGGATTTCCTCTCCTTTTTTGGTCCTTAACAGACCAAACAAGTTGTTTTCTTCCCCTAAAAGTACCTCTGGCTCTCATTCCTTGTTTGTAGTCTTTAATCTTAATAGAGACATAATTTCCATGTCTTGCTGTGTGAGATTTTGCCACCATGAGGATTGGCAATCATGCTAACAATGAGTATGATGAATGGCCCCCAATTCCACAGCCCCGCTCCTTGCCTTCTTATGTAATTGCTTTCTCCAGGTATAGCAATGGTTTCCTCTTATGTTCCTGAGAGGCATTGTCACTCCTTTTGTTTCCAGTACATTCCAATCACAATCCTTTGGGTTGATATTATTATTTGTCACCGATATAATATGATATGATTAGTACTGAGTGGTCTTCCATATCACTAATAATCTGCTGTGTCTCTTCGTATCTGTGGGAGTTTGAGTCCAGAACTTCTGCATACCAGAATCTAGGGATGTTCAAGCCCCATATATGAACACGTGCAGTATTCACATACTGCATATGCGTGACTTCCCATAGACTGTAAATCATCCTCCAAACTATGGTGCCTAGCACGATGCAAACACAATGAAAGTAATTCTTATGCCATATTATTTTGGAAAGAAGCAAAGTATACAATACAGATGCAATTTTTCCTCAGTATTTTCAGTCATCAGTAGATTTAATTGATAGATGCAGAGCTGGAGGACACCGAGAACTGTGTTACAAATAGGAGCACTCTTTGTAACCATTTTGATTCCTAGTTTATGAACTGAAGCATGCACTTCTGTGGTGATTTGAATAGGAATGGGCTCCATAGACTCACAAGTGTTTGAATGCTTGACTCATGGGGAGTGGCACTATTAGGAGGTGTGGCCTTGTTGTAGTAGGCATGGCTTTGTTGGAGGCAGTGTGTCACTGTGGGGGTGGGCTTTAAGGTCTCAGATGCTTAAGCCAGACACAGTGGGACATTTTCTCTTCCTGCTGCCTAGTGATCTGGATGTAGAACTCTCAGCTCTTTCTCCAGCACCTTATCTGCCAGTACGCTGCCATGCTTCCCACCATGATAATAATGGACTAAACCTCTGAAACTGTAAGCCAGCCCCCAGTGAAATGTTTTTCTTTATAAAAGATGCCATGGTCATGGTGTCTTTTCACAGCAATGAAAACAAAAGCTTTGCAGACTTTTCAAAACCATCACTAAAGTTTTTTACAGATTTGCTATCCATCATGATGTGTCTTGTGCTCTACATTGTTCAAAGAAATCTTTCTCCTCTGTCCTCTTCTGCACACTCAGTCTCCCAGCTTCCTTGAGGCTTGGCATGTTCAAAGCTTGTCATCATTTTCAAAGCATGTCTCATCTGTTCCTACAAACCAGAGCTGTTTCCTTGGAAAAGCACGGAAAAGCAAGGCAGACATTAGTGAGCCTGGCTAGATGGGTCTGGTAAGGCTTATGTGCTGGTAAAGCAGCCTTCTACTAGGCAGAGGCGCCCTCATGTGTCAGCATGTGAGAAAGCAGTTCCTTTACCAGAACCCTGATGCTGGAGAGACTGCTGTGGGGCCAATGTTCTCAGCAGGACTGCTGAGGAGGGACCAGAGTTCCTCCTCTGAGTTCTAAATGCCCTGGTAGAAGACTCTTCCTATCTATATCTCCACTGGTAGAGGCGGTTGGGTTGGGACAATGTAAGAAATCGAGTGTTTCCCTGTAGAAACTGTGCCTTGAGGATACAGTACTCCAAAATTGTGACTAGAAATTCTATGTAAATGTAGTCTGTAGTATGGTAAAAGTGTGCACACACTAGCACATGTATAACTGTAAGGTTATTTAAACATAGATAGGGGAACTTTCACAGTACTCCTGGCCAAAAAAAAAAAAATAATGTTTATATGAAACACAACTAATTATAAAATAATGTCCTACTCTGATGAATTGACATTGATTATAAAAATCATCCTCTGGGTAAATTTTATTAAAATATGGGAAGGTTCGTCCAGGGTTCAGATAGTTCAGACTGGATGACCTCAAACTCACAATCATTCTCTCATCTCAGCATTCCAAGTGCTGGGCTCAGAGATGTGCATCGTCATACATGGCTTCTTAAAGACATTTCAAATGATACCCACATATTTGCAGGTATTGTGTCAATGATATTTACTATTATCCCAACCAATGTTGCACACATATGACCTCCCAGGTGAGCTCAATGTAAATCTCACAAAACCGTGTGTGATGATAATAATATGGATAATTACTCCAACTTTGTTGGAAAAGCTAAAACCATGGGAAAGGGAAAAGAAAACTGTTGAAATTGCACCCAAATTTTACTTAAAGATGGGTCTCATGACTTCCTAGAGAGTGCGATTTTTTGGAACCACTATTTATTTCAATAATGTGATTACACCTGAATTCCATAGCAATCTTACATGCAGGTAAGTTTTTTTCCCCCTTGGAATATAGTTTTTATAGAGTAGTAGAACCCTGCTTCAGAGAACAAACCACTAAGGTCTTAGCAGGAGGGTTTGATTTTTGTGTTGATTTTTATCTTTTTATGAGAATTTCAGTGTACAATATCTGAAATTCCAATTCCATATTCTACGATTCTGAAAATGATGGTCATTGCCTTTCCCAGAAGGGATTCTTGCTGTATTTTATTTCCTGCCATTTACTATTCAGAATAAAAACTCAAAGTTCTTTTTCCCCATTTGCCTGGTGAAATCAGGCACTGATTTGTAGAAGAATTTTTCTCTTCCTAATAAATGACAAAGTTTCCACAGAAGCCCCACTCTTTTTTCTTTCTGTGAATGTAAGTGAACGGTGTGGAGCTACAATTGCCATCTTATAAACACAAGGCTCCATACACGAAGGAAAAGGCAATCAAATCACAAAGCCACTAAAAGTGACATTTCAACCAAATCCCACCAGCTTCTGAAAAAGATGAAAGCACACTTCTTTAAACCTCCATAATCAAATATTTCTTTTATATTCTACTGAGTACATATATAACTGGCAGAACTGTTCATGACAAGGTGAGATCATAAATGTCATCACTGGGCTGGGAACATTACAAGACTGCCTAAGCAAAAATAGTGTCAAGATTATTCACTGGGGGAACATAGAAGGGTGACTAAGGGCAACTGCAAGACTTAACGGACCTTTCCGTCAGCATGAACTACCCATTCTACTGCCTTTGCTGCTGTCTGTTCTGCTTCTTTTTTGAGATGTTTAAAACCTAGTAAATGTGAAATTCAGTACAGCATTCTTTTCTAGTACATTCCAAGGTGAAGGATAAACTTAGCGAATACATAAGTGAATGGATAGATGGATATAGTATGGCTGGTGAATTTGTGAATGGTGGATACAGATGTAGATGGACAATTAATTAGGTAGATTGGTGGTTGACTCGGTTGTTGTGTAGATAGATAGATAGATAGATAGATAGATAGATAGATAGATAGATAGATAGATAGATAATGATGATGATGATGATGATGATGATGATGATAGATAGATAGATAGATAGATAGATAGATAGATAGATAGATAGATAGATAGATAGATAGACAGATAGACAGATGATAGATGACTTCTTGTGGCTAGCTACCATTATGTGGTGAAATTGATGATTCCTGTGGGAAAATGCTCTTGTATCCTGAAAAGATTCGTCACTTGTATTAAATTAAACACTTATTGGCCAGTAGTCAGGCAGAAAATATAGGTGGGGTGACCAGACTAAGAAAATTCTGGGAAGAGGAAAACTCAGTCTGCAGTCATCAGCCAGGTACAGAGAAAATACAATTAGACTGCCTCACTGATAAAAGGCAACAACCCACATGGCTAACATAGACAAGAACTGTGGATTAATTTAAGTTATAAGAGCTAATTAATAATTAGCTCACAATGGCCTGAGCTAATAGGCCAACCAGTTTATAATTAATATAAGCCTCTATGTATCTTGTTGGGACTGAATGACAGCAGGACCAGTCAGGACAGAAACTTCCATCTACAGGTGATATTTATATTTATCTCAGAATTATAGAATAAAATATCTCAGAGTAACTCTAAACAAACAAACAGAAGACTTGTATGACAAAACTTTAAATCTTTGAGGAAAGAACTAGAAGAGATACCAGAAAGTGGAAAGATCTCCCATGCTCTGGGGTGGTAGAATTAGCATAGTAAAACTGTCAATCTTACCAAAAGCAATCTACAGATTCAATTCAATGCCCAGCAAAATTCTTCACAGACCTCAAAGAATGGTACTCAACTTCATATGGAAAAGCAAAAAACACAGGATATCCAAAACATTCATGTTCAATAAAAGAACTTCTGGAGGCATTACAATCCCTGACTTCAAACTCAACTACAGGGCTACCAGCAAACAGCAGGGTACTTGCATAAAGACAGACAGGAGGACCAATGGAACTGAATTGAAGGCCCAGATATTAATCCACATAGCTTTGAACACCTGATTTTTGACAAAGAAGCAAAAAATATCAAATGGAAAATAGAAAGCATATTTAACAAATGGTGCTGGCATAACTGGATATAAACATTTAGAAGAATGAAAATAGATCCATATCTATCACCATGCACCAAACTCAAATCCAAATGGATCAAAGATCTCAATGTAAAGCCATCATACTGAACCTCATAGAAGAGAAAGTAGAAAGTGCACTTGAACACATTGGCACAAGAGACCACTTCCTAAATATAACCTCAGCAGCACAGACACTGGGAGAAACAATTAATAAATGGGACCTCCTGAAACTGAAATGCTTCTGTAAAGCAAAGGATATGGTCAACAAGACAAAATGACAGCCTACAGAATGGAAAAAGACCTTCACCAACAACAGATCAGACAGAGGTCTGATCTCCAAAATTTATGAAGAACTCAAGAAATTGGTCATCAAAAGAACAAATAACCCAATAAAAAATGGAATACAGACCTAGACAGAGAGCTCTCAACAAAGGAATCTAAAATTGCTAAAAGACACTTAAGGAAATGCTCAACATCCTTAGTCATCAGATAAATGCAAATCAAAACAACTCTGAGATTCCATCTTAGACCTGTATGAAAGGCCAAGATCAAAAACATTGATGACAACTTTTGCTGGAAAGGTTGTGGGGTAAAGGAAACAGTCCTGCATTGCTGATGGGATTGCAAGCTGGTACAGCCCCTTTGGATATCAGTATGGTGATTTCTAAAAAAAAAATTAGGAAACAACCTTCCTTAAGTCCCAGCCTTAACATTTTTGGGTATATATTCAAAAGATGCTCAATTGTTCTACAAGGGCATGTGCTCAACTATGTTCATAGCAGTATTGTTTGTCATAGCCAGAACCTGGGAACAACCTAAATGCAAATGTCTCTCAACTGAAGAATGAATAATAAAAATGTGGTATATTTACACAATGGAATACTGCACAGCAAAAACAAACAAACAAAAACACGACATCTTAAAATTTGCAGGTAAATGGATGGAGCTTGAAAACATCATTTTGAGTGAGGTAACCCATACATAGAAAGGCAATTATCATATGTACTCACTCATACTTGATTTTTAAACATAAAGCAAAGAAAGCCAGCCTACAAATCACAATCCCAGACAACCTAGACAACAATGAGGACCCTAAGAGAGACATACATGGATCTAATCTACATGGAGTAAAAAAAGACAAGCTCTCCTGAGTAATTTGGGAGCGTGGGGACCATAGGAGAGGGTTGAAAGGGAGGGGAGAGGCAGGGAAAGGAGCAGAGAAAAATGTAGAGCTCAATAAAAATCAATAAAAAAGAACTCCCATGTGTATGTGTACCATATTTCTATTCTTCATTCCTCATTAAATGGACATCTTGGCCGCTTCCCTTTCCTAGCTATTATGTACAGAGCAGCAATAAATATTACTGAACAAGTATCTCTGTAGTAGGATATTGAGTCCTTTGGGGAGATATGCCAAGCAGTATAGTGGTTATAGTAACGAAAACAGCATGAAACTGGCAGAAAGACATGAAGATCAATGAGAGAAAATAGAAAACACAAATGTGAATGCAAATAATTATAATTAAACAAAGATGCAAACGTCCATGCTAGATGAAAGAGAGAATATTCAACAAATGCTGCTGGGAAACTGAGTGTCCCCACGTAGAAGAATATGCACAGTTTGCAATCCCGCCAACAGGGAATGAGGCCACCCCTTCCTACCCTCCCTGCCAGCATTTGACGGCAGTTGATTTCTTGATGTTAGTCATTCAAAATGGCGTAAAACAAAATCTCAAATTTCTTTTAATTTGAATTTCTATGACTGTTAATGATTTCAAAAACTTGTAATAATATTTCTTTTTTTTTCTTATTAGAGCTCTGTGTTTTGATCTGTAGCCCCTTTTTAGATGCATCTTTTTTTCTTGAGTCTTTATTTTGGGTTCTTTGGTTTTGGGGTCCTTCCTTTTGTTTTTTTGTTTTTTTAGTATACGTTAGACATCAATCTTCTATCAGCTGCATAGCTGGCCAAGATTCTTTCCTATTCTTTTGGCTCTTTCTGTATAAAATTGATTTTATTTTTTGCTGTGCAGAATCTTTTTAATTTTATGAGGTCCCATTTGTCAGTTGGCCTTAAATCCTGAGTGAACGGAGTTTTATTAGAAAGTTCTTGCCTGAATCTGTAGTTTATAGGGTACTTCCTATGCTTTCTTCTAGAAATTTCAGCATTCCAGATACTGCCTTGGTAGTTGATCCATTTGAAGTTTATTTTTGTTCATGGTGACAGATACAGAGCTAATTTCATTATTCTACATTATTCCAGTTTTCCCAGCGCCATTTGTTGAAGACACTTTTACCCTAGTGTGTATTTTTTTGCATCTTTGTCCATCATCTCCTTACTATAAATATTTGAATTCATATTTGCATTTTCTATTTTGTCTCACTGATGTTCATGTGTTTTGACAGTATCATACCATTTTGATTACTATAGTTCTGCAATTAAAAAGAAAACCAACAAGAGAAGAAGTCAGTTCAGTGCAGCTGTGTTGCAAGTGATGAACAGCAGCAGTGTGGTAGGGATTACCGTGAAGAGCATAACTTAATATTCTCCCAGTAACATTGTCCAGAACCCTTGTTAGATGCTTCTTCGTACCTTGTATAGGAAATAACTTCTTTCAGCTGCATGGAAAAATCCTGCTTCATTCCTCCACCATAGCTTTTGAGCTACAAAGAAATGAAATATAATCTCTATGTGGGATATTCAGGTATGAGAAGGAAGCCAGAAAACTCCATATCTACAGCCCAAAATAATAAGTATGAGTTAGTTACTTCTTAATAGTTGTGACCAAAGCACCCATGTAAATAGGGATTTATTTGGGTTCATCCTTTCAGACAGTTCAGTACATGATAACTTGTTTCAAATCACTTTGATGGAATATCATGGCATAAGAAACATGTGTGAAGAACTAAGCTATTCCTTTCATTACCATGGCTCAGCGGTTAAGAGCACTGACTGTTCTTTCAGAGGACCTGGGTTCAATTCCCAGCACCCACATGGCAGCTCACAACTGTCTGAAAATGCAGTTCTGTGAGATCTGACACCTTCACACCAATGCACATAAAATAAAGCTAAATAAATCATTAAAAATATTTTTAAAAATAGAATCATATTGAGAAAAAGCAGTTTGTATCATTATAGATGTGCAGCTATAACAGGAGGGGTCTGAGACAAGATAAAGCCACCAATGACACACTCTTCAATGACATACTTCCTTCAATAAAATGCCACAATCTAGTATCTCTCCATAGTCTACTTAGACTCTAAATCTGTCCATAAATTAAACATTTCATGAAGTCAGAGCCATTATGATCTATTTATCTCTGGTAAGATTTTTATAAAAGCACAAAGAGGTGTCCTCCATTGATTTTGTGTTTCTTAACATGGTCAACTTGGCAACAAGATTAACCCTCACAGTATCACAGGAAGATTTCCTGCAGTACACCATAGTGAGGGCTACCTTTTGATGGAATTATTTGAGTTTAAAAAAGGAATCGCATCCATTCCAAGGTCTCCAGGGATCTAACCTAATTTAGGGCAAAACTCAAGCAAGCAGCCAAACCCTCTGGTGAACACTCAAGATGACGGATACATACACACTACGGTCTAATTCTCGGTTCTTTCCCAGCACTCATTTTCTCTAGTTCATCTCTGGTGATTACTTGTCAACCCACATCAAGGAGATTTGAAATGATGTTGACAGCATTGCCTCTTTCCAAATTAACTTTCCTTGATTGTTTATAGGTGGCTGAGGACGGTGGTATTTAAAACTGAATAAAAGAAATGGCATCAAGTTGAGAGCCAATCTCACTTGCTGGTTTATGCAAGGTGGGTTCTACTACTAAGGATAAAAGGCCATCTGTACCATCAGACATCAGTCATAAAACTAGATACGTGAATCCAAAAGGAACACTCAATACTGGAAGGTAAACAGACATGACATGATGAAGAGGGTAGGGAAAAAGTGAAAACAAAGTTAAACCATTCTATGCCTTGAGAAATCCAAGTGAGATTTTCTTCTCATCTTAATTTTTCATTTTCCACATTACAAGTTCTATATATTGAGTATCCTTCTCCTCTATTGTTCATTATTTTACTATTTAGCTCATAACAAAATTTACTTTGATCTATACAGATTCCAAATCTTATGTTTTCAAATCCTTCCCCAGCCCAACTTCTCAGTACATCACTGGTGCTAACCTGTAATTTTCTGTGTGTTCCAGTTCGTCTCAGACCACGGTTCACTTGCTTCAGCCTTCAGAGTACCATGATTATAGATATGTATCCCATGTTTCCTTAAATTATTTCAGTGTTTTTTGTGGTAGTTAATTTCATGTTTCAATCTGGCTAGGCTGTCATGGCCAGACATTTGATCAACACTAGACTACATGCCACTATGAAGAAGACAGAGAGCATATAGCTGTTTGGGGTTCAGGTATTTTTCATTTACATCCCCACTGTTCCCTGAATCATGGGACACCTCGACAATGAGTTCCATGACACCAATTTCCCCCTTGGGTAATCCTAATTTTATAAACTAATTCCCATAGAACTCATCTTTAAACAAACAAGCAAAAGCAAAATCTCACTTCAGAAACACAAAAGACTATTGACAAGATGTGTGCTAGGAATCTTCCCCATGGTAAAAAGTGACTTGATTGTAGTAAAGATTGGTACGGCAGTCAAGGGGGTAACGTTGTTTGGAGATACATTGAATATATTCTGGTCAATGTGTTTGAGACTTTAAGAATAAATAAATACGTCAGGTGAAAGAAGTAATACACTGGTTCATTTCTATGATAAATGTGGATTGCCCATTAAAGTTTATGGAAAAATCTCATGCAAACAGTTTTGTTTACAGTTGCTATAAATGTGATATTTTATTCTACTCCCTGATCTCAGTTACAGACCCAGAGATATCGAGTCCCAGCTCATGGATTGCACTAAAGGGCCTCCTCCATGAGGAGCATATATCATTGAGATCAGATGGGACTGTGTAACAAATGGCAATATACTTGGAACTGAATAGAGGGGGGGGGGCAAAAATCTAGCATATAGCTAATGTTTTAAACTTTGCCTGTTGGAGGAAGGTACAGTGTCTCTGCTGAAGGGACTATACAAGACTATAGAGTCTTGTATCATGGAGTGATCTTAAATATTTACGTTAGTACTCATTTCAAGTAATCTGTTATAGTCAGATATACGGCTCAGTTGAACTCAGCCACATTTTAACAGTGTTTCCCTAGTGTAGCTAATTGAAACAGAAATGAACATTTGTTTTTTAAAAAATCTAAAAGGAAACATCCCACTTTTAAAATTACTGTTTTATTCAGACCCAAGGTTTAGTTTTTTCTTGATGTATTTTTGTTAACCTGTGTAAAAGGATTGAATTTCGATGTGGTTGTAAAGACCATTTTATGTGAATTTAAGGGCAGTCACGCAGTTTTTCAAAAATCATATTTTTAACACTAATTTCCCAAATGTACAATAAAATCCTAAAAGTTTAAGTGATTCTTCTAAATGAGATCAATGTTTTAAACCAGCAGACTTTAAATAAATAGATTGCCTTTAATAATTTCAGTGAGTTACCTTTCATCTGTGAGAGACTAAGGCCGAGAGAAACAGAAAGAGAAAGAGGAGGGAGAGAGAGAGAGACACAGAAGGGGGAGATTAAAATATACCCTAGCAAAATAGAATCAAATCCCACAATTCTCGTGATTTTGGAAACTTGTCAGTAATGAAAATGAGACCAATAACAGGAATTCAGCTTCCAGCTGAAGTCTGAATAAGACCTTTGAATGGCACATGAAGGGACAGGGAGCCAGCTTTGTTGTCTGAGCAGCGGGGAGAATCACACAGTACCATCAGAACCCTCAAGGCTGGCACACTGGCTGAACTACCCAGTGAGCAACTGCTTTCTTCCTCAGAACCCTGTGTATTTTGTTCCAAGACCCGCCAGCTCAGATGAGGTGGACGGACAGCCATGGGAGGGGGTCTGAACGGCAAGGATATATTCCTCTCTTCTCTCCACTCAGTGGCCTTCTGAAGACCTAATTTCAAGTTTCCTGTTGGGAAAACAGCCTTGCTTTGCAAGTATAAAAGTATCTGTCCCTTTCCCAGATTCATGACTTTCAGTTTTGTTTTATGACTCATTTAGCTTAACCAACGGCATCAGATGACTATTATATTTGAACTAATTTGAACATAGATGCAGCCTAGTATCTACCCAAATGAAGACAATGGCTCCGTCCTTCAATCTGTCAGTACAAAATAGTTCAGCATAGTTCCCTACTCCATCCACATCTGGCTACTGATGGGCCCATTCTTGTGCAGACCCAGTATAGACATGCACATCTGTTGAAATTTTGTAATTACAGTGACTGTATATTGCCAAGTAGACAGAATTTTGCACCCTTTCTCCCTACCTTCTGGCTCCTGTTTTCTTTCTGAACATCTGACCATCGTTTATTGTGAGACTCTTGTGCTGCCCTGAGTTTCAGTATTCACTACACTTCATTGGAAAGAGAGTTCTGTGTTTAGGCTGAGATAGATGGTTGTCTATGAATATGGACACGGATAATTAGAAGGTAGCCTGATGTTACATCAAGTTAGCTAAGAAAAACAAATGTAAGCTTTCTTCCTAGGGCCTAAGATCTCCACTGCCATGGACTTCTGAGCAAGTTTAGCTATAGATTTCCTCCTGTGGAGTAGTCTTCAAATGCCATAATAGAGCAATGGTATTCCCATAATGGTCATGACACTATCGTGGAAGTGGGTACATCTTTGCCTGGCAAGTTAGTATCCTAATCTATAGGGTTCATATCTGAGTAAGATATCTACCCCATTCCAGAAGCCTCATCACATGTTCCAGCACCATGAATGCTAGCTGGATTTCTCCATTGTCTGAAAACAAGCCGTGTATGTGGTTTTCTACAACAAAAGGGTGTTATCATTTAGCACTGGTAGGTAGCCAAGAGAAATGGCAAGAACCTCTATTATTGTGGGTCTCTAAGGCCTCCCTGACCAACAGCTCATAAGAAGTCAGGCCATACCTGGAACTGGAGATTTTGTTTAACAATGTATAATTTCTAGAAGGAGTCTTTTCTGGTCATGCAGAGAATGCCATTTCCAACTTACTTTGTTTACAAAATAGTAGGTTTCCCTGTGACTTTTTCATACTCTTTTGTTTTGGATACCCCTCTTCTTCACCCCTTCATCTCCCCTATTCCCTTTCATCCCTTCCTTCCTTCCCTTCTTTCTTTCTTCCTTCCTTCCCTTCTTTCTTTCTTTCTTTCTTTCTTTCTTTCTTTCTTTCTTTCTTTCTTTCTTTCTTTCTTTCTTTCTTTCTTCTCTCTCTCTCTCCCACTCTCTTTCTTTGTATTTTTCATCCCTGACACAATTTCTCCTCTTTCCTCTCCTCCCAGTCCCTCAGCTTCCCTACCCTTACCTGCAGATAAGCCCTCTCTATTTTCGTACTACCCTGTATTTTACTATCTATTCTCCCTTAAGGTATCAATCAGCCAATTACTCTCATTATAAATTTTTGTCCTCTCCAGGAACTCTAAGCTGAACATACAAAATTAGATATTCAAATCTTGACCCGCATAAGAAGAACAGTTGGCACTTGTTTTTCTGCACCTGAGTTACTTCACTTAGTGTAGTTTCTACAAGTTATATATACTTATCTGTAAATCTCATAATTTAATTTTTTTCAGCCACATTTGCCCTATCCACTTATCAGCTGATTGACACCTAGGCCAGTTCCACTTACTAGGTATTACAAAAAAAAATAATGGCAACAAACATGAATCTTGGTAGTAGGACATAAAGTCCTTTGAGTGTATGCCCAGGAGTGGAATGGATGGGCCACATGATAGTCCTGTTTCTGGATATTTGAAGAATCTCCCAACTGATCTCCACTGTTGTAACACAACTCTGAACTTTCACCAACAGCGAATTAAGTGTTTCTCTCTCCCCACTTCCTCAACAGGATGTGGTGTCAATTGATTTCTTAATGATAGCCATTCTGACAAGGGTGAAATGGCATCCCAAAGGAGTTTTAAATTAAATTTTCCTGGTGACTAAAGATATTGAACACACTTTAGACTGTTTGTTACCCATTCCTACTTCTTTTGTGAATCCTCTGTTCAGATCTGTGTCTTTTTTTTTTTTTTTGGACTGTTCATTTGTTTCCTTGATTCTTTTTTTTTTAACTTCTTTGTACATTCTAGATATTAATCTTCCATTTGCTATATAGCTGGCAAAGGTTCTCTCCTATTATGTAAGTTGGCTCTTCATTTGATTGAGTGTTCCCTTTGCTGTACAAACCCTTTTTAATTTCATGAGATCCCATTTGTCAAGTGGCAATCTTATTTCTTAGGCAACCAGAGGCCTAGTTAGAGTTCTTAGCTGTGCACCAGTGCTGGAGCATGCCCCTACCTCCTCTTCCATCAGCTTCTGAGCTCAGGTTTTGCGTTGCAGTCTTTGATCTATTTGGGATTGGTTTAGTTCAGGAAATAAGGGTCCAGTCTTAATTTTTGTGTACATATTAAGTTTACCTAGCACCGTTGTCCAAGATGCTTTCTTTCCTCTACTGCGCATAAATCAGGCAGCAGTGATTGCAGTGGCTCAAAGCTGAGTCCTCTCTCCCATTGATCTGTGTGGTTTTTACCAATATCAGGTCACTTTCATTGCAATGGCTTTTTCACATAACTTCATATCTGGTTGTGGTAATTCCTCCAGCATTATTCTTTTTTGCTTAGTTTTCTTTTGGACTATTTTAGGTTCACTTGTGTTTTTGTATAAATTTTAAGGGTATTTTTTCTGTGAAAAAATGCTATCATGATTTATATTGCATTGAATCTGTAAATTGTTTTTGATACAATGGTAATTCTTACAAAATTAATTCTACCAATTCATCATCAAGGGAGCTTTTTCCTTCTTCTAAGGTCTTCCGTGATTTCTTTCTTCATAATTTTAAAGCTTTCACTAGATAGCATTCATTTCCTTGGTTAGGTTTACATCAGATTTTTGTTGGTGCTTGATGAGTTGGTTTTGTCCTTGTTACTGTTTTGGTTTTCTGGTATTTTGATTTTTTTTTTTTAATGTACGAGTGCTCTGCATGTATGTCTGCATGCCAGAAGAGGGCATCAGATCCTATTATAGATGGTTGTGAGCCACCATGTCGTTGCTGGGAATTGAACTCAGCGCCTCTGGAAGAGCAGTCAGTGCTCTTAAACACTGAGTTGTCTCTCCAGTTCCTGTTTGGGAATTGTTTTTTCTATTATAAATGGGACAGTTTCCCTGCTTTCTTTTTCAGTGTATCATTTATATGTAGCAAGATTTCTGTTTTGTGTGTTGATTTTGTATCCTGCTTCTTTTCTCAAAGTGTTGATCAGTTCTAAGAGATTAATGGTGAACTCTTCAGGGTCTTTTGTGTAAAGCAATATGCTATCCTCAGAGATGCTTAGACTTCTCTTATGGTTTGTATTATTATTTATCTTTTCTTCTCTTATTTCTGTAGCAAAGACGTCAAATACTATATTGAATAGAAGTAGATTTAATGGATGCCCTTTTAACTTTTATGATTTCTTTTACCTTTATAAAATGCATTTATTAATTGAAATGAAATTACATTATTTGACCTCCCCACAATTCCTCCTACGCTTTTCCACTCTCAAGTTGATAATCTCTTTCTGTTCTTTGTTTGTTATTTTTAGATGTATATTGTTAATCCCAAAGATTGGAGGAGAAAGACCACTAATCCAAATCATCACAGCTGAATTAATTAAAGCTAGAAATTAATTAAAGCAAAATTTTTTATATGTATATATGGTTGCCTCCCAATAAGGTGGGGTTTGAGAGGAGGAAAACAAGGTTTTCTGATTTTTTAATTATTTATTATTATTTTTATTGAGCTATATATTTTTTTCTGCTTCCCTCCCTTCCTCCCCTTTCCCTCTCTACCCTCCCCATGACCTCCACACTCATGATTTACTCAGGAAATCTTGTCTTTTTCTCTTCATTATGCAGATCCATGTGTGTCTCTCTTGGGGTCCACTTTGTTGTCTAGGTTCTCTGAGGCTGTGGACTGTAAACTGGTCTTTCTTTGCTTTATGTCTAAAAGCCACTTCTGAGTGACTACATATTATATTTCCCTTTCTGGGTCTAGTCACTTTATGTGCAAGGAAGGCAAGTGTTTTATAGCTTAGGGGTAGGGGGCTTCCGATGGGGGATTTAGCAGACAAAATAGGTGAGGTTACAAAAGCAGAACATAAGCATAATAAATTAGTAAGAACATGACCTCCAGAAATAAGGACGTTATTAAAAGGTGCTCATAACAACAGGTAGTCTTCACAATGTTATCATAATAACATTTCTGAAACAAAGATAGGGCTATAACATTTTTATCAACTTTTTGAAACAAAGACATGATTCCCATTTCTGGAGCATGCTGCACAAAATCATTTGTAAACATTATGGGGGGCATAGCCCAATCCTTGAGAAAAAGAGGTTCAATCATAAACAAGAGTGAACTGAATTCATCTTTACTATAATACGGCTTTTGAGACTAAGATGGAGGCAAGATGGTTCTTCGATATTTGTATGTGAATGTATGTGTGCATATAAACACCATCTGCAAGTGCCAATTTTTGTTGTTTATGTGCATATGGTTTCAGGGCTGACAACTATGTATCATACAACCAAACAGAAAACTCATCCCTGGGAAAGGCCAATTGGGGAATCTTCTGGCTTTATTGAAGATATGTTCTGTGCCTTTGGTCTGGAATTCTTCACTTTCTCAGTCCATAATGCTTACATTTGATATATTCATGACCAAAGTTCCTGCATACTCTTTTTACAAGGCCTTTTATTATTTTCTTATTTTCTTTGATGGAACAGCCCAGTTCTTCTACTTTGACTTCAAGTTTTGCTATTCTTTTTTCCACTTGACTTTTAGGAGAGTTTTGAATTTTTCATTTCCATTCATTTCAACTTGAGCTTTCTACCACATTTTTATCTCATCATTAAACTCAATTGTCATAGTTTGCATTGTCTTCATTATTTCATTTCAGTTGGTAGGTAGCTGGATATCTGGCCTTCCATAACCCAATGGTTGATGCTGCAATGACTCAAGATGCTTGCTTCAGTTGAAACTGCATCTGGAATCCTGGGTGTGAACTTGGGTGCTCTACTCATGACAGAAACTTTGTGTTAGGAATGGTAGAGATCACTTGATGTGAATGTCTTAAGAAAGATGGTTTGTGTGCCATACAGGGTCAGCACAAGGACCATCACCGGGTAAGTAGACAGCCTGAGGCTGATTTGATTGTCAAGCAGTTGTTGCCAACACCTACACTCCGAATCCAGTGCTTAGGCTCAGAAACCATGTTCTGGATACAAGGTGACTTGTTCAGGAGCCCAGCACCAGGACAGAAATCTTGGGCATGCACCAGGTACATCTCAGAGGCTGGAGAGACCTCTCCCAGGGCCAAAAGGATGCTTCCTCACTCCTCACTGCTGCTTTCCCCCTGCTACCAATTGAGCCCACACTACTGAAAATAGGTAAGGAAAAAATATGGGACAAATTTTTTAAGTCGAATGTCGAATGTCAATTCTATCCATAAAGCTCATTGAGTTGTATAAAATTTTAGTCTGATTAATTTTGGTGTGTGATGTTTTTATGGTTTCTTTTATAATAAAGGTTATAAAATCAAAAATAAGTAAATAAACAAGAATAACACTAGAGAAGAGCCTTAGTGGACCTTATGTTAAAGCCCTGGGGTAGAAGCACAGGAGAGGGTGTCCCAGAAAACTCTGAGTGAAACTAAACAGCTGCTTATATAACCCAATAAGCGGTGTTTGGACGAATCCCATCAACTTCTATTAACTTCAGCCACAGACATGGGTTCTGGACATCACTTCTTAACACTAGCATTCCCTAGTACTTATATCTTGAACTGTTTTTATGATTCCATTCAGCTGTTTGTGTTTTCACAGTCTTATTAAGACATTTATTCATATCCTCTTCAAGGTCCTTGAACATATTCATAATTGCTATTTTGAAATCCTTGTCTTGGGCTTTAGCCAAATTGATTTTCTTGGGACTTATTACAATGGGGTTGTTGGTTTCTGAAGGAAGCATATAATCTTCGTTGATGACATCCATGCTTTGGCATGGGGATTGAGGCATCTGGAGTTGTGGCATTGGAAATGTTCTTGGTGTAGATGTCTAGTCTCGTCTTTGATGGGGGATGTTCAGGTCTTTGGTTGCTATTACCCCAATATGGGTCCTGGCTAAGTGTGACATCTCGTGGGTCCCTGGTGGAGAGCGGTTCTGTGGGGCAGCAGGGAGTCATTAAGAGGGTGAAGATGGGCCAGAAGAGAAGGCTAAAAAGGAGAAAGGAAAGAATTACAGAGACCCAGGCTCTTTAGCAAGAAGCTGAGTCCCAGGGAGACAGAGGTTGATGGGAGGAGCTCAAGCAAATCTTTCAAAACTTGTGTTTTCTTTCAGGCACTAACGTCTCAGCAGCACTTACTCTAGCATCCTCAGGCATTGGATTGGCAGTCCTTGGACCTTTCTACTGCACTGAGCAACAGAGCTTATTAAGTCACAGATTTCTTTTGGTGGTGGACCTGAAACAGTGAAGAGGGAGGAGGATGAGTGCAAAAGTGCTCAGAAAACGGAAGCTGGAGTGAATCCTAAGGGACACAGGGGCGGGTGTATCTGGAAGGACAAAATCAGCCCTAAGTTCTGTCCAAAATACCCCTGAGACAGATACGGCCCTGGGATCTGACGGATGCTTGCCATCATTACAGTTCATCTCTCACCCTGGGATGCTGCCAAGTGAGCGCGTGCATGAGAGCAACTGGGTTCCGTTAGTCTAGAAGGAAACCATGAAAATGAACCTGAAAGGGTTGAGGGGCAGGAGCTTGAAGGATTCAAATTAGCCAGGTGTGCAGGGGCAGGACAAAGAGGACAGGTGTGTCCTCAGCTGACAGCCTCCACGTCTTCATATGTGATGGGACCAAGAAATGAGCAAATGTCCACCACCTGCAAGACATTCTTGGAGCTGCTCCTCTTCGGTCTCCCCAGCCTCCTGCAAGATTAGCTGCTGTTGGCTGCTGTTAGAGAAGCCCACAGGCTGCGCTCCACTTTGTACAACTGCCCATTTCCAGCCTGTGGCTGAGAGAAGTGCAGGACTAGAGGAAGAATAAACTGGAGATCAAGCAGAAATCCTGAAACCACTTGTCCCTGCCCATGCCAGCCCACAACCCCCCCACACACACAGACACACACACAGAGGGGTCCAGAAAAATCCTGAGTACTAGATCATGAATCCTTCACTGACGTGGGTTTCTGTCTTTCAGGGGACATACATGAGGATGCAAAGCTGGGGATTGATTTATGCCCTTTTGTCTCCCCCTGGGAGGCAGAGAAATAAGGAAGCCGCCGATTTCTGCCCGGCTGATGAACTTGGCAGAGGAGCCTGAATCACAAGAAGAGCAAGCAGACCAGATAAATCTGGACACGGCACCCACTAGCCCTAAGAACACTAGGACATACCTTGGGGGTTAAGTGGCTACACACGGCTAAAATGTCAGGACCCAGAATACGCCAGAGACTGTGTGTTCACTAAATCTGGTCCTTGAATCTCAGCTCAGTTTGTAACATACCCACTGTGGCCTTGGGCAGGTTACTTGTAATTGCTGAGATTCCGTGTCCTCCACTGCAAAGTGGGAGTATTAATGAACGCTATCCAGAAAGCTTTTGTGCTGAGGAAATGGAAATGGGAGAGAAAGGAGGAGTCGAAGCTTGCGTTTAAGCAGTCAGCACGGTGCCTGGGAAACATTTGGTGTTAGGCATAATTTGTTACTAACATCTTTGAAGACTCAGTTTAGTCAATTGCTCTGGGATTGCTAGGCCTTAAAGGTTTCTTCTTGTTGCAATAGTGCCCTCTCCTGTCCATCTAGTTTATTGCAATGAGACAGCCTAAAGTTACAGATCCTGCACTTTTCTTCCTCTTAATTTCTCACTATATAAATCTCAGAATATAAACCTTTTAAAAGATTTTAAAAACACACCTTTGAGAGTGTGTTTCTATTTGAGGTTTTATATAGAAGAGGAGGTTCCTTTGTTCTGAGGCTTAGGAAAATGTGGGTTTCTACATAAACCCAGAAGTAAGATAGACACAACATAGAGACCATTTGTATTTGTCATGTGCTCTTCGGGAGTTCTTCGTTACTTTTGTGAGCTGTTAGACAAAAACTACAGATTCTCCCACAAGGCAGAAAGTGAATGGTAAATAAAACACAGCTCTGTTTTTTTGTTTGTTTTGTTTTGTTTTCCCTGAGAAGCATGGTGAAACGTGTGTGACCAAATGCATTTTGATTTTTCTCTTCAAGAGTGTTCTGAGGTCAGATATTTGTTTCAATGATGGGCCATGGACCACTTGGAGACATCTTTGTGTGAGCTGGCTGGTGGCCCCTATGACTTGTTTGCTGCCTGTTGCTTTAGTTAGAAACATGGCTGTCCCTGCAATGGACATGATTAAGTTAAGGATGTAGGGCAGAACCATTCCGCCAGCCTTACCCTAGTACATCTCACAGGTGTCCTTACAAAACAGAGGCAGATGACTACTGGGCTCACAAGAAAAGGCCAGATATATGGAGACAACCGTGTGAAGACAGAGACCAGACGTGGAGTGAGGCAACCACAAGCCCACAAATGCCGTGACAGCTGTGGGAAGCCGGAGCAGTAAAGCACGGAAGGTGCTCTGTAGCCCCGGAAGGGAGCAAGGCCCTGCCAGACTTCTGATCCCTTGATTCTGGATTAGAAGAGAATAAGATTCTGCTGTCTGAGGCACCATGCTTTTAGTAATTCCTTAGAGCAGTAACCAGAACCTAGCTGTCACCACCATGCTCAGAATGGGCCGGTGTTCTGTTGTCCAGATGGCGCCAAAGCTTTGTCTTCTAATGGGAAGGCTGTTGTGCAAAAGTCCTGATTCTGGAAGATATGGGCAATGGTTAAGCTGGTGAACAAGAGGGTCTGTCTCTCCCTGTCCACTGGGCAGCTGTACAGCATTGTTAAGGCACTGTCAGATCTATCCAAGTGGCTATTAGTGTTAATGATAAGTTCCCAAAGTTCATGTGGGAAGCTCACCATCTGCCGTTCATTTTCCTGTGAATAAGGCCTGGAGATGAAGCAAGTGGACACCCTAATTAGCTGCAAGTGAACCCTTTCACTACCTGGGCTGACTTGAGCACTCAGCCCGCTAACCCTCATGCCTGCACCAGGCATCTCAAACACCCCGTGGGCACCGTAAGATGACTGTGCGAAAGACTGTGGCTGACTTCCCTGGTTCCTGAAGGCACAACCCCACCTGGAGTTGTTGAAGTCACTTGTACCAGGCTTTTTGCAAGCACAAGACTCAAACTATTTTTTTAACCTCTTCCAAATGAGCAGTACTTATGCTGGTAGCAAGGCCACGATTGATACAAATCAAAAATCCAAGTGATGATAAGTGGTGATAGGGGCAAGCCTATGACTATAGCCAAACAAATGTCTGTGAGTGATCCAAGCAGCCCTACTTGTGCTGCATACATAAGCAGGCTGCTTTGGGGCCACTGGGATGTTCTCTCCTGGTCCTCCTCTCCAGTGATGGGACATGGGGCCAAATGAAGAGTTCCAGAAGCAGACTTTGCGAAATTTCAGTAGTGCCAATGCACAGGAAACATAGAAGAAGCAGAAGAGACTATGGAGAGTAAGGATGGTGGTTGGGAACGTCGAACCCCGATCAAGCTCCAACCTCGTATAGTGGAGAGTGCTTGATCCTGTGCATGTCCCCAGAGCCTGGTTTTAAAGGGGCCACTCTGACAGCTGAAGATCTACAAGGGCATGGAAATCCCACCCCCTTCTGGGCATTAACCGGTATGACACCACTAACTTCCACCCTGTGCCTAGATGCCACTTCCTTTCTGAGTGCACTCCTGTGTGTGTGTGGGGGGGGGAGGGGGTCCTGAACTTCCCAAGGGATTCTGAGTGTTAATGTAACAGCAACCATTTGACAACTGCAGGAAGTCCCAGGGACTGGTTCTGATTTCTGATACCTGTCACCCTGACTCCAGGAGATCTCTGTAACCAGTTCTGTTTGCAACTGCTCATGGCCTAACTTCTGAAGAAGCCACAAGGATGAAGCTTTGGCACCACCACTTGCCAGCAGAAGTGGCTGCCTGTGGAAGCTCCAGAGCCTGCCATTGTCAATGCCCACAGGTCTGAACCATCAGCAACACCTAAGATACACAAAGCCTCAGCATGCCAGCTAACCCCCCCACACACCCCTTCTGCATCCCTGCTGGGATCCCGCCTCACAGTGAGAAGGACTGCCTGTACCTGGTCAATCGGGTGTGACCCAGTAGCAATTCCTGAACCAGCTTCCAGTCTGAACAGTTTGAGAGTTGCCAGTGTGAACATTATAGCTTGAATGGAAAGGTATCCTGGCTGTGGGGAGCCAAGGAATACCACAGAGTCACACCGCACAACAAACCACAGAAGAGATTTATTGGGAGGGGAAAAAATCAGGAGGGTAACTGCCTCTGGAGAAACAGGAGACTGAACAGGACACAGGGCTTATATAGAGTTTCTTGGGGACAGGGTGGAACTTTTCAGAGTGAAGCTTTTCAGGGTGGAGATTGGTGGGATTAGGCTTTTTTACTCTGTACGATGGGGGGCAGGGTGATAAAAATATTCCTCCTAACCCGGTAGTGGGTAACTCCACCAGTACAAGAAGTCAATCAAACTGATTTAAGTCCAGGTTTTAATCTGAGCAAAGCATTCCCGGATGGTCCAGGGAAAAGAGGAAAAATTGGGAAGGAAAACCACCTAGCAGGTTGGGATCTCATCTTAAACAGCCTGTAGATAGGGTCTTGGGCATCGCAGGGGGCAGAGATGATTCTCTCAATGGGCCCTCCTTAGGGGCAGGGTCCAGAATGGGAGGAATGAGGCCCAGTGGGGCTTCCACCTAAACACAGGTTCTAAGAGTTAGGGTAGTTAGAGTGTTTCTGTGGGTGGAATCTGGCAGATGGAAGCCCTTGGAGGCGGGGCCTGGCCACTTGAGGGGCTTACAGTCAGGGCAAGGGCTTTCCTTGTAGAAAATGGAGGCTACAATAGAGCAGAGAGATCAGATCGTAAGGCCACAAAGAGTGAGAGAAGAGAAGCCTGCTGTCTGTGCTCTCCAGAAGAGCCACTTAGCCCGCTCAAGCCTCCAAACTAAAGGTGTGAGACCACAGATCAAGGGGTCCCAATACCTAGTGCCGGAGGCCTGCCTGGAAACTCTTACACTTGTAGCAAGTACTCAGAGTCCCAACCCTATCACCCAACACTAGCACAGGACTGTAACATTGGAGTGCCACTTGCCATGGCTTCCACTGGCCTACTGCGGCAACTCTCTGCTGCCAGACCAGAGACCAATGCTGTAAGCGCTTCTTGCCAACCACGGTTTCTATCCAGGTAGAGTCCTCACTTGGGTGAGTTGTGGCAAGGTGACCAAGCCCAATGTGCTTCAAAGTGTAAGGGTGGCCTTAACTTTATAAAGCTGGTGTCTGCGTGGAACCCTTAATAGGAGGCTAACCTGGAAAGAAACTTCTATAACATAAGAAGAAACCAGCACAAGATGGGCCACTGAAGTTCTTCAGCCTGTTTTCTCTTGTTGTAACAGGATACCCAAGACTGGGTAGTATGGGAACAGGATATATTTGACTTACCATACTAGAAATTGGAAATTCCAGGGTCAGGTGAACACGAGTGATGAAGGCCATGGGCTAACTCACAGGATGGACTCTGGGAGACAGAAAGGCACACCCACAAAGAAAAGTGAGAGTAACCATTATGCTAACTAACCTATTCAAAGGAGGAAGACATTATCCATTTAGGAACGCATTGCCTCAGTGATTCAAATACCTCCCAAGTGGCCCCACCTCTCCACATCTGCTACATTGAGAAATTAGCATCCCAGCTTGTGATTGTTTAGGGGACTGAGGGATGCTGTGTAGCTTCGGAGAAATGTACTCAACTTTTTCAAAGAGAGCACAATGCCTTTCCTCTCCTTTCCGCTCCTCTCCTCTCTGTAGTAGGACTTTTTGTGTCGGTACTGTCAGCCAGGAAATGAAGACACGGAGATGCTGACAGCATACCTCAGGTCGGCTCTTTTGACCTTGAGAAGATTCAAGTTCAGAGAAATGCCTTTGTTTTGTGTGTATATATACAGTGAAAGCTTAGCAGGAGGATGGAATAAAGAAACTCATGCAAAGAAGTACATAGTGGAGAATTTATTTCGCCCTCAGATTTAAGTCCCGAGCTTGCTGTAAATCTTCTTCTGGACCCTGAGGGGACACTGAGGCTGGCACTCAGAGGTTTGCAATACATCATACTCTAGTAGTGGACACTGTATTGGAAAGTGTGACAGATGCCCAGATGCCCCCGACTGCCTGAATATTTTTGTAGAATTGTATTGTTCTGCTTGGAAATGCTCTTGTGAATGGTTTCCTATGAGAAACTGTCCTGAAGATGGGTGAGATGACAGGTTTAGAGTGTCTCAGAAGGAAGTGATTTCTCTTCACTATGTGCTTCCTGTTGTAACTGTATATTGGTACTTAGTGGAAGAGGTCGAGAATTACAGTCAGGGCCCTTTTATTCCTATCCTAACAAGTGTCTAAATGCAGACTCTGCCTCCACGGCTGTGGATACCCAGCTGGTTCCAACAGAACAATTTCAACGGTGAATCTAAACTTAGTCCCTTCAACTCTTATGCCAAGACAAATCCATCATTTTTCTAAAAATTAAAAACAAACAAAGACTAAAGGAGTCAGGAGTAGTGACACCTTCTATAGTCCCAGCATTCAGCAGGTTGAGACAGGACATTTATGAATTGGGGCTAACCCAGGATACATACCTTTGGAGTAACATTTCTTGGGGAGAAATGAAGAAATATCTACTCTTCACAGACAGAGCACTAACAAAGAAAGGAGATTACCCTACTGAGGTCTGTCCTGGTGACCCTATGAGTTTGTGGGGGTGGGAGGAGGAAGAGCACAGCAATAGGTCACTAGTATTCTTTCTTGATAGCTAAACTTTCACTACGGAGTTTCTTTAAAACATATGAACATAAATCATCTTTTCAGATGGACTTTAATGCTCTTGGACACCAATGTAAAAGCAGTAAGAATGGTGGATGCATTTAAAACTCCCAGATCTATCCAGAATTCACACGGGTTCTCCAGAATCAATCATTCATTTAGGGTCAGATTATGTGGTTCAGTTCTAAGAACAACTTCTAGAGCAGGAGTGCCTCAAAACACAGATCCTCTCAGTGGTCCATATTTGATACAGGGGTCTCCTTCATCAGTAGAGATTTGAGAGCAGGAGGATTCTGCACAGGGAGAGACATGTGTTTTGACTCCCAGCACCATGAGCTTCACGTTTGGTAAAAACCATTATCTATTGTTCTTTGAGGAAAAAACATAGAATGCCATGACAAAGGCAGCTTATAGATGAATCAGTTTATTGGGGCTTGAAGGTTCAGAGGATAAGTCCATGACTGCTATCATAGTGGAGATCATGGCAGCAGCAGGCAGACACAGTTCTGGAACGGTAGTCAAGAGCTACATTCTTTTTTTTTTTAAGAGCTACATTCTTATGGACAAGCATGAAGCAGATGGAGGGGAGAGGGAAGAGAGAGAAAATTGATTGATTGATAGATAGATAGATAGATAGATAGATAGATAGATAGATAGATAGATAGACAGATATGCAGACAGACAGATAGGCAAACAGGCAGGTAGGTAGTAATGATGCAAATGTTAATTGGGAATGAGGCTGGTTTTTAAACCTTCAAACCCACCCCCAGTGACACCTCTTCCAACAAGTCCACACCTCCTAATCCTTCCCAAAGATTTCACCTGTGACAATCAACCTTTCAAATAAATGAGCCTATGTGGCCCTTCTTATTCAAACGACCACATTCCTCTCCCACATGTTCTTGCAATCACATCATAATGTAAAATATATTCAGTCCAGTTTCAGAAGTCCTCATAGTCTTTCACAGTCTCAACACTGTTCTAAAGTCAAAGACTTGAGGCAATCTCTGAAGTGTAACCCCTATAAAATCAAAAGGAAAATTACATACTTTCACATACATATGCACAGAACATACACTTTTTTGCTGCAGAGTAATAAACACTCCACTGTATGAAGGTACCACTGTGCCACACTTTCTTTATCCATTCTTTGGTTAAGGGCCATCTGCGTTGTTCCAGGTTCTGGCTATGATGAATAATGCTGCTTTGAACATGGTTGAGCAAGTGACCTGGTGGGACGATTGACCATCTTTGGGGTATAAGCCCATTAGTGGTTTTGTTGGATCTCAAGGTTGGTTAATTCCCAGGTTTCTGATAAACTGCCATACTGATTTCCAGAGTGACAATACAAGTATGAACTCTGGCCTGCCGTGGAGGAGTGCTCCCCTTACAACACATAAGCTTGCCACCAGAAGCTGTGACCACTGTTTATGATCTTAGCAACTCTGACAGGTATAAGATGGTATCTCATTGTCATTTCCATTTGCATTTCCCCATGGCTAAAGATTTTGAGAAATTCCTTAAATGGCTTTGGCCATTTAAGATTCTTCTGTTGAGAATTCTCTGTTTAGATATGTACCCCATTTTTTAGTTGGATTATTTGGTATATTGATCTCTACTTTCTTGACTTATTTACATATTTTGGAGATCAACCCTCTAACAGATGTAGGGCTGCCATTTTGTCTTATTGACCATGTCCTTTGCATTACAGATGCTACTCAGTTTCAGGAGTCCCCGTTTACTAATTATTGCTCTCAGCGTCTGTGCTACTGGTGTTATATTTAGGAAGATGTCTCCTGTGCCAAGGCATTCAAGGCAGAGAAGACTTCAAGACAGTTTACTAACTGTCTTGTGTGGTTACTAGAGATTAGTCATTGCTATGCACATCTACAATGAAAAAGATCAAGCAGGGCAGAAGGAAATACAAGAGCACAGTTGGAGAGGACAAAGAACACAAGAAATGCAATGGTGGAGCCTTGCTTGGTGCTGAAAGAGATAAAGAAGAAGGGAGTAAAGTGAGGGGTCCTCTTAGGGAAAGACCCCAGCCAGCTAATCCTGCAATTGGTGAGAGGAAAAAGCCTTAAGAAATGTCTTGTCCCTAAAGAGCAACAACAAACTAAAGTTTATACCAATACAATTCAAGAAGAGTCCTGGTTCCAAGCATCATGCTAAGCAGGCAGCAGAACTTGGCTACTTTGGCCATGTGGTTCTGGAGTTAGAGTCATGAAGGGAACATGAGTAAGGGGTAGTGAGATCATCCCCTGTGCTTAAGGAAAGCTCCTGAGACCAGGCATATGTCAGGGGTGTCCCTGCATAGAGGCCTAGAGAGGGCAATACCTTCATAGGAAGGTGAAGCCTAGAATCCTTGGATACCCCAAGATGTCGGAGATGCCAGAGCCGTGGATCCCTGTCAAGGAAAGCTGCTGACAGGGAGTGGAAGCAGCTCAAGAGAAGGAGTGAGCTGCAGTCAACAGGCTGAGAGCACTGGAGAGCTGAAGGGCCCTTTGCTATCAGACATGGAGGGGCAGAGTTTGGAGTTTGCCCAGCTGGGATCTGGTCTTGCTTTGGTCCTCACGAGACCCTCTTTTCTCCTTTAGGAACAGAAATATGTTTTCTGTGACATTGTATGTTGAAACAGGCAATATGAGTTTTACTTTTATGTTAGGTTACAGATAAGAGATTGACTTGAGTCTCAGAAGACATTTTAGATTGTGAAAGACTTTTGAATTTCGATGAAGTGAATTCTGCTTTATGACATTGCTACAAGCCTATGGGGGGCAGAGAATCGACTGTGGTGGGTGGAATCAACTCCACAGGCTCATGTATTTGAGTGTTTGGTCTCCAGTTGGTAGAACTTTGGAAGAGATTAGGAGGTGGGGCCTTTTGGAGGAAGTATGTAACCTGAGGTGACTTTGAGGACCGAAAGCCCACAGAACATGGACAAGCCTCTCTCTGGGGGTAGGAGAGGAAGAGAAAATGGACAAGACTCTATTTCTGATGGAGTGTGCAGATAGAATTAGAAACAGACACAAAAGGCTGTGGAGGATGGAGCCCATGTGAAGCCTGGAGGACAGGGAGTGATTGTTTGGTCAGCTCTTCCAAGCCCCTCCCCCACACTCAGGAGCCCTTTGTGACAGGGAGACAGCAGCTCTGTGATGCTGCCTGGCCCAGCTGGCAACTCCCAGAGAGAACTCTCAAGAGTTCAGTTGCCTGAGAGCAGCACTGCGATTCAGATGGAGAATTTTCTCTCTCTTCTGGAAAGCGTTGATCCTTCATGGCTGACCCCCAGCTCCACCACTTGGGCAATGGACATGATCTTTGCCTTTCTGTGTGGACTGGGGCTCTTCCGCCTAATATTACCCCTCCTCCCCCTTGACTCCCCTTCACCTCGACCAGCTGAAAACACCACCACCAAGAAGGTAAGTATACCTTAGGCCCAAAGCAAGGAAGAACAGTTTCTTCTCTCACCAGACTTCCCTTTCCAAATCAAATAGGGAGGTGGCTGACAGGGCATCTCAGCCAAGAGCTGGAACTTATCCTCTTGAGAACTGGCAGATAGGGCAGAGGGAAGAATGAGCTCCAATATGTCTGCTCTCAGACCATCATACCTGGGAGAGGCCTTGTAACTCAGTGGTCAGGGGCGGTGTTCCTGGGTTGGTTAGGGACCTCAGAAAAAGGAAAGGTTATGAGTGATGGTTTCTATGTCCCCCTCTAACATACATGCTTATAGGGTTGATCTAGCTGATATGAAGGGGGCAATGACCCCCGCAGGACATCAGGAAGTGACTGCTGGTAGTTCAGAGCTGAGCCTCTGTTTCCTCAACAGAAATTTGATCAAAGACATCCATGGTGGATCTCACAGCCCCCATTTGAGTTTTCCGAAGGAAAAAGAACACATGTTTGCCCGCATTATAGATCCATGAATGGGGCCACTGGTGCTGTCTCCTCTCTCTCTGTCAGGTGGTGAAGAACAAGACCAGCAAAGTCAGGAAGAAAATCAGGACCGTAAAAGGTAGGCTACTTCCTTCCCCTAGCCAGGCAACTTCAGCCCCTCTGCCTGTGATTACACTAATGAGTTGCAGGACCCTCTAGAGGCAGCTCCTGGGCAGGAACCCAGAATTGAAGACATTTCCCAGGTTCTGTGCTCAGAATGAAGCTATGGACAGCCAGGACTGGGTACTGCCTGAGGAGGGAAGGTGTGGGAGGAAGTGGGGCCATGGGATGAAGTGGCGGCAGCCTCCCTGATTTGGAGGTAATCTGGTTGTTTGCCTCTGAGACATTTTCCTCTTTCAGAGCACTGGTCCTGCCCCTCCCCTGCACAGGGAGATGATGACAGCTATGAAGGTCAGTAGAGGTGGATGCGCCTGGTTCATGGCATTGTCCTACCCAACATGCACCTTACTCTCCATGCATTAGGGCACCTGGCCTTGCTCACAGATGACTGAGCTCCTGTTTAACTTTTCATTTCTACAGAAGGGACAGTTCACTCAGTCTCTGGTAAGATACTGGGTCCCTCCTATACCCACCAATAACTCAGTCTCCATTCCAGCTTACAGAGGCAGTAGGAAGAAAACTAAGGAGGACAAGGTACTGGGTTCACTTCCGCACAGGTGAGCCATGTCCAGTTCTCTCTGGCTCATCCCTATTGCCTGATATGTGATCACTCCTGACTATGGCATGAGTTATCCTGGAAATAGGGGACCTCTGGATGGGTAGTATATGAGTACAGCACTGAGGTCTTGGAAAAGAGCAGAGTGTGGAAAGGTGGTTGTGATGGGCTGGGAGGATCCTTCCCTATTCATCTTGCCCCACATCCTGGCCCCATGAGGTCCTTGCTACAATCACATCTCCTGTCTCTTACAGCATGCAGGAGAGGCTTGTCAATACCATCAGCATTTGCCAGGACTTAGGACAAGATGCCTCAGGTGAAGCATTCAAACCAAATGCTGCCAAAGCCCACCTGCCAACTAGGCAGCCCACAGAGGAGTCTGTGGCCACCAATTCGTCCCTAGAGACTTCCTCTGCTTCTCGCAATGAACACCTGTTGCTTCAAGATTCTAAGCCCTTTTCTCACGTCCTACTGAATTCCTCACGGATTGAGTCAAAGTCCTCTGTGAGTGCCTCTTGGCCACTAGAGACCTTGACAACTGGAAGACGCCATTCACCACCACAACAACGGGCACCTTCCTACCCCTCTCATCCTCGGCATTCTGTGGCTTGTCCTCCACCCATGCCAGATCCCAGCATGGCAGCTCCTGAGTTTGAGTGGAAAATCCTGGCGACCTCACAGAGCACACCTATGCAAGGTTTGTCTGTTCCCATGCCAACCACCCCAGGGCTTAACCTCTCAAGGAGGCCTACCTCAACTACCCTAGGCCTTAACTACTCTAGCAGGCCTACCTCAACCAGCTTAGACCTTCACCACATAAGCAGGCCTACCTCAACCACCCCAGGCCTTTACCACTTAAACAGGCCTATCTCACCCACCCCAGGCCTTGACCACTTAAGCAGGCCTACATCAACAACCTCAGGCCTTGACCACTTAATCAGGCCTACCTCAACCAACCCAGGCCTTAACCACTTAAACGGGCCTATGTCAACCACCTCAGGCCTTGACCACTTAATTAGGCCTACCTCAACAACTGCAGGCCTTGACCACTTAAGCAGGCCTTCCTCAGCAACTCAAGGCCTTGACCACTTAATCAGGCCTACTTTAACAACTCCAGGCCTTGAGCATTTATGCAGGCCTATCTCAGGCCCTTTCAGATACCAGGCTACCAAAACCTTGTACCACTCAAACCTAACATGTGATGAGTCCTTGCAAGAGGATCTTTCACTCACCATCCATGAGGCCTCATTCAGGACAGGCCCCACAGACTGGCAGACAGAGGCTGGGGAGCCTTCTTTCGTCAACCGTGACGCGCAGGATATGCTAGAAGTTCAAATTAGTAAAAGAGTCCAACTAAATGTTTGGAAGCAAAAAGAAAAAGTAAGGTCAGACATTTGCTGGCTGCACTCCTGGAACAGCAAGCAGGACTACATCACCTCACGCCTCTTTTGGAAGAAAAACTGCAAATCTGAGCAGTTTTCAGCTCACCAGATTGTCTTAGGCAACCATTTAAAGGAGACATATAACCAGCTTTTCTGGGGGCACCCCATTCTCCACAGTGAGTCCCTTGTGGCCACTGTCAGCATGGCAGGGGCTTCACTCCATCGCCCCTCCATCTTGTTCAATGGAAGCTCTGCTTACAGCCCCTTACAAGATCAGACAAACGACCCTCCACAGCTCTGTTCTCCACAGCCCCTGCTTCACCACTCAGTCAAGTCCATACCTATGACTCCAAAGTTTTCCTGGTCCCGATCTCCACCAAAGACTAGACTCCAAACCCAGGCCCGTGACCCATTCCCTCTCTCAAAGCTACCATGTGATTCAGCTCCAATTAGGGATGATGGGGTTCCTTGTCCTACACCTTCAGGAACCCAAGTTATTGTCCCACCTGCTGTTGAACAACTAGAGCACCACTTTTTAAAGAAACACCGAGAAAGTATGAGTGATTTACCAGTTATAGTCAAAGAATCACAGGAAGCATTTCATCAACACAATTCCAACAGTTGGGTCTCACAAGGCGTGGGATCTGCTGTCCATCTCCAGGGGGAGTTCATTAGCCCCGAACTCGGGCAGCATATGGAAAAAGACTTTAAAAAGACATCAATGCAACACCAAGGTCAATGGCCTCACAAAGCCCAGCTATCTCTGGACCTGGATCAGGCACAAGTGAATCACGGGACTTCATGCCCCTCGGCACTGGCAAATGAAAGTAGTCAGCATCCACAGAGTGTCTCATCAAATGGTCCAGAGACATTACATCCATGGAGGAATCTACAGCAGGATCTGACAAAATGTCTGCGAAGAGCTCTGAAAAAACCTCTCTCCAGGAGCCTAGAAGTTTTTGAGACCGAGGAGGAAACTTCCCACAACAGACACCCAAGAAGTGATGTGCCAAGTGTTTCCCCGGTGGGACCAGGAAAGGAAGAGCTAGAAGGCACCCTGAGATATAATAAGTGGAGACAAACAAACGACACTGTATTGCCCAAGGGAACCTGTCGTGTAATATACTTAGACCATGTGTCAGTCCCACCTAAAATCTCAAAGCCAACTGTGGATACTCGGAAAAAAACATCTTTCCATGATTCAACCACAAGCAAGAAAACTAATAATGAGAATTTCATCGTAGATCCAGGCACTCAGAAGGTGCTAGAAGGACTTATTACAAGACACCTGGTGAGGCACAAATGGAGGCTGCCCCTCAGAGTCCTCAAGACCATACGTGTTCTAAATATGAAGACAACTACAACTTTGCCCTTTCCACAGCCCTCTAATGCCTCTCTGCCCTCCGAATCTAGCGAGAACTCCATTATCCATAAGGCCACTGCCCTGGGAGAACCCTTCCAGAAAGACCTAGGAAAGGAAGGAACAAAAAAAGCTCTCCCTGTGAAATCTCAATCCACACAGACCTGTCCTTCTCTTCTCCAGGTAGAATTCCCAAGAGAGGCTCTACCTGGTAACAACTCTGGGCCCTGTGAGGCCCCTACAACTGCCCAGAGGGACAATGTGAAATCTGTTCAGGAATTCAGTGTGCCTTCCCAGTCCTCAAATAGCACAGGTATCAGGGAGCTGGTGGAGACAGAGGAGAAAGAGCCCTGTGACTGGATAATCCCCTTGGAAACTGTAGAGTTGGGTAATATTGAAATCAATGAATTCCTACAGACCAGTGGGAGTCTATCCCCATCTGAAAGCTTTTCCCAGGAGTCAGAAGACTCGGGCTTGAGCACACCTCACTGTTCAACTGCTGGTGTTGGCCTGCAGGAGTGTTCCTTTGGTGAGTTCTGCCAAGACTGGGTCCCCAAGGTTCTGCTTGCTGCAGAGATCCTGGTTTCCAGGGCCTCCCAGGCCAGGTTTAAGGTTGTGTCCACTGAAATCAACTCACCCTTCAAGGACAAGTACCCTGTCCCCAAGAATTCCAAACCAGAGGAACAACAATATAGCCACATCTCTGTTACAAATAACAAAAAAGATACTTCTAGAAATCCAAAGCAGGACATACAAGTTAAAGGGACCAAGCCTGGCCAAGGCCACAGGTCAACTAATGAAAAGTTCGGGGACAGAGTAAAAAGCTTTGTGCAGTCGATTTTCACTCCCAAATACAAAGAGAAAGAAACCTCCAAGCAAAAATGCAAGGGTTTACCACCAATGACCCAAAGTCTACCAACAGTCGCAGGCAAACTGTTCATGCCTGTCGCTGAACAGGTCGCTGAAGAACAGAACCCCACGACCTGTGTTGGACAGATTCTAAAGAAGAAATTGGGGGTTCACAATATCTGTGTTCCCCCAAATCCAGTGAGAAGGCCTGGATCCCACCACAGGATTTTAACGACAGAATCAAAGAAAAACCAAGGAAACAGCACAGTTTGTCAACCAAACCTCAACTTACAGAGCCAATCTGCCCAGGACAAAGGGATTCTCTGTGGAAACATCCAGACCCAGGTACCCAGCCCCTATCAGCACAGATCCCAGATTCCACATGTCTCATGGATGCCTGTCCACTGTCCAAGGCACTGCCTCTACTAAAATGTATTACCTAGAAGGCAAATGCTTTTCCCAAGATAAAATAAACTTTTACTCATTACTTCCTCTGAGTATGTTTTATCTTGAAGTCGTATCTGCATGCTAGGCCACAGAAAAAATGTCTGCATCTGGTCCCCCTTAGAGTACTGCTCCAGGAGAGGATGTGGCTCTCCCAAGAGGAGACAAAACCATCTCCTAACTCCATCACGGTTGTCAGAGTCAGTTATACTGTAATTATGGAAACAAAAGTTTGTAGGGTGTGTGTGTGTGTGTGTGTGTGTGTTTGTGTGTGTGTGTGATGAATGGGGTAAGTGCTAAGTCAACAAAGTAAGACCCCACCCTTAGGGTCAGCTCACCATGTGTTTCTCCCTAGCTTTGTGAAGAAGATGTGGACAGAGGCACCAGAGAGCCAGACCGGTGTCTACCCAAGTCACAAAGTAGGCACAGTTATGTGGACGGTAATGGGGCAGGCACTCTTGAGTTCAAACCAGGAGAATCATGACCTCTGGATATTCTGCCAAAAAGCAAAGGACCTAGGGACCTTATGGACCCCCTACTCACCTCATTGGAGACTGCCAACCAGCTGAGTTCTCCAGACCCTCCCAGTTCAGCCTGAATGGCAAAGCCGTGTCACCCTGTCCTCTGTCTGCCTTCAATGCCAGAATGGTGGACAGCATGGAAGAGAGAACTTTTCATGAGGATGACAGCTGCAGAGTGGTTTCTGAGGGTCCCATGACCCCTAATCATTTGCCATTGCATCTGATCCACTGCATATACAGTACCCATCTGACTGTGGGCACGATGAGCCTAAGGAGGTAGTAGAAAATAAAAGGGTTAGAGCCAAAGTAAGAGGCCCCGTAATGTGAGAACACCCTAGAAGTTTGCCTGCATGTACTGCCCTTAAAGTACAGACTGCTGACATCAGGGTCTGAGGGAAGCAACTTAGCCTCAGTCCAGGCTCTTCACCATGGACTGGAGGAGCCCTTTAGATTTAAAGGACTCGAGACAAATGCTGCAAGGATGGAAGATTAGCTTCCCAACTGCACGTCTAGGAATCTGCATGTTCTTACATCTCAACTCTAGAGACGAGCTGGTGAAAGGACAGAAGTTAGGAATCTGAGCGTCTCTCTCAGTCTGATGGTTTTTCAAGCACGTGTTATGCCAGCATTACTCTGAAGGGAAAGGAAGACAACTAAAAAGGGTTGAGGAGATGCACTGTGGTCACACAGCAAGTCATTCTGTCTGTTCCAGCATCCTTCCCTGTAGAGGAGAGAGCCACTGAAAGGCTCCCGGATGCTTAACCCCAAAATAATCACACAGAAAATTTATTAATTCATTGATTGGCCCATTAGCTCTAACTTCTTATGGGCTAACTCTTACATATTAATTTAACCCTTTTTTATTAATCTGTGTATGACCACATAGCTGTAGTTTACTGGCTAAAGTTCCAGCATCCATGTATGTGGCAGGGCTACGTGGTTTCTCTCTGACTCTACCCTTCTTTCTGCCAGCATTCAGTTTAGTTTTTTCTGCCTACCTAAGTTCTGCCCTGTTTAGGTCCAAAGCAATTTCTTTATTCATTTATGGAAATTACACCATACAGAGGAAAATCTCACATCACTTCCTAAGAGTCTACAGTGATACACAGCAGTTTTTAAGGAGTGGATATGAGAAATAAAGGCCTCTTCTGACCTAGCCCCTTATCAATGATAGCAGCCTCTGCAGTTGTCTCAGAAGACAGCATGAAGCCAGGACCCTGAGATTGGCACTACTGGGACCTCTCAGGAACCCAGGATCACATTTGGGTCCAGCAAAAACTTGAGAGTGTGTCCCAGGTGTCATCCCAATACAAGAGCTAGAGATGGTGATGCCAAGAGACCAGGCAGCAAGAATGGGGCTGTCACTGTCAGTCCTGTAAACTATAATGGATATGCTCTGGGCTTGGGGAATCTTACAGAGGTCTCTACAATAATTCTGACTGACATATCCCAAAGAGATCTCTATAAAATCCCTAATATAGGTCCACACTGAGAAACATCCCAGTACTCCAGAAATTTACTCCCAGAGACCTTTATGGTTCAAAACACAGAGATCCCCAAAGATCTCCATTATAGACAGAATTTTCTGTTCTGTCCATTTGTGTAGCTGTTCAGTCCCAAAGAAAAACAGAGGCTTACAAACTGTCGGGCCTATTAGCTCAGACTTATTAATAACTAGGTCTTACAATTTAAATTAACCCATAATTCTTATCTATGTTTAGCCATGTGGCTTGATAACATTTCTCAGTAAAGCATTCTCATTTTGCTTCCTCTGCTTCTGGATGATGACTGTGTCTCTACCTCAGAAAGATGACCATAAGACCCCCAGACCTCTCATGACACACAAAGGTCATGCAGACTTCCAGAGACCTGGCATCATCCTTTGGAGTTCCACACAGATTATCGAGAGGTCTCCCAGAGAGATACCATGGAAAAACCTGTTGAAACGTCATACACAGTCACCAGGGGAGAAGGCAGGCAGATTGTCATCTGGGCCTCATGCAGCCCCATGACTCAAGAGGGACACTGAGATGGACTGCTTGGGGCATGGAGTTTATTAAAGGAGAGATCCATGCCATGGGCAGGCAGACAATGCCTGATGGAGGCTCTGAGGAGAGTTAAGGGTCCACAGCAGAGAGAGCATAGTGGTGTTGGGGGAGGGCACTGAAGAGAGGGCTCCTACTGCAGACATAGGAGTTCTCCTCATGCCTTTTTGAGTATGAAGGAGGTTTCACAATTCAAGCTTGCAGCCCGGTACTCTGATTCCCAGGCAGGAGGAAGGCAAAGGGGAGAGGAACAGGATGTGTTTCCATAAATACCCCCTATGTTGTAAAATCACTTCTCGTGTGAGAAATCCTGCCTGGGACATGAACTCTGTTAGCTGGAAAGTCAGAGACAGTGTCAATATGGTGCTTCTCACTACTGTGAGAGGGGAAGGGCTGCTGTGCCTGCTGTGCCTGCTGTGCCTGAGCAAGAGTCTCACATCACAGAAACCCTCTGCAGATTTTACATGCTGTCCAGAACTGTCCACCCAGAAGATGCAGAAACTTCCACCTGACTCCTGAGTTCTGTCACAGAGAATGCGAGAGAGAGAAAGAGAAAGAGAAAGAGAGAGAGAGAGAGAGAGAGAGAGAGAGAGAGAGAGAGAGAGTTCTTCCTGAGTCCCAACCTTACAAATTAACTCACAGTCACCCAGGCATGTCTTAGTCTTCCGAGACAGTGCAGAGATCTCATGGAGACCTGATACTGCTCCAGACCTGTGCCCACCCCCGCACAGAATCCCAGCATACAGACATCTCAGAGTTCCCACAGACATTTCCCTAAGAGACTCGCCTCACCACAGGGATCCTGACCTAAAGCCCAACACAATCAGATATGGACAAACTGGGTGATCTGCTTGGGGCAAAGCATGGGAATTTAGTTTCCCCCTGTAAATCCATGACCACTATTCAGACTTAGAGATTTAGTGTGTATACCATCAACATTGTGTTTCCTTTGGGCTTTTCAACAACTCTACCCACTGATCTCTGCTTATTGTAGAGAGCTTTACTCAGACTTGTCACAATCCTATCAGGGGGGGCAGGAAGCTCAGGAGATCCCTCATGTCTGGAAAGCTCCTCCCTGACTTCTAGAAGGATCAGTAAAGGACTGCAGGGGAGGAAACTTCCACCTGCCGAGCTCTGGAAGGAAAGACTTGCACAGGTCAAGCTGCTTGCAGGTGTGTGAAGTTCAAGGTCACAGTTGCTGTGAACTGTCACCACGCTAGGGTAGGCTTTTCAGAGATGCAGCTACATTTATGTCATTCCTGTCCCAAAGGTGACCCCTTGCCCCTCTACTGTTAGCAACAGTAATAAAACTCATTCATTCCCCAAGCTGGGCTGCGATGCAATAATAATTTAGTCTCTGGTTGATTTTCTTTCAGGGGCAAGTAGGCATGTATGTATTGTTTTCTAAAGAGAAAAAAAATCTCTCGTACAACATGGTATAGGGTCACAAATTTTAGACATGAGAAGGTATTCCACACTCTATTGAGAGGAAGTGTCTTAGTTGCCTCTTTCTGGTTCTGAGCTACTCAACTGATATCAGAGATATTTTTTATTGTTTTTTTTTCATTGTAGACAAGATCTGAACTCTGAACTCATGAGAGCTAAATACTTTACTCTAGAAACATAACTAGTGAGCAATAGGAACCCAATAAATTCCAGAAGACATGTGGATCCAGTCACCTCCAGTAGTGTGTCATCGTCTTCTGGGGAAGATGGAGACTATATTTCAGCCCCCATATCTGGTGCTAAGCAGCAAGCTCATTGTTCCTCAGTTCTCACAAAGGTATATCAACAGGTGAGGTGACTTCATGAATTTGTGAATCTGCAAAAAATTTTTCATCAGAAAATGAGAGGGAGAGAGAAAGCAGCCTAGAATTTGGAAATATTATCAATCTGTTTAGAAGTCCTTGATACTGCATATGCCCAACTCAGAAGAATGCTAGAGGGGCAGGGATGATAACGTGGGCCCCAAAGTGCTTGTCACACAGGCTTGAGGATCTAAGTTCAATTTCCCAGAAGCCACATGAAAAGCTGGGGATGACTGAACACACCTGAAACCCAAGTGCTAGTGGGACAGAGAAAGGCAGATCCCTGGGGATGTTGACCAGCCAGTCAATCCGATCAGTGAGATGCACATTCAGTGAGACACCCTCTCTCAATACACAAGGTAGAGTGTGACCGAAGAGGACATCCAGTGTTGACCCCTGTCCTCAACCTCCCTAAATATGCACAAACACACGTGTGCACATGCCCACAGTACAAACACACAAATACACACATACAAAGTACGAAAGAGAGGTTTGACCACCTTTAATTCCAGCACTCAGGAGGGAGAGACAGTTGGATCTCTGTGAGTTCAAGACCAGCATGGTCCACAGAGGGACATCCAGAACAGCCAGGGCTACACAGAGAAACCCTGACTAGAAAAACTAAATAATGATAGTATAATAATATTTTTTTCTCATACATGTCTACAATGTATCTTAATCACCCCAACTCCTCCTTCCTTTTTTTAAAAAAAAGATTCTCAGAACAAAATTCAGATAAGTACACATCTAAAATACTAGACGGTGAAGCTTTTCTTCCATGGCCAGTGACAGAGAAGAAGAAGCCATCCATGCCACAACCCGCCCGCAATACCTGAGTCCTAGCACTGAGTAAACTCAGACGGGAGGATCAGCACTTTTACCTGGTTCAGCAGGAAAGTGTTAGGCTAGCCTGTCCCACTGAGATCCCTCTCTGATAATGTAAATTAATAAATAAAAGTAAGAGGAAAACAGAATAATGAGCCACAATAATAAATAAAATAAAACTGTTTTACATTCAAACATTTCGCAAATCCAAAGTAAAATAACTACTGAGAAAAAAATGCTATACTTCCTAGGAAGTTTTATGTGTAGTCAGACAGGGATTTGACCGAGAAGCTGTACGTCTGCACATATGTCTTAACTTTTCCCTTTTGAAAACTAGGTCCTGTGCTGTCTGTTACTAATGTGGGCCATTTCAGAGATCGAAAGGACAGTTGGTTCTCATTATTCAGTGTACTTACATTCTGGAAAGGTAGCTCACACAACGGCATGGGGACCTAAGGGTGAGCCATTGCTACTGGGCTCCTGTGAGCTGTAGTCAGGACACAGCTGGTTTGTGTGTGGTTCTGTTTAAAGACACCTTCTCTAATACAGGCTGTTGATTCATCCACACTGGACTCCTGCCCACAGCTCTCTAACTCCTGCTGAAGGAAGTTTCTCCAATGTCTGTTTTCCCAGAATGCATTTCTCAACCTTTCTGCCTCGGAGAATACTTGAAAGCTGATTAGCAGGGACAGTGTGAGCAGCAGAATCTCTAGTGATGGCACAGTGATATGAAATGCATGCTTCTTCAGAGGACAGTGACCTCCGTCCTCAGCTGCGAGCACCCACTGACAGATAGCTCGTTCATTTCTTCACCACCGCACACACATGAGCCTTCAGAAAGTTTTGTGGGTATTGATTTTAGGGTCATAGATTTTAACAAGTAGGTAAATTTGCAAATACAGAATTCATAGATATTGAGGGTCAACTTTCAATACTTTTACAAGTTTAATTTTTTTTCTACAAAAGACCTTCTGTATGCTGTTAATGATGATGCTATTAAGTCCTGTTTTATTTATCAACTAGGTTTAGTTAAAATACAAATATAAAGCAAAAATCTTTCTTTAGAAAATCCTTTCATTTGGAGTCCTTGGGGAGCATGGGTGAGGAATCAGGGAGCATTATGGGATCAGGGTGAGTTCTCATTGGTTGGTGGGGCAGCTCTCCCCTGTAGGAAGCCTGTCAAAGTCATGAGAAATAACCTTTATTAAATCAGACGTTCCTGAGGCCTTGATGTCTGGGTGGATCTGGGCAGCCCAATCAGGGACCTTATCTTCCCTCTGGAATTTTTTTTTTTTTTTACCTGGGATTGGGGTGGGTGTTAAACTTGACTTTTCTTGTCTCCTCTAGAAGCAACTAGTTTTGTATTGTATTAAGGTCACTAAGAATTTCCTTAGGAGCTGGACATGGTGGCACATGCCTGTAATTACAGCAGTTGGGAAACTGAATCCTTCAGGAACTCCATAAAAATATCCCCCACACTAACAGCAACAAAAATAGTTCCCTTAGTCCTTCTGAAGACTTTTTTAGCATTTAAATTTGTACATATAATCTGTGGAGGTACATATGTACAACTGTGCCATATACGTGTGTGTGTGTTTGTGTAGGTGGCAGTATGTGTATGTGCACATCTCTACATATAAAATTGACACCCAAGCACATGTTTGCTGTCAAAAACACTGCTGAGAATGGCTTCAGCAAAACAACTAAAGCTTCAACAGTTGGGATAACATTGACCCCTTTCCTTTCACCCAGAGCCCTCACAGCATTTCAGAGCAAGAATCTGGGTGTGTGGAGGAATTCATGAGCTGGTCCCATCAAGTGCCTAAAAAAATCACCCTTTTTTTTTTGCAGGCACTTTTGCAGTTTTAAAGAAGAAATGCCAACACATCTATAAATCTCTACAAGGGTGAGCACATAACACACATCCTCCCTACCCTCAGCAGCACTGCAGTTCTGAGTTTTATGGACATTTCACCCACACTGCAGCCAGAAAGCAAAATCTCAGTCCTGGCTGCTTCAATACAACTGGACCAGTCATTTGTCACTCCCGGAAAGACAAGGCCTTGTTCTAAAAGTTCTATGGCACGTAGTGGGCACTGTACTGACTAGGAGGAGAATAAGCCGCAGATGCTCTCAGGGGTGACCCAGGTGCACGTAGTTCATCTCCCCAGAGAGAGGGCGGCACTGTGTGCTGTGTACTGGACATTCTACTCCTAGTGAATCAAAGTTAGTCATTGGTGCTCTTTTTACAGAAAAGAAAGGAAATCTTCAGGTTGCTCTTGCATGGTTCTAGATCTTTCCTTTTGCTTCCTCAGGAAATATGTGTCTCTTGAGTTGTGAAAGTCCGTTCTCCTTTGTAAGATAAGGGAATAGACATTGTGCTCAAAGAGAGGGCGGGGGAGTGGGTGGGGCAGCTGTTGTGTAGAACAGGCAGACTGTGGTGTCTGTGTGTCTGCCTGGTGGAGAGTGTCTCTTGTACGCTGTATGGTGGGAGGGTCACTGGTGTTGCTGCACACTATTAATTGTCTGGCACAACAGAGCACATTGGCGCATTGCATATCCACTAGCACCAGCCACAGCATCCTTGTTGATGTGCTGAGCTTAGGACTTAGCCCAGAGTTTAGTATTTACTGGTCTGGTTAAATGGCTATGTTGCCAAGCGTGTAATAGGCTCGGAAGCAAAGCACCTCAGTTTGTGAACTTCAACTATCCCTAAGTCCATCCTGTCTCGGCACAGACACAGGCATTCTGTTTCGTTCCTTCCTCCACCAGCCTGGTCTCCCCATGCATGGCACATCTGCTCAGAGTACACGCGAGATCCGGCCCTGCTACCCTGTGTGTACTGAAGGGGACTGAGTCATTTGTGATGATGTCAAAACGTATAATTTCTAAGGTTCTTCTCAGGGGGACATAACCTGAGACAATGACAGATCTTGGGAGTGTGTTGTGTAGTTTCTGCCTTTGTGAAAGCTAAGGTAGCTCTCGCCACACTGCAGATGCCCTCAGCTCTCAAGTATAAACTCTGACCTGTGCCTTGCTGTGTTGAGAAGACCTAATGTGTTGAATTTTACATTCAAATAAAGAAGACAGCAATGAGTAACCTTTGGGGGTGGCTTGAGATGAGCTGCCTGCTCTTCAGGATTCCTGTAACAGCTTCCATTACTGTAATAAAATGCTTGAGGCAACTACTTAGGAATTGAAAGGTCATTTTCTTCATGAATTTTGTGGTTCTAGTACAGGATTCCTTGGGCATTCTGAACAGAGTCAAGGGCCAGAAAGAAGCAGTTAGGATCCACATTCCCATTAGCGAGGAACACTCAGGGGACCTCAGGACTTCCCACCTTCTGAAGGTGCATGACACCTGCCAGGAGTGCTCCCTGAAACCTGAGCAGTGGAGACATTCTTCAGGCCATAGGAGCAGTCACTAAATCCTACTGAGTCCTAAGCTGGGAGCATCCTAAGTGCTGTCCAGGGTTTTGTTTCATCCTGAGGGGAAACCTGGACCTAAGAACAAGGCGCTGAGCAAAAGCAGCCAAACTGAAGCAGGAAGCCCAGTTTCACACAGGCCTGCATCCCAGCTGTGCCCAGGAGATGGATAGCACGGGTGAAAGTGAACCTGACTGAGGACCACTCAGAGCTGCCCTGCAGCTCATTCCAAAAGACAAGATTTACCATAAAGGAATCTGTCCTCTTCCCCGACATAGCAGGTTTCTGTGTGTTACTCTTAGAAGAAAATGTTAACGTACATAAGATGCAAAACAAGTCACACAGATAAGACAATCATGCCCCCTAAACCTATTGTTGATAGTCAAATATAATGTTCTCACTTCACGTCTCTATGACATTCTGAAGCCTAGATAATAGGCAAGGCAGCGTGACAGCACACAGACCTGCAGGAAACCAACAGGGCAAGTCATAGGAAGTGGTGGTATACGTCCTGCTGGAAGTGGGTCCCAAGAGAGGTCCCTCCAGAAAGGTAATGTGATCTGGAAGTCAGTATGGACAGTTTTCTTGCGAACAAGGGAGCAGTGTATATGTGGTGAAGAGATGGGAGGACCAACCCCAGGGCTGGGGGGCTGTGAGAAGAGTGACCTTGTCAGGCGAGCAGCAATGGTGCCCAGACTCCCACGGGAGACTGAAAAGGCCACAGCGTCTCATGAAGAGGAGCCTTCATTCCAGGCCTCTGCCCAGAGAAACAGACTCACAGGCCTTTCCTGGACTGGGAGGCACTGCCCAACACATGGCTTCTCAAGATGGAATCATGCCGTGCAGTGCAGCGCAGCGCAGCGCACTTCCACATCCCCTTGTCTGCTGTTAGTCCAGGGGGCCTGGACAGGGTTGAATATTTATCTATTTATTATGTTTTATCTATGGCTTTGGGGTCTAAACCCAGGGCCTCTCACATGCGTGGCAAGCATGGTTCCGTGAGCCCCGAGCCTGCTCTGACGTTACACTGTGTGTGTGGCTCTCTGTGAGCCTGCAGTGTCCCGATATCATATTTGTTCATTTCTGCAGCATTTCTGGTTTAAATGAGGTGGGGGAGCCCCTGTCCCCATCACTTCACCTCCAGCTGGAAGAGAGCACAGGGTCTTGGGAGAAGGACGTGAAGCTGCTTCAGGAAATTGTAGTTCAAGTAAGAGTGCCCTTGAGCAGTGGGCCTCGGCAGCCTGTCCACCGCTGCTCACCTCCTTTCCAGGAACACCTCTCTACTGCAAACCGTGGGGTATGCCAGGAGGAGGTGGTCGCCATCTCATGATGCTGGCTGACTAATGTCCCTGACCCTCCAGACAGCCCTCTGAGCTCACAGGGTGCCTGAAGTGCTGGCTAACGGTCTTCTCTCCCCTTGCGTCACTCAGCTCCTGAGATTGTGGACCTGCTGCTGCCTGTGGATGCCTGTGCTCAGCTTACCTCCTGAAAAGCCCTGCAGAACCCTATCCCACTCACCATCTGTGTTTTCTGAGATAAGGTGTCTCTCTGTCAGCACCAAGCTGGCCTGAAATTCGCTGTGTAGCCAGGCTAGATCCCACTCAAAGGTCATCCTGCCTCAGCTTCTTGAGTGCTGGGGTTGCAGGTGTGAGCCACTTCTCCTGACTAAACTCTTTAGTAAGTTTACCAATGTTTCACTTTTTTTTTTTTTTTACTAATTAATGCTAAGATGTTTGCTCTGTGTGCTCACTGCACAGTTGCTTGCCCCTCCTCCCTGCAGCAGCCTCCCTGAGGTCTTCCTGCCTTTCCTGCAGGCTCTTGCCCTCTCTTGCAGAAATCCACTGTGCTACAGCACTGGGGTTCTGCACATCTGGGGTCAAGCTGCCTCCCTATGGAACCTGGCATGGGACCTTTATACATTAGAGGGGGAACAAAGGCTTGATTCCACCCTGTTACTCCCTGATACCATATCACCAGGCTTCTTGAAGTAACTAAGTAACTTGTTACCTTGCATCCCTGTGACATGTCTGGAGGGCACTGGCTGGTCACGTGATATTTAGTGTGCAGTTGGTGTGTCAAGACCTCTTGTGGTTGCATAAGCTTTCTAGGCCATCCTTTTTCCTAACATATTTTACTTGTGTGATCTGGAGTGAGTCTATGCAGGGCTGCATATGGTAAACAACCTCTTGGCATCAGCTGTATCAAAGGAAGAGGAATTTCAGATTCATAATTAAGGACACAAGTCAGAGTATGAATGATCAGGTCAGCAGCACTTGCCTGGCTGGAAGTGGACACATCACACATGTCCTTTCATGCTCAGCTCTGAAGGCCCCAGAAGAGACAGACAGACTTCTTTTACTGGACAGAGCTTTTCTCCAGCTCCCTCAGCGCTTGACCCTAGCTATAAACAGACGTGAAAATGAGCTCGTGGTCAGAGTTTTAGACGAAGGTGAAAGCAGATGCACACGTGTAGAACAACTAAACGGACAAGCCAGTACAGCTCAAACGGAGTCCACTGCATCCAAGTGGCCGTTGAGTCTGCTGTTTTCAACAGGATTTCTCCCATTGGCAGGCCTGCTAGTGGACACAGAGCAGAGGCCCCATAAATGCCATGTGCCTCTGTTGGAGCCCACAAAGGGTGCCCATTGTTTCCTGTCTCCCCAGACTGTGGCTGTGCACTGCCCCATGGCTGGAGTGACCTTCATGGCAGTATCTCTGTTCTTTTCAACTCTATTCTTTTCCTTAGAGCAGGGAAGTGGCTTTTCAGAGACCCAGGGCCTTGTGCAAGCTGTGGGCACGAGCAGACTGCAGCAGACTGCATGCACAAACATTCTCAGAACAAACTGAAAACGGGGGCTGGAGAGATAACAAGAGCCAGGTGTCAGAGACCGGCTTTGACAAAATTACCACTTGACAGGGTAGGCATATACTGGTCAGAAAATTAGAAAAGAGGACAAACACTCAAGTGAAAAATAACAAACCAGAAAACAGGATAGTACAGGGAGGGAGTTCCAGGGAATACTGATAATGCCTGCATTTAATTTCCAATTACTTAAAATACCCCTGACCCCAAAAGGTAAGAGTAAAAAAAAAAAGTCTAACATGATACAAGGAAATGAACACACCAACTGAATGTTGTGGACTACATTCATAGTTAAACATTCTGTTGCTAGAACAAGACAAGCAATGCTCACACACTACACCAAAACATTCTGTAGGCACACAACACCCTGAGATAAATCCATTTTTATCTCCTTAAGGGAGTAGTATTTAGTTGGACCCTTAGACTTTTGTTTGGGGTAGAAACTTATCTACTTCTTTATTCCTAAAACACACTGTCTGGACATTAGCCACACCTGTTAACAATACCTTGAGAGACCAGAACTCTTGTCTCTAAATCTAGGTGGGGCCTTTGTTTGAGGTAGAAACAGACAATAACCCTGAAGAAACAGGAGTAAGTTCCAACTCTCTGGCTTTTGGTCAAAGTGGAAATAGGCTTACATTTTTGGGCCTCCACAGCCAGGCCAGCTGTCTGGAGTCCAGCATGCTTCCACTTCTCTCCCCAGATCTGAAGTGAGCACTTGGCTGTGCTCTAATCTGCATGGTCTTCCATTCTGTTCCGAAGTTTGTGGCCAACTTTCTTTGGGATGATGCTTTTACTGGTGGGGAGTTAATATAGTCAGCCTTCCCTTGTGCACCACGCCTTGAATTGTGCACCATGTGTGCACTTACATGCACACACAGGAAACACAGTCTATACAACCCTAGGGAACTTGCCATTCAGAGTCCTTGGCTGTATTCACGGGTTCTGTATTATCGCTGTCTAATCCCAGAACTAATTTCACAGCTCTGTCTGTACAAACTGCTGCCTTGCTCGAGGTTCTGAGCTTTCTGTGTACAGCAGAGATCTTTTCAGTTAAACAGGTAAACAGTGGGTGCTGAATGCATAGAACAGCTCAGAACAGTCATTGTCAGTGCCAGACTCTTAGGGCGTGGGAGCCTTTGCCAAGATAGAAGTATGGACGGTCTCATTGTGGCTGTCCCCCTATAGCTGCCCACAGAGGCAGTCCTGCAAACACTGTCTGCACACAGAGCTTTGTTCCTGGCCTCCCTGTGTCCTCATTCTGACTTGTGTGAAATGGTGTCTCTTGCTGTCTATGTCTGTGTAAGTGAAAAGTGTGTCAAAGTGTGTAGAATCAGATTTGCAGGTGAAGGGAGCCTAGCCATTTCTCCCGAGGGTTCAGCCATCACACAGGATCTGTATCTACCAGAGCCATAGCCCAGCACATCCACCATCACAGGAAGGTCTGAGTCTTAAACAAGAGTTCGCCTTGAAAGTTCAGCTACGGCACATGTGCTTTGTCTCCTAGACTCTAAATACAACTGTGAATGGCCAGTACCTTCAAATGCAGAGTAGATCTCTCCACAGTGGTTTAAGTTTGGATTACTAACATCCTTTTCTCCCTATAGTGCATGAACAAGGGCATTGCGTGGACTCAGCCATGGTACTTGGACAAGGACCAGAAGTGCCTTCCTCCTCCAAGGTTGGTTAATGTCAAAGCACAGCACCACCTTCCCGCATTACACTCTTTGAAATGTATTATTTTGGGAAATGTTACAGATTATTGCAGGATAAGAATGTCCTTAAAGTACATCACAATCCTGGGTTTGCTCTCAACTAGATGGTTTTCAGTTTCCCCGAAGAGCATCTCAGGACCGAGTGTCCTCCTAGGAGACTGGAAGGGTCATCTGGAGACCCGAGTGAACTGACGACTCTCGGCAGCTGGTAACAGCTGGAGTCCAAACCTAACTTGCACTATGGAGACACTCCTGAGGGAAGGAGCAGCCTGGATGTGGTCACCTTCCTAGCTGCACTGGTGGGAGTCTGGGTGCATCATGCTGTGGATCCCAAAGCTACTTCAGGACTGCAAAGCAAAGGGGAGAGGAGGATTCACACATAGGCTGTTGAGACACAACTCTAACCTCATAGTGCCTGCACTGTTCAGAGAAAGTGCACACCTTGACCCCCACAACCCTAGGTCAGAGAAAAATGAGAACTTCTTTCATCCTATAAATTCTATAAATAAGAAAGATTACTGAGTTACAATATATGAGTATTGTATTAGTACATACTGGGGTAAAGTGAGGGCTATGCTTGTTCCATGGATCTGGGCTGTGGCGTGGGGTCCTGCTGGTATCCAAAGGCTGTCCTGCCACTGGGATCAAGCCAATCTAAATGGTCTGTGCCACCACCTGGGGCCATGGTGACATCCTGATCTGTTGCCAAGGACCATGTCGGAGCACATAGTCCTACCACAGTCGGGGTCTGAGTTGAAGTCCATGGCATGCATTGGCAGCAGGGCACACATGGAGGTCTGGAGTCTGGGCCACAATTTGTGGCCTTGTTGGAGTCTGAGGCCCATGATGGAGCCAGGGCTATTTACATCGGAGAGGCCTGTGCTGCCATCTGGGGCCATGGTGTCATCCAGGCCCAGCCCTCTACCCAGGGGCATGTCTGGGTCTGTGCTCTGGCTGAAGCTGCGATCTGTGTTGTTCTCTGTGGCCTGTGTCACCTTAGGGGACATAGGAGTCATGTATGATGTAGGGCCATGCTGAGCTGCTCCATCCTTTACCTGGACACTTCAGCAAGAGATCTGGCTCCAACGCTCACAGAGTGCTGGCCACTCACCACAGGCCAGTGTAGCCCGAATAATAAGAAATCAGAGACAAATATTGGGGTTCAACCTGAAGATTAGAAAAGCAAAGCAGCCAAACCAGTAGAAAGCTATTACTCCTAAGAAATCCACAGACTGAGAGAGAATGAGTTCCTGTCTCATCTCATCTTATATCCCTCTCTAGTGCTGGGATTAAAGGTGTGAGCCACCACTGCCTGGAACTGTTTCTACCATGATCTTGAGTTGCCCAGTGTAGCCTTGAACTCACAGAGATCCATCTGCCTCTGCCTCCATAATCCTGGGATTAACCTTATGTGACATCACTGCCTGGCCTTGTTTACCACAATTTTAACATTTGACATTTGATTTTTCCTCAAACTTCTGGAAATCACTTCTCCTAGCCATGCCTCATCATGTTCATGAGGTTCAATATTAATTGTAACTCTGATTCATTCCTCCAAAGGTGCTGACCTTGCCTAGAACAGCCTAATTGTCCTTTTGCATAAAGAACTGGCTTTCTCAAGAACCAAAGATTCAATTATTATTTGTCTACCTTCTGAATTTGATATCATTCTATTTAGTGACAGAGTCAATCTTTGTAAGAAATCTGTAAAGGCTTCCCTTGGGTGCTGTAGAACTTTAGTAAACGACTCCATTTTCTTTCCTATTTATCAGCTGCCACCTAAACTCCAGAAGTACCAGGCAGCACCTCCCCACCCCCACCACACTGCTTTTTCAGACAGCTGGCTCTTTCTCTCTCTCTCCACCGTGGGTTGTGGGCTCTCCCAGAACCCACTTCTGTGGCTGCTGCCAATGTAAATAGCTGATCTGAAATCCAGCCAGGCTTTTACTTTCTTACACAGCATCAATAAGCCTCACATCTTCATCAACATCGTTGGTAGATTTGGTAAGACAATTCGAAATTCTTAAAGAGATAATCAGTTAAAAGAGACATTAAAAAATGGGAAAACCCATTACAATGTAGGTATTTGGCTGTCTGATGATAATATGCTAGACAGTGTGAAAAAGGACCAATTAAATGGAAGCATATCTAATTTAGATGGGATTACATCAACTGTAAATGTTATCAGCATTATCATTTTTGTCTTATTACTAAGTAAGGTGATTCATCTGAGGGCTAAGATACAGGCCTTAGAGAAACCTAATAAAACAGATCACAGAGTTATTCAAATCCAGACAGAAAAATTTAATAGTCAATTTCAGAAATGTATTATAAGAATAGAGACAAACATCTAAGGTTTTCAGATAACCAACCTTAATATATCCAGTAACCTTAGAGGAATTGTCAAATGGCAGAGGCTCTGTTACAGCTGACTAGACTCGTGTGCCAATGTTGAAATGAATAAACAAATAGGAAAAATATGGAAGATGCTCTCTTACAAACCAACTCGATTACTGAAAGAAGAAGCAGGGTGGGGAAGGAAAGGTACCTGGGGCAGTGATGACTCCTGCATGGAGACTAACATCTACAGGAAACACTGCAAGAAACTCTGTTTGTATTTCAGACCAAATGTCTCCCTGATACTGATGCCACACAGTGGGAAACTCTGCAGGTGCCATGGGTCCCTAGACAGGACCAAGAAGCAGAGGTGTCTATGGAATGGTAAGGCTAATGGGCATGGTTGTGTTTAATGTTCTTGCTGAACCCCAGTGCAAGTGAAGAAAAGTGCAGAAGAGTGCAGTTCAGGGACATCCTACAGGAAGAAACCATGTACTTTGATTGTGCACCAAGGCCAATGTTGGGGAGGCAGGCGAGGAAGGAGAGAGGACCAGTCTGACTACAGCATACTAGGGAGCTGAAAGGACACAGGGTGACTGGACACACAGCAGGGAATGGTGCAAAGCTCTGATTGGGTTTGTGACTCATTAGCAGCACCGCACTGATGCCAATTTCCTGGGCTTGTGCTTAGGGCTCTGTTATATGAGATGCAGCATTTAGGAAGCAGGAGGACTGCCACTCTCTGTTCTATGTGTATAGGCTTCTTGTTGGTCTATCATACAGGAAAGTGTGTGTGTGTGTGTGTGTGTGTGTGTGTGTGTGTGTGTGTGTGTGTGTTCAGGTGCCTATGTGCATAGTGTACGTGGAAGTCAGAGGACAGCCTCAGCTGTCATTCCTCAGGTGGCACCTGCTTGTATTTACAGACAGGGCCTCTCATTGGCCTGGATCTTGCCACACAGGCTACACTGGCTGCAGCACACTCCTGACTGAGCATTCTCTCAGCTCCTATTCTAGAATTATTTCAGATTACGAAAATGGAAGGGAATTTATTTGGTATGCATGGGACCTTGATCTCCAAATATACAGGAGGTTTGCTGCCCAGCACCCTACAGGTACATATGGGGATGAAGCAATTATTTCATGGAAGGTGGGTTCTAACCCCTGAAGCTTCAGAGCTAAACTCCAAGGAGCTGACATCCCTTTGGAAGCACTCATCTGTGATCTGGCCACTTCTCCTTAAAGAAACCACAGCACCCCAAAGAAGTTGAAGCAGGAGATGATTTGTTCCATAAAATACAAGGAGACACGGGCTGCATATAAAAAGAGCTTCCTCATGCTGACAAAACTTGCCCTTGCCGTTCCCTAAGAAGAAACTTAAACAACTTTGGGCAAGCTTTCTGAGTTGTGTTTGAAGGAACTGAGGAAATGCCATCATAAATTTTCTCACTTTGGAGTTCCCACGGAGGGTATTTGTAAATGGAGACTGCTTTCAATTCCTGGATAACAAGATGCAAATAATCACACAAAACTATATTAATTATAACACTGTTTGGCCAATGGGTAAGGCATATTCCTAGCTAGCTCTTATATCTTAAATTAATCCATTTCTATTCATCTGTGTATCACCATGAGACTGTGGTACTGGTAAGGTTCTCACATCATTCTCCTTCTGTAGCTACATGGCATATGACTGGCTCTGCATTCTTTCTCCCTGCATTCAGTTTAGTTTTCCTACCTAGGTCTATTCTGCCCTGCCATTAGCCAAAGCAGCTTCTTTATTAACCAATGGTAATAAAACATATTTACAGCATACAGAGGGGAATCCCACATCATCTCCCCTTTTCTGTCAAAATAAAAAGGAAAGTTTTAAGATTAATATAGTGAAATTACATATACAAAACAGTTATCAGGCAAGAATTATAGTTACAATATTTAGTCTACTTACATTTGGCAAATTAAGGTAAATACTTTATCATCTGTCCTGTCTATGAGGGTCCAAAATTTTGTATCTAATTTATATTTTTTAAAATCTGTCTTCAACTCCATCAAAGACCCCAGAAGGATTAATATCATCTAAGTAAACAGAAGTAAGCAACTTCCAAAGTTCTAGAAATGACAGAAACATCTCCCTGCCTGGCTAATCACCAAAAGTTCTTTTGTGTTGCTGCGGCATCCATATTTAGCCTATAGGCCAATAATATCTGGCCGACTTTTCAGTAAAGTAGGAAATTTTAAGACCTTTTCTGCCTACATTGGCAGTTTGTCAGTCACTTTCTTCTATATCCTGCCGAATGTCTGGCAGTTTCTGTGGTGGAGCAGGAACCCTGAAGGAGTGCCTCACCTTCTTTTGGCAAGTTCAGCAGTCATTTTTCTGTGGATCCTGCATGTCCAGTTTATATAGCATATTGTCAAGCAGTCCAGACAAGAATGGTTTCTTGCCCAAATGGCTAGCTTTGTCACATTGAAGGCAAAGTCCATGTCGAGTTTCTTCAATGCCCATCTACCATTGGCAATATTACTTATTCACAACATACAGAGTAGAATCCCACATCTGGTACTTGGGGAAAGTCCATGCAGGAACACACCAAAAGACTCCATCAACATAGGTTCTCTGCCTTGGTATCCCACCAACCACAGAGGGCTAACTTGGACATGGAACACAAGACTGGAGTTGAAATCCACCCAGATGGTCACCTGGAGGCTGACACCCACCTAGATCATCACATAGCATTCTGGGGACTCATTCATCTTTCTCCAAGCTTATTTACTCTCCTCCCTATTGCTCCCCCTGCCCAGGGAAGGCAGAGAATCTTCCAGATCCATCTAGGATTAGGGATACCTGCTTTGTTTTCATGATAACCTTGCTAATCCTCCATCCATTAATATGTCTACCATTCACTTAAAGACCCCATGCTGGAACCTGTTGTGTGTTGTTCTTGCCCCTTTAGCTTTTTGAGTGGGGTACACTACCCTGATCCCCTCCAAAAAAACACAAGTGGAGGCTCATTCTTACTTATGAATGTCCAGCCTTAGCTTGGCTTGTTTCTTGACAGCTATTCTGAAATTAACTTGACTACCTTTTGCCTCTTGGCTTTTATTTTTTTCTATTTCTGTATATCTATCTTTCCTTCTTTCTTCATGGCTTACTGTGTAGCCAGATGCCTGGACCCTGGTGTCTTCCTCTCCTTATTCTCCTGCTCCTTGTTCTCTCTCCTCCCAGATTTCTCCTTCTATTAATACTCTCTGCCTGCCGGCCCTACCTATCCTTGCTCCTCCCTTGCTAATGGCCATTAAACTATTTATTAGGACCACAGGTGTTTTAGACAGGCATAATAACACAGCTTTATAGAGTTAAAAATGCAGCATAAATAAAAATAGCATCTGAAAATAATATTCCTCAACAGAAACCATCACATTGAGGAGGAGACTCTTTTGCCTCCAGTAGTTTCATGTGTAAAATATGTGGCGTCCCTATGTTCACAAGTTCTCTGCCAGGGGCAGCAGCAGTATTCCTCTTTCCAAACACTCAACAAGCTGACCAGTAAGATAAAGAGTCAGCTGGGCATGGTCCCCAACCTGCACTTAGCCCTCGGGAAGTGGAGGCAGAGGATCACAAGTTCACATTCATCCTTGGTTACAGAGTGATTTGAGCATAGCCTGGGTTACTTGAGACCCAGTTTGTGTAGTGTAGGCACAGAATTCAGAGCCTGGGGGATTTAAGACAAGAACTCTACAATCTGAGCTACATCCCTAGGCTTCCACTCTGAGGGTGTTTTTCTTTCCTCTCCTCCCTGGCTCTACCCAGTCCATCCAAACAGATCTGTAGATGGTGGAGGAGTATACAGTTATTTTCTGGACAACCTGTTGCTTCCAAAGTGCATACGGGGTGGGATTGCCATTGGCTTTTCCCAAAACATATGAGAAATGCTTTCTCTTCCCTAGCATAGATGGAGTGAGAGCGGAGAACTCCCCACTGTGAGTAAAGACTGGAGCACACTAGCCAGCCTCTGTCATCTTGGCATGAGGACTATTTGGAGTCATGGGTGAATATGAAGGACAGATACAGGAGAATGCTTTGTCTTCATCCTGCTTCCCAAGGCAAAACTTGGATGGGGAAAGGTAAACACATGCCCATTCACACCCCCATACAATGAGTAAAGAAATATAAAAATATTTTAAGTGCCCCCTTCCTCTGAGTAGAAAAGACAGAGCTGGTACTAATCAACTCAACAATAGCCCTGGGGAGGCCCCAGGGCCCTAGGTGACAGTCAGTCAGTCACCTCTTCTTCCATTCTTCCCTCCATCTGCCTCCCCACAACCTGCTGCTGCCTCTTCAAGCTCGGCTCTTTTCCTGTCTTTTGCTTACTCTACAATTTACTGGTTTGGTTTGAGATGATAAACAAGCCCCAGTTCTAATCCATCTGTTAGATTCTCTTGTTGGGTGTTTCCCCAGCCCTCCGTGTATGTGCAACACTAAGCACTGGCTTTCTCTTCTTGTCAGATTTCCTGTCTGCTTAATTACAGGACCATAAGCAATGAGCCAAAGACAAAGGGAAAATATTTCTTACCCTTCTGAACTAATCTTGATTTAATCCATACTTGCAACTCTACAAAAATGCCACTCAAGCAGTAAGTGTAGGGTTTCCAAAGATAGTAAGGTGCTCGTGGGCATTTATCCTGGAAAATAAATGAACCGTGCGTTCTTATCCCTGGAAAACTCAAGAGTAATAAGGAAACAAAGGCACAGCGTTCTCTGAATCATTCAACTAGCTGCAAGAACACTCCTAATGGGCCTCCTTCCTAGATCCCAGCATTCCGACGGTGCCGGAAGCTCTATTTACAAGATGCCTGGTAAAACACAGATGGAGCCTGCCCCTTAGAGCCCTCACACCATACTTGTTTCCAATGTGAACAAAGCTGAAGCTTTACCATTTCCACAGTCCTACAATGCCTCTTTGTCTTTCTGGGACTGTAGAGGTGAATCCATTGTCCAAATGACCAGTCCTAAGAGAACCTTTTCAGAAAGCCCCAGCAGAGCAAACGACGAAGAGAACTTCCACTGTAGAAACTCTAGCCATGCAGAACCCTCCTTCTGCCATCTAGCTCCAATTCCAGAGAGAGGCTCCACGCAGTGACAACTCTGGGCCTTCGGAGGCCCTTACAGCTGTCCAGGAGGACAGTATGACTTTTGTGTCCACCCCACAGAACATGGGCAGAGCCTGGCATGGTTATATGGTTCTTGGATTTTGGACAGACAACCTAGTGCCAAATCCGGGCCTAGTCAGGGGTTTCTGTGGGTCACAGGAGAGTGAGGGTGTGGTGTATATCAAGAGGTATGATTTAAGAGAAATGTACTAAGAGGTGTCATTTTGGAAGATCACCATGGCTTCCAAATCATCAAGTAGCAAGGATACCAAGAAGCTGGAAGAGGCAAAGAAGGAAGAGTCCTGTGAGTGGGCACTCCCCGTAGAAGCTGAGGAGATGGGTAACTCTCAAATCATTGATGAATCGCTGAAGACCAGTGAAAGTCTATCACCTTGGAGAAGTACTTCTGAGGATCCAGAAGACTGGAGCTTGGGCACATCTCACTGCTTGGTCACTAGTGTTGTCCTACAGGACTGTGGCACAAACATTCTTCAAGACTGTGCCCCCGAGGTTCTGCTTGCTGCAGATTTCCTGGCATTCAGGGCCTCCCAGGCCAGCTTCAAGACTGACAACCAAGTCACCCTTCCAGGACAGTACCCGTTTTTGTCAAGAAAAGGGAATGCCCCCAATATTTCAAAATCCCAGGAAGCATAGCATAGCCATATATGTGATCCAAATAATGAAAAAAATATAAATATAGACGTCAAAGACAGGACATAGAGCTGATGGGGAGGAGGCCTGTAGAAGCCGACAAGACAAATGATAATGAAAAAGAAATTTGAGGACAGGATAAGAGACTTTTTGTTTTTAATTTTGACCTCAAAATCAGTGCAGAACTCTCCACAAAAACTCAAGGGCTTATCAGCCACGACACAAACACAAGAGTCAGTCATGAGCAGACTATTCACCCCACCAATGGTGGCTGAAAAACATGACCTCATGACCTCTGTAGAGAGAAAAAAACATAAATCAAACAAACACTAGCAGTGTTCACCAAGACAATCTTAAGATGCACAGCCAGCCTTTCACAGACAAATGGATGCGCTATCATCAACCTACGTCCAGAGAACCTGTGTCCCTAGCCAAACACTCTCAGCATAGGGTACAGGCACCACATGTCCCAGGGACTCCTGTGCACTGTCCGAGGCACAGCCTCTGCAGAAGTGTACTATATGCGAGAGCAAATGCTTTCCCCAATTTAAAGCAATTAAATACAACTAACCAGAAGGAGAGTATGACTTTTGTGTTTGTCCCACAGAGCCTCATGGGCAGAGCTTAGCACAGCGATACGGTTCTTGAATTTTGGACAGACAATCCAAAGAAAAATCCAGGCCTAGTCAAGGGTGTCTGTGAGTCACAGGAGAGTGAGGGTCTGGCTTTAGGAGATTTGTGCAAAGGGTGTCCAATCAGGAGATCAGTGTAACATCCCAGTCACCAAGCAGCAAGGATAGCAGGGAGCTGGAGGATGAAGAAGAGGAAAAGTCCTGCGAGCGCACACTCCCCATGGAATCCGGCGAGATGGGTAACTATCAGACCACTGCAGACTATTTCCCAGGGTCCAGATGACTCAGTCCCGAGCACATCTCACTACTCGACCACTGGCGTTGTCCTGCAGGACTGTGTCCCTGAGGTTCTGCTTGCTGCAGATATCCTGGCCTCCAGGGTCTCTACGCCTAGCTTCAATTCTGTGCCTGCTAAAACCAAGTCAGCCTCCCAGGACAGGAATCCTTTCCTGTCTAGAGAAGGGAATGTCCCCAAGATTTCAAAACCCCAGAAAGCATGGCATAGCCATACACTTAATCCAAACAGTAAAATAGAGGGGACAGGAAGTCCCAGGCAGGACAAACAGCTCACAGGGACGAGTCCTGCCCAAGTGTAGAGGTCAAATAATAATAAAAAGAACTTTGGGCACAGGATAAAAACCCTGATATTTTCATTTTTGATCCCCAAGGTCAAAGTACAGGAAAATTTCCCACAGAATCTCAAAGAATTAGCAGCCAAGACACAAAGCGGAGGGCCAGTCGTGAGCAGACACTTGTGCCACAGGTGGCTGAAGAACAGGACCTCAGGACCTCTTGTGGCTAGACTCCAAAGCAGAAACTAGGGATTCCCCATAGATGTGCTCCCTCTAATCAAACAGGATACAAGGAACCAGTCCAAGATCCCTGAGTTGTCCTGTATGCTATCACAGGATTCCAATAACAGAAAAAAAAAAAACAGAAAACAGACACTAGCTCTGTTCACCAAGCCAATCCTAAGGTGCACAGCCACGCTGACACAGACAAATGGATGCCCTATGAACATCATATGTGCAGAGAACCTGTGTCCCAAGACAGCTATCGAAGCACAGGGAACAGGCAACACGTGTCCCAAGCATCCCTATGCACTGTATGAGGTACTGCCTCTGCAGAAACATACTATCTGGGAAAGTGAATGCTTTCTGCATCTTAAGGCAAGTAAACCTTAGGCATTACATCATCTGTGTATGTCTTATCTTGGGGTCCTCTCTGCAGTGCTAGGCCACAGGGAAACATCTGCATCTTGTCCATCTTGGAGTACTGTTTCAGTAGAGGATACGGCTTCACAAAGAGGTGATAGCGCCATTTGAGGTCTCACCATCTCCTACTTCCATCATTGAAGTTAGTGCCAACTATACTGTAATGAAGGAAACAAGTCTTTAGAATTTTTTTCTCGGGGTTGGGGAAGTCAGGCTAAGTCAACCCTACCAGACCAAAACAAACAAGAAATCTTTAGGATTAGAGAGAGTGCTAAGTCAACCACATAAGACCCCACCATGTCTTTCTTATGATTTTCTCTAAACTGGCCTTTGTGTAGAATTACCAGAGAGCCAGCCAACTGTCTACCTAAGTCACAAAGTAGACGAAGTCATCAGGATGGTAATGGGGCATCCTTGAGTTCAATATGGATATACCTATAGATATCCTGCCAAGGAATAAAGGACCTAGGAAACCCCTGGATCCCCTAGTCAACTCATTGGGGCCTGGCAAACAGCTGAATTTTCCAGGCCCGCCCAGCTCAGCCTGGATGACAAAGCAGTGTCACACTGTCCTATGTCCGCCTTCAATGCCAACATGGTGTCCAGCATGGCACTGACAATTTTTCATGAGGGTGGCAGCTTCAGAGACCCCTGGTCATTTGCCATTGCATCTGATTCACTGTATATACAGTACCCATCTGACTGTGGGCACGATGAGCCTAAGGTGAAGGTAGAAATATAGGGGTTAGAGCTAAGGCAGGAGGCCACATAACTTGAGGGTGCCCTGAAAGTTTCCATTCATGAGAATCGCCTTCCCTTCCAGTACAGACTGACGACATTAGGGTCTGAGGGAAGCACCTTAGCCTCAGTCCAGGCTCTCCACCGTAGACTGGAGGAGCCCTTTAGCTTTAAAGGACTCAAGACAAATGCTGCAAGGATGGAAGATTAGCTTCCCAACAGCATGTCTAGGAATCTGCATGTTCTTACCTTCTCAATTCCAGAGATGAACTGGTGAAAGGCCAGAAGTTAGGAATTCCGAATTTTCCTCACTGCCTGGTGCTTTGCATGCACATGTTGTGCCAGCATTACTCCCCAGGGAAAGAAGGACATCTGAAAAGGGTTGAGGGTATGCACTGTGGTCACAGAGTAAGTCATTCTATGTTCCAGCCCTTGCTTTCTCAAGAGCCCAGCAGAGTAGGCCCCCTCATAGTGCTGATTCACACAGTAGCAGAGACTTGTCCAAAGTGCAGTTGCTCTCTAGATCTCTGGGCCACCCAAAAAGGGTCCCTTCCTGGGCATCAGTCAGCTACCTTTCCAGGTTTCTGTGCCCTAGACTCTGTTTCTTAGGAACAAGTTGAGGTAACTGCACACAAGAGCAGCCAATTCCTGGGAGGCCTGCACTGTTCCTCACAGAAGGCAGCCAGTCAACAGCTCCAGCTGCATCACTTACTCCCTGGTAGAACACCTTGTTCCAGAAAGTCCCACCAAGGTAGAGGGCATGGACATGGGGCCTGTTCCAGCACACGTGCCAAGACTCTACATGTGATACTCACTGCTAATCACTGGACACGGGTAATACAGGCTTGTTGGTGGGGTTTCTGTCCTGCCTGGTTCCCACAGTAGTTAAGTCCCAAAGAATCTCACAGAGGTCTACATTAGTTATAAACTGATTAGCTCAGGCTTCTTATTAATTCTTAAACTTATATTAGCACTTTAGGCTGGGTACCTTTTTCAGTGAGGCAGTCACATCTTGCTTCCTCAGCACCTGGGTCAGGACTGGAGAATAAGCTTTCCTCTTCCCAGAATTGTCCTGTTCTTGGCAGCCTGCCTCTACCTCCTGCCTGGTTATCCTGCCTATACTTTCTGCCTGGCTACTGATAAATAAGCATTTATTTAAAATATAATTGACAGAATACAGACCATCGTGTCATGGCTTTAATCTTCTCCATATTTCTTGGCAAATTAAAGACTCACGTGGTCAGAAATAGAGAGATATACATAAAGAGAGATTCAAAGATGAAGAAAACCTCCAAATGTTTTAGAGTGTGTTAAAAATATATGCAGGCTTGGGAGAAAAAACGGTTAAAATCCTTAGAGAGGGAGAGAGAGAGAGAGAGAGAGAGAGAGAGAGAGAGAGAGAGAGAGAGTAGTTGGGTGTGGTGGCACACATCTTTAATCCCAGCACTTGGGAGGCAGAGACAGGCAGATCTCTGTGAGTTCAAAGATAACCTGGTCTACAGAGTGAGTTCCAGGACACAGATAGAGAACCATGTCTCAAAAGCCAAAAATTAAAAATAAAAGAAACAGAGGTTAAAATAAAGCCATATAAAGATAAAATACACAGAGTATGGATACTGTATGTTATTATGTTCTCTTTGAATTGCTTGACAGCTGAGGAAGAAGCAACAGCTGTTAAAAGACATTTAAATATAAATGCTGCTTGATTAATAAAAGGAATATTTTGTAAATGCCTTGAATTAAAAATTGAAGTCAAAAGTTATGTTACATTGGAGAAGAGGTTTTGCTTTTGTTTCCACAGAATAGGAGAAACTATGGATTTATTCTGAATTAAGAAAAATCAGGTTTGATTAATGAAGACCACATGATAAATCTCCAGTAGGAACAGATGGCTTAGACGTATGAGTTCTACATCCAAAACAGACTCAAGATACTGCCCGAGATGATCAGGCCTCACAGGATACTCCAGTCAGGACTTGAACATAATTCTAAATCTTCCTTAGGACCCCATTAGATTATCAGCACCCCCAACCAGCATAAAGTAGCCAGAAAAACTATGCCCACACTCCCTCCTCCCCGAAAATGGCCTATGTATATTTTCCTTTGTTTAGAATGTTGATTACAAGTTGTTACTGCTAATGGTCAGGAGAAAAGCTAAACAAAGGATATTATATTCAGTGTTCTTGTTTCTTTTTTTTTTTAAAGAAAGAGGGGGAAGTAGTATGGGACAATAGTCTGTATTCTGTCAAATACATATATATATTGGTTTTTCGAGACAGGGTTTCTCTGTAGCTTTGGTTCCTGTCCTGGAACTAGCTCTTGTTGACCAGGTTGGCCTCGAACTCACAGAGATCCGCCTGCCTCTGCCTCCCGAGTGCTGGGATTAAAGGAGTGCGCCACCACCGCCCGGCTGTCAATTATATTTTAAGTAAACATTGATTGCCCAGTAGCCAGGCAGGAAGTATAGGTGGGACCACCAGACAGGAAGTACAGGCAGAGCAACAAGAACAGGAGAATTCTGGGAAGAGGAAAGTTTGCCCTGCAGTCCTGACCCAGCCATAGAGGAGGCAAGGTATAACTGCCTCACCAAAATAAATAACAAGCTATATGGCTAACACAGACAAGAATAATGGGCTAACATAAGTTATAAGAGTTAATAAGAAGTCTGAGCTGCAAAGCTAATCAGTTTATAACTAATGTAGACTCCTATGTGATTCTTTGGGACTTAACAACTGTGGGAACTGGGCAGGACAGAAAACTCAGTCAACACAGGCCTCTTCTGAGCCAGCTCCATATCAATGAGGGCAACCTCTCCAGTAGTCTGAGAAGCCAGAACCCTGAGGCTGGCACTTTTCTGTCCTCTCAGGAGCGGGACACAGGAGTCCGTAGGGCACAAGTGCTAGAGATAGTGGTGTCAAGAGACCAGGCAGCAGCAGGAATGGGGCTACCATTGTCAGCACTGCCAACTCTAATGGATATGCTCTGGGCCTGAAGAACCTCAGAGAAACCTCTATAATATTCCCTCTGATCGCCCACAGAAGAGTTCTCTACACAATCGCTAATATAGCTTCACACTGAGAAACATCCCAGAATTTTAGAAACTAACCATACTGAACTTCATGGATAAGAACACAAGTTCCTCAAATCTCTCTAATGTGGGAGGTAAAGTATGCTGTGAATATGTTTTATTGCCATTGGTTAGTGAATAAATGATCTCCTTGGCCTGTGATAAGGTGGAGTAAAGCTAGGCAGGAAAAACTAAACTAAATGCTGGGAGAAAGAAGGCAGAGTAAGGAGACTGCATGTAACTGCTGAAGAAGACAGAATGCCCAGAATTTTACCTGGTAAGCCACAATTGTGGCGATTGGCAGATTAATAGAAATAAGTTATGATATAAGAGGTAAGTAGAAATAAGCTTGAGTCATTGGCCAAACAGTTTTGTAATTGATATAGTTTCTGTGTAATTATTTCAGTTCTGGGGGTGGGGCGTGAAATGAACTAACTAGCCATCTCTAGTTACACAGTGGTGCGAACATGGGCCAATAACATCCACATAAAACCTGAGAAAGCTTGGAACAGAATCCTAGACACAAAAGGACAGAAGTAAGAAACGAAAGAGCAGTGCTAAGGACAGCTCATTGGTAGCAGCGTTTCCTCAGGTGGATTCTGTTTGCTGGCCACAAGCAGAGGCACGTCTTCTTCAACAGAAGGCTTCCTAACTCAGCCTTAGCAGCAAAACCTGAGTGACTTCCTTAAGAGTCGGCTTCCTGGTTTGTGCTGGTAGCATACAGCTGTGGCTCTTTTGGGAGGTCCTGCACTCAAATGGGGTCTGTGAGCAGTGTGCTACAAATTGTTCAAAAGTGACACAGACCTACCGTGTCTCTGGAGCTGAGGAGGTGAGCATGGCAAAATTGAGAGCATGGGGGTGGGGGAGAAGGGAGGGTGGAGGGGATTTTGGAGGAGAAATGAGGGAACGGGAGAGTTGAGATGAAGGAAGGATAGAGAAAAGTGCGAGGAAAGAGATATTTTGATTGAGGGAACCATTATCGGGCTAGTAAAAAACCTGACACTAAGAATTCCCAGGAATAGGATAGGGTCATTTCAGGTTCCCTCTCCTTAGTTGCCCAAGGTACCAGCTGGGGACATATTCCTGGACACCTGCGAACCCCTCTAGAGTCAAGTCTCTTGCCAACCCTAAGATGGCTCCCTTAGATAGGATATATACTTCGCTGCTCCCGTATCCATCCTTCCTATATCCCAACCATCCCAATCCCCCGAGCTCCTCCCATCCTCCCCTTCTCATATTTCTCATCCCATTTCCCCTTTGCCCCATGCCACCTCACCCGCAAGTTCCCATTTTTTGCCCTGCAATCTTGTCTACTTCAAAAAAAAAAAAAAAAAAAAAAAAAAAAAAAAAAAAAAGAATTCCCAGGAATCCATAAGGATGTTCCCCCCATAAGGGCCTAAGTAATAGAGGAGAGGGTGGCAAACTGACCTTGGCCTGTAGTCAGATTGATGAATATCTTAAATGTCACCTTATAACCAACACTAGATGGAAACAGAGGCAGAGACCCACAGCAGAGCACTGGGCTGAGCTCCCAAAGTGTAGTTGAAGAGTGGGAGGAGAGAGAATATAAGCAAAGATGTCAAGATGATGGGGACACCCACTGAAACAGTTTACCTGAGCCGATGGAAACTCACCAACTTCAGTCGGGCAGGTAAGGAACCAGCATAAGACCAAACTAGACCTTCCTAATGCGGGAGACAGTTGTATGACTGGAGCTGAAAGCAGGGCCACAGGCAGTGGAACCAGGATTCATCCCTGCTGCTTGGGAACCCGTTCTCTTTGGATGGATGCCTTGCTCAGCATAGATATAGTGGGGAGGCCCTTCTTTCCACAAAGCAATGTGTCTTACTCTGTCTGAAAAGTATATGGGGTGGTGTCGGGGAAAGTTGGAGGGAATAGAGGAGAGGAGGAACTGGGAACTGGGATTGGTATGTAAAATGCAAAATGATAGTTTGTTTCCTTTTTAAAAAATAAAATAAAACAAAAAGCCCCTAATTGTGCTTTTCATTGAGAATTAGCATTTTCAAATGTCATATATTCAATTATGACTTGTCTAGCTTCTGGATTTCATATTATTCTATGTATTGACATTTGGAAGAAATCTCTAAAGGTTTCCTTTGGGCCCGGCATGACTTCAGTAAATGACTCAATTTTCTTTCCTATTTCTCAATTCTGTCCCAAGCTTTCAAAGTTGCTCCATGGCCTAAATCCAGGATTTGGTCATCGAACAGAGATTGCCATTGTACATCATCAAAACCTCCTCTCTAAGAAGTTGATCTTGGGAGATTTCCATACCTCTAGCCTTGTTCCATTGTTCACATGTCTAAGCCTCTTCTCAGAATCAGAAACTTCCCTGTAACTGTGGACCAGGCTCTAAAACAACTTTAACCAAGTCAATGCTGTCTTTAGTGTGAATTCTATTACAAACTGACCATAAGCTTAACACCTGTTTCACAGATGAATTTCTCAATTGGTTCTGGGTTTCTAGGATCTGCACTGTGACTTTGTACAATGCATTTGAAATACTTTATGCTATGGAAAAGACACAGGAAATATTAATACAAAATGCAGTTGCACAATATGTCTAAGCAATGAGCAGGATCCCTAATTTGGTGGTGTTATATACCCCTGTCTGTATTTTTATTTTTCACCACATAGATGCTTCTGTAAATAATGAACTATCTCATTCTGTAGATTTCACACAGAAGCAGGAATGGTAGAGCATCCAGCACACTTTGCTTTCCCTGGCCGTATTGATGTGGGATGTGCTTCTGTAAATATGTTGCTTTTATTGGTTAATGAATAAAGCTGTTTTGGCCAATGGCTTAGGCATATTCCTAGCTATCTCTTACAACTTAAATTAACACGCTTCTATGAATCTGGGTATTGCCAAGAAGCTGTGGCTTCTCCAGATTCTGGTGTCCTTCTTCAGCAGCTACATGGTGTCTCCTTGACTATGCCTACTCTCTATCTCTGTTCAGATTTGCTGCCTAACTATACTCTGCTAAGCCATTGGCCAAAACAGCTTTATCCATTAGCCAATAAAAGCCACACATATACAGAAGCACATCACACATCACCCTATACTGAGTACACTTGGCTATGCTGATTTCACCTGACTGTGTCCCAGCAGGATACAGCCCACTTACTTCTTGACCTGATGAAACATTGTCTTTTATTTTTGTTAAAATACAAGACAGAAGATTGCCAAGCCGTCCGTCCTGCAGGGGTATATCTACCAGACAGCTACACCCCAATGAGACAAATTTATGTGGGAGTGTTTGCCAAGCTGACACTGGCCCATGGCTCTGCCATAGTTAGAGCTATAGTGGATTCACATCTACAAGATTCCTCAAAATCCACCCATTGTTTAAGTTTTGGTTGGTGACTAAATTAGAAATACATCCTCATTTTGCTTTAAGTGTTTTTCCAAATTAAGACATGAAGATAAGCTGAGGTAGCCAGACAGTCAACAACAAAGTGGGAAAAGTGTTATTGAACTGGGAGACCCACTGCAAAGACTCATTTTAGGTCTGTGTGATGAGAGGGAGGGGAAGATGGGGAAGGAGAGAAGCCTGGCTCTACAGTCCCCCTCCCTCAGACGGTTTCTTTGAAATCTTGAAACCATATACAGATGCTCCCCAACTCAAGATGGGGTCACATGCCAAAACCGCTCCAGGTATAAATTTCCTGATTTTGAAATGGAACGAACAGACCTATCAACATCACAGCTCAGCCCTGACAAGCTTGTGTCCAGAGCACTTGCTGAAAATAGTTGCAGTTAGGCAAGGTCATGGCACCAAACCCTAATTCACGATTAATGCTCAGTGTGGGAAATGGTTGTAATGACACTGAAGGAAATACAAGTGTTGATAGTTGTGGACTCACCTGACTGTAAAGGTGCAAATAAGTGCACAGGGCCATATAACCAACTTCTGTATTCCTCTCAAGTGAGAACAAGAGTCTGCAACAGAGCAGGTGACATGGACAGTGAAATCAGAGCTTCAACTGTTACTGGCTAGGAAGAGGGTGAGCCAGACCTGGATGTGGTGTCTATTTTACCCGCAGTGTGGAGGCCTTTACCTTTCTGGGAGCCCACAGGTGTAGAACCAGAATTTCAAGGAACCTTTTCAGCTTTCCTTGTCTGCACTGCCCTAACAACCTCCTCCCATTTCTGGTCCCCACAGCCTCCTCTACCCCTCCCTTGCCTTGAAATTGGCTGTCATCAACTCCCCCCAATGCCAGATGCTACGAGGCTCTCTGGGTGGGCTACAGTTAGCAAGGTGACACTGAGCAGGAGGTCAGAGGGCCCAGATGCTGTAGCTTCCTTATTGCCAGGCAACTCAGCTTCTCATTCAAGTCCCAGCAGCACCACTACCTTTGGATTCCCGGCAGATGCCATGGAGGACAGTCAGGTTCTCTGCTGGTGTCTGGGTGGGGATAGTTACAGGAAAACTGGCAGCAGTTAGATTAAGAAGGTCTAACCTCTCCCACCTCCGGCAGCACGACACACTTGGCAGTTAAACCGCCAAAGAGCAGTTCAGAAACAGCCCGATTGGCTGCAGGCAGCAAGTCCCACCAATGTTTGCTTGTGATTGGCTGAAGCGATGGCTACAGGGTTATCCTGCAATTTTAACCTACAGGATACCCAAGAAGTCGATTTACAGTTGACTTTGTGTGGTGGCCAGGCGAATACAAACTTTATTAGCCAAAAAGTGGATAAAGACACAGGCCAAAAATGTTAGCATTTAATTGCTGCAGACTGATCATCCTTTTCCAGTCTTAAGGGACTGACAAAAAACACGGGTCTGGCCAGTGACGCCTACTGCCAGGATCACCATCATCTGCTGCACTCCAGACAGACTTCATGATCCCACAGTTTCTTAGCCTAACACTCTTGGATTTTACCCTTTTGTTATTCAGAGGCTCATCAACAGATAAGACTGTCTGGTCAGCCTTTTAAATTGGAAAAGAACTTGAACAAAATTGTCATTTTAAAATCAATTGCTTTGCAGGAAGAATAAAAAGCAGTGAATATATATATTGATCTTTGAAGTATCTACTAGATGATGTAATGTAGAAGGGAAGTTTGTTTTTTTCACAGAAGTCAGCAAATGAGCAGGAGGGTCAGGTCTCAGAGGCTCTGCAGTTGGTGGATGGATGGTGGCGAAGACTGAGAACCAGCCTTTTTGTCTGGAGAGTTGGCTCAGCCATTAAGAGCACTTGATGCACTTGCAAAGAACCTGTGTTCAGTTCCCACCAACCACATGGTGGCTCAAAGGCACCTGTAACTTCAGGTCTAAATAAATCCTACAAACTACACAAACACATTCGAAATGAGAGCCAGCACATGCTACAGAGTGTCTGTCATTGTCACCCTTCTATTGCTGTGAAGGGACAGCATGACTAGGGCCACATTTGTAAAATAAAGCAGTTAACTGGGGACTTCATTATCCTTTGAGATGCTTAGTCCATCATCTTTATGGCAGACAACATAGCAAGGGGCAGGTAGGCAGGGATGTGTTAGAGAATCAGCTAAGAAGTATCTTGAGCAGGGAGGAGAGAGAGAGAGAGAGAGAGAGAGAGAGAGAGAGAGAGAGAGAGAGAGACTGGGCCTGGTGAGGACTTTTAAAAATTCAAAGCCTACACCCAGTGACACAATTCCTCCAAAAAGGCCATACCCCCTTATTTTTCTAATCCTATGGAAGGGTTCCACCCCCTCATGACTAAGCATTCAAATACATGAGCCTATGGGGGGGGGGGCATTCTTATTCAAACAACCACAGTGTTATACCTTGAGGTGTTTTATCCCTGCAGGCCATCCAGTGACATGTTCCAAGGTGATCTCCAACCAACAGAGACTTGAGATTTGGGAGTTCCTGGTACAGTCAGACTTGCCATCTCCATGCAGGGTGCTGTAAACTGGGCAGCAGGTAGCCATGCCACCGGCACCTCACATGCAGAGAAAATGAAGGGTTTATGGGACTGTGTGTCAAACAAAAGAAGAGAATACGGAAAAACAAAGCATTTGTGTCGCCTTCTGCCTGTATTTCTTCACCTCTCACACGGGAACAGGTAATATTTAGAGAACTGCCACGAACTATAGACTCTTGTAAAGTGGGAATATAGTGGGCACCAAGGAAAATAATTTCCTGTTCCCGTGAAGTACTTAATCTAAAAAGAAAAGTAAAATTGCAACCTTGGCTCAGGAACAAAACTGCCATGCCAGCAAAGTTGTTCTCAGAGTCTACTTTGAGGAATTACTCTGTGCCTTCTCGTCCTGCAGAATACTGTGGCCAGGTAAAGGCCTAGAGCACATCACATCACAGGAGGAGGTGACAGAAATGGCCCAGCCCCCTGCATCTGCAGTAATCATATTGGAAAATCAATACTGAGGGAGTGCGACACATCAGATGGGGAATACAAGGTTCCATCTTCATCAACAACTTCCTCATCAGCAACTCAACATCCTCCTCCAGGGCCCTCCCAAAGAAGGTCAGAGTTTGCCTCCCCCCCATAATGACTCTAGCTTTGCTTGAAGGGGTGTGGACCTTGGGGACCCATTTTGGCCTCCTCTGTCCAGTTCTCCCTCAGTGCACTCTATCCATGTTGGACTTTTCCCTTAAATATTCAGGGTGCTTTCCTCCCCAGGGTCCATGTAATGCAATCCTGTCTGGAACTCCATCTATACTGATGTCTATGGCTCCTTCACCCCCCAACATGCTCAACCCTGAGTGTCCATGTGAGTATCTTCCTGTGGTCCCCAGCTAGGCTGGCTCTGCTCCTCTTCCTGCCACAGCCCCTACTTGACCCTAATCAGCATTGGTTGTGTATTCATTGTCACAGCAGGAAGACAGCAGGAAACTGTGTCCCCATCAGGCACTTGGAGTAATGCATAAGCACTTGATGAGAGGACATGAAGGACTCCATGAAAGCAGGAAGTCAAGGCAGAACCGACCTGCACTTGTCACTGGAAAGCAGGTAGAGCCTAGAGCTGGTTCTAGAGTCCCTTGTCCCCACCCAGAACCCTTCTCTCCTTTGCCGGCCTGATGCTGGCCCTGCTAACAGGAGGGTCTGTCTCCAGCAGCAGATTTGGAGAGGGCAGAGGCAGGTGAATGTGGGGATTTTATGTGCCTCTCTCAGATGAACATCATCAAGGTGCACCTACCATCAAGGAAAATTTACTTTTGAATTATTTTAAACTTTGACGATGATATAATGTGCTAATCAGTCAAAATCCCAAGCAGCAAGCCCTTCTATTAATAGAGAAACATCACTTGGTTCCATTATATTTCACAGCTGTACAGCCTGAAAATCTGCCACCAATAATGCTTGCACCATAACTAATAATGGTGCTCATATTCTGAAAACATGTATGCCCAAACATCATACATACTGAGGTATAAAGCCTTGTTTTCCCAGCTCCCTTTTAATTACTGCCACGATGGCAACTGTGGTGAAACATCAGTAACATCTGCTAACCTACCGACACGTCTGCCGTCTCCTAAGTTATGGAGTAGGTAGATATTTAACCGCACAGTCACACCAATTTATTAAAAACTGACACATCCTGAAGTGTTGGGAACACAACAAAGTTATGGTTTGCTTTATTCTACTACTCATATATTTCTTGTATTTGTGTATCTCACTTATTGTTTAGTAGACCTTATATTCTGGATTTAAATATGGCTAAGCATAGAGTGAAATACAGATGAGTTATAAACAAATAGCCACTGTACCCATCTCTATTTTACTCTAATCTGGACTTTAAAGTGTGTTTTTGAATAACTGTGCTTATACAGTAACAACCAGTGTGAGGCTGACATACCGCAACATAGTCGTTTATTTGTTTAATAATTCCTGAGTATTGACTAGGTACCTAAGAGTTCAATAACAAAAGAGGTAGTAAGGGAAGATGGAAAAGGAAGGATAATAAAATACATGGGGCAATAAAGTAGAAAGGGGCACTGTGTGGAGAAGGGGGGAACCAGCTAGAGGGCAACAGGGACCATAGGAGATGGTGTATGTGTGGTGAGGGATGGACAAATTGTAACAAAGTGTAATGACATATAGGTATGAAACTGCCACAGTGAAATTCATTACTCTATGTGCTGTGCTAAGAAGCTAACTACAAAAAGATAATGTGGAAACAGTTTCCTGCCCTTTCACTAAGGCTACCAGCCCAGACCAGTGAGTGCCTGACTAGAGGGCAGGCCTCAAGGTCCCCGCCAGGGGTAGCAGGCCCCTGCTGCTGGGGTTGCAGTCTCTGCTTGTGATCTCCTGGACCTGCTCTCCCTGCCCCCTATTTCCCTTGGTCCCTGGCTCATTGGGGCCACCAGGAATCCCTGCATAGGTGCTGAGAAGTCCCATCTGGATGGGTGAGTGTGTGCTATCCTGGGGCGCACTGTCCCGGTAGAGAGCACAAACGCCCCCCCCCCCCAGATCCTGCTGCAAGGCTTTCTTTCCTACACACCCGCCCCCCACCCCCACCCCCAAGCCTGCCTTGTCTGCAAGGTCCTTTACTGTGGAACAGTTTCCTGCCCTTTCACTGAGGCTACCAACCCAGAGTAGTGAGGGCCTGACTAGAGGGCAGGCCTCAAGGTCCCCGCCAGGGAAAGCGGGCCCCCGCTGCTGGGGCTGCAGTCTCTGCTGTGATCTCCTGGACCTGCTCTGCCTGCGCCCTACTTCCCTTTGTCCCTGGCTCATTGGGGCATCCAGGAGTTCCTGTGTAGGTGCCGAGAAGTTTAATCGGGACGGGTGAGTGTGTGCTATCCTGGGGCAGACGGTCCCGGTAGAGAGCACAAACACCCCTCCCCCAGCTCCTGCTGCAAGGCTTTCTCTCCTACACACCCGCCCCCACCCCCACCCCCAAGCCTGCCTTGTCTGCAAGGTCCTTAGCTGTGGAACAGTTTCCTGCCCTTTCACTAAGGCTACCAGCCCAGACCAGTGAGTGCCTGACTAGAGGGCAGGCCTCAAGGTCCCCGCCAGGGAAAGCGGGCCCCTGCTGCTGGGGCTGCAGTCTCTGCTGTGATCTCCTGGACCTGCTCTGCCTGCGCCCTACTTCCCTTAGTCCCTGGCTCATTGGGGCATCCAGGAGTTCCTGTGTAGGTGCCAGAAGTTTCATCGGGACGGGTGAGTGTGTACTATCCTGGGGCGGACGGTCCCGGTAGAGAGCACAAACGCCCCTACACTAAGGATACCCAACCAGAGCAGTGAGTGCCTGCCTAGCGGGCAGGCCTCAGCAACCCCCCGAAAGGGAGCGCAGGCACCTCCAGCTTGTACTGCAGTGTCGCCTGTGTTCTACTTGACCCCGCCCGACCCCTTGCATTCGGCCTTCTTTACGCGGGTCATTGGAATACCACGCATCCATGTTTTGGTGTTGAGGAGTTCACCTGGAAGAGAACGGTTCCTGCCCCTACACTGAGGAGATACACCTAGAGAGTTAGTCACAGCAAAGACTGGTCCAAGACATCAGGCCTCTCCTGGCTCCATTTGAAGGAAAAGATGGGCAGGCGCCAATGCAAGAATTCCCCCAACAACTTGAAAGGCAACGTGACATCACCAGGATCCAGGAATCCCGAAATGAGAAGTGTACACCCTAATCCAGAAGAATTAGAAGAATTCGACTCAAAAGTGAATTTTATGAAAATAATAGAGGACCTTAAACAGGAGGTGAAAAACTGCCACAACCAATTAGAGATTACAAACAAAAAGGTAGAGGAAATGAATAAATCTCTCAAAGATACCCAAGAAAACCAAGAGAAACAAGAAAAAGTAATCAAACAGGTAAGGGAAACGGTTCAAGACTTGAAGAATGAAGTGGAAGTAATAAAGAAAACACAAACCGAGGGAAGGATGGAGATGGAAAATTTGAATAAACGAACAGGAACTACAGAGACAAGTACCACCAACAGATTACAAGAGATAGAAGAAAGAATCTCAGACACTGAAGATACCATAGAGAAAATAAACACTCTCATCAAAGAAAACAGCATAACCAACAAATTCTCATCACAAAACATTCAGGAAATCTGGGACACAATAAAAAGACCAAACCTAAGAATAATAGGGATAGAAGAAGGAGAAGATCTACAGCTCAATGGTCCAGAAAATATATTTAATAAAATTATAGAAGAAAACTTTCCCAACCTTAAGAAAGATATTCCTTTGAAGGTCCAAGAAGCATACAGAACACCAAATCGACTGGATCAAAAAAAAACATCTCCTCGTCATATAATAATCAAAACACAAAACATACAGAATAAAGAAAGAATATTAAGAGCTGCAAAGGAAAAAGGTCAAGTTACCTATAAAGGTAAACCTATCAGACTTACACCTGATTTCTCTATGGAAACCATGAAAGCCAGAAGGTCCTGGATAGATATACTGCAGAAACTACGAGACCATGGATGCAAGCCCAGACTTCTATACCCAGCCAAGCTTTCATTCACTATAAATGGAGAAAACAAAATTTTCCAGGATAAAAACAAATTTAAACAATACGTAGCCACAAATCCAGCCCTTCAGAAAGTAATTGAAGGAAAATCACAAACCAAGGAGTCCAACAATGCCCACAATAACTCAGACATCTAATGACCCTTCACCAGCACAACTTGAAGAAGGGAAACACACAAACTCTACTACCAAAGGAAAGAAGGAAAGAAAGGAAAAATGACTGGAGTTAACAACCACTGGTCATTAATATCACTTAATATCAATGGACTCAACTCACCTATAAAGAGGCACAGGCTAAGAGATTGGATACGAAAACAGGATCCAACATTCTGCTGCTTACAAGAAACACACCTCAACCACAAAGACAGACATCTACTCAGAGTAAAGGGCTGGGAAAAGGTTTATCAAGCAAACGGACCTAAGAAACAAGCAGGTGTGGCCATACTAATTTCTAAGAAAGTTGACTTCAAACTAAAATCAATCAAAAGAGATGGAGATGGACATTTTTTACTCATAACAGGAACAATTCACCAGGATGAAGTCTCAATCCTGAATATCTATGCCCCTAATATAAAAGCACCCACTTATGTAAAAGAAACGTTACTAAAACTCAAGGCAGTCATCAAACCACACACACTAATAGTAGGAGATTTCAACACTCCTCTCTCACCAATGGACAGGTCAATCAGACAGAAACCTAACAGAGAAATAAGAGGATTAAGGGAGGTAATGAATCAAATGGACTTAACAGACATCTATAGAACATTCCACTCAAATAAGAAAGAATATACCTTCTTCTCTGCAGCTCATGGAACCTTCTCGAAAATAGACCACATACTCGGTAACAAAGCAAACTTACACAGTTACAAAAAAATATCGGTAACCACCTGTGTCTTATCAGATCACCATGGATTAAAGTTAGAATTCAACAACAATGCTATCCCCAGAAAGCCTATGAACTCATGGAAATTGGACACTCAACTACTGAACCACACCTGGATCAAGGAAGAAATAAAGAAAGAAATTAAAGTCTTTCTTGAATTCAATGAAAACGAAGACTCATCATACTCAAACCTATGGGACACTATGAAAGCAGTGCTAAGAGGAAAGTTCATAGCATTAAGTGCCCACATAAAGAAAACGGAGAAAGCACACATTGGAGACCTAATAGCCCACCTTAAAGCTTTAGAAAGAAAAGAAGCAGACTCACCTAGGAGAAGTAGAAGACTGGAAATAATCAAATTGAGGGCTGAAATCAACAAAATAGAAACACAGAAAACAATCCAAAGAATCAATGAAACAAAAAGCTGGTTCTTGGAGAAAATCAATAAGATTGATAAACCCCTATCCAAACTAATCAAACGGCGGAGAGAGAATACGCAAATTAACAAAATCAGAAACGAAAAGGGAGACATAACCACAGACACAGACGAAATTCAGAGAATCATTAGATCTTACTACAAAAACCTGTATGCCACAAAATTGGAAAATGTAAAAGAAATGGACACTTTTTTAGATAAGTACCATATACCAAAGTTAAACCAGGACCAGGTGAACAATCTAAATAGACCCGTTAGTCGCGAAGAATTAGAAGTTGTTATAAAAAACCTTCCCACCAAAAAAAGCCCAGGTCCAGACGGCTTTAATGCAGAATTCTACCAGAACTTCCAAGAAGACCTAATACCTATACTCCTTAATGTATTTCACAATATTGAAACAGAGAAGTCATTGCCAAATTCCTTTTATGAAGCTGAAGTTACTCTGATACCAAAACCACACAAAGACACAACCAAGAAAGAGAACTACAGGCCAATCTCACTCATGAACATCGACGCAAAAATACTCAATAAAATACTGGCAAACCGAATCCAAGAACACATTAGAAAAATTATCCATTATGATCAAGTAGGCTTCATCCCAGAGATGCAGGGCTGGTTCAACATACGAAAATCTATCAATGTAATCCATCATATAAATAATCTGAAAGAAAAAAACCATATGATCATTTCATTAGATGCGGAAAAAGCATTTGACAAAATTCAACATCCCTTTATGATAAAGGTCTTAGAGAGATTAGGAATACAAGGGTCGTTCCTAAATATAATAAAAGCTATTTATAGCAAGCCGTCAGCTAACATCAAATTAAATGGAGAGAAACTCAAAGCTATTCCACTAAAATCAGGAACACGACAAGGTTGTCCACTCTCTCCATACCTCTTTAATATAGTGCTTGAAATTCTAGCAATAGCAATAAGACAACATAAGGGGATCAAAGGGATTCAAATCGGAAAGGAAGAAGTTAAACTTTCATTATTTGCAGACGATATGATAGTGTACATAAGCGACCCCAAAAACTCCAGCAAAGAACTCCTTCAGCTGATAAACACCTTTAGTAGCGTTGCAGGATACAAGATCAATTCCAAAAAATCAGTTGCCCTCCTATACACAAAGGATAAGGAAGCAGAGATGGAAATCAGAGAAGCATCACCCTTCACGATAGCCACAAATAGCATAAAATATCTTGGGGTAACCCTAACCAAGGAAGTAAAGGATCTATTTGACAAGAACTTTAAGTCAATGAAGAAAGAAATTGAGGAGGATACCAGAAAATGGAAGGATCTCCCTTGCTCTTGGATAGGGAGGATCAACATAGTAAAAATGGCAATTCTACCAAGGGCAATTTATAGATTCAATGCAATCCCCATTAAAATCCCATCAAAATTCTTCACAGATCTTGAGAGGACAATAATCAACTTTATATGGAGAAACAAAAAACCCAGGATAGCCAAAACAATCTTATATAATAAAGGATCGTCTGGAGGCATTACCATCCCTGACCTCAAACTCTATTACAGAGCCTCAGTATTGAAAACAGCTTGGTATTGGCATAAAAACAGAGAAGTCGATCAATGGAACCGAGTAGAAGACCCTGATTTTAACCCACAAACTTATGAACACCTAATTTTTGATAAAGGAGCTAAAAGTATTCAATGGAAAAAAGAGAGCATCTTCAACAAATGGTGCTGGCAGAACTGGTTGTCAACGTGTAGAAGAATGAAAATAGATCCATATCTATCACCATGCACAAAACTCAAGTCCAAATGGATTAAAGACCTCAATATTAGTCTGAACACACTGAACCTGATAGAAGAAAAAGTTGGAAGTACTCTACAACATATGGGTACAGGAGATCACTTCCTACGTTTATCCCCAGCAGCACAGACATTAAGGGCAACATTGAATAAATGGGACCTCCTGAAACTGAGTAGCTTCTGTAAAGCAAAGGACACTGTCACTAAGACAAAAAGGCAACCCACTGACTGGGAGAAGATCTTCACCAACCCTGCAACAGACAAAGGTCTGATCACCAAAATATATAAAGAACTCAAGAAACTAAACTTTAAAATGCTAATGAACCCAATAAAAAAATGGGGCACTGATCTGAACAGAGAATTCTCAACAGAAGAAATTCAAATGGCCAAAAGACACCTAAGGTCATGCTCAACCTCCTTAGCGATAAGGGAAATGCAAATTAAAACAACTTTGAGATACCATCTTACACCTGTCAGAATGGCTAAAATCAAAAACACCAATGATAGCCTTTGCTGGAGAGGTTGTGGAGAAAGAGGCACACTCATTCATTGCTGGTGGGAATGCAAACTTGTGCAACCACTTTGGAAATCAGTGTGGCGATTTCTCAGGAAATTAGGGATCAACCTACCCCAAGATCCAGTAATACCACTATTGGGAATATACCCAAGAGATGCCACATCAAATGACAAAAGTATCTGTTCAACTATGTTCATAGCAGCATTGTTTGTAATAGCCAAAACCTGGAAACAACCTAGATGCCCTTCAATGGAGGAATGGATGAAGAAAGTGTGGAATATATACATATTAGAGTACTACTCAGCAGTAAAAAACAATGACTTCTCGAATTTTGCGTGCAAATGGATGGAAATAGAAAACACTATCCTGAGTGAGGTATCCCAGACCCAAAAAGAGGAACATGGGATGTACTCACTCATAATCGGTTTCTAGCCATAAGTAAAAGACATTAAGCATATAATGTGCGATCCTATAGAAGTTAAATAAGAAAGTGAACCCAAAGAAAATCATATAGTCATCCGCATGGAGAGGGGGAAGTAGACAAGATTGCAGGGCAAAAAATGGGAACTTGCGGGTGAGGTGGCATGGGGCAAAGGGGAAATGGGATGAGAAATATGAGAAGGGGAGGATGGGAGGAGCTCGGGGGATTGGGATGGTTGGGATATAGGAAGGATGGATACGGGAGCAGCGAAGTATATATCCTATCTAAGGGAGCCATCTTAGGGTTGGCAAGAGACTTGACTCTAGAGGGGTTCGCAGGTGTCCAGGAATATGTCCCCAGCTGGTACCTTGGGCAACTAAGGAGAGGGAACCTGAAATGACCCTATCCTATACTGATGAATATCTTGCATATCACCTTAGAACCTTCATCTGGTGATGGATCAAGGTAGAGACAGAGTCTCAATTTGGAGCAACGGTCTGAGCTCTTAAGGTCCAAATGAGGAGCAGAAGGAGGGAGAACAAGAGCAAAAAATCAGGACCACGAGGGATGCACCCACCCACTGTGACAGTGGAACTGATTTATTAGGAGCCCACCAAGGCCAGCTGGTCTGGGACTGAATAAGCATGGGTTGATTCCGGACTCTCTGAGCATGGCGGTCAACGAAGACTGATGAGAAGCCAAGGACAATGGCACTAGGTTTCAATCCTAATACATGAACTGGCTTTGTGGGAGCTTAGCCTGTTTAGAAGCTCACCTTCCTGGACGTAGATAGAAGACCTTCGTCTTCCCGCAGGGCAGAGAATTTAGACTGCTCTTCAGTATCGAGAGGGAGGGGGAATGGTGTGGGGGGAGGAGAAGAGGAGTGGGGATAGGGGGAGGGGAGTGGGGGGAGGGGGCAATATTTGGGAGGAGGGGAGGGAAATGGGAAACGGGGAGCAGGTGGAAATTTTAATTAAAAAAGAATAAAAAATAAAAAAAAAAAAAAAAAAAAAAAAAAAAAAAACATTTCTTCATTTTTTAGTATAATTACATAGAAAAGTTGCTAAAACTTCCTTTAAAATTATAATTTTAGATTTCATGTCTGCACACACAAAGGAGAGTAACATATTCCATGTCCCTCTAGATCTTTCCTACTTGTTTGTGCAGTCTGCTGAACAGAACAGCTTTAGGATATTGTGTCTTCTCTTGATGTTAATCTGGGAGACCAGGGCCCATAAGTGCGCTGGGGAACAACTGCCTGAGGAAGAGGAGAGAGATCAGGGCTTCGAGAATGTCACAGACAGAGATCTCTTCTTGAGAATGACTTAGGGATGTGGTTTAATGGGAGAGAATTTGAGATATGATGTTCAAAATTGCTGTGTGAAATGGCCCAGTGGGAACACGGTGAGTACTGTGCTCACAGGTGATAGCTCCCCTCCCATGACAAGTTGCAGCATAGTCCAGGAGGCCTTTCCTGAACTCCAGGCTCCATGTTAATTTACCACGTGTTCTATGATGCCTCCTTTCCCTGTGTGTTCAGTAGATTTTCATTTTCGGGAACAGATACTATCTGACAGATTTAGTTCCTCAACACTTGATAAAATTCACTAAAAGTACTTGTGAGATGAATCCCCCTGGTGATATGTTGTGCATCTGAGGGGTCCTCCCACTCCAAGACAGTCAAAGATGGCACGGAAATATGGATCCAGAAGCTGAGTGACATCTTGACTAGAGGCTTCTCTTCCTGCCCGTTTATCCTTCAGAGGGATTCTGGATGTCACAGAATCTTGAGTCCTGTGGCTTTCTGCTCCCTCTTTGTACCTCTCTTGTTTGTTTCTCTCACAGATACACACTCTCTTAGTTGTGACATCATTGTCAATGCTCAGACCGCACCTGGGCAGTCCTGGTGTGAAGGGCAGTGCTCAGTGGATGGAGAGCCTTTACTTCAATATAAGGATAGCAAATTCACACCTTTGGGTGACCTGGGGAAAGCAGTAAATGCCACTCCTGTGTGGAAAGATATGATCCAAAGGCTGGAATACTTGTGGAAAGAGCTCAGGAAGATGTTGGCTAACACCATACAAGAGATGACTGAGACCAGTGATCAGCCCACTTTACAGGCCACCATGCTTTCTCAGTATGAACAAGGACAAATTGTTGGTGCCTCCTGGAGATTTAACATCAGTGGAAAGTACTCCTTCATCTTCAACACAATTAATATGAATTGGACACTGATTGATCGTGAAGTTGGTAGTATCATGAATAAATGGAAGGATGATGAACAATTCATAAAAGATCTCTTGATAATCTCCACAGCAGACTGCAGGCACTGGCTCAAGGAACTCTTAAAGCACCAGAAGGAAAGGCCAAGACCAACATCAAGCACCATGGATATCACCCAGCTTCTATATACCATGAACACCACCCAGATTCTGTCTTCCAAGCAGTTTTCCAATAAGAAAGTATTTACCATCATAGCAGTAGTCAGCACCATCATCATCATCCTATCTGTTATTCTTTACATTTACAAGAACGTGAAGAGGAAATCTCATCCCTAAGGAGACAGATATCTTCAGCTGTCCAGAAGCATCTCAACCGCCACAAGCCAAAGAGGGAAGAGAGGACAATGGAGCCAAACAGAGTCCCCAAACGAGGCCACCAAAATGTTGTTCCAGGAAGATGAACCCAAGACACGGGAATTAAAGAATTTACCAAACCACACATCTACATCACCCCACCCAAGAGTCAGCAATCTCATTAAAAAGGGGGAGAAAGGATGTAAGGGAACCCTGTGTTCCAGCCATGACACGGCTGCTGCACTGCTGAACTCTCAGCAGCTCTGAGCACTTGCATGATCCCTGCCCAAGAGCAGGCCTGTCAGCCTTCCCTTCATGGAGGGAGAGGGGCTCATGAGGCCCCAGAGCTCCTTAGAATATATCTGCAGTTAATGGTTCTGGATCGGGAGAGACATTTTGTTCAGTGGTGTGACCCCTATTAAGAAGCCCAAGTTGCTATCAATAACTCCCCACTTTTCATCTATAAATAACCCCACATGAAATTATGGGGCCAAAATTCTTTTTAAAGGTAGAGGGAGAGTAACTGGGATGAGAAAGCAGCTAGAGAGTAGAAAAGGGACACGAGAAGGAATAGAAGGGTTGATATGACCAAAATATGTCTCATATACATATATATGTATATATATATGTGTGTGTGTATATATATATATAAACAATTTCTATGTGTCATTAATGTGCTCGTTCACTGTTTAAGATTGATTAGTCTTTACTTTTAATGTGTGAGTATTTTCCTGTGTGTATGTGTGTATGTAACCAAATGTCTCACAATATAAAACCTGCCTGTTGCCTTTGATGTAGAATCCTTAAATGATATAGCTCCATAAACACATTGTTTTTGTGGCTAGTGAAATATAATTGGAGCCAAACAGAAAAGGGAATAAGAATAATGTGAGTATGCACAAGTATCTATTATGTATGATTATGGATTTTGCATTAGTGGAGAAAGAATTAATTATTAATACAATTAGAAAAACTGGGGAAGGTAGATCATTGTATGTTAGCAAGGATAAAACAAGATGTAGTTAGATTGTACATCATATTTGTATGTGAATAATTAGAAGCTGTAATGATGTTTGATCTTATATGTTAAATGAATTTAAAAAGTATTATTAAAATAAAAAAACAAGGTTCTCCAAAAATAAAAATTAAAAAAATTTAAAAACCCAAAAAAAAAAAAAAAAAAAAAAAAAAAAAAAAAACAAAAAAAAAAAAGATAATGTGACCCCCTACTGAAGGGGGAGGGGCCAACTATGACCTCCTAGTAGCCAGACAGAGACCAGGCCTTACTTTTGTTCCACTAAAATGAGACAAAGCTAAACAGTCCTCAGATAAACCACAACATAAGGGCAACCAACCAGCAGACAGCACCCTGTCTTCTGTTGTCTCCGCATGCCCCCAAAGTACTTCCGCCTCAGGAGATGCCCCAAAACGTCTGCAAGCTAAAGACAGCTTTCCCTACCCTGCCACTAGAAAGTATCTAATCACTAGACCTCTCACCATTCAGCCATCACCAACCAGTCCCCAGACTAATCTTTCCTCCACCCATCAGCCTCTGATTAATCCCTCTTCACTGGACTTTCCCTAACTCCATTTAGAAAGAGCTTGTAACATTCTTTGGGGGTCCCATGGTGCCACCCCAACGCTGAAATTCATGAAACACTCTTGAAATTACATACATGACTGTTGATATTTTCTTGGGGATTTCTCTCAAACCCTAATAATTACCTGAGAATATTGGGTAGAAAGAAGATATTACAAGGAAATGGCCCTAAAAAGCAAACTGGTGGAGTCATTCTGACATCTAACAAAATAGATTCAAATCAAAACTAATCAAAGAGATAGGAAAGAAGACTACATTCTCATTAAAGGAAAAATCCACCAGGATGACATTTCAAATTTTAATATCCTTGCCCCAAACACAAAGGAAAACAGTTTTATGAACGAAACACTACTACGGCTTAAATCACATATTGACCCTCACACATTGATAGTGAGGGACTTCAATATTCCACTCTAACCATAGACCCGTCATCCAGACAAAAACTAAACAAAGAAATACTGCAGCTAACAGACAGCTAACAGGCTGTAAACCAAATGGGACTAACAGACATTTATAGAACATTTTACCCAAACACAAACCAATATACCTTCTCTGCACCTCATGGAGATATCTCCAAACCTGACAACATAATTGGACACAAATCCAGTCTCAACAAACATAAGACATTTAAAATAACTCCCTGCATGCTCCCCTAGCACTACATGTTAGCTGTGTATTCACGGTCATAGAAAGCTTGCAAACTCATGGAGTTTGAACGGCTCTTTACTGAATGAAAAGCTGGACAAAATAGAAATAAGGAAGAAATTAATGCCTTTCTAGAGTTGAGTAAAAAATGAATTCATGGAATACCCAAGTTTATGGGACACAATGAAAGCGGTGCTAAGAGGAAAGTTCAAAGCACTAAGTGACTACATAAGAAAATGGAATTATCTCATACTATCAATGTAACAGCACACCTGAAAGCTCTAGAACAAAAAGAAGTAAACACATCTGAGAGGAATAGATGGCAAGAAATAATCAAACTGAGGACTGAAATCAATAAACTAGAAACAAAGAGAACAATACAAAAATGATAAAATAAAGAGTTGGGTTATTTGAGAAAGATCAGTAAGATGGACGAATCTTTATCTCAATTAACTAAAAGGCAGGGAGAGTATATCCAAATTAAGAAAATTACATATGAAAAGGGGGCATAACAACAGACACTGAGGAAATACAGAGAATTATAAGGACATACTTTAAAAACCTAAAGGTGGAAAAGCTAAGAGAAATGGATTGTTTCTTTGATATATACCACATATCAAAGTTAAATCAAGTTCAGATAAAGAATTTAAACCAGCCTATAATCCCTAGTGAAATAGATAAAGTCTTTAAAAGTCTCCCAAGAAAAAATCTACAGGATCAGAGAGTTTTACATGGTTACAATGCAGATTTCTCCCATATCTTCAAAGAAGAATTAATGCCAATATTCAAATTAGTCCTCAAAACAGAAGCAGAAGAAACATTGTCTGGTTCATTTTATGAATCATAGTTACCCTGATACCCAAACCACAAAAAGACTCAACAAAGAAGAGAATTACACACCAATTTCCCTTATAAAAGCAGATTCAAAATTTCTCAATAAAATACTTTTGTAAACCAAATACAAGAAACCTAAAAAATATCATCCACATAATCAAGTAGACTTTATCCCAGATGCAAGAATGGTTCAACATGCCTACACTGATAAATGTAAACTACCATATAAACAAACTGAAAGACAAAACCGCATGATCATCTTATTAGATACAGGAAAAGATTTTGACTAAATCCGACATTCCTTTATGATAAAAATCCCTGGAGTGACTACATATATGAGAGACAAACCTCATGATTATAGAGGCAATTTAAAGGAAACCTCCACAGCCAACATCAACTTAAATGGAAAGAACCTGAAATCATTTACTCTAAAATCAGGAACAAAACAAGGTTGTCCACTGCTTCCATACCTTTCAACATAGTACTTTGAGTGTTAGCTAGAGCAATAAGACAACAGAAGAAGATCAAGAGATATAAGTTAGAAAGAAAGAAGTCAAAGTGTCTCTGTTTGCACATGATATGATTTTATATATACGTGAACCTAAAAATTCCATCAGGAAACTCCAACACCTGATAAAAAGTTACAGCATGTAGCTGGATACAAAATTTACTCATAAAGTTAATAGCCTTCCTATATACAAAAGACAAAAGGACTGAGAGAGAAATCAGGGAAATGTTACTTCTTGTAATAAACTCAATTAATATAAAATATTTTGGAGCCACTCTAACCAAGCAAGTGAAAGACTTGTTTGATAAAAACTTTAATTCTTTGAAGACATAAATTCAAAAAGATACCAAATATGAAATGATCTCACATGCTCATGGAAAAAAGGATTAATACAGAAAAAAAGGTCATTCTACCCAAAACAATCTAGAGATTCAATGCAATTCTCATCAAAATATCAACACAATTCTTCTCAGATCTTGGAAGAACAATTCCCAGCTTCATATGGAAACAAACACACACACAAAGACAGGAGAGCTAAAACACTCTTTATGATAAAAAGAATTGCAAGAGGCAGCCCCATCGTCAATCTCAATGATGACCTGGCTACAAGGTACACTGGCGCCTATTGTGACACAAAGCTCGTGGGGGTGAGTAACTAATATCTGACTGGATTAAGCGATTACTGGATGTAACCCATATCTAACACTGCTTAGGTGGCCAAGAACCTGAGTCTAGATATGTCTAGGACCTAGGAGAAACCAAATACTGGTTCTGGGAAAGGAACGTAGAAATAAAAGTTTCCCAGTGATATTCTGCTATACTCGTACATAGATCAATGCCTTCCTCAGCCGTCATCAGAGAAGCTTCCCCCTGCAGCCAATGGGAACAAACACAGAGACCACAGCTGAGCAATGTGAAGCCAAAGTCCCGCATGAATGTGCACTGTTGACACTGGCGCCAACATGTGTCTCATACACAGGAATATGAATGCCTTCCTCTGGCTGGAGTACAGATATGGACAAGTGGGTGCAGAAAAGTACTGGCTGCAGCTTCTTCTGCCAGGACTTGCAGCCCTGAGACTGCTCCAGTACAGAGACCCCCTCCTGAGATCAGTCAACCCACTTTCTAGTTCGTGCTGTATGTGAGTACAACTACAATTCCGGTCCAGAGCCTAAATACTACTTACCTTGGGCTGCCTTTAGCCCTCTTTAATAGCTATTCCTGGTCCCATTTCTCTATCTGACCCAATCCGTATAACGAATAACAAAACCTTATGTAATGCACTGACTTAAGAGACCAAAACCATCCACCAGTCAAGAGACCAGTGTTTGATCAGATGGCCACTGGGGCTTGGAGTAGAGATGGCCCAGCCTTGCTTCAACTCCACCTCCCTGATGTTTCCACTAATGTATTTGGAAATTACCTTATTTAAGGATTCCTTGTTCCATTACTATAAAAACTTTACCAAACAGCTTTCCTGTTGGATTATGGAGTTTGGGAAAACCTGAATCTGTGTTCTCAGCATTGACCACTAACATTTGCCTTCAAAGTGAACTCTATTTTATCCCCCTTGAGGGAAATGTTATAGTTTTAAGTTGAAAGCAGTAATCTTATTCATGTGTGCAAACTAAGCATAGAAACTGAACTCATGGCCAGTGAGACCTGGAATAATGATTACCAGAGTTTGGAGTAAAAGATCAGAGACTGGTGGCAATGGGTAAAAACTAAGTTAGAAGGAATAGGTGCTTGTGTTTGTTCCTATGGTGAGGTGATGGTGGCCAACAACAACACACTCCATGTCCCAAAACAGCTACAAGAGAGGATTCTAGAAGTTCTCCCTGCAAAGACAGACTCAACTCATGAATGATGCATGTGACGGATGTGCTGATGGCCTTAGTTTGATCATTTTCATAATGCATACGCCAATAAAAATGTCACATTGTACCCACCCCACTTACTCTATTCTGATGTGGCATTTAAGAAGTGATCAAACTTCTACAATTACTACAGACTCCATGGGCATATAAAAATCACACGGGGGAAAATAGTCCCAAGATCTTATGAAACATGCCAGATTGGGGAAGGTAACTTCTTCATTTGGATGCTCTCTGTAGGCCTGATCTCTAAATTAGCCCCATTCCTACTGCTTATGTGGATTCATTTTCTTAGCAGCACAGAGCATGTCTCTCAGCTCACTTCTTTATATATGTTTTAACTTTATCGGCATCATCATCAGTATTAGATTTTCTGTGTGTGGGCCTTGCTTGTATGTCTTTGTACAAGTGAATTCCTGGTACATGCAGAAGGCAGAACACAGCATGAAATAGCCTGGAATGGTGATACAGACAACTGTGAGCTGCCATGTGGGTGCTGGGAATTAAACCCAGTCCTTTGCAAAAGCAGTCAGGACTCTTACCTTGGAGCCATCTATCCAGACAATCAGCCTAATTTTGAAACCTCTTGAACTCTACTGTAAATTCTAGCTTATATTTCTTATGGAAATGTCATATATGACTATGTAGACAATCATCCCATGAGCTATACAATAGGAGAGCTATCATATTAGTAATAAAGATCAGAATAAAATAACCTAAATTTGACTTGGCCTGATTTCTAAAGTAGCCAAAATGCTGCCATTGAAACTGATGAATCTTGTGAGTTATTCCAGCCTAGCAATTATGATCGTGCTCATCTGTGCTTGTGGTATAGTGAGCTCACAACAGCAGACCACGTGAAAGAAACACAGAACACTCAACACACCAGAAGATTGTTTCCTTTTTCTAAATTGGAAGTTGGGGTGAGTGTTCCCACAGGAAACCTCTTGATGGATCTAATTCTCATATGGGTAAGCACCAGTCTTTCCGCTTCTATCAATGATGTCAGCATACCCTAGATCAAATAAGAGATGGTTCACAACACACCACCAGGCTGTGTGGGAATAGCCTGCTTGCTCAGAATGTTGCTAGCATTAAAAGTACTTTACAAAAAAGTTAAAATGTTGGGCAGATCACTAGAGGGGTCATTTACAAACCTCTACGATGCACAATATACACAATATACATTGTATTCTCTATGCTCATTACTGGTTCTCACTTTCTAGATGGACCCTGGATGAGTAAATTTCTAGCTTTATTTTTTTTTTTTTTTTTTTTTTTTTTGGTTTTTCGAGACAGGGTTTCTCTGTGGTTTTGGAGCCTGTCCTGGAACTAGCTCTTGTAGACCAGGCTGGTCTCGAACTCACAGAGATCCGCCTGCCTCTGCCTCCCAAGTGCTGGGATTAAAGGCGTGCGCCACCACCGCCCGGCTCTAGCTTTAATATTCAGTTAATTATAAAGTGATTACATTTCTAGATTAAAACTGCTTCTAACACTGCTCCTGTAGTTAGAGTTATTCCCAGGAGGCAAAGCATCCTGGGAAATGCAGGCAGAGCATGTCCCAGCTTCCTAAACCCGCAGCAGCTCTCACACCATCCTGAGAAATCACAGTTCTCAGGGACCCACAGCACCACAGAGCTGGTTCTCCACGCACCCCTCACTGCTTCCCTCGCTCACTCTCGTTCCCTCTCATCGTGCACTGCCAACTCTCCTCACTTTCTTGAACACTTAAGGAAAGCTCCAACCTTGGTCTTTTCTACCACTATCCCCTCTGCCTGCAAAGTTCATAGACACTGAGATGTGTTTGAGACGTGCAGTGTGAAAAAGACAAGAAGATTCATAGCATATCTTCTAGGCTAGCTCAGTCATTTATATGTCAGTTTTCCCAAAAGGTTTTCTTGGTCAAATGTGCCTTACTTTTGTCTCTGCTGCTGTACTAGGTAGGGGTTTTCATGTGATAAAGTAATTGCCAGTTGCTAAGGTGGGAAAGGCATGAAGAGCCCTTAAGGAAGCCCTAGCAGCGAGGTGTATGCAGTCATAGTGCGACTGTCCAGAGAGGCAGCATGGTGGTGGACTGAATTTCCTGGCGGGCTTTGAAGTGCCTACTTTCCTTCTTTGCTTTTCTCCCTCGTAGGCTCCAACGTACCATCTATTTCTCGAAGGAATTCTAATACTTTGGATAATCGGACTGGTTTTCTCTAAAAACTACAAGTTGCAGGAGCATTCTGACCTTACAGCCAGGGTAAGAAATGAAGCTTGTTTTATTGAAGGTATGTGTCATCTTTTTAAAGCAGAATGAAACTTGACTCTGCAGTGGATGTTAAAATGCTGAATAAAAGGAGAGCAGGGAGAATGAACATCAGAGTAGATAAAGTTTGAGGAAAGAGGCATAAAACTTCATGGAGGAGACCATAGCCTGCTGGAAGGTGGCCTGAGGAGGTGCATGCATGCTGCTGGACTCCAGTGTCTACACACAGGTTATGTGAGCTGTCCCTGAGGCCAACAGGAGAGTCCTCCATGTGGTCTTCAGAAAGGGGACTCAGAGTTGGAAGTACCCACATTTTAAGTAGAATTTTGATGTGTTGTGTTGTGTGTTGTAAGATGGAAGAAATTACAAGCATAGAAATAAGATTTTTAAGGTGTCAAGTTACCCAAAGACTGCATAAAAAAAGGGATGAGCTATAATAAATAAAAGGTAAAGGTGATTAGTACCCTGAACACAAGAAGGATGGCCTTCGCTCTCCACAACAACCGGCAGGGGTTTTCTGTGGCATGCTGTTTGTTGTTGCAACGTTGCAGTTTGGCATCACCAGAGACAGTGTGAGGTGCCTCATCTGAGCCACACTCTAATGCCCCCTTTTCCATAAGAAAAGGTGGAATTGACTGAAGAGTAGCAGCCAGAACCTCTTGTCCATTCTGTCTCTAAAAACCATCCTGCTCTCCCTACAGCATCGTTTCTGGGTGACTTGCTTGGCCTTGCTACCTGGAGTACATGGCCTGGCTTTAGTTCTGTTGCCAAGCGATTCTGAGAGTGGTATTGCCTTGTAAAATGAAGACATTTCTTAGAGTAGCTGCTGTATTTTGAATGTAAAAGGGATGATTTGGGAATCTTTTATTATCTAATTTGGGCATTTTGTTTTTCCTTAAAAAGCAAATCTTTCTCCCCCTAACATACACTTTTTGATTTCCCCTTGTTCTTCAGAGTTTTATTTTATTTTTTGATTGGTGTTGATACTAAAGACTGACTATAAACACAGCAGATCTTGATGTCCCCAGGAGTCCAGTGTTCTCTATCGGGTCTTTGCATAGAACAGGAAAAGGTGTTTAGAGCAAATACCATGGCCTGCTGTGTTCCTCTACCGTTTCAGCACTGGGGGTACCTGCAGGAAGAGCCTGGAGCTTAGCCGTACACATCTCAGCTGTGTGCACTGTCCTGTTGCTCCGTTCCCTGTTAGCTACAGCATAGCAGGTCTGTAGGCTGTGCACTGCTTCAGCTTTCTGTCTCTGGCCATATTGCCACTAAAGAAGCCCGTGCTGTGTGACTACTTTATCACACATGTCTCTTCCCCTCCCTGCTAAGTTAGATATCATCCTTGGTTTACATTTGGGCTCGGCAGTCTGCATTCCATCTGTATCTTCCTCCAGGACTGTACATATCCATTGTTCGGTCATATCTTCATTGGGTTTCTATTCTTTTTTCTTCTAGAACTCTCTGTCCTGCTCCTGCTACTCAGAGCGGGCTTATAATCTTATGTATAGATTTGAAAATATTGGCCCATTCTCCCCCCACCCATTCCTCTCCCTCTATCTCTCTCTCTCCCAGAGTGGGTAACCAGGTAAGGTACACAATCCAGTGTTGACATAAACAAATATTTGGAAGCCAATGGTCAAGCGTCTTCTCTTGCTGTTCTTTGCCTTATTCCTTTGAGACAGTGTCTCCTGCATTAAAAACTGTCACTGGTGTTTGGCTAGGCTGCCTGACCCAGAGATCTTCCTGTCTGAGTCCAGCATAGCTCTGGGGCATAGCCACTACACTGTTCCAGGCCTTTGTTTAATTTTCTCCTTTATGTTATTAGAGTATGGACAGACTCCAAGGAGTCTGGAATATGTCCTGTACTTTGTAGTGAGCCCACAGTATTATACAGTAAATGTCCAGCTGAAAGATGCATTGTACTGATCAATGGGAGCATCCATTCCTTTTCCAGCCACCCAGAACTGAAGTAATCACACAGAAACGGTATATTACAGCACTGTGTGGCCTGTTAGCTCATGCTTCTCATTTGCTAGCTCTGTTATCTTAATGTAACTCATTTCTATTAGTCTACGTTGTTGTGCCCAAACTGTAAGGGTCTGTGCAGAGTCTGTCTCCTGTAGCAGCTATATGTCTTCTCCTTGAATCTGCTTACCTTCTCAGTATATTTCTTCCAGCCTGACTGTATTCTGTCCTGCTATAGGCCACAGTAGATCTTTTCATTAACCAATGGTTGTAAAACATATTGACAGCATATGGAGAGGAGTCCCACATCATTTCCCCTTTTCTGTTGATAGAAAATGGAAGGCATTAACTTTGGCATAGCAAGATTACATACAAAAAAAAGTTATTATGAAGTAATTATAGAAATTATTATAATTTAGATTATATGCATTATATATAATGTATATATAATTATATATAATTATGATTATAGAAATTATAAGAAATGAATATAAAATATTTATATTCACTTTATCTTTTATCATAATGGAGGAAAAATATAACTATCTATTCTTCTACTAAATCAAAGACCCCAGAAGGATATAATATTACCAAAGTTAATGGAAGTACATTGTAAGCAACATGCAAAACTCTAGAATTCACAGAGACTTCTTGCAGCTCAAGTTCTTCTGTATCATTGAGGCATCCATCTTAAGCACACAGGCCCATAGTATCCAGGAGACTTGTCCATAGCAACCAATTTCAAAGAAATTTCCAGCTGTATTGATAGTTTCTTCTGTGTCCTGCTAAGTGTCTGGCAGACTCTTTCATAATAAAGGGACCCCAAAGGACCATCTCATCTTTAGGTAAACTCGGAAATCATTTTTCTGTGGGTTCTGCATGTCCAGTTCATACAGCATCAAACAGTCCAGGCAACAGGCGTTTTTCCCAAATGGCTAATCAATTCTGTAAGGAGCCTCTAAATGCCCATTATTCTCTTGAAGTAGTTTGATGCTGGCAGGAACAGATGTGTCTCATTGTAATGAAAAGTGCTATGTTTTTAAAGCATTTTAAATGCCATATTCTGTTAAGTCTTTGAAAGGTTTGAAGAATGCCCATCCATTTGAAATAATTATCTGTACATCTCTGTAGCAGCTGGCAGTGTCTCTCCCTCCTTAGCTGACTGAGACTCTTCTTTATTTGCTTCTGTCTGTCTTAGACTGTCTTTTAAGTTCTCTGGAATTCTGGCTTGTGGTGGTGCATGCCTTAAACCTTAGCATTCGGGAGGCTCAGGCATGTTAACCTCTATGAGTTTGAGGTGAGCTTGGTCTACAGAACAAGTTCTAGGGCAGTCAGGACAACTCTTAGAAATCCAGTCTCAAAAACAAAAGATGGAGAGAGAGAGAGAGAGAGAGAGGGGGGGGGGGGAGAGGGAGAGAGGGAGAGAGAGAGAGAAAGAGAAACAAAAGAATCTGGAGTTCACCTTTGCATATTGTTTCTCAGCTTTGTCACTAGAAAATATGGGTCCGTGGCCTAATTCCTGTGGTCACATATTCAGTTTGCTGTTGTCAGCATGCCAGATTCTCTCCCTTCCCTCTGTCTGCCTATATTTTACTGTATATAGTATATCACTCCCACAAACAGTTCCCATAGGTTCATGAGTTTGGAGTTCATATGTGATGTGATCTAGGGCCTTGCAGGTGACAGTGTGACTGTTTTGTAATAACTGGACTCAGTGCACAAGGTGTGGTCTTTTGTGATAAGTTAGGCAGAAAAAAAGTATGGAGCAACTATGGTCTCTGCTCTTAAAGTGAATGCCTTCTTTCTCTTCCTTGTTACATCCTTGTTAGTAAGTAACCACACCTTAAATCTCCTGTCAGTAACTTGAAGGAGCAAGACTAGGTTTGAACTCTCTGACTTTTTGTCAAGGTGGAATGGACGCATTTCTGTTAGCCATTAAACATCCAAAACACCAAATAGCCACACGCTAGGTCAGGATATCTTGTTCATAAACACTCCTTAAGGTAGACTTCTTGTCATGACCTTTGTAGGAGCAAAGTAGGCTTAAATTCTCTGACTTTCATCAAGGTGGAACAGATCCACTTCTGTGGGCTCAAACATATTCCCCCCTTTTAAATTTGTGTAATAAATCCGAGCTTCTGCTACAGTCCAGATGACTGTGCATGACTTGGGCATTATCCTCCACTGGGTCATACATTCTGTCACCTTCCTCATTTTCCAGGAGGAAATAGATCTTCCAACATTGCCTATCTGCCTCTGTAAATAATGTGTAAAGGGAGGCTGCATATCAAGGTGCAGTGAACCTCTGAGCTAACTTTCCTTTGAGCGAGCCCACAGAAAACTAGATAATAATATGCAAACAGATAGTGCTTTGTGATATACATGAGCCTATGGCCACAATATCTCCTAATAGAGGAGTGGGGGATAACCAAGTTGAGATAGATGTTTAAAATTTGTCTAGGATGTCTTTAACAGTTTTTAGCTTCAACAGAATCCAAATTTGTCTTATCAAACATATCAAATATAAGTACTTATCATATCATGTCAATTTTTTCTCAGATAAGCTCAACACGCTTTTCTAATCAGTAACATCTTCATAGTGAACACAAGTAGTTACCAACACTAACAGGCCAATACCATTATTCTAGTATGAAAATTAACAGTAAACACACACTTTGCCAAATCATAATTCTCTTAAATACGTTCTAATCAAAAAACAAGAAAAAGTTTCTATAATGGGTGAGCTGTGAATCTTTTTTGCTTTTCTATAGTCCAATTGTATTGCTGCATTTAACTTTCAAAGAAAGTTTGAACTGACCCAATCTCTGAGTAGCAGCAAATATTTTGTGGCATTCCTTCTCTTCTTTGAAAAGTGGTTCAGTCATTCTTTGCCTCCATAATAGTGTTCCACTGCTTTTGCAACTCTCTTTGCCCCAGAGGGGAAATTTTCTGAGGTCTCAGTTCTTAGGTCTCTCAACAAGCAGATTAAATACCATAGTGGCAAAAATGAGTTTTGTATCCTCAGATATACTATGGATAAACTGCCCTACATTTATTCAGCATTCTTGGGCTGGCTCCAAAATAAATAAGACACACAAAGTTCTTGAAGTTTGTCCAGTAGGACCACCAAATAGCTGGGAATTGTCGACTATCACTACACTCTCCCTTCCTTTCTCAGACTGCAGCATGATGATGTAAGAGAATCAGGAATTCAGGTTTTGCAGTCTCACTTCGACTCTCTTGTGGGGGCAATAGAAGCCACTACGGCATCAGAGCTGTCATCCTTCTAATGAGAGCCTAAGGTTCCAGCTTTTAAGACTTCTTTCCAGGGTCCAATTAAAGACACCACGGTAAGCGATGGGGGCTAATCTGAGGGTTAAGTGGTGTACACAAAGCAGGTTCTGTCTACACATTTTTCTCTATTCTTCTCTCCACTCTTATTCCTTGTTCCCCATTGTCTTCCTTATTTTCCTTTGTTCTACTTTCTTCTTCCTTGTTCTTCCCATTACAAATATTTTCCATTGATACATATACCTTTAAAAGCAGAAATTCCTCCGCCCCCAAGATTCCAGGTCTGGACTTCCCTTGCCCCATAAAAATCAGGTAAGAGTTTACTCACATACACACACAAATCCATGGCTGCAATGGTGAGAGTGGATAGTGCATGTCCAGTGAACACCTTAATGGAGAAAGTTAGTTAAGAAAGGAATTAATTCATCAAGGAATTCTAGAGGGGAAGCTTAGTGCACTACAGTACATTTTTAGGTTATTTATTTATTTATTTATTAAAGATTTCTGCCTTCTCCCCGCTACCGCCTCCCATTTCCCTCCCCCTCCACCATCAAGTCCCCCTCCCTCATCATCCCTAAGAGTAATCCGGGTTCCCTGCCCTGTGGGAAGTCCAAGGACCACCCACCTTCATCCAGGTCTAGCAAGGTGAGCATCCAAACTGCCTAGGCTCCCACAAAGCCAGTACGTGCAGTAGGATCAAAAACCCATTGCCATTGTTCTTGAGTTCTCAGTAGTCCTCATTGTCCTTTATGTTCAGCAAGTCCGGTTTTATCCCATGCTTTTTCAGACCCAGGCCAGCTGGCCTTGGTGAATTCCTGATAGAACATCCCCATTGTCTCAGTGTGTGGGTGCACCCCTCGCGGTCCTGAGTTCCTTGCTCGTGCTCTCTCTCCTTCTGCTCCTGATTTGGACCTTGAGATTTCAGTCCAGTGCTCCAATGTGGGTCTTTGTCTCTGTCTCCTTTCATCGCCTAAATGTTTTTCTTTGGGTTCACCTTCTTAATTAGCTTCTCTAGGATCACGCATAATAGGCTCAATGTCCCCTATTTATGGCTAGAAACCAAATATGAGTGAGTACATCCCATGTTCCTCTTTTTGGGTCTGGATCACCTCACTCAGGATAGTGTTTTCTATTTCTGTCCATTTGCCTGCAAAATTCAGGAAGTCATTGTTTTTTACTGCTGAGTAGTACTCTAATATGTATATATTCCATACTTTCTTCATCCATTCTTCCATTGAAGGGCATCTAGGTTGTTTCCAGGTTCTGGCTATTACAAACAATGCTGCTATGAATATATACTTTTGTTGTATGATAGGGCATTTCTTGGGTATATTCCCAAGAGTGGTATTGCTGGGTCCAGGGGTAAGTGGATCCCGAAATTCCTGAGAAACTGCCACACTGTTTTCCAAAGTGGTTGCACAAGTTTGCATTCCCACCAGCAATGGATGAGTGAACCCCTTTCTCCACAACCTCTCCAGCAAAGGCTATCATTGGGGTTTTTTATTTTAGCCATTCTGACAGGTGTAAGATGGTATCTTAAAGTTGTCTTGGTTTGCATTTCCCTGATCGCTAAGGAAGTTGAGCATGACCTTAAATGTCTTTTGGCCATTCGAACTTCTGTTGAGAATTCTCTGTTCAGCTCAGTGCCCCATTTTTTAATTGGGTTGATTAGCCCTTTACGGTCTACTTTCTTGAGTTCTCTATATATTTTGGAGATCAGACCTTTGTCATTTGCGGGGTTGGTGAAGATCTTCTCCTAGTCAGTGGGTTGCCTTTTTGTCTTAGTGACAGTGTCCTTTGCTTTACAGAAGCTTCTCAGTCTCAGGAGGTCCCATTTATTCAATGATGCCCTTAATGTCTGTGCTGCTGGGGTTGTATGTAGGAAGTGTTCTCCTGTGCCCATGTATTGTAGAGTACTTCCCACTTTCTCTTCTATCAGGTTCAGTGTGTTCGGACTGATATTGAGGTCTTTAATCCATTTGGACTTGAGTTTTGAGCATGGTGATAGATATGGATCTATTTTCATTCTTCTACAGGCTGACATCCAGTTTTGCCAGCACCATTTGTTAAAAATGCTCTCTTTTTTCCATTGTATACTTTTAGCTCCTTTATCAAAAATCAGGTGTTCATAGGTTTGTGGGTTAAAGCTAGGATCTTCTATTCGATTCCATTGGTCGACTTCTCTGTTTCTATGCCAATACCAAGCTGATTTCAATACTGTAGCTCTGTAATAGAGTTTGAAGTCAGGGATGGTAATGCCCCCAGACAATCCTTTATTGTATAAGATTGTTTTGGCTATCCTGGGTTTTTTGTTTTTCCATATAAAGTTGACTATTGTCTTTTCCAGATCTGTGAAGAATTTTGATGGGATTTTGATGGGGATTACTTTGAATCTATAGATTGCTTTTGGTAGAATTGCCATTTTTACTATGTTGATGCTCCCAATCCAAGAGCAAGGGAGATCCTTCCATTTTCTGGTGTCCTCATCAATTTCTTTCTTCAAAGACTTGTCAAATAGATCTTTCACTTCCTTGGTTAGAGTTACCCCAAGATATTTTATGCTATTTCTGGCTATCGTGAAAGGTGATGCTTCTTGGATTTCCCTCTCTGCTTCCTTATCCTTTGTGTATAGGAAGGCAACTGATTTTTTGGAGTTGATCTTGTATCCTGCCACATTCCCAAAGGTGTTTATCAGCTGTAGGAGTTCTTTGGTAGAGTTTTTGGGGTCGCTTATGTATACTATCATATATTCTGCAAATAACAAAAGCTTAACTTCTTCCTTTCCAATACGAATCCCCTTGATCCCCTTATGTTGTCTTATCACTATTGCTAGAACTTCAAGCACTATATTGAAGAGGTATGGAGAGGAGTGGACATCCTTGTCATGTTCCTGATTTTAGTGGGATGGCTTTGAGTTTTTCTCCGTTTAATTTAATGTTGGCTGTCAGCTTGCTGTATATAGATTTTATTATATTTAGGTATGATCCTTTTATCCCTAATCTCTCCAAGACCTTCATCATAAAGGGGTGTTGAATTTTGTCGAATGCTTTTTCAGCATCTAATGAAATGATCATATGGTTTTTTTCTTTCAGTTTATTTATATGGTGGATTACATTGATAGATTTGCGTATGTTGAACCAGCCCTGCATCTCTGGGATGAAGCCTACTTGATCATAATGAATAATTTTTCTGATGTGTCCTTGGATTCGGTTTGCCAGTATTTTATTGAGGATTTTTGCATCAATGTTCATGAATGAGATAGGCCTGTAATTCTCTTTCTTGGTTGGGTTTTTGTGTGGTTTTGGTATCAGGGTAACTGTAGCTTCATAAAAGGAATTTGGCAATGACTCTTCTGTTTCTATATTGTGAAATACTTTAAGAAGTATAGGTATTAGCTCTTCTTGGAAGGTCTGGTAGAATTCTGCATTGAAACCATCTGGTCCTGGGATTTTTTTGGAAGGGAGATTTTTGATAACCATTTCTAATTCTTCGCGACTAACCGGTCTATTTAGCTCGTTCACCTGTTCTTGGTTTAGCTTTGGTATATGGTACTTATCCAAAAAAATGTCCATTTCTTTTGCATTTTCCAGTTTTGTGGCATACAGGCTTTTGTAGTAAGATCTAATGATTCTCTGAATTTCCTCTGTGTCTGTGGTTATGTCCCCCTTTTCATTTCTGATCTTATTTATTTGCGTGTTCTCTCTCTGTCGTTTAATTAGTTTAGATAGGGGTTTGTTGATCTTGTTGATTTTCTCCAAGAACCAACTTTTTGTTTCATTGATTCTTTGGATTGTTTTCTGTGTTTCTATTTTGTTGATTTCCGCCCTCAGTTTGATTATTTCCAGTCTTCTACTCCTGCTGGGTGCTTCTGCTTCTTTTTTTTCTAGAGTTTTCAGGTGTGCTGTTAAGTCCCCAATGTATGTTTTCTCCGTTTTCTTTAAGTGGGCACTTAGTGCTATGAACTTTCCTCTGAGCACTGTTTTCATCGTGTCCCATAGGTTTGAGTATGTTGTCTCTTTATTTTCATTAAATTCAAGAAAGACTTTAATTTCTTTCTTAATTTCTTCCTTGACCCAGGTGTGGTTCAGTAGTTGACTGTTCAGTTTCCATGAGTTTGTCGGCTTTTGGGGGGTAGCATTGTTGTTGCCTTCTAACTTTAATCCGTGGTGACCTGATAAGACACAGGAGGACACTGATATTTTTTTGTATCTGTGGAGGTTTCCTTTGTTACCGAGTATGTGGTCAATTTTTGAGAAGGTTCCATGAGCTGCAGAGAAGAAGGTATATTCTTTCCTATTTGGGTGGAGTGTTCTATAGATGTCTGTTAAGTCCATTTGCTTCATTACCTCCAACAATTCTCTTAAGTCTCTATTAGGTTTCTGTCTGATTGACCTGTCCATTGGTGAGAGAGGTGTGTTGAAGTCTCCTACTACTAGTGTGTGTGGTTTGATGTCTGCCATGAGTTTTAGTAATATTTCTTTTACATAAGTGGGTGCTTTTATAATATGGGCGTAGATATTCAGGATTGAGACTTCAACCTGATGAATTGTTCCTGTTATGAGTATAAAGTGTCCATCTCGATGTCTTCTGATTGATTTTAGTTTGAAGTCTGTTTTGTTAGAAATTAGTATGGCCACACCTGCTTTTTTCTTAGGACCATTTGCCTGAAAAACCTTTTCCCAACCCTTTACTCTGAGTAGATGCCTGTCTTTGTGGTTGAGATGTGTTTCTTGCAAACAGCAGAATGTTGGATCCTGTTTTCGTGTCCAATCTTTTAGTCTGTGTCTTTTTATAGGTGAATTGAGACCATTAATATTAAGTGATATTAATGACCACTGGTTGATTACTCTGGTTATTCCTATTGTTTTTTGTAGTAGAGTTTGTGTGTCTCCCTTCTTTGAGTCATGCTGGTGAAGGGTCGCTAGATGCCTGAGTTATTGTAGGCAGTGTTGGCTATGTTGGATTCCTTGGGTTGTGATTTTCTTTCTATTACTTTCTGTAGGGCTGGATTTGTGGCTATGTATTGTTTAAATTTGTTCTTATCCTAGAATGTCTTGTTTTCTCCATTGATAGTGAACGATAGCTTGGCTGGGTATAGTAGTTTGGGTTTGTATCCATGGTCTCTTAGTTTCTGCAGTACCTCTATCCAGGACATTCTGGCTTTCATGGTTTCCATAGAGAAGTCAGGTGTAAGTCTGATCGGTTTACCTTTATAAGTAACTTGCCCTTTTTCCTTTGCAGCTCTTAATATTCTTTCTTTAATCTGTATATTTTGTGTTTTGATTATAATATGGCAAGGGGATGTTTTTCTTTGATCCAGTCTGTTTGGTGTTCTGTATGCTTCTTGAATATTCAAAGGAATATCTTTCTTTATGTTGGGAAAGTTTTCTTCTATAATTTTGTTAAAAATATTTTCTGGACCTTTGAGTTGTGACTCTTCTCCTTCTTGTATCCCTATTATTCTTAGGTTTGGTCTTTTTATTGTGTCCCATATTTCCTGAATGTTTTGTGATGAAACTTTGTTGGTTTTGCTGTTTTCTTTGATCAGTGTGTTTATTTTCTCTATGTTGTCTTCAGAATCTGAGATTCTTTCTTCTATATCTTGTAGTCTGTTGATTATGCTTGTTTCTGTAGCCTTCAGTGTACACAGTGCTGAGCATGTTCTCCTCCAGCTGTGTGTGTGGTGTTCAGTGTACACAGAGATGAGCATGCTCTCCTGCAGCTGTGTGTGTGGTGTTCAGTGTACACAGTGCTGAGCATGCTCTCCTGCAGCTGTGTGTGTAGCCTTCAGTGTACACAGAGATGAGCATGCTCTCCTGCAGCTGGGTGTGTGGTGTTCAGTGTACACAGAGATGAGCATGCTCTCCTGCAGCTGTGTGTGTGGTGTTCAGTGTACACAGTGCTGAGCATGCTCTCCTGCAGCTGTGTGTGTAGCCTTCAGTGTACACAGAGATGAGCATGCTCTCCTGCAGCTGGGTGTGTGGTGTTCAGTATACACAGAGATGAGCATGCTCTCCTGCAGCTGGGTGTGTGGTGTTCAGTGTACACAGAGATGAGCATGCTCTCCTGAAGCTGTGTGTGTGTGCACAGAGAAGAAAGATATGCCTCAGAGTGATATGTGCTCAGCAACTTGGGGGTGACCGGCTCATAAATCCTCATAGCTTTACTCTTTCTGGCCATTGTTTTCCTGAAGTCTTTCCCCAGTGACATTTCAGTAGAAGCCAGGCAGCCACCTGCTTTAGGCTCTGCATGGGGTTAATGTCCTGAGTCTAGGACTTGCTTATGAACTTAAGCATAGTCCTGTGAATGCCACATTTATTTATTGTTGATGAAAGGAGATGATTTTATCATTATTTGACTGTGGCAGTTGGCAGTATATTCCAATTCCTTACAGTGATGTTGTGACCAGAAACTGGAGACAGATGCCGGAACTTTATCCAGTAGGCCACAGTACATGGCGATCCACAGATTAATGGAGATTGGTTAATTTAAGATATGGGTTAGCCAGAAATGTGCTTAACCTATTGGCCAAACAGTATTGTGAATAATATAGTTTTTGTGTGATTATTTTGGGTCTGAGCAGCCAGGAACAGAGCGGCCTCCCACTACAGTGGTGTGCATCTGTCACTTGTCATCTTGTCAGCACTGGGGCAAGGGGGTGTGGGGTAGCAGAGAATGTGTAGGCAGGTTCATCCAGGCTCTGTGGACAGCAACCACAGCAAGTTACAGGTTCAGTGAGAGATGGTTATTATGGAGGCCATACAACATGCATGCTAACCCACAGACAGACAGACAGATACACACAGTGCTCCAAGCCTACTCTTAGACTTTCCTCATTCTAAAGGGACACTGAAGGTGAAGAGAGGACAACCCTAAAGGTTCACCTCTGGCAAAATTTGACGCCTATTTGCAGAAAGATGGTCTGACCAAGGGTGAGATGGCGTTTCCTCCCCAGTAGCCCTGGTAGGGCCACAACAGTCCCTCTAAAGTCCATTAGGACTGAAGACTGGAACTGGGAAAGATGTTTCCCAGTCAAACTGGGCTGGAGTGTGGGCCCAGAGCCAGCTCAGGCTTTCTGGGACTAGATCACAGAGACTCATTATCTGCCCTGCCTGAGGTTGTGAGGGCCACTTTTCAGGAGAGCAAGCTCACAGGCCTTGCTCCCTCACCCCAATTAACAGGTACTGGAGCCCCAAGAAATACTGATAGTTTGGTGATCGGTTAAACAGCACAAACCAAACAATGGAGAGGCAAGGGACTCCCAATGCTATCTGCAAGAATATAAAACAAAGCAAAACAAACAAACAGAAAACAAAGGCAGTTGCTCAACTCCAAACTAGAAGAACAGGCCTTCTGAACCCAGATCTGTGCAGGTGCTAAACAAAAACAAGAATAATCGTACGCCTTTAATCCCAGCACTTGGGAAGCAGAGGCAGGCGGATCTCTGTGAGTTCGAGATCAGCCTGATCTACAAGAGCTAGTTCCAGGACAGGCTCCAAAACCACAGAGAAACCCTGTCTCGAAAAACCAAAAAAAAAAAAAAAAGAAAAGGAAAAAAAAGAAAAGAATAATCAAGAATAATCAAGACAGCATGCATTCTAAGTTGCATACAAATGATTTTTATAAGTAAAGGTCTGCAAAGAACAAATAGCATCCTGCTCTTAGTGGGTAAAAAGACCCAATTTGCTTTCAGCATGAAATGACAGGCCCCTGGGACTTAAGACAGCATCACCCTGCAGGGGCCGTTCTCCTCTTTTCAGCACTTGCAGTTTTTGCTCATTTCTTGGAGGGTCCTGTTTGTCCCCAAGGAGGTCAGCAGGGCTGGTTATTTTCTAGAACATGTGTGCGAAATCCACCTCATTCAAATTTGAGCATCTCTGCCTGGTATTTTGAGTTCCCCTCATGGTGTTGAGGTTGACTTTTTTAAGTGTTGCCTAGTTTCTGATTTGTGACCAGGTTCCCTGATGCTGGGGGCAACTGTTTTGGTTGCCTGGGATTGTGGATAAACCAGAGGCTCCATCTTTGAGCATAAAGGTCCCCAGGTGCTAGTGGGAGGGCCTCAACAGAGAGCACACAGGGTGCACACAGGGCTCCTTCCCTTGCCTTGGGTTGCCGCTCAGGAGTCGTTCCTGCATGAGGCCTCTGTGCCCATCTAGGTAGACTAACCAGGATCCTGCCTCTTGCAAGCCCTCCCAAGTTCTGCCCCCTGTGCCCATACCAGCGCCATGCTGGATGCCCAAGTCTGCTTTCCAGGGCCTTTAGCAACTAAGCAGGGCATCAAGGCAGGGAGAAAGGGACAGCAGAGTGACCTTTGAAGGGAACCAGCTTGAGAAAGCAGGACAGGACAGCACAGACGCATGGTGAGAAGAGGCAGAATAACCCCCACCCCGCACCGAAGCCCCAAGGACACGTGCTAGCAGGTAACCTGGCACCCAGGGCCAGCAGCCTGGTTCCAGGCTGGGTACTGCAGAGGCGCCAGCCTCTCTGTTCCCAGGCCATCTGGACTGTGGGGGCACACATGCTCAGGACACCCTGGTCAGGATCATGCCTGTGCTCTTCCCAGCTTTGCCTGATCTTGGGCAGTAGCTAAAGTGGTATTTGGCAGGCCCTGCATAGTGGGGGCTTGGCCACAAAGACATGGTATTAACATTACCTGGCTGTAAGGAGAGTGCGCCTCTCTGCCTTTAGTGTTTCCTCCTCCCGTGGAGGATTCTGCAGGTGCTTGCTTAGGATGAGGAGACCACCTCAATAAGCAGAGAAGTGTTTTGGAGAATACTTGGGCAAAATGATTGTGGTGGCCAGAAGAGGTGGATATGATCCTTTCAGTGCTAATCCCAGGGTCAGCAGGTTTGTGGCCTGAATCCCTGCACCCTGCTGGCCTGGGTAAGGGAAGGCCCAAGAGGAGCAGGGACTCGGGATGTTTGCCTGAAGTTTCTGAACTGCCTGAGGTGCACCATACTGGGACAACGGTATCAGTGTCCCTCAGCTACCAGCTATATTAATGTCATTACCTAATTGTCTTTGTAACAATTGCTCCTTACTCTATCATGGAGAATTTCTTTAAACTAGTGGTTCCTTAACTGATAGCCTCCACATGGATTTCTGCCTGTGCTAATCCTGCTGCTAGCTAATCATGGGGCCTCTTGAGGTGTAGCTGGGGTGGGGATGGGGTCTGCCATAGAGAGAGGTCCTAGGTGATAAAAAAGTCTGAAGCTTTGGTTGTTTAAAATCAAGATTGTAACTAGAATAAAAACGTCCTCCTGCGTTTTGGAGGTAGTGGTTTGATCACTGCCTTCACCCATGTGCAGAGGAGCAGGTCTGATGAAGAAAGCCATCAGACCCTTGTTCTTTCTCTCCTTTCTTTTTTCTTTCCCTTTTACTTTTCATTTTCTGAGCCTTGTGTGGAAGTAATTTTACTTTCTGTGTGAAACAATACTCCCTCTATAGACAGTGTAGGTGATGTGTCTCTATTCTCTGGATTGCTTGCTAGTTAAGTTCCGACAAAGATGCTTATCAGGGTGGGTCACATCTAAATTCTGCGTGGTCATGAATTGTGAGGGAACATTTACCTTTAATACATAAATGACTAGGTGAGGTGGAGGAAGCCAGGGCACTCATATTGAACAAGATGTCACCTAGTCAGTGCAGAGATTCTGTGGACCGAGTCAGGTGGGGCCATCCCTGAACATGGAGTCTAAGTAAGGAGTAGGCTGAGTGAGGCCTGAGTCTTAGTGATGGGCTGAGCAGGAATGTGCGTGCTCCCAATTCCATAGGTTTCCTTATCTGTAAGGGGAAAATAACTAGGCCAGCGAGAGCAACTATGACTTTCTCTGGATGTCCAGGAATGTCGCTAGCTTGGGCGATGGACAACCTAACCAAGGACAAGAATCAGGCAATAGAGCAAGACTGGCAGGTTTGGAAGGTTCCTATTTGCAACAACGGTGCTGTATTGCCAACTGTCAATGTTGTGTGAGGTAGGGAGTTCACAGAACAATGGCTGTAAAAGGCCACTAAGTACCACAGGAGATTGACTTTTTCATCAAGACAGTACAAGCCAGACTGAGTGGCGGGAGTCAGAGCAGGGCAGGGGTATGGCAGTTGGTCTGCAGTTTGCCACTTTCAGAGTTGATTGGCGATGCCTGCGAGCACGTACTCCATGGTCTGCTGAGCAATGAGCATGAGGCTTGGGTATACAGAAACCATAAATCTTCACCGTGTAAGCTAAATGCTCAGTGTTCTTTCTCTAGTGTGGGCCGCACACTGAATAGAGTGAGTACACATGAGCACAGGGCTCTGTGGATCCCAACCTTATCTCTGGACAAGGTAAGATTGTAGCAGCAGTGGTTTGCACTATGTGAGGTCCTGTAAACTGTCTTAGTGTACTTGCTCCTCCTACCTTTTCCATTTTGCTTTGACAGGCTATCCCTGAAATGAATTCTTAGGGCACAGAGGAGAGTCTTACATTAACGAGCCTGTTCTTTTTCTTCTTCATCATAATAAAGAACTGTCTTCTGCTGTGGTTCAGAATTCAGGACCTCCAGGGACCCCTATGCTTAATCCTTCCTATAGGTCCCTAGTGAAAGTAGGCAGCTATCTTTTTGTTGATGTTGTTTGTTTGTTTCTCCATCCTGAGTTTCTCTTAGTAGCCTGGAACTTGATCTATAGAGCAGGCTGGCCTCAAACTGGCAGAGATCAATCTGCCTCTGCCTCCCAACCGCTGGGGTTAAAGGTGTGTAGAAGGCAGCTATCTTTATACTGAGAGGCTGCACCCCATGTTCAACTATAGATTGAAAATGGTCCAGAAAGGAAATTGCCTAAAGTTTCAAATCAAAATGTAAGCTTGTAATATGGGAGTGCCAGGTGTCTCATGGTCCCTGTAGACGAGGGGTTGTGTGGGCTGTGCGGCACGGGCTTGTGTGGGCCATTTGGATGAAGAGGTCCTGGGGGTTCCGTGTTACTGGAGGCAATGTCGGGATGATTGCTCTTACCTGGGAAGAACAGAGCAGGTCAGCATATTTAGTTCTCTTCTCTGAGAGAATTACCACTCTTTTGATTTTGGTGTCCTGTGGGTCCGGGAATAAACTGTGGGTGGCCCTGGGCAGAGTGATGGAGCGGGGGGGGGGGGGTGCTGCCGACATTGTGAGTGCATTACCTCCTCACCTGCCATCTTGTTTTTTAAAACCAGAGTCTGCCAAGAAGCAGGTGGGAATCAGTTTAGTGAGTAACCCCAATAATTCTTTGGGGGTGGGTGTTTAGAGACAGGGATTCTCTGTATAGGCCTGGCTGCCACCTGCCTCTACTTTCCAAGTGCTGGGACTAAATTTATCACCATGCATAGTTCTGACAATTCTTAAGGGCATCATTGGTGCAGTTTGAATTTTAGGGCATCCTGTGGACAGTTAGATGGGTGGAGATTAAGAAAGGAATTTCAGCTTGTTTCCCTGGATTTTCACACTGCTTTTGGGGAGTAGGGGATGTTGGGGTTGTTCTCTGAGCTTTCTAAAGCACTTGGTGCTCATTCCACTCTAGACATATTTCATATCCCTCGGAACACTGTGTAAGTTGTCCCTATTCAGGCCCACCGTGTCCCCTGAAGTCCCCCAGATAGTCTCTTTTCCTGAACAACTTGGCTTAATTGAAAATGTCCTGGACATTACTCCATGAACTTTAGAAATTCTTTTTCTTGTGTAAGTGGCCAGAAGAACAGGAATCTAAGGTATATGGTTATTTCTATAGCCCCACGTTTCCAGTTTGTGTGTGTACATGTGTGTGCTTGCCCATGTAAGCATATGTCGAGGCTACACTGCAATTTTTGAGGCATATTCTCTCACTGACCTGGAGCTGATCTTTTCAGCTGGATTGGGGACAGTAAGCACCCTGGGTTCTGCCTAGCCCTCTGCCAGTGCTAGCCTTGATGACTCCCACAACATCTAGGTTCTGTGTGGATGCTGGAGGTCCAAAATTAAGTCCTCATATTTCGTGTGCAACTCTTTACCCACAGATCCATCTCCCATCCCCCAGTTTTCAGTATTAGGCGTGCTAAAAGGCGGGTCATTCTGACTTTAATACCATGACTGTTGTACTAGTAGGGTTAAGTTTTGGTTCCCTCTGCAAAAAAGGAAGTTACACTGCAGTCCTGACTAATGTTTCTTCAATTGTGAGCTTCTTTAAATGTCATATTGAGGCATGGTTTGTATCTTGGTGTTTCAGACTTTGGGGCATTTTCAGAGACTGCTGGGTGAATTGGAAGCACCTGTGCTAAACAAGTTTGGATATTGGTTCTTGATTAAGGGATATGATTTAGAAAGTAATTTTGAGTTTTGTCTGCTAAATAATTCCCTAGGGCTAATTCTTCCAGAAAACAAGTTGTTACCACAGTTAACAGAATGCGACATTACAAGAATGTACCTGAATTCTCCTCCGTGATGTTGAGGGCCTCGATGTTGGCAGAAGCTAGCAGGAGAGGCAATGAAGCTGAAAAGCAGTAAACATGGCCAGACCCACTAAGGAGAAACCAAAGAAACAGATCTTCTCTCTCTGGAAAGACATTTGGGAGATACCACATCTCCACAGGCATCTGAAGGCAGGCACACTGAGTGTACCAGGAGGGCAGCTGAGGGACAGTGTAACAAACCCAGGGTGCTGTCTTAGAGATAGGGGCCATATGTGTCTGTAAACACTTTGAACTATGCTTTAAAAACAGGCTTTTAAGTAAAAACAGTGTGGTAAATTATGAGTTAAAGTCTCTATAAAACTTGTACTGGAAGTGGGGCTGTGGTGGTACCTGCCATTAATGCCAGCACTCGGGAGGCAGAGACAGGTAGAACTCTGTGAGTTCCGGATCAGCCTGGTCTACAAGAGCTAGTTCCAGGACAGGATACAAAACTACAGCATAACCCAGGAAAAACAAACAGACAAACAAACAAACAAAAAAAAACCCTTGTACTGGAAACATCGTTCTGCAGTGACAGCGGGGACAATTGTATGTGACTGCTTCATCTCTAGAAGCATGACGTGATGGTCAACCACGAAAGACCTGGTGCAGCAGAAGCCCCTGACAGATGCAAGAGCCTTCTCCATGTTAGCACTGATCAGGTCCCCATCATCAATATGCCAGGAAAAACAGAGCAATTCCCCATCAAGCCCTCTGCAGATGGAGGTTTCCCTCAGTTCACTTCCATGCCATCCTTACATTCACTACGTCCCCACCCACACCCATTTACTGATGTCAGCTGTCAGCTAACTGCATGCAGGGTTACTCTGTCCTCTGCTTTGGGGCAGTGCATTGCTGGGGTGAAGATAACTAAGGGGGCTTTGCATTTTATCATCAACTGGGTGATACATGTACCAAATCTCATCACGTACATTTATAGAAAAGACACCCTATAACTCTACCCCATGGAGGTCAGCAGGGTGGCTGTCACCAGGCTGAGGCACCAGGAGCACAGCCCAGGGCACTAGGTCTCTGTGGCTCCATTTCCCTTTGGTGAAAAGAAAGGGGTCAATGTTATCCCAACTGTTTAAGCTTTAGTTGTTTTGCTGAAGCCATTCTCAGCAGTGTTTTTGACAGCAAACATGTGCGTAGGTGTCAATTTTATATGTTTATGTTAGAGATGTGCACATACACATACTGCCACCTACACAAACACACACACACATATATGGCACAGTTGTACATATGTACCACCACAGATTATAAGTACAAATTTAAATGCTAAAAAAGTCTTCAGAAGGACTAAGGGAACTATTTTTGTTGCTGTTAGTGTGGGGGATATTTTTATGGAGTTCCTGAAGGCTTCAGTTTCCCAACTGCTGTAATTACAGGCATGTGCCACCATGTCCAGCTCCTAAGGGAATTCTTAGTGACCTTAGTAATACAATACAAAACTAGTTGCTTCTAGAGGAGACAAGAAAAGTCAAGTTCAACACCCACCCCAATCCCAGGTAAAAAAAAAAAAAAAAATTCCAGAGGGAAGACAAGGTCCCTGATTGGGCTGCCCAGATCCACCCAGACATCAAGGCCTCAGGAGCCTCGGATTCTATAAAGGTTCCTTCTCATGACTTTGACAGGCTTCCTACAGGGGAGAGCTTTGCCCCCTCCCCCCAGAGATAACATATGCTCATCCCATAATGCTCCCTGACTCCTCACCCGTGCTCCCCAAGGATTCCAAACAAAAGGCTTTCCTCCAGAGAGAGTCTTGCTTTAGATTTGCATTTTAACTTAACCTAGGCATTAAATAAAACAGTTCTTGATACCATCAACATTAACAGCATACAGGTCTTTTGTAGAAGAAAATTAAACTTGTAAAAGTACTGATAGTTGCCAATCAATATCTACGAATACTGAATATTCAAATTTACCTACTTGTTAAAATCTATGACCCGAAAATTAATACCCACAAATCCATCATGCAGAAGGCTCATGTGTGTGGTGAAGAAATGAGCGAGCTACTTGCCAGTGAGTGCTCGCCATGGAAGACAGAGGTCACTGTCCTCTGAAGAAGGGTGCATTTCACATCACTGTGCCATCACTAGAGATTCTGCTGCTCACATTGTCCCTGCTAATCAGCTTTCAAGTATTCTCAGAGGCAGAAAGGTTGAGAAATGCATTCTGGGAAAACAGACATTGGAGAAACTTCCTTCAGCATGAGTTAGAGAGCTGTGGGCAGGAGTCCAGTGTGGATGAATCAACAGCCTGTATTAGAGAAGGTGTCTTTAAACAGAACCACACACAAACCAGCTGTGTCCTGACTACAGCTCACAGGAGCCCAGTAGCAATGGCTCACCCTTAGGTCCCCATGCCGTTGTGTGAGCTACCTTTCCAGAATGTAAGTACACTGAATAATGAGAACCAACTGTCCTTTCGATCTCTGAAATGGCCCACATTAGTAACAGGCAGCACAGGACCTAGTTTTCAGAAGGGCAATGTTAAGACATTTATGTGTGCAGACGTACAGCTTCTCGGTCAAATCCCTGTCTGACTACACATAAAACTTCCTAGGAAGTATAGCATTTTTTTTTCTCAGTAGTTATTTTACTTTGGATTTGCAGAAATGTTTGAATGTAAAACAGTTTTATTTTATTTATTATTGTGGCTCATTATTCTGTTTTCCTCTTACTTTTATTTATTAATTTACGTTATAAGAGAGGGATCTCAGTGGGACAGGTTAGCCTAACACTTTCATGCTGAACCAGGTAAAAGTGTTGATCCTCCCTTTTGAGTTTACTCAGTGCTAGGACTCAGGTATTGTGGGCGGGCAGTAGCATGGATGGCTTCTTCTTTTCTGTCGTTGGCCGTAGAAGAAAATCTTTACCTTCTAGTGTTTGAGATGTGTACTTATCTGTATTTTGTTCTCAGAATCTTCTTATTGAAAACAGGAAAGAGGAGTTGGGGTGATCAAGATACATTGTAGACATGTATGAGAAAAAAATATTATTATACTATCATTTTGTTTTTCTAGTCAGGGTTTCTCTGTGTAGCCATGGATGTCTCTCTGTGGACCATGCTGGTCTTGAACTCACAGAGATCCACCTGTCTCTCCCTCTTGAGTGCTGGAATTAAAGATGTGTGCCACCACCGCCTGGCGGTAGACATGTATGAATTCATTAAAGAATAAATAAAAACATTGTTAAAAAGTTTACCAACAATGCATTAGAAAATGATAGATGCATGTTTGCATGCATTTTCCCCAATGTGTAATGAATTTAATCACATATAATTTGCACACTATCACTGCACAACCAAATGAAGGCACAGCCTTGTGAGCATCTGAACTTTAAAATGATGAGAAACAACTGGGCTGCTCTGTCTTCCTGATTCTTTCATATTTTTGTGGTATTAGAGTCACATTTGAACTATTAGAAGTTCAGTACCAAGCTCTCCCTCCTGCTGCAACCACAGAAATGGACAGAATAGGGACACATTTGTAAGAGCCACTCTTTAACTACGACAGGTTCAGTAACTAGTCTGTCCTCAACTATAACCACAAGCTTTATTTGTCTGAACAAAAGCTTAAATATCACACAACATGCTCCCTTTCCTCTTTTTTCTAATGACAGTGTATGCTCTGTGCAATTGTATGTGAAGTATATAGTTTTCCTTTTGATTTTAGAGGGGTTACACTTCAGAGCTTGTCTCAAGTCTTGGACTTTTGAACAGTGTTGAGACTGAGAGAGACTATGGCGACTTCTGAATCTGGAAGGAGTGCATTTTGCATTATGATGTGGTTGCAAGTTCATGTAGGAGAGGAATGTGGTCATTTGAATGAGAAGGGCCACATAGGCTCACATATTTGAAAGCTTGCTTGCCACAGATGAAACTTTGGTAGAAATTAAGAGGTGTGGACTGTCGGAGGAGATATCACTGAGGGTGGGTTGGCAGGTGGCTTTAAAATCCAGCATCATTCCCAGCTCACATATGCATGCTCATCATCTGTCTGTCTGTCTGTCCCTCTGTCTATCTGTCTTTCTTTCTGTCTGTCAGTCTCTCTGCCTGCCTCTTTCTCTCTATCTAATTATCTACCTATCTATCATCTATCTAGTTATTTATCTAATTATCTATCTATCATCTATCTATCTATATATCTATCTATATCTACCTATTTTCTCTCTTCTCCCTTTCCCTTCCATCAGCCTCATTCCTGTGGATCAGGATGTAGCTCTTGACTACCTTTCCAGAACTGTGTCTGCCGGCTACAGCCATGATCCCCAAAATGATACCCATAGATGTACTCTCTGATACGTTAAGCCCCAATAATCTGTTTTGTCTCTAACTTGACTTTGATATGGCATTCTATAGGGGTTTTTTTGTTGTTTTTTTTTTCTTGATGATCAAGACATAATGGTTTTTACCAAACGTGAAGCTCATGGTGCTGCTGGGAGTCAAACACATGTCTCTCCCTGTGCAGAATCCTCCTGCTCTCAAATCTCTACTGATGAAGGAGACCCCTGTATCAAATATGGACCACTGAGAGGATCTGTGTTTTGAGGCACTCCTGCTCTAGAAGTTGTTCATAGAACTGAACCACATAATCTGACCCTGAATGAATGAGTGATTCTTGAGAACCCGTGTGAATTCTGGAGAGATCTGAGCGTTAAATGCATCTACCATTCTTACTGCTTTTACATTGATGTTCAAGAGCATTAAAGTCCATCTGAAAAGATGATTTATGTTCATGAGGTTCAAAGGAACTCCATAGAGGAAGTTTAGCTATCAAGAAAGAATGCCAGTAACCAATCGGTGAGCTCTTCCCTGGAAAAAAACTATTTTTCCCACTCCCAATCTTCATTGGTTGCCTATAATTTTTGTTTAGTGAGGATGGCTCGTGATAGTTCCCCTGTTGATGTTGGCATGGCCATTGTTGTCCTTGTTTAGCTCATTTTCGGCAGTCAAGTTAACGAGATTCCATGCTGTAGCTTCTAACATTTCTGGGAGACACAGTCTTATAGCAACTCAATGATATTCTATCTCTTACAGTCTTTCCACCCACACTTTTGCAATGTCCCCTGACCATTAGGTGTAGTAATTCTTTTCTACTTGTATCCCATTAGAACTGGACACCACACCATGTGCCTTTCATTGGCTGTGGTTTTCTATACTTGTCTCCATACAAAACAGTCAGCACTCAAGCATACATACACAAAACATTATGCAAACTGAGCAGACTACTCCTATGTGTGTGTGTGTGTGTGTGTGTGTGTGTGTAGACACACATATGCAGCAACAATTTGTGAAAAAAGGGCCATGAGTTTGGGAGAGCTAGGCGTAGTATATGGGAGTAATTGAGGGGAGGAAAGAAAGGCAAATGTTATACTACAGTCTCAAAAAGAAAAATAAGAGCATAGATATTCATGATTTTTTCTTTAATCATATATTTACTGCTTACTCGATGGTCAAACCCCTCTTTAGTACTTAGTATGTTTGTATGTGTATTTTTATTGTGAGCATGTGCATACATGTGTAGGTGCATATGTTGGTAGGTTGAAGACAGGGGTCAACACTGGATGTCCCCTTCAGTCATTCTACACCTTGTGGATTGAGAGAAGGTGTCTCACAGAATCTGGATCTTGCTGATTGGATTGACTGGGTGCTCAATGGCCCCAGGGATCTGTCTGTCTTCGTTCTACTAGCACTTGGGTTTCAAGTGTGTTCAGTCATCCCCAGCTTTTCATATGGCTCCTGGGAAATTGAGCTTAGATCCTTAAGGTTATGGGAGAAGCACTTTAGGGTCCACATTATCATCCCTGCCAATCTAGCATTCTTCTGAGATGGGCATATGCAGTATCAAGGACTTTTGAACAGGATTAATAATATTTTAAATTCTGGGCTGCTTTCTCTCTTCCTCTCATTTCCTGATGGAAAATTTTTTGCAGACTCACAAATTTGTGAAGTCACCTCACCTGTACATGGTACGTTTGTGAGAACTGAGGAACAATGATCTTGCTGCTTAGCACCAGATTGGTGGCTAAAATATATTCTCCATCTCCCCCAGAAGACAATGACACACTACTGGAGGTGACTGGATCCACATGTCTTATGGAGTTTTTTGGGTTCCTATAGCTCATTAGTTATATTTTCAGAGTAAAGTATTCAGCTCTCATGAGTTCAAAGTTTAGATCTTGTCTACAATGAAATAAAAACATTAAAAATAAGTGTCTCTGATATCAGTTGAGTAGCTCAGAACCAGAACGAGGCAAATATGACACTTCTTCTCAATAGAGTGTGGAATACCTTCTCATGTCTAAAATTTGTGACCGTATACCATGTTCTACGAGAGATTTTTTTTCCCTTTAGAAACACAATACATACATGCCTACTTGCCCCAGAAAGAAAAATAACTAGAGACTAAATAATTATTGCACCGAAGCACAGCTTGGGGAATGAATGAGTTTTATTACTGTTGCTAACAGTAGAGGGGCAAGGGGTCACCTTTGGGACAGGAATGACATAAAGGCAGCTGCATCTCTGAAAAGCCTACCCTAGCATGGTGACAGTTCACAGCAACTGTGACCTTGAACTTCACACACCTGCAAGCAGCTTGACCTGTGCAAGTCTTTCCTTTTCAGAGCTCTGCAGGTGGGAGTTTCCTCCCCTGCAGTCCTTTACTGATCCTTCTAGAAGTCAGGGCGGGGGGGAGCTTTCCAGACATGAGGGGTCTCCTGAGCTTCCTGCCCCCCCTGATAGGATTATGACAAGTCTGAGAAAAGCTCTCTACAATAAGCAGAGATCAGCGGGGAGAGTTGATGAAAAGCCCATAGGAAACACAATGTTGATGGTATACGCACTAAATCTGTAAGTCTGAATAGAGGTCATGGATCTACAGTGGGAAACTAAATTCCCATGCTTTGCCCTAAGCAGATCACCCAGTTTGTCCATATCTAATTGTGTTGGGCTTTAGGTCAGGATCCCTGTGGTGAGGCGAGTCTCTTAGGGAAATGCCTGTGGGAACTCTGAGATGTCTGTATGCTGGGATTCTGTGCAGGGGTGGGCACAGGTCTGGAGCAGTGTCAGGTCTCCATGAGATCTCTGTACTGTCTCAGCAGACAGACACATGCTTGGGTGATTCTGAGTTAATGTAAGGCTGGGACTCTGGAAGAACTCTCTCTCTCTCTCTCTCTCTCTCTCTCTCTCTCTCTCTCTCTCGCATTCTCTGTGACAGAACTCCTGAGTCAGGTGGAAGTTTCTGCATCTTCTGGGTGGACAGCTTGTAAAATCTGCAGAGAGTTTCTGTGATGTGAGACTCTTGCTCAGGAACAGCAGGCACAACAGGCCCAGCAGGCACAGCAGGCACAGCAGGCACAGCAGACACAGCAGCCCTTCCCCTCTCACAGTAGTGAGAAGCTCTGACTTTCCAGCTAACAGAGTTCATGTGCCAGGCAGTATTTCTCACACGAGAAGTGATTTTACAACATAGGGGGTATTGATGGACACACATCCTGTTTCTCTCCCCTTTGCCTTCCTCCTGCCTGGGAATCAGGGTGCCGGGCTGCCAGCTTGAATTGTGAAACCTCCTTCATATTCAAAAAGGCATGAGGAGAACCCCTATGTCTGCAGTAGGAGCCCTCTCTTCATTGCCTTTCCCAACACCATTATGCTCTCTGTGGTGTGGACCCTTAACTCTCCTCAGAGCCTCCATCAGGCATTGTCTGCCTGCCCATGGCATGGATCTCTCCTTTAATAAACTCCATGCCCCAAGCAGTCCTTCTCAGTGTCCCTCTTGAGTCATGGGGCTGCATGAGGCCCAGATGACAATCTGCCTGCCTTCTCCCCTGGTGACTGTGTATGACGTTTCAACAGGTTTTTCCATGGTATCTCTCTGGGAGACCTCTCAATAATCTGTGTGGAACTCCAAGGAATGATGCCAGGTCTCTGGAAGTCTGCATGATCTATGTGTGTCATGAGAGGTTTGGGGGTCTTATGGTCATCTTCCTGAGGGTGCTGTGTGACGTCTGGAAGGCTGGGTGATATCTCTGTGAGGGAGTGCTGTGTGGCACCCAAATGTCACTAAGTGACATCTATACCTTAGGACTCTGAAAAGTGTTTCTGAGGTCTCCCTTAGTGTCTATATCAAAAGTCTCTTTGAAAACTTTGGCAGCTTCTGAGGTTTGTGACTTGTGCATGTTGTAAGTTGTATCAACCATCAGAGTCACGTTGGGCCTTTTTATCAGGATATACCTTTGTAGGGTATATCTGTGTGAGTGTTTCTGAGAGTTTGGGGCCTGTGTCTCTCTGTGAGGGTCTTTGTAGAGGCCTGTGTGTGGATTTCTGTGAGCATGCCTGTCAAGGGCAGGGTGGGCTTCTGGGGATCTGTATGGAGATTCCAATGACAATCTCCCTGGAAGGATCTTGATGCATCTTGTGGACTTCTCTCAGGGCCCGCACAGATCTTATTAATCACCACTGTCTCCAACTCTGTGGTGTCTGCGGACAACTCATAAAATCTGCCTGGATGTGCGGGTGGGTCTGTGAAGATGTTTGGAACTGTAGAACGTCAGCGGGAACACAGCCAGGGACTAATGTGTGTGGTTTCTGTGTTGGGGAAGTCTGTGAAAGTGTCTGTTTGCAGCTTTAGGGGTCTCTATCTGTGGATTTCTGTCAGGGATTCTGTAGCAACCTCCTTCTGTGGGGATCTTGGTGGAAGTCTCTATGGAGAGCTGTGGGATAAAGCTTTTGTACTCTGTAAAGATTTTCCACTTGTATATTGGTTTAATAAAACATTGATTGTCCAGTAGCCAGGCAGAAAGTATGGGTGGAGTAACCAGAGTAAGAATTCTGGGAAGAGGAAAGGTAGAGACACAGTCATCTCCAGAAGCAGAGGAAGCAAGATGAGAATGCCTTTTGAGAAAAGGTACCAAGCCACATAGCTAAAGATAGATAATAATTATGGGTTAATTTAAGTTGTAAGACCTAGTTAGTAATAAGCTTGAGTTACTAGTTTAGGCAGTTTATAAGCCTCTGTGTTTCTTTGGGACTGAACAAGTATACAACTGGGCAGGACAGAAAATTCTGTCTACAATGGAGATGTTTGAGGATCTCTGTGTTTTGAACCATTAAGGTCTGGGAGTAAATTTCTGGAGTCCTGGGATGTTTCTCAATGTGGACCTATATTAAGGATTTTGTAGAAATCTCTTGGGATCTATCAGTCAGAATTATTGTAGAGGTCTCTGTGAGATTCTCTAAGCCCAGAGCATATCCATTATAGCTGACAGGACTGACAGTGACAGCCCCATTCTTGCTGCCTGGTCTTTTGGCATCACCATCTCTAGCTCTTGTATTGGGAGGACACCTGGGACACACTCCCAAGTTTTTACTGGACCCAAATGTGCCTCCCGGGTTCCTGAGGGGACCCAGTAGTGCCAATCTCAAAATCCTGTTTTCACTCTGTCTTCTGAGGCAACTGTAAAGGCTGTTCTCATTGATAAGGGGTTAGGTCAGAAGAAGCCTGTGTTTCTCAAATCCACTCCTAAAAAGTTGCTGTGTATCACTGTTGACACTTGGGAAGTGATGTGAGATTTTTCTCTGTATGGTGTGATTGCTATTAATGAATAAAGAAACTGCTTTGGACCTATAGCAGGACAGATTTAGGTAGGCAGGGAAAACTAAACTGAATGCTGGCAGAAAGAAGGGTGCAGTCAGAGAGAAGCCACGTAGCAGCCCTGACGGAAATGGACACCGGAACTTTAGCCGGTAAGCCACAGCTATGTGTTCATACACAGAATATAGAAATGAGTTTAATTAATATGTAAGAGTTAGCCCATAAGAAGCTAGAGCTAATGGCCCAATCAATGATTTAATTAACAGTTTCTATGTGATCATTTTGGGGCTAAGCATCCAGGAACCTACAGGCAGCTCTCTCCGTTACAGGGAAGGAAACCAAAAGGGAAGGAGGTTCTTGATAAATCAGCAAGTAACCGAAGCAGATGTCTCTTTGGCACCAAATGGCCAATACAGAAGCAGGCTGTTGGAAAACTGAACACCTGATGAGCTGTCTGCCTCAAGGCCGAGGTCAACCACCAGAGACTGCAGAGAAAAACACCCCACGCCATTGACACGCGGAGAAAGGCTTCCTTGTGTTTCCCCATCTCTGGCAGGGTTGTTATCTGCATTGTGATTAGTGTGCTGGCCCGAGAGAGGGCCTAGCTGATTCGGCTGTAACATGTTGAGCAGAGCAGTGATGTAGTTCATGTCATACACACAGTGGTTCCAGGAACCAAATCAACTCCCCCAAACAATAGGGGGACAAGTGAAGATTAAATTATGTTTTTAAAGGATTTATTTTATTTTAAAATTGTGTCTATGTATGCATGTATCTGTGTAGAACTATGTGCACATGAGTAGAGGTGACTATGGAGGCCAGAAGAAGCCATCAGCTTCCCTGGAGCTAAAGTTTAGGTAGTTATGAACAGCTTATCTGTTCCAACGAGGTGTTGATCCTATGCACTGAACATGACTGCATCCTTGCCAAAAGACAGCTAGACGGGTGTGCTAATCTCAACACCTGGAGATTTATTCAGCGCACACACTCAGAGGTTTATATTCAGTCATCCACAGTGCAAGAGGAAACTCACAAGTTGTAGGGATGTTGTACAGATCCCCAGATCCAAGTAGCACAGAACGCTGGCCTAGACAGGCACTTTTTAAAATGAAAGAGTCACCTGTGTAACATCTGTGTTGGAACTTTCTGAAAGCCTGAAATAAATTCACAAAATCTGACTTTAAAAGGGTTTTCTCGAGGCTGGAGAGGTGGCTCAGCAGGTAAGAGCAATAACTGCTTTTCCAGAGGACCTGGGTTTAGTTCCCAGCACCCACATGGCAGCTCACAACTGCCTGTAACTCCAGTTTCAGGGGACCTGACACTCTCTCACATGTATGCATTCAGAACACCAAAGAACATAAAACTGTGCGTGTGTGTGTGTACAAATATATATATATATATATATATATATATATATATATATATATAGAGAGAGAGAGAGAGAGAGAGAGAGATACATAGATATATAGATATATAGATATGTAGATATATAGATATATAGATATATAGATATGTAGATATGTAGATATGTAGATATATAGATATATAGATATATAGATATGATGGGGAAGAGGGTCTTGTCCAGTGTGCACAAAGCCCTAGGTTCTCTCCTCAGCACTGAAAAATGTCTGCAGGAGCCTGCAGGGTGGTCCAAGCCTGTAACCCCAGCACTCAGGAGGAGGGGCCTGGCTAGATTGCTGAGCCCTGGTCTCAGTGGTAAGTAAATACCTAGAGTGTTTGAGGTCCTCAGTTCAAACTCTAGGGAAGAGCAGAGCAGAGCTCTGTAATTGAATCCACTTTCCTAAGCTGGGCTGGAGAGGAGGCTGGAGGGACAGGGACACGGACTGCTTCTCCAGTGGTGTATCTAGGAACCTTTTTGTCCAGGATACAAAAACAATCAAGTTTACTGTTTTGTAGTTAAAACGGTGCAAAGTCCTGGGACCCAGCTGACCTCCAGGGAACAGAGGCTTCAGTGTAGAGTGTTCCCGTGTCCTGTTTGGAGCTCAAGGAAGAAAGAGACTGGCTTGACATCTCTGAAAAGAACTACTACTTATCCTCATTTCCCTGACTTCTGTGGCATTGCCTGGAACATGAGGTCTCTCCAAACTCATATCTGGGTTATGTTTCTTCCATGAGGCACTGAAAGAGGAGAGCTACGTGGTCCTAACTGTCTAAGGAAGGATGAGAAGGAGGTGCCTGAGACAACAGCCTGGCTCTCTGGAAAGGCTCCTGCAGACAGCACTGTTGTCGGGCGCTGGGGCGAGGACGGACACAAACTCCTACCACCTCTCGCAGGCAGCTTTGGATCTACAAACTGACAGCTCCCGGCATTGCTGCCCTAGGAGAGAGTCACGTCTCTACTTTGTCGAGTTCTGAGCAGTGAACTCACCCAGCAGCACCTGAGACTCTCTTCCACTGGGCACCTACTGGCTCCCAACCTAAGAACTTCTGACTCGAGGTTGGCCTGATGCAGGCTGAACCTGCCTTACTCCTACTTCCTGCCCTTCCACCAACCAGGGTCCCCGATGCATAAAGCAGTGGTCCACAGCACGAAGCACCCACACATCTAAAAAACGGGCAGCCTCCACCTCCATTCCCGAAACAGATTTCCCGGTGTGCTTTTCTCTGAGCTCCACCACACCAGAGCTGGCGGCAAGAAGAGGCGACTTGAAGTCGCTGGCACTCTACCTGTCAAGCCAGTGCTTGGGCCTTGGGTTGAAGCTGTGGTCTGATGTCTGGTGTTTGTACTGACTCTGCTCTAATGCCTGATTTCCAGACATCTCAGTTACTTATAATTCCTTAGCAGAGACCCGCCACGACTACAGATAAATCCAAAACAGATTTGGGGGTCAATTTGTGGATTTAAAAAAACTGCCCAAGTACGCTTGGGTTTTGTTGAGATTTCCTATTCTAAAGTCACTTATTCTATAAAATCCCATGAAATGCTCAATTTCTGTACCCAAATTCCTACAATAGTCTCCAAAGAAGTCCAGTAATATTTAAAATTTCCCTATTCATGTATTTGCCCATATGCATTACTCAAATTTTGCGACTGCCATTCATTAATTACGTTAAAATATTGGAAAGTCAAGGGTGTGTGTATGTGTGTGTGCATTTACATACAAAGTAAATGTCAAACTAATTATATTAATTGTGTGATTATGTATTAGTAATTAGTTTCATTGTTTTTCTCATTCCTCATTGAATAATATATCAAGCCCTTGTAAATTACATAATTATGCTCTGTCAATTAGAACAATATTTTTCAGTCATGACCTTAGTCATCTTTTCCTGGAGATGTGTTCCCTCTGCAAACAGCAGAGACAGACTCTTAGGCCAATAACTCATGTTGTAGCTTCAAATAGCTTTTTATGCTTCGTGTATCTCAGTGATCTCACTGAAACTGAGCTGAAGACAGAATTAATTTATTTGTTCTAGAACTGGCTGGTCATGAATGTGGGCAGTGATTGATGTCTGTCCCCCATGCCTTTTGTAAGAGACGTGTCATCAATACTTGGGGAGCCCCTGAAGGAGAGAGTCAGGGAAAACACAGACGACCAACAACCAGGGCAGGTGAAGTCTTAAGGCCGGCCAGTGAGGTTGGCAAACTAGTACTGTCAGGGCGACCCTGAGAATCAGTCTGGCCTAAGTAAATCCCCATGGGTTTTAGCAAGCATGCTTGAGGGCAGTGTGGTGCTGGAGTTCTCCAGCACCCCCACTTGTAATATTTACTAGACAGCTGACATTACATCTCACCAAGGGTCAGCCTTGGGACTTGTGAAACTCAGAGGGCAATAAGGACAGATGGTATTCTAGTGAGCTGAGTGCCGCCTGCCTGCAGGTGGCAGAATTCACTTATATCTTTCATGTCCCAGAGGCTATCTTCACTTGGGGCTTTAATGCCCCTGGGCACCAGACTCATAGCCAAAGCTAGGTTTCAGCAAGAGCAAGCAACCCCTGTTCTTCCTTGAACACAAATGTTCTGGGTTGGGGATTCTGTTCATGGCTGGTCTTTATCACTGACCAAACCATTGTGTTTCATTAAATTCTCATTGTCAAAATGCCCCTCCCCCAGATAAGAAGAAAGACTCATATGTAATCTAAATCTTTTATTGAAAATCTGACAGTTGTTATATTATTTATGGATTAAAGATAATGTTGGATTTGTGTACGTTTTGAGACCACCTAAACATCTAAATTCTTCCATGTCCTTCATAGGGTTTTAAGAGAGGTGCTTTCTGTGGGCCAGTGGGTCAGCATCTGAGAGTTCTGCACAATATAGCTTAAACACACAAGCTCATTCCATGACACTGAAACACTCATTCCTGAAAGGGTCATCCTCAGGGATTTCATAACTGTATGAAAGTTTCAGTAACATTCCACGAACCTAGCTGGCATACTCCACTGCACGCCCAGGCTACACAAGACACGCATCGTTCTGATGTCACAAATCTTGAAACATGTGACTACTGAACACTGCAAGGAACAGACGCATCATAGTGAGTTTTCATGAACCCAGTCACAAGGGTACAGAAAATGTCACCTGTCATAGGACTCAGTTCAATCTTATGGAACCACAGCCCCATATGTAGGCTGCTGTTAACTGAAGGGTCATTGTGTGGGGCAAGACTGCACTAATTTCCCTGTGTATCTGGGGAAGATCTACTCAGAGCACCATGGAGAAAAGAATCTAAGCCCTGTTCAGAGAAAGCCTGGAATCTCAAGAGAGAAGCAAACACACAACTGACCTCATGCCCTTGGTGGCTGATGGCCTGGGAACAATTAAACTAGAATGAGGAAGAAAAACCAATTATTAGATACTAATGTGTTCACTTATTTAGTACTTACTTATGGCACTGTTTATACTGCCTACTTTCAAAACTTGACTTCGCTTGCTGCCTGGAAGAGAATGACCAGGAGAAACAGCTGAGACAAGAGGTTGTTACCTTTAATAACCGGAGGATTGCCACATATGCTTCTGTAAAACCTCACTTGCTTCTTCACTCTGCGTTGTGGTTTTGGAGTACAAAATAAGAATGCAAATTGGACTGGGCATTGACGTCTCTCAGGATCTATGCTGAGACCACATAGTCTTCCAGATCCTTCTAGTTAGTTTGTTGACTAACTAAAACTGTGAACATGACTCTTTTCTAAAATAGAGCCCTGAGGCTTTAAAAAGTTTATAATGGAACGATTCTTAGTATTACAATTTGAATATGGTTTGCTCTCTCTGAAGCTCATATTGAGCTCTTGTGTGTCATAGTGGGAGTGTTGGGAGTTGGATCTTTAAGAAGTGATTTGGGGATTGTCTGTGACAGTGAGAGGTGGAATGAAGGGTGGCTATGATCAGTGTGTGTGTGTGTGTGTGTGTGTGTGTGTGTGTGTGTGGCCACAACTGTCAAAAATAAATAAAAGACTCAAAACAGAAGTTACTGTGTAAGATCCTGTCCTGAAGACACTACACGCTTTGGTTAGAGTACCTAGAGAACTCACCCTGGAACCGACCTAGAAACTTCCTCACTGCTGGCCAGCTTCCACAGTACCAGAGATGCTGTGCAGGCTACTGGAGGAAGAAAGTTATCAACAGACTTGCCCAATCAATATGTGCCTACCAGAACAACAGTGGCAGGGATGTTACAGGAGGAAGGGTTAGACTAGAGGCTTATTCCACAAGAAGGAATTTGTGCCTGAGGCTGTAAACCTCATCAAAAGCTCATGACTGGGGAAGTCAGAGGACCTAGGGTACTTACTGCTGTTGTTTTGATAAATATACACATTGTGGAACTGCCTTTTAAATGTTTACATGTGCACCCACAGATTAATTCTGTCTTCGGCCTTGATCAGAGAAGCTTCTTTTCACAGTGGGAAGCAGTTAATGCTGAAATTCATGATTGATCAAACTGCTGAGAATAGGAAACTATTGAGGGCCTGGTGTGGTGATACACTCAGGTGGTCCAAGCACTCTGGAGGCAGAAGCAGGTGCATCCTGGGAGTTTGAGGCCAGGCTGGTCCACATAGTGAGTTCTAGAACAGCCAAAGTTGCACAACAGAGAAACCCTGTCTCAGCACCCAGCCCTTAAAGAAACTGTTGAGGGTTCATCTCTAAATGGAACATATATATCAACCAACTCTCACAAGGCTCAGGGAACCTTCCCTGAAGAAGGGTCAGAAAGAATGTGAGATCTGGGGTATGGGGAGAAATGATATAAAATGTCCCTGTCTGTTCAGGAGATAGCTGTCATTCTAACTCACAACAGTTACAACTACCTACACAACATCAAGCTGTTCACTGTCCCAGCACGGATGACAGAGAGGCTCATGAGGTTCCACTCTCAGCTGAGGAACTACTGGCAATTAATGGCTGCTGGAGGAGGGGAAGTCACTTTCCTTCGTGGTTTGGCACCTGGTGGGTTGTTATGTTCCTGTGGATGAAACCACACCCTTGTGCGTGTAGACTCAAGTATTAAATCTCTGGGCCATGAAATGTAGTAGGAGCTGTGGGCCTCTTCCCACAGCCCGGCTCATGGCTGCCTAGCTAGCTTATGCCCCGAAATAAAAACACACAAATTGTATTCTTTTAAACACTGCTTGGCCCATTTCTATTCATGTGTGTAGCACCCCAAGGTGCGCTTACTGGGAAGATTCTAGCCTACGTCCATCCTGGGTCAGAGCTTCATTGCATCTGCTCTGGAGAGGAGAGCATGGCGTCTGCTCCAGAGAGCAGAGCTGTCGAGTCTGAGCTCACTTCCTCTTCCTCCCAGCATTCTGTTCTGTTTACTCCACCCACCTATGTTTTAACCTATGAGGGCCAAGCAGTTTCTTTATTACTTAACCAATGAAATCAACAGATTGATATATGACACTCCCACATCAATGAAAGGAAAAAAAGAATGCATTCCTAGATAACAGACAATGATCTGTGTATTGTTTTCCTGTTGAGATATATGCTAACGGATGGGTTAGGATTCCTATTCCTCCTTACTAACCCTGCATGATACAAGAAAAATCTAGTCCTGATAGGAATCAGTGATGCCAACCACTTGTACTGATGCCAACCTCTCAACGATAAAGTTTTCAGATGGACAAGACATAGCTGCCATTCGCTAAGACAAAAGACTAGTATAGTATTGTGGCCAGAATCCTATTCATATGCTGTGAAAACAAATATTATGTTTTCTTAGCCATGTTCAGATTGGATTACTTTGCTCTGTAACAGGTGTTTGATTCTGAAATCTATTAACACTGTTGTCTTGTACATGTGAACTCTGGTTTTCAATGTTTTCTTTGCAACATCAATAAATGAAATAATCACAGGAGGTTTGATCTCTCCACTTGATGTGTTTCAGGTCAGTTACTCTCTGAACAAAGTTCGGTCTTAAAGAATCAATTCCAGGATCCTGACATTTGTGATAACCTGAATTACTTTAAAAGATTTTATTCTGGGTGACATAAGTCAGGCCCAGAAAGACAGATGCTACATGGTCTCTATGTAAAAGGCTAATGAACTGAACACACAGAGCCAAGGGTGTGTGCAGAAGATTGAGGTATTAATTAAATGATACAGAACTTCACCTAGTTAGAAGGGTAAGTTTTGTATATATACATTACATAACATAATGACGAATTAATAACAACTTAACATGCCTTTGAAAATTGTTAAGTGCAGTTTTTAAGTGATTCCATCAGAAAGTGTTTGATGATATGTTAAACAAGTCAATTTGCAATGTTTATACAACTATAAACATAATTTACATGAAAAATAAATAATTTGGCAACTAGGCGATAAATTCATTTATACTCTAGTTCATTTTTAAAATCTTATTTATTTTTATTCTGTGTTTGTGGGTGTTTGCTTCTTTGATCTCTGGGTACATGTAAATGTGTACAGTAACCACAGAAACAGAAGAGGACCTCAGTCCCGCATCCCCCCTGCAAAGCTGGAGATATAAATAGTTGTGAGCCAGTCAATGTGGATGTTAGAAATCAAATCCAGGCCCTTTTAAAAAGCAGCCAGTTGTAGGCAGAGATTTTTCTCAAGACATCTGGCTCCAAAATAAATGCATAGAGATTTAATATTCATTACAAATGTTTGGCAGATAACTCAGGCTTGTTACTAGCTAACTTTTACATTTTAAATTAATCTGTATTTTTTGTCTACCCTCTAGCATAAGGTGATTCTTTTTTCCAACACAGAACATTCATCTTGCTTCTTCCTGCATCTCTTGAGATTCCTCAGACTCTGTCCTTCTTCTTTCAAGCATTCTCTCTGCCCCCCAAATCCTGCATACCTATTGGCCAATCAGCTTTTTATTAGCAATGAGAGCAATATACTTTCACAGTGTACAGAAGTATTATTCCACAACATTCCCCCTTTTGTCTAAATGAAATGGAAGGTTTTAACTTTAACAAAGTAAAATTACATATAAAAACACACTTATCAAAAAAGAATTATAGCTATAATATACAGTCCATTTGTACTTGGCAAATTTAGAGAAAATATTCAATTATTTATCTTTGTGAGTCTAAAGTTTTATGCCTAATTTATCTTTTATCATAACCAAGGAAAATGCAAATATAACTATCAGCAGGCATTTCTCACTATTATGAAAAGTTTTAGGCTATTAAACATATTAAGTATCATATTCTCCAGGTCTTTGAAGTGTTTGAAGAGGATCTATTTATCTAAACATATCTGTGTATGACAATAAAACATATATATAACATGAGTATGAGTTTGACTATTATAGATAACTAATAATTATTAATCTGTATTTCTTTTTTTTTTTTTTTTGGTTTTTCGAGACAGGGTTTCTCTGTGGCTTTTGAGCCTGTCCTGGAACTAGCTCTGTAGACCAGGCTGGTCTCAAACTCAAAGAGATCTGCCTGCCTCTGCCTCCCGAGTGCTGGGATTAAAGGCGTGCACCACCATCGCCCAGCCTAATCTGTATTTCTTAATTATATGTTAAATTTTTAAATGAGATATATAAACACAATACTCCGAAGAAAAGTAGAAGCATACATACAGTATAACAAAATTAACTTTAAATTTGAATCTGTTGTCTGGGAGTTTTGGTATCTTTGGAGGAATCTTGAGGAAATTCAGGATAATTGTTAAGTCTTGACTGGAATAGTCTATGAGGCTGTATCATCTCATCCAGCAACCTTGAAGTTGTTCTAGATGCAGAACTCACAAACTGTAACAGGGATTTTGAGATTCTGGATCACCGGGGCCATCCATTTTCATTGGTTTTTAGTCCCCTTGTCTGAAATACATAAATTTTCAAATGAAACATACAAGTATGGAATATGTGGTGTGTACAGTCAGTTATAGATGAGTTTTTTTGTTTTATGTTTGAACAAGTAAAATATACATGACTTGTTTTGTAGTTTTTCTGGGTTTATTTCTTTATGTTTGTGGCCAGGATTTCAGGGAGTCTTCTCTGATCATACCTGATCCATATCAACCTGAAGTGAATCCAAACCCCCTATTTCCTGTAGAAATAAAAGCATAACTGCTTCCCCAAAGTAATATACCATTGACTTCCATTTTGAACCTAGACATTTTAAAAATACATAGCTTGGTTTAATTCAGAAGTTTTCATAATCCAAGGTCTGTAAGTAGCTGCCGTTCCTACATCAGCAATCAGAAAATTCAAAAGCAACACAGTAACATCCAGAATCCAGACTCCCTGTGTATTTTTCATCTTTGGTGGCATTTTCCTTTCTATTTTTATTCTTTAAAGACGTTATTGTTTTTAAACTATATTTTAAATGACCTGGATTGTGGTAATGACAAGAAGCTGACAAACACCATCCAAAGATCAACTTTGGAATACAAACTGATTAGGACAGTTTCAAGGCTAAGATGGTCCAGTCTTATGAACTACTCCAGTCAGGACTTCAGATAAGCCTTACACTTTCCTTTTGTACAGAGACTGTCAAAAAGTGATACAGTTAGCTCTCCCAGGACTTGATCATTTTCTCTGTTTTTTCAGAGTCCCCTAGAGACTCTATTTCTATTGTCTATTTCTATTGTCTATTTCTATTGTCCCTAGACAATAGAAAAAAATTTAGAGAACACAGTGTCCACATTACCAAGAGATGGAGTGGGTAGCTTTTCATATTTCATTGGGTTATGGATATATGTCATCATTTGGGGGGTGGTTATTAGTTGTTATTGGTAAGGGTCAGGAAAACATGGAAAAAGGAGATTACATTCAGTGATCTCATTCTGAAAAGAAAAAAAGGATATAGAAATGATATGATCAAAGGATAGTTTATTGAATCTACTTCTAAACTAAAAAAGCAGCAATCAGTCTTAAATATTTTACATTGGTATGGATTCTTGTATGGTGTTTAAGATGTTCTAATAACATGGAGTTTTTTAAATGACAATGAGATGTGTCTGCTACTGGCAGCACCAACCCATTGCAGAAAAGATGATGAGCATCAAAGAAACTCCATAAAGTTTTCTTTCTTTGTGACAAATTTAGCCACTGGACAAGAAACTGACCTTACCTCCACTCTTGACAGTATTCTGTCCAAATTGAATGAGCAGGCAGGACATAAAACAAACAAATAAAGAAACACAAAATGAACTGCTAAACTTTGCTAAGACAAAATAGGTTAGCACTTCAAAATTGCTGCTTCACAGAAAAATTCTGTCAGATATTCTAGGCCTGTAAGCTGAAGATGGATGACCCAATCTTACTTGGGTGACTCTCCAAGAAGCCAGCTCCGTTAGAATCATGTCTAAAGCACAAGGCAGTGTCAACTGAAAGAGAGTGGAGGGCCTTGATTAGGAGTGACTCACAGGGTTACTTGGTTATCACAGCCATGTTGCTGTGATGGCTGGGCAGAAGAGCCAGTTTACTTAAGTATTATAACCATCATAGCAAACATTCTGAGGGCACAGAGCTGCCCCAAAGCTAAATCTGGATTGTAGAGCCAAAGCGGTTTCTGACCTGACCATGTACATTTTCATATACAATCTATGCTGTCGTCCTGCCTACAAGTCCTTCTTTTAAAAGCTTTTAAACATGATGAAGGCATGAAAAAATGACACGGGACTCTACAAAAGCCTTCATGGAAACAACAGCCCTGTGATGTTGATTCTGGCCCACAAGAAACTTCAGAGTTTTCTGTGGGAGACCGAAAGCCCTGAGGTCGGCTTTATATGTTGCCTGCATCTCCCTTTGCTAGCCCAGAACCGTAACATGAAGGTTGTCTCACCGAACCCAAGAACAAATCATAGACTGCAGCCTCCACACTTTCAAAGGACTCCAAATGTCAGGCTGGTTTCTATCCATCAGAGCCACAGACCAGGAGAGGGTCCACCTTCCTGAACAAGACCGGAGATACTAGGTTAGCCTCCCGCCCCCCATCTCCCGCTCCGAAGCTGTGCCTCCCTGTGTGTGAACAGTACAGTGCTGGGGTGGGCTCCACAGGCAGCAAGCAGAATGCTTGCACCCAAACAGGAAGAAGCACTGAGGGCCAGGTCCAATTTAGCTTCTTTCTTCACACACTTACAAAATCCATCTGTAGGTTCTGCAGTCCCTAGAGTCGCAGACGACTCCCGCCCTTCTGCGGTCTCCAGGTCGAGCTAAGGGTTTAGAATGATAATGCTTCCATGAATGTACAAAACAGTCTGGGATTGTGCTCATAGGAAGACAAAACACTCTTTGTGTTCTTTAGACCAAGCCACCCTGTCCCACCGTGACTCTCCTAGTGTCTCATTGTTAGTAACACTCCCAGTTGCCTTTGTAGAGATATAATAACTTCCAGCTCTAAGCTGCCCACCAAGTTTTCATGATCTGCTGTGTTTACCAGCGTTTTTCCCCATCGTTGCCCCCCAGATCTACACAGACCGCAGAATGAGTGCCCTGAGAATGGATTCAGCCAGGCGCTCACATCCACCAGGCATAGCTGAGCTCCTGCGAGGTCCTTCTGGCTCTACTTGCTCAGCTCTTGGCTTTTGTTTTCTCTGCCAGGCCCTCCCATCCACAGCACCTTGCAGCTCCAGCTGCGCCTTGTGATGAGAGTGAGATGTAGGGAATGGTGTGTTTCTTTATGGGTAAGGAGAGATAAGCAAAATAAGTGTCCTTAAGAATATTTCATTTTTGAGCCGGGCGGTGGTGGCGCACGCCTTTAATCCCAGCACTTGGGAGGCAGAGGCAGGCAGATCTCTGTCAGTTCGAGACCAGCCTGGTCTACAATAGCTAGTTCCAGGACAGGCTCCAAAACCACAGAGAAACCCTGTCTTGAAAAGCCAAAAAAAAAAAAAAAATTTCATTTTCATTAAATTTAAAAATCTAATGTCAACTCAAAAGTAATTCTTGGAATCATAGTTGAAAGCCAAGACTTCTGAAAATGATTTGGTGTCAGAAGAACGTTGATTCTATTCATCTCAATTTTTAAAAAAAAGTAAGTTTAGATTGAGAGATTTTATTTACTAAAGAGAGTGTTTAGAAAAATGCACCAATGTTGCACAGAAAAAGTTTAATGGAGATGGAGGGATGGCTTAATAGTTAAGAACAAATGTTGCTGCAGGCAGTGGTGGTGCACACCTTTAATCCCAGTGCCTGGGAGGCTGAGACAGGTGGAGATCCGTGACTTTGAGGCCAGCCTGGCCTACAGAGAGAGTTCCAGGACAGCCAGAGCTACACAGAGAAACCATGTCTCTACACCACACGCACAAACAACACGTGCTCTTACAGAGGACTGAGATTCAGTGCCTAGCAATCACATTAAGCAAGTCACAAGTACCTGTAACTCCACCTTCAGCAGATCCGATGCCCTCTTCTGGTCTCAGCAACTGCACCCGCATAGTGCACATACAGGCAAATAGTTATACTCCTAAAATAAAAATAAAGCCTAAATATGATTATAAATGTATGGTTGCTTGCTTTAAATATAAGAAGAAAATAAGCTCACCACAAGGAAGTCATATCCACTAGGAAAGCAATTACATGAACAACAGATAATAACAAACATTGGTGAGGGAATCCTTTCTAATGATGAAAATGGAAATGGTGCCTTCACTGTGCACCAAAGTCTGGTTGCTCCTTAAATTTGGTTACCAAACAGTCCAGGAATGTCAGTCCTAAATACATTCCCCCAACCCCTCATGCTCATTAGGATACAAAACACTTCTTTACCAGAATCGTGAAACATCATCTCCACTGACACCCATTCCTTGGTGGACAGCTACAAGTTCTGCACTTAATACACACTGCATAGCATCTCTCAGCACATAGTGTGGCCAAGGGCTTGGTCCCGCAAGGCTGAACCTGCCTTAGAATAGATGATTTCAGGGAGTCAGAAAGGGCCATAGCGCCTGCAGGGAGTTTGGGGGAAAGTTGAGGTGTGTAGGACTCCTGTTGGTGTTGGTAACATTGTGAATGTGCCTGTTGCCACTGAATTGTATGCTTAAAGTGGTAAAACCTGGGACAGGTGAGATGTCCTGACTTCAGTCTCTGGGAATCATGTGGTCTCGGGAGAGAACAGACTTCCCAAGTTGTCCTCTGGTCTCCACATTGGCACAGTCATGTGTCCCCACACACCCATGGATAAATAAGTAAATGTCACATTTAAATAGTTTAAACTGTAAGATATATATATATATACATATATATATATATATATCTAATGATGCCCCCATTATGACATGATTTGAGGTTCAAGAGAAAGCACTACATATCAGCTTGATTACATTTATGAAAGTTTACAGTCATGGAATTCCTTTTCTAAATTAGCTTCTTTCCTTTATAAAATTGTTAAGTATATTAACCTATTTTATGCTCCATCCCTGGATTTCTTAATCAAGATTTTCTTCTGCCTCTGGAGAAAATGGGGTTTTATAAAGGAAAATCATCTAAAAATTACAAAATAAAGCCTTCAACATAGATTGAAGGGCACCAATTTTCAGTGTTAGAAACAAGGCCAATATGAGATAATTAGGGGCAATTCTCTGGAAACTTGGCACCTCTGTATGTTCACTCTGAAGACCACTAGAGGGCGATCTACACGAGGCAGAGCAACTGCACCTGCACAAAGTGAGCCCCTGCTGAATCCAAACACCCACAAGCTGTCTTTTAAGGCTAATCACTTTCCATCTCTTTAGCCTGAAGAAAATTTACATCTGAAGTAAATAAAAAGTTTCCAATCTAAGGGTGTAATAATGATCTGGGAATGTGTGTCGTAATCACCCTGATCAGAGCTCACATTGGGCAGCCTCTGTCCACAGCACTGGAAGTCAATCATTGCAACAAAGGGAAGGAGCTTTTTAGGCAGAGTTTCTGGCAGCTGCTCCCAAGCAACCATTCAGAGACTTATTATTAATTATAAATGCATGACTTGTTGGATCACACTGGTTACCAGCTAACTGCTACGTTTTAAATTAATCCATATTATCTCAGTTTTACCACGTGACTCATGGCTTGCTATCTCATTTTCTACACATCCTGCTTCCTCTACATCTGCTCGAGACTCCTCTGATGCTGCCTTTCTTCTTCCCAGCATTCTCTCTGCCCCAAAATTCCTGCCTAGACATCAATCAGCTTGATTAACAATTAGAGAGATACATATTTACAGTGTACAGAAATTGTTCCACAGAATTCCCCCTTTTTGTCTAATTAAAAAGGAGGTTTTTCCACTTTAACACAGTAAAAATTGTATAAAACAAAAAGTTACCAAGTAAGAATGATAGTTACAATATCCAGTCCATTCATATTTGGCAAAATTGGAGAAAATATTCTACTATTTATCTTATCTTTTGTGTCTAAAGTTTTCTATTATTTGATCTTTTATCATAACTAAGGAAAACTTTAATAAGTCTAACTATTTAGTCTTTAACTCCATCAAAGACCCCAGAAGGGTGAAATGTTACCTAAGAATAGAGGCATCTGGCTGCCTGGACAGCCACCCTACGCTTATCTGTAATGCTGAGGTATTCAGCTTTTGTTAAAGGCCTGGTAGATCTGACAGACATTTCTAAGAAGCAGGGCATACCTTGTCTGGGCAAAGTTTGGCAGTCCTTTTTTTTTTTTTTTTTTTTTTTTTTTTTTTTTTGCATTATGCTGTTCCAGATTGGCTAGTATATTGTCAGCAATTGAGGCAAGGATGGTTTCTTTGCCCACATGGCTAACTTTTGCCACAAAGAAAGCAAACTCCATATGGAGTTTCTTTGATGCCCATCATCCTTTTTTGAAATACATTGGATCTGCCAGGAGCAGATGTGCTTCACTGTCAAGAAATGTTTTATGCCGGGCGGTGGTGGCGCACGCCTTTAATCCCAGCACTTGGGAGGCAGAGGCAGGCGGATCTCTGTGAGTTCGAGACCAGCCTGGTCTACAAGAGCTAGTTCCAGGACAGGCTCCAAAACCACAGAGAAACCCTGTCTCGAAAAACCAAAAAAAAAAAAAAAAAGAAATGTTTTATGTCATTAAAATATTGTAAATGCCATATTCTGTAGGTCTCTGAAGAGTTTGAAAACCATCTCTCTCTCTCTCTCTCTCTCTCTCTCTCTCTATATATATATATATATATATATATCTGCTTAACTTTGAAAACACACCTAATAAGACTACAAGTTTCATTATTATAGACAACTAACTACTAACAAGTATTTCTTAGTTATACATAATATTTTAAATGAACTGTATAAGCACAATACTCAAACACAAGTAGAAACATGCATGTAATAGAAAAAATAACTTTAAATTTGTGTCAATAAATGAAAATCCATACCAATGTAAAGTATTTTGAGATTGATAGTTACTTTTTAGATTAAAGTAGATTCAGTAACCTGCCCTTTCCCCTTATCATTTGTATATCATATCCCTCTTTTTCCTTTAAGAGATCTCTGAATTTAACCATTTTGTTTAGCCTTTTTCAAAAACTAAGACCAACAACAATTTATTATCAACCCTCTTAAATGATAACAAACATCAATAACTCTTTTTGGAGAATGTGGATATTGTTTTCTCTAGCCTACATCCTGTTGTCTTGGGATGCTGGAATCGTTGGGGAATCTTAAGAAAAGTCAGGATGATTGTTTAGCCTTGGCTGGAGTCTTCTGTGAGGCTGGATCATCTCAGTCAGCAGCCTTGAAGCTTTAAAGCTGTTCTGGAAGCAGAACTCTGAGAAAACTGTAACAGAAGCTATCATTTCATTGCTAGGGGTAATATGGCAGTGCTTGCTTACCCCGCCCAGTCCAGCATGGTAGAGCTGCATATGCCACTGAGCCGCGTGCAGTGCCCCACTTCTAGGCACACAGCCAGTCCATGCCATCATCAAGCAAGCTGTCTGCTCACAAACCCCATTGAAAAGCTCTCCCTCCCAAAAGAGCCAGAGGTTGCACTGGCAGCGGAGCCCAGGATGTCTGCATTTCAAAAAGCATAGCTTTTTTTCTGCTGCTGTGGCTGGTACTGAGTCAGGAAAATCTCTCCTAAAGGAGCTGTGCATGCCACCAGCAAACAGCAAATAGCTGTATTAAACTCTGTATTTTTTAGAATCCCTTTTCAGTCTTTCTCAGGTTTTATGTGGATTTAGTTTGCTACGTGGATGCCAATCTGTAGGAGGAGGGCCCGCTTGTTCGTCCTGGCTGTCCAGAACTGAAATAATCACAGAGAAACTATATTAATTAAAACACTGTTTGGCCCATTAGTTCTAACTTCTTATTGGCTAACTCTTACAACTTAGTTTAACCCATTTCTATTAACCTGTATATTGCCACATAACTGGCATCTGTCTCAAGTGGAAGATTCATGGCATCTCTCTGAATCTGAATTCTTCCTCCAAGAATTCAGTTACATCTTCCCTGCCTACCTAAATTCTGTCATATCAACCAGCCCAAAGCAGTTTCTTTATTAACAAATGAAAGCAATGCAAAGATATATGGATCTCCTACACCAATGTTCTTTGCTTTACAGAAGCTTTTCAGGTTCAGGAGGTCCCATTTTTTTAATTGTTTCTCTCAGTCTGTGCTACTGGGGTTATATTAAGGAAGTGGTCTCCTGTGCCAGTGCATTCAAGTGTACTTCCCACTTTCTCTTCTGTAAGGTTCAGTGTGGCTGGCTTTATGTTGAGGTCTTTGATCCATTTGGACTTGAGTTTCATGCATGATGATAGATATTTTTATTCTTCTACATGTTGATATCCAGTTATTCCAGCACCATTTATTAAATATGCCTTCTTTTTGCCATTTGATATGTTTTGCTTCTTTCCCAAAAATCAAGTGTTTGCAGGAGTGTGGATTAATATCCAAGTCTTTGATTCAGTTTCCTTGGTTCGCCTCTCTGTTCTTATGCCAATGCAGGCTGTTTTCAGTACTGTATTTCTGTATTAGAGTTTGAAGTAAGGGACTGTGATACCTCCAGAAGTTCTTTATTGTACAGGATTGTTTTGGCTATCCTGGGTTTTTTCCATATGAAGTTGAGCACCATTCTTTTGAGGTCTGTGAAGAAATTTGCTGGGATTAGCAGTCATTTTCTTTTGTGTCCTGTTAGTCCAGTTTGGAGAGCATACTGTCAGCAGTTGAGGCAAGGGCAGTTTCTTGCCCAGTGGCTAACTTTTGCCACAGAGAAGGTAAGCTACATGTTGAGTCTCGTCAGTGCCCATCATCTTCTCTGAAGCATTGATGCTGCCAGGAGTAGACGTGTCTCATCATCATTTAAGGACCAATGTTACCCAAACATCTTAAATGCCATATTCTGTAGATCTCTGTAGTGTTTGAAGATGACCTCTGTACCTAAAATACTTCTCTGCTTGACCTTGAGAACATACCTAATATATAACTAAAAGTTTGATTGTAATTGGTGACTGTTTACCTGCATTTCTTCATTGTCCTAAATAGTTAGTAATAGTAACATTCAAGGACTAGAAATTTGCATTACATTGTTAAATGAGCTGTATACGTACAATAACTTGAACAAAAGTAGAAATGTATGTATAGAATGGGCTTTTTTTTAAGATTTAATTATTTATTATGTATGCAATGTTCTGCCTGCATGTATGCCTGCAGGCCAGAAGAGGGCACTAGATCTCATCACAAATGGTTGTGAGCAACCATGTGGTTGCTGGGAATTAAATTTGGGACACCTGGAAAAACATCCATTGCTCTTAACCTCTAAGCCACGTCTCTAGCCCTGTACAGTATGTTACAACAAAAATAATCTTAAATATTTATCAATATACAAAAATGCCTTAAGGAAGAGTAGAAACATATATCCAGTATGAAAAAAAAAAACCCTCAGTTTTGTATCAACATACAAAAATCCATACCAATGTAAAATCTTTAAAAATAGTAGCTGCTTTTTTGGTTTAAAAGTAGATTTAACAATCTACATTTATATCATATATTATATCACATCATCTATTTCATCCCCTTTCTTTTCAGAACAGAAACCCTGAATCTAATCTTTTTTGTTTAGCTTTTTCCTGACCATTACCAATAACAACTTGTAACCAAATCCACTAAATGATGACAAATATCCATACTTCAATGAAAGACAAAAAACTATCCACACTACCTCTTGGGAGTGAGGATATTGTATTCCTAAAATTACCTTCTGCTGTCTGGAGTGATGGCATTTTTAGGGGATCTTGAAAAAAAGAATTGGTATAATTAGCAAGCATTGGGAGAGCTAATGGTATCATTTGTTGTCAAATCTCTGTGTAATGGGAAAGTGCAAAGTTTATCCCAAGTTTTGGCTAGAGTGGTCTGCGAGGTGCCAACATCTTAGCTAGCCTACTTAAAATTGTCTGAGCAGTTTGTAGTTCAAAGCCAATCTTTGGGTGGTGTTTGTCCACTTAGTGGCAATACCATAGTTCTGGTGGAATAATCGTTGTGGGGACCCCCATCTTCCTTTTGAAGACTCTTACAAAGGCCACTGCTAGGCATGGTCTTAGTTCACTGATGAAAACTTAGACATTTAAAAAGTCATATGTAGCCCATCTCAAAGAGGTTAAAGGGCCATAATTTATTATGTACAACCAGAGTAGGAAAACTTAATTCCTAATTACACGATAGAGACTCAAACCTGAAATCATGAACAGGAAGCAAGATCCCTAAGAGCTATTGTGGAAGTATACAGCAGGTGACTATTAGTGTTCAGCAAAGCAACCCATCAGATGCCTGATTCTCTGGTGGGGAGCCCCACCTGGAAAGGAAGTGGGATCACTGACTGTGGAAACCAGTTGCTCATAAGTCACTTCATCTCTTCCCTAATAACTTCATTTCTTCCCTAATAACAGCTTTGTTTGTATTCTCACTGCTTGCTTATCTCATGAATATATTCCATCTATTGGGCACACATATAGCTGAGGATGGTCAAAAGATTATTCTTCTTGTTATGCAATTTTGTTGAATAGAAATAATACTAGGATATTTTATATTGCTCAGACTGACATAGGATTCTCAGTCATAAAGACACACAGACAGCTTAATTTGGACTTCAGAGCAGATTCAAAGCAGGCTGGTTGCTCCTGAAGACCATATCTGGTTACTCCTAGAAACAGATACAAGAGGCCATTCTCCCAGGTCAGATTCAAGGTCAGATTGTGAAGCAGATTTATTTTGCATGTACTCCCCAACCTCAAGGTTCAGCCAATTGTTTACTGTCCGGGAATTCTCATCAATTTAGAGCTACATGCAAGGCCATGGCTGCTCACTAGCTGGTCATTGTGACAGTCCTAGCCTAGGAGAAACTATGTAACTTATCTTGTGTTAGCATAAAATTGCCTAGAATTTGGCTAAGAGGGAGTAAAGAAAAAGCAGAGGAGGCAGTGGAAGCTGCAGAAGCAGCAGGAGCAGCAGCAACAATGTAGCAGAGAAAGATGGATACACATGGGGATAGAGAAAAAGAAGAATAGAGAAGAAGAACTAGGTAGTGTCGCGGCCCTCCTTGTCCAGCAAGGATGACACGACCACTGGAGCTCTTCTCACTGCAGTTTATTCCGGGACTTTATTCAAAGCAATCTTTCCCCTTCTCTTTCTCTCCTTCTCTCTCTCTCTCTCTCGGGCAAACCTCTCCCAGCCCTTAAGTAGGCCTGGGCTGCCAACCTCACATTGCCAGGTGGGCACTGCCCATAGATCCACGCATATGCAAGCAGCTGACAGTCATTGCGTGATAATAGCATAAGTCAGGCTTTAGCCATAGGAGTTGATTATCACAGAGAGCACTCGCTTTCGGGATCGTGGAGGGCGGGAGCCAGCACCATCAGGTGTGACTCCACACAGCTCTCCACATTGCCATCAGGTGTGGCTTCACGCAGCTCGCTACAAGGTAGAGGGCAGAGAGGGGAAGAACTAGGCAGAAGTTGTAAGGACTAGGAACTACAAAGGTCTAATTAGGAAGCTGAGAACACTGCGACAATGTGAAGACAGAGAGGTTCTCAGAGAGCATTATTTTAGATGAAGTAAAAGAGAAGCTATCATCAGAAAGCATCTGTGTTTCTTTATACCCCTCCCCCAGATAAAAAGTTCTAATTATTAGATAGATAAAAGTTTTTCTTAAACTATCACTGCATTCCTAGATTTTCTCACATGCCCTGTTGCTGACAGGGGCTTTACAAGATGAAGCCCTTTTCAAGAATTACTTAGTACTCTCTCTATATATAATATATATATATATATATATATTATACTCTTAGTATCATGACAAAAAGTTTTAAATATATATAATATGTAAAGTTTAAAGGGTCAAAATAAAACCAAATAACAATGAGATTAGTGGCAGTAAAATAGTCTGTTAATTTTGGTTTTTCTTCTATCCCATATCAGGTGACTCTTCTGCCATGAGCCAGAGATCTTGAATTTTCCTATAACAAGCTGCTTGGGCTTAGAGGGGAGAGTCATACTCCAACCCTGAAACCAGCTTTAATTTTTAATTGAACTGGAATTACAAAAAGGCTATTTGCATTATATGTCTGTAGAGATTAGCAGAAACAAACATTTGGAAATATTTATGAAATATTATCCTGTTGGAAATGTGATATACCAATAGGTTAATTTAGTCTTTTTCTTGGGACATTTTCTCTGAATGATTCATCCCATTTGTTCAGTGGTCTTCAGATTCCATAGCTGGATGTCTTAATTCTCCTGAAAAACCAAAAACAAAACCCTGCCCCAACCCTAACATTGGGGACGTTACATTTTGGCAACTTATATCCGATCAAATGAAAATTATTTGTTAGTCAGCTTAGATTGAATGGTCATGCTGTTTCTTGGACTATCACATCTCCTAATCCAACGACCTATCTTGTTCTTGTTTCTCCTGAAACTTTTTTTGTTTTATCTTCTAAAGCTATTCTATCATTCAGAGCACTACGGTTTTTTTTGTTGTTGTTTTTTTTTTTTTTTTTTTTCAATAAACCTTAGGTTCTTTAATTGCTCTGGGAAGGAGTTTCCCCCATGGTGACAGGGAATGACTGAATTAAATTTGGCATAAGGGCCTGCAAGAGGCCCCCACAAGGTGTTTCCCAATGGCAAAAGTCACCTTGTCTGTGCCTTGTTGATCTGCATTCATTAGTCCAATGTTGGCCTTTGACACACATTTTGCATACTCCATTAGGCAAGGGATTTCAGTTTTGATTATTCCTAGAAGAAATATTCTTTCTAGAAATGACCTGTCTACAATTCCTTTTTAGGTTATGCTGTTTGCCACAATTAAAACACCTGACATTTTGATTTTTCTCCAAGCCTCTGGAAATCACCTCTACTATCCAAGCACCATCAGGGTTATAAGATTCAATACTGCCTGTATTTTAGAACCATTGCTCTATGGGTGCTGATCTTTTCTTCTAGGCCTAATTATCTTTTTGGATTGTGAATCAGTATTTTCAAAAACCAGAGATTCAATTATTATCTGTCTAGCTTCTGAATTTGTTATCATTCCATTTATAGCTGAAGTCAATCTTTGTAAAAAATAAATAAATAAATAAATAAATAAATAAATAAATAAATAAATAAACAAACCACTGAAGGTTTCTTTTGGGCACTGCATAACTTTAGTAAATGACTCAGTTCTCTGACTTCTTCTATTTTGTCCCAAGTATTCAATGCTGTTGCATGGCATAAAGCCAAGGTGTGGTCATCATATAGAGACTGTCTTTGTACATCATCATAATCACCTTCCCCAAGAAGTTGGTCTTGGGAGATTTCAAAACCTCTAGTCCCACCTTGTTGTTCAATGGGCCTAGCGTCATCTTTCCACCAGGTCCTCCACTGCAGTTAAGGACTAGGCTCCAACACTGCTGTAACTAAGTCTTTCCAATGTTTTCAGACAATTCTATTACTGGTTGACCATGAATTGAACACCTACTTCACAAATGGTGAATGCATACCATATGAGACTACTGCTTCTTCAAATCTCCTCAAATCTAATTTTCCACAGTTCAATCAGTGTTTACATAGCCTTGGGGGTATCTGCCATGTGACAGTTCCTGTGAGGTGACTGGATAAATTAAGTTCAATTCTTTGAAAACTTTATGGTATTCCCCTTTAATTTTATAGTGTAATACTTTGGTTGGTTCACCTCTGTCTTTGTCTGAATGTCCCTTAAGGCTTGCAACTTATCAGTTAAATGACATTGTTTTCTCTAGTAAATTTTTCTAAGGCCTGCATCTTGGCACTCATATCAACCAACTTTTTTAGGAATAAAAAAGAATTTTCAAACTGATAATGTCAGAGGAAACTCCTTCATGTTCACACTGAGAAGAAGGCTCAACATTATAATGATGCCAGCTCTTCACTACTTGCGATGTAGACTCAGTGTAAAAAATTTCACTGTTGTAATGGGTTGAATGAGACCTGTCTTGATAAGCTCATGTATTAGAATTCTTTTTCCCCAGTTGGTACACCTGTTTGGAAAGGGCTAGGAGGTGGGCCTTGTTGGAGAAGGTATGTTATTGGGGATGGATTTGGTAATTTCAAAAGTTCACACCACTCCCACTGTGCCACACCCCTCTGCCTCATGATTTTGATCAGCTGTGACCTCTCAGCTACCAATTTAGCACCATGCTTGCCTGCCTGTTGCCCTGCTTCCCACTATGATGGTCACCTAAAACTGTAAGCCTCAATAAACTCCTCTAGAAGTTGACTTGGTCATGATGTCTCTTAATAGCAATAGAAAAGACACTAAGACAGTAGTTGGTCCCAGAAGTGGGAAATTGCTGCTACAGCCCTGACCATGCTGGTTTTTTAGAGGAATGTGGAAGAATTTGAGACTTTGAACTACGAAAGTGGCCAGATCCTAAAATCAAGGCTTTAAGGGAAGTCCTAGTAGGTGCTTGGAAGACAGTAGTGCTGAGACCAATGTTAACTATAGAGGCCCAGATGTTTAGCTCCAGAGGAGAATGATATTAGCAACAGGCTAGAGATATTTCTTGTGATATTTTGGCAAAAAAAAATGTGGGAACTCTCTGTCCTTGTCCAAAAAGTCTGCCTGAAGCTAAATTAGAAAGGTGTGGACTAATTTAATAGATTTTAATAGGCAAAGAAGATTTCACGACAGTTTACTACTGTCTCTGCTGTGTGGTTATTAGAGATTAGTCATTGTTATGCACATCTACAATGAAAAAAGATCAAGCAGGGCACAAGGAAATACAAGTGCACAGTTGTAGGGGACAAACAGCCCAAGAAATGCAATGGTGGAGCCTTGATTGGTGCTGAAAGAGATAAAGAATAAGGGAGTAAAGGGAGGGGTCCCCTCAGGGCAAGACCCTAGCCAGTTAATCCTGCAACTGTTAAGAGGAAAAGGCCTTAAGGAGTGTCTTGTACTTAAGAGCAACAACAAACCAAAGCTTAAGCCAATACAATTCAAGAAGAGTCCTGATTCCAAGCATCATGATAAGCAGGCAGCAGAGCTTGGCTATTAGCCATGTGGTACGGGAGTTAGAATCACGAAGGAAACATAAGTAAGGGGTTGTGGGATCATCCCTTGTGCTTAAGGAAAACTGCTGAGACCAGCATATGTCAGTGGAGGCCTAGAGAGGCCTATACGTGAAGCTATGAAGGTGAAGCCTAGAAACCTTGGATACCCCAAGATGTTGGAGATGCCAGAGCCATGGATCCCTATCAAGGAAAGCTGCTGACAGGGAGTGGAAGCATCTCAAGAGAAGGAGTGAGCTGCAGTCAACAGGCTGAGAGGACTGGAGAGCTGAAGGGCCCTTTGATATCAGACATGGGGGGGGCGAGTTTGGAGTTTGCCCTGCTGTGTTCTGGTCTTACTTTTGTCCAGTATTTCCTCACAACACCCTTTTCCTTTCTTAGAAATGGAAATATGTTTTCTGTGACATTGTATGTTGAAAGGCAATATGAGTTTTACATTATGTTAAGTTACAGTTAAGAGATTGACTTGAGTCTCAGAAGAGATTTTAGACTTTGAATAGTGTTGAGAATATGAAAGACTTTTGAACTTTGATGAAGTGAATTCTGTTTATGATATCGCTACAAGCCTATGGAGGGCCAGAGAATGGACTGTGGTGGGTGTAGGCTCATGTATTTGAGTGCTTGGTCTCCAGCTGGCAGAACTTTGGAAGAGATTAAGAGGTGGGGCCTTTTGGAGGAAGTATGTCACCTAAGGAGGCTTGGAGGTCCCAAAGCCCACAGAACATGGACAAGCCTCTCTCTGGGGGTAGGAGAGTAAGAGAAAATGGGCAAGACTTTATTTCTGATAAAGTGAGCAGATGGAATTAGAAACAGACACAAAAGTCTGTGGAGGATGGAGCCCATGTGAAGCCTAAAGGACAGAGAGTGATTGTTTGGTCAGCTCCTCCAAGCCCCTCCCCCACACTTAGGAGCCCTTTGTGACAGGGAGACAGCAGCTCTGTGATGCATGCCTGGCCCAGCTGCCAACTCCCAGAGAGAACTCTCAGAGTTCAGTTGCCTGAGAGCAGCACTGCGATTCAGATGGAGAATTTTCTCTCTCTTCTGGAAAGCGTTGATCCTTCATGGCTGACCCCCAGCTCCACCACTTGGGCAATGGACATGATCTTTGCCTTTCTGTGTGGACTGGGGCTCTTCCTCCTAATATTACCCCTCCTCCCCCTTGACTCCCCTTCACCTCGACCAGCTGAAAACACCACCACCAAGAAGGTAAGTATGCCTTAGGCCCAAAGAAAGGAAGAACAGTTTCTTTTCTCTCAAGACTTCCCTTTCCAAATCAAATTGGGAGGTGACTGACAGGGGATCTCAGCCATGAGCTGGACCCCATCCTCTTGAGAACTGGCGGGTAGGGCAGAGGGAAGGGTGGGCTACAACGTGTCTGCTCTCAGACCATCATACCTGGGAGAGGCCTTGTGACTCAGTGGTCGGGGGCGGTGTTCCTTGGTTGGTTAGGGACCTCTGAGAAAGGAAAGGTTCCAAGCAATGGTTTCTATGTCCCCCTCTAACATACATGCTTATAGGGCTGATCTAGCTGATATGAAGGGGGCAAAGACCCCTGCAGGACATCAGGAAGAGGCTGCAGGTAGTAGTTCAGAGCTGAGCCTCTGGTTCCTTAGCAGAATTTTGATCAATGATATCCATGGTAGATCTCACAGCTCCCATTTGAGTTTTCCGAGAGAAAAACAACACGTTTGCCCACATTATAGATCCATGAATGGGGCCACAGGTGCTTTCTCTCTCTGTCAGGTGGTGAAGAATGAGACCAGCAAAGTCAGGAAGAAAATCAGGACCGTAAAAGGTAGGCTACTTCCTTCCCCTAGCCAGGCGACTTCAGCCCCTCTGCCTGTGATTACACTAATGAGTTGCAGGACCCTCTAGAGGCAGCTCCTGGGCAGGAACCCAGAATTGAAGACATTTCCCAGGTTCTGTGCTCAGAATGAAGCTATGGACAGCCAGGACTGGTACTGCCTGAGGAGGGAAGGTGTGGGAGGAAGTGGGGCCATGGGATGAAGTGGCACCAGGCTCTCTGATTTGGAGGTAATCTGGTTGCTTGCCTCCGAGACATTTTCCTCTTTCAGAGCACTGGTCCTGCCCCTCCCCTGCACAGGGAGATGATGACAGCTATGGAGGTCAGTAGAAGTGGATGTGCCTGGTTCATGGCATTGTCCTACCCAACATGCACATTGCTCTCTATGCATTAGGGCACACGGCCCTGCTCATGGATGACCGAGTTCCTGTTTAACTTTTCATTTCTACAGAAGGCACAGTTCACTCAGTCTCTGGTAAGATACTGGGTCCCTCCTATACCCACCAATAACTCAGTCTCCATTTCTAGCTTACAGAGGCAGTAGGAAGAAAACTAAGGAGGACAAGGTACTGGGTTTACTTCCACACAGGTGAGCCATGTCCAGTTCTCTCTGGCTCACCCCTATTGACTGATATGTGATCACTCCTGACTATGGCATGAGTTATCCTGGAAATAGGGGCCCTCTGGATGGGTGGGATATGAGTACAGCCCTGGAGGTTAAGAGCACAATGACTTGTAAAAGAGCAGAGTGTGGAACATTTGTTGTGATGGGTTGGGATTGTCCTTCCTTATTCATCTTGCCCCACATCTTGGCCCCATGAGGTCCTGGCTGTTATCACATCTCCTGTCTCTTACAGCATGCAGGAGAGGCTTGTCAATACCAGCAGCATTTACCAGGACTTAGGACAAGATGCCTCAGGTGAAGCATTCAAACCAGATGCTGCCAAAGCCCACCTGCCAACTAGGCAGCCCACAGAGGAGTCTGTGGCCACCAATTCGTCCCTAGAGACTTCTTCTGCTCCTCGCAATGAACACCTGTTGCTTCAAGATTCTAAGCCCTTGTATCCTGTCCTGATGAAGTCTTCATCAATTGAGCCACAGTTGTCTGTGAGTGCCTCTTGGCCACCAAAGTCTTTGACAACTGGAAGACGCCATTCACCACCACAACAATGGGCACCTCCCTACCCATCTCATCCTCTGGATCCTGTGGGTTTTCTTCCACCCATGCCAGATCCCAGCATGGCAGCTCCTGAGTTTGAGTGGAAAATACTGGCGACCTCACAGAGCACACCTCTGAAAGGTTTGTCTTCTCCCATACCAACCACACCAGGGCTTAACCCCCTAAGGAGGCCTACCTCAACCACCCCAGGTCTTAAAAACTCTAGCAGGTCTACTTCAACCAGCTTAGACCTTGACCACGTAAGCAGGCCTACCTCAACCACCTCAGGCCTTGACCACTTAAGCAGGCCTACCTTTACTAACCCAGGCCTTGACCACTTAAGCAGGCCTACCTCAACCACTCCAGTCCTTGACCACATAAGAAGGCATATCTCAGAACCTTTCAGATACCAGGTAGCTTCCACAACATCATACAACTCAAACCTAACACGTGATGAGTCCTTGCAAGAGGATCTTTTGCTCACCATCCACGAGCCCTCGTTCAGGACAGGCCCCACAGACTGTATGATAGAGGCTGGGGAGCCCTCTTCCATCAACCGTGACATGCAGGATATGCTGGAAGCTCTAACAAGCAAAAGAGTCCAACTAAAATTTCGAAAGGAAAAAGAAAAAGAAAGATCTGACCTATGCTTGCTGCACTCCTGGAGAAGCAAGCAAGACGACATAACCTCACGCCTCTTCTGGAGGAAAAACTGCAAATCTGAGCAGTTTTTGGCTCAACAGATGATCTTAGGCAACCATTTAAAGGAGACATATAACCAGCTTTTCTGGGGGCACCCCATACTCCACAGTGAGTCCCTTGTCGCCACTGTCAGCATGGCAGGGGCTTCACTCCATCGCCCCTCCATCTTGTTCAATGGAAGCTCTGCTTACAGCCCCTTACAAGATCAGACAAACCACCCTTCAAAGCTCTGTTCTCCACAGCCCTTGCTTCATCACTCAGTCAAATCCCAACCTATGACTCCAAAGTTTTCCTGCTCCCGATCTCCACCAGAGGCTAGAATCCAAACCCAGGCCCGGGACCCATCCCCTCTCTCAAAGCTACCATGCGATTCAGCTCCAATTAGGGATGATGGGGCTCCTTGTCCTACACCTTCAGGAACCCATGTTATTGTCCCACCTGCTGTTGAACACCTAGAGTGCCACTTTATAAAGAAACGCCGAGAAAGTGTGAGTGATTTACCATTCATGGTCAAAAAATCATATGAAGCATTTCATCAACACACTTCCAATAGTTGGGACTCACAGGGGGAATTCATTAGTGCTGAACTCTTGCAGCAGATGGAAAAAGATTTTAAAAAGGCATTCAAGCAACAACAAGGTCAATGGCCTCACAAAGCCGAGCTATCTCTGGACCTGGATCAGACACAAGTGAATCACGGGACTTCATGCCCCTCAACACTGGCAAATGAAAGTAGTCAGCATCCACAGAGTGTCTCATCAAATGGTCCAGAGATATTCCAACCATGGAGGAACCCACACCACTATCTGACAAAATGTCTGCGAAGAGCTCTGAAAAAACCTCTCTCCAGGAGCCTAGAAGTTCTTGAGACCATCTGTGAAACCGAGGAGGAAACTTCCCACAATAGACACCCGAGAAGTGATGTGCCAAGTGTTTCCCCAGTGGGACCAGGAAAGGAAGAGCTAGACGGCACCCTGAGAAATGATGAGTGGAGACAAACAAAGGACACTTTGTTGCCCAAGCAAACCTGTTGTGAAATCTCAAAGCCAACTGTGGTAACTCAGAAAAAACCATCCTTCCATGAGTCAAACACTTGCAAGAAAACTAATAAAGAGACTTTCATCGTAGATCCGGGCATTCAGAAGGTGTTAGAAGCACATATTACAAGACGCCTGGTGAGGCACAGATGGAGGCTGCCACTCAGAGTCCTCAAGGCCAAACGTGTTCTAAACTTGAAGGCAACTACAACTTTGCCCTTTCCACAGCCCTCTAATGCCTCTCTGCCCTGGGAATCTAGAGACAACTCCATTATCCATATGGCCGGTGCCCTGGGAGAACCCTTCCAGAAGGACCCAGAAAAGGAAGGCACAAAAACTTCCACTGTGGAATCTCAATCCGCACAGAAGTGTCCTTCTGTTCTCCAGGTAGAATACGTGAGAGAGGCGGCTCCTCCTGGTACCAACTTTGGGCCACTTGAGGCCCCTACAGTCACTCAGGAGGACAATGTGACATCTGTTCGGGAGTTCAGTGTGCCTTCCCAGTCCTCAAATAGCAGGAATATCAAGGAGCTGGTGGAGACAGAGGAGGAAGAGCCCTATTACTGGATAATCCCCTTGGAAACTGTAGAGTTGAGTAATATTGAACTCAATGAATATCTGGAGACCAGCGGGACTCTATCATCCCCTTCTGAAAGCTTTTCCCAGGATTCAGAAGACTCGGGCCAGAGCACACCATACTGTTCAACTGCTGGCATTGGCCTGCAGGAGTGTGCCATTGGCGAGTACTGCCAAGACTGGGTCCCCGAGGTTCTGCTTGCTGCAGAGATCCTGGTTTCCAGGGCCTCCCAGGCCAAGTTTAAGGTTGTGTCCACTGAAATCAACTCACCCTTCAAGGACAAGTACCCTGTCCCCAAGAATTCCAAACCAGAGGAACAACAGTATAGCCACATCTCTGTTACAAATAACAAAAAAGATACTTCTAGAAATCCAAAGCAGGACATACAAGTTAAAGGTACCAAGTCTGGCCAAGGCCACAGGTCAACTAATGAAAAGTTCGGGGACAGAGTAAAAAGCTTTGTGCAGTCGATTTTTACTCCCAAATACAAAGAGAAAGAAACCTCCAAGCAAAAATGCAAGGGTTTACCACCAATGACCCAAAGTCAACCATCAGTCACAGGCAAACTCTTCATGCCTGTCGCTGAAAAAGCTGAAGGACAGAACTTCATGACTAGTGTTGGACAGAGCCTAAAGAAGAAATTGGAGGTTCACAATAGCTATGTATCCCCAAATCCTGTGGGTAGGCCTGGATCCCACCAAAGGATTCCAATAGCAGAATCAAAGAAAAACCAAGGAAACAGCACAGTTCGACAAGCAAACCACAACTTACAGAGCAAACCTGCCCGGGACAAAGGGATGCCCTGTGGAAACAAGCAGGCCCAGGTATCCAGCCCCTGTCAGCACAGAGCCCATGTTCCACAGGTCCCAAGGATGCCTGTCCACTGTCCAAGGCACTGTCTCTACCGAAATATATTACCTAGAAACCAAATGCTTTCCCCAAGGTAAAATAAACTTTTACACATTACTTCCTCTGAGTATGTTTTATCTTGAAGTTGTATCTGCATGCTAGGCCACAGAGAAATGTCTGTACCGGTCCCCCTTAGAGTACTGCTCCAGGAGAGGATGTGGCTCCCGGAAGAGGGGACAGAACAGTCTCCTAACTCCATCACAGGAGTCAGAGTCAGTTATACTGTAATTATGGAAACAAAAGTTTTTAGGGTGTGTGTGTGTGTGTGTGTGTGCGTGTGTGTGTGTGTGTGCTAAGTCAACCAAGTAAGACCCCACCCTTAGGGTCAGCTCACCATGTGTTTCTCCCTAGCTTTGTGAAGAAGATGTGGACAGAGGCACCAGAGAGCCAGACCGGTGTCTACCCAAGGCACAAAGTAGGCACAGTCATGTGGACGATAAGGGGGCACTCTTGAGTTCAAAGCAGGAGAATCATGACCTCTGGATATCCTACCAAGAAACAAATGACCTACGGATCTTAGGGACCCCCTACTCACCTCATTGGAGACTGCTAACCTTACGTTGAGTTCTCTAGACACTCCCAGATCATCCTAGATGGCAAAGCAGAGTCACCCTGTCCTATGTCTGCCCACAATGCCAACATGGTGTCCAGCATGCAAGAGACAACTTTTCATGAGGGTGGCAGCTTCAGAGTGGTTTCTGAGGCTCCAATGACCCCTGTTCATTTATTTTTCCTTCTAATCCACTGTACATACAGTAGCCATCTGACTGTGGGCACGATGAGCCCAGGGAGGTGGTAGAAAAGGTTAGAGCCAAGGCAAGAGACCACGTAATGTGAGAACACCCTAGAAGTTTGCCTGCATGTACTGCCCTTAAAGTACAGACTGCTGACATCGGGGTCTGAGGGAAGCAACTTAGCCTCAGTCCAGGCTCTTCACCATGGACTGGAGGAGCCCTTTAACTTTAAAGGACTCGAGACAAATGCTGCAAGGATGGAAGATTAGCTTCCCAACAGCACGTCTAGGAATCTGCATGTTCTTACATCTCAACTCTAGAGACGAGCTAGTGAAAGGCCAGAAATTAAGAATTCCAAATTTTCCTCACTCCCTGATGCTTTTGCATGCACATGTTGTGCCAGCATTACACCCCAGGGAAAGGAAGACACCTGAAAAGGGTTGAGGGGATGCACTGTGGTCGCACAGCAAGTCATTTTAGGCTCCAGCCCTTGCCTTCCTATGAGTCCAGCAGAACAGGCCACCTCATAGTGCTGGTTCACACAGTATCCGAGACTTTTCTAAAGTGAAGGTACTCTTTAGATCTCTGGGCCACCCAAAAAGGGTCCATTTATGCACATCATTCAACTACCTTTCCAGGTTTCTGTGCAGCAAGCTCTTTTTTTTATAGGAATCCAGTGAAGGTACCTGAACACAAGAGCAGCCAATTCCCAGGGAGGTCTCCAATGTTCCGCACAGAAGGCAGCCAGACAACATTTCCAGAAGCATCACGCATTCCCAGGTAGAAAAGTTTGTTCCAGAAGGTCACACCAAGGTAGAGTACATGGACATGGGGCCTGTTCCAGCACACTTTTCTGTGGAGGAGAGAGCCACTTGTAGGTTCCTGGATGCTTAGCCCCAAGATGATCAGATAGAAACTGTGTTAATTAAATCATTGATTGTCCCATTAGGTCTAGCTACTTATGGGCTAACTCATATATATTAATTTAACCCATTTCTATTAATCTGTGTATGACCACATAGCTGTGGCTTACCAGCTAAAGTTCCAACATCCATTTCTGGCCAGTCTACATGTCTTATCTCTGACTCCACTCATCTTTCTACCAGCATTCAGTTTAGTTTTCCACGCCTACCTAAGTTTTGCCCTACTATGGGTCCAAAGCAATTTCTTTATTCATTCATGGCACCACACCATATATAAGAAAATCTCTATCATTTCTCAAGAGTCTACAGTTATACTCAGCAGCTTTTTAGAAGTGGATATGGGAAACATAGGCCTTTTCTTACATAGCCCCTTTCAATGAGTGAAGCCTTTACAGTTGAATCAGAAGACAGAGTGAAGAAAGGACCCTGAGATTGGTACTACTGGGTCCTCTCAGGAACCCAGGATCACATTTGGGTCCAGCAAAAACTTTGGAGTTTGTCTTAGGTTTCCTCCCAATACAAGAGCTAGAGATAGTAATGCCAAGAAACGAGGCAGCAAGAATGGGGCTGTCACTGTCAGTCCTGTCAGCTATAATGGATATGCTCTGGGCTTAGAGAATCTCACAGAGACCTCAACAATAATTCTGACTGACATATCCCAAAGAGATCTCTACAAAATCCCTAATATAGGTCCACACTGAGAAACATCCCAGGACTCCAGAAATTTACTCCCAGACCTTCATGCTTCAAAACACAAAGATCCCCAAAGATCTCCATTGTAGACAGAATTTTCTGTCCTGCCCAGTTGTATAGCTGTTCAGTCCCAAAGAAACACAGAGGCTTATAAACTGTCTGGCCTATTAGCTTATTTCTAACTAGGTCTTACAACTTAACCCATACTTCTTATCTATGTTTAGCCATGTGTCTTGGTAACTTTTTTCAGTAAGGCATTCTCATCTTGCTTCCTCTGCTTCTGGAGATGACTGTGTCTCTACCTTTCCTCTTCCCAGAATTCTTACTCTGGTTACTCCACCCATACTTTCTGCCTGGCTACTGGACAATCAATGTTTTATTAAACCAATATACAAGTGGAAAATCTTTACAGAGTACAAAAGCATTATCCCACAGATCTCCATAGAGACTTCCACAAAGATCTCCACAGAAGGAGGTTGCTACAGAATCCCTGACAGAAATTCACAGATCGAGAACCCTAAAGCTGCAAACAGACACTTTCACAGACTTCCCCAACACAGAAACCACACACATTAGTCCCTGGCTGTGTTCCCGCTGACGTTCTACAGTTCCAAACATCTTCACAGACCCACCCGCACATCCAGGCAGATTTCAGGAGTTGTCAGCAGACACTGCAGAGTCGGAGACAGTGGTGATTAATAAGATCTGTGCGGGCCCTGGGGGAAGTCCACAGAGATGCATCAAGATACTTCCATGGAAATTGTCATTGGCATCTCCGTATAGATCCCCAGAAGCCCACCCAGCCATCCAATGGCATTCCCACAGAAATCCATACGCAGGGCTCTATGAATACCCTCACAGAGATACATCGGCCACAGACTCAGAAACACTAACACAGAAATACCCTACAAAGATACTGAAGCCCTGATAAAAAACCCCAAAGAAACTCTGAAAGTTGATACAATTTACAATATGTACAAGTCACAAACCTCAGAAGCTGCACAGAGTTTTCCAAGAGACTTTTGATAGAGATACTAAGGGATACCTCAGAAACTTTCTAAGGTATAGTTGTCACTCGACAACATCTGGGTGCCACATAGCACTCCCTCACAGAGATATCACCCAGCCTTCCAGACATCACACAGAATCCTCAGATGGATGACCATAAGACCCCCAGACCTCTCATAACACACAAAGGTCATGCAGACTTCCAGAGACCTGGCATCATCCTTTGGAGTTCCACACAGATTATCGAGAGGTCTCCCAGAGAGATACCATGGAAAAACCTGTTGAAACGTCATACACAGTCACCAGGGGAGAAGGCAGGCAGATTGTCATCTGGGCCCCATGCAGCCCCATGACTCAAGAGGGACACTGAGAAGGACTGCTTGGGGCATGGAGTTTATTAAAGGAGAGATCCATGCCATGGGCAGGCAGACAATGCCTGATGGAGGCTCTGAGGAGAGTTAAGGGTCCACAGCAGAGAGAGCATAGTGGTGTTGGGGGAGGGCACTGAAGAGAGGGCTCCTACTGCAGACATAGGAGTTCTCCTCATGCCTTTTTGAGTATGAAGGAGGTTTCACAATTCAAGCTTGTAGCCTGGCACCCTGATTCCCAGACAGGAGGAAGGCAAAGGGGTGAGGAACAGGATGTGTGTCCATCAATATCCCCTATGTTGTAAAATCACCTCCTGTGTGAGAAATCCTGCCTGGGACATGAACTCTGTTAGCTGGAAAGTCAGAGACAGTGTCAATATGGTGCTTCTCACTACTGTGAGAGGGGAAGGGCTGCTGTGCCTGCTGTGCCTGCTGTGGCCTGAGCAAGAATCTCACATCACAGAAACCCTCTGCAGATTTTACATGTTGTCCAGAACTGTCCACTCAGAAGATGAGAAACTTCCACCTGACTCAGGAGTTCTGTCACAGAGAATGCCAGAGAGAGAGAGAGAGAGAGAGAGAGACAGAGAGACAGAGAGACAGATAGAGAAAGAGACATAGAGAGACAGAGAGATATCTTCCCAAGTCCCAGCCTTACATTAACTCACAGTCACCCAGGCATGTCTCAGTCTTCTGAGTCAGTACAGAGATCTCATGGAGACTTGACACTGCTCCAGACCTGTGCCCACCCCTGCACAGAATCCCAGCATACAGACATCTCAGAGTTCCCACAGACATTTCCCTAAGAGACTCGCCTCACCAGAGAAATCCTGACCTAAAGCCCAACACAATTAGATATGAACAAACTGGGTTCTGTGCTTGGGGCAAAGTGTGGGAATTTAGATTCCCCCCCCCCCGTAAATCCATGACCTCTATTCAGACTTAGAGGTTTAGTGCATATACCATCAACATTGTGTTTCCTATGGGCTTTTCAACAACTTTACCTGCTGATCCCTGCTTATTATTGAGCGCTTTTCTCAGACTTGTCATAATCCTATCAGGAGGGGCAGGAAGCTCAGGAGACCCCTCATGTCTGGAAAGCCCCTCCCTGACTTCTAGAAGGATCAGTAAAGGACTGCAGGGGAGGAAATTCCCACCTGCAGAGCTCTGAAAAGGAAAGACTTGCACAGGTCAAGCTGCTTGCAGGTGTGTGAAGTTCAAGGTCACAGTTGCTGTGAACTGTCACCATGCTAGGGTAGGCTTTTCAGAGATGCAGCTGCCTTTATGTCATTCCTGTCCCAAAGGTGACCCCTTGCCCCTCTACTGTTAGCAACAGTAATAAAACTCATTCATTCCCCAAGCTGGGCTGTGGTGCAAAAATATTTTAGTCTTTGATTGGTGTCCTTTCTGGAGAAAGTAGGCATGTAAGTATTGTATCTCCAAAGGGTGGGGGGGAATCTCTCGTACAACATGGTATAGGGTCACAAATTTTAGACATGAGAAGGTATTCCACATTCTATTGAGAAGAAGTGTCTTAGTTGCCTCATTCTGGTTCTGAGCTACTCAACTGATATCAGAGACAGTTTTTTATTTTTCTTATTTCATTGTAGACAAGATCTGAACTCTGAACTCATGAGAGCTAAATACTTAACTCTGGAAGCATAATGAATGAGCTTTAGGAACCCCATAAACTCCAAAGACGAGCGGACCCAGTCACCTATGGAAGTGTGTCACCGTCTTCTGGGGAAGATGGAGAATATATTTCAGCCCCCATATCTGGTGCTAAGCAGCAAGCTCATTGTTCTGCAGTTCTGACAAAAGTATATCAACAGGTGAGGTGACTTCATGAATTTGTGAGTCTGAAAAATACATTTCCATCAGAAAATTATAGGGAGAGAGAAAGCCCAGAATTTGGAAATATTATCATCTTGTTCGGAAGTCCTTTATACTGCATATGCCCAACTCAGAAGAATGCTGGAGGGATAGGGATGATAACGTGGGCCCCAAAGTGCTTGTCACACAGGCTTGAGGATCTAAGTTCAATTTCCCAGAAGTGACATGAAACGCTGGGGCTGACTGAACATACTTGAAATCCAAGTGCTAGTGGGACAGAGAGGCAGGCAGATCCGTGGGGCCATTGACCAGCCAGTCAATCCAATCAGCAAGATGCAGATTCAGTGAAACACCCTACCTATCTCAATCCACAAGGTGTAAAATGACCCAAGAAGACACTCAGTGTTGACCCATGTCCTCAACCTCTCTACATAGGCACCTATACATATGTACATATGTCTGCAATAAAAATACACACATACACACATACAAAGTACTAAAGATGGGTAAGCAATAAATTTAGGATTAATTAAGAAATTGTGAACCTCTGTGCTCTTATTTCTTTTTCTTCTTGGTACTGTAGTGTATCATTTATTTTTCTTTCTTCCCCTCAATTACTCCTATATACTACTCCTAGCTCTCCCAAACTCCTGACCCTTTTTTCATAATTGTTGCTGCATATATGTATCTACACATATATATACAGATACGTATACAGACAGATCTCTATGTATAGTCTTCTCAGTTTGCATAATGTTCCATATATGCGTGCTTTAGGACTGACCGTTTGGTTTTATAGAAAACCACAGCCAATAAAAGAGCATGGTGTGGGGTCCAGTTCCAATGGATACATGCAGAAAAGAATTCCCACACCTAAGGATCAGGGAACATTGCAAAAATGTGGGTGGAAAGATTGTAAGAGACAGGGGATCAGGGAGTTTGCTATGAGACTGTGTCTCCTAGAAATGTCAGAAGCTAAAGCCATGCAGTCTCACTAACTTGACAGCTGAAAATGGGTTGAACAAGGACAACAATGGCCATGCCAAGGTCAACAGGAGAAATATCACAAGCTATCCTCACTAAACAATAGTTATAGGTAACTAATGACGACTGAGAGTGTGTAAAACAGTTTTTCCAGGGAAGAGTGCACGAATAGGTTACTGGCATTCTTTCTTGATGGCTAAACTTCTTCTATGGAGTTCCTTTGATCCTCATGAACACAAATCATCATTCCAGATGGACTATAATGCTCTTGGACACCAATGTAAAAGCATTAAGAATGGTGGATGCATTTAAAATTCTGAGATCTCTCCAGGATTCACAGAAGAATCAATCACTCATTCAGGGTCAGATTTTGTGCACTCTACACAGGGAGAGACACATGCTTTGACTCCCAATACCATAAGCTTCACGTTTGGTAAAACCTCTTATTCTTTAAAAGAAAAGAGAAAAAAAAGAGTTCCATGACCAAAGCATCTTATAGACAACACAGTTTATTGAGGCTTAAGGTTTTAGAGGGTACATCCATGGCTATCATGGTGGGTATCATGGCAGCAGCAGTCAGACACAGTTCTGAAATGGTAGTCAAGAGCTACATCCTGATCCACAGGCATGAGGCAGATGGAGGGGAGAGGGAGGAGAGAGAAGATAGATAGATATAGATGATAGATAGATAGATAGATAGATGATAGATAGATGATAGATAGATATACATAGATAAATAGATAGTTATATATATACACATAAATACATACATACATACATACATACATACATACATACATACATACATAGGCAGGCAGATAAGCAAGCAGATAGGCAGGCAGACAGAGAGACAAATAGACAGACAGACAGACAGTGACAGTGAAGATGCAAATGTTAACTGGTGATAATGCTGGTTTTTAAACCAACCTTAAAACCCACCCCCAGTGATATCTCCTCCAACAAGTCCACACCTCTTAATTTACCAATGTTTCACCTGTGGCAACTAACCTTTCAAATATATGAGCCTATGTGGCCCTTCTCATTCAAACGACCACATTCCTCTTCCACATGAACTTGTAACCACATCATAATGCAAAATACATTTATTCTAGTTTCAGAAGTAACCATAGTCTCTCTCAGTCTCAACACTGTTCAAAAGTCCAAGACTTGAGACAATCTCTGAAGTGTAACCCCTGTAAAATCCAAAGAAAAATTACATACTTCCACATACAATTGCACAGAGCATACATTATCATTACAAAAGGGAAGAAAGGGACCATGTTGTGTGATATTTTGCTTTTGATATAAGAAATAAAGCTTGTGGTTGTAGTGGAGGAGAGCCTAGCTACTGAACCTGTCATAGTTAAAGAGTGGCTCTTACAAACATGTCCATATTCCATGCATTTTTGTGGTTGTAGAAGAAGGGAGAGCTTGGTACTGAACTTCTAATAGTTCAAGTGTGACTCTAATACCACCAAAATATGAAAGAATTAGGAAGACAGAGCAGCCCAGCTGTTTCTCATCATTTTAAAAGTTCAATTGCTCACAAGGCTGTGCCTTCATTTGGTTGTGCAAATTATATGTGATTAAATTCCTTACAAGTTCAAAAATTGCATGCAAACATGCATTTATCATTTCCCAGTGCACTGTTGGTAAGCTCTTTAACAATGTTTTTATTTATTCTTTAATAATTTCATACATGTCTACTGCCAAGCAGTGGTGACACACACCTTTAATTCCAGCACTCAGGAGGGAGAGACAAGTCGATCTCTGATGGAGGAAGGTCATTGGTTAATTAATAAAGAAACTGCTTGGCCCTGATAGGTTAGAACATAGGTAGGCGGAGTAAACAGAGCACAATGCTGGGAGGAAGAAGTAAGTTCAGACACGATGCCGCTCTTGTCCAGGGCAGACGCGATGAAGCACCGATCCAGGATTGACGTAGGCTAGAATCTTCCCAGTAAGCACACCTTGGGGTGCTACACACATTAATAGAAATGGGTAATCAAGATGTAAGAATTAGCCATTAAGAAGCTAGAGCTAATGGGCCAAGCAGTGTTTAAATGAATACAGTTTGTGTGTTGTTATTTCGGGGCATAAGCTAGCCAGGCGGCCAGAGGCCGGGTGGCAGGAACGCAGCCCACAGCTCCTACTACAGATCTCTGTGAGTTCAAGACCAGCATGGTCCACAGAGAAACATCCAGGACAGCCAGGGCTACACAGAGAATTCCTGACTAGAAAAACAAAATAATGACAGTATAATAATATTTTTTCTCATACATGTCTACAATGAATCTTAATCACCCCAAATTCCTTCTTCCTTTTTTTCAATAAAAATATTCTCATAACAAAATTCAGATAAGTACACATCTAAAACACTAGACGGTGAAGCTTTTCTTCCAAGGCCAGTGACAAAGAAGAAGCCATCCATGCCACTGCCTGCCCACAATACCTGAGTCCTAGCACTGAGTAAACTCAAAAAGGAGGATCAGCACTTTTACCTGGTTCAGCAGGAAAGTGTTAGGCTAGCCTGTCTCACTGAGTGAGATCCCTCTCTTATAACGTAAATTAATAAATAAAAGTAAGAGGAAAACAGAATAATGAGCCATAATAATAAATATAATAAAACTATTTTACATTCCAACATTTCTGCAAATCCAAAGTAAAATAACTACTGAGAAAAAAATGCTATACTTCCTAGGAAGCTTTATGTGTAGTCAGACAGGGATTTGACCGAGAAGCTGTACGTCTGCACACATAAATGTCTTAACATTTCCCCTTTGAAAACTAGGTCCTGTGCTGCCTGTTACTAATCTGGTTCATTTCAGAGATTGAAAGGAAAGTTGGTTCTCATTTTTCAGTGTACTTACATTCTGGAAAGGTAGCTCACACAACGGCATGGGGACCTAAGGGTGAGCCATTGCTACTGGGCTCCTATGAGCTGCAGTCAGGACACAGCTGGTTTGTGTGTGGTTCTGTTTAAAGACACCTTCTCTAATACAGGCTGTTGATTCATCCACACTGGACTCCTGCCCACAGCTCTCTAACTCATGCTGAAGGAAGTTTCTCCAATGTCTGTTTTCCCAGAATGCATTTCTCAACCTTTCTGCCTCTGAGAATACTTGAAAGCTGATTAGCAGGGACAATGTGAGCAGCAGAATCTCTAATGATGGCACAGTGATGTGAAATGCACGCTTCTTCAGAGGACAGAGACCTCCGTCCTCAGCTGCGAGCACCAGCTGGCAGGTAGCTCGCTCATTTCTTCACCACCGCACACATATGAGCCTTCAGAAGGTTTTGTGGGTATTGATTTTAGAGTCATGGATTTTAAGAAATAGGTAAATTCGGAAATACAGAATTCATAGATTTTGAGGGGACACTATCAGTACTTTTACAAGTTTAATTTTCTTCTACAAAAGACCTTCTGTATGCTGTTAATGATGATGGTATTAAGTCCAGTTTTATATATCACCTAGGTTAAGTTAAAATACAAATCTAAAGCAAGAATTTTTCTGGAGGAAAGCCTTTTGTTTGGAGTCCTTGGGAAGCATGGGTAAGGAATCAGGGAGCATTATGGGACCAGGGTGAGTTCTCACTAGGGGGTGGGGCAGCTCTCCCTTGTAGGAAGCCTGTCAAAGTCATGAGAAATAACCTTTATCAAATCAGAGGCTTCTGAGGCTTTGATGTCTGGGTGGATCTCGGCAGCCCAATCAGGGACCTTGTCTTTCCTCTGATATTTTTGTTTACCTGGGATGGTGGTGGGTGTTAAACTTGGCTTTTATGTCTCCTCTAGAAGCATCTACTGTTGTATTGTATATTAAGGTCACTAAGAATTTCCTTAGAAGCTGGACATGGTAGCACATGCCTGTAATTACAGCAGTTGGGAAACTGAAGCCTTCACGAATTCCATAAAAAGATCCCCCACACTAACAGCATCAAAAAGGGTTCCCTTAGTCCTTCAGGAGACTTTTTTAGCATTTAAATTTCTACATATAGTCTGTGGAGGTACATATGTACAACTGTGCCATATACGTGTGTATGTGTTTGTGTAGGTGGCAGTATGGGTATGTGCACATCACTAACATATAAAATTGACACCCATGCACATGTTTGCTGTCAAAAACACTGCTGAGAATGGCTTCAGCAAAAGAGCTAAAGCTTCAACAGTTGGGATAACATTGACCCCTTTCCTTTCACCAAAGGGAAATGGAGCCACAGAGACCAAGTACCCTGGGCGGTGCTCCTGGTGCCTCACGCTAATGAGAGCCACCTTGCTGACCTCCATGGGGTAGAGTCACAGGCTGTGTTTTCTATAAATGGGGTGATGAGTTTTGGTACATGTATCACCCAGTTGATGATAAAATGCAAAGCCCCCTTAGTTATCTCCACCCCAGCACAGTACTGCCCCAGAGAAAAGAGGACAGAGTAATCCTGCATGAGTTAGCTGACAGCTGACATCAGCAAATGGGTGCAGGTGGGGACATAGTGAATGTAAGAATGACATGGAAGTGAATCAGAGCCAATCATCTCTGAAAGTGGCAAACTGCACATCAACTGCCATCTCCCCGCCCTGCTCTGACTCCCTCCACTCAGTCTGGCTTGTACTTTTTTGATGAAAAAGTCAAACTCCTTTTGTACTTAGTGGCCTTTTACAGCCATTGTTCTGTGAACTCCCTACCTCACACAACATTGACAGTTGGCAATACAGCACAGTTGTTGCAAATAGGAACCTTCCAAACCTGCCAGTCTTGCTCTACTGCCTGATTCTTGTCCTTGGTTAGGTTGTCCATCGCCCAAGCTAGCGACATTCCTGGACATCCAGAGAAGGTCATAGTTGCTCTCGCTGGCCTAGTTATTTCCCCTTGCAGAAAAGGAAACCTATGGAACTGGGAGCACACACATTCCTGCTCAGCCCATCACTAAGACTCAGGCCTCACTGAGCCCACTCCTTACTTAGACTCCATGTTCAGGGATGGCCCCACCTGACTCGGTCCTCAAAATCTCTGCACTGACTAGGTGACATCTTGTTCAATATGAGTCCCCTGGCTTCCTCCACCTCACCTAGTCATTTATGTATTAAAGGTAAATGTTCCCTCAAAGTTCATGACCACGCAGAATTCAGATGTGACCCACCCTGATAAGCGTCTTTGTGGCAAATTAACTAGCAAGCAATCCAGAGACACATCACCTACACTGTCTATAGAGGGAGTATTGTTTCACACAGAAAGAGAAAAATTACTTCCAAACGAGGCTCAGAAAATGAAAAGTAAAAGGGAAGGAAAAAGAAAGGAGAGAAAGAACGAGGGTCTGATGGCTGTCTTTATCAGACCTGCTCTTCTGCACATGGGTGAAGGCAGTGATCAAACCGCTACCTCCAAAACGCAGGAGGACATTTTAATTCTAGTTACAAACTTGATTTTAAGCAACCAAAGCTTCAGACTTTTTATCACCTAGGACCTCTCTCTATGGCAGACCCCATCCCCACCCCAGCTACACATCAAGAGGCCCCATAATTAGCTAGCTGCATGATTAGCAAAGGCAGTAATCCCAAGGAGTCTACCAGTTAATAACCCCCTAGTTTTAAAAGAAATTCTCCATGATAGAGTAAGGAGCAATTGTTACAAAGACAATTAGGTAATGACATTAATATAGCTGGTAGCTGAGGGACACTGATGCTGTTGTCCCAGTATGGTGCACCTCAGGCAGTTCAGAAACTTCAGGCAAACATCCCGAGTCCCTGCTCCTCTTGGGCCTTTCCTCACCCAGGCCAGCAGGGTGCAGGGATTCAGGCCACAAACCTGATGACCCTGGGATTAGCACTGGGAGGATCATATCCACCTCTTTTGGCCACCACAGTCATTTCTGACCGAGTATTCTCCAAAACAGTTCTGTGCTTATTGAGGTGGTCTCCTCATCCTAAGCAAGCACTGGCAGAATCCCCCACGGGTGGAGGAAACACTAAAGGCAGAGAGGGGCAGTCTCCTTTCAGCCAGGTAATGTCAATATCATGTCTGGGTGGCCAAGCCTCCACTATGCCGGTCCTACCAAAACACTTTGGCCACCAATTACAAGAAAAGGAAAACCAAAACCTTAGACCGTGCATCCCCCACTGCTCCCGGGGAAAAGTCTAACTCAGGACCTCATCTGGGGCAGAGAAGGTACAAGGGATGCATGTGGAGTGGAAGGGTCTCCTGGGAAGAATGGATGGAGTCCTGGGTCTTGGGACACAAAGAGCATGAGTATAGGTGCACAACCCGACCGGGAAGCACTTGCGAAAAGCTCCCTGCCTTTGCTCATCCCTGCCTCTAGAAACACTCAGTGGTCCCTAGAGCACATCTCATTGATTCAAGTTCCAGGCGACTAAGGGCACCGGGCCAAGCTGTTGCCAAGCTCTGGACCATGCTCTTGCCTGGAACCCCTCGACCAGGAACACCACTGCATGAGATTGGGCAATGCTCGGAGAGCACATGCAGGATCCTGGGTGTCCAGAGCAGGAATTCAGCCGCTGTCCAGATTACCCGGGAGCAAATAGGCGGGCGGGCACTTATGCAGTGCCCAGCCTGGAACCAGGCTGCTGGCCCTGGGTGCCTGGTTACCTGCTAGCACGTGTCCTTGGGGCTTCGAGGCAGGGGTAATTCTACCTCTTCCTGCAAAATTTCTGTGCTGTCCTGCCCTGCTTTCTCAAGCTGGTTCCCTTTGAAGATCACTCTGCCTTCCCTTTCTCCCTGCCTTGATGCCCTACTTAGCTACAAAGGCCCTTTAAAAGCAGGGCGCTGGTAGGAGCGCTGGAGGCAGAACTCTGGCGGGCATGCAGGAGACAGGATCCTGGCTAGCCTACCTAGATGGACACAGAAGCTCCCTGCAGGAATGACTCCAGGGCGACAACCCAACTCAAGGGAAGGAGCCCTGTGTGCACTCCAGTGTGCAACCCTGTTGAGGTCCACCTGCTACGGCCTGGGGACCTTTAGGCACAAAGATGGAACCTCTGGTTTATCTACTCTCCCAGGAACCCAAAACATTTGCCACCACCATCAGGGGACCTGGGTCACAAATCAGAAACTAGGCAACACTTAAGAAAGTCAACCTCAACTCAACGAGAGGAACTCAGTTACTAAGTCTTCACAATACCAGGCAGGGACTCGCAAGAGTGGAATGAGGATTTCGCACAAATGTTCTAGAAAATAACCAGCCAGGAACCCCAGGGACACCCTGACAAGCCCCTTGGTGACAATCAGGACCTTCCAACAAATGATCAAAAACTGCAAATGCTGAAAAAAGAAGCTGCGGGCTGTGTTCCTGCCGCCCCAGCTTCTGGTCACTTGGCTAGCTTATGCTCTGAAATAACAACACACAAACTGTATTCTTTTAAACACTGCTTGGCCCATTATATCTAGCCTCTTCTCAGCGAACTCTCACACCTGGACTAGCCCATTTCTAATAATGTGTGTAGCACCCCAAGGTTTGCTTACCAGGAAGATTCTAGCCTAAGTCCATCCTGGGTGGGAGCTTCATCGCATCTGCCCCAGAGAGGAGAGCTATCGAGCTATCGAGTCTGAGCTCACTTCCTCTTCCTCCCAGCATTCTGTTCTGTTTACTCCACCTACCTATGTTCTAATCTATGAGGGCCAAGCAGTTTCTTTATTTTTTAAGCAATGACCTTCCTCCATCATTTCCCCTTTTTCTGTTTAAACAACAAAAAAAGAAGGCTTTAACTTTGACATAGCAAAATTACATATAACAAAACAGTTATCAAGTAAAAATTACAATATTTACATCTATTTTATCTTTATCATAACTAAGGAAAACTATAACTATTACTAACTATTCTTCAACTCCATTAAAGACTCCAGAAAGATACAATATTACCTAAGCAAACAAGAAATAAGCAACTTTCAAACTCTAGAAATGACAGAGACATCTCGCTGCCTTAACAGTCACCCAAAGTTCCTCTGTACCATTGGGTCATCCATCTTCGGCCTACAGGTCCATAGTTTCCAGCAGACATTTCCATGAAGCAGGAAATTTCAAAGGCAGTTCAGTCACTATCTGCTGTGTCCTGCAGAATGTCTCACAGACTCTTTCATGAATCAGGAACCCCGAAAGATCATCTCACCTTTAGGCAAGTTCAGTAGTCCTCTCTCTGCGGGTTCTTTGTGTCCAGTTTATGCAATAGTCCAGGCAAGAGCAGTTTTTTGCCCAAATGCTATCAAACTCCATAAGGTGCCTCTTCGATGCCCATCTTCTTCTTGAAGTAGATTGGTGCTGCCAGGAGCAGAGTGTCAAATTGTCATGAAAACTCCTAAGTTATTAAAACATTAAATAGCATATTCCGTAGTCTTTGAAAGATATGAAGAATGTCTATCTAAAATATATCTATGTACATCTAGAAAATCTAACATGACTACAAACTTGACTATTATAGATAACTATTCATTAACAATTTATATACATAACATTTTTACATGAGCTACACAATCACAATACCTTAATCAATATCAGAAATACATATACATATAACAAAATTGACCTTAAATTTAAATCACTAAAGCAAAATCTATATCAATGCAAAATATTCATACCTATATCATATCCCCCTTTAAATGTAAAAGAACATTTATAAAAAATATTTGGGAATATGGACATAGTTATTTCTCTCCAAACTGCTTCCTGCTGAATGGGGGTGCTGTTATTCAGGTCCTTTATGGGATAACTTGTCTGCTAGGTTCATCTCAGTCATCAATTGAGTGAAGTAATTTTTTGAAGGTGTTCACAGCAACCTTTCAGGAGGGTGTCGTCTATCATACCATATTTAGATAGAAGCAATCCGCAGGGTGTCATCGTCTGTGAAAACAAAAAAAGAATCTCTTTTCCAAAGTATCATATCCTTAGATCCAAATTCTGAAGTCAAGGTATTTTCAAAATATCTATGTTGGATTAGTTCAGCAGCATTTATAAACAAATATCTTTTAGCATCTGTTGCTTTTTCCTCGGCATTCAAACAATTCAAACAGAGCATAATAGCATATAGTATCAAGATTCTCTGTGTATTTTCCATCTTTGTGTGCTTTATTTTGACCTCGATTTTGTTTATTTTTACTTTTATTTTTGGCTTTTTGAGACAGGTTCTCTGTATCTTTGACCTGAATAACTCTGTAGACCAGGCTGTCCTTGACCTCTCAGAGATCCACCTGTCTCTGCCTCCCAGGCATTGGAATTAAAGGTGTATGCTACTACACCTTGAACTCATAGAGATCTGTTTGTCTCTGCCTCCCAGGCATTGGGATTAAAGGCGTGTGCTACCACACCTTGAAGTCACAGAGGTCAATCTCCCTCTGCCTCCCAAGTGTTGGGATTAAAGGTGTGTACTACCACACCCAACTACTCTCTTTCTTCCTTTTTTTTTAACTTTTAAGTACTTTAACTTTTAGCTTGCATATATTTTTAACACACTGTAAATCATTTAAACATTTTCTTTGACTTTGAATCTTTCTTTTACTGTATATCTCTCTTTTTCTGACCACACGAGCCTTGAAATTAGTGAGCAATATGGGTAGGTTTAAAGCTGTGGCTTTGATGGCTGGATCCAGCCCATTCCTTAGCTTTCCAGCCTCACGGCTGAGGTACTGGCTGTAGCCATGTTTATCACTACAACTCTGTGGCGTTTCAAGGTCCTTGCCAGCAAACAAGCTACAACACTCAAATGCTCTCTCTGTAGCTGACCTCCTGCCTCAAAGAGTCAGAGTTTGCCCTGGCAGGATGGCCCACAAAGCCGGCATTTTTAAATGGCACAGCTTTTTTCCTGCTACAGCTGAAAACCAAAAAGCATGCGTTCAGCTTCTCATCAACACCGTTTAAGTGTTTCATGGCAGGACCTCTTAAGAGAGCTGCAAGTTTTTGCAGCTAAAGCTGAGTCAGGAAGCCTCTCTTAGATGAGAGTGCATGCTTGCCTCTAGCAAGCAGAGCAGACCCAAGAAATTGCTGCTACCAAGAAAACATGCTTTACTCTATTCTTTCCCAAGTTTTCTCAGACTTTTTGTGGACTCAGTTGTCCACACGTTGGGCAGCCATTCTGTAGTAGGAGCTACGGGCTGTGTTTCTGCTGCCCCAGATCCTAGACGCCTGGCTAGCTTATGCCCCGAAATAACAACACACAAACTGTATTCTTTTAAACACTGCTTGGCCCATTATATCTAGCCTCTTCTCAGCGAACTCTCACACCTGGACTAGCCCATTTCTAATAATGTGTGTAGCACCCCAAGATGTGCTTACCGGGAAGATTCTAGCCTAAGTCCATCTTGGGTGGGAGCTTCATTGCATCTGCCCCAGAGAGGAGAGCTATCGAGCTATCGAGTCTGAGCTCACTTCCTCTTCCTCCCAGCATTCTGTTCTGTTTACTCCACCCACCTATGTCCTAACCTATGAGGGCCAAGCAGTTTCTTTATTTTTTAGCCAATGACCTTCCTCCATCAGGAGGCTGCAGGAGGGCGATGGTGTCTGAAGTCCCAGGGGCTGTCATTTCCTGTTGAAAGCAAATTGGGTCTTTTTACACACTAAGAGCACGATACTATTTGTTCTCTACAGAACCCCCCAAACTTGCAAAGGTATTTTACTTCACTTATAAAAAGACATTTGTATGTAACTTGGATTGCATGCTGTCTTGATTATTCTTGTTTTTTGTTTAGTACATGCACAGATCTGGATTCAGAAGGCCTGTTCTTCTAGTTTGGAGTTGAGGAACTGTCTTTGTTTTTTGTTTGTTTTGCTTTGTTTTTTATTCTTGGAGATAGCATTAAGAGTTCCCTGCCTCGCCATTGTTTGGTTTGTGCTGTTTAACTGATCACCAAACTGATCAGTATTTCTTGGGGCTCCAGTACCTGTTAACTGGGTGAGGGAGCAAGGCCTGTGAGCTTGCTCTCCTGAAAAGTGGCCCTTACAACCTCAGGCAGGGGAGATAATGAGTCTCTGTGATCTAGTCCCAGAAAGCCCGAGCTGGCCCTGGGCCCACACTCCAGCCCAGTTTGACTGGGGAACATCTTTCCCAGTTCCAGTCTTCAGTCCTAATGGACTTTAGAGGGACTGTTGTGGCCCTACCAGGGTTACTGGGGAGGAGACATCATCCCACCCCTTGTCAGACCATCTTTTTGCAATCACCGGTCAAATGTTGACAGAGGTCATCCTTTAGGGTTGTCCTCTCTTCACCTTAAGTGTCCTTTTAGAGTGAGGAATGTCTAAGAGTAGGCTTGGAGCACCGTGTGTGTGTGTGTGTGTGTGTGTGTGTGTCTGTGTGTCTGTGTGTCTGTGTCTGTCGGTGAGCATGCATGTGGTATCGCTTCCATAGTAACCATTTCTCACTGAACCTCTAATTTGCTGTGGTAGCAATCCACAGAGCCTGGATGAACCTATCTACACAATCTCTGCTACCCTGAACCCTCTTGCCCCAGTGCTAGAGTGACAGATGCACACCACTGTAGTGGGAGGCTGCTTTGTTCCCGGCAACTCAGACCTGAAAAAATCACACAGAAAACATATTTTTGCAATACCATTTGATCAATAGCTAAAGCGTAAATTAACCAATTTCCATTAATCTGTGTATCTCCACATGCTGTGGTTTTCTAGATAAAGTTCTGGCATCTGTCTGCACTTTCTGGTCACAATTGGAATAAACTCCCAACTGCCACAGTCAAATCACAATAAAATCATTTCTTACATCAACAGTAAATAAATGTGGCTTGCACAGAACTATGCTTAAGTTCATCAGCAAGTCATAGACTCAGGACATTAACCCCATGCAGAGCCTAAGGCTGCCCAGCTTCTACTGAAATGTCAATGGAAAAAGGCTTCAGGAAAACAATGGCCAGAAAGAGGAAAGCTATGAGGACTTAATAGCCTGTCACCCCCAAGTTGCTGAGCACAGATGAGTCTGAGACATCTCTTCCTTTCCTTCTCTAGGGTCCTCATCATCATGGCCTGTGCTTTTCAAGTCCAGGATAAAGACCCCTGTAACTACAACCCTGCTTCTGGCTAAGAGTCTACCATAACCTTCAGTTATATGTTTAGCTGGTAGGTGGGCAGTCAAGGCCACCAGGCCAGGGTTGACAGCACCCATTTCTGATCTCCATTTCAGAACACTGCTTTCTGTCCCACTATGTTTTGCAGGGAGATGCAAAATTTTACTGACTCTGAAAGGAATTACTATTGATTATTATGTAGGCTTCTTAGCTCTCCAGACTCGTGTTCTGGTGAGGGATAAGACTGAAGAGCTGGACTTAGCAGGGCTCTACCAGGGCTTTAGAGGAAGCCCCTCAGCTACTGGAAACAGTGTGCGAGAGCAACCTTATTCCAGTGTGCACTGAAGGCCTCACACACACAGCTGCAGGAGAGCATGCTCATCTCTGTGTACACTGAACACCATACACACCTGCAGGAGAGCATGCTCATCTCTGTGTACACTGAAGGCTACACACACAGCTGCAGGAGAGCATGCTCAGCACTGTGTACACTGAACACCACACACACAGCTGCAGGAGAGCATGCTCATTGCTGTATACACTGAACACCACACACACAGCTGCAAAAGAGCATGCTCAGCACTGTGTACACTGAACACCACATACACAGCTGAAGGAGAGCATGCTCAGCACTGTGTACACTGAAGGCCACACACACACACACACACACAGCTGCAGGAGAGTATGCTCATTGCTGTGTACACCTAACACCACACACAGCTGCAGGAGAGCAAACTCAGCTCTAGATCATATCACTTATAAACTCCAAACTCATGAACCTACTGGAACTGTTTGTGGGAGTGATATACTATATACAGTAAAATATAGGCCAGCAAAGGGACGAGAGAATCTGGCATGCTGACAACTGCAAACTGAATGTGTGACCACAGGAATTGGGCCATAAACCCATATGTTCTAGTGACAAAGCTGAGAAACGATATGCAAAGGTGAACTCCACATTCTTTTTTCTCTCTCTCTCTCTCTGGAATCTGAGACTGGATTTCTCTGAGTTGTCCTGACTGCCCTAGAACTTGTTCTGTAGACCAAGCTCACCTCAAACTCATAGAGGTTAACATGCCTGAGCCTCCCGAATGCTGAGGTTTAAGGCATGCACTACCACAACCCAGAATTCCAGAGAACTTAAAAGACAGTCTAAGACAGACAGAAGCAAATAAAGAAGAGTCTCAGTCAGCTAAGGGAGGGAGAGACACTGCCAGCTGCTACAGAGATGTACAGAGAATTATTTCAAATGGATGGGCATTCTTCAAACCTTTCAAAGACTTAACAGAATATGGCATTTAAAATGCTTTAAAAACATAGCACTTTTCATTACAATGAGACACATCTGTTCCTGCCAGCATCAAACTACTTCAAGAGAATAATGGGCATTTAGAGGCTCCTTACAGATTTGATTAGCTATTTGGGAAAAACGCCTCTTGCCTGGAATGCTTGATGTTATGCTGTATGAACTGGACATGCAGAACCCACAGAAAATGACTTCTGAGTTTGCCTAAAGATGAGATGGTCCTTTGGGGTCCCTTTATTATGAAAGAGTCTGCCAGACATTTAGCAGGACACAGAAGAAACCATCAACACAGCTGGAAATTTCTTTGAAATTGACTGCTTCATGGACAAGTCTCCTGGATACTATGGGCCTGTGTGCTTAAGATGGATGCCTCAATGATACAGAAGAACTTTGGGCTGCATGAAGTCTCTGTGAATTCTAAAGTTTTGCATGTTGCTTACAATGTACTTCCATTAACTTTGGTAATATTATATCCTTCTGGGGTCTTTGATGTAATAGAAGAATAGATAGTTATATTTTTCCTCCATTATGATAAAAGATAAAGTGAATATAAATATTTTATATTTATTTCTTATAATTATTATAATCATAATTATATATATTATATATTATATAGATAAGATTATATATAATGTATATAATCTATAATTATAACAATTTCTATAATTTTTTCTTAATAACTGTTTTCTTGTATGTAATCTTGCTATGCTAAAGTTAATGCCTTCCATTTTCTATCAACAGAAAAGGAGAAATGATGTGGGACTCCCCTCCATATGCTGTCAATATGTTTTACAACCATTGGTTAATGAAAATATCTGCTGTGGCTTATAGCAGGACAGAATACAGTCAGGCAGGAAGAAATATACTGAGAGAGTAAGCAGATTCAGGGAGAAGATATATAGCTGCTACAGGAGACAGACTCTGCACAGACCCTTACAGTTTGGCCACAACCATATAGCAATACTGAGACTAATAGAAATGAGTTAAATTAAGATAACAGAGCTAGCAAATGAGAAGTACAGCAACTACTCAAAGCAGTATCTTCATTTTACAAGGCAATACCACTCTCAGAATTGCTTGGCAACAGAACTAAAGCCAGGTCATGTATTCCAGGCAGCAAGGCCAAGCAAGTCACCCAGAAACAGCAAGTTGTAGGGAGAACAGGATGGTTTTTAGAGACAGAAGGGACAAGAGGTTCTGGCTGCTACTCTTCAGTCAATTCCACATTAGACTGTGGCTCGGCATAAGGCACCTCACACTGTCTCTGGTGATGCCAAACTGCAACATTGCAACAATGAACAGCATGCCACAGAAAACCCTGCTAGCTGTTGTGGAGAGCTAAGGCCATTCTTCTTGTTTTCACGGTACTTATCACTCTTACCACTTTACTAATTATAGCTCATCCCTTTTCTCATGCAGTTTTTGGGTAACTTGACACCTTAAAAATCTTATTTCTCTGCTTATTGTTGTGGGATTTCATTGGTCAATAAAGAAACCGCCTTGGCCCATCTGATAGGGCAGAATTTAAATAGGCGGAATAAACAGAACAGAATGCTGGGAGGAAGAGGAAGTGAGCTCAGATGCAGGGCAGCTCCTCTCAGAGCAGACGCGATGAAGCACCGACCCAGGATGGACGTAGGCTAGAATCTTCCCAGTAAGTGCACCTTGGGGTGCTCCACACATTAATAGAAATGGGTAATTAAGATGTAAGAATTAGCCATTAAGAAGCTAGAGCTAATGGTCCAGGCACTGTTTAAAAGAATACAGTTTGTGTGTTGTTATTTTGGGGAATAAGCTAGCCAAGCATCCGGGAGCTGGATGACAGGAACGCATCCCACAGTTCTTTCAACAGAATGGCACCCAGACGTGGATAACTAAATCCACATAAAGCCTGAGAAAGCTTAGGAAAGAATAGAGTAAAGCATGTTTTCTTGGTAGCAGCTAGAGGTAAGCTTGCTAGAGGTAAGCAAGCACTCTCATCTAAGAGCAGCTTCCTGACTCAGCTTTAGCTGCAAAACCCTGCAGCTCATTAAGAGATTCTGCCACAAAACACTTAAATGGTGTTGATAAAAGTCAACTGAATGCTTGTTTGTTTTCAGCTGTAGCAGGAAAACAGTTGTGCTTTTTAAAAATGCTGGCATTCTGGTCTGTCCTGCCAGGGCAAACTCTGACTCTTTCAGGCAGGCGATCTGACTACAGAATGTTTGAGTGTGGTTTCTGAGTGCAGTGCTGCTGCTTGCTTGCTGGCAGGAACCTTGAAACCCCATAAAGTTGTGGCGGTAAACATGGCTACAGCCAGTACCTCTGCCACAAGGCTGGAAAGCTAAGGAATGGGCTAGATCTAGCCAGCAAAGCCACGGCTTTAATTCTACCTATATTGCTCAGTAATTTAAAGGCTCATGTGGTCAGAAAAAGAGAGAGAGATACAGTAAAGAGAGATTCAAAGACAGAGAAAATTTCTAAATGGTTTACAATGTGTTAAAAATATATGCAGGCTAAAAGTTAAAGTTCTTAAAGTAAAAAAATATAAGGAAGAAAGAGAGTAGTTGGGTGTGGTAGTACACACCTTTAATCCCAACACTTGGGAGGCAGAGGGAGATTGACCTCTGTGACTTCAAAGTGTGGCAGTACACACCTTTAATCCCAGTGCCTGGGAGGCAGAGACAGAGGGATCTCTGAGAGTTCAAGGAGAGCCTGCTCTACAGAGTTATTCCAGGACAATGATATACAGAGAATGTAAAATAAAAGTAAAAATAAACAAAATAGAGGTTAAAATAAAGCTGCACAAAGATGGAAAATACAATGAGAATCTTGATACTATATGCTATTATGCTCTGTTTGAATTGTTTGAATGCTGAGGAAGGAGCAACAGATGCTAAAAGATATTTGTTTATAAATGCTGCTGAACTAATCCAACATAGATATTTTGAAAATACCTTGACTTCAGAATTGGATCTGAGGATATGATACTTTGGAAAAGAGTTTCTTCTTTTGTTTTCACAGAAGATGAGACCCTGTGGATTACTTCTATCCCAATATGGTATGATAGACCATGCCCTCCTGAAAGGTTGCTGTGAACACCCTCAAAAAATTACTTTGCTCAACTGCTGACTGAGATGAACCTAGCAGACAGGTTATCCCATAAAGGACCTGAATAACAGCGCCCCCATTCAGCAGGAAGCAGTTTGGAGAGAAATAACTACATCCATATTCCCAAATATTGTTTATAAATGTTCTTTTACATTAAAGAGGGATATGATATAGGTATGAATAATTTGCATTAGTATAGATTTAGCTTAATTGACAGAGATTTAAGATCAATTTTGTTATATGTATATGTATTTCTGATCTTTATTAAGGTATTGTGATTGTGTAGTTCACTTAAAAATGTAATGTATATAGGTTGTTAATAGATAATCATCTATAATAGTCAAGTTTATAGTCATGTTAGTTAGATTTTCTAGATGTACATAGATATATTTTAGATAGACATTCTCCATATCTTTCAAAGACTACAGAATAAGACATTTAATGTTTTAATAACTTAGGGTTTTTCATGACAATGAGACACGTCTGCTTCTGTCAGCACCAATCTACTTCAAGAAGAAAGAAGATGGGCATCGAAGAGGCACCTTATGGAGTTTGATAGCCATTTGGGCAAGAAACTGCTCTTGTCTGGACTGTTGCATAAACTGGACACAAAGAACCCGCAGAAAGAGGACTGCTGAACTTGCCTAAAGGTGAGATGATCTTTCGGGGTTCCTGATTCATGAAAGAGTCTGTGAGACATTCTGCAGGACACAGCAGATAGTAACTGAACTGCCTTTGAAATTTCCTGCTTCATGGAAATGTCGCTGGATACTATGGGCCTGTAGGCTGAAGATGGATGCCCCGACTGTACAGAGGAACCTTGGGTGACTGTCCAGGCAGCAAGATGTCTCTGTTATTTCTAGAGTTTGAAAGTTGTTTATTTCTTGTTTGCTTGGGTAATATTGTATCCTTCTGGAGTCTTTGATGGAGTTGAAGGATAGTTAATTATAGTTATAGTTTTCCTTAGTTATGATAAAGATAAAATAGATGTAAATATTATAATTCTTACTTGATAACTGTTTTGTTATGTGTAATTTTGCTATGTTAAAGTTAAAGCCTTCCTTTTTTAGCAGAAAAGGGGGAAATGTTGTGGGATTTCATTGGTCAATAAAGAAACTCCCTTGGCCCATCTGATAGGGCAGAATTTAGATAGGTGGAGTAACAGAACAGAATACTGGGAGGAAGAGGAAGTGAGCTCAGATGCAGGGCAGCTCCTCTCAGAGCAGACGCGATGAAGCTCCAACCCAGGATGGATGTAGGCTAGAATCTTCCCAGTAAGCGCACCTTGGGGTGCTCCACACATTAATAGAAATGGGTAATCAAGATGTAAGAATTAGCCATTAAGAAGCTAGAGCTAATGGGCCATGCAGTGTTTAAAAGAATACAGTTTGTGTGTTGTTATTTTGGGGCATAAGCTAGCCAGGCGTCTGGGAGCTGGGTGACAGGAACGCATCCCGCAGCTCCTTCAACACTTATAATTTCTTCCATATTACAACACACAACACATCAACATTCTACTTAAGATGTGGGTACTTCCAATTCTGAATCCCCTTTCTGAAAACCACATGGAGGACTCTCCTGTTGGCCTCAGGGACAGCTCACACAAAATGTGTGTAGATACTGGTCTCAAGCAGCATGCATGCACCCCTCAGGCCATCTTCCAGTGGGCTGTGGATTCTTCCATGGAGGCTTTATGCCTCTTTCCTCAAACTTTGTCTACTCTGATGTTCATTCTCCCTGCTCTCCTTTTATTCAGCATTTTAACATCCACTGCAGAGTCAAGTTTCATTCTGCTTTAAAAAGATGACACATACCTTCAATAAAACAAGCTTCATTTCTTACCTTGGCTGTAAGGTCAGAATGCTCCTGCAACTTGTAAGTTTTAGAGAAAACCAGTCCGATTATCCAAAGTATTAGAATTTCTTCCAGAATGAGATGGTACATTGGAGCCTACGAGAGAGAAAAACAAAGAAGGAAAGTAGGCACTTCAAAGCCCGCCAGGAAATTCAGTCCACCACCATGCTGCCTCTCTGGACAGTCACACTATGACTGCATACACCTCACTGCTAGGGTTTCCTTAAGGGCTCTTCATGCCTTTCCCAACTTAGCAACTGGCAATTACTTTATCACATGAAAACCCCTACCTAGTACAGCAGCAGAGACAAAAGTAAGGCACATTTGATCATGAAAACCTTTTGGGAAAACTTATATATGGAAATGATTGAGCTAGCCTCGAAGATATGCACTGAATCTTCTTGTTATTTTCACAGTGCACGTCTCAAACACATCTCAGTGTCTATGAACTTTGCAGGCAGAGGGGATAGTGGTAGAAAAGACCAAGGTTGGAGCTTTCCTTGACTGTTCAAGAAAGTGAGGAGATTTGGCAGTGGATGATGAGAAAGAACGAGAGTTAGCGAGGGAAGCAGTGAGGGATGGGTGGAGAACCAACTCTGTGGGGTTGTGGGTCCCCTGAGAACTGTGCTTTCTCAGGATGGTGTGAGAGCTGCTGAGGGTTTAGGAAGCTACGACATGCTCTGCCTGCATTTCCCAGGATGTTTTGCCTGCTGGGAATAACTCTAACTACAGGAGCAGAGTTAGAAGCAGCGTTTTAATCTAGAAATGTAATCACTTTATAATTAACTGAATATTAAAGCTAGAAATTTATTCATCCAGGGTCCATCTAGAAAGTGAGAACCAGTAATGAGCATAGAGAATACAATGTATATTGTGTATACGGTGCATCACAGAGGTCTGTAAATGGCCCCTCTAGTGATCTGCCGAACATTTTAACTTTTTTGTAAAGTACTTTTAATGCTAGCAACATTCTGAGCAAGCAGGCTATTCCCACACAGCCTGGCGGTGTGTTGTGAACCATCTCTCATTTGATCTAGGGTATGCTGACACCATTGATAGAAGAGGAAAGACTGGTGCTTACCCATCAGAGAATTAGATCCATCAAGAGATTTCCTGTGGGAACACCCACCCCAACTTCCAATTTAGAAAAAGGAAACAACATTCTGGTGTTGAGTGTTCTGTGCTTCTTTCACGTGGTCTGCTGTTGTGAGCTCACTATGCCACAGCACAGATGAACATGATCATAATTGCTAGACTGGAAAAACTTGTAGGATTCATCAGTTTCAGGGGCAGCATTTTGGCTACTTTAGTAATCAGGCCAAGTCAAATTTAGATTATTTTATTCTGATCTTTATTACTAATATGATAGCTCTATTGTATATTGTATAGCTCATGGGATGATTGTCTACATACTCATATATGCCATTTCCAGAAGAAATGCAAGCTAGAATTCTAGAACTTACAGCAGAGTTCAAGAGGTTTCAGAATTAGGCTGATTGTCTGGATAGATGGCTCTAAGGTAAGAGTCCTGACTGCTTTTGCAAGGGACTATGTTTAATTCCCAGCACCCACATGACAGCTTACAATTGTCTGCATCACCATACCAGGCTATTTCATGCTGTGTTCTGACTTCTGCAGGTACCAGGGATTCACTCGGACAAAGGCATAAGTGAAAGGCCCCCACACAGGAAATCTAATACTGATGATGATGATGATGATGATGATGATGATGATGATGATGATGATGATGATGATGATAAAGTTAAAACATGTATAAAGAAGTAGGCTGAGAGACATGCAAGTAGAGTCTGTGCTGCTAAGAAAATGAATCCACATAAGCAGTAGGAATGGAGCTAATACTGTAGAGATCAGGCCTCCAGAGAACATCCAAATGAAGAAGTTACCCTTCCCCAATCTGGCATGTTTCATAAGTTCTTGGGACTATTTTCCCCCATGTGATTTTTATATGCCCATGCATCCCTGCAGTCTGTAGTAATTGTAGAAGTTTTATCACTTCTTAAATGCCACTTCAGAATAGAGTAAGTGGGATGGGTACAATGCATATGCATTATGAAAATGATCAAACTAAGGCCATCAGCACATACATCACATGCATCATTCATGAGCTGAGTCTGTCTTTGCAGTGAGAACTTCCAGAATCCTCTCTTGTAGCTGTTTTGGGACATGGAGTGTGTTGTTGTTGGTCACCATCACCTCACCGTAGGAACAAACACAAGCACCTATTCCTTCTAACTTAGTTTTTACCCATTGCCACCAGTCTCTGATCTTTTACTCCAAACTCTGGTAACCACTATTCCAGGTCTCACTGGCCATGAGTTCAGTTTCTATGCTTAGTTTGCACACATGAATAAGATTACTGCTTTCAACTTAAAACTACAACATTTCCCTCAAGGAGGATAAAATAGAGTTTACTTTGAAGCCAAATGTTAGTGATCAATGCTGAGAACACAGATCCAGGTTTTCCCAAACTCCATAATCCAACAGGAAAGCTGTTTGGTGAAGTTTTTATAGTAATGGAACAAGGAATCCTTAAATAAGGTAATTTCCAAATACATTGGTAGAAACATCAGGGAGGTAGAGTTGAAGCAAAACTGGACGATCTCTATTCCAAGCCCCAGTGGCCATCTGATCAAACACTGGCCTCTTGACTGGTGGATGGTTTGGGTGACTTAGTGCATTACATAAGATTTTGTTATTAGTTACAAGAATTGGATCAGACACGGAAGTGGGACAAGGAATAGCTTAATAACTAAAGACAGCCCAAGATAAATATAATTTAGACTCTGGACGTGAATTGTAGTTGTAGTAACACACAGCATGAACTAGAAAGTGGATTGGCTAATCTCAGGAGGGGGTCTCTGTACTGGAGCAGTCTCAGGGCTGCATTTCCTGGCGAAAGAAGCTGCAGCCAGTACTTTTCTGCACATGCTGAGTTTGCTGCAGGTCACCCACTTGTCAATATCTGTACTCCAGTCAGAGGAAAACGTTGACAATCCTGTGATTGAGACACATGTTGGCGCCAGTGTCAACAGTGCACATTCATGCGGGACTTCAGCTTCACTTTGTCCAGTTGTGGGTCTCTGTGTTTGTTCCCATTGACTGCAGAAAGAAGCTTCTCTGATGACAGCTGAGGAAGGCATTGATCTATGTACGAGTATAGCAGAATGTCACTGAGAAACTTTTATTTCTACGTTCCTTTCCCAGAACCAGTATTTGGTTTCTCTTAGGTCCTAGACATATCTAGACTCAGGTTCTTGGCCACCTAAGCAGTGTTAGATATGAGTTACATCCAGTAATCGCTTAATCCAGCCAGATATTAGTTACTCACCCCCAAAAGCTTTGTGTCACAATAGGCGCCTGTGTACCTTGTAGCCAGGTCATCATTGAGATTGACGATGGGGCCTCTTGCAATTCTTTTTATCATAAAGAGTGTTTTAGCTCTCCTGTCTTTGTGTGTGTGTTTGTTTCCATATGAAGCTGGAAATTGTTCTTCCAAAATCTGAGAAGAATTGTGTTGGTATTTTGATGAGAATTGCATTGAATCTGTAGATTGTTTGGGTAGAATGCCCTTTTTTTCTGTATTAATCCTTTTGTTCATGAACATGTGAGATCAATACATCTTCTGGTATCTTTTTGAATTTATGTCTTCAAGGAATAAAAGTTTTTATCATACAAGTCTTTCACTTGCTTGATTAGAGTTGCTCAAAAATAATTCATAATAATTGAGGCTATTACAAAAAGTACTGTTTCCCTGATTTCTCTCAGTCCTTTTGTCTTTTGTATATAGGAAGGCTACTGACTTTATGAGTAAATTTTGTATCCAGTTACATGCTGTAACTTTTTATCAGGTGTTGGAGTTTCCTGCTGGAATTTTTAGGTTGACATATGTATATAATCATATCATGTGCAAATAGAGACACTTCTTTCTTTCTAACTTGTATCCCTTGATCTTCTTCTGTTGTCTTATTGCTCTAGCTAACACTCAAAGTACTAGGTTGAATAGGTATGGAAGCAGTGGACAACCTTGTTTTGTTCCTGATTTTAGAGTAAATGATTTCAGGTTCTTTCCATGTAAGTTGATGTTGGCTGTGGAGGTTTCCTTTAAATTGCCTCTATAACCCTCATATATGTAGTCACTCCAGGGATTTTTATCATAAAGGAATGTTGGATTTAGTCAAAATCTTTTTCTGTATCTAATGAGATGATCATGCAGTTTTGTCTTTCGATTTGTTTATATGGTTGTTTACATTTATCAGTGTAGGCATGTTGAACCATTCTTATATCTGGGATAAAGTCTACTTGATCATGTGGATGATATTTTTTATGTTTCTTGTATTTGGTTTACAAAAGTATTTTATTGAGAAATTTTGAATCTGCTTTAATAAGGGAAATTGGTGTGTAATTCTCTTCTTTGTTGAGTCTTTGTGTGGTTTGGGTATCAGGGTAACTGTGATTCATAAAATGAACCAGACAATGTTTCTTCCGCTTCTGTTTCGAGAACTAATTTGAGTATTGGTATTAATTCTTCTTTGAAGATATGCTAGAAGTCTGCACTGAAACCATGTGAAACCCTCTGATCCTATGGATTTTTCCTTGGGAGACTTTTAAAGACTTTATCTATTTCACTAGGGATTATAGGTTGGTTTAAATTCTTTATCTAAACTTGATTTAACTTTGATATGTGGTATATATCAAAGAAACAATCCATTTCTCTTAGCTTTTCCACCTTGGTAGAGTATAGGTTTTTAAAGTATGTCTTTATGATTCTCTGTATTTCCTCAGTATTTGTTGTTATATTCCCTTTTCATATGTAATTTTCTTAATTTGGACATACTCTCCCTGCCATCTATTCCTCTCAGATGTGTTTACTTCATTTTGTTCTAGAGCTTCCAGATGTGCTATTATGTTGATAGTATGAGATCTCTCCATTTTCTTTCTTTTTTTTTGGAGGGGGGGGGGATTTTTTGAGACAGGGTTTCTCTGTAGCTTTTGGTTCCTGTCCTGGAACTCGCTCTTGTAGACCAGGCTGGTCTCGAACTCACAGAGATCCACCTGCCTCTGCTTCCCGAGTGCTGGGATTAAAGGCGTGCGCCACCACCGCCTGGCTCCATTTTCTTATGTAGGGTCTTAGTGCTTTGAACTTTCCTCTTAGCACCACTTTCATTGTGTCCCATAAACTTGAGTATGCTGTGAATTCATTTTTTACTGAATTCTAGAAAGTCATTAATTTCTTCCTTCTTTCTATTTTGTCCAGCTTTTCATTTAGTAAAAAGCTGTTCAAACTCCATGAGTTTGCAAGCTTTCTATTGCCATGAATACACAGCTAATTTGTAGTTCTAGGAGAGGATGCAGGGAGTTATTTTAAATGTCTTATGTTTGTTGAGACTGGATTTGTGTCCAATTATGTAGTCAGGTTTGGAGATATCTCCATGAGGTGTGGAGAAGGTGTATTGGTTTGTGTTTGGGTGAAATGTTCCGTAAATGTTTGTTAGGCCCATTTGGTTTACAGCTGTCTGAAGCTGCAGTATTTCTCTGTTTAGTTGTTGTCTGGATGACAGGTCTATGGTTAGAGTGGAGTACTGAAGTCCCTCACTATCAGTGAGTCAGGGTCGATATGTGATTTAAGCTGTAGTAGTGTTTTGTTCATAAAACTGGTTTCCCTTATATTTGGGGCAAGGATATTAAAATTGAAATGTCATCCTGGTTAGTTTTTCCTTTAATGAGAATGTAGTCTTCTTTCCTATCTTTTTTGATTAGTTTTGATTTGAACCTACTTTGTTAGATGTCAGAATGGCTCCACCAGTTTGCCTTTTAGGTCCATTTGCTTGGAATATCTTCTTTCCAATCAATATATTCAGGTAATTTTTAGGGTTTGAGAGAAATCCCCAAGAAAAGATCAACAGTCATGTATGTAATTTCAAGAGTGCTTCATGAATTTCAACATTGGGGTGGCACCACAGGACCCCCAAACAAGATTACAAGCTCTTTCTAAATGGAGTTAGGGAAAGTCCAGTGAAGAGGGATTAATCTGGGACTGATGGGTGGAGGAAAGATTAGTCTGGGGACTGGTTGGTGATGGCTGAATGATGAGAGGTCTAGTGATTAGATACTTTCTGGTGGCAGGGTAGGGAAAGCTGTCTTTAGCTTGCAGAAGTTGGGGGCATCTCCTGAGGCAGCAGAAGTACTTTGGGGGCATGCGGAGACAACAGAAGACTGGGTGGTGTCTGCTGGTTGGTTGCCCTTAGGCTGTGGTTTTTCTAAGGACTGTTTAGCTTTGTCACATTTTAGTGGAACAAAAGTAAGGCCTGGTCTCTCTCAAGCTACTAGGAGGTCATAGTCGGCCCCTCCCCCTTCAGTAGGGGTCACATTATCTTTTTGTAGTTAGCTTCTTAGCGCAGCACACAGAGTAATGGATTTCATTGTGGCAGTTTCACACCTATATGTCATTACACTTTGTTACAATTTGTCCATCCCTCACCACACATACACCATCTCCTATGGTCCCTGTTGCCCTCTAGCGGGTTCCCCCCTTCTCCACAGTGTCCCTTTCTACTTTATTGCCCCATGTATTTTATCATCCTTCCTTTTCCATCTTCCCTTACTAACTTTTTTGTTATTGCACTCTTAGGTACCTAGTCAACCTCACACTTGTTGGTACTGTATAAACACAGTCATTCAAAAACACACTTTAAAGTCCAGATAGAGTAAAATAGAGATGAGTACAGTGGCTATTTGTTTTTAACTCATCTGTATTTCACATTATGCTTAAATATTTAAATCCAGAATACAAACAATAAGTGAGATACAAAAATATAAGATATATTTGAATAGTAGAAGAAAGCAAACCATAACTTTGTTATATTCCCAACAATTCAGAATGTGTAAGGTTTAATAAATTGGTGTGACTGTGTGGTTAAATATCTACCTACTCCATAACTTAGAAGACGGCAGATGCGTCGGTAGGTTAGCAGATGTTACTGATGTTTCACCACAGTTGCCATCGTGGCAGTAATTAAAAGGGAGCTGGGAAAACAAGGCTTTATACATCAGTATGTATGATGTTTGGGCATACATGTTTTCAGAATATGAGCACCATTATTAGTTATGGTGCAAGCATTAATGGTGGCAGATTTTCAGGCTGTACAGCCATGAAATATAATGGAACCAAGTAATGGTTCTCTCTTAATAGGAGGGCTTGTTGCTTGGGATTTTGACTGATTGGCACATTATATCATCGTCAAAGTTTAAAATAATTCAAAAGTAAATTTTTTTTTGATGGTAGGTGCACCTTGATGATGTACATCTGCGAGAGGCACATAAAATCCCCACATTCACCTGCCTCTGCCCTCTCCAAATCTGCTGCTGGAGACAGACCCTCCTGTTAGCAGGGCCAGCATCAGGCCAGCAAAGGAGAGGAGGGTTCTGGGTGGGGACGAGGGACTCTGGAATCAGCTGTAGGCTCTACCTGCTTTCTAGTGACAAGTTCAGGTCAGCTCTGCCTTGACTTCCTGCTTTCATGGAGTCCTTCATGTCCTCTCATCAAGTGTTTATGCATTACTCCAAGTGCCTGATAGGGACACAGTTTCCTGCCATCTTCCTGCTGTGACAATGAATACCCAGCCAATGCTGATTAGGGTCAAGTAGGGGCTGTGGCAGGAAGAGGAGCAGAGCCAGCCTAGCTGGGGACCACAGGAAGATACTCACATGGACACTCAGGGTTGAGCATGTTGGGGGGTGAAGGAACCATAGACATCAGTAGAGATGGAGTTCCAGACAGGATTGCATTACATGGACCCTGGGGAGGAAAGCACCCTGAATATTTAAGGGAAGAGTGCAACTGAAGGAGAACTGGACAGAGGAGGCCAAAATGGGTCCCCAAGGCCCACACCCCTTCAGGCAAAGCTAGAGTCATTATGGGGTGGAGGGGGCAAACTCTGACCTTCTTTGGGAGGGCCCTGGAGGGGGATGTTGAGTTGCTGATGAGGAAGTTGTTGATGAAGATGGAACCTTGTATTCCCCATCTGATGTGTCACACTCCCTCCGTATTGATTTTCCAATATGATTACTGCAGATGCAGGGGGCTGGGCCATTTCCGTCACCTCCTCCTGTGATGTGATGTGCTCTAGGCCTTTACCTGGCCACAGTATTCTGCGGGACAAGAAGGCACAGAGTGATTTCTCGAAGTAGACTCTGAGAAGAATTGTGCTGGCGTGGCAGTTTTGTTCCTGAGCCAAGGTTGCAATTTTAGTTTTCTTCCTAGATTAAGTACTTTACGGGAACAGGAAATTATTTTCCTTTGTGCCCACTATATTCCCACTTTACAAGAAAGTGGTTCGTGGCAGTTCTCTAAATATTACCTGTTCCCCCGTGTGAGAGGTGAAGAAATACAGGCAGAAGGCGACACAAATGCTTTGTTTTTCCGTATTCTCTTCTTTTGTTTGACACACAGTCCCATAAATCCTTCATCTTCTCTGCATGTGAGGTGCTGGTTGGCATGGCTATCTGCTGCCCAGTTTACAGCACCCTGCATGGAGATGGCAAGCCTGACTGTACCAGGAACTCCCCCATCTCAAGTCTCTCTTGGTTGGAGATCACCAGGAGCATGTCACTGGGTGGCCTGCAGGGATAAGAACACCTCAAGGTTTAATACTGTGGTTGTTTGAATAAGAATGCCCCCCTCCCAACAGGCTCATGTATTTGAATGCTTAGTCATGAGGGGGTGGAACTCTTCCATAGGATTAGAAAAATAAGGGGGTGTGGCCTTTTTGGAGGAATTGTGTCACACCAGACTCAATCTATCTCTCTCCTTTTCCTCCCTCCCTCCTTCCTTCCCTCCCTCCCTCCCTCCCCCCCTCCCTCCAGCCTCTCTTTCTCTCTCTCTTTCTCCTCCCTGCTCAAGATATTTCTTAGCTGTTTCTCTGACACATCTCTGCCTACCTGCCTCCTGCTATGTTGTCTGCAATGAAGATGATGGACTAAGCGTCTCAAATGATAACCAAGATCCCAGTTAATTGCTTTATTTTACAAGTGTGGCCCTAGTCATGGTGTCCCTTCACAGCAATAGAAGGGTGACCATGACAGACACTCTGCAGCATATGCTGGCTCTCATTGTGAATGTGTTTGTGTAGTTTGTAGGCTTTTTTAGACCTGAAGTTACAGGTGCTTATGAGCCGCCATGTGGTTGGTGGGAACTAAACACAGGTTCTTCGCAAGTGCTCTTAATTGCTGAGCCAACTCTCCAGCCAAATATGCTGGTTCTCAGCCTTCTCCACCATCCATCCACCAACTGTTGAGCTGACTCTGAGACCTGACCCTCCTGCTCATTTGCTGGAAGTTCCTCTAGGTGGCTTCGTGTGAAAAAACAAAACAAAACAAAACAAAACAAAAAACAAAAAACTTCTGCATTACATCTAGTGGATACTTCAAAGATCAAAATATATATGCACTGCTGTTTATTCTTCCTGCAAAGCAATTGATTTTAGAATGACACTTTTGTTCAAGTTCTTTTCCAATTTAAAAGGCTGCACCCCACAGTTTTGTCTGTTGAAGTGTCTCTGAATAACAAAAGCGTAAAATCCAAGAGTGTTAGGCTAAGTTGAAACTGTGGGATCATGAAGTCTATCTGTAGTGCAGCAGATGATGGTGATCCTGGCAATAGGTGTCACTGGCTAGACCTGCGTTTTTTGTCAGTCCCTTAAGACTGGAAAAGGATGATCAGTCTGCAGCAATTAAATGCTAACATTTTTGGCCTGTGTCTTTATCCACTTTTTGGCTAATAAAGTTTGTATTCGCCTGGCCACCACACAGAGTCAACTATAAATCGACTTCTTGGGTATCCTGTAGGTTAAAATTGCAGGATAACCCTGTAGCCATCGCTTCAGCCAATCACAGCAATGAGGCTTCAGCCAATCACAAGCTAACGTTGGTGGGACTTGCTGCCTGCAGCCAATCGGGCTGTTTCTGAACTGTTTGCGGCTGTTTGGCGGTTTAACTGCCAAGTGTGTCGTGCTGCTGGATGTGGGAGAGGTTAGACCTTCTTAATCTAACTGCTGCCAGTTTTCCTGTAACTATCCCCACCCAGACACCAGCAGAGAACCTGACTGTCCTCCATGGCATCTGCCGGGAATCCAAAGGTAGTGGTGCTGCTGGAACTTGAATGAGAAGCTGAGTTGCCTGGCAATAAGGAAACTACAGATTCTGGGCCCTCTGACCTCCTGCTCAGTGTCACCTTGCTAACTGTAGCCCACCCAGAGAGCCTCGTAGCATCTGGCATTGGGGGGAGTTGGTGACAGCCAATTTCAAGGCAAGGGAGGGGTAGAGGAGGCTGTGAGGACCAGAAATGGGAGGAGGTTGTTAGGGGAGTGCAGACAAGGAAAGCTGAAAAGGTTCCTTGAAATTCTGGTTCTACACCTGTGGGCTCCCAGAAAGGTAAAGGCCTCCACACTGCGGGTAAAATAGACACCACATCCAGGTCTGGCTCACCCTCTCCCTAGCCAGTAACAGTTGAAGCTCTGATTTCACTGTCCATGTCACCTGCTCTGTTGCAGACTCTTGTTCTCACTTGAGAGGAATACAGAAGTTGGCTATATGGCCCTGTGCACTTATTTGCACCTTTACAGTCAGGTGAGTCCACAACTATCAACACTTGTATTTCCTTCAGTGTCATTACAACCATTTCCCACACTGAGCATTAATCGTGAATTGGGGTTTGGTGCCATGGCCTTGCCTAACTGCAACTATTTTCAGCAAGTTCTCTGGACACAAGCTTGTCAGGGCTGAGCTGTGATGTTGATAGGTCTGTTTGTTCCATTTCAAAATCAGGAAATTTATACCTGGAGGGGTTTTGGCATGTGACCCCATCTTGAGTTGGGGAGCATCTGTATATGGTTTCAAGATTTCAAAGAAACAGTCTGAGGGAGGGGGACTGTAGAGCCAGGCTTCTCTCCTTCCCCATCTTCCCCTCCCTCTCATCACACAGACCTCAAATGAGTCTTTGCAGTGGGTCTTCCAGTTCAATAACACTTTCCGACTTTGTTGTTGACTGTCTGGCTACCTCAACTTATCTTCATGTCTTCATTTGGAAAAAACTTAAAGCAAAATGAGGATGTATTTCTAATTTAGTCACCAACCAAAACTTAAACAATGGGTGGATCTTAATGAATCTTGTAGATGTGAATCCACTATAGCTCTAACTATGGCAGAGCCATGGGTCAGTGTCAGCTTGGCAAACACTCCCACATGACTTGGCCTCGTTTGGGTGTAGCTGTCTGGTGGATATCCCCTGCAGGATGGACAACCTGACAAGGCTTCTGTACTGAGTTCTAACAAAAATGGAAGACAATGTTTCATCAAGTCAAGAAGTAAGTGGGCTGTATCCTACTGTGACACAGTCAGGTGAAATCAGCATAGCCAAGTGTACTCACTATAGGGTGATGTGTGATGTGCTTCTGTATATGTGTGGCTTTTATTGGCTAATGGATAAAGCTGTTTTGGCCAATGGCTTAGCAAAGTATAGTTAGGCAGCAAATCTGAACAGAGAGAGTAGGCATAGTCAAAGAGACAACATGTAGCTGCTGAGGAAGGACACCAGAATCTTCTGGAGAAGCCATAGCTTCGTGGCAATATACGGATTCATAGAAGCGGGTTAATTTAAGTTGTAAGAAATAGCTAGGAATTTATGCCTAAGCCATTGGCCAAAACAGCTTTATTCATTAACAAATAAAAGCAACACAATTACAGAAGCACATCCCGCATCAATACGGCCAGAGAAAGCAAAGTGTCCTGGATGCTCTACCATTCCTGCTTCTGTGTGAAGTATAGAACTCTACAGAATAGATAGAAGACCTTCGTCTTCCCGCAGGGCAGAGAATTTGGACTGCTCTTCAGTATCGAGAGGGAGGGGGAATGGTGTGGGGGGAGGAGAAGAGAAGTGGGGATAGGGGGAGGGGACTGGGGGGAGGGGGCAATATCTGGGAGGAGGGGAGGGAAATGGGAAACGGGGAGAAGGTGGAAATTTTAATTAAAAAAGAATAAAAAAAAAGAACTCTACAGAATGAGATAGTTCATTATTTACAGAAGCATCTATGTGGTGAAAAAAACACAAACATGGTAGAGATTACAGAGGTGTAATCAAACCAAAGTTAGGGATACTGCTCATTTCTTAGACATATCGTGTACCTGCGTTTTGTATTAATATTTCCTGTGTCTTTTCCATAGCATAAAGTATTTCAAATGCATTGTACAAAGTCACAGTGCAGATCCTAGAAACCCAGAACCAATTGAGAAATTCATCTGCGAAACAGGTGTTAAGCAGCTTATGGTCAGTTTGTAATAGAATTCACACGAAAGACAGCATTGACTTGGTTAAAGCTGTTTTAGAGCCTGGTCCACAGTTACAGGGAAGTTTCTGGTTCTGAGAAGAGGCTTAGACATGTGAGCAATGGAACAAGGCTAGAGGTATGGAAATGTCCCAAGATCAACTTCTTAGAGAGGGAGGTTTTGATGATGTACAATGGCAATCTCTATATGAAGACCACATCCTGGATTTAGACCATGGAGCAACTTTGAAAGCTTGGGACAGAATTGAGAAATAGGAAAGAAAATTGAGTCATTTACTGAAGTCATGCCGGGCCCAACGGAAACCTTCAGAGATTTCTTCCAAAGATTGACTATGTCAATAAGTAGAATAATATGAAATCCAGAAGCTAGACAAGTCATAATTAATTATATGGCTTTTGTAAATGCTAATTCTCAATGAAAAGGATAATTAGGTGCTTGTTGTTTTATTTTTTTATATATTTTTGCATTTTACATACCAATCCCAGCTCCCAGTTCCTCCTCCTCTCTTATTCCCTCCAACTTCCCCCTATACAACCCAATCTACTCCTCAGAGAGTAAGACACATGGCTTTGTGGAAAGTCCAAGGGCTTCCCCACTATATCTATGCTGAGCAAGGCATCCATCCAAAGAGAACGGGTTCCCAAGCAGCAGGGATGAATCCTGGTTCCACTGCCTGTGGCCCTGCTTTCAGCTCCAGTCATACAACTGTCTCCCGCATTAGGAAGGTCTAGTTTGGTCCTATACTGGTTCCTTACCTGTCCGACTGAAGTTGGTGAGTTTCCATCGGCTCAGGTAAACTGTTTCAGTGGGTGTCCCCATCATCTTGACATCTTTGCTCATATTCTCTCTCCTCCCACTCTTCAACTACACTTTGGGAGCTCAGCCCAGTGCTCTGCTGTGGGTCTCTGCTTCTGTTTCCATCTAGTGTTGGTTATAAGGTGACATTTAAGATATTCGTCAATCTGACTACAGGCCAAGGTCAGTTTGGCCACCTCTATTACTTAGGGCCTTGGGGGGGGGGAACATCCTTATGGATTCCTGGGAATTCTTAGTGTCAGGTTTTTTACTAGCCCGATAATGGTTCCCTCAATCAAAATATCTCTTTCCTCGCACTTTTCTCTATCCTTCCTTCATCTCAACTCTCCCGTTCCCTCATTTCTCCTCCAAAATCCCCTCCACCCTCCCTTCTCCTCGACCCCCATGCTCTCAGTTTTGCCATGCTCACCTCCTCAGCTTGAGACATGGCAGGTCTGTGTCACTTTTGAGCAATTTGTAGCACACTGCTCACAGACCCCATTTGAGTGCAGGACCTCCCAAAAGAGCCACAGCTGCATGCTACCAGACAAACCAGGAAGCCAACGCTTAAAGAAGCCTCTCGGGTTTTGCTGCTAAGGCTGAGTCAGGAAGCCCTCTGTTGAAGAAGACGTGCCTCTGCTTGTCCAGAATCCACCTGAGGAAACGCTGCTACCAATGAGCTGTCTTCAGCACTGCTCTTTCGTTTCTTAACTCTGTCCTTTTGTGTCTAGGATGCTGTCCCAATCTCTCTCAGGTTTTATGTGGATGTAATTGGCCCAGGTTTGCACCACTGTGTAGCTAGATACTGCTAGTTAGTTCATTTCCCGGTTCCCCAAATCTGAAATAATTACACAGAAACTATATCAATTACAAAACTGTTTGGGCAATGGCTCAAGCTTATTTCTACTTACCACCTATATCATAACTTATTTCTATTAATCTGCCAATCGCCACAATTATGGCTTACCAGGTAAAATTCTGGGCATTCTGTCTTCTTCAGCAGTTACATGCAGTCTCTGCCTTCTTTCTCCCAGCATTTAGTTTAGTTTTTCCTGCCTAGCTTTACTCCACCTTATCACAGGCCAAGGAGATTCTTTATTCACTAACCAATGGCAATAAAACATATTCACAGCATACTTTACCTCCCACATCAGAGAGATTTGAGGAACTTGTGTTCTTATCCATGAACTTCACTATGGTTAGATTCTAAAATTTGGGGATGTTTCTCAGTGTGAAGCTCTATCACGATTGTGTAGAGAACTCTTCTGTGGGCGATCAGAGGGAATATTGTAGAGGTTTCTCTGAGGTTCTTCAGGCCCAGAGCATATCCATTAGAGTTGGCAGTGCTGACAATGGTAGCCCCATTTCTGCTGCTGCCTGGTCTCTTGACACCACTATCTCTAGCACGTGTGCCCTACGGACTCCTGTGTCCCGCTCCTGAGAGGACAGAAAAGTGCCAGCCTCAGGGTTCTGGCTTCTCAGACTACTGGAGAGGTTGCCCTCATTGATATGGAGCTGGCTCAGAAGAGGCCTGTGTTGACTGAGTTTTCTGTCCTGCCCAGTTCCCACAGTTGTTAAGTCCCAAAGAATCATATAGGAGTCTACATTAGTTATAAACTGATTAGGCTTGCAACTCAGACTTCTTGTTAACTATTATAATTTATGTTAAACCATTATTCTTGTCTGTGTTAGCCATGTATCTTGTTACTTTTTTCGGTAAGGCAGTCACATCTTGCTTCTTCTATGGCTGGGTAAGGATTGAGGGCCAAACTTTCCTCTTCCCAGAATTCTCCTGTTCTTGTTGCCCTGCCTCTACTTCCTGTCTGGTTGTCCCACCTATACTTCCTGCCTGGCTACTGGGCAATCAGTGTTTATTTAAAATATAATTGACAGAATACAGACTATTGCCCCACACTACTTCTCCCTCTTTCTTTAAAAAAAAGAAAGAAAGAAGAACACTGAATCTAATATCCTTTGTTTAGCTTTTCTCCTGACCATTAGCCATAACAACTTATAACCAACATTCTAAACAAAGGAAAATATCCGTAGTCCATTTTGGGGGAGGAGGGAGTGTGGGCATAGTTTTTCAGGCTACTTTATGCTAATTGGGATGCTGATAATCTAATGGGGTCCTAAAGAAGATTTAGAATTATGTCAAGTCCTGACTGGAATATCCTGTCAGGCCTGATCAATTCGGGCAGTATCTTGAATCTGTTTTGGATGTAGAACTCATACGTCTGAGCCATCTGTTCCTACTGGAGATTTATCATGTGGTCTTCCTTGATCAAACCTGATTTTTCTTATTTCAGAATAAATCCATAGTTTCTCCTTTTCTATGGAAACAAAAGCAAAACCTCTTCTCCAATGTAACATAACTTTTGACTTCAATTTTGAAGTGAAGGCATTTACAACGTATTAGTTATATTAATCAAGTAGCATTTATATTTAAATGTCTTTTAGCAGCTGTTGCTCCTTCTTCAGCTGTCAAGCAATTCAAAGAGAACATAATAACATACAGTATCCAGTCTCTCTGTGTATTTTATCTTTATATGGCTTTATTTTAAACTCTGTTTCTTTTATTTTTAATTTTTACCTTTTTGAGTCAGGGTTTCTCTATGTATCTGTGTCCTAGAACTCACTTTGTAGACCAACTTATCTTTGAACTCACAGAGATCTGCCTGTCTCTGCCTCCCAAGTGCTTGGATTAAAGGTGCGTGCCACCCCACCCAACTACTCTCTCTCTCTCTCTCTCTCTCTCTCTCTCTCTCTCTCTCTCTCTCTTTTATTTTAAGGATTTTAACCTTTTTTTCTCCCAAGTCTGCATATATTTTTAACACACTCTAAAACATTTGTATGTTTTCTTCATCTTTGAATCTCTCTTTATGTATATCTCTCTTTTTCTGACCACTTGAGTCTTTAATTTGCAAAGCAACATGGAGATGATTAAACCCATAGCACAATGGTCTGTATTTTGTCAATTATATTTTAAATAAATGCTGATTGGACAGTAGCCAGGCAGAAAGTATAGGCAGGATAACCAGGCAGGATGTAGAGGCAGTCTGACAAGAACAGGAGAATTCTGGGAAGAGGAAAGCTTATTCTCCAGTCCTGACCCAGATGCAGAGGAAGCAAGATGTGACTGCCTCACTGAAAAAGGTACTAAGACACGTGGCTAACATAGACAGAAATAATGGACTAATATAAATTGTAAGAGTTAATAAGAAGCCTGAGCTAATGGGTCAATCAGTTTATACCTAATGTAGACCTCTGTGAGATTCTTTGGGACTTAACGACTGAGGAACCAGGCAGGACAGAAACCCCACCAACAAGCCTGTTTTTCCCATGTCCAGTAATTAGCAGTGAGTATCACATGTAGAGTCTCGGCACGTGTGCTGGAACAGGCCCCATGTCCATGCCCTCTACCTTGGTGGGACCTTCTGGAACAAGGTGTTCTACCAGGGAGTAAGTGATGCGGCTGGAGCTGTTGACTGGCTGCCTTCTGTGAGGAACAGTGCAGGCCTCCCAGGAATTGGCTGCTCTTGTGTGCAGTTACCTCAACTTGTTCCTAAGAAACAGAGTCTGGGGCACAGAAACCTGGAAAGGTAGCTGACTGATGCCCAGGAAGGGACCCTTTTTGGGTGGCCCAGAGATCTAGAGAGCAACTGCACTTTGGACAAGTCTCTGCTACTGTGTGAACCAGCACTATGAGTGGGCTTGCTCTGCTGGGCTCTTGGGAAAGCAAGGGCTGCAACATAGAATGACTGCTGTGTGACCACAGTGCATCACCTTAACCCTTTTCAGGTATCCTCCTTTCCCTGGGAAATAATGCTGGCTCAACATGTGCATGCAAAAGCATCAGGGAGTGAGGAAATTCGGAATTCCTAACTTCTGGCCTTTCTCCAGTTCTTCTCTAGAATTGAGAAGGTAAGAATATGCAGATTACTAGACGTGCTGTTGGGAAGCTAATCTTCCATCCTTGCAGCATTTGTCTCGAGTCCTTTAAAGCTAAAGGGCTCCTCCAGTCCTTGGTGAAGAACCTGGACTGAGGCTAAGTTGCTTCCCTCAGACCCCGATATCAGCAGTCTGTACTGGAAGGGCAGTACATGCAGGCAAACTTCTAGGGTGTTCTCACATTACGGGGCCTCTTACTTTGGCTCTAACCCTTTTATTTTCTACTACCTCCTTAGGCTCATCGTGCCCACAGTCAGATGGGTACTGTATATGCAGTGGATCAGATGCAATGGCAAATGATTAGGGGTCATGGGACCCTCAGAAACCACTCTGAAGCAGCCACCTTTTGAAAAGTTGTCTCTTGCATGCTGGACACCATGTTGGCATTGTGGGCAGACATAGGACAGGGTGACACTGCTTTGCCATCTAGGATGAACTGGGAGTGTCTAGAGAACTCAGCTCGTTGACAGTCTCCAATGAGGTGAGTAGGGGATCCCTAAGATGCCTAGGGCCTTTGTTTTTTGGCAGGATATCCAGAGGTCATGATTCTCCTGGTTTGAACTCAAGAATGCCCCATTACCGTACACATGTCTGTGCCTACTTTGTGCCTTGGGTAAACACCGGTCTGGCTCTCTGGTGCCTCTGTCCACAGCTTCTTCACAAAGCTAAGGAGAAACACATGGTGAGCTGACCCTAAGGGTGGGGTCTTACTTGGTTGACTTAGCACATACCTCAGTCCTGAAGGCTTCTTGTTTGGGTCTTGTAAGGTTTATTTAGACATCTCCCCTAAGACACACAAACACACACACACACACATCCTAAAAACTTTTGTTTCCATAATTACAGTATAACTGACTCTGACTACAGTGATAGAGTTAGAAGATGATTTTGTCCCTTCTTCGGGGAACCACATCCTCTCCTGGAGCAGAACTCTAAGGGGGACCAGATACAGACATTTCTCTGTGGCTAGCATGCAGAAACAACTTTGAGAAAAAAAAGAGGAAGTAACGTGTAAAAGTTTATTTTACCTTGTGAAAAGCATTTGGTTTCTAGGTAATATATTTCTGTAGAGACAATGCCTTGGACAGTGGACAGGTATCCCAGGGACATGTGTATCGTGGGCTCTGCACTGATAGGGGCTAGATACCTGGGCCTGGAGGTTTCCACAGGGCATCCCTTTGTCCTGGGCAGGTTGGCTTTGTAAGTTGAAGTTTGGTTGACAAACTGTGCTCTTTCCTTGGTTTTTCTTTGATTCTGTCGTTAGAATCCTGTGGTGGGATCCATGCCTACTCACTGGATTTGGGGGAACACAGCTATTGTGACCCCCCAATTTCTTCTTTAGAATCTGTCCAACACAGGTCGTGAGGTTCTGTTCTTCAGCGACCTGTTCAGCGACAGGCATGAAGAGTTGGCCTGTGATTGACAGTTGACTTTGGGTTATTGGTGGAAAACCCTTGCATTTTTGCCTAGATGTTTCTTTCACTTTGTATTTGGGAGTTAAAATAGACTTTATAAAGTTTTTTATTCTGTCCCCGAACTTTTCATTATTTGACCTGTGGCTTTGGACAGGCTTGGTCCCTTTAACTTGTATGTCCTCCTGTCTTGGATTTCTAGTTGTATCTTTTTTATTTGTAACAGAGATGTACCTATGCTGTTGTTCCTCTGGTTTGGAATTCTTGGGGACAGGGTACCTGTCCTTGAAGGGTGACTTGGTTTTAAAGGAGGCAACCTTAAAGCTGGCCTGGGAGGCCCTGGAAACCAGGATCTCTGCAGCAAGCAGAACCTCGGGGACCCAGTCTTGGCAGTCCTGCGGGCCAGCGCCAGAAGTCAAGCAGTGAGGTGTTGTCAGGCCCGAGTCTTCTGACTCCTGGGAAAAGCTTTCGGAAAGGGATGATAGACTCCCACTGGTTTCTAGGAATTCATTGCTTTCAATATTACCCAACTCTCTGGCATCCAAGGGGATTATCCAGTCACAGGGCTCTTCTTCCTCTGTCTCCACCAGCTCCCTGATACCCCTGCTATTTGAGGACAGGGAAGGCACACTGAACTCCCGAACAGATGTCACAGTGTCCCCCTGTTTGGTTGTAGGGGCCTCACAGGGCCCAGAGTTATTACCAGGTGGAGCCTCTCTCGGGAATTCTACCTGGAGGGCAGAAGGACAGGTCTGTATGGATTGAGATTTCACAGGGGAAGCTTTTTTTGTCCCTTCCTTTTCCAGTTGTTTCTGGAAGGGTTCTCCCAGGGCAATGGCCTTATGGATAATGGAGTTGTCTCTAGATTCCCAGGGCAGAGAGGCATTAGAGGGCTGTGGAAAGGGCAAAGTTGTAGTTGCCTTCAAGTTTAGAACACGTTTGGTCTTGAGGACTCTGAGGGGCAGCCTCCATCTGTGCCTCACCAGGCGTCTTGTAATATGTGCTTCTAGCACCTTCTGAGTGCCTGGATCTACAATGAAAGTCTCATTATTAGTTTTCTAGGTAGTGTTTGAATCATGGAAGGATGTTTTTTTCAGAGTATCCACAGTTGGCTTTGAAATTTTAGGTGGGACTGACACATGGTCTAAGTATATTACACGACAGATTCCCTTGGGCAACATAGTGTCTTTTGTTTGTCTCCACTCATTTCTCAGGGTGCCTTCTAGCTCTTCCTTTCCTGGTCCCACCGGGGAAACACTTGGCACATCACTTCTCGGGTGTCTATTGTGGGAAGTTTCCTCCTCGGTCTCACAGATGGTCTCAAAAACTTCTAGGCTCCTGGAGAGAGGTTTTTTCAGAGCTCTTTGCAGACATTTTGTCAGATCCTGCTGTAGATTCCTCCATGGATGTAATATCTCTGGACCATTTGATGAGACACTCTGTGGATGCTGACTACTTTCATTTGCCAGTGCCGAGGGGCATGAAGTCCTGTGATTCACTTGTGCCTGATCCAGGTCCCTAGATAGCTGGACTTTGTAAGGGCATTCACCTTGTTGTTGCTTGAATGTCTTTTTAAAGTCTTTTTCCATCTGCTGCCCGAGTTCGTGGTTAATGAACTCCCCCTGGAGATGGACAGCAGACCCCTGGCCCTGTGAGACCCAACTGTTGGAAGTGTGTTGATGAAATGCTTCCTGTGAATCTTTGACCATGACTGGTAAATCACTCATACTCTCTCTGTGTTTCTTTAAAAAGTGGCACTCTAGGTGTTCAATAGCAGGTGGGACAATAACTTGGGTTCCTGAAGGTGTAGGGCAAGGAACCCCATCATCACTAATTGGAGCTGAATTGCATGGTAGCTTTGAGAGAGGGAATGGGTCACAGTCCTGGGTTTGGATTCTAGCCTCTGGTGGAGATCGGGACCAGGAAAACTTTGGAGTCATAGGTATGGACTTGACTGAGTGATGAAGCAAGGGCTGTGGAGAACAGAGCTGTGGAGGGTCGTTTGTCTGATCCTGTAAGGGGCTGTAAGCAGAGCTTCCATTGAACAAGATGGAGGGGCGATGAAGTGAAGCCCCTGCCATGCTGACAGTGGTCACAAGGGACTCACTGTGGAGAATGGGGTGCCCCCAGAAAAGCTGGTTATATGTCTCCTTTAAATGGTTGCCTAAGATCATCTGTTGAGCCAAAAACTGCTCAGATTTGCAGTTTTTGCTCCAGAAGAGGCGTGAGGTGATGTTGTCCTGCTTGCTGCTCCAGGAGTGTAGCAAGCCTAAGTCAGATCTTTCTTTTTCTTTCTCCTTCTCAAATTTTAGTTGGACTCTTTTGTTAATTTGAATCTCCTGCATGTCATGGTTGATGAAAGAGGGCTCCCCAGCCTCTATCTTCCAGTCTGTGGGGCCTGTCCTGAACGAGGCCTCGTGGATGGTGAGTGAAAGATCCTCTTGCAAGGACTCATCCCATGTTAGGTTTGAGTGGTATGATGTTGTGGAAGCTACCTGGTATCTGAAAAGGCCTGAAACAGACCTGTTTAAGTGGTCAAGACCTGGGGTGTTTGAGGTAGGCCTGTTTAAATGGTTAAGGCCTAGAGTTGTTGAGGTAGGCCTGCTTAAGTAGTCAAGGCCTAGACGTGTTGACGTAGGCCTACTTATGTGGAAAAGGCCTGGTTTGGTTGAGGTAGGCTTGCTTAAGGGGTCAAGGGCTGGAGTTGTTGAGGTAGGCCTGCTTAAGTAGTCAAGGCCTAGAGTTGTTGAGGCAGACGTGCTTAAGTAGTCAAGGCCTAGAGCTGTTGAGGTAGGCCTGCTTAAGGGGTCAAGGCCTGGAGTGGTAGAGGTAAGCCTGCTTGAGTAGTTAAGGCCTGGAGTGGTTGAGGTAGGCCTGTTTAAATGGTCAAGGCCTGGAGTGGTTAAAGTAGGCCTGCTAAAATGGTCAAGGCCTGGGATGGTTGATGTAGGCCTGCTAGAGTAGTTAAGACTGGGGATGATTGAGGTAGGCCTCCTTGAGAGGTTAAGTCCTGGTGTGGTTGGCATGGGAGAAGACAAACCTTGCATAGGTGTGCTCTGTGAGGTCACCAGGATTTTCCACTCAAACTCAGGAGCTGCCATACTGGGATCTGGCATGAGTGGAGGACAAGCCACAGAATGCAGAGGATGAGATGGGTAGGAAGGTGCCCGTTGTTGTGGTGGTGATTGACGTCTTCCAGTTGTCAAGGTCTCTGGTGGCCAAGAGGCACTCACAGAGGACTGTGACTCAATTCGTGAGGAATTCAGTAGGACGTGAGAAAAGGGCTTAGAATCTTGGAGCATCAGGTGTTCATTGCAAGGAGCAGAGGAAGTCTCTAGGGATGAACTGGTAGCCACAGACTCCTCTGTGGGCTGCCTAGGAGGCAGGTGGACTTTGGCAGCATCTGGTTTGAATGCTTCACCTGAGGCATCTTGTCCTAAGTCCTGGCAAATACTGATGGTATTGACAAGCCTCTCCTGCATGCTGTAAGAGACAGGAGATGTGATAGCAGCCAGGACCTCATGGGGCCAGGATGAGGGGCAAGACAAATAAGGAAGGACGCTCCAAGCCCATCACAAACAATGTTCCACACTCTACTCTTTTACAAGACATTGAGCTCTTAACCTTCAGGGCTGTACTCATATCCCACCCATTCAGAGGGCCCCTATTTCCAGGATAACTCATGCCCTGGTCAGGAGTGATCACATATCAGGCAATAGGGGTGAGCCAGAGAGAACTGGACATGGCTCACCTGTGCGGAAGTAAACCCAGAACCTTGTCCTCCTTAGTTTTCTTCCTACTGCCTCTGTAAGCTGGAAATGGAGACTGAGTTATTGGTGGGTATAGGAGGGACCCAGTATTTTACCAAAGACTGAAAAAACTGTCCTTCTGTAGAAATGAAAAGTTAAACAGGAACTCAGTCATCCATGAGCAAGGCTGGGTGCCCAAATGCATGGAGAGCAAGGTGCATGTTGGGTAGGACAATGCCATGAACCGAACCAGGCGCATCCACTTCTACTGACCTTCATAGCTGTCATCATCTCCCTGTGCAGGTGAGGGGCAGGACCGGTGCTCTGAAAGAGGAAAATGTCTCAGAGGCAAGCAACCAGATTACCTCCAAATCAGAGAGCCTGGTGCCACTTCATCCCATGGCCCCACTTCCTCCCACACTTTCCCTCCTCAGGCAGTACCAGTCCTGGATGTCCATAGCTTCATTCTGAGCACAGAACCTGGGAAATGTCTTCAATTCTGGGTTCCTGCCCAGGAGCTGCCTCTAGAGGGTCCTGCAACTCATTAGTGTAATCACAGGCAGAGGGGCTGAAGTCGCCTGGCCAGGGGAAGGAAGTAGCCTACCTTTCACGGTCCTGATTTTCTTCCTGACTTTGCTGGCCTCATTCTTCACCACCTGACAGAGAGAGAGGAGACAGCACCAGTCCCCCCATTTATGGATCTATAATGTGGGCAAACGTGTTGTTTTTCTCTTGGAAAACTCAAATGGGGGCTGTGAGATCCACCATGGATATCATTGATCAAAATTCTGCTAAGGAACCAGAGGCTCAGCTCTGAACTACTACCAACAGTCTCTTCCTGATGTCCTGCAGGGGTCTTTGCCTCCTTCATATCAGCTAGATCAACTCTATAAGCATGTATGTTAGAGGGGGACATAGAAATCATCGCTCAGAACCTTTCCTTTCTCAGAGGTCCCTAACCAACCAAGGAACACCGCCCCCGACCACTGAGTCACAAGGCCTCTCCCAGGTATGATGGTCTGAGAGCAGACACGTTGTAGCCCACCCTTCCCTCTGCCCTACCTGCCAGTTCTCAAGAGGATGGGGTTCAGCTCATGGCTGAGATCCCCTGTCAGTCACCTCCCGATTTGATTTGGAAAGGGAAGTCTGGAGAGAAAAGAAACTGTTCTTCCTTGCTTTGGGCCTAAGGCATACTTACCTTCTTGGTGGTGGTGTTTTCTGCTGGTCGAGGTGAAGGGGAGTCAAGGGGGAGGAGGGGTAATATTAGGAGGAAGAGCCCCAGCCCACACACAAAGGCAAAGATCATGTCCATTGCCCAAGTGGTGGAGCTGGGGGTCAGCCATGAAGGATCAACGCTTTCCAGAAGAGAGAGAAAATTCTCCATCTGAATCGCAGGGCTGCTCTCAGGCAACTGAACTCTGAGAGTTCTCTCTGGGAGTTGGCAGCTGGGTCCAGTTCCACATCACAGAGCTGCTGTCTCCCTGTCACAAAGGCCTCCTGAGTGTGGGAGAGGGTTTGGAAGAGCTGACCAGTCACTCCCTGTCCTCCAGGCTTCACATGGGCTCCATCCTCCACAGACTTTTGTGTCTGTTTCTAATTCCATCTGCACACTTTATCAGAAATAGAGTCTTGCCCATTTTCTCTTACTCTCCTACCCCCAGAGAGAGGCTTGTCCATGTTCTGTGGGCTTTGGGACTTCCAAGCCTCCTTAGGGGACATAACTCCTCTGAAAGGCCCCCTTCCCTCCCTCCCAAAAGTTCTACCAACTGGAGACCAAGCACTCAAATACATGAGCCTATGGGGGTTTATTCCACCATTCTCTGGCCCTCCATAGGCTTGTCGCAATATCATAAACAGAATTCACTTCATCAAAGTTCAAAAGTCTTTCATATTCTCAACACTATTTCAAAGTCCAAAATCTCTTCTGAGACTCAAGTCAATCTCTTAACTGTAACCTAATATAAAAGTAAAACTAATATTGCCTATTTCAACATACAATGTCACAGAAAACATATTTCCATTTCTAAAGAAAGGAAAGAGGGTGTCGTGAGAAAATACTGGACCAAAGTAAGACCAGAACACAGCAGGGCAAACTCCAAACTCTGCCCCTCCATGTCTGATATCAAAGGGCCCTTCAGCTCTCCAGTCCTCTCAGCCTGTTGACTGCAGCTCACTCCTTCTCTTGAGCTGCTTCCACTCCCTGTCAGCAGCTTTCCTTGACAGGGATCCATGGCTCTGGCATCTCCAACATCTTGGGGTATCCAAGGATTCTAGGCTTCACCTTCATAGCTTCACGTATTGGCCTCTCTAGGCCTCCATGCAAGGACACCCCTGACATATGCCTGGTCTCAGGAGCATTCCTTAAGCACAGAGGATGATCCCACAACCTCCTACTCATGTTTCCTTCATGACTATAATGCCAGAACCACATGGCCAATGTAGCCTATCTCTTTTACTTACTTAGCATGAAAGTGGACCCTGGACTCTTCTTGAATTGTATTGGCATAAGCTTTGATTTTTTTGTTGCTCCTTAGGGAAAAGACACTCCTTAAGGCCATTTTCTCTCACCAATTGCAGGATGCTGGCTAGGGTCTTGCCCTGAGGGGACCCCTCCCTTTACTCCCTTCTTCTTTATCTCTTTCAGCACCAATCAAGGCTCCACCATTGCATTTCTTGGGCTGTTTGTCCTCTCCAACTGTGCACTTGTATTTCCTTCTGCCCTGCTTGATCTTTTTCATTGTAGATGTGCATAGCAATGACTTATCTCTAATAACCACACAGCAGAGACAGTAGTAAACTGTCGTGAAATATTCTCCGCCTATTAAAATCTATGAAATTAGTCCACACCTTTCTAATTTAGCTTCAGGCAGACTTTTTGGACAAGGAAATAAGTACCCACGTTTCTTTTTCCAAATATCACAAGAACTGTCTCTAGCCTGTTGCTAATATCATTCTCCTCTGGAGCTAAACATCTGGGCCTCTATAGTTAACATTGGTCTCAGAACTACTGTCTTCCAAGTGCCTACTAGGACTTCCCTTAAAGCCTTGCTTACAGGATTAGGCCACTTTTGTAGTCCAAAGTCTCAATTTCCTCCACATTCCTCTAAAAACCAGCATGGTCAAACCTGTAGCAGCAATTCCCCACTTCTGGTACCAACTACTGTCTTAGTTTCTTTTCTTTTGCTGTGAAGAGACATCATGACCAAGTCAACTTCTAGACGAGTTTATTGAGGCTTTCAGTTTTAGGTGACTATCAAACTGGGAAGCAGGACAGCAGGCAGGCAAGCACAGTGCTAAATTTGTAGCTGAGAGGTTGCATCTGACCGACAACCAAGAGGCAGAGGGGTGTGGCACACTGGGAGTGGTGTGAACTTTTGAAACTACCAAATCCATCCCCAATAACACACCTTCTCCAACAAGGCCACACCTCCTAGCCCTTTCCAAACAGCTGTACCACCTGGGGACCAAGCATTCTAATACACAAGCTTATCAGGACCAGTCTCATTCAAACCATCACAACAGTAGAATTTTTTTACACTGAGTCTACATCACAAGTAGGGAAGAGCTGGCATCTTTATAATGTTGAGCCTTCTTCTCTGTGTGCACTTGAAACGGTTTCCTCTGACTTCTTCAGTCACAGTGTTGTGCTTTTCCTCATATGGATCCTGTGTGCATTTTTAGATTTTTATTTGAATATTTAACTTGGAACTAGTGGGATTCATATTTTCAGTTTATTTCATGTGTTCATAAAAGGAAGATACTGCTTTCTATTTAATTTTTATTTATTTTTCTTTAATCTTTGTAGCTTTGGTATGGCCACTTATCCCTTCAAGATATTTTCTTGATGATTCTGTCAGAGCTGTTGTTGGAAATTATTTTAAGATGTGTTACTTTTGTTTATGCTGTGGTGTAGGAGGTCCCTCTGTCTACATGTTGCTTTCATTGGTTGAATAAAGGAACTGCCTTGGCCTTTTGATAGGGCAGAAATTAGGTAGGCAGAGTAGGCAGAACTGAATGCTGGGAAGAAGGACAGACAGGCAGACACCACGAATCTCCTGCCTGAGACAAATATACATTAGAATCTTGCATGTAAGCCACAGTGACGTGGTAATATACAGATTTAAAAGAAATGGGTTAAGGAAGATGTGAGAGTTCGCCAATAAGAGGCTAGCTTATGGGCTAATCACACAATTTCTGTGTGATTATTTCAGCTATAAGCTAGCCGGGCAGGACAGAACAAAGGGGCCCCACGTTCCTCAAAACAGTTTGGCATCTCAACGTGATTGATTGACTCCACGTAAAATCTGAGAGTGCTTCAAAAAGAATACAGAATTTATGAATGAGATTGGTGTGTAATTCTCATTTTTGGTTGAGTCTTCTTGTGATTTTGGAATCGGGGTAACTGTAGCTTCATAAAAAGAGCTTGGTAATGACTCTTCTGTTTCTATTATGTGAAACACATTAAGGAGTATAGGTATCGGCTCTTCTTGGAAGTTCTGGTAAAATTCTGCATTAAAATAATCTGGTCCTGGGCATTTTTTGGTTTGGAAGTTTTTTATGACAGCTTCTATTTCCTCGCAACTTATAGGTCTATTTAAATTGTTCACCTGGTCTTAGTTATGGTATTTATCTAAAAACAAGTTCATTTCTTTTACATTTTCCAACTTTGTGGCATATAGGCTTTTGTAGTAAGACCTAATGATTCTCTGAATTTCTCAGTGTCTATTGTTATGTACCCTTTTTCATTACTGATCTTGTTAATTTGCATGTTCTCTTTCTGCCTTTTTATTAGTTTGGATAAAGGTTTGTCAATCTTGTGACTTTCTTAAAGAACCAGCTCAGTGAAACAAAGAAACTCATGCAGCAGTTGCACTTACCACTTTGTCCCCAGACCCTCATCCCCAGAGCAGGCTTAGTTGGGGGATCCTATGACCTTACAGATGGGAAGGGGTGCCTGGGAGTAAGCTGGGATGGGATAAGAAGGGAAAGGCAGTAGCTGGGGAGAGAAGCCCCCACATAGTATCTTGTCTGGTAACCAATGGAGATAGAGACAGAGACCCTCATCTAATCAATGGACTGAACTTCCAAGGTCCAGTTGATGCGCAGAAGGGGGGAGAAGACAAGCAAGGAAGTCAAGACTATGAGGGGTTGGTCCGCCAACTGAGACAATGTGCCTGTTCTAATGGGAGCTCACCAAATCCAGCTGGACCAGGTCTGAATGAGCATGTGATCAAGCCAGACTCTCTGTGGCTGACAATGGGGGCTGACTGAGAAGCCATTGATAAAGGCACTGGGACTTGTTTTACAGCATGTTCTGGCTTTTTGGGACCCTAGTCTATATGGATGCACAACTTCCTAGGCCTGGATGTACGGGGGAGGGCCTTGGACGTCCCACAGGGCAGGGTTCCCTGCCCTCTCTCAAGCGGGGGGGGGGGAGGATGAGTGGGGTAGTGGGAAGGGAATGGGAGAAGGGGAGGAAGTGTAAATTTTTGAATGCAAAATAAAAAAAGAAGATGATGCAAAAAAAAAAAAAAAGAATACAGAGTTTAATAGAGTTTTTTGCTGTTTGCTGGGAGTATGCCACAGAAAGTTTTTCCTGGCTCGGCAGCTGTACCAAAAAAAATAAATAAATAAAAATAATTAAAAAGCCACATGGTTTTAAAATGTGGACTCTGACTATGAAACATTTCAATGGCTTTTATGGGACTGAATGTTTGGGATCAAGAAGAAAGTACTCTGAGACCATGCCTGTGGCTCAGTGCTCCCTGTCTGGACAGGCAGCAGGATCAGGTCTACTAGGCATGCACAAGCAGGAGAGCATGGCGGATTTCTACCGCCATACAGAGACATGTTTCCAGGCTGTGTAGTGCTCTGTGTGGCAGATTTGGCTCTAACTCAGATAAAAAGGGTTTATGTGCTACATGCTCATTCTTGGGGTTGGACTGCTGAGCATGGCTCCTGCCTTGAAGACCCAGAGCTAGCACTGGTGGTGCTTCTACCATTTTAGAATTGGAGACAGGTGGAGTCAACCTCCAGAGTAGCTGCAACCAATCTGGTTAACATTTTAAAAGCTCTTCTATACAGTAGAGAATTACAGACAATGCAATATGACAGATTCAGACATAAAAGACCTCTAAATAGGTCATAGTGTTAGATAAAGTACATAGGGTGGGAGAGAAGAAAAAGAGTATAGAAAGTCATAAAATAAAGTTAATTCTTTTTTTTTAAAAAGGGGGGGTAAAGTCTTTAAAGAGACAGATTATAGTCATAGATTAAAAAATAAAGAAAAATAAGCCGCATAAAAATGGAAAATTGACAGAGAGTCTGGATTATCTATTTTATTGTGTTTTCTTTGAATTTTTTGACTGTGAAGGAGCTAAGAACAGAGAAACTTTCCATTGTATGTGCTGCTAAGCTAATCCAGCATGTATATAATAAAGGTATCTTGACTTCAGCATTTGGTTCTAAGGATATGATGATGCTTTGGAAAAGAGGTTCTTCTTTTGTTTTCACAGAAGATGAGACCCTGTGGATTGCTTCTAGACCAATATGGTATGATAGACTATGCCCTCCTAAAATGTTCCTGGGAACACCCTCAAAAACTTACTTTGCTCAACTGGCGACTGAGATAAACCTAGCATACAGGATGCACCATGAAAGACCTGATTATCAGCGCCCCCATACGCATCCCGCAGCTCCTTCAACAGAATGGTACCCAGACGTGGATAACTAAATCCACATAAAGCCTGAGAAAGCTTAGGAAAGAATATAGTAAAGCATGTTTTCTTGGTAGCAGCAATTTTTCAGGTCTACTCTGCTTGCTAGAGGTAAGCAAGCACTCTCATCTAAGAGCGGCTTCCTGACTCAGCTTTAGCTGCAAAACCCTGCAGCTCATTAAGAGGTTCTGCCACGAAACACTTAAATGGTGTTGATAAAAGTCAACTGAATGCTTGTTTGTTTTCAGCTGTAGCAGGAAAACAGTTGTGCTTTTTAAAAATGCTGGCATTCTGGTCTGTCCTGCCAGGGCAAACTCTGACTCTTTCAGGCAGGCGATCTGACTACAGAATGTTTGAGTGTGGTTTCTGAGTGCAGTGCTGCTGCTTGCTTGCTGGCAGGAACCTTGAAACCCCATAAAGTTGTGGCGGTAAATATGACTACAGCCAGTACCTCTCCCATGAGGCTGGAAAGCTAAGGAATGGGCTGGATCTAGCCGGCAAAGCCATGGCTTTAATTCTACCTATATTGCTCAGTAATTTAAAGGCTCATGTGGTCAGAAAAAGAGAGAGAGATACAGTAAAGAGAGATTCAAAGACAGAGAAAATTTCTAAATGGTTTACAATATGTTAAAAATATATGCAGGCTAAAAGTTAAAGTTCTTAAAGTAAAAAAAAAAATAAGAAAGAGAGTAGTTGGGTGTGGTAGTACACACCTTTAATCCCAACACTTGGGAGGCAGAGGGAGATTGACCTCTGTGACTTCAAAGTGTGGCAGTACACACCTTTAATCCCAGTGCCTGGGAGGCAGAGACAGAGGGATCTCTGAGAGTTCAAGGAGAGCCTGCTCTACAGAGTTATTCCAGGACAATGATATACAGAGAATGTAAAATAAAAGTAAAAATAAACAAAATAGAGGTTAAAATAAAGCTGCACAAAGATGGAAAATACAATGAGAATCTTGATACTATATGCTATTATGCTCTGTTTGAATTGTTTGAATGCTGAGGAAGGAGCAACAGATGCTAAAAGATATTTGTTTATAAATGCTGCTGAACTAATCCAACATAGATATTTTGAAAATTCCTTGACTTCAGAATTGGATCTGTGGATATGATACTTTGGAAAAGAGTTTCTTCTTTTGTTTTCACAGAGGATGAGACCCTGTGGATTACTTCTATCCCAATATGGTATTATAGACCACACCCTCCTGAAAGGTTGCTGTGAACACCCTCAAAAAATTACTTTGCTCAACTGCCGACTGAGATGAACCTAGCAGACAGGTTATCCCATAAAGGACCTGAATAACAGCGCCCCCATTCAGCAGGAAGCAGTTTGGAGAGAAATAACTACATCCATATTCCCAAATATTGTTTATAAATGTTCTTTTACATTAAAGAGGGATATGATATAGGTATGAATAATTTGCATTAGTATAGATTTAGCTTAATTGATAGAGATTTAAGGTCAATTTTGTTATATGTATATGTATTTCTGATCTTGATTAAGGTATTGTGATTGTGTAGTTCACTTAAAAATGTAATGTATATAGGTTGTTAATAGATAATCATCTATAATAGTCAAGTTTATAGTCATGTTAGATTTTCTAGATGTACATAGATATATTTTAGATAGACATTCTCCATATCTTTCAAAGACTACAGAATAGGACATTTAATGTTTTAATAACTTAGGGTTTTTCATGACAATGAGACACGTCTGCTCCTGTCAGCACCAATCTACTTCAAGAAGAAAGAAGATGGGCATCGAAGAGGCACCTTATGGAGTTTGATAGCCATTTGGGCAAGAAACTGCTCTTGCCTAAACTGATGCATGAACTGGACACAAAGAACCCACAGAGAGAGGACTGCTGAACTTGCCTAAAGGTGAGATGGTCCTTCAGGGTTCCTGCTTCATGAAAAAGTCTGTGAGACATTCTGCAGGACACAGAAACAAGTAACTGAACTGTCTTTAAAATTTCCTGCTTCATGGAAATATCTACTGGATACTATGGGCCTGTAGGCTGAAGATGTATGCCACAACTGTACAGAAAAACTTTGGGTGACTATCCAGGAAGCAAGATGTCTCTGTCATTTCTAGAGTTTTGAAATTTGCTTATAATGCACTTCCTTTTTACTTAAGTAATATTATCTCCTTCTGGAGTCTTTGATGGAGCTGAAGAATTTATAGATATAGTTTTCCTTAGTTATGATAAAAGATAAAGTAGATATAAATATTGTAACAGTAATTCTTGCTTGATAACTGTTTTCTTATATGTAATTTTACTATGTTAAAGTGAAAGCCTTTCTTTTTTGTTTAAACTGAAAAAGGGAAATGGTGTAGGAGATCCTTTTGTCTATGTGTTGCTCTCATTGGTTGAATAAAGAAACTCCCTTGGCCTTCTGATAGCGCAGAAATTAGGTAGGCAGAGTAGACAGAACTGAGTGCTGGGAAGAAGGACAGACAGGAAGACTCCATGAATCTCCTGCCTGAAACAGATGTAAGTTAGAATCTTGCTGGTAAGCCACAGTCACGTGGTGATACACATTTAATAGAAACGGATTAATCAAGATGTGAGAGTTAGCCAAAAAGAAGCTAGAGCATATGGGCCAAGCAGTGATTTAATTAATAAAATTTCTGTGTGATTATTTCAGGTGTAAGCTAGCCGGGTGGGATGGAACAAAGGGGCCCCACGCTCCTCACAACAATGCTGCATTTGTTTAATTTTGTGGAGCTGTGGTTCTTTGCCTGTTTAATACACCTGATGGTTTAATAAAGTGCCAAGTGGCCAATAGTGAGACAGGAGAAAGGATATGCAGGGCTGGTAGGCAGGGAGTATAATAGAAGGAGAACTCTGAGAGAGAAGAAGTAGCCAGAGAAGGAGGAGGGCATCAGGGACCAGTTGCCCAGCTATGCAACAAGCCAAGGAGTAAGAGTAAGATTTACAGAAGTAAGAGAACAGGAAAAGTCCGGAGGCAAAAGGTAGATGGGATAATTTAATTTTAAAAAAGCTGGTAAGAAGCAAGACAAGCTGAGGCCAGTCATTTTGAAGTAATAATAAGCCTCTGTGTGATTTATTTGGGAACTTGGTGGCAGGAACTCCCCACCCCACCCCCCAAAAAAAAGAGCAAGACCAACAACTACACAGAGTTTCTGGCTAGACAAACTTGTTATCTTAAAAAGAGGAAACTTCCTTTCTCCTTTCTAAATGTATGTGCTTTTGATTTTATTTTCTTATCCCTGCACCATCAGCTGCCTTTCCCTTTGTTTTCTGAACCCTCTAAATGAGTCTGGGAATTTTTTGCTGCAGCCTCTCTACAGAAAATGCTACAGGCTCTTGGGTTCCAAACATAGCCAAAGTGAGGCTCTTGCATGTTCCCCTGTGCAGATGGCTGACTCTTTGGCTTCTTTCCTCCATAGGTTGTTGGGTTTCCCTGTACCCCTTCTCAGGCTTCTGACATGCCATCAGTGTCAGCTGTCCTCAGCCAAGCTATTCACTGCCTGCATTGCTGCTCAGACATGCCCTGCCTGCATTGCTGCTCAGATGAGCCCTGCCTGCATCTCGGCTCAGACATGCCCTGCCTGCATCGTGACTCAGATGTGCCATGCCTGACATTTCATTGTCATTGTCAGCAGATTTGGATGAAAAAAACAAAGAATTCTTAAAGGGGAAAATTACTTTTTTAAAAAAGGAGAGGTCCCCCCCGCCCCGCCCTCTGCGACACATTAAAAAAATGTGTAACAAGAACTGGAGAGATGGCTTAGAGGTTAAGAGCACTGACTGTTTTTCCAGAGTCCTAACTTCAAAACCCAGCAAGCACATGGTGACTTATAACCATCCATATTGAGATCTGGTACCCTCTTCAGGCATGAAGGCATACATGCAGGCAGAGCACTATATAAAGAATAACTCTTTTAAAAAATAAAACCAAAAAATGGGAAACAATATTACAATGACAGGAGTTAGGTCTCTGTATGATTACACAAGGGATGAATTAAAATGGAACAATTAAATGAGGGAACAATTAACTTAGATGAAATTTGCATAATTCTGAAAGACTCTAAATGCATTTGTAAGCCCCCTCAACCCTAAGAAAATGTAAAACGTTAAGAAAAATCTAAAGCCATTTCTGATGACTCTCAGTACTTCCCCACCTCCCCTTAAAACCAAGGACATAACAGCTATGTATGCACGTACTGAGATGTTGGAAATTTTCCATCTCCCTGAATAGGGGCATGATAACCCTTAGGTGTTGACTCAGTTACTGATGTTTTGACTTAGTCCCTGGGAAGGGGCAAAGTGACCTTCAGAAGTTTCCCTTTACCTCATCTGATCTGGCAATCACTCTCCAGCTAATTATTGGTAATAGCCTTTTTGAATAAGCCAGTCCAATAAGTTGGAAAACAACCTACAGGTTCCCCCCCCCCTTGTCTCTGTGGCTTTTTGCTTTAAAAGATGGGCTGTAACAGCTGTGGATGTCCTTCATATCCCGAACCTGAAGGACCCTGTCATGACAGAATAAAAATCCTCTTGCTTTTGCATCAATTTGTGGTTATGTGAATGGTGTCTGGAGCAACTCTTCCCTGATGTTTGGGCATCTAGTCCAACATTTTGGTGCGTTGGCCGGGAACTGAGTTGCTTCTGGACCCATTCCAGGCCCAGTTGGAGGTAAGATCAAGCGCTCTTATTGTCTTTGTCTGCCTGCTTTGTTTCTGTGATTATTGTAGTCTGTGTTTGTTGGTATTCTGAGTCTGTAGTGCTGTGCAGCGCAGCTTCTGAAATTGTACCTACGTAGGGCCAGTAGGGCCAGTATCTGTACTGGAGGATGCTCCAATAATCTGTAAATCTGGGGGACGCTCCAGTAATCTGTAAATCTGGGGGACGCCCCAGTATCTGAAGGGGCTAAGAGTGACCAGGTCTCTCCTCTAGTTCCCAGGAGGCACGGCTTTTTACGGCTCACCTCCTCTGAATCTGTAGTGCTGCGCAGCTTCTGATTTTGAGTTTGGTTTTGGCTTTTCATGTCTTTGGTTTTATGTCGTGTCCTTGTTTTTGTATATCTGTTTGTATTCGAATCTAAATCTGGTACCATGGGCAGTAAGTATCGACCTCTCTGACCCTAACTCTAACTTTAGAGAAAAGCTGCAGACCGATCTGGGGAAATCGGAAAGAAACGCTGGCAAGTGGTCTGCTTCCTGGAATGGCTCACTTTTGAAGTGGGCTGGCCACAGGGCCGGACGTTCAATCTAGATACTATTTTGCAGGTTAAAGGAAAGTCTTCCAGCCTGACCCTTATGGCCACCCAGACCAAGTTCCCTATATTGTCACCTGGGAGAGCTTGTCCAGAGAACCCCCCTACTCTGGGTCAAACCATTTTTGTTACAGAGCACAGTGCAGGCACCAAGGCCAGCTTCCCTCTGACTTTGATAACAGCAGTCTGACCCTCCCCTGTCTCTTTTCCTGTGCAGGAGGCACACACGCCAGTGGGGTCCAAGCTGGTGCTAATTCCTCCCCACAGGACCCAGTAAGCCTGGGAAGCAGCAGTAGGCTGTTTCTCTGGGCTCAGATACCCTATTAGAAAGCACATGTCCTGTAAAGAGCCTGGACCTCTTCATTTTGGCAGCCAGGACTGGGTATGACAGCAGATAGAGAGATTGCAAGTAAGTATCCCTGTGGCTTTTGGTAAAAGGCGAATGTGGATTCAGGAGCAACAGGTAGTACCGCAAGTCAACATCAGAAGGGCCTCGCAGCCCTGATAGCATCTCTCTTCTAGGGATGCCCTGTTCTAGTCATCACGTGCTGTGTCCAGGGTGAAGCTTCTGGTTTAAAAATTGGGGAAAAATTAAGCTGAGTCACTTTTAAAACAATGTGCTTATAAAAACCTACAGATTGTTGGTTTCTATATTTCTTACTATGCAGTGTGCCCATAAAAAATTAAATTCCCAACTCTGTTTAGATGGATACAGGAATACACTGTCTTCAAGAACTATTGCTGTAAAAGCCCTGTGACCCCGGGCCAGGGCCATGTGAACAGCCCAGCTGAGCTTCTAAGCCAGCCCATGTTTAGATCTAAATTTGATACCTGACTGCTCGCAATGCTTGTGATGAGGTGGGGGCCCCAAGTTGCCCCACATAGCAAAGATCTGCTGAAGCCTCTCACCCCACTACAATGGCATAGAGGGTGTTACTGAGTGATGAGGTTGAGTTAAAATGGCCCTTTTGACTCTTTATAATGTTTATGGCTATTTAAAAGCATGGCAAAGATTCTCATTTATTATTGATATAAAAGAGGTACATTTTGGGTTGTTTTCAGATTCTGTCTATGATAAAATAATTCTGCTATGTAAAGTAGGCCCAAAAGGGATATTGCTAAGTTTTAAGGTAAAATGTTACCTAATTCTCAAAATTCATCATACTAATGTTCAAAATAGCTGTATCAGTGTGCATTTTTACCAAAAACGAAGGATTTTTATTTCACATTCTCTTAAGCATAAATTGTCAAACAATATTTTTAATCTTGGTCATTTTTACAGGGATAAGATAAAATCTCAGAGTTGTTTGATTTGCATTTCCTCAATGATTAAGGATGTTATATTTAAGCAAATTTTAAATATTTTTCAGTCATTTTAAGTTTATCTGTTGGAGTTTACAGTTTAGGTCTGTAACATAATTTCACTAGATTATTTGTTCTTATGAGGAATAAGTTTCTAAGTTCCTTATATGTTTTTATGTTCTGTTGATTATATCCTTTGCTATATTTTAAAAAAGGTTTCTCAGTTCTGGAGATCTTATTTATTATTGATTGTTTCTCTCAATGTCTATGCCACTGAGGCTGTGTTTAAAAATGTATTTTAAACTTTTTTTCTTCTATGAGGTTCAGTATTGTTGGTTTTATGTTAAGGTCTTTGATTTGTTTGGATTTCAGTTTTGTGCATAGAGATAAATATGGATTTATTTTCATTCTTCTATGTCTAATTAATTCTGAAAGGGAGAAACTGACAGTCAAAATGCTGGGCTCATGGCAAATTTCAGGGGCAAGGCACCCCACTGATTCGGCCAAGGTAAAAGAGGTTTCCAGGGGCCAGTTAAAATCTGTGTTTCTTAAATGTTTAATGGAGGTTTACAGGCATTTTACACAACCTCTAAAGGTCAGCAGGCAGCGATAGCCATGGCCTTCATAGGACAGTCAGCATCAGATATAAGGAGAAAGTTACAGCAAGTAGATAGGTTGCAAGATGATAGCTTGCAGAATTTGGGGAGACAGAAAAAGTGTTAAATGAGAGACAGAAAAAGTAAAGAGAGAGAGAGAGGCGGGAAACAAAATAAAGAGAAAGGCGGGAGGCAGAGGAAAGAAAAAACCAGAGGGATCATAAACAAGAAGGACTCAGACAGATAGGGAGCCTGGGCAACAGAAGACAAAGACAAATGAAGGCGGACAGAGGCACTCCTTGGACAAAGGCCAATGTGCTTATGGCAAGAAAAAGGACATTAGATACCTCTATAGATTTTCTAAGGGACACAGGGACTGAGTACTCTGTGTTAAAACAATCACTGAACAAACTGGACACCTTACAAACTATAAATTTGGGAAAAGGACAAATAAATGACTCGTTCCTCCCTGGTCACCCCTGAATGTATGATCAAAGCCGTTTGTTGACCAAATGAGGGACTTTGCTTTCCCTGCAGTTCTCAGTTCTGCAGGAGACGCAGGCTGCTTGTCTGCCTACGCCTCTGCCATGCCCTCCTCACCAGGATGACCACTTCCCCCTGCCATCACCACCAGAGAAATCCTTGCCTCCTAGCAACTGCCTTGGTGCCGTGCTTTCTCTAAAGCCTGCATGAGCCCTGGCTGCTCACCCTGCAGTCTCGCTCCCCTCACACATGTCAGACTGTGATAGAGCGCTCACAATGCTACCACAGGTGCCCTCCTGTACCGGGCTGCTGCTCCTGTGCCCTGCTCACGTCGATGGACTACGGATCCTACCAGCATCTGCAGAAAGGACAGGCTGCTTGAAGAACGGCAGGCTGAGCTGTGCCAGGCAGAGCTGGAAATGATGGTAAAGTTTGCCTGGGGCACAAGGCTGGGTTCGAGCCGAGCAGGTATACAAGACTGAAGGTAAGCGGAAGGCAGGGGCAGCATTGGTGGACAGGAAACAAATGATCTGGGCCAGTAGCCTCCCTTCAGGGACGTCGGCCCGCCCAGAAAGCTGAACTTGTGGCTTTGATACAAGCTCTACAGATGGCAGAGGGAACGTCTATACTGACAGCAGGTATGCTTTTGCCACCACCCATATACACAGAACAATATACAGACAAAGAGGACTGTTGACATCTGCGGAAATTTTGAGCCTCCAGGAGGCCACACATTTGCCAAAAAAAAAAGATAGCCATCATACATTGACCAGGACTGAGACACCCAATGTAATGGCTAAGAAGATCATAAAGGAAATCATCCTGAGGTTTGGGATGCCCAAGATAATTGTGTCTCATAATAGACCTGCCTTTGTTGCCCAGGTAAGTCAGTGTGTGGCCAATTAAAGATTAAATTGTGCTTACCAACCCCAAAGCTCAGGTCAGATAGATAGGATAAATAAAATTCTAAAAAAAAATTTTTACAAATTAACAAAATTGGCCCTAGAGACCGGCAAAATGATTGGATAGACCTCCCTCCCTCTGTCCTGTTTTGGGTTCAAAACACCCCGGGGTGATTTAAACTCTTTATGAGATCCTATGTGAGGGCTGCCACTGCTCACTAAGGTGGATGAGGTATATAATCCTGATGCTGTTCTTCCCAGACTGTTATCTGCCCATTAAAGGCCCTCCAAATCATCCAAGCCCAGGTGTGAAAGCCTCTGGCTGCTGCCTATCAGCCTGGACACCCAGAGATTTCACATCTGTTGGTGATTCCATATATGTCTGGAGACATCAGTCCCAGAGCCTTAAACCTTCCTGAAAGCGACCCTACACCATGCTCCTTATGACACCCACCGCTCTCAAAGTAGACAACATTGCAGCCTGGATCCATGCATCTCATGCAAAGCCAGCACCTCTACAGGACGACTCAGGACCCTCCAGATAAAAGCTTCAGCACACCGAGAGCTAAACAAAGGACTCTTAAAAAAATACCAAACGAACTCTCTGGGACTCTTATCCTATTACCCAAATTTTAGTACTGACACACCAATATCAGGCTCTCAAGAGAGACCTCAGAAAATCCCAAGATTGGGATTTGACAAAACAAGAGGGGGGAATGAAAGACTCTAAATGCATTTGTAAGCCCCCTCAACCCTAAGAAAATGTAAAACGTTAAGAAAAATCTAAAGTCATTTCTGATGACTCTCAGTACTTCCCCACCTCCCCTTAAAACCAAGGACATAACAGCTATGTATGCACGTATTGAGATGTTGGAAATTTTCCATCTCCCTGAATAGGGGCATGATAACCCTTAGGTGTTGACTCAGTTACTGATGTTTTGACTTAGTCCCTGGGAAGGGGCAAAGTGACCTTCAGAAGTTTCCCTTTACCTCATCTGATCTGGCAATCACTCTCCAGCTAATTATTGGTAATAGCCTTTTTGAATAAGCCAGTCCAATAAGTTGGAAAACAACCTACAGGTTCCCCCCCCCCCCCGTCTCTGTGGCTTTTTGCTTTAAAAGATGGGCTGTAACAGCTGTGGATGTCCTTCATATCCCGAACCTGAGGGACCCTGTCATGACAGAATAAAAATCCTCTTGATTTTGCATCAATTTGTGGTTATGTGAATGGTGTCTGGAGCAACTCTTCCCTGATGTTTGGGCATCTAGTCCAACAATTCCAATTAAAAACATTATCAGAATTCTTGCTTTATTCCTAAAAATGTTGGTTGATATGAGTGCCAAGATGCAGGCAGTAGTAAAAATTTACTAGAAAAAATGATGCCATTTAACTAAAAAGTTGCAAGCCTTAAGGGATATTCAGTCAAGACAGAGAAATTTAAAGATTAACCAACCAAAGTATTACACTAAAATTAGAGAGGAATACCACAAAGTTTTCAAACAATCAACCTTAATTTATTCAGTCACGTTAATGCACTTTGGAAACAACAGGTTTTCCAGAAAATAACTGCATATTCCTTCACCATCTACAGATCTGCTTGGATGGACTGGGTAGAGCCAGGGAGGAGAGGAAAGAAAAACACACTCAAAGTGGAGGCCTAGGGATGTAGCTCAGATTGTAGAGTGGTTGTCACAAATCCCCCTAGGCTCTGAATTCTGTCCTAACACTACACAAACTGGGTCTCAAGTAGCCCAAGCTATCCTCAAAACACTCTGTAACCAAGGATGCCAAGGATGAATGTGAACTTGTGATCCTTCTGCCTCCAGTTCCCGATGGTTGATTGCAGGTTGGGGACCATGCTCAGCTGACTCTTTATCTTACTGGTCAGCTTGTTGAGTGTTTGGAAAGAGGAATACTGCTGCTGCCCCTGGCCAGGCCAACAGGGAACTTGTGAACATAGGGATGCCATAAATTTTTCACATGAAACTGATGGAGGCAGAGGAGTCTCCTCCTTACTGTGATGGTTCCTGTTGAGGAATATTATTTTCAGATGTTACTTTTGTTTATGCTGCATTTGTTTAACTCTGTAAAACTGTGTTACTAGGCCTGTCTCAAACGCCTGATGGACCTAATAAATAGTTGAATGGCCATTAGCAAGGGAGGAACAAGGATAAGTTGGGCTGGAAGGCAGAGGGTATTAATAGAAGGAGAAATCTGGGAGGAGAGAGAACGAGGAGCAGGAGAATAAGGAGAGGAGGATACCAGGGTCCAGGCATCTGGCTACACAGTAAGCCATAAAGAAAGAAGGAAAGATAGATTTACAGAAATAGAGAAAAATAAAAGCCAAGAGGCAAAAAGTAGGTTAATTTCAGAATAGCTGTCAAGAAACAAGCCAAGCTAAGGCTGGGCGTTCATAAGTAAGAATAAGCCCCCACTTGTGTTTTGGGGGGGAATCAGGGTAGTGTGCCCACTCAAAAAGCTAAAGGGGCAAGAACAACACACAACAGGTTCCAGCATGGGGCCTGTAAGTGAATGGTAGACATATTAATGGATGGAGGATTAACAAGGTTATCATGAAAGCAAAGCAGGTATCCCTAATGCTAGATGGATCTGGAAGATTCTCTGCCTTCCCTGGGCAGGGGGAGCAATAGGGAGGAGAGTAAATAAGCTTGGAGAAAGACGAATGAGTCCCCAGAATGCTATGTGATGATCTAGGTGGGTGTCAGCCTCCAGGTGACCATCTGTGTAGATTTCAACTCCAGTCTTCTGTCCCATGTCCAAGTTAGCCCTCTGTGGTTGGTGGGATTCCCAAGGCAGGGAACCTATGTTGATGGAGTCTTTTGGTGTGTTCCTGCATGGACTTTTCCCCAAGTACTTGATGTGGGATTCTACTCTGTATGCTGTGAATAAGTAATATTGCCAATGGTAGATGGGCATTGAAGAAACTCGTCATGGACTTTGCCTTCAATGTGACAAAGCTAGCCATTTGGGCAAGAAACCATTCTTGTCTGGACTGCTTGACAATATGCTATATAAACTGGACATGCAGGATCCACAGAAAAATGACTGCTGAACTTGCCAAAAGAAGGTGAGGCACTCCTTCAGGGTTCCTGCTCCACCACAGAAACTGCCAGACATTCGGCAGGATATAGAAGAAAGTGACTGATAAACTGCCAATGTAGGCAGAAAAGGTCTTAAAATTTCCTACTTTACTGAAAAGTCTGCCAGATATTATTGGCCTATAGGCTAAATATGGATGCCCCAGCAACACAAAAGAACTTTGGATGATTATCCAGGCAGGGAGATGTTTCGGTTATTTCTAGAACTTTGGAAGTTGCTTACAATGTACTTCTGTTTACTTAGATGATATTACATCCTTCTGGGGTCTTTGATGGAGTTGAAAACAGATTTTAAAAATTATAAATTAGATTTAAAATTTTGGACCCTCATAGATAGGATAGATGATAAAGTATTTACCTTAATTTGCCAAATGTAAATAGACTAAATGTTGTAACTATAATTCTTGCTTGATAACTGTTTTGTATATGTAATTTCACTATGTTAATCTTAAAACTTTCTTTTTTATTTTGACAGAAAAGGGGAGATGATATGGGATTCCCCTCTGTATGCTGTAAATATGTTTTATTACCATTGGTTAATAAAGAAGCTGCTTTGGCTAATGGCAGGGCAGAATAGTCCTAGGTAGGAAAACTAAACTGAATGCAGGGAGAAAGAATGCAGAGCCAGTCATATGCCATGTAGCTACAGAAGGAGAATGATGTGAGAACCTTACCAGTACCACAGTCTCATGGTGATACACAGATTAATAGAAATGGATTGATTTAAGATGTAAGAGCTAGCTAGGAATATGCCTTAGCTATTAGCCAAACAGTGTTATAATTAATATAGTTTTGTGTGATTATTTGCATCTTGTTATCTAGGAAGTAAAGGCAGTCTCCATTTACAAATACCCTCCATGGGAACTCCAAAGTGAGAAAATTTATGATGGAATTTCCTCAGTTCCTTCAAACACAACTCAGAAAGCTTGCCCAAAGTTGTATAAGTTTCTTCTTAGGGCAAGGCAAGGGCAGGTTTGGCCAACATTAGGAAGCTCTTTTTATATGCAGCCCGTGTCTCCGTGTGTTTTATGGAACAAATCATTTCCTGCTTCAACTTTCTTGGGGTGCTGTGGTTTCTTTGAGGAGAAGGGGCCAGATCACAGATGAGTGCTTCCAAAGGGATGCCAGCTCCTTGGAGTTTAGCTCTGAAGCTTCATGGGTCAGAACCCATCTTCCACAAAATCATTGCTTCATCCCCATATGTACCTGTAGGGTGCTGGGCAGCAAACCTCCTGTATATTTGGAGATCAAGGTCCCATGCATACCAAATAAATTCCCTTCCATTTTCGTAATCTGAAATAATTCTAGAACAGGAGCTGAGAGAATGCTCAGTCAGGAGTGTGCTGCAGCCAGTGTAGCCTGTGTGTCAAGATTCAGGCCAATGAGAGGCCCTGTCTGTAAATACAAGCAGGTGCCACCTGAGGAATGACAGCTGAGGCTGTCCTCTGACTTCCACGTACACTATGCACACAGACACTTGCATACACACACACACACACACACACACACACTTTCCTGTATGATAGACCAACAAGAAGCCTATACACATAGAACAGAGAGTGGCAGTCCTCCTGCTTCCTAAATGCTGCATCTCATATAACAGAGCCCTAAGCACAAGCCCAGGAAATTGGCATCAGTGCGGTACTGCTAATGAGTCACAGACCCAATCAGAGCTTTGAACCTTTCCCTGCTTTGTGTCCAGTCACCTTGTGTCCTTTCAGCTCCCTAGTGTGCTGTAGTCAGACAAGCCCTCCGTCCTACCTAGCCTGCCTCCCCAACATTGGCCTTGGTGCACAATCAAAGTACATTGGTTCTTCTTGTAGGATGTCCCTGAACTGCACTCTTCTGCAGTTTTCTTCACTTGCACTGGGGTTCAGCAAGAACATTAAACACAACCATGCCCATTAGCCTTACCATTCCGTAGACACCTCTGCTTCTTGGCACCTGCAGAGTTTCCCACTGTATGGTATCAACATCAGGGAGACATTTGTTCTGAAATGCAAACATAGAATTTCTTGCAGTGTTTCCTGTAGATGTTAGTCTCCATGAAGGAGTCGTCACTGCCCCATATACTTTCTCTCCCCACCCTGGATTTTTAATAATCAAGTTGGTTTGTAAGAGAGCATCTTCCATCTTTTTCCTATTTGTTTATTCATTTCAACATTGGCACACGAGTCCAGTCAGCTGTAACAGAGCCTCTGCTATTTGGAAATTCCTCTAAGGTTACTGGATATATTAAGGTTGGTTATCTGAAAACCTTAGATGTTTGTCTCTATTCTTATAATACATTTCTGAAATTGACTATTAAATTCTTCTGTCTGGATTTGAATAACTCTGTGATCTGTTTTATTAGGTTTCTCTAAGGCCTGTATCTTAGCCCTCAGATGAATCAGCTTTCTTAGTAATAAGACAAAAATGATAATGCTGATAACATTTACAGTTGATGTAATCCCATCTAAATTAGATATGCTTCCATTTAATTTGTCCTTTTTCACACTGTCTAGCATGATATTATCAGACAGCCAAATACCTACATTGTAATGGGTTTTCCCATTTTTTAATGTCTCTTTTAACTGATTATCTCTTTAAGAATTTCGAATTGTCTTACCAAATCTACCAACGATGTTGATGAAGATGTGAGGCTTATTGTTGCTGTGTAAGAAAGTAAAAGCCTGGCTGGATTTCAGATCAGCTATTTACATTGGCAGCAGCCACAGAAGTGGGTTCTGGGAGAGCCCACAACCCACGGTGGAGAGAGAGAGAAAGAGCCAGCTGTCTGAAAAAGCAGTGTGGTGGGGGTGGGGAGGTGCTGCCTGGTACTTCTGGAGTTTAGGTGGCAGCTGATAAATAGGAAAGAAAATGGAGTCGTTTACTAAAGTTCTACAGCACCCAAGGGAAGCCTTTACAGATTTCTTACAAAGATTGACTCTGTCACTAAATAGAATGATATCAAATTCAGAAGGTAGACAAATAATAATTGAATCTTTGGTTCTTGAGAAAGCCAGTTCCTTATGCAAAAGGCCAATTAGGCTGTTCTAGGCAAGGTCAGCACCTTTGAAGGAATGAATCCGAGTTACAATTAATATTGAACCTCATGAACATGATGAGGCATGGCTAGGAGAAGTGATTTCCAGAAGTTTGAGGAAAAATCAAATGTCAAATGTTAAAATTGTGGTAAACAAGGCCAGGCAGTGATGTCACATAAGGTTAATCCCAGGATTATGGAGGCAGAGGCAGATGGATCTCTGTGAGTTCAAGGCTACACTGGGCAACTCAAGATCATGGTAGAAACAGTTCCAGGCGGTGGTGGCTCACACCTTTAATCCCAGCACTAGAGAGGGATATTAGATGAGATGAGACAGGAACTCATTCTCTCTCAGTCTGTGGATTTCTTAGGAGTAATAGCTTTCTACTGGTTTGACTGCTTTGCTTTGCTTTTCTAATCTTCAGGTTGAACCCCAATATTTGTCTCTGATTTCTTATTATTCGGGCTACACTGGCCTGTGGTGAGTGGCCAGCACTCTGTGAGCGTTGAAGCCAGATCTCTTGCTGAAGTGTCCAGGTAAAGGATGGAGCAGCTCAGCATGGCCCTACATCATACATGACTCCTATGTCCCCTAAGGTGACACAGGCCACAGATAACAACACAGATCACAGCTTCAGCCAGAGCACAGACCCAGACATGCCTCTGGGTAGAGGTCTGGGCCTGGATGACACCATGGCCCCAGATGGCAGCACAGGCCTCTCAGATGTAAATAGTCCTGGCTCCATCATGGTCCTCAGACTCCAACAAGGCCACAAATTGTGGCCCAGACTCCAGACGTCCATGTGTGCCCTGCTGCCAATGCGTGCCACGGAGTTCAACACAGTCCCCGACTGTGGTAGGACTATGTGCTCCGACATGGTCCTTGGCAACAGATCAGGATGTCACCATGGCCCTAGGTGGTGGCAAAGACCATTTAGATTGGCTTGATCCCAGTGGCAGGACAGCCTTTGGATACCAACGGACCCCACGCCACAGCCCAGATCCATGGAACAAGCATAGCCCTCACTTTACCCCAGTATGTACTAATACAATACTCATATATTGTAACTCAGTAATCTTTCTTATCTATAGAATTTATAGGATGAAAGAAGTTCTCATTTTTCTCTGACCTAGGGTTGTGGGGGTCAGGGTGTGCAACTTCCTCTGAACAGTGCAGGCACTATGAGGTCAGAGTTGTGTCTCAACAGCCTATGTGTGAATCCTCCTCTCCCCTTTGCTTTGCAGTCTTGAAGTAGCTTTGGGATCCACAGCATGATGCACCCAGACTCCCACCAGTGCAGCTCGGAAAGTGACCACATCCAGGCTGCTCCTTCCCTCAGGAGTGTCTCCATAGCGCAAGTTAGGTTTGGACTCCAGCTGTTACCAGCTGCCGAGATTCGTCAGTTCACTCGGGTCTCCAGATGACCCTTCCAGTCTCCTAGGAGGACACTCGGTCCTGAGAATCTCTTCAGGGAAAATGAAAACCATCTAGTTGAGAGTAAACCCAGGAATGTGTTGTACTTTAAGGACATTCTTATCCTGCATAGTCTATAACATTTCCCAACATAACACATCAAAGAGTGTAATGCGGGAAGGTGGTGCTGTGCTTCTGCGTTAACCAACCTTGGAGGAGGAAGGCACGTCTGGTCCTTGTCCAAGTACCATGGCTGAGTCCACGCGATGCCCTTGTTCACGCACTGCAGGGAGAAAGGGTTATTAATAATCCAGACTTAGACCACAGTGGAGAGATCTACTCTGCATTTGAAGGTACTGGCCATTCACAGTTGTATTTAGAGTCTAGGAGACAAAGCACACGTGCCCTAGCTGAACTTTCAAGGCGAACCCTTGTTTGGACTCAGACTGTCTGTGATGGAGATGTGTTGGGCTATGGCTCTGGTAGATACAGACCCTGTGTGATGGCTGAACCCTCGGGAGAAATGGCTAGGCTCCCTTCACCTGCAAATCTGATTCTACACACTTTGACACACTTTTCACTTACACAGACATAGACAGCAAGAGACACCATTTCACACAAGTCAGAATGAGGACACAGGGAGGCCAGGAACAAAGCTCTGTGTGCAGACAGTGTTTGCAGGACTGCCTCTGTGGGCAGCTATAGGGGGACAGCCACAATGAGACCGTCCATACTTCTATCTTGGCAAAGGCTCCCACGCCCTAAGAGTCTGGCACTGACAATGACTGTTCTGAGCTGTTCTATGCATTCAGCACCCAAGTTTACCTGTTTAACTGAAAAGATCTCTGCTGTACACAGAAAGTTCAGAACCTCGAGCAAGGCAGCAGTTTGTACAGACAGAGCTGTGAAATTAGTTCTGGGATTAGACAGCGATAATACAGAACCCGTGAATACAGCCAAGGACTCTGAAAGGCAAGTTCCCTTGACTCTGTTCACAATGCCCAAGGAATCCTGTACTAGAACCATAAAAATAATGAAGAAAATGACTTTTCAATTGCTAAGTAGTTGCCTCATGCATTTTATTACAGTGATGGAAGCTGTTAAAGGAACCCTGGGGAGCTGGCAGCTCATCTCACCTGGTACAATTCACCCCCAAAGGTCACTCATTGCTGTCTTCAACACATTAGGTTTTCTCAACACAGCAAGGCACAGGTCAGAGTTTATACTTGAGAGCTGAGGGCATCTGCAGTGTGGCGAGAGCTACCTTAGCTTTCACAAAGGCAGAAACTACACAACACACTCCCAAGATCTGTCAGTGTCTCAGGTTATGTCCCCCTGAGAAGAACCTTAGAAATTATACGTTTTGACATCATCACAAATGACTCAGTCCCCTTCAGTACACACAGGGTAGCAGGGCCGGATCTCGCGTGTACTCTGAGCAGATGTGCCATGCATGGGGAGACCAGGCTGGTGGAGGAAGGAACGAAACAGAATGCCTGTGTCTGTGCCGAGACAGGATGGACTTAGGGATAGTTGAAGTTCACAAACTGAGGTGCTTTGCTTCCGAGCCTATTACATGTTTGGCAACATAGCCATTTAACCAGACCAGTAAATACCAATCCCTGGGCCAAGTCCTAAGCTCAGCACCATCAACAAGGATTCTGTGGCTGGTGCTAGTGGATATGCAGTGCGCCAATGTGCTCTGTTGTGCCAGACAATTAATAGTGTGCAGCAACACCAGTGACCCTCCCACCATACAGCGTACAAGAGACACTCTCCACCAGGCAGACACACAGACACCACAGTCTGCCTGTTCTACACAATAGCTGCCCCACCCACTCACCCGCCCTCTCTTTGAACACAGTGTCTATTACCTCATCTTACAAAGGAGAAAGAACTTTCACAACTCAAGAGGCACACATTTCTGAGGAAGCAAAAGGAAAGATCTAGAATCATGCAAAGTCATCCTGAAGATTTCCTTTTCTTTTCTGTAAAAAGAACATTAATGACTAATTTTGATTCACTAGGAGTATGATGAGAAACAACTGGGCTGCTCCGTCTTCCTGATTCTTCCATATTTTTGGGGTACTAGAGTCACACTTGAACTATTACAATTTCAGTACCAAGCTCTCCCTCCTGCTGCAACCACAGAAATGGACGGAGTAGGGACACATTTGTAAGAGCCACTCTTTAACTATGACAGGTTCTGTAGGTAGGCTCTCCTCCACTACAACCACAAGCTTTATTTGTCATAAAAAAAGCAAAATATCACACAACATGCTCCCTTTCTTCCCTTTTGTAATGATAGTGTATGTTCTTTGCAATTGTATGTGGAAGTATGTAATTTTCCTTTGATTTTAGAGGGGTTACACTTCAGAGATTGTCTCAAGTCTTGGACTTTTGAACAGTGTTGAGACTGAGAGAGACTATGGCGACTTCTGAAACTTGGAATAAATGGATTTTGCATTATGATGTGGTGGCAAGTCCCTGTGGGAGAGGAATGTGGTCGTCTGAATGAGAAGGGCCACATAAGCTCACATATTTGAAAAGTTTGGTTGCCACAGGTGAAACTTTGGGAAAAATTAAAAGGTGTGGACTTGTTGGAGGAGATATCACTGGGGGTGGATTTGCAGATTGCTTTAAAATCCAGCATCATTCCCAGTTAACATTTGCATGCTCATCATCTGTCTGTCTGTCTCTCTGTCTGTCTGTCTCTCTTTCTCACTGTCAGACTCCCTGCCTATCTCTCTATCTCTCTATCTATCTATCTATCTATCTATCTATCTATCTATCTATCTATCTATCTATCTATCTATCTTCTCTCTCCTCCCTCTCCCCTCCATCTGCCTCATGCCTGTGGATCAGGATGTAGCTCTTGACTACCTTTCCAGAACTGTGTCTGCCTGCTGCTGCCATGATCCCCACCATGATAGCCATGGACTTATCCTCTGAAACCTTAAGCCTCAATAAACTGTTTCGTCTCTAACTTGACTTTGTCAGGGCATTCTATAGTTTTTTTTTTCTTATGATCAAGAAATAATTGGTTTTACCAAATGTGAATGAAGCTCATGGTGCTGGGAGTCAAAACACATGTCTCTCCCTGTGCAGAATCCTCTTGCTCTCAAATCTCTACTGATGAAGGGGACCCCTGTATCAAATATGGACCACTGAGAGGATCTGTGTTTTGAGGCACTCCTGCTCTAGAAGTTGTTCTTAGAACTGAACCACATAATCTGACCCTAAATGAATGAGTGATTCTTGAGAACCTGTGTGAATTCTGGAGAGATCTGAGTGTTAAATGCAACCACCATTCTTACTGTTTTTACATTGGTGTCCAAGAGCATTATAGTCCATCTGAAAAGATGATTTATGTTCATGAGGTTCAAAGGAACTCCACAGAGGAAGTTTAGCTATCAAGAAAGAATGCCAGTAACCAATCAGTGAACTCTTCCCTGGAAAAGACTAGTTTTCCCACTCCCAGTCTTCATCAGTTGCCTATAATTTTTGTTTAGTGAGGATGGCTCTTGATAGTTCCCCTGTTGATGTTGGCATGGCCGTTGTTGTCATTGTTTAGCTCATTTTCAACAGTCAAGTAATGAGACTAAATGGCTGTAGCTTCTGACATTTCTGGGAGACACAGTGTTATAGCAAACTCAATGATATCCTGTCTCTTACAGTCTTTCTACCGACACTGTTGCAATGTCCCCTGACCCTTAAGTGTGGGAATTCTTTTCTGCTGTATCCATTGGAACTGAACCCCACACCATGCCCTTTTATTGGCTGTGGTTTACTACACTGGTCTCTATACCAAACGGTCAGCACTAAAGCAAGCATACACGAAACATTATGCAAAGTGAGCAGATTACTTTTAGAAATCTATATGTATAAATATGTAGATACACATATGCAGCAACAGTTTATGAACAAAAGGGTCATGAGTTCGGGAGAACTGGGAGTAGTATATGGGAGTAATTGAGGGGAGAAAAGAAAGGTAAATGACACACTACAGACTCAAAAATCAAAAAGGAAAAGAAATAAGAGCATAGATGTTAATGATTTCTTCTTTAATCCTAAATTTATTGCTTACTCAATGGTCAAACCCCTCTTTAGTACTTTGTATGTTTGTATGTGTGTGTTTGTACTGTGGGCATATGCACACATGTTTTTGTGCATATTTAGGGAGGTTGAGGACAGGGGTCAACACTGGATGTCCTCTTCAGTCACACTCTAACTTGTGTATTGAGAGATGGTGTCTCACTGAATGTGGGTCTCACTGATTGGATTGACTGGCTGTCAATGGCCCCAGGGATCTGCCTGTCTCTATCCCACTAGCACTTGGGTTTCAGGTGTGTTCAGTCATTCCCAGCTTTCCTTGTGGCTTCTGGGGAGTTGAGCTTAGATCCTCAAGCTTGTGTGAGAAGCACTTTAGGGCCCATTATCATCCCTGCCCCTCTAGCATTCTTCTGAGCTGGGCATATGCAGTATCAAGGACTTTTGAACAGGATTAATATTTCCAAATTCTGGGCTTTCTCTCTCCCTCTCATTTTCTAATGGAAATGTATTTTTCAGACTCACAAATTCATGAAGTCACCTCATCTGTTGATATACGTTTGTCAGAACTGCAGAACAATGAGCTTGCTGCTTAGCACCAGATATGGGGGCTGAAATATATTTTCCATCTTCCCCAGAAGACGGTGACACACTTCCATAGGTGACTGGGTCCGCTCGTCTTTGGAGTTTATTGAGTTCCTATTGCTCACTAGTTATGTTTCCAGAGTAAAGTATTCCAGAGTATAGCTCTCATGAGTTCAGAGTTCAGATCTTGTCTGCAATGAAATAAAAAACATTTAAAAAGTGTCTCTGATATCAGTTGAGTAGCTCAGAACCAGAACAAGGCAACTAAGACACTTCCTATCAATAGAGTGTGGAATACCTTCTCATGTCTAAAATTTATGACCATATACCATGTTGTATGAGAGATTTTTTTTTCCCTTTAGAAACACAATACATACATGCCTACTTGCCCCAGAAAGAAAACCAACCAGAGACTAAATAATTATTGCATCACAGCCCAGCTTGGGGAATGAATGAGTTTTATTTCTGTTGCTAACAGTAGAGGGGCAAGGGGTCACCTTTGGGACAGGAATGACATAAAGGCAGCTGCATCTCTGAAAAGCCTACCCTAGCATGGTGACAGTTCACAGCAACTGTGACCTTGAACTTCACACACCTGCAAGCAGCTTGACCTGTGCAAGTCTTTCCTTTCCAGATTTCAGCAAGTGAGAGTTTCCTCCCCAACAGTCCTTTACTGATCCTTCTAGAAGTCAGGGAGGAGCTTTCCAGACATGAGGGGTCTCCTGAGCTTCCTGCCCCCCCTGATAGGATTGTGACAAATCTGAGAAAAGCTCTCTACAATAAGCAGAGATCAGCGGGGAGAGTTGATGAAAAGCCCACAGGAAACACAATGTTGATGGTATACGCACTAAATCTCTAAGTCTGTATAGTGGTCATGGATCTACAGTGGGAAACTAAATTCCCATGCTTTGCCCTAAGCAGATCACCCAGTTTGTCCATATCTGATTGTGTTGGGCTTTGGGTCAGGATCCCTGTGGTGAGGTGAGTCTCTTAGGGAAATGTCTGTGGGAACTCTGAGATATCTGTATGTTGGGATTCTGTGCAGGGGTGGGCACAGGTCTGGAACAGTGTCAGGTCTCTGTGAGATCTCTGTACTGCCTCGGAAGACTTAGATATGCCTGGGTGGCTGTGATGTAATGTAAGCCTGGGACTCAGGAAAATATCTCTCTGTCTGTCTATCTCTCTCTCTCTGTCTCTGGCACAGCAGGCACAGCAGCCCTTCCCCTCTCACAGTAGTCACAAGCACCATATTGACACTGTCTCTGACTTTCCAGCTAACAGAGTTCATGTCCCAGGCAGGATTTCTCACACGGGAAGTGATTTTACAACATAGGGGGTATTGATGGAAACACATCCTGTTCCTCACCGCTTTGCCTTCCTCCTGCCTGGGAATCAGGGTGCCAGGCTACAAGCTTGAATTGTGAAACCGCCCTCATACTCAAAAAGGCATGAGGAGAACTCCTATGTCTGCAGTAGGAGCCCTCTCTTCAGTGCCCTTCCCCAACACCACTATGCTCTCTCTGCTGTGGACCCTTAACTCTCCTCAGAGGCTCCATCAGGCATTGTCTGCCTGCCCATGGCATGGATCTCTCCTTTAATAAACTCCATGCCCCAAGCAATCCTTCTCAGTGTCCCTCTTGAGTCATGGGGCTGCATGAGGCCCTGATGACAATCTGCCTGCCTTCTCCCCTGGTGACTGTGTATGACGTTTCAACAGGTTTTTCCATGGTATCTCTCTGGGAGACCTCTCGATAATCTGTGTGGAACTCCAAAGGATGATGCCAGGTCTCTGGAAGTCTGCATGACCTTTGTGTGTCATGAGAGGTCTGGTGGTCTTATGGTCATCCATCTGAGGATTCTGTGTGACGTCTGGAAGGCTGGGTGATATCTCTGTGAGGGAGTGATGTGTGGCACCCAGATGTCACCGAATGACATCTATACCTTAGAAAGTTTCCGAGGTATCCCTTAGTGTCTCTATCAAAAGTCTCTTGGAAAACTCTGTGCAGCTTCTGAGGTTTGTGACTTGTGCATGTTGTAAATTGTATCAACCATCAGAGTTTCTTTGGGGTTTTTATCGGGGCTTCACTATCTTTGTAGGGTATTTCTGTGTGTTTCTGAGAGTCTGTGGCCGGTGTATCTCTGTGAGGGTATTCATAGAACCCTGCATATGGATTTCTGTGAGCATGCCTGTGGACGCCTGGGTAGACTTCTGGAGATCTGTATGGAGATTCCAATGACAATCTCCCTGGAAGGATCGTGATACATCTCTGTGGACTTCCCCCAGGGCCCGCACAGATCTTATTAGTCACTACTGTCTCCGACTCTGCAGTGTCTGCTGACAACTCCTAAAATCTGCCTGGATGTGCGGGTGGGTCTGTGAAGATGTTTGGAACTGTAGAACGTCAGCGGGAACACAGCCAGGGACTAATGTGTGTAGTTTCTGTGTTGGGGAAGTCTGTGAAAGTGTCTGTTTGCAGCTTTAGGGTTCTCGATCTGTGGATTTCTGTCAGGGATTCTGTAGCAACCTCCTTCTGTGGAGATCTTTGTGGAAGTCTCTATGGAGATCTGTGGGATAATGCTTTTGTACTCTGTAAAGATTTTCCACTTGTATATTGGTTTAATAAAACATTGTCCAGTAGCCAGGCAGAAAGTATGGGTGGAGTAGCCAGAGTAAGAATTCTGGGAAGAGGAAAGGTAGAGACACAGTCATCTCCAGAAGTAGAGGAAGCAAGGTGAGAATGCCTTACTGAAAAAAGTTACCAAGACACATGGCTAAACATAGATAAGAAGTATGGGTTAAGTTGTAAGACCTAGTTAGAAATAAGCTAATAGGCCAGACAGTTTATAAGCCTCTGTGTTTCTTTGGGACTGAACAGGTATACAACTGGGCAGGACAGAAAATTCTGTCTACAATGGAGATCTTTGGGAATCTCTGTGTTTTGAACCATAAATGTCTCTGGGAGTAAATTACTGGAGTCCTGGGATGTTTCTCAGTGTGGACCTATATTAGGGATTTTGTAGAGATCTCTTTGGGATCTATCAGTCAGAATTATTGTAGAGGTCTCTGTGAGATTCTCCATGTCCAGAGCATATCCATTATAGCTGACAGGACTGACAGTGACAGCCCCATTCTTGCTGCCTGGTCTTTTGGCATCACCATCTCTAGCTCTTGTATTGGGAGGACACCTGGGACACACTCCCAAGTTTTTACTGGACCCAAATGTGCCTCCTGGCTTCCAAAGAGGACACAGTAGTCCCAATCTCAGGGTCCTGTCTTCACTCTGTCTTCTGATACAACTGTAAAGGCTTCTCCCATTGAAAGGGGCTAGGTCAGAAGAGGCCTGTGTTTCCCATATCCACACCTAAAAAGCTGCTGAGTATCACTGTAGACACTTGAGAAGTGATAGAGATTTTCTTATGTATGGTATGATTGCCATGAATGAATAAAAGAGTTGCTTTGGACCCATAGTAGGTCAAAACTTAGGTAGGTGTGGAAAACTAACCTGAATGTTGGTGGAAAGAAGGGTGGAGTCAGAGAGAAGACATGTAGCCTGGCCAGAAATGGATGCTGGAACTTTAGCCGCTAAGCCACAGCTATGTGGTCATACACAAATTAATAGAAATGGGTTAAATTAATATGTAAGAGTTAGCCCATAAGTAGCTAGACCTAATGGGACAATCAATGATTTAATTAACACAGTTTCTATCTGATCATTTTGGGGCTAAGCATCCAGGAACCTACAAGTGGCTCTCTCCTCCAAAGAAAATTGTGCTGGAACAGGCCCCATGTCCATGTACTCTACCTTGGTGGGCCCTTCTGGAACAAACTTTTCTACCAGGGAAAACGTGATGCTGCTGGAACTGTTGTCTGGCTGCCTTCTGTACGGAACAGTGGAGACCTCCCTGGGAATTGGCTGCTCTTGTGTTCAGGTACCTTCACTGGATTCCTATAAAAAAAGAGCTTGCTGCACAGAAACATGGAAAGGTAGTTAAATGATGTGCATAAATGGACCCTTTTTGGGTGGCCCAGAGATCTAAAGAGTACCTTCACTTTAGAAAAGTCTCGGATACTGTGTGAACCAGCACTATGAGGTGGCCTGTTCTGCTGGACTCACAGGAAGGCAGGGGCTGGAGCCTAAAATGACTTGCTGTGTGACCACAGTGCATCCCCTCAACCCTTTTCAGGTGTCTTCATTTTCCTGGGGTGTAATGCTGGCACAACATGTGCATGCAAAAGCATCAGGGAGTGAGGAAAATTTGGAATTCTTAATTTCTGGCCTTTCACCAGCTCCTCTCTAGAGTTGAGATGTAAGAACATGCAGATTCCTAGACCTGCAGTTGGGAAGCTAATCTTCCATCCTTGCAGCATTTGTCTCGAGTCCTTTAAAGCTAAAGGGCTCCTCCAGTCCATGGTGAAGAGCCTGGACTGAGGTTAAGGTGCTTGCTCAGACCCCGATGTCAGCAGTCTGTACTTTAAGGGCAGTACATGCAGGCAAACTTCTAGGGTGTTCTCACATTACGTGGTCTCTTGCCTTGGCTCTAACCTTTTCTACCACCTCCCTGGGCTCATCGTGCCCACAGTCAGATGGGTACTGTATATACAGTGGATTAGAAGGAAAAATAAATGAACAGGGGTCATTGGAGCCTCAGAAACCACTCTGAAGCTGCCACCCTCATGAAAAGTTGTCTCTTGCATGCTGGACACCATGTTGGCATTGTGGGCAGACATAGGACAGGGTGACACTGCTTTGCCATCTAGGATGAGCTGGGAGGGTCTAGAGAACTCGGCTTAAGGTTAGCAGTCTCCAATGAGGTGAGTAGGGGGTCCCTAAGATCCCTAGGTCATTTGTTTCTTGGTAAAATATCCAGAGGTCATGATTTTCCTGCTTTGAACTCAAGAGTGCCCCCTTATCGTCCACATGACTGTGCCTACTTTGTGCCTTGGGTAAACACCGGTCTGGCTCTCTGGTGCCTCTGTCCACAGCTTCTTCACAAAGCTAAGGAGAAACACATGGTGAGCTGACCCTAAGGGTGGGGTCTCACTTGGTTGACTTAGCACACACATACACACACACACACACACACCCTAAAAACTTTTCTTTCCATAATTACGGTATAACTGACTCTGACTCCTGTGATGGAGTTAGGAGACAGTTCTGTCCCCTCTTCCAGGAGCCACATCCTCTCCTGGAGCAGTACTCTAAGGGGGACCGGTACAGACATTTCTCTGTGGCCTAGCATGCAGATACAACTTCAAGATAAAACATACTCAGAGGAAGTAATGTGTAAAAGTTTATTTTACCTTGGAGAAAGCATTTGGTTTCTAGGTAATATATTTCGGTAGAGACAGTGCCTTGGACAGTAGACAGGCATCCTTGGGACCTGTGGAACCTGGGCTCTGTGCTGACAGGGGCTGGATACCTGGGCCTGCTTGTTTCCACAGGGCATCCCTTTGTCCCGGGCAGGTTTGCTCTGTAAGTTGTGGTTTGCTTGTCGAACTGTGCTGTTTCCTTGGTTTTTCTTTGATTCTGCTATTGGAATCCTTTGGTGGGATCCAGGCCTACCCACAGGATTTGGGGGTACATAGCTATTGTGAACCCCTAATTTCTCCTTTAGGATCTGTCCAACACTAGTCATGAAGTTCTGTCCTTCAGCAACTTTTTCAGCGACAGGCATGAAGAGTTTGCCTGTGACTGATGGTTGACTTTGGGTCATTGGTGGTAAACCCTTGCATTTTTGCTTGGAGGTTTCTTTCACTTTGTATTTGGGAGTAAAAATCGACTGTACAAAGCTTTTTACTCTGTCCCCGAACTTTTCATTAGTTGACCTGTGGCCTTGGCCAGGCTTGGTCCCTTTAACTTGTATATCCTGCTTTGGATTTCTAGAAGTATCTTTTTTGTTATTTGTAACAGAGATGTGGCTATACTGTTGTTCCTCTGGTTTGGAATTCTTGGGGACAGGGTACTTGTCCTTGAAGGGTGAGTTGATTTCAGTGGACACAACCTTAAACTTGGCCTGGGAGACCCTGGAAACCAGGATCTCTGCAGCAAGCAGAACCTCGGAGACCCAGTCTTGGCAGTACTCGCCAATGGCACACTCCTGCAGGCCAATGCCAGCAGTTGAACAGTGTGGTGTGCTCTGGCCTGAGTCTTCTGAATCCTGGGAAAAGCTTTCAGAAGGGGATGATAGAGTCCCGCTGGACTCCAGATATTCATTGATTTCAATATTACCCAACTCTACAGTTTCCAAGGGGATTATCCAGTAATAGGGCTCTTCCTCCTCTGTCTCCACCAGCTCCTTGATATTCCTGCTATTTGAGGACTGGGAAGGCACACTGAACTCCCGAACAGATGTCACATTGTCCTCCTGAGTGACTGTAGGGGCCTCAAGTGGCCCAGAGTTGGTACCAGGAGGAGCCTCTCTCACGTATTCTACCTGGAGAACAGAAGGACACTTCTGTGCGGATTGAGATTCCAAAGTGGAAGTTTTTGTGCCTTCCTTTTCTGGGTCCTTCTGGAAGGGTTCTCCCAGGGCACCGGCCATATGGATAATGGAGTTGTCTCTAGATTCCCAGGGCAGAGAGGCATTAGAGGGCTGTGGAAAGGGCAAAGTTGTAGTTGCCTTCAAGTTTAGAACACGTTTGGTCTTGAGGACTCTGAGGGGCAGCCTCCATCTGTGCCTCACCAGGCGTCTTGTAATATGTGCTTCTAACACCTTCTGAATGCCCAGATCTACGATGAAAGTCTCTTTATTAGTTTTCTTGCAAGTGTTTGACTCATGGAAGGATGGTTTTCTCTGAGTTTCCACAGATGGCTTTGAGATTTCACGACAGGTTCTCTTGGGCAACATAGTGTCCTTTGTTTGTCTCCACTCATCATTTCTCAGGGTGCCTTCTAGCTCTTCCTTTCCTGGTCCCACTGGGGAAACACTTGGCACATCACTTCTCGGGTGTCTATTGTGGGAAGTTTCCTCCTCGGTCTCACAGATGGTCTCAAGAACTTCTAGGCTCCTGGAGAGAGGGTTTTTCAGAGCTCTTCGCAGACATTTTGTCAGATCGTGGTGTGGATTCCTCCATGGTTGGAATATCTCTGGACCATTTGATTAGACACTCTGTGGATGCTGACTACTTTCATTTGCCAGTGTTGAGGGGCATGAATTTCTGTGATTCACTTGTGTCTGATCCAGGTCCAGAGATAGCTCGGCTTTGTGAGGCCATTGACCTTGTTGTTGCTTGAATGTCTTTTTAAAATCTTTTTCCATCTGCTGCAAGAGTTCAGCACTAATGAATTCCCCCTGTGAGTCCCAACTGTTGGAAGTGTGTTGATGAAATGCTTCATGTGATTTTTTGACCATGAATGGTAAATCACTCACACTTTCTCGGCGTTTCTTTATAAAGTGGCACTCTAGGTGTTCAATAGCAGGTGGGACAATAACATGGGTTCCTGAAGGTGTAGGACAAGGAGCCCCATCATCCCTAATTGGAGCTGAATCGCATGGTAGCTTTGAGAGAGGGGATGGGTCCCGGGCCTGGGTATGGATTCTAGCCTCTGGTGGAGATCGGAAGCAGGAAAACTTTGGAGTCATAGGTTGGGATTTGACTGAGTGATGAAGCAAGGGCTGTGGAGAACAGAGCTTTGAAGGGTGGTTTGTCTGATCTTGTAAGGGGCTGTAAGCAGAGCTTCCATTGAACAAGATGGAGGGGTGATGGAGTGAAGACCCTGCCATGCTGACAGTGGCCACAAGGGACTCACTGTGGAGTATGGGGTGCCCCCAGAAAAGCTGGTTATATGTCTCCTTTAAATGGTTGCCTAAGATCATCTGTTGAGCCAAAAACTGCTCAGATTTGCAGTTTTTCCTCCAGAAGAGGCGTGAGGTTATGTCGTCTTGCTTGCTTCTCCAGGAGTGCAGCAAACATAGGTCAGATATTTCTTTTTCTTTTTCCTTTCGAAATTTTAGTTGGACTCTTTTGCTTTTTAGAGCTTCCGGCATATCCTGCATGTCACGGTTGATGGAAGAGGGCTCCCCAGCCTCTATCAGACAGTCTGTGGGGCCTGTCCTGAACGAGGGCTCGTGGATGGTGAACAAAAGATCCTCTTGCAAGGACTCATCACGTGTTAGGTTTGAGTTGTATGATGTTGTGGAAGCTACCTGGTATCTGAAAGGTTCTGAGATATGCCTTCTTATGTGGTCAAGGCCTGGAGAGGTTGAGGTAGGCCTGCTTAAGTGGTCAAGGCCTGGGTTAGTAAAGGTAGGCCTGCTTAAGTGGTCAAGGCCTGAGGTGGTTGAGGTAGGCCTGTTTACGTGGTCAAGGTCTAAGCTGGTTGAAGTAGACCTGCTAGAGTTTTTAAGACCTGGAGTGGTTGAGGTAGGTCTGCTTACATGGTCAAGGTCTAAGCTGGTTGAAGTAGACCTGCTAGAGTTTTTAAGACCTGGGGTGGTTGAGGTAGGTCTGCTTACATGGTCAAGGTCTAAACTCGTTGAAGTAGACCTGCTAGAGTTTTTAAGACCTGGGGTGGTTGAGGTAGGCCTCCTTAGGGGGTTAAGCCCTGGTGTGGTTGGTATGGGAGAAGACAAACCTTTCAGAGGTGTGCTCTGTGAGGTCGCTAGTATTTTCCACTCAAACTCAGGAGCTGCCATGCTGGCATCTGGCATGGGCGGAAGACAACCCACAGGATCCAGAGGATGAGATGGGTAGGGTGGTGCCCATTGTTGTGGTGGTGAATGGCGTCTTCCAGTTGTCAAAGTCTTTGGTGGCCAAGAGGCACTCACAGACAACTGTGGCTCAATTGATGAAGACTTCATCAGGACAGGATACAAGGGCTTAGAATATTGAAGCAACAGGTGTTCATAGCGAGGAGCAGAGGAAGTCTCCAGGGACGAATTGGTGGCCACAGACTCCTCTGTGGGCTGCCTAGGAGGCAGGTGGGCTTTGGCAGCATCTGGTTTGAATGCTTCACCTGAGGCATCTTGTCCTAAGTCCTGGCAAATGCTGATGGTATTGACAAGCCTCTCCTGCATGCTGTAAGAGACAGGAGATGTGATAACAGCCAGGACCTCATGGGGCCAGGATGTGGGGCAAGATGAATAGGGAAGGATCCTCCCAGCCCATTACAACCAATGTTCTACATTCTGCTCTTTTATAAGACACTGTGCTCTTAACATCCAGGGCTGTACTCATATCCCACCCATTCAGAGGGTCCCTATTTCCAGGATAACTCATATCCTGGTCAGGAGTGATCACATATCAGGCAATAGGGATGAGCCAGAGAGAACTGGACAATGCTCACCTGTGTGGAAGTAAACCCAGTACCTTGTCCTCCTTAGTTTTCTTCCTGCTGCCTCTGAAAGCTGGAAATGGAGATTGAGTTACTGGTGGGTATAGGAGGGACCCAGTATCTTACCAAAGACTGAGTGAACTGTCCCTTCTGTAGAAATGAAAAGTTAAACAGGAACTCAGTCATCCATGAGCAAGGCCGGGTGCCCAAATGCATGGAGAGCAAGGTGCATGTTGGGTAGGACAATGCCATGAACCAGGCGCATCCACTTCTACTGACCTCCATAGCTGTCATCATCTCCCTGTGCAGGGGAGGGGCAGGACCGGTGCTCTGAAAGAGGAAAATGTCTCGGAGGCAAGCAACCAGATTACCTCCAAATCAGAGAGCCTGGTGCCACTTCATCCCATGGCCCCACTTCCTCCCACACCTTCCCTCCTCAGGCAGTACCAGTCCTGGCTGTCCATAGCTTCATTCTGAGCACAGAACCTGGGAAATGTCTTCAATTCTGGGTTCCTGCCCAGGAGCTGCCTCTAGAGGGTCCTGCAACTCATTAGTGTAATCACAGGCAGAGGGGCTGAAGTCGAATGGCCAGGGGAAGGAAGTAGCCTACCTTTTACGGTCCTGATTTTCTTCCTGATTTTGCTGGTCTCATTCTTCACCACCTGACAGAGAGAGAGGAGACAGCACCAGTCCCCCCATTCATGGATCTATAATGTGGGCAAACGTGTTGTTTTTCTCTCGGAAAACTCAAATGGGGGCTGTGAGATCCACCATGGATATCATTGATCAAAATTCTGCTAAGGAACCAGAGGCTCAGCTCTGAATTACTACCTGCAGTCTCTTCCTGATGTCCTGCAGGGGTCTTTGCCCCCTTCATATCAGCTAGATCAACTCTATAAGCATGTATGTTAGAGGGGGACATAGAAATCATCGCTCAGAACCTTTCCTTTCTCAGAGGTCCCTAACCAACCAAGGAACACCGCCCCCGACCACTGAGTCACAAGGCCTCTCCCAGGTATGATGGTCTGAGAGCAGCCACGTTGTAGCCCACCCTTCCCTCTGCCCTACCTGCCAGTTCTCAAGAGGATGGGGTTCAGCTCATGGCTGAGATCCCCTGTCAGTCACCTCCCGATTTGATTTGGAAAGGGAAGTCTTGAGAGAAAAGAAACTGTTCTTCCTTGCTTTGGGCCTAAGGCATACTTACCTTCTTGGTGGTGGTGTTTTCAGCTGGTCGAGGTGAAGGGGAGTCAAGGGGGAGAAGGGGTAATATTAGGAGGAAGAGCCCCAGTCCACACAGAATGGCAAAGATCATGTCCATTGCCCAAGTGGTGGAGCTGGGGGTCAGCCATGAAGGATCAACGCTTTCCAGAAGAGAGAGAAAATTCTCCATCTGAATCGCAATGCTGCTCTCAGGCAACTGAACTCTGAGAGTTCTCTCTGGGAGTTGGCAGCTGGGTCCAGTTCCACATCACAGAGCTGCTGTCTCCCTGTCACAAAGGGCTCCTAAGTGTGGGGGAGGGGCTTGGAGGAGCTGACCAAACAATCACTCTCTGTCCTTTAGGCTTCACATGGGCTCCATCCTCCACAGACTTTTGTGTCTGTTTCTAATTCCATCTGCTCACTTTATCAGAAATAAAGTCTTGCCCATTTTCTCTTACTCTCCTACCCCCAGAGAGAGGCTTGTCCATGTTCTGTGGGCTTTGGGACTTCCAAGCCTCCTTAGGTGACATACTTCCTCCAAAAGGCCCCACCTCCTAATCTCTTCCAAAGTTCTACCAGCTGGAGACCAAGCACTCAAATACATGAGCCTACACCCACCACAGTCCATTCTCTGGCCCTCCATAGGCTTGTAGCGATATCATAAACAGAATTCACTTCATCAAAGTTCAAAAGTCTTTCATATTCTCAACACTATTCAAAGTCTAAAATGTCTTCTGAGACTCAAGTCAATCTCTTAACTGTAACTTAACATAAAGTAAATCTCACATTGCCTTTCAGCATACAATGTCACAGAAAACATATTTCCATTTCTAAGAAAGGAAAGAGGGTGTTGTGAGGAAATACTGGACAAAAGTAAGACCAGAACACAGCAGGGCAAACTCCAAACTCTGCCCCTCCATGTCTGATATCAAAGGGCCCTTCAGCTCTCCAGTCCTCTCAGCCTGTTGACTGCAGCTCACTCCTTCTCTTGAGCTGCTTCCACTCCCTGTCAGCAGCTTTCCTTGACAGGGATCCATGGCTCTGGCATCTCCAACATCTTGGGGTATCCAAGGATTCTAGGCTTCACCTTCATAGCTTCACGTATTGGCCTCTCTAGGCCTCCACTGACATATGCTGGTCTCAGCAGTTTTCCTTAAGCACAGGGGATGATCCCACAACCCCTTACTTATGTTTCCTTCGTGATTCTAACTCCCGTACCACATGGCTAATAGCCAAGCTCTGCTGCCTGCTTATCATGATGCTTGGAACCAGGACTCTTCTTGAATTGTATTGGCATAAGCTTTGGTTTGTTGTTTCTCTTAAGTACAAGACACTCCTTAAGGCCTTTTCCTCTTACCAATTGCAGGATTAACTGGCTAGGGTCTTGCCCTGAGGGGACCCCCTCTTTTTACTCCCTTCTTCTTTATCTCTTTCAGCACCAAGCAAGGCTCCACCATTGCATTTCTTGTGCTGTTTGTCCCCTACAACTGTGCACTTGTATTTCCTTGTGCCCTGCTTGATCTTTTTCATTGTAGATGTGCATAGCAATGACTAATCTCTAATAACCACACAGCAGAGACAGTAGTAAACTGTCGTGAAATCTTCTTTGCCTATTAAAATCTATTAAATTAGTCCACACCTTTCTAATTTAGCTTCAGGCAGACTTTTTGGACAAGGACAGAGAGTACCCACATTTTTTTTGCCAAAATATCACAAGAAATATCTCTAGCCTGTTGCTAATATCATTCTCCTCTGGAGCTAAACATCTGGGCCTCTATAGTTAACATTGGTCTCAGCACTACTGTCTTCCAAGCACCTACTAGGACTTCCCTTAAAGCCTTGATTTTAGGATCAGGCCACTTTCAAGTTCAAAGTCTCAAATTCTTCCACATTCCTCTAAAAAACCAGCATGGTCAGGGCTGTAGCAGCAATTCCCCACTTCTGGTACCAACTACTGTCTTAGTGTCTTTTCTATTGCTATTAAGAGACATCATGACCAAGTCAACTTCTAGAGGAGTTTATTGAGGCTTACAGTTTTAGGTGACCATCATAGTGGGAAGTAGAGCAACAGGCAGGCAAGCATGGTGCTAAATTGGTAGCTGAGAGGTCACAGCTGATCGAAAACCATGAGGTAGAGGGGTGTGGCACAGTGGGAGTGGTGTGAACTTTTGAAATTACCAAATCCATCCCCAATAACACACCTTCTCCAACAAGGCCCACCTCCTAGCCCTTTCCAAACAGGTGTACCAACTGGGGAAAAAGAATTCTAATACATGAGCTTATCAAGACAGGTCTCATTCAAACCATTACAACAGTGAAATTTTTTACACTGAGTCTACATCGCAAGTAGGGAAGAGCTAGCATCATTATAATGTTGAGCCTTCTTCTCAGTGTGAACATGAAGGAGTTTCCTCTGACATTATCAGTTTGAAAATTCTTTTTTATTCCTAAAAAAGTTGGTTGATATGAGTGCCAAGATGCAGGCCTTAGAAAAATTTACTAGAGAAAATAATGCCATTTAACTGATGAGTTGCAAGCCTTAAGGGATATTCAGACAAAGACAGAGGTGAACCAACCAAAGTATTACACTATAAAATTAAAGAGGAATACCATAAAGTTTTCAAACAATCGAACTTAATTTATCCAGTCACCTCACAGGAACTGTCAAATGGCAGATACCCCCAAGGCTATGTAAACACTGATTGAACTGTGGAAAATTAGATTTGAGGAGATTTGAAGAAGCAGTAGTCTCATATGGTATGCATTCACCATTTGTGAAGTAGGTGTTCAATTCATGGTCAACCAGTGATAGAATTGTCTGAAAACATTGGAAAGACTTAGTTACAGCCGTGTTGGAGCCTAGTCCTTAACTGCAGTGGAGGACCTGGTGGAAAGATGACAATAGGTCCATTGAACAACAAGGTGGGACTAGAGGTTTTGAAATCTCCCAAGACCAACTTCTTGGGGAAGGTGATTATGATGATGTACAAAGACAGTCTCTATATGATGACCACACCTTGGCTCTATGCCATGTAACAGCACTGAATACTTGGGACAAAATAGAAGAAGTCAGAGAACTGAGTCATTTACTAAAGTTATGCAGTGCCCAAAAGAAACCTTCACTGATTTTTTTTACAAAGATTGACTTCAGCTATAATTGGAATGATAAAAAATTCAGAAGCTAGACAGATAATAATTGAATCTCTGGTTTTTGAAAATACTGATTCACAATCCAAAAAGATAATTAGGCCTTTGAAGAAAAGATCAGCACCCACAGAGCAATGGATCTAAAATACAGGCAGTATTGAATCTTATAACCCTGATGGTGCTTGGATAGGAGAGGTGATTTCCAGAGGCTTGGAGAAAAATCAAAAGGTCAGGTGTTTTAATTGTGGCAAACAGCGTAACCTAAAAAGGGATTGTAGACAGGTCATTTCTAGAAAGAATATTTCTTCTAGGAATAATCAAAACTGAAGGCCCTTACCTAATGGAGTATGCAAAATGTGTGTCAAAGGCCAAAATTGGACTAATGAATGCAGATCAACAAGGCACAGACAAGGTGACTTTTGCCATTGGGAAACACCTTGTGGGGGCCTCTTGCAGGCCCTTATGCCAAATTTAATTCAGTCATTCCCTGTCACCATGGGGGAAACTCCTTCCCAGAGCAATTAAAGAACCTAATGTTTATTGTAAAAAAATAAAGTCATAGTGCTCTGAATGATAGACTTGCTTTAGAAGATAAAACAAAAGTTTCAGGAGAAACAAGAACAAGAGAGATCGTTGGATTAAGAGATGTGATAGTCCAAGAAACAGCATGACCATTCAATCTAAGCTGACTAACAAATACTTTTCATTTGATCAGATATAAGTTGCCAAAATGTAATGTCCCCAATGTTAGGGTTGGGGCAGGGTTTTGTTTTTGGTTTTTCAGGAGAATGAAGACATCCAGCTACGGAATCTGAAGACCACTGAACAAATGGGATGAATCATTCAGAGAAAATGTCCCAAGAAAAAGACTAAATTAACCTATTGGTATATCACATTTCCAACAGGATAATATTTCATAAATATTTCCAAATATTTGTTTCTGCTAATCTCTACAGACATATAATGCAAACAGCCTTTTTGTAATTCCACTTCAATTCAAAATTAAAGCTGGATTCAGAGTTGGAGTATGACTCTCTTGTCTATGAATAAGCATGCTTGTTATAGGAAAATCCAAGATCTCTGGCTCATGGCAGAAGAGTCACCTGATATGGGATAGAAGAAAAACCACAATTAACAGACTATTTTACTGCCACTAATCTCATAATTATTTGGCTTTATTTTGACCCTTTAAACTTTACATATTATATATATTTAAAACTTTTTGTCATGATACTAATGGTCATATAGAGTACTAAGTAATTCTTGAAAAGGGCTTCATCTCGTAAAGCCCCTGTCAGCAACAGGGCATGTGAGAAAATCTAGGAATGCAGTGATAGTTTAGGAAAAATTTTTATCTATCTAATAATTAGACCTTTTATCTTGGGGAGGAGGGATAAAGAAACACAGATGCTTTCTGATGATAGCTTCTCTTTTACTTCATCTAAAATAATGCTGAGAACCTCTCTGTCTCCACATTGTTGCAGTGTTTTCAGCTTCCTAATTAGACCTTTGTAGTTCCTAGTCCTTACAACTTCTGCCTAGTTCTTCCCCTCTCTGCCCTCTTCCTAGTTCTTCTGCTCTATTCTTTTTCTCTATCCCCATGTGTATCCATCTTTCTCTGCTACATTGTTGCTGCTGCTCCTGCTGCTTCTGCAGCTTCCGCTGCCTCCTCTGCTTTTTCTTTACTCCCTCTTAGCCAAATTCTAGGCAATTTTATGCTAACACAAGATAAGTTACATAGTTTCTCCTAGGCTAGGACTGTCACAATGACCAGCTAGTGAGCAGCCATGGCCTTGCATGTAGCTCTAAATTGATGAGAATTCCCGGACAGTAAACAATTGGCTGAACCTTGAGGTTGGGGAGTACATGCAAAATAAATCTGCTTCACAATCTGACCTTGAATCTGACCTGGGAGAATGGCCTCTTGTATCTGTTTCTAGGAGTAACCAGATATGGTCTTCAGGAGCAACCAGCCTGCTTTGAATCTGCTCTGAAGTCCAAATTAAGCTGTCTGTGTGTCTTTATGACTGAGAATCCTATGTCAGTCTGAGCAATATAAAATATCCTAGGATTATTTCTATTCAACAAAATTGCATAACAAGAAAAATAATCTTTTGACCATACTCAGCTATATGTGTGCCCAATAGATGGAATATATTCATGAGAAAGCAAGCAGTGAGAATACAAACAAAGCTGTTCTAAGGGAAGAAGTGAAGTTATTAGGGAAGAGATGAAGTGACTTATGAGCAACTGGTTTCCACAGTCAGTGATCCCACATCCTTTCCAGGTGGGGCTTCCCACCAGGGAATCAGGCATCTAATGGGTTGCCTTGCTGAACACTAATAGTCACCTGCTGTATACTTCCACAATAGCTCTTAGGGATCTTGCTTCCTGTTCATGATTTCAGGTTTGAGTCTCTATCGCGTAATTAGGAATTAAGTTTTTGTACTCTAGTTGTACATAATAAATTATCGTCTTTTAACCTCTTTGAGATGGTCTACATATGACTTTTTAAATTTTAAGTTTTCATCAGTGAACCAAGACCATGCCTAGCAGTAGCTTTTGTAAGAGTCTTCAAAAGGAAGATGGAAACCCCACAACGATTATTACACCAGAACTATGGTATTGCCACTAAGTAGAAAAACACCACTCAAAAATTGGCTTTGAACTACAAACTACTCAGGACAATTTTAAGTAGGCTAGCTAAGATGTTGGCACCTCGCAGACCACTCTAGCCAGGACTTGGGATAAACTTTGCACTTTCCCATTACACAGAGATTTGACAACAAATGATACCATTAGCTCTCCCAATGCTTGCTAATTACACCAATTCTTTTTTTCAAGATCCCCTAAAGATGCCATCCAGACAGCAGAGGTAATTTAGGAATACAACACCCTCACTCCCAAGAGGTAGTGTGGATAGTTTTTTGTCTTTCATTGAAGTATGGATATTTGTCATCGTTTAGTGGATTTGGTTACAAGTTGTTATTGGTAATGGTCAGGAAAAAGCTAAACAAAACAGATTAGATTCAGGGTTTCTGTTCTGAAAAGAAAGGGGATGAAATAGATGATGTGATATAATGTATGATATAAGTGTAGATTGTTAAATCTACTTTTAAAACAAAAAAGCAGCTACTATTTTTAAAGATTTTACATTGGTATGGATTTTTGTATGTTGATACAAAACTGAGGTTATTTTTTTCATACTGGAAATATGTTTCTATTCTTGCTTAAGGCATTTTTGTATATTGATAAATATTTAAGATTATTTTTGTTGTAACATACTGTACAGGGCTAGAGACGTGGCTTAGAGGTTAAGAGCAATGGTTGTTTTTCCAGGTGTCCCAAGTTTAATTCCCAGCAACCACATGGTTGCTCACAACCATTTGTGATGAGATCTAGTGCCCTCTTCTAGTCTGCAGGCACACATGCAGGCAGAACATTGCATACATAATAAATAATTAAATCTTTAAAAAAAAGCCCATTCTATACATACATTTCTACTTTTGTTCAAGTTATTGTACCTATACAGCTCATTTAACAATGTAATGCAAATTTCTAGTCCTTGAATGTTACTATTACTAACTATTTAAGACAATGAAGAAATGCAGGTAAACAGTCACCCATTACAATCAAACTTTTAGTTATATATTAGGTATGTTCTCAAGGTCAAGCAGAGAAGTATTTTAGGTACAGAGGTCATCTTCAAACACTTCAGAGATCTACAGAATATGGCGTTTAAGATGTTTGGGTAACATTGGTCCTTAAATGATGATGAGACACGTCTACTCCTGGCAGCATCAGTGCTTCAGAGAAGATGATGGGCACTGACGAGACTCAACATGTAGCTTACCTTCTTTGTGGCAAAAGTTAGCCACTGGGCAAGAAACTGCCCTTGCCTCAACTGCTGACAGTATGCTCTTCAAACTGGACTAACAGGACACAACAGAAAGTGACTGCTAATCCCAGCAAATTTCTTCACAGACCTCAAAAGAATGGTGCTCAACTTCATATGGAAAAAACCCAGGATAGACAAAACAATCCTGTACAATAAAGAACTTCTGGAGGTATCACAATCCCTTACTTCAAACTCTAACACAGAAATACAGTACTGAAAACAGCCTGCTATTGGCATAAGAACAGAGAGGCGAACCAAGGAAACTGAATCAAAGACTTGGATATTAATCCACACTCCTGCAAACACTTGATTTTGGACAAAGAAGCAAAACATATCAAATGGCAAAAAGAAGGCATATTTAATAAATGGTGCTGGAATAACTGGATATCAACATGTAGAAGAATAAAAATATCTATCATCATGCATGAAATTCAAGTCCAAATGGATCAAAGACCTCAACATAAAGCCAGCCACACAGAGCCTTATAGAAGAGAAAGTGTGAAGTACACTTGAATGCACTGGCACAGGAGAGCACTTCCTAAATATAACCCCAGTAGCACAGACACTGAGAGAAACAATTAAAAAAAATGGGACCTCCTGAACCTGAAAAGCTTCTGTAAAGCAAAGAACATTGGTGTGGGAGGTCCATATATCTTTGCATTGCTTTCATTTGTTAATAAAGAAACTGCTTTGGGCTGGTTGATATGACAGAACTTAGGTAGGCAGGGAAGATGTAACTGAATTCTGGGAGGAAGAATTCAGATTCAGAGAGATGCCATGAATCTTCCATCTGAGACAGGTGCCAGTTATGTGGCAATATACAGGTTAATAGAAATGGGTTAAACTGAGATGTAAGAGTTAGCCAATAAGAAGTTAGAACTAATGGGCCAAGCAGTGTTTTAATTAATATAGTTTCTTTGTGATTATTTCAGTTCTGGGCAACCAGGACGAACAAGCGGGCCCTCCTCCTACAGATTGGCATCCACGTAGCAAACTAAATCCACATAAAACCTGAGAGAGCCTGAAAAGGAATTCTAAAAAATACAGAGTTTAACACAGCTATTTGCTGTTTGCTGGTGGCATGCACAGCTCCTTTAGGAGAGATTTTCCTGACTCAGTACCAGCCACAGCAGCAGAAAAAAAGCTATGCTTTTTGAAGTGCAAACATCCTAGGCTCTGCTGCCAGCGCAACCTCTGGCTCTTTTGAGAGGGAGAGCATTTAAATGGGGTTTGTGAGCAGACAGCTTGCTTGATGATGGCATGGACTGGCTGTATGCCTAGAATTGGGCACTGCACGTGACTCAGAGGCATATGCATCTCTACCATGCTGGACTGGGCAGGGTAAGCAGGCACTGCCATATTACCCCTAGCAATGATAGCTTCTGTTACAGTTTTCTCAGAGTTCTGCTTCCAGAACAGCTGTAAGGCTTCAAGGCTGCTGACTGAGATGATCCAGCCTCACAGAAGACTCCAGCCAAGGCTAAACAATCATCCTGACTTTTTTTAAGATTCCCCAAAGATTCCAGCATCCCAAGACAACAGGATGTAGGCTAGAGAAAACAATATCCACATTCTCCAAAAAAAGAGTTATTGATGTTTGTTATCATTTAAGAGGGTTGATAATAAATTGTTGTTGGTCTTAGTGTTTGAAAAAGGCTAAACAAAATTGTTAAATTCAGAGATCTCTTAAAGGAAAAAGAGGGATATGATATACAAATGATAAGGGGAAAGGGCAGGTTACTGAATCTACTTTAATCTAAAAAGTAACTATCAATCTCAAAATACTTTACATTGGTATGGATTTTCATTTATTGACACAAATTTAAAGTTATTTTTTTCTATTACATGCATGTTTCTACTTGTGTTTGGGTATTGTGCCTATACAGTTCATTTAAAATATTATGTATAACTAAGAAATACTTGTTGGTAGTTAGTTGTCTATAATAATAAAACTTCTAGTCTTATTGGGTGTGTTTTCAAAGTTAAACATATATATATATATATATATATATATATATATATATATATATAGAGAGAGAGAGAGAGAGAGAGAGATGGTTTTCAAACTCTTCAGAGACCTACAGAATATGACATTTATAATATTTTAATGACATAAGACATTTCTTGACAGTGAAGCACATCTGCTCCTGGCAGATCCAATGTACTTCAAAAAAGGATGATGGGCATCAAAGAAACTCCATATGGAGTTTGCTTTCTTTGTGGCAAAAGTTAGCCATGTGGGCAAAGAAACCATCCTTGCCTCAATTGCTGACAATATACTAGCCAATCTGGAACAGCATAATGCAAAAAAAAAAAAAAGGACTGCCAAACTTTGCCCAGACAAGGTATGCCCTGCTTCTTAGAAATGTCTGTCAGATCTATCAGGCCTTTAACAAAAGCTGAATACCTCAGCATTACAGATAAGTGTAGGGTGGCTGTCCAGGCAGCCAGATGCCTCTATTCTTAGGTAACATTTCACCCTTCTGGGATCTTTGACGGAGTTAAAGACTAAATAGTTAGACTTATTAAAGTTTTCCTTAGTTATGATAAAAGATCAAATAATAGAAAACTTTAGACACAAAAGATAAGATAAATAGTAGAATATTTTCTCCAAGTTTGCCAAATATGAATGGACTGGATATTGTAACTATCATTCTTACTTGGTAACTTTTTGTTGTATATAATTTTTACTGTGTTAAAGTGGAAAAACCTCCTTTTTAATTAGACAAAAACAGGAAATTCTGTGGAACAATTTCTGTACACTGTAAATATGTATCTCTCTAATTGTTAATCAAGCTGATTGATGTCTAGGCAGGAATTTTGGGGCAGAGAGAATGCTGGGAAGAAGAAAGGCAGCATCAGAGGAGTCTCGAGCAGATGTAGAGGAAGCAGGATGTGTAGAAAATGAGGTAACAAGCCATGAGTCACGTGGTAAAACTGAGATAATATGGATTAATTTAAAACATAGCAGTTAGCTGGTAACCAGTGTGATCTAACAAGCCATGCATTTATAATTAATAATAAGTCTCTGAATGGTTGCTTGGGAGCAGCTGCCAGAAACTCTGCCTAAAAAGCTCCTTCCCTTTGTTGCAATGATTGACTTCCAGTGCTGTGGACAGAGGCTGCCCAATGTGAGCTCTGATCAGGGTGATTAGGACACACATTCCCAGATCATTATTACACCCTTAGATTGGAAACTTTTTATTTACTTCAGATGTAAATTTTCTTCAGGCTAAAGAGATGGAAAGTGATTAGCCTTAAAAGGCAGCTTGTGGGTGTTTGGATTCAGCAGGGGGCTCACTTTGTGCAGGTGCAGTTGTTCTGCCTTGTGTAGATCGCCCTCTAGTGGTCTTCAGAGTGAACATACAGAGGTGCCAAGTTTCCAGAGAATTGCCCCCAATTATCTCATATTGGCCTTGTTTCTAACACTGAAAATTGGTGCCCTTCAATCTATGTTGATGGCTTTGTTTTGTAATTTGTAGATGATTTTCCTTTATAAAACCCCATTTCCTCCAGAGGCAGAAGAAAATCTTGATTAAGAAATCCAAGGATGGGGCATAAAATAGGTTAATACTTATCAATTTTATAAAGGAAAGAAGCTAATTTAGAAAAGGAATTCCATGACTGTAAACTTTCATAAATGTAATCAAGCTGATATGTAGTGCTTTCTCTAGAACCTTAAATCATGTCATAATGGGGGCATCATTAGAAATATATATATATATATATATATATATATCTTACAGTTTAAACTATTTAAATGTGACATTTACTTATTTATCCATGGGTGTGGGGGGACACATGTCTGTGCCACTGTGGAGACCAGAGGACAACTTGGGAAGTCTGTTCTCTCTTGAGACCACATGATTCCCAGAGACTGAAGTCAGGACATCTCACCTGTCCCAGGTTTACCACTTTAAGCATACAATTCAGTGGTAACAGGCACATTCACAATGTTACCAACACCAACAGGAGTCCCACACAACCTCAACTTTCCCCCAAACTCCCTGCAGGCTCTATGGCCCTTTCTGACTCCCTGAAATCATCTATTCTAAGGCAGGTTCAGCCCTGTGGGACCAAGCCCCTGGCGACACTATGTGCTGAGAGATCCTATGCAGTGTGTATTAAGTTCAGAACTTGTAGCTGTCCACCAAGGAACGGGGTGTGGGTGGAGATGACATCTCACGTTTCTGGTATGGAAGGGTTTTGTACTGAGTGATGAGCATGAGGGTTTGGGAGAATATATTTAGGATTAACATTCCTGGACTGTTTGGTAACCACATTTAAGGATCATCCAGACTTTGGTGCACAGTGGAGGCACCATTTCTATTTTCATCAGCAAAGAAAAAGTTCCTTTTCTCTACTTTCTCACCAACGTTTGTTATTATCTGTCCTTTATATAATTGCTTTCCTAGTGGATATGACTTCCTTGTGGTAAGCTTATTTTCTTCTTATTTTTAAAGCAAGCACACCACACATATATAATGATATTTAAACTTTATTTTTAGGAGTATAACTATTTGCCTCTATGTGCACTATGTGGGTGCAGTGATCACTGAGACCAGAAGAGGGCATCAGATCTGCTGAAGGTGGAGTTACAGGTGCTTGTGACCTGCTTAACGTGATTGCTGGGAACTGAATCTGGGTCCTCCGCGAGAGCATGTGTTGTTTGTGTGGGGGTGGTAGAGACAGGGTTTCTCTGTGTAGCTCTGGCTGTCCTGGAACTCTCTCTGTAGGCCAGGCTGGCCTCAAAGTCACGGATCTCCACCTGTCTCAGCCTCCCAGGCACTGGGATTAAAGGTGTGCACCACCATTGCCAGCAGCAACATTTGTTCTTAACTATTAAGCCATCCCTCCATCTCCATTAAACTCTTTCTGTTCAACACTGATACATTTTTTCTAAATACTTTTATTAATAAATAAAATCTCTCAATCTAAACTTACTTTTTTATAATTTGAGATGAATAGAATTAACGTTCTTCTGATACCAAATCATTTTCAGAAGTCTTGGCTTTCAACTATGATTCCAAGAATGACTTTTGTGTTGAGATTAGATATTTTAATTTACTTTTAATGACAATTAAATATTCTTAAGGACACTTAATTTGCTTATCTCTCCTTACCCACAAAGAAACACACTATTCCCTACATCTCGCTCTCATCACAAGGAGCAGCTGGAGCTGCAAGGTGCTGTGGATGGGAGGGCCTGGCAGAGAAAACAAGAGCCAAGAGCTGAGCAAGTAGAGCCAGAAGGACCTCGCAGGAGCTCAGCTATGCCTGGTGGATGTGAGCACCTGGCTGGATTCAGCCTCAAGGCACTCATTCTGCGGTCTGTGTAGATCTGGGGGGCAACGATGGGGAAAAACGGTGGTAAACACAGGAGAAGATGAAAACTTGGTGGGCAGCTTAGAGCTGGAAGTTATTATATCTCTACAAAGGCAACTGGGAGTGTTACTAACAATGAGACACTAGGAGAGTCACGGTGGGACAGGGTGGCTTGGTCTAAAGAACACAAAGAGTGTTTTGTCTTCCTATGAGCACAATCCCAGACTGTTTTGTACATTCATGGAAACATTATCATTCTAAACCCTTAGCTTGACCTGGAGACCGCAGAAGGGCGGGAGTCGTCTGCGACTCTAGGGACTGCAGAACCTACAGATGGATTTTGTAAGTGTGTGAAGAAAGGATCTAAGTTGGGCCTGGCCCTCAGTGCTTCTTCCTGTTTTGGGTGCAAGAATTCTGCTTGCTGCCTGTGGAGTCCACCACAGCACTGTACTGTTCACACACAGGGAGGCACAGCTTCGGAGCAGGAGATGGGGGCACGGGAGGCTAACCTAGTATCTCCGGTCTTGTTCAGGAAGGTGGACCCTCTCCTGGTCTGTGGCTCTGACGGAAAGAAACCAGCCTGCCAATTGGAGTCCTTTGAAAGTGCGGAGGCTGCAATCTATGATTTGTTCTTGGGTTCGGTGAGACAGCCTTCATATTACAGTCCCGAGCTAGCACAGGGAGAATCAGGCAACACGTACAGCCAACCTCAGGGCTGTTGGTCTCGCACAGAAAGCTCTGGAAGTTTCTTGCGGGCCAGAATCAACATCACAGGCCTGCTGTTTCCCTGAAGGCTTTTGTAGAGTCCCGAGTCATTCTTTCATGCCTTCATCATGTTTAAAAGCTTTTAAAAGAAGGACTTGTAGGCAGGACGACAGCATAGATAGTTTATGAAAATGTACATGGTCAGGTCAGAAACCACCTTGGCTCTACTATCCAGATTTAGCTTTGGGGCAGCTCTGTGCCCTCAGAATGTTTGCTATGATGGTTATAATACTTCAATAAACTGGCTCTTCTGCCCAGCCATCACAGCAACATGGCTGTCATAACTGAGTAACCCTGTGAGTCACTCCTAATCAAGGCCCCTCTCTCTCTTTCAGTTGACACTGCCTTGTGTTTTAAACATGATTCTAACCCAGCTGGCTTCTTGGAGAGTCACCCAAGTAAGATTGGGGCATCCATCTTCAGCTTACAGGCCTAGAATATCTGACAGAATTTTTCTGTGAAGTAGCAATTTTGAAGTATTAAACTGTCTTGTCTTGGCAAAGTTTAGCAGTCATTTTGTGTTTCTTTGTTTGTTTTATGTCCAGCCTGCTCGTTCAATTTGGACAGAATACTGTCAGGAGTGGAGGCAAGGTCAGTTTCTTGCCCAGTGGCTAAATTTGCCACAAAGAAAGAAAACTTCATATGGAGTTTCTTTGATGCCCATCATCTTTTCTGCAATAGATTAGTGCTGCCAGTAGCAGACACATCTCACTGTCATTAAAAAAAAAAAAAAAACATGTTATTAGAACATCTTAAACACCATATAAGAATCCATACCAATGTAAAATATTTAAGACTGATTGCTGTTTTTTTAGTTTAGAAGTAGATTCAATAATCTATCCTTTGATCATATCATTTCTATATCCCCTTTTTCTTTTCAGAATGAGATCACTGAATGTAATCTCCTTTTTCCAGGTTTTCCTGACCATTACCAATAACAACTAATAACCACCCCCCAAATGATGATACATATCCATAACCCACTGAAATATAAAAAGCTACCCACTCCATCTCTTGGTAATGTGGACATTGTGTTCTCTAAATTCTTTTCTATTGTCTGGGGATTAATAGCATCTCTAGGGGACTCTGAAAAAACTGAGAAAATGATCAAGTCCTGGGAGAGCTAACTGTATCACTTTTTGACAGTCTCTGTACAAAAGGAAAGTGTAGGGCTTATCTGAAGTCCTGACTGGAGTAGTTCATAAGACTGGACCATCTCAGCCTCGAAACTGTCCCAATCAGTTTGTAGTCCAAAGTTGATCTTTGGATGGTGTTTGTCAGTTTCATGTCATTACCACAATCCAGGTCATTATAAAATATAGTTTAAAAATAATAAAGTCTTTAAAGAAAGAATAAAAAATAGAAAGGAAAAAGTCAGCAAAGATGAAAAATACACAGGGAGTCTGGATTCTAGATGTTACTGTGTTGCTTTTGAATTTTCTGATAGCTGATGTGGAACGGCAGCTACTAACAGACCTTGGATTACGAAAACTTCTGAATTAAACCAAGCTATGTATTTTTAAAATGTCTAGGTTCAAAATGGAAGTCAATGGTATATTACTTTGGGGAAGCAGTTATGCTTTTATTTCCACAGGAAATAGGGGGTTTGGATTCATTTTAGGCTGATATATATCATGTTTGATCAGAGAAGACTCCCTGAAATCCTGGCCAGAAACATAAAGAAATAAACCCAGAAAAACTGCAAAACAAGTCATGTATATTTTACTTATTCAAACATTAAAAAAAATCATCTGTAACTAACTGTACACACCACATATTCCATACTTGTAATGAATGTTGCATTTGAAAGTTTATGTATTTTCAAAACAAGGGGACTAAATACCAATGAAAATGGATGGCCGAGGTGATCCAGAATCTCAAAATCCCTCTGTTACAGTTTGTGAGTTCTATATCTAGAACAACTTCAAGGCTTCTGGATGAGATGATACAGCCTCATAGACTATTCCAGTCAAGACTTAACAATTATCCTGAATTTCCTCAAGATTCCTCCAAAGATACCCAAACACCCAGACAACGGATTCAAATTTAAAGTTAATTTTGTTATACTGTTATGTATGCATCTACTTTTCTTTGGAGTTTTGTATTTATATAGCTCATTAAAAAAATATAATGTATAATTAAGAAATATGGATTAATAATTAGTTATCTATAATAGTCAAACTTATAGTCATGTTAAGTATGTTTTATTGTCATACACAGATATATTTAGATAAATAGATGGTCTTCAAACACTTCAAAGACCTAGAGAATATGGCAGTGGCAGTTAATATATTTAATAGCCTAAACTTTTTCATGATAATGAGACACGTCTGGTCCTGACAGTACCAATTTACTTCAGAGAAGATGATGAGCACCATAGAAACTCTTTATGGAGTTTGCTTTCATTGTGGCAAGGTTAACCAGTGGGCAAATAAACTGTTACTGCCTTTGACTGCTGACAGAATGCTGTACAGACTGAACAAGTGGGGACACAGAACAAAGACTGTTGAACTTTGCCAAAACAAGGTAGGACAACTTTTCAAGATTCTTGATTCATGGAAGAGTCTGCCAAATATTCTGCAGGACACAGAGGAAAGTTACTAACAAACTTTGTCAGAACAAGGCAGTACAGTCCTTCAAATTTCTTGCTTCACTGACAAGCTTTTTAGATACTCTAGGCCTGTAGATTGAAGATCAATACCCCAATGTTGCAGAGGAATTTTGGGTGACTGTCCAGTTTGTAAGATGTTTCTGTCTTTTGTAGAGTTTTGGAAGTTGCTAGCAATTTACTTCCTGTTTAGTCACGTAAGAGTATGTCCTTCTAGGGTCTTTGATAAAGTTGAAGATTGATAGTTATATTTGCATTTTTCCTTAATTATGATAAAAGATAAATTAGGTATAAAACTTTAGACTTACAAAGATAAATAATTGAATATTTTCTCTAAACTTGCCAAATACAAATAGACTGTATATTGTAGCTATAATTCTTATTTAATAACTGTGTTTTTGTATATAATTTTACTTTGTTAAAGTTAAAACTTTCCATTTTATTTAGACAAAAAGGGAAAATGTGGAATACTTCTGTACACTGTGAAAGTGTGTTACTCTCATTGCTAATAAAAAACTGATTGGCCAATAGGTATGCAGGATTTGGGGGGGGGCAGAGAGAATGCTTGAAAGAAGAAGGACAGAGTCTGAGGAATCTCAAGAGATGAAGGAAGAAGCAAAATTAATGTGCTGTGTTGGAAGAAGGAATCAGCATGTGCTAAAGGATAAATAAGAAATACAGATTAATTTAAAATGTAAAAGTTAGCTAGTAACAAGCCTGAGCTATCTGCCAAGCTGTTGTAATTAATATTAAATCTCTATGCATTTATTTTGGAGCAAGAGTTCTTGAGAAAAACTCTGCCTATAACTGAATGCTTTTTAAGAGGACTTGGGTTTGATTTCTAACATCCACATTGACTGGCTCACAACTATTTATAACTCCAGCTTTGCAGGGTGGACAGGGGACTGATGCTCTCTTCTGTCTTCTGTGGTTACTGTACACATTTACGTGTACCCAGACATCAATGAAGCAAACACCCAGATACATAGAATAAAAATAAATAAAATTTTAAAAATGAACTAGAGTATAAATGAATTTATTTATTGCCTAATTGCCAAATTATTTATTTTTAATGTAAATTATGTTTATAGTTATATAAACATTGCAAATGTTTAAATTGACTTATTTAACATATTATCAAACACTTTCTTGTGTGATCACGTAAAAACTGCACTTAAGAATTTTCAAAGGCATGCTAAGTTGTTATTAATTGGTCATTATGTTATGTAATGTGTGTGTATATATATATATATATATATATAACTTACCTTTCTAACTAGGTGAAGTTCTGTATCATTTAATTAATACCTCAATCTTCTGCACACACCCTTGGTTCTGTGTGACCAGTTCATTAACCTTTTACACAGAGACCATATAGCATATGTCTTTCTGGCCCTCCTAGCTAGGTGAAACTCTGTATCACTTAATTAATATCTCAATCTCCGGCACATACACCTTTGACTCTGTATGCTCAGTTCATTGCCCTTTTACATAGAGACCATCTAGCATCTGTCTGGACCTGACTTATGTCACCCAGAATAAAATCTTTTAAAGTAATTATGGTTATCACAAATGTCAGGATTCTGTAATTAATACTTTAAGACCAAACTTTGTTCAGAGAGCAACTGACCTGAGACACATCAAGTTGGAGAGATCAAGCCTCCCATGATTATTTCGTTTATTGATGTTGCAAGGAAAACATCTGAAACCAGAGTTCACATGTACAAGACAACAGTGTTAATATATTTCAGAATCAAACACATGTTACTGTTACAGAGCAAAGTAATCAAATCTGAACTACAGTTCATGGCTAAGAAAACATAATATTTGTTTTCACAACATATGAATAGGATTCTGACCACAATACTATACTAGTCTTTGTCTTAGCGAACGGTAGCTCTGTCTTGTCCATCTGAAAACTTTATCGTTGAGAGGTTGGCATGAGTACAGGTGGTGGGCATCACTGATTCCTATCAGGACTAGATTTTTCTTGTGTTATGCAGGGTGAGTAAGGAGGAAGAGGAATCCTAACCCATTCATTAGCATACATCTCAACATGAAAACAGTACACAGATCATTGTCTGTTATCCAGGAATGCATCTTTTCTTTTTCCTTTCATGGCCCAAAGATTCCATACTTGAATCTACATGCACAAGGGTGTGTGTTCATCCACAGGAACATAACAACCCACCAGCTGCCGGATCACGGAAGAAAAGTGACTTCCCTTCCTCCAGCAGCCATTAATTGCCAGTAGCTCCTCAGCTGAGAGTGGAACCTCATGAGCCTCTCTGTCATCCGTGCTGGGACAGTGAACAGCTTGATGTTGTGTAGGTAGTTGTAACTATTGTGAGTTAGAATGACAGCTATCTCCTGAACAGACAGGGACGTTTTATATCATTTCTCCCCATACCCCAGATCTCACATTCTTTCTGACCCTTCTTCAGGGAAGGTTCCCTGAGCCTTGTGAGAGTTGGTTGATATATATGTTCCATTTAGAGATGAACCCTCAACAGTTTCTTTAAGGGCTGGGTGCTGAGATAGGGTTTCTCTGTTGTGCAACTTTGGCTGTTCTAGAACTCACTATGTGGACCAGCCTGACCTCAAACTCCCAGGATGCACCTGCTTCTGCCTCCAGAGTGCTTGGGCCACCTGAGTGTATCACCATACCAGGCCCTCAATAGTTTCCTATTCTCAGCACTTTGATCAATCATGAATTTCAGCATTAACTGCTTCCCACTGTAAAAAGAAGCTTCTCTGATCAAGGCCGAAGACAGAATTAATCTGTGGGTGCATATATAAACATTTAAAAGGCAGTTCAACAATGTGTATATTTATCAAACCAACAGCAGTAAGTTCCCTAGGTCCTCTGACTTCCCCAGTCATGAGCTTTTGATGAGGTTTACAGCCTCAGGCACAAATTCCTTCTTGTGGAATAAGCTTCTAGTCTAACCAGAAACCTGTTGGAAACCCTTCCTCCTGTAACATCCCTGCCACTGTTGTTCTGGTAGGCACATCTTGATGGGCAAGTCTGTTGATAACTTTCCTCCTCCAGTAGCCTGCACAGCATCTCTGGCACTGTGGAAGCTGGCCAGCAGCGAGGAAGTTTCTGGGTCGGTTCAGGGTGAGTTCTCTAGGTCCTCTAACCAAAGCGTGTAGTGTCTTCAGGACAGGATCTTACACAGTCACTTCTGTTTTGAGTCTTTTATTTATTTTTGACAGTTGTGGCCACACACACACACACACACTGATCATAGCCACCCTTCATTCCACCTCTCACTGTCACAGACATTCTCCAAATCACTTCTTAAAGATCCAACTCCCAACGCTTCCACTATGACACACAAGATCTCAATATGAGCTTCAGAGAGGAAACCATATTCAATTTGTACTACTAAAAAGAGTTCAGTTACAAACTTCTTAAGGCTTCAGGGTTCTATTTTAGAAAAGAGTTGTGTTCACAGCTTTAGTTAGTCAACAAACATATCCTGAGATCACATAGCCTTCTAGAACCTCCTTTATGCTTGGTCAGAAAAATAAACAAGAGGATAAAGTCCCTGCTCTGGGTATGGTTAACTTGAGAAACAAAACATAGGTAAATTAGTGATAGGTGAATTAGTGTTGTCTCAGGTGTCAGTGATCCCCAGAATCAAAGGGAAGTGTCTGCAGACAGGTGCTCCTGCCAGGCAGCTAACTGTGGAGCTGTCGCTGTCTAGCCCACAGGGTAGGAGAGAGGGCTGGTATGTTTATCACTGGGCTGCAGCCTTTTCTGAAATGAAACACCGAGATCTGTAAAGCACCTTAGAACCCAAGAATTCCTTTTGTTTACATCCATTTCGTGGTGTTTTGATCTCTTGTAACTGACCACAGAGGGGTCAGGAAATGTCTATGACTCAATTCTTTTTTAAATTATTTCTTTTGTTTTTCGAGATTGTAATTCCATCGTTTCATCCCTCCAAACTCCACCCTTCTCAGTCTGTATAATGCTTCGTGTATGTAAGTTTGCAGGCCTGACCATTTGGTATTAGATAACCAATCGGTGTGCTCTTCCCTGGGGAAGACTCTTTCTCTTGCTCTCAGCATCTCTTGATTGCCCCGTACCTCATCTATTTGGCATGCCCATTGTCATTGTCCTTGTTCAGCTCATGTTTAAACACTCACATCGGTAACTCTATATGGGTGTAGCTGCTGACATTATGGGAAAGTCCCTGGCTCTTACAATCCTTCTGCTCCCCCTTCTGCAATGGTCCCTGAGTCTGAGATGCAGGAGTTGTTTGTATATGTGACCTGATTCTGGACCAGTGCTTAGCCCATGTCACCATGGCCATGATTAGATTAACATCCAGTGTCAAGCATTCGCTTGTGTTGTGGGAATCTTCCTGGAATAAGCTCTCTAATATCAATGAGAGTGGACGAGAGGAGATGTCACCAATGGACCAAAGTCAGCATAGATCCTGAGAGACGTCAATGTCCAGCCCAATTTGCATTCTTATTTTATACTCCAAAATTATAAGGTGGAGTGAAGAAGCAAGTGAGGTTTTACCGAAGCATGTGCAGCAATCCTCCAGTTATTAAAGGCAACAGCCCATTGTCTCAGCTGTTTCTCCTGGTCATTCTCTTCCAGGCAGCAAGTGAAGTCGAGTTTGGTGAGTAGGCAGTGCAGACAGTGCCGTAAGTAAGTACTAAATAAATGAACACATTAGTATCTAATAATTGGTTTTTCTTCCTCATTCTAGTTTAATTGTTCCCAGGCCATCAGCCACCAAGGGCATGAGGTCAGTTGTGTGTTTGCTTCTCTCTTGAGATTCCAGGCTTTCTCTGAACAGGGCTTAGATTCTTTTCTTTATGGTGCTCTGAGTAGGTCTTCCCCAGATACATGGGGAGATGAGTGCAGTCTTGCCCCACACAATGACCCTTCAGTTAACAGCAGCCTACATATGGGACTGTGGTTCCATAAGATTGAACTAAGTCCCATGACAGGTAACATTTTCTGTACCCTTGTGACTGGGTTCATGAAAACTCACTATGATGCGTCTGTTGCCTGCAGTGTTCAGTAGTCACATATTTCAAGATTTGTGACATCAGAACGATGCGTGTTTTGTGTATCCTGGGCGTGCTGTGGAGTATGCCAGCTAGGTTTGTGGAAGCATACTGATTTTCACACGGTTATGAAATCCCCTAAGGAAGCTCCTTTCAAGAGGAAGTGTTTCAGTGTCATGGAATGAGCTTGTGTGTTTAAGCTATATTGTGTAGAAACTTTGGAAACTGTACAACACCCATGTGTCTGTCATGAACACTTTGTAGACAGTCCAGCAGAAATACAAGTTCACGGCTGTGTCTCTGACCCACTGGCCCACAGAAAGCACCTTTCTGAAAACCCTATGAAGGACATGGAAGAATTTAGATGTTTAGGTGGTCTCAAAACAAACACAAATCCAACATTGTATTTAATCCATAAATATTATAACAACTGTCAGATTTTCAATAAAAGATTTAGATTACATATGAGTCTTTCTTCTTATCTGGGAGAGGGGCATTTTGACAATGAGAATTTAATGAAATACAATGGTTTGGTCAGTGATAAAGACCAGCCATGAACAGAATCACCAACCCAGAACATTTGTGTTCAAGGAAGAACAGGGGTCGCTTGCTCTTGCTGAAACCTAGCTTTGGCTATGAGTCTGGTGCCCAGGGGCATTAAAGCCCCAAGTGAAGATAGCCTCTGGGACATGAAAGAGATAAGTGAATTCTGCCACCTGGAGGCAGGCGGCACTCAGCTCACTAGAATACCATCTGTCCTTATTGTCCTCTGTGTTTCACAGGCCCCAACTCTGCTCTCCTAAGGCTACCCCTTGGGTGAGATGTAATGTCAGCTGTCAAGTAGATATTACAAGTGGGGGTGCTGGAGAACCCCGGCACCACACTGCCCTCAAGCATGCTTGCTAAACCCTGTGGGGATTCACTTAGACCAGACTGATTCTCAGGGTCGCCATGACAGTACTAGTTTGCCAACCTCACTGGCCGGCCTTAAGACTTCACCTGCCCTGGTTGTTGGTCGTCTGTGCTTTCCCTGACTCTCTCCTTCAGGGGCTCCCCAAGTATTGATGACACATCTCTTACTAAAGGCATGGGGGACAGACATCAAATCTCTGCCCACATTCATGACCAGCCAGTTCTAGAGCAAATAAAGTAATTCTGTCTTCAGTCCAGTTTCAGTGAGATCACTGAGATACACGAAGCATAAAAAGCTGTTTGAAGCTACAACATGAGTTATTGGAGTAAAGATTCTGCCTCTGCTCTTTGCAGACACAACACATCTCCACTAAAAGATGACTAAGGCCATGATTGAAAAATATTGTTCTAATTGACAGAGCATAATTATGCAATTTATGAGGGCTTGATGATGCTTGATATATTACTCAATGAGGAATGAGAAAAACAATGAAATTACTATTACATAATCACATAATCAATATAATTAGTTTGACATTCACTTTGTATGTAGATGCGCACACACACATAGAGAGACACACACACCCTTGACTTTCCAATATTTTAACATAATTAATAAATGGCAGTCACAAAATTTGAGTAATGCATATGGGCAAATACATGAATAGGGAAATTTTAAATATTACTGGACTTCTTTGGGGACTATTGTAGGAATTTGGGTACAGAAATTGAGCATTTCATGGGATTTTATAGAATAAGTGACTTTAGAATAGGAAATCTCAACAAAACCCAAGCGTACTTGGGCAGTTTTTTTAAATCCACAAATTGACTCCCAAATCTGTTTTGGATTTATCTGTAGTCATGGTGGGTCTCTGCTAAGGAACTATAAGTAACTGAGATCTCTTGAAATCAGGCATTAGAGCAGGGTCAGTACAAACACCAGACATCAGACCACAGCTTCCTCTTAAGGCCCAAGCACTGGCTTGACAGGTAGAGCGCCAGCGACTTGAAGTCGCCTCTTCTTGCCACCGGCTCTGGTGTGGTGGGGCTCCGAGGAAATCACACTGGGAAATCTGTTTCGGGAATGGAGTTGGAGGCTGCCCGTTTTTTAGATGTGTGGGTGCTTCCGGCTGTGGACCACTGCTTTATGCATCGGGGACCCCAGTTGGTGGAAGGTCAGGAAGTAGGAGCAAGGCAGGTTCATTCTGCATCAGGCCAACCTCGAGCCAGAAGTTCTTAGGTTGGGAGCCAGTAGGTGCCCAGTGGAAGAGAGTCTCAGGTGCTGCTGGGTGGGTTCACTGCTCAGAACTCGACAAAGTAGAGATGTAACTCTCTTCTAGGGCAGCAATGCCGGGAGCTGTCAGTTTGTAGATCCAAAGCTGCCTGCGAGAGGTGGTAGGGGTTTGTGTCCGTCCTCGCCCCAGCGCCCGACAACAGTGCTGTCTGCAGGAGCCTTTCCAGCGAGCCAGGCTGTGGTCTCATTTGCCTCCTTCTCATCCTTCCTTGGACAGTTAGGACCACGTAGCTCTCCTCTTTCAGTGCCTCTTGGATGAAACATAACCCAGATATGAGTTTGGAGAGACCTCAAGTTCCAGGCAATGCCACAGAAGCCAGGGAAATAAGGATAATTAGTAGTTCTTTTCAGAGATGTCAAGCCAGTCTCTTTCTTCTTTGGTCTCCAAACAGGACACCGGAACACTCCACACTGAAGCCTCTGTTCCCTGGAGGTCGGTTGGGTCCCAGGAATTTGCACCATTTTAACTACAAAGCCATAAACTTGATTGTTTTTGTATCCTGGACAAAAAGGTTCCTAGATACACCACTGGAGAAGCAGTCTGTGTCCTGTCCCTCCGGCCTCCTCTCCAGCCCAGCTTCAGTTTGACTTCCTTTTTAGGAAAGTGGATCCAATTACAGAGCTCTGCTCTGCTCTTCCCTAGAGTTTGAACTGAGGACCTCAAACACTCTAGGTATTTACTTACCACTGAGACCCGGACTCAGTAATCTAGTCAGGCCCCTCCTCCTGAGTGCTGGGGTTACAGGCTTGGACCACCCTGCAGGCTCCTGCAGACATTTTTCAGTGCTGAGGAGAAACCCAGGGCTTTGTGCACACTGGACAAGACCCTCTTCCCCATCATATCATCTATCTATCTATCTATCTATCTATCTATCTATCTATCTATCTATCATCTATCTATCTCTCTATATCTATCTATCTACCTGTATCTCTATATAGATATGTACTTTGGTGTTCTGTCTGCATACATGTCTGTGTGAGAGTGTCAGGCCCCCTGAAACTAGAGTTACAGGCAGTTGTGAGCTGCCATGTAGGTGCTGGGAATTAAACCCAGGTCCTCTGGAAAAGCAGTTATTGTTCTTACCTGCTGAGCCACCTCTCCAGCCTCAAGAAAACCCTTTTAAAGACAGATGTTGTGGATTTATTTCAGGCTTTTAGATAGTTCCAACACAGATGTTACACAGGCGACCCTTTCATTTAAAAAAGTGCCTGTCTAGGTCAGCATTCTGTGCTACTTGGATCTGGGGATCTGGACGACATCCCTATATCTTGTGAGTTTCCTCTTGCACTGTGGGTGACTGAATATAAACCTCTGAGTGTGTGCGATGAATAAATCTGCCAGGAGTTAAGATTAACACAGCTGTCTAGCTGTGTTCTGGCAAGGATACAGTCATGTTCGGTGCATAGGATGAACACCTCATTGGAATAGACAAGCTATCAGAAATAACTCTTGGCAGCTGGAGAAATGGCTCTGGGTACTTACTGTTGTTGCAGAGGACCCAAGCTTAGTTCCCAGTACCCACATCAGGCTGTTCATAACGACCTAAACTTTAGCTCCAGGGAAGCTGATGGCTTCTTCTGGCCTCCATAGTCACCTCTACTCATATGCACATAATTCTACACAGAGACATACATACCTAGACACAATTTTAAAATAAAATAGATCTTTTAAAAAAATTAGTTTAATCTTCGCTTGTCCTCCTATTGTTTTTGGGAGTTGATTTGGTTCCTGGGACCACTGCGTGTATGACAGGAACAACGCCACCGCTCTGCTCGACATGTTACAGCTGAACCAGCTCGGCAGTCTCTCGGGGCAGCACACTAATTACACTGCAGATAACAGCCCTGCCAGAGATGGGGAAAGGCAAGGAAGCCTTTCTCTGAGTGTCAATGGCGTGGGGTGTTTTTCTCTGCAGTCTCTGGTGGTTGACTTCGACCTTGGGGCAGACAGCTCAGCAGGTGTTCACAGTTTTCCAACAGCCTGCCCCTGGATTGGCCACTCAGCGCCAAAGAGACATCTGCTTCTGTTTCTTGCCGATTTATCAAGAAGCTCCTTCACTTTTGGTTTTCCTTTTTAAATATGTGTATGGTGCTCTGGTGGAACCCAGAGGAATCCTTTGGTGAGAGGCCCAGGAAGTTTATCCATCTCCTTGAAAACAGGGTCTCCCATTGGCCTGGATGCTGTGGGACAATGGTCATGTGTTGTTTTCATAAAACACTGTTTGGCCAGTAGCCAGGCAGGAAGTATAGGCAGGGCAACAAGAACAGGAGAATTCTGGGAAGAGGAAAGAGTCAGTTTGCAGTCATCATCCAGACACAGTGGAAGCCAGATAAGAATGCTTTGCTGATAAAAGGTACCAAGCCACGTGGCTAGCACAGACAAGAATTATGGGTTAATGTAAGTTATAAGAGTTAATAAGACACCTGAGCTAATAGGTCAACCAGTTTATAATTAATGTAGACCTCTGTGTGTCTCTCTGGGGCTAAACAACTGCGGAATCGGGCAGAACAGAAACTTCTGCCGACATCTGGAGTTCACTGATTAGCTAAGCTGACCAGTGCACAGGCCTTAGAATCCTCCTGTTTCTGCCTCCCCATTGGTGAGATTATAAGTGCACTGCACCGTGCCTGCCTTTTTAAGTGGGTCTGTGGAATCAAGCACAGGTCCTTGCATTTCTAAGACAAGTGCTTTACAGAATGACACACACAGCCCAGCCCCATACTTAGTTGTTTTTTTTTTTTAAAAAAAAAAACTTTTGTAGCTCAGAGATTAGTTATATTACATAGCATCTTACCGGAAAAGAAGAAAATCAAGTTGCCACGTTACTAAGTAAGTTTCCTCTCATTGCAGATTTGCTCTTTTCTCTGTACTGGTTGACAATAAACAACCGTAAAGAAAACTCCAGTCACAGGGGTGCTATTGAAGGCTATAGCTTATTTGCAAATATTCCATCCATTTTTTGTTTTAGAACAATAAGGTGACTGCAATAGTGAGCTCACTGTAACTAACGAGCTAACTGAATACATTAGTCAATGTCAGAGCTATTGGGTGGGGAGCTAAATGAGCCACCATGCAGTATCTCCACCCCAGGGCCAATGATGGGACGTGACCATTGTCCAAGGGCTTTGGTTAGCTGAGGCCAGAGGCTCCCCATCCTATTGCCAAAGAGGGACCTAAGAACTTAACATTCTGAGCTATGTATTAATATATTTGTGCTGTTCAGGTGTCATTAGGGGAAGTTACATGATTTATTGATAAAATAATACTTTAGAAAACTAAAGTTAATGTTCTTAACATTCAAGAGTTCCATTATTTCGTTTTTTTAAAAAAAGATTTATTGGTGTGTGTGTGAGTGTGTGTGTGTGTGTGTATATGTGTGTGTGTGTATGTGCACATGCACACGTATGTGCACTGGACCAAAAGGTTCCCAGATACATATCTGGAGAAGAACCCCTCAACCCAGCTTAAGTTTTACGTTAGAGGGAACTAGATCCCACAGAGCTGGAATTATAAACATTCACAAGAAGCCAGACATGCTACATGGCTACTGGAATCTGAACTCTGGTCCTCATGATTGAGCAGCAAGTGCCTTTAGCTGCCACTCCATCTCTCCAGCCTTCCACTACCTCCTTAAGGGGCACAATGTTTTCTATAAAAGAGGAATCAACCTGGAAGAACGATGTAAGGTTAACTGTCCTGGTGTTTATAGTTGATAATATGGTGAGATGACTCTGGAAGTGTTTTCTTCCTCGATATGTTTCTGAGATGATTGCCATTGTGTACCTGATGGAGGAAAGTCATTGGTTAAATAATAAAGAAACTGCCTAGGCCCATTTATAGGCCAGCCCTTAGGTGGGTGGAGTAAACAGAACAGAATGCTGGGAGAAAGAAGCCGAGTGAGGAGTCGCCATGATTCTCCCACTCCAGACAGACGTACGTTAAGATCTTTCCTGGTAAGCCAGCTCATGGTGCTACACAGAATATTAGAAATGGGTTAGATCAATATGTAAGAGCTAGCCAATAAGAGGCTGGAACTAATGGGCTAGGCAGTGATTAAAAGAATACAGTTTCCGTGTAATTATTTCGGGGCATAAGCTAGCCATGCGGGCGGCCGGGTGCCGGGGACGCAGCCCCACCGCTCCTATTACAACATGTACCTAGATTTCATTGACTGATCATCATATTAACTATTTTGGTCTGGTGGCTACTCTAATATCACTATCTCAAATTCCCCCTGGTTTAGAAGTGATGGTACTAGCTAAGTAAGCGTGGGCTTTAACTAGTTTAAGACTATCAGAGGCTTCTGTACCATGTCTCTCATCTGCAGGGACCCATGATCTTGTGAGTCAGACATGGTTGCTGGGAAAGTTAGAAAAATTAGGAGGGAAATTCTCATGGTAAATATGGATAATACAAATGTGGCTGATTATAGTGATGGCTATATTTTTCACAGAATTTTTAGATTTTTGAAACTTTCATCATTGTTGTGGTCTGCAAGAATCATGCAGTGAGATTTCAGCTGACAGAGCAGAAGGCCGACCCACCAGAAGGAATGTGTTCTGATGGAGGCAAACCCAGTTGGCAAGGCGCTGGGCCTACCACCTTTTGCATATCGACTGATCCTCACAGTGCATCTCTTGTGAAGCCATAAGCTCTCTCTCGGTGCAAGATTCTGCAGAGTATAGAAAAGTGAGCACAACTTTTTCCCATGTACTGGTTGGTATCCTCCCCACACCCCGCAACTTTGTGAACCTCCAGTAGGAAACTCAGCCGCGCAATCAATAATCCTGGTTCCCACAGTCTAATCGCCACTTTGTTCCCTGAGACAAACTCAGTAGCCAGCTCCCTGCAACTATCTTCTTCTTGGCAGGACATTTGGCCAGGAGAGGAGTCCTTTATATGGCTCACTTTCCGGACCTCCTAGATAGAGGTGGCACGTCCCAGCTTGTTTGATTCTTAGTCCTTCCCGATAAAGGACTAAATTCTCCTACAGCTGCCTTAGGAAAAGTGCTAGCCTCAGATAACCTCCCGCTCTACCCTAAGAAAGCTATTAAACCCCTTTCATATGAACCACATGGAGGACGAGCACCACCATTTGGCTCAGGTGGCTGAAATTTGTTAGATCATGAATTTCGCACTTTATTACCACAAATCCCCCTTGTCCTAACCATATAGAGTGATAGATACAATTTTCAGATCTGAAAAGTTCCCTTTAGCTAGCCACATTGACGAAAATGCTAATGTAAATCAAACACCACACATTTCCCTTCAGCAGCTTACATCACTCGCCATGACCACCGTAAACACTGTTCCCAGCCTCTGCCCAGAGAGCACAGAGCTGCTGCATTTCCTCCCCTTTTCTACATTCTTTGATTACAAAATTCTCATTTAACTAACCACACTTAAAATGCAGCTTAACTTACAAATTCCCCTTCTCCTTTTTAAAATTTAGAAGCCTCCTAGGTGCTTTTCAGGTGTCTTTTCCGGCCGCACCTCCCCAGGGACATAAAAGTCCAGCTTTGGCTTAGGCTTACTCCTAACTGGCTCTTACAGCTCAAATTAACGCATAGTTTTTCATCTACATTTTTTTTCATGAGTCTCATTACCTCATCTCCATTCTGTCCCTCTTGTTTCCTCCACGTCAGGCTGGGCCCTCCTATATCAACCATTGATCAAGAAAATGCCTTGCATATTTCCTCCAGGACTGGAGGAGTTTTTTCTTGATTAAGTTCCCTCTTCTTAGAGGGAACTCTGGGGAACTCTGGCTTGTGTCAAGTTAACAAAAAAAAAAAAAAAAAAAAAAAAAAACAAACAAAAAAAAAAAACGAACATGCACATTTACCCAGAGGCCTTCTAGTCAACCTATCACACCCATACACAGATGTTTCTTACAGCAGTCTTCACAATAGTGAAGTCATGGGACCAAGCTCAGTGTGCAATAACAATGGAATGTGTAAAGAAAATACATTATGTATACATGATGGATTTCAGCCATAAAGAAGAATGAAGTTATGTCATTTTCAAGAAAATGCATGCAATTGGAAATGGTTAAGCCAATTCAGTGAGAAAAATACAGCTTGTTTTTTCTTACAGTTAGCTCAACACTCCATGACTTAGCACACATTCCTAAGTGTCTCAGAACCCTCGCGACCACATTTAAGTTCTGAATGCAGAAGACTCTTAGAAGCATAAGGTCATGCTTACTTCTTCTACACAGTGTAGGAAGAGTGTGATGAATCTTGCTTCATGCATCAACACATTCCAGATTAATTCTTTTAAATATTTTATTCACTAAGTGAAAGAAAGCAAACATTAGAACATTTGGAAAGCAGAAGGTCAGAAGCCTGTGGATGTGTTTGCTTCTTACACTCCTTGAGAGAACTTGGTATGTGATAAGTTAACACAATACTCACTGTATAAAAATGTGAATTTGAGTGCCTGTCTGAATATATGCATCCATTTATGTATGATTACATATATGTGTGTGCATGAAATTGTGTGTCTCTGTCTTCAAGTGTGCATTTCTGCATTTGTACATGTTCAATATTTTGTGTGTGCTTGTGTGTGTGTGATTGTTTTCTTGTTAAGAATATACATCTGTGCCTGTGAATGTCATGCATTTATCTGTTTTCATGTGAAATGTCTGTATGTGCATGTGTTAGTGAATATCTATTTGTCTATACATGTCCATGAGTTGGTGTGAATAGACATAACTATTTATATACATACAGGTAAGTATTGATATGTGGTTGTACATATGCATATGTGATTATGTATTTGTGTAAATGTACAATTGTGTATTTGTGCATTTTGGAATGTGTGGACATGTGTGCATTTTTTGCCTTTGTGAATGCATTTTTGTATTTATGTTTTAACATGCTTATATGTTTATCTTTGTTTATTCGCATGTATATGGCTATTTGTATCTGTCAAAGCATGTGCATTATGTATAGTCCTTACTTATGTATGTGTGTACATGTGTGACTTGCTTGTATGTACATGTATCCATGTGTGGTTTGATTTAGGTATATGTATGTTTTAGCTCCCATATAATTACAAACATGCTTTTATACAAGCGTGTGTATCCACATGTAAATGTGCATGTATACCTATATATAATCATGTGTTGTGTGAGTGTTTGCGTGTATAGAATGGTGTATTCATTGGTGTGATACATACTTTGAATTTCATGTCCATATTGTGTGTGTGTGTGTCTGTACATGTGTGTGTATGTACATGTGTTGGGGCATGGGTTTGTGTTATTTTGCCTATGAGCATCTGCTGGCAAAGCACCTATTTTTATGAGCATGTGTTTTCATTTATGCCTTTGTTCACATGTTTGAATATGTGTTTGTACCTGTGTTTATTTACATGTAGGCATCTGAGTTTATGCATGCATATGCATTTGTGTCTACATATATATATATATATGGATTTGTGTATACATTTGTGTATGCATGGAGGTGTGTGCTTCATCTGCACATGTGGTTATGTAAGTGTGTTTGTATGTGTGCTGTGTGCATGTATGGTAATTTGGACATGTACACACAAACATATATACACAAAACATATCACCATAATACCATAACCATTGTACATAATATACACATGTACATGCCCACAGACACACAAATGAGTATGTATATATACATATGCTAAACCATTTACACATGAAGAGGCAGAAACTCATATGCAAGCATACATAAGAACATGTATGTATGCATGAACACTTGAGCATGCATACACATGTGAATGCAAGCACATCCAAAATACAGATGCATGTAAAGACATGTGTGCACACAGCCACATGTAAAGGCACACACACCTATACACTTGCACATATACAATATCCCAAATGTATTCTTATAGAGGCACACAAGGACATATATACACATATGTACAAATATACCTGAACATGCATGTGTGGTTGACATAAGGACAAGCTCATACAAACACCTGTATAAACAAAGGTACAAATGTTCTAACATGATGTATATACAGGCCTAGAAACATGAAGATACATACCAGGATGTACACACATGTGGCCACATGAGTATAATACATGGATGTACACACACATATATACATGTACACACAAAGGTGCACATATAAATACGAACACACAGACTTATGAAAACACATGTGCCAAGTCTCCAGAATTGTCTGTTTGTGCACATAAACACAAACATGCTTGTAAACACATGTCCACATAATTTGGGTTAATATGTAGATACACATACAAAATAGTAAAATGAATATGCATATACATGTATATATTTATAAGAACAAGTGACATGAGTGCAAAATAAGTGTGTAGATAAATGGACACATTTACAAACATAACAAGCAGACATATATGTGTGCACACACATTTACTCAAATATCCATATGCTGTTTCACACAAGCATGCACACCTTCACAAACTCCGTGATGCTTGACAACACATATGTGTGCATGCGGGCACCATCCACATATGCACATTTGGGAGCACAGACTCAGAAGAATCCATACGCATAAATGAATACAAACATTTGTATGCAGAAATGTACCAAAGCCCATGGAAAAACAATATACATAGATATATCCCCATATATGCATGAAAAATGAACAGAAGTAGATACTGCACTATATGTATACACACACAATTATCTATATATGTGTGTGTATACATATAGATGTGTGTTCCAAACTTATGGACACAAGTATGCACATATGAACATATGAAACACATAGATGGATACATATATGCTTTCACACAAATGTAATATACACACAGATATGTTCACAGGCCTGAATGCATGCAAATAAATACAAGAAGATGAGTACATATGCAAAAACATGAGCATGCACATGGCACATAAACACATACACAAGTGATTACACATATAGGCTTATATATATGCATTATACAGAGACGTGAAAATATGAATAGCACACTTATGACATACTAAGGACTATACACACATTCTACCCATGTGTTCATGTAGGTATGCTCCTAAACACAAATACACATATGTGAACATAAATACACAAACACCCTCTATCACCTGTACATGTGTGCAAAAATATAAATACATACACACAAACATATATACAAACACATTTTTGTGCACTTTTATGTACAAACACATGATAAAACACACAAATAAAGACACACATGCTTATAAATATAGACATGCACACATGCGCACATATGTATATCCACACATGCAGGAAAGGATATGTTTATATTCACACAGACACATGCACACAAAAGTATACATACACACAAACATGATGGAGGAAGGTCATTGGCTAATAAAGAAACTGCCTGGCCCATTAGTTCCGGCCTCTTATTGGCTAGCTCTTACATATTGATCTAACCTATTTCTAATATTCTGTGTAGTACCACGAGCTGGCTTACCAGGAAGGATCTTAACCTGCGTCTGTCTGGAGTGAGAGAATCATGGCGACTCACTGACTCGGCTTCTTTCTCCCAGCATTCCGTTCTGTTTACTCCACCCACCTAACCAGCCCCGCCGCTTGTATTACAACACAAACATGTCTATATATATACATATATATATATATATATATGAATGTATACACATATACTTAGGTGTACATGTTCACACATACACATTTGCAAACATGCCATACTTATACATTTGCAAACACATGAACACATGTGTTCATATAAAACACATACACATGCACAGATATACATACCAAGGACAGAAAAATGTATCTTGGGCCACAGTTTGAGGATAGTGTCCATTATACTTGGGGAAAGAGTATGAGGCACCTGGTCACCTCACGTCTGCAGTCATGAAGCAAAGACCAGACGTGGCACTTGCTTTCCCTTTTTACTCAGTCCAAGACCCCCTGCATGGTGCCGCCCACACCAGAATCAGTGTTCACGACTCTATTAAATATTTCTGGAAACAATTTCATGATACACTCAGAGCTGTTTGCACATGATTCTAAATCCAGCCCAGCACAGTAACTATTCACCATTGCCCTGACAGTGTGTGCTATTTCCTTTCCGTGACATTGTGTACAAGAAGTTAATGCACCTTTCATATAACTTCAACACCGTGTTCTAAAGACATACTTCTCAGTGCTCATAAATGCTGTGCGTGGTGTGGAGAAGGCTTACATGGGTTTTTAACAAAGCAATGTTATTCAGAGCCTTTGAGCCTTTGGATGTGTTTTCTTCTATCCCATGAGACAACTTAGTGTGTGGTGCGTCTTTGCCTTAGGATTAACCCAACTATGTTTAGAAGCACACATTCCTTAATGTTCTCCATATTCTCTCTGATGAGATGCTGCTTCACTTGGCAGAGAAGTCCTTACACTCCTGCAGGTTTGGTTTTCTCTTTCTATCATGTGACAATTCAGCATGAAACATATGTTTCATTGTGCAACAAAAAAAACTGATTTATATAGACAAATGTTTACCATTCCAAATGTTGTATCCACATTGCAAATAACAGCTTCTTTGTGTCTTGGGGAAAAGACTTCTGAATTACCAACAGGACTTATTCTTCCCTCCCAGGAGACACCTAGTGTGAGATGTGATTTTCACTGAAAACCGACTACTTTGTAAATATGCATTAATTAATAATTTTAAAAGCTCTGTATGGTGAGGTGGCTTCTTTGAGCCCTTTTTTAAAAAGCAAGTATTTTCAAAATCTGTGAGTATTTTTAATTATTTGAGAATTTCTTCTTTAAAAAATTTCATATAATGTATTCATATAAAGTATTTTGATCATTTCCCTACCCCAATTCCCCCCAAGCCCCCCACCCCCATCCCATACCCACCCAACTTTGTGTCCTCAATCTTTAAAATCTATCTAGTCCAATTTGTGTTGCCCATATGCTTTGAGTACGTGGCCATCCACTTTGGCATACCAGGGACTAAGCCCTTAAAGAAACTGACTCTCCTTTCCCCAGAACCTCTCAATTGTCAGTAGTTCCCTCGGCGAGGCATGGCATTTCATGCCCACCTCCCCTCCCGATGCCGTGATTGTGTTTTTCTGCTTGGGCTTGCACACTGTGACAACAGCTGAGTTCATGCGTGCAATTGTTCTGATGTGTCCAACACTATTTCCTTGTTGTCTGTCTCTACCTCTGGCTCTTACGATCTTTCTGTCTCCTCTTCTACAACACTCCCTGAGACTTGCTAGAAGTTGGTGTGGTATAGATATCTCGTTTAAGGCTGAGCATTCCACAGACTCTTGTTCCCTGGACTTTGACTGGAATATAATTTAATTTTGTGCTTCTTTAATCCCAGACCAAAAAGCTTAATAAGCCCACATCATTTCATGCTTATAAACATTGCATCATTTATGCATTGACTGTCCTACTCCTGGCAATGTGGCTTTTATTTTCCATTTCATGAGGAGACTTTAGCTTCATCTAGCTTCAGAACAAACTGGTTATTAAGCACACTCTCATTAGTGTTCATAGATGCAATGTTAACTGTGCAAAAAGCTTCTTGTTTGCATCTTGGAGATGAGAAGGCTATCAGATGCCCAGCGATGTGTTTGGCTTCCCTTTGTGAGCTCATTTTAGTTTGCGATTCATCATTCACACACAATCAAACTGAACTGCTTTGTGAAATACACTCTTCAGTGCTCATAATTGCTATATCTTCTCTGTGAAAGAAGTTCATTTGAGCCTTGGGGAATAAATAAGACTGTCCAAGATAAAAGAATGTGTTTTCTAGGAGACCACTTCCTAAATATAACACCAGTAGCACAGATACTGAGAACGATTATCAATAAATCGGACCTCCTGACACTGGAAAAGCTCTGTAAGGCAAAGGACATGGTAAATAAGACAAAATGACAGCCTATAGACTGAAACCTCACATTTGAGAGAGGGCTGATTTCCAAAATATATAAAGACATTAAAATGCAAAGTAATCCAATTAAAAGATGAGGTAGAGCGCCAAACAGAGAATTCTCAGAAGAATCTCAAATGACTGAGATTGAAGAATTCCTCAACATCCTTACCATCAAAAGCTTGTACAGTCACGTTGGAATCAGTACGGCAGTTTCTCAGAAAATCTGTCTCAAGGCTCAGCAATGATACTCTTGGGCATATACCCAATGGATACTCAACCATACCACAAGGACACTTGCTCAACCATGTTCATAGCAGCATTATTCATAATAGTCAGAAACTGGAATCAACCCCGATGCCCCTCAACTGAACAATGGATAAAGAAAATGTGATTCATTTACACAATGGAGCTGTAAAAAACAATGACATCATGAAATTTGCAGGCAAATGGATGGAACTAGAAAAGCCATCCTGAGTGAAGTAACCCAGACCCAGAAAGACAAACATGGTGTGTACTCACTCATAAGTGAATATTAAGATGTAAAGTGAAGGATAACCAGACTATAATTCACAGCTCCAGAGAAGCTAGGTAACAAGGGAGACCCAAAGAGTAACAGGGACACATGGATTGGCCTGGGAATGGGAATGGAAAATTGGATGAGATCTCCTGGGTAAACTGAGGCCTATGAGGAGAAGTAAAGGTGAGGGGATGGGGAATGAGAACATGATAGAAAGGGAGAACATGATAGAAAGGGATGGGTGGAGTGTGACAGAGTCAGAGAGCTATGAAAAAGATCTTGATAAAGAGAGTCAGTATGGTGTTAGGGGGAAACCTGGTGCTAGGGAAACTCCCAAGAGTCCACAAGGATTATCCCAGCTAAGACTCCTAGCAATAGTGGAGAGGATGCCTGAACTGGCATTTACCTGTAATCAGAGTGATGAGTACCCCAACCATCTTCATAGAGATTTCATTAAGTAACTGGTGGAACCAGATGCAGAGATCCAAAACCAAGCACCAGGCTGAGCTCCAGGAATCCAATTGGAGAGAGGGAGAAGGGAATATAAGCATAAGGGAGATCAAGATCATGATGGAGAAACCTACAGAGACAACTGAACCAAGCTTGTGGAAACTCATGAACCCTAGACCAACAGCTGTGGAGCCTCCATGGAACGGAACTAGGTCCCCCATATGTGGGAGACGGTGATGAAACTTGGACTATCCAAGGGGCCTCAGGAAGTCAGACCAGGATCTATCCCTGGTGCATGAGCTGCCTTGTTGGAGCCCATTCTCTAGGGTGGGGTGTCATGCTTAGCCTCAGTGTAGGAGGGAAAGGCTTGGTTCTGCCCCAACTTGATGTGCCAGACTCCCCATGGGAGCCCTTCACATTAGGAGGAGTGGATGAGGAGGTGGGCTGGAGGGGGTGTAGAGGAGAGGGTGGGAGGAGGGGTGAGAGGGAGAACTGTGGGTGAAATGAAAAATGAAATTTTAAAAAAGGTAAACAAACAATGTGTTTTCTTCTTCCGTTTCATAAGACTATTTATTGACTGCCTCTCTCTTCTTGCCCCACCCAGCTTGCATCCAGAACCCTTCTTCCCTCTGTCCCCTTTCCTCTTTGGGCACATATCACCATCCAGCTCAGTCTGTCTGGCGCTGGGGGCAAATCCTCAGGGCAAGTAGGCAGGCGAGACCTCCTTTGTTTCACTGGCCCGCCTGCACCAACCAAGGTAGGCGCTTTGTTTACGAACTACCCAACCTGCACGGAGATCTGATCTCGGCACCAGGAGAGACAGCAGTGCGGTGAGTTTGTGACCAGCGGCAGCGGAAGCAGCCCTGGACAGGGAACTCTGAAGTTCCTCATCACCCTCCCTATACTCCCCGGGCTCCCTGCAGGGGCTCTACCCCCCCATACTGCCTCTCTCTTCTTGTCCCACCCAGCTTGCATCCAGAACCCTTCTTCCTTCTGTCCCCTTTCCTCTTTGGGCACATAACACCATCCAGCTCAGTCTGTCTGGCGCTGGGGGCAAATCCTCAGGGCAAGTAGGCAGGCGAGACCTCCTTTGTCTCACTGGCCCGCCTGCACCAACCAAGGTAGGCGCTTTGTTTACGAACTACCCAACCTGCACGGAGATCTGATCTCGGCACCAGGAGAGACAGCAGTGCGGTGAGTTTGTGACCAGCGGCGGCGGAAGCAGCCCTGGACAGGGAACTCTGAAGTTCCTCATCCCCCTCCCTATACTCCCTGGGCTCCCTGCAGGGGCTCTATACCCCGCATACTGCCTCTCTCTTCTTGTCCCACCCAGCTTGCATCCAGAACCCTTCTTCCTTCTGTCCCCTTTCCTCTTTGGGCACATAACACCATCCAGCTCAGTCTGTCTGGCGCTGGGGGCAAATCCTCAGGGCAAGTAGGCAGGCGAGACTTCCTTTGTCTCACTGGCCTGCCTGCAACAAGCAAGGAGAGACATCACTAGAACACCAGGAGAGCTAGCACTGCAGAGAGCCATCACTGGGAAGGTACATCAGTAGGCAAGGAGACCTGATCCGGTAAAAGAAGATCCAGAGGGGAGCATTCGGAGAAAGAGATGGGCAGGCGCCAATGCAAGAATTCACCTAACAATCTGAAAAACTATATGAAACCACCAGAACCCAGGGACCTCCCAACAGGTGGACATGAACACCTTAATCATGAAGAAGTAGATAAAATTGACTTTATGAAAGTGATTGACGCCCTTAAACAACATGTAAAAAATGCCCTTATAGAAATGGATGAGAAGTATAACAGAAAGTTTGAAGAATTGAGTAAATCAGTGAATGATACCCTAGGAAACCAAGGAAAAACAATCAAACAGATAATGGAAACAGTTCAAGACTTAAAAACTGAAATGGAGGCAAAGAAGAAAACACAAACAGAAGGCCAGCTGGACAGGGAAAATCTAGGTAAACGAATAGAGACTACAGAAGCAAGCATAACCAACAGAATACAAGAGATAGAAGAAAGAATCTCAGATTCTGAAGATACCATAGAGAAAATAAACACGCTGATCAAAGAAAACAGCAAGGCCAACAAATTCTCATCACAAAACATTCAGGAAATATGGGACACAATAAAAAGACCAAACCTAAGAATAATAGGAATAGAAGAAGGAGAAGAAGCGCAGCTCAACGGTCCAGAAAATATATTTAATAAAATTATAGAAGAAAACTTTCCCAACCTAAAGAAAGATATACCTATGAAGGTTCAAGAAGCATACAGAACACCGAATAGGCTGGATCAAAAAAAAAACATCCTCTCGCCATATAATAATCAAAACACAAAGCATACAGAATAAAGAAAGAATACTAAGAGCAGCAAAGGAAAAAGGCCAAGTTACTTATAAAGGTAAACCTATCAGACTTACACCTGACTTCTCTATGGAAACCATGAAAGCCAGAAGGTCCTGGATAGATGTACTGCAGAAACTAAGAGACCATGGATGCAAGCCCAGACTACTATACCCAGCCAAGCTTTCGTTCACTATAAATGGAGAAAACAAAAATTTCCAGGATAAAAACAAATTTAAACAATACGTAGCCACAAATCCAGCCTTACAGAAAGTAATAGAAGGAAAATCACTAACCAAGGAGTCCAACAATGACCACAATATCTCAGACAACTAGAGACCCTTCACCAGCGCAACACAAAGAAGGGGAACACACAAAATTTACAACTTAAAAAATGACCGGAGTTAACAACCACTGGTCATTAATATCACTTAATGTCAATGGACTCAACTCTCCTATAAAAAGGCACAGACTAAGAGATTGGATACGAAAACAGGATCCAACATTCTGCTGTTTACAAGAAACACACCTCAACCACAAAGACAGGCACCTACTCAGAGTAAAGGGTTGGGATAAGGCTTATCAAGTAAATGGACCTAAGAAACAAGCAGGGGTGGCCATACTAATTTCTAACAAAGTTGACTTCAAACTTAAATCAATCAGGAGAGATGGAGAGGGACATTTTCTACTCATAACAGGAACAATTCATCAGGATGAAGTCTCAATCCTGAATATCTATGCCCCTAATATAAAAGCACCCACGTACGTAAAAGAAACATTGTTAAAACTCAAGGCAGCCATCAAACCGCACACATTAATAGTAGGAGACTTTAATACTCCTCTCTCACCAATGGACAGGTCAAGTAGACAGAAACCTAACAGAGAAATAAGAGAATTAATGGAGGTAATGAATCAAATGGACTTAACAGACATCTATAGAATATTCCACCCAAATAGGAAAGAATATACCTTCTTCTCTGCAGCTCATGGAACCTTCTCAAAAATCGACCACATACTCGGTAACAAAGCAAACATCCACAGTTACAAAAAAATATTAATAACCACTTGTATCTTATCAGATCACCATGGATTAAAGCTAGAATTCAGCAACAATGCTACCCCCAGAAAGCCTACAAACTCATGGAAACTGAATAGTCAACTACTGAACCATACCTGGATTAAGGAAGAAATAAAGAAAGAAATTAAACTCTTCCTTGAAGACAATGAAAATAAAGAAACAACATACTCAAACCTATGGGACACTATGAAAGCAGTTCTGAGAGGAAAGTTCATAGCACTAACTGCCCACTTAAAGAAAACAGAGAAAGCACACATTGGAGACTTAACAGCCCACCTGAAAGCTCTAGAAAAAAAAGAAGCAGACTCACCTAGAAGGGGTAGAAGACTGGAAATAATCAAACTGAGGGCTGAAATCAACAAAATAGAAACACAGAAAACAATTGAAAGAATCAATGAATCAAAAAGCTGGTTCCTGGAGAAAATCAACAAGATTGATAAACCCCTATCCAAACTAATCAAATGGCAGAGAGAGAATTTGCAAATTAATAAGATCAGAAATGAAAAGGGAGACATAACCACAGACACAGAGGAAATTCAGAGAATCATTAGATCTTACTACAAAAGCCTGTATGCCACAAAACTGGAAAATGTAAAAGAAATGGATGGTTTTTTAGATAAATACCATTTACCAAAGTTAAACCAGGACCAGGTGAACAACCTAAATAGACCTGTTAGTTGTGAAGAATTAGAAGCGGTTATCAAAAACCTCCCTTCCAAAAAAAGTCCAGGACCAGATGGTTTCAATGCGGAATTCTACCAGAACTTCCAAGAAGACCTAATACCTATTCTCCTTAATGTATTTCACAATATAGAAACAGAAGAATCATTGCCAAATTCCTTTTATGAAGCTACAGTAACTCTGATACCAAAACCACACAAAGACCCAACCAAGAAAGAGAATTACAGGCCAATCTCACTCATGAACATCGACGCAAAAATCCTCAACAAAATTCTGGCAAACCGAATCCAAGAACACATTAGAAAAATTATCCATTATGATCAAGTAGGCTTCATACCAGAGATGCAGGGCTGGTTTAACATACGCAAATCTATCAATGTAATACATCATATAAATAAACTGAAAGAAAAAAACCATATGATCGTTTCATTAGATGCCGAAAAAGCATTTAACAAAATTCAACATCCCTTTATGATAAAAGTCTTGGAGAGATTAGGGATACAAGGGTCATACCTAAATATAATTAAAGCTATATACAGCAAGCCGACAGCTAATATCAAACTAAATGGAGAGAAACTTAAAGCCATCCCACTAAAATCAGGAACACGCCAAGGCTGTCCACTCTCTCCATACCTCTTCAATATAGTTCTCGAAGTTTTAGCAATAGCAATAAGACAACATAAGGGGATAAAGGGGATTCAAATTGGAAAGGAAGAAGTTAAACTTGCATTATTTGCAGATGATATGATAGTGTACATGAGCGACCCCAAAAACTCCTCCAAAGAACTCCTACAGCTGATAAACGCCTTTAGTAACGTGGCAGGATACAAGATCAACTCCAAAAAATCAGTCGCCCTCTTATACACAAAGGATCTGGAAGCAGAGAGAGAAATAAGAGAATCATCACCTTTCACGATAGCCAGAAACAGCATAAAATATCTTGGGGTAACTCTAACCAAGGAAGTGAAAGATCTATTTGACAAAAACTTTAAGGCATTGAAGAAAGAAATTGAAGAGGATACCAGAAAATGGAAGGATCTCCCTTGCTCTTGGATTGGGAGAATCAACATAGTAAAAATGGCAATTCTACCAAGGGCAATTTATAGATTCAATGCAATCCCCATTAAAATCCCATCAAAATTCTTCACAGATCTTGAAAGGACAATAATCAACTTTATATGGAGAAACAAAAAACCCAGGATAGCCAAAACAATCTTATACAATAAAGGAACTTCTGGAGGCATTACCATCCCTGACTTCAAACTCTATTACAGAGCTACAGTAATGAAAACAGCGTGGTACTGGCATAAAAACAGAGAAGTCGACCAATGGAATCGTATAGAAGACCCGGATTTTAACCCACAAACCTATGAACAACTGATTTTCGATAAAGGAGCTAAAAGTATACAATGGAAGAAAGAAAGCATCTTCAACAAATGGTGCTGGCACAATTGGATGTCAACCTGTAGAAGAATGAAAATAGACCCATATCTATCACCATGCACAAAACTCAAGTCCAAATGGATCAAAGACCTCAATATCAATCTGAACACACTGAACCTGATAGAAGAGAAAATGGGAAGTACCCTACAACATATGGGCACTGGAGATCGCTTCCTATGTATAACCCCAGCAGCACAGACATTAAGGGCAACATTGAATAAATGGGACCTCCTGAAACTGAGAAGCTTCTGTAAAGCAAAGGACACTGTCATTAAGACAAAAAGGCAGCCTACTGACTGGGAGAAGATCTTCACCAACCCCGCAACAGACAAAGGTCTGATCTCCAAAATATATAAAGAACTCAAGAAACTAGACTTTAAAAGGATAATTAACCCAATTAAAAAATGGGGCACTGAACTGAACAGAGAATTCTCAACAGAAGAAGTTAAAATGGCCAAAAGATACTTAAGGTCATGCTCAACCTCCTTAGCGATCAGAGAAATGCAAATCAAAACAACTTTGAGATATCATCTTACACCTGTCAGAATGGCTAAAATCAAAAACACCAAGGATAGCCTTTGCTGGAGAGGTTGTGGAGAAAGGGGTACCCTCATCCATTGCTGGTGGGACTGCAAACTTGTGCAACCACTTTGGAAATCAGTGTGGCGGTTTCTCAGAAAAATTGGGATCAACCTACCCCTGGATCCAGCAATACCACTCTTGGGAATATACCCAAGAGATGCCCTATCATATGACAAAAGCATTTGTCCAACTATGTTCATAGCAGCATTATTTGTAATAGCCAGAACCTGGAAGCAACCTAGATGCCCTTCAATGGAAGAATGGATGAAGAAAGTGTGGAATATATACACATTAGAGTACTACTCTGCGGTAAAAAACAATGACTTCTCGAATTTTGCATGCAAATGGATGGAAATAGAAAATACGATCCTTAGTGAGGTAACCCAGACCCAAAAAGAAGAACATGGGATGTACTCACTCATAATTGGTTTCTAGCCATGGATAGGGGCCACTGAGTCTTTAATTTGTGATCCTAAAGAAGCTAAACAAGAGGGTAAACCCAAGGAAAAACATATAGATATCCTCCCAGCTATGGGAAATAGACATGACTGATGGGCAAAAAATTGGAATCTTGGGGGTGGGGTGGGATGGGGATGAGGAGTGATGGGGAGAGAAAAGTGTGAAGGAGAGGATGAGGGGAACTGGGGGAATCGGGGTGATTGGGGATAAAGGAAGGTTGGATAGGGGAGCAGGGAAACTCATACCTTAGGTAAGGGAGCCACCTAAGGGGTGGCAAGAGACTTGAACTTGGAATGGCTACCAGATGCCCAGGGCAATGTCCCCAGTTAGTTCATTGGGGCACCTGAGGATAGGGAACCTGAAATGAACCTATCCTATAATCATACTGATGAATATCTTGCATATCGCCATAGAACCTTCATCTAGCGATGGATGGAGATAGAGCCAGAGACCCACACTGGAGCACCGGACTGAGCTCCCAAGGTTATAATGAGGAGCAGAAGGAGAGAGAACATGAACAAGGAAGTCAGGACCATGAGGGGTGCACCCAACCACTGAGACAGTGGGGCTGATCTATTGGGAGCTCACCAAGGTCAGCTGGACTGCTACTGAAAAAACATGGGATAAAACCGGACTCTCGGAATGTGGCGGACAATGAGAGCTGACGAGAGGCCAAGGAGAATGGCACAGGAACTTTCAACTGGCGATAGATCGAGAGAGAGACAGAGACCCAAATTGGAGCAACGGTCTGAGCTCTTAAGGTCCAAATGAGGAGCAGAAGGAGGGAGAACATGAGCAAGGAAATCAGGACCACGAGGCGTGCACCCACCCACTGTGACAGTGGAACTGATCTATTGGGAGCTCTTCAAGGCCAGCTGGACTGGGACTGAATAAGCATGGGTTGAAACTGGACTCTCTGAACATGGCGGACAATGAAGGCTGATGAGAAGCCAAGGACAATGGCACTAGGTTTCGATCCTAATACATGAACTGGCTTTGTGGGAGCTTAGCCTGTTTGGATGCTCACCTTCCTGGGCCTGGATGGAATTGGGAGGACCTTGGTCTTCCTGTTGGGCAGGGAATTTGGACTGCTCTTCAGTATCGAGAGGGAGGGGGAATGGACTGGGGGGAGGAGAAGAGGAGTGGGGATGGGGGAGGGGAGTGGGGGGAGGGGGCAATGTGTGGGAGGAGGGGAGGGAAATGGGAAACGGGGAGCAGTTGGAAATTTTAATTAAAAAAGAATAAAAAAAAAGACTATTTATTATGTGACATTATTGGTTAAGCACTCGCACAAGCTGTTTGGTAAGAAGACATTCCTTACGGCTTGCTAAACTTTGACTCAGAGTGTGAGAAGCCCCTTGCTTTTGATTTTAAAGAAGAATATATGGTGTCTGTCACTGTGCTTACTCTTCCATTACCTGAAATTGATTGGTGTGGAGTGCATATTTCATTCAGTATTATTTTGAGCTATTTTAGATCATGTTTCCTAGTGCTCATGAATGCTGCATTCACTTTGTCAAAAGCACCCTGTTTTTGTCTGTGGGAAGGAAGACAGCCAGGTGCCAGACGATGCACGCTCTACCTCCCTCCATGACGGTGCCCAGCGTACAGTGCTACCTTTATGTAGCACCAACCCTGTTTTAAAAGTGCATGTTCCTCAATGTTCATAAATTCTGCATTTGCTATCTCAAAAGACCCTCATTGGAGCCTTATAGAGTGAGCCAGTTCAAAGCCTAAAAAAAAAAAAAACTTCTATTCAATGAGAAAAAATGTGATGTCTTTTTTCTTCAGAACCAACAAAAATGTTTTATGAAGACATGAATATCACATCAGGTACATGAAAAGCATCTTGTTTATGCCCTTGAGAAAGAAAAGTATCAGGTACCTGATAATGAGAAGTCTTCTTTGTTTCTATGGGAGAATGCAATGTGTGAAACGTCAAGTTGACATGATCTGTTATCTAGACGTACCTATTACAGCTCATAGGCCTAGCAGCATAGCACATGAAAAGCAACCCGTCTTTGCCTCTGAAAGAGGTGGCTGTGCACAGATTCAGTGCTCACACTATGAAGGAAGCTAGCTGGCGCTGTTGAAACAGTGAGGCTTCTCATGGTGAGAGAGTGTGGCTACTCTTTCTTCCTTCCCATGATGTAGTACAGTGTGTGGTGCGTATTTGATAGAGCATCACCACGGAATAGTTTCTAGGCCCATGATACCTCTTGCGCATGACTGGTGTAGTGTGTGAAAAGCATCTTGTATCTATGTGAAAAGTAAAGAAGAGTGCAGGCTGGAGAGACGGTTCAGCAGTTAAGAGCGCTTGCTGCTCTATCAAGAGGTCCAGAATGCAGATCCCAGCATTCATGGTGGGTTGTTCACCAAGTCTTGTAACTCCAGCTCCAAGGGATCTGACACCTTCTTCTAGAGTCTGTGGATATTCATGTACACATCCACACAACACATATACACACACACAAATAATTTTTTAAAAATGAGTGCTAAGTAAGTGAAAATGTGACTTCTTCTATTCAATATAAATTTAGTGTGTGGTGCATCATTCATCCTCCATGAAAGCAAAGCTGCTCATAAGGACACACACATTCTATAACCTACATACATGCTCATAAGGACACACATTCTATAATCTACATGCATGCTCATAAGGACACACATTCTATAATCTACATGCATGTTCATAAGGACACAGAAATTCTATAACATATATGCATGCTCATAAACCTTCTGTTTATTAGGTGAAAGCACCTTTGTGTGACTTTTTAAAAAGGAGTGCAAGCTACCTGATAGCATGCCTCTTCCTTCCCTTTAGTGCACTTAGTGTGTACACCTCTTTCATCCAGCATCAACAAAAGCTGACTCAGAAGCACACCTTTCCTAGTGCTCATCAGCACTGTATTTACTATTTGAAAAGCTTTGCTGAGCCTTTGAAAACATAATTTTCCTCTCCTCTGGTGAGCGTGCATGCCCTTGAAGCTCCAGGCCCACACATTTCCCTGGAAAGCACAGCCTGCCTGGGAGGCTCCAGCACTGCCTATTACCCCAAGGTCTCCTGAGAAACTGGGAGCATGGGAACCATGAGAGAGGGTTGAAGTGGAGGGGAGAGAAAGGGAAAGGAGTATAGAAAAATGTATGGCTCAATAAATCAATAAAAAAAAGAGTGTTCCAGATCCTCTGGAACTGGAGTTACAGACAGCTGTGACATGGTGTTTCTAGCACCCACATGGTGTTAGAACCTAGATTTTCTGCGAGAGCAGCCAGTGCTCTTAACCACTGAGCCATCTTTCCAACCCCAATGTCTTTGATTCTTTGTTTTAAAGTTGGTCACACTTATTTCTTGTATACACACTTGCCAGGGCACACATGTTGAGGTCAGAAAACAACTTTCAAGAGTCAGGTCTCTCCTTATACTATGCATGTCCTGGGGATCAAATTCAGGTCATCAGGCTTGGCAACAAATAACCTTACACACTGAGTTACTTTGTTAACAGTGTTTTTTGTTCTTGTCTCAAATGGAAACAAATACATTTTCATTGTGATACAACATATAAATCACATACATTTATAAAGAAAACTTTTCATGGCCCACTAACGTATTTTCTATTTTTGTTCTTTTGAGATCATTTCAACCAGCAACAATATGAGTTTTATAAGCACCTTCTTTTTGTATCAGCTAGTGCTGTTTTTCTTATGTGAGAAGAAGCCTATCTGTGTGTCTGGAAAAGTGATTCTTTCTGAAGCCAGCGACTGTGTTTTCTTCTCTTCCTTCAGAACACTTAGGTTATTATGAATCTTTTTTATCCAGCATCATCACAAGTTGCTTTAGGGCACATATTTTAGTACTCATTAACTAGGTATTCACTGCATAGAGACCTGGTTTGTCTTTGATAAAAGGAAACTATGAAATCTAAGAATGTGTTTTCATCTTCTCTTCCTTCAGAACACTTGGTTTATGATGCATCTTCCTTCCAGCAGCTACACATCCTGTTCATAAACACACACTCCTGGGTGCTCACAACTGCCACCTCCACTCTAAGACTAGAACCTTGATTAAGCCTTTGAAGTAGGGAGTGTCCAATTCCTGAGCATGTACTCTCTTTTTCCTTGCACGAGAGTCTTAGTGTGTCATGCATTGTCCGTGCAGCACCAACAGAAACACTATGCCCACACCGCATAGTTCTCACAGAAGTCTTCATTGTATAAGTAGTAGCTTCCTTGAGCCTCCAGAAAAGAAAGCCTTTCCATACCCTAAGGATGTGCATTTTCCTCTTCTATTCCAAGATGGCTTTACATATGATGTGTCTTTTAAACTATGCCAAGGCACTCTGTTTCTAAGCACACACTCTGAAGTGCTGCAAAGCATTCTGTTCACTGTCTGAAAACACCTTGGCTATGTCTGGAAAAAGAAAAGAGAACACTGAATATCTTACAATGCATGTGCCACAGGAAACCATGTGTTCAGCAAAAGCCGTGTTACAAGTACATCTTCCGTACACACATGAACTGTTTGTTCTGCTATCCCACTGTTGCAGGAGAGCTCACTTGTTCATCCCGGATGTCTGGGTAGCTTAGCCCCAAAATAACCACACAGAAACTGTGTTAATTGAATCACTGCTTGGCTTTAGCTTCTTATTGCCTAACTCTTACATCTTAATTTAACCCATTTCTATTAATCTGTGTATCGCCATGTGGCAGTGGCTTACCGGCAAAGATTCAGCATGTCTGACTCTGGCGGCTCCATGGTGTCTCTCTGACTCTGCTTTCTTCCTCCCAGAATTCATTTCCTATCAACAGGCCAAGGCAGTTTCTTTATTCATTACTGAAAGCAACACATAGACAGAAGGACCTCCTACACCAATCCCACCTCATGAGAAGCAGCCTCTGTGTCTTTGGAAAGGGTATACAGTCAGAAGCAGGTTTGCCCCTTACATGGCAGACATGTGTTGCATCTTCCACCCAGCGTCCACATAGACCAAGCACCTATTCATAGTGGCTTTAGTTGGTATTTAAAATGAGGTTGTTTGTTTGAGCCATTTGAAAAAGTAACCTGCCAGCAACCTAAGACTGTTTCCTACCTTCCACTCAAGTAGCAACTTCAAGTGCTGTTTGTCTATCTTCTGCATTCAGCACTTTAAAAACATAAATTCCTTAATTCTTTCAGCACCACATTCACAACGTAAACATAGGCTCATTTGTGTACTATTAGAAAAATAGTTCTGTTCTGTTCTTTCTTTGCCTGACATCACTTGGTGTGTGATGCATCTTTCGTGCAACAGAAGCATGCATGAATTGTTTTATAAGGATGCATTCCTCAGGTCTTCTAAGTATTGTATGTACTCACTACTAGCGGGCAGCATGCTGGGGTCTGAACAGTGAAGGTTTCCAGCTCCCTGACCAGGTGTTCTCTTCTTTGCTTCCATGAGACTCCTCAGTGTTTGGTGTATCTTGCATCATCAACATGAGTGTTTTATAAAGACATGCTCCTTAGTGCTCAACACGAGTGTTTTATAAAGACATGCTCCCTAGTGCTCAGCAACACGCTATTCACTTTGTAAACATATGCCTTTTTGTGGCTTTAAAAAAGTGATCTATGGTGGCAGACACTGAACTGGAAGATCTATGCAGCTGGATGCTGGCCCAGGACAAACAAACTCGGTCGTCTTCTGGGCCCCGATCCAGCATTTTGAGTTGGTGCAGCCCAACATCTACTCAATCTATGAGCTGCTGGAGCACATGAAGGAGCAGGTTCTGCAGAACTAGATGTCATTACCGAATAGGGCCAGTCCCAGGCCTGCCAGCCTACACCCACCATGGAGCCGCCCCATCTGCAGTCTGGGCTATGGAGCTCCCACAACCTGCCCCAGGACCCCCTGCCTAGTCACAAGATCCTTATGACTGTGGCAAACAGAAGGCTATCCGAGATGAGTCCAGATCCATCCATTTACCTATAAATTTTATATTTTTCTTAATAGCTAAATAATATTCCATTGTATATAAATAAATCATTATCCATTCATAAGTTGATGAACAGAACCCTAATAGTATAAGTGTGAAGATCAACAATTAATAAATGGAAGCTCACAAAACTGAAAAGTTCCTACACAGCTGAAGACATCATTGTTTGAGTGAAGATGCAGCCCACAGAATGGAGAGATAAGCTTTACTAGATATATCAGACAAAGGGTTAGTATCTAGAATATGCAAAAAAAACTTAAAATTAAATATCAAGAAAAACAATCCAATTTTTAAAAATGGGGCATGTAAATACACAGAAAGTTCTCAAACGATAAAATACAAATAGTGAAGGAAAAGGGTTTTCAATACCTTTGACCCACCAGGGAAATTCAAATTAAATCCACTTCAAAATTTAATCCCAACCATGACTAAGATAATGATGATGATGTTGATGACAAAGACTGGAATGGATGTGGAGCAAGGGGAACACTTATTCACTGATGGTGGGAATGCAAACTGGTGCAGCCACTATGAAAATACACGTAGAGGTTCCTCAAAACCTGAAACTAGATCCACCACACATACAGCTGTACCACTCTTGAGTATATATCTAAAGGAATCTATATCCTACTATAGCAATACCTGCTCATCAAAGAACCGGCTCTTCATTTTATTGAATCCTTGCAATTCTTTTTCATTTCCATTTCATTATCTACACTGATCGTATTTCTTTCTTTCCATCTATTGTATTTTGGCTTGTTGTTTGTCCAAAGCCCTAGCTTGCATCACTAAGCTATTTATTTGAGATTGTTCTATTTTTTATGGAGGTATATCTATGTATGAATTTTCTGTTTAGGCCTGCTTTCAATGTATGACATAATTTTGTATATTTTCACTTGAATCAAATAATTTTTAAATTTCCTTCTTGACACCATCAATGGCATATTCATCATTCAGTAATGTACTGTTTAATCTCCATGGGCTCATGTATTTCCTGTAGTCCTTTTTTTGTTATTAATCTCTTCATTGTGGTGAGATAGAAAATGAGATATTATTTGTTTTCCTATATTAACTGAGACATATTTTGTGCTAATATAGAATGTACTTTATTAATATTTTATAAGCTGATGAAAAGAATAAATATCAATGTATATTATGCACTGTTTGAACAGACTGTTCTTTTAAGTCTGGTTAATCTATGATGTCTTTTAATACATATGTTTTTCTGTTTTCTTTCTGTATGAGATGATCTGCCAATTGGTGAGTGAAGGATGTTGAAGTCACCCACCATTAATGTGCTCAGTTATCTGTTACTTTATATCTAGTTATATTTATTTTATGAAATTAGATGCATTCCTGTTTGGAACATGGATGTTTGGAATTATAATACCCTCTTGATGGATTAATTTATCAATTGGTATGAAGTGGCCTTTTTTATGTCTTCTAATTTTGGTTTGAAGTCCCTTTTAGATCAGCAATGTCTGCTTGCTTCCTTATTCCATTTGTTTAGAACTCCCTTTTCCAGCCTCTCACCCTAAGACAATGTCTGTCTTTGATGGCAAAATGTATATCATGGAGACAGCTGGTAGATGGAGCCTGCATTTTAATACAATTTGCTTCTAAGTATCTTTTCATTGGGAAAAATTGAGACCATTAGTAATTAGTTATTATTAAATGGTGTTTTAAATTCTTCAAATTTTATTATTTCTATTTTCTGGTGTTTTCTTAGTTTTCATTGGGTTAACTACTATTCTACTCATTTATTCTATCCTGCAGCCTCTTCAGTGTGTTTACCTTTCTGTTTACTCTGAATAATTCCTTCCAGTATCTTCTCTGGAGCTACTGTAGGGACTACAAATCCCCTTATCTATCTTTAAGCATGGTAAGTTTTCCTTTGTCCTTCAATTATGACTATTTTGCTGGGTATAGTAGTCTAGGAGGCGAGGTCTCGCTATGAACTCAACCATGTCGACTAGGCTGGCCTGGAACTTAAGGAACTACTTTCGCTTGCCTTCTGAGCTGGGACTAAAGGCTAACACCAGACCAGCACACTTCTGGTTCTAAAGTTTCTACTGAAAAGTTACATTTTATCCTGGTGGGCCTCCCTCTCTATGTGGTGTTGCTCACAGCTTTCAGCACACCTTCTGTATACTTAGCATTTTAACTATGACTACGAATGTTTGTTTGTTTTGTGTTCTATTCAGTGTTCTATATACTTGTATTTTGATTCTAATAATATCTTTCTTTGGGTTTGAATTTTCCTGGTACTCTTTATTGAAAATAGTTTCCATACGTTTAGTATAGAATTATTCTCCTCCTCTTCTTCCTCTCCACCCTACTACTACTATTACTTGGCCCCTAAATCACACATTTGGTCTTTTTACAGTATGCCTAAAGTCTTATATATGGTTTAAACATTTTGATTCTTTTCCCTTTGTCCTTGACTGAATGTTATAATCCTCCACTTTGTCTTCGATCCCTGTCCTGACGACTCCCTTTTCTATTCTACAATGGGGCTTCCCACTGAGCTTTTCATTTGACTTACTGAATTTTCACCTGCCCTTTGTGTTTTTCCTTTTTTGAATTCCACTTTTCTTTCCTGTGCTGAATGCCTTATTTCATTCAGCCATGTGTTCTCTTGGAAGTCACTGAAGTTTACTTGCATTTTCTTTGATTTCCCAACACAATTACCATTTACCATTCTTTTGAACTCTGTCTGGCGTTTCCCCTAAGTCACTCATTGATGACCATCGCTGTGGACCATCGCTGTAGATGTGGTAATTTTTAAAGGAGACTTATACTGATTTTTCATGTTGTTTGCATTTTGCACTGGGACTCACATATCTGAACTTAAACCATAGGTTGATGGAGTGTTTGCTTGTGATTTTTTTTTTTTAACTTAAATCACTTTTCTTCTTTCTAAGGGAAGTACTTGCTGTATAGTAAGGTGAGGTGTCATTTTCTTCTGTTAGACCTGTGTTTGGGATAATGGGTTTCCAGTACTCCCTTGAGAATAGACTACCCTCTGCACCAGCAGTAACCACCTAGGAATAGGCCCACTGTGAAATCACAGGAAGTAAACTAAAACAGTTTTCTCTTAAGCAGCAATTACTTTAAAGGGCAACAGGGCGTGGGCTGTAACCAGCATATTAGTTACCGTATGTTTGGAGAGAAAAAGCAAAGAAGCAAGCAGAGTAAGACTTGTGATGAGTGCTGTGTTGACAGAAAGTAGAGGAATGGAATATGAGTAAAGAGGAGAACTGCAGGAGAAGGGGGTGGTGGTTAAAGGTGGCCTGAATAAGGGATAAATAAATGCTATCGGATATAATAAGGTAGCCCACCTCTAAGGTGTCTGAGCCACAAAGAACGTGCAAACCAGGACAGTCTATGTTCTTTTGGGCGAGAAAATGAAAAATAGAAAAGGAACAGGGCAGGACCAAACTGGAGTGTTCAATTTACACTGGGCATAAACATACGGTAATGGAATGGATGCCAGGAGAGATGGATGGGGATTGGGGATGTGAAAACAGATCAGCCCGATTGGTGGGTTCATTTTCAGATCTCTCAGAATTCTGTGTCACCCCTGAGAACACCCTATGATGAATGATCCTTCCTTAAAATCAAATTACAGATGCTGATCCAGTCCTCATAGCTGTTCTCTAAGGCTGTGCTGCATCTGGTGTTCATGTCTGTACTCCTTCTGGGTTCCGGTTGCAAATCAAGTCCTGCCATCATTTAGGAAGCACCACTCAGGTTAATAGCAGATCTTGACTTTACCACAGAAAAGCATTTCAAACCAAGCAAGCAGGAGGCAAGAAGACGTAGGAGTTTATTGGATGTGTTCTTAATAGGTTATGACCAGAAGCTGATAGCAAGAGCTGCACTCAGAATAAAAGGAAAACACACCCAAGAGCATGGGTGCGGACATCTCAAAGGGATTTGTACTTTGTTGTCTTTATCATAGCTAGGATGTGGGTAGTTTCTACAGCTCATTGTGTTGCTACACGATTCAAATGAGATCACAGGGTGGCTTCCTGGGGTATAGCTGACAATATTAAATGAACAGGGAAACCTTTAGCATCTAAGAATGCAGGCATTACCGGAGTTGTAGGATATGTGGGTTTGACTCCTGCTTGGCTCACCAAAATGGCTTACTAGAGTTTTTCAGGTCAGAGTCTAGGCCCTGGAAGTCCTAACCACATGGGCTTGGCAACTGCCTTCAATGGGCCTCTTACAGAGGAAAAGTAATAGCAAAAAAAAAAAAAAAAAAAAAAAAAAAAGGAAAAGAAAAAAAGGAGATAAATTAATGTGGTAACACTGGGAAAAAGAACAAAGAAGTCTAGTGATCTTTCTTACCCTAGTGCACTTCCAGGATCCTAACATGAGGCTTAAGTAGAGGGGAAGGGGTATTCACAAGTAAGGCGGCCCAGCTAAGGCGTGGCCCTGCTATTGTCTCCACTCCAATCTCTGCAAGCTGGCATGCCATGTAAATCTCTTCCCAAAAGAAAAGCTTCCCAGTGGGCTGGCACCAGGCTTCAGTCTTTTCGTCCTCCTGGCATGAGATTTCTGGGGAATTTCCAATTTTGAAGAGTCCATTTTTTCAATTATTCAATAATCCCCCTCCCCAAGTAAAAGAGGCAAAGGCAGCTCCTTAGATTGTCTTCATTCTTGGTAAAATGCTTAAATGAGAAACATGGGCAGGTAGGATATTTTCATTGTTTAAGAAAAAAAAAAGGTAATAGTTTTGTTGAGCTTCTCAGAAAATACTTAGGAGAGTTAGGGCCCTACTCAAGGTCATAGGTCATATACATTTATATCTTAAAACTGACTTATTGCTATGTTAACATTTTAATTAGAAAATACTTCTTCTATGTTGGTAGCCTTCATAGCAAACATTAATTGTGCAGGAATTCTTGATTCTCATTGAAGATGCTTCAATGAGACTCCAGAGTGGGGGCTCCTTTCCTGGCCTGGGACTCAGTAGTTTTCTGTCTTTCCATCCTTCCCCGCCTATGCACAAGAGGAGAAACAGGCCGAATGCAAAGGAACTCAAAAAAGGTGTGTCAGAAGGGCACGGATTGCTTTTGCTTTCCTTTGGATCCCTAGAGCAACAGAGAGAGAACCATCTCATGGGCCAAGAGGGAATCTGGTTGTCCTCGGTCATTCTTCCTTGGTTTCTTGACAGAATAAGTTCTGACTAGAACCTGCAGCATCATTGTGGTTGCAGGCAGCAAAGTGCCTCCTAACAGAAGTGAAGCTGGCTCCGCTCTCCCGATAACAGGCAGGGAGAACACAATCCACTGAGATGTACCAATAATGGGGAGAGTTGGAAAACTCTGAAGGCTTCCACTGGGTGCTTGCTGACTTTAAGAGCTTCTCTAGGACCTAATAGCTTTACTTCCAAAAGCTTGGGCTAGTGTCCAAAGACTCGCATTCGCTTCTCCCTTGAAATCCTTCACAGGTAGGCTTCTCTGACTCTCTGGCAGTGCTGGAAGGCACAGAAAGAAAATAACCAGAAGGAGAGGAGGAATCCAAATGATGTAATTATAGACAAAGTTGAGGTTGAACTGGGAGGACACCGGAGAGGACAAGGCTTAGAAGCAGTCAGTTCAAGGGAAAGCAGATCAGTTCCATACTGGGGGATATAGTTTAACGAGAGAGAGAGAGAGAGAGAGAGAGAGAGAGAGAGAGAGAGAGAGAGAGAGAGAGAGAGAAGAGAAGGGGAGGGAGATGGGAGATGGGAGAGGAAGAGGAAAAGAGAGAAAGGAAGGGAAGGGAGGAAGAGAAAGAATTCCAACTCTCTCTCTCTCTCTCTCTCTCTCTCTCTCTCTCTCTCTCTCTCTCTCTCTCACACACACACACACACACACACACCAAAAAGAAAGGAAGGGAGGAAGGAAGGAAAGAAAAAATGTCAAATGCATTTGGCTGGGAGAAAATGTTACTTTGAAAATTTCTTTTCTGTATGATTCCAAATCTATGAAGCTGGCAAAGGTAAAACTGTGAAGACAGACCGGTGGTTTCCACAAGCTACAAGGTGTGTGTGCTGACTGCTCTTATGCCACCTCGACACAAACTAGAGTTATCTGAAGGGAGGGAACCTCAATTGAGAAATGCCTCCTTAAGATCCCACTGTAAGGTGTTTTCATAATTAATGACTGATGGGGGGGGGGTGAGGGAAGGCCATCCCTGGGCTGGAGGTCCTGGAAAGAAGGCTGAGCAATCCATGGGAAGCCGGCCAGTAAGCAACACCCCTCCATGACCTCTGCATCAGCTCCTGCCTCCAGGATCCTGCCCTGTGTGAGTTCCTGCCCTGACCTCCTTCGATGATGAATAGCACTGTAGAAGTGTAAGCCAAATTAACCCTTTCCTCCCCCAACATGCTTTTGGGTCATGGTGTTTCATCACAGCAATAGAAACCCTAAGACAGCATGGAAAAGTATTGTTTGTGAAGCTGTAATGTGCTATGTGCCATGTTACAAATGGTCCCACTTACCATTTGACTTAAGGGTTGACTTTAGGATGGTCTAAGAATGATTCACATTTGGTAGAAATGGGGGGGGGGGTCCTCTACCTTCAGCTCCCTCCTGCTGAAATGTGATGGCTTGATGGGGATCTGATGGGAGTCGGTGACAGCCCATGTCACTTCAGCTCCTTCCTTCTGAACTCCAGAGCACCCACTTCTCCCTCATACCAAGCGCATCTCCTCCTCCAGGGGTTCCACACTCCACCCCCACCCCCACCCCCGTTACGTTGCCTCACAAGAACTAAAGTCCTGGCAGACAAACAGCTTAAGACAAAGAACCAACTTCCGCTTCCACTCCTGCCAGGCAACAGAGTGAGTGGTGCTGCACAAAGCTCTGGATGGGGACCCTGAGAAAGGGCTCAAGGAAATCACAGCCAGACTAAGACATTCGGGACCTCTGCAGGGGAAGTGCAGTTACCACCCTCCCTGCTTTCCTCCAGAGCACTGAGATCACAGCGAGCGCTGGAGAACCAGGTTTCAGGTCTTTACTTCGTTCTTCCCACTGTGTTACACATCTTACCTACTTTCAGTATTGTGGGCCTTGGGCTGTTTTTCTGGGATGTGGACCTAAGCCTGGTCTGTTGGGATGTTTTGGAACTGAGACTTTGGCCTGTGTTCTGGTACCAGAAACAATGCTTTGAAATTTGAGTTGCCAGTGATCTGCATCTAGTCCTCTCAGTGGGACTGGGCAGGCCTAGCCCACTGTGGGTCATGCCACTCTGGGCTGGTGGTCTTGGTGTTGTAAGAAAGCAGGCTGAGCAAGCCAGGAGGAGCAAGCCAGGAGGTGGCCCTCTTCCATGCCCTCTGCACCAGCTCCTGACTCCAGGTTCCTGCCATATTTTGAGTTCCAGCCCTGACTTCCTTCAGTGAAGGACTACGACCTAAAAGTAGTATGCTGAAATAAACCCTTTCTCCTCCAAGTTGCTTTTGGTTATGATGTTTTACAACTCTAAGATGACAGCTATTCTGACCTGTTATATCTGGAGCTTAACTGGAGAATAATCTCACAATAAATTGAAGAGAATCTGTATGCTTGTCATAGGCATGGGGTGCACAACAGAGAGGATCTAAGGTGAACAGTGGACTTTGTAATGTGCCAGAGTTGGCACAGCAACTGTAACAAATTGCCCTGTTGTAAATCGTGTCAATAAGAAATCGAGGATGTTATTAAACTATCTTTTGTGTCAATTTTCCTATATCCCAAAAATAGCTCTTAAAATTGAAGGTTACTAATTTTTAAAAAAGTAGAACAAAAAAGTTCAAATCAGAACCAAAACCAAGAGGGCGTAGAATGAAAGCAATGGCCTGCGGGCCACGCTCCTGGGGGTCTGATGTCAGAAGCGAAGAAAGCAATGAGGTGGCTGCAGGCCAGCGCCTATCACATCAAGCCTGTGGTGGACACTGTCATGACATGGCCAAAGCTACTCTGAAATTACAGCACTATGATTGCTTACGCAAGGCCCTCACAAGATGGGACACACGAGCACTCCCTAGCGAGGGTTCCCAAGCTACACAAGGCAGCGCAACACATAAAACCTCATGGGGGGCTCCACCCCTCCTCCCAAAGATAAAGGCTAAGGATGGCTGGAAAGGAGGCTCTTCTTCAGTGGTGTAGCTGCTTCTAAGTCCCCCATGCTCCTGCAAGTAAATTCAAGTCCCTCATTCACCAAGCTAGACTTGGGTCTCTTGGTGGTGAGCACGCACTGTTCACAGCTCTCCAGACAAAGCTGACAAGACGGGGTGACGACACAACTGCTCGAGGACAGGGACAGGTTCTGTCTTGGGTCACGCTGCACGTGGTGTAGAAAAGATAATACACCCTTAGTCCACAGGAAACGGGAATGACCTAGAGAATGTAAGACTAAGAGTTATGTTTTTATTTTTATTACTTTACATACATGTTAAGTGTGGAGTTGACATTGTGAGTGGGTTTAGATCCAGAGAATCCTGGGTTTGAATCCATTTATTTACTTACTGGTTGAGTGACTGTCAGGAGCTGTGAAATGGGCAATATAACCCCGGAGTCACTGTAACTGTTGTACGATGTGCCTAAAGCAAACAGACCCTGGCTCAGGCTCAGAGAAGGGTGTGGTGGGATATTCTGATGGCTTTCTGATGCTCCTGAGAATGACGATGAAGTTTGCTTTGAATCAGAGAGCAGAACTAGCTACTAGCTGACCAAAATCAGTCATTGAAGGACTGAGGAAAGAGAGACACAGGAAGTGGTAGGGCAGGACTTAGAGAGAGCCTTGGCCACTTTGAATCAAGGAACAAGAGAGAGAGGTCATTGGTTGCTTCTCTGTCACCTCTGATCATACAGATTCTTACCCCAATATCTCATTCCTGAGTTTTTGTTGATAAAAAATAACTAGATAAATACTTCACAAGGGGCCTCAGAGAAGTTCACTTATCTTGCTTGCCCTTCAACCCCTCCCACAGAGGTCCCTCCCCTGGTGATGCACTCAGGTTTAGCCTCCTGCACACCCTCAGTCGGCAATCATTCCTTATATTCATAGGGAGTTGGTTCCCAGACTCTTCTTTCTCAAGCACTAAGTCCCAAGATACTCAAGTCCCTTCCACAGAATGGTACAGTATTTGCATAATGCCTTCCCACATCTTCTCACACGTTAAACCATCCAAACAATATGAAGACCTCCAAAACAATGCAAATCCTATAGAACGGTTTACACTGTATCATTTAGGGAATGATGACAAGGAACCGTATTTGTTCAGCACAGACACAGTTTAAAGGTATGTTTTCCTCTGTGGTTGGTTGGATCTGTAGTGCAGAATCTGCTGATACAAAGGTCTGGGTCAGAATCAGCAGAGGAAAAGCTCTGACTAAGAACATGGTGGAAAGTGGGAGGAAATGGGTGTTTCTGATAGGATTCTTGTCTTACACTAAAGTTAAGTGGCCCTCCCAGGAAATCTGAAGTATAGATGAAGGAGAAGCTGGGAGGAAGGAGATAATGAGGATGATTGGCATGTCTCAGGTAGGGACATAAAGGGACAGGGTAGAAAAAGTCATTTGCGAGTGGGTGGCCATGGCCCACAGGGAGGATCGGATTAAGGTGACAGAGCAAGGCACCCAGCCCATACACTTACTGCAGCCAGTCAGAATAATGTTTATTATTTTTTTTTTTCAAAACAAAACTAAAAATCTTTGAGAAGTGCTTTCATCACAGTTAAAAGCTTCCTGGACCTGGTCGGCAGAACATGGCATCCTGGCGAGGCAGAACTGAGAGCTGTGGCATTGCTTGTCAGCCTGAGCCATTGCCCCGCCTGCACTACACCTCCATTGCTGTCTTCATGCCGCCCTGCAATGCAGCTGGCAGCGCCAACCCCGCCCCAAGCCGGAACTCAGTTGCCCAGCCTCAAGACGTTGCCGTTCCAGCCAGCTTCGCCGTGGTGCCGGAATAGCCAGCACCTGACAGGCTCCCCTCAGGAGAGGTTCTAAAGTGTTCACAAAGTAGGCAATGGCCCAGGGACCAGACCAAGGTCCTCAGAATGATGACTCAAAGGCCCCAGATCTTCCCACCCTGTAGTGTGCCAAGCTCCTTCCTTTGCCCTCCTGAGTCAGAGGGTGAAAGCGGTGATGTCATCATCGCTCGTGCTTGATGTTGGCCTCACTTCGCTCTAAGGTGACTCCATTGCCGTTCCTGGGGACTTCCTTCTTGCTCCAGTCCTTCTCCATATACAGCTCAGCGAGGACAGGACAGTGCTCAGAAGCTACTCCACCCCAGGACCAGTTATCTGGAATCCACGGGTTTGTGAGACCCTCTCTCACGACAGCCCAGTGACCTGGAGAGAGAGAAGAGACCAAGAATTAGGACAAGGGCTGATCAGCCTGCTCCTCTGTAAGTCAAGGTGCCCTGGTGGCCTTCCTTGGTAAGCTGGCCTGCACAAACAAAAGCCCAGGGACAATTTTATCTTACTCTTCATACAACATAGAAGATGGCAGTTTTCTCGCATAGGCATTGAACACACTCGGAAACCAGGTCCCTTGTCTAGTCAAACAGTGTGCAGGAGGACCTATTCCTTGTTCACACCTGACACTAATATGGGCAACAAAACTAAGTGACTTTTTTTTACCATTATTTTTGTTAATATTTTAGCTTATTCTTAACATTTCTATGCATATATACAATGTGTCTTATTCATATCTACCCCACTCTCCCCAACCCCACTGATCCCCCAAATACATCCCCCTCCCAACATCATGCCCTCGTTTTTTTTTTTTATTATAAACTGAGTTGAATTATTATTTTTAATTAATTTTTTCCAGTGCTAGGGATTAAATCTAGGGCCTCCCATATACTAAGTAAGCACTCCTCTGCTAACGACAAATGAGTATTTGATGGGGCCAACTGAAGACTTGCTTCACAAAGCAAACAATCACTTCAGAGGGTCTAGAGGGACTTCTTCCTAGAGAAAGGATGGAAAAGAGACTTAGAGTGCTTACTGAGAAAGTAATGCTGCCTTTGAAGTAAAGACAGAAATACATGAGCTAGAATCATATACGAAGACAACAAACGATTACAAAACAATTACAAGGCACTGTTGCAGTTCTCTGTGGTACGTGACGTCAGGGTTAATGGAAGATCTGAAGGGCCTGGGTACCATATCTGACGGCTGTAGTGGAGGAACATGTCCCTACACCTCAGCCTTTACACCTTGAGGTAGGGGTGGGAGCAGAGGAAAGGATGGTTCAGATTCACTCTTCCTGATATGCACACCTCCTACAAGTGTCCTCCAGGGACCCCAGTAGGTCCTGGCCTCCAAAGCGCTTCTGTAAACTACATCCTGCCTCAGATCAGACAGCCAATGCCCACTGGAGCCCAGTAGGAGACCGGTGTCCAGAGAGGAGAAAGTGCGGGCCACACAGTCATCCACACTGAAAATTCTAAATCCCAAGGAGCTGGGCCCCGACTGTGTGGTAGTGCACGTTGAACCCAGGAACTGAGTCTTTTCCTGTTTAAGTCCCTCGCTGAGGTACAAGACGCCTCCACACACCCCACGCGCATGTGTGCAGGTCAGGGGATGGTGCTCGGCATTCTGAGCCTCTGAAGGCTCTACGGCCCCTTCCATCTGCAGCAGCACCCTCTCACACAGAAGAGCCTACTGTTCCTCCATATGTCAGCTGTCTCCCGGCTCTGGGGGTCACAGTCTGAGGATCGGCAGCATATTCACCATGCTCTGTTCCTTGTGGAGCTCTGAGCCCTTCTCCCATCCTGCCGTCATACTATGTGTTCTGATTTGGTTCCTAAATGTTCCCTAAAGCTCACGTGTTGTAGACTTGGTCCCCAGACGATGGGAGTAGTGGGAGGTGGCAGAAGGTTGAGGGGTGGGGAAAATTAAGCCACTGAACTCGAGCCCCTCCCTGGATTCTTCCCTTTCCTTTCTGGCTGCTTTAGAAGGGATGAGGGGAGAGGCCAGGTGAAAGAATGGCTTGAAGTCATGATTCCTGACACAGGGGCCTTCCACTAGTGCACACAAATCTCAACCACGATGTGCGATCTCACCAGAGGACTAAAAGCAGCCGTGCCCAGTGACCATGGACGGAAGCCTTTGAGACTATGAGTCACCGTAAACCTTCCTTCCTTATACACTGATTATCTTGGGTATATTTGTCACAGTGACAGACACACACATGTCTCCTCGCCCCTGAAAGTGTAGTATACCTCATTCCACAGCACAGCATTTGAATAGTTGACGGTGTTCACTGAATGACTAAGTGTACTTATTGTCTAAGTAAGTTATCAGTTCATCTCTGAATCATGACCCTGATGGCCTTCAGAGGTGGCTACAGCTGGGTTTCCCTGTAAAGTGCTTACACGAACTAATGGTTACCTTTAAATTATTTATTGCTTATCACTTGCCCTTCCCTCTTGGATGTGTCTCTGACCAAGCAATGACAGTCTTTCTTTTACCATAACCCTGTAAGTGTCTGGGGAAGAGGGAAGACAGTATTGGTCACCTCAGACGCTTATAGGTCCACAGCCCACTAGTGAACAGAGGCAGCATGGGGTGGCAGAATGCGGGGGACACTTCCCCTACCTGTGAACACTTTTTTTAAGCTTTTGCTGATCCAGATGTTGTCCACCGACTTGGAGCCTTGGGGATTCCTGGTGCTGATGTTGGTGAAGGTGTGAGCCGGGACCAGGTGGTGGAATTTTTCTCTCCTTAGGATATCGTACTCACTGCTATCTGGCCCTTGGCCAAAATCCCCTAAAATAACAACATCCTTTTCCCCTGGGAATGGAAGAAAGAAAATCAACAGGTAAATAGCAGGTAGGAAGCAAAATCTAAGAGTGGCCCTGGCCACTTGAGGGGACAGGGACTCCCTGGCTTGGCCACTCAGGGTTGGGGCCACATATCTAGTTCTTATTCTCCTGTTATTTTTTTGTGTACCCACTGATTTTAAGCATAGGATAATTTGAAAATGAGGGGAACACCCCATTGAGTCTCCAGGCCCTACACTTACAGTGGGAAAGGGGGAAAAGGCCTTGCTTAGATATCTAACAAAAGTTCAGCAAACCTTGACTGAGCACCTCCTCAGAGCCTACCTGTGCGGGGGTCAGGGATGAAGGAAACACAATACCTGCTCTCTAGGACCTCAGAGTCTAATGGGGAGACAGAGGAGAAGACCCGGGAGCAGAGTGTAGGTTCAAAACCAGAAACCGGTACTGAGGGCAAGTGGTACAAGGAGGGTACCCAGGGTGGCTTCTGGCAGGTGATAGCAGGCTCTGGTCTTAGAGGATGCATAGAAGCTGTCAGGACAATAAGGATGAGAGGAATGTATTTGGGAGCTGGGCGTAATGAACCAGTCTGGCTTCTGGGGGTGCATGGTAAATCCTGGAGTAGCTGGATGCTTCCAGCATGAAGGTTTAAGAAGCCAGATGTGGGCTAAAGCTGCCTGCTGTCAAGCCTCGTGACCTGAGTTTAATGTCCATAAGTCACATAGTGGAAGGACAGAACCAACTCCTGTAAGATGTATTCTGACCTCCACGCAAGAGAGGCAGGTGGCAGCTACTCTCTGATTGGTAGGCATGTTTTCTCTACCTGGGGATCAGGTCAGAACAGTGAAAGAACAGGGGAAAGGCTGGGTGTCTCCCCCTCACTCAGTGAGCAACTCAGGGCATCCACTGCCCAAGGCGACGCACAGTTTACTATCCTCCTGTTCTAGGCCATTTCTTAGATTTCCCCCCGAAATTTACTGCTGTGAGTAACGCCGATGTGAGAAATTCACCCAAGCATGTGTTCCTGCTTTCTGTTCTTAGTACAGAGGACCAGTTAAAAGTGTGGTCACTGTTCATATTCCAGATGCTGCCGGCCTCATTGCCAGAGGCTGTTCCCACGTCAACCCAGCAAAGTGCAGAACGTCTCTCTGCACTCCCATCAGCAGCAAGCATCATCACTCAAGCATTTGGTCGGTCTTCTTTCTACGCACAGAAAAATAAGATGTGTTCTATGGTCTCAAGGATGGGGTACCTACACAAACTATTTAGAAATCTGCACAAGAATTTACTAATTCATCCAAGCATTTGTTTACATGAGCATGAATGCCTGGTTAATTATTTTAAACCCTGAGTGATAATTCAGCACTGTGATTATTTATTTTGTTATTCCATTTGTTTTTTTCCAGCAAGGAGCTTTCATTTTTTTCTCCCCATGTTGGTTTTGGTCCACGTGCATTCATTCTTTGTGACCTGCCAAAATGCTGCAGCATCGCCTGTATCTCTTCTAGCCCAGCCCCATAGTTAGCCACTTCTCCAAGGAACCCCACCTCCCTGACCTGAAGGTGTGTTCGAAACTAAGAGCTGGTGCTGCGCAGACTCTTCTCCCCTCTGGTACTAATGACTCACTAGTTGATTGCAGAAACTCTGCAAACATTAAAGAATAGTGACCCTCAGTCACACAGAGATGCATTTCAAACCTTGCTACAGTGACGATGATGTCAAGCAAATGTTCACCTATATCTCTGGCTTTAATTCCCCCCCCTTTCCCTCTCCCCTTCTCTCTTCTCCTTCTCCTTCTCTCTCTCTCTCTCTCTCTCTCTCTCTCTCTCTCTCTCTCTCTCTCTCTCTCTCTCTCTCGGCAGGGTCTTGCTGTGTAGTTCAGAATGGACTGGAACTCATGATTATCCACAACTGGGATGATAAGCATGGACCACAGTTTCATTTCCTCTTTCTTTCTGTTTTACATACAGGAGATTGACTACAGTACGCTGCAGGCAAGGAGTCTATCTAGTCCTCTCCTTGCTTAGTACTTTGAGACAAAGTCATAACAAAGTTGCCCAAGATGGCCTTGATCACCCTGTAATCCAGGCAGGCCTTGGATATGCGTTGCTCTGTCTCGGCTTCCCACACTGGCTAGCAGAGTGACTATGCAGATCAACTCTACGGAGCAGCATTTCAGAGAACACTGCTTCCTGTCCCTGTCCTAGAAGAAAACAGCTGGGTGACTCTGGGCATTGCCACCCTCTCAGCATTTCCTGATGGTTGCTGTTGGATGTGGAAGACCCGAGTTCCCATGAATGCCTGGCACAGGATCTCTCAAGCAGCACGAGCCTCCTTCCTGCTCCCCTGAGCCACACTAACAAGCATCTCAGAGAGAAGCAGCAGAGAAATGACTTCCTTGTGTATAAGGGAGGGCTACAGAGAGAGGGCAGGGGCCGAGTGGAAGGGATGTCTCTTTGAAGTATTTTAGATATTTCTCTCACAGCCTGCAGGAAATGGAAAGATTATGAAGTTTTTCCCACATAATGTTCATAGGAATTCAGAAAGAACAATGGCCACCAGCCAGGCTCTGCCAGATTCCCAGGGACAGGGCTGACCCTTGTGGGGAGTTCACTGTAGGGGGGTCGAGGTTTCTGATGTGCTCTGTGACAGGCACTTTAGAGAAAGCAATTCATAAACAAAATAGCATACCCAAGCCCTTCAGCAAATTCCTTCTCTTTGGTATGAGTATGCCGTATTAATAATAGCTGAAGGGAAAGACATCTAAAGTGAAATGATACAAAAGGCCAGCAGGGGGCACCTGTGCGCTGCAAATGACGCCCTCCTCCAGCAGGACTCCATACAAGTCTCTCCTGCTACTCCACTTCCTCACGTGTAGATCGCATGCACAGTACAAATCTGGGTGAGCCTGGGCTCTTTGGGGGAAATCAGTGTCTGTTTCTCCAACTTGAGAGTATTGCTGACCACAATCCATACATGACCAGGGTCAATGAGCCCTTGGTGACCAGGGTTACCAAGCCCTCACTGACCACTCCTTGGACAGCAAGTCATTTAAGTGCCGCAGTTCCCATGAGACAGGCGAGGCCACCTTCTCCTCTTTGCAGGTAGAAAGCTCAGACTCTGGAAACTGAATAATTTCCCCAAAGTCATGGAGGTGGCCCTCAAACCTAGAGTTTTTCACAAAGAGGAGGGAGGAAGAGGTCCAGGGCTGAATAAAGGCAAAAGCTACCATATGACTGGGTAGGGAAACCCAGCGTTCTGGGAGACTGAGGCACACAATTCCATATAAATGAAGAACGCTTTCGGTGGGGTGCAGACCTGAGTATTGGTGGGAAAATGCAACTCAGCGAGCGGGAGGGAGGCTGGTGTCGGGGTCAAGCAGCCAGTTCTGTGTAGTTTCGCACATGAACACAAAGGCTCCTTTTGAATGGGCGCATCCATATTTCTCACAACTTGTTCTTCCAGCTAAATGTGTGTCAGAGGTGACAAGGCAGCAGCTTTGCCTCTGAGAACATGCAGCCACAGAAGCCCAAATTCTCCTCTTAGTTGCATGCCTGCGTGGGCTTCCCTAGTCACTGTTCCGAGTCCCTAGGAGGGGAGAAAGTGCTGGGCCAATTTCCCCAGAGAATCCTGATTTAGAAAGGGCCAGTAACAATGAGTGAAATGGCTCTCGGCTGAGGTGCACTCCTACCAGATGCCATGAACAGACACACTCTAGGAGACCCTGACCTCAAGGCCTCTTACCTTGAAAGCTAGTTCTGGGAAAGGACAAGCATAGGATTCCTGGTGCCAAGTGGGATTCACATTCTAGACAAAGGCAGAAAGGCCTGGAGTTTGCAAGGCTTTATCTCCCTTTGAACAGAACCCCGAGCTCATCGATTTTCCTTTGCTGCGGGCTGGAGGACTTCCTGAATTTGCTGGGTCACCAGTTAACATTTAACTGGGTATTAGTGACAAGCAGGGACGTGGGGGGTATGAGTCACTGTCCCTACCTGGATGTGTCAGAGCTGAGTCACGCTGTGGGTCAGTCAGCAGTCCCTTGGCAATGTGGAGCCTGCCTGAAATTTCCTGACATAGTCCTGAGTTTTCCCTGGAGCCAGGGGGCAAATCGGAAAAATTATGAAGGAGCATCTTTTTTTCTTGTATCTCTGAGATAGAGACGAATAGAAATGTCTGACGATATGCACAGTCTCAATCCATCCTTGGAATGGGTGAGAGAGTAGCTGTGAGTGAAGAGTTTCCCACACAACTACTTGTTGGATAGGGTGTCTCAGTTTGAACTGTCGTTCAACTGTTCGTTCAACTGTTTTTCAGCCCCAAGAGTCATTATCTAAGTAGAATATAATCAGAGCAGGTCCTGACTTAAAACATACAACTGTACCTTCATATTAATAGTAAACAAAAGCGGAAGCAATGAAGAGTCTACCAACAGATGTGTGCATAAACAATAAAACATGGCACACATGGACAACAGAATATTATTTAGCCACAAAAGGATGGAACGCCTACTACACAATACAACACACTAATCTGGAAAATATAAGCTAAGCGAGAAAAACCAGACAAAGGGAACAAAATATCATGTCCTTATATGAAGCACGTTGTCAAGTTCGCACACACGAAAAGATAGCATGATCAGGATTCAGTGGGTCCAGTTTCTGAAGGAAAATGACCGTGTTCTGGAGATGGGAGGTGGTGACAGATGCACAATGGTGTGAATGTACTGAAAGCCACTGAACTGCACACTTACCAACCATCATAATGGCAAGTTTTATGTCTGTTTTAAAATGCAGGTTATAACTGGACAGAAACATGTCTGTAGCTAAATATTTACCGAGTCTCCCACTGTGATGGGACAAGGTGATGACAAGAAGTCTCGGAAGCTAGGGGAGCAGTCAAGACTCAAGAATACGGGAGGCATCTCAAGGTCTCCAGATGCGATTCTTTCACCTCCCTGCCTCCTGTTCCTCTTTCACAAGCGCTTGCGCAGATCTGCAGGTGGTACCCCCAGAGGAGTAGACCAGAATGTGTTGTCACAGGGGAGGAATATTACCACTTACATTTGCTCCTCCAGTTCTCTTCATCCAAGAGGCTGATAGACCACATTGCTGACAATTTGACACCCGCTAGAGAGGCCCTCAACACAAAGGTGGCTTACGTAGAAAGGTCAGTCAGGCTCCACGAGAGCAGGGAGTGTGTTTGCCCCTGAGTCCATGACTGCTGGCAAGTGTCTGGGCTAAGAGGCCAGAGAGATGTCTGGAAAGAGGCACCACTGCCTGCCCTGAAGTGTTGCCCAGTCACAGAGGAGAACAACTACCTTTCAGAGCTTCCTGTAGAGTTAGTGCAAAGTCCAACAACCGGTGGCCATCGCCTTGATTCTTGCTCCAATTCTCAGCTCCTGGGAGGCCCAGGGCTGTCAGCTGAAGGTTAACCAGGGTCAGGTCGTTATTTCCCACCTAGATAGCAGGAAACACAGCAAAAGGAAAAAGCTTACTCATGTTTCTTTTATCTTTTACACCTGATTCACAAATAGCTCACGCACACACAGTTGACAATGATAAACAGAAGCAAAGCTAGCTCACACGCAGAGGAGGCAACCCGAGGTATTTTATTTTAAATTCCTGTACTCTAAAGCCCAGCACTAACACCCTTCCAGCCTCCTACCTCTATTCCTTCAGATCTAAAAACCTTCGCAAATCTAGAATTGTTCTGATTTTTTGTAAACCTTTTGAGCAATCGTATGCAAGAAGGAGGTGTCTCTAGCATCTAAATGTTACAGATCCAAGGCTGTTATCCACAAGACTAGCCTGAAGTTCCCCCACCCAGTCCTCTTGGTTCCTTTGGAACCAACTGTGTGCTAACATCCACTTTAACCTGATTTCCTCTGTGAAAACCAATGTTCACCAATTCTGGGCAGAAGATAAACCCAGAGACTGGGCCCCAAGGTGGCCCTTGTGGTCTTCAAGTGTGTACATATAAGGGCAGTTTATCTTCTGGGTGATCGCGACATTGCTCAGCTGCTCTGGGTTTAGCAATTCTGCCACTGCAATTGCCATGGCAACAAACACTAAACACTTCCGAGAAAGAATGAGTGTAGGGGCCCCAAGAAGTGTAGAGGGCTGGTCTTGTAGATGCGCCCCCGTTCACCATCATCACACCCAGGACTTACAGCTCTACAACCGCTATTGCCACTGTCAGAGAAACACCTTAAGACTTGGCCTGGAAGGATACGCTCTCTGTGTCCCACACCATTGGTCTTTCTTGATTCAGGATTTGAAGAACAAGAAGGCAAGGGCTGGGCTGGGTGACTGCTTCACATGACTTGAAGCCATCACTCCTGATGTCACAGTTAGTATATTTTTTATTAGCCTTTTAAAAATAATTTACTGAGGCTGAAGAAATGGCTGAGGGGTTTGGAGTACTGACTGCTCTTCCAGAGGACCCAAATTCAATTCAGAGGACCCACATGGCAGCTCACAATTGTCTGTAACTCCAGTTCCAGGAGATCGGACACCTTCACACAGACATACATACAGGCAAAAGCCCAATGTACATGAAATAAAGTTAAAAAATAAATCAATTAATTAAAAAATAAAAATAGTTTGCCTTTTCATGTTAACTTAAAGCAGTGTTTTACAAGTTGTTTTTGTGAGGTGCTAGGCATGGTAGCTCACTCTGTATACCAGCACTTGGGAAGCTGAGGGGGTAGAATTGGGAGGCCACTATGCAGGCCACACAGGGAGATTCTTTCTCAAAAAATAATAATAGTACCAAAAAATATATACCAGCTTGCCTTTTAGCTACATGAGCTGGTTGTGGCTGCTGATTCAGTAAACCAGGGTCAGAACAAATAGCACTTAAGTGCGGTGTTAGGTTTAAAGACAGTCCTGGCCAACTCATGTATCAGAACCACAGGTACCATGTGTGCAGACAGAACCTCGTCAATACAGCAGGAAGAGAGATGGAAAGAGCCATTGAGTACCACAACAGACACATCTGCGTGTGAGCATACACCAATCCCATAACCTCTGCAGCTACAAATGTGAGAGGTGACACATGGGCTCCCTGCTAGAGCTAAATGATGCTGAGCTTAGAGTTGCTGGGGAGCAAGGGAAAGAAAGACTCTCAACGCCTAGTAGAGAACGGGCTTCCTGGGCTCTAGCAAAGGATCAAGCTGTCTGACTTGGAATTCACAGTTAAGTAGTGATGAGGTTCATTGCCTCTGTAGTGACCTCTGGCTTCCTCCCGTGTGTTGTCCAGCATCAGAGCATGTTGCTATTCAGAACTCTCCCAAGAGTCATGCAGGCCACAGCAGGATGGCACTCAGATCCACCTGCCTAGCTGTTCCCAGACATGGCCGACAGGGCTCCTTCTTGGGCAAGGATATAAGTGGAGATGCCAGTGACAGGGGTCTGTAAGCCCAGAACTCCTTCTAAGCTCTCAATGGGCCCCTTCTTTCTGTCATCTAAACAATGAGACCTGGGGGCAGCTGAAAAGGTGGGGCTCCTTAGAACAGCACCACTGCACACACTAACTAGTACCAGGCAGGTAGCACCACTGCCCACACTAACCAGTACCAGGCAGGTAGGACTGCTGCCCACACTAACTAGTACCAGGCAGGTAGCACCACTGCACACACTAACTAGTACCAGGCAGGTAGCACCACTGCCCACACTAACCAGTACCAGGCAGGTAGGACTGATGCCCACACTAACTAGTACCAGGCAGGTAGAACCACTGCACACACTAACTAGTACCAGGCAGGTAGGACCGCTGTACACACTAACCAGTACCAGCCAGGTAGGACGGCTGCACACACTAACTAGTATCAGGCAGGTAGGACCGCTGCACACACTAACTAGTACCAGGCAGGTAGGACCGCTGTACACACTAACCAGTACCAGCCAGGTAGGATGGCTGCACACACTAACTAGTATCAGGCAGGTAGAACCACTGCACACACTAACTAGTACCAGGCAGGTAGCACCACTGCCCACACTAACCAGTACCAGGCAGGTAGGACTGATGCCCACACTAACTAGTACCAGGCAGGTAGAACCACTGCACACACTAACTAGTACCAGGCAGGTAGGACCGCTGTACACACTAACTAGTACCAGGCAGGTAGGACCACTGCACACACTAACTAGTACCAGGCAGGTAGGACCACTGCACACACTAACTAGTACCAGGCAGGTAGGACCACTGCACACACTAACTAGTACCAGGCAGGTAGGACCGCTGCACACACTAACTAGTATCAGGCAGGTAGGACCGCTGCACACACTAACTAGTACCAGCCAGGTAGGACGGCTACACACACTAACTAGTACCAGGCAGGTAGGACCACTGCACACACTAACTAGTACCAGGCAGGTAGGACCACTGCACACACTAACTAGTACCAGGCAGGTAGCACCACTGCCCACACTAACTAGTACCAGGCAGGTAGGACCGCTGTACACACTAACCAGTACCAGCCAGGTAGGACCGCTGCACACACTAACTAGTATCAGGCAGGTAGGACCGCTGCACACACTAACTAGTACCAGGCAGGTAGGACCGCTGTACACACTAACCAGTACCAGCCAGGTAGGACGGCTGCACACACTAACTAGTATCAGGCAGGTAGAACCACTGCACACACTAACTAGTACCAGGCAGGTAGGACCGCTGTACACACTAACCAGTACCAGGCAGGTAGGACCACTGCACACACTAACTAGTACCAGGCAGGTAGAACCACTGCACACACTTCTGAAAATGGCCTGGGCCCTATCCCAGAAGGGCAAAGCTTGGGAATGCCTGATCTTAAGAAAGGTGATTCTGCTGTACATCGTGTTTGGGAACAGCCATATGAATTAGTTTTCCACTTTTTTCCTTCTCTTCTGTCTGTCCGTCCATCCATCCGTCTGTCTGCTGTCTGTCTACTGATCTATCTACCTATTTGTGAGGAGTTTTGTTATACTGCCTAGGATGGTCTTGAACTCCTGGGCTCAAGCCATCCTTCTGCTGAGACAACAAAGGTGTACCATTCCTCCCAGGTGACTGTCTTCCTTCTTGTCATAGCTAGATTTTTCTGGGGTTAAGAGTCCCTCAAAAATCCCTTCACTCCTGTCCTGTACAAGGTCCCCTACTGGGGGAGCCTCCAGAAGGGCACTGATCCTCTTCTAAGAGAAAACAAATCAAGTGAGATGTGACTTCTCTGGGTCCCAGTGTCAAAAAGACTTGCCCTTTGGAAGGGACTGAATTTCTGAAATGGCAGAACCAAGTACCTTGAATCTCGCGAGGAATGGGCTCGGACCCACATCCTTCCCATGACCGTTGCTGGGTGAGTTCTCCTGCCTGGGGATGTCCCTCAGTTCCACACTGGCTGCTGTGTCCCACAGGAATCCAGAGTAGCAGGGGCCCTGCAGTGTAGACAGAAACAGGGTCTTGGTACAAGGTTCCTAATTCCAAGAGCCACACAGCAGAGAGAAGAGCAGAGAGGCCAAACACACAGCAGCAGCAGGCTCTGCTTCTCAAGGTCACTCACACAGGGTGTTAAACCACAGGGCACCCAGCACCCATGCCTGAGCAGAGTCTTACTCATGGCCAAGGCTGCCCATCTCCTCCCTCTATGGCAGGAGGTATGGGGAGCATAGAACAGGCCCAGAGTCACGTTTTAAACCTTCATATGCCACAGGGCAACAGCCCACATCACCATTTGACAGATGAGGCCACTGCTGCTCAGAGAGATTGAGTAACTTCCCCAAAGCCCCACAGCATAAGTGCCAATGTGAGGGTTCAAAGATAAGACCCTGAGGAGCAGGTTCTGCTTCTTGATAAGTCACTGCTTACAGAAATGGTGCCCAGCACCCAGTCATTTCTCACCTGGTAGTTGCCGGACTAACAGAAGTCAGTGCTAATGGTTCTAGTGACTTGAAACTGAACAAGGGCCCTCTGCACATAGATGGGCAGGGATGCACACAGGCCTGAAGCCTGGTTCGGAGGCCCTGATGAGGAGGTGCAGACAAAGCTAGGGTGCAGTGGGCACAGTTCTGGGCCACTCTCTGGCTCTAGGAATCAGAGAAGTAGCTTCTATGCTGTCTACTTCTTCCCCTGCCTCTGGGAGATTGCAGAACAAGAAAAGCTTCAGTCTGTTTACTCCAGCTGAGCCACTACTGGCCAGCAGGGCATTCCTAAGTGATACCAGGGACAGATCAGCAGGCCACCAGGCCAGCAGCACTTGTCACTGCTCCTCTTTGTTGAAGAAACCCTGGCCACCTCTGAACAGCTGCTGTCACTCACACAACTTCAGCTCAGATCCCAGACGGATATTTGACAGGCACCCTTGAACAGGCATACTCAGGACAGAAATGGGGGGGGGCACAAATGTGAGCCTTTTATGCTGTGCAAGATCCCTTTGCCCACCACTAAAGCAGGCACTAGTTTAAGCATGGTCACACCTTGGTCTCAGTCCAGCTGTGTCCAGGAACCGTGGGACCCAGGCAAGCCCCGCAGGGTGTCTAGGGTCATGAAGAGAGAGAGAATGAAGCCACGGGCTCTGGAGTTGAGGCGGTTGTTCTCTTTATTGTTCTCCGAGGAGAAGTTCCAGGGCATCACTCACGCCATCTGCCTAAAAACCACCCCAGCCCTAGAATCCTCCAGGACATGGGAGGAGGAGGTTTCCCGAGACGACTCCTTTCCGATGCACCCCCTCAGGCCCGATTAACACCCGCCCAGCTTCTGGACCTTTCTCTACATGTCTTCCTTCTGACCCTCTCCTAGACATGGGTCCCAAATATGACTTAGGTCATATTATGCCAGGATGGACACAGCCAGAGAAAAGCGCTTATGCCAGAGATAGCTCATGGACTCAGGACAGATTGCCCCTTCCAATCACAGGGTCCTGCTTTGAGGAAAATAATTTCTTCCCACATCTCTCTGCTTTCTCATTGGAAACTGGCCCTCCAGTTGGTACCTGGATATGACTCCAGGGCTCAGAGACACAACAGCTGGTCAGCATGTAAACTATAGATGGCCATGGATATATGATGTTTGACTCACATTCTGTTGAAAATTAATTCTTGGATTTATGCATCTTCAAAATTAAAGAAACTGCACATGCCATTAATCTGGGTGACTCTGACCCATTGAACTCATAATACTCCATGATAACAGGTGGCCAGGCCTAGCCATGGCTGCAGCCCTGGTTTGTGCTCCGGTACTGAAGTACCCCAGCACTCACTGTTTCCTCCTATACTTGGGCTGTCCTGTGAGCTAAGGCAGAGGCTTCAGATGACATGGTAACTAAGGCCAAGAGCCCTCAGTGACCATACTCTGATGGTCTTGGTTCCCCTCCTAAAGCAACGTGAGCTGACTCGTTCCACTAAATGGGTGTAACTTGGTGAAAGAAGCTATGGTATCCAGCAGTTCTTGAAAAGAGAGGTAACAGATAGGGCTGGTCTGCTGGTCTGTTTTTCCTCACACATACACAAATAACCTCTCATGAATGATTTGCTGAATGAGTGAATAAAGATGAATGGACTCAAAAGTCACATGAATTTTTTACACACTGATATCCATGTGAAATGCTTAAATAAAAAAAAAATAAAGCAAAATGGTATTGCTTTTTGTGCGGACTGAAAGGAAGGGCCTTGTGCTACGTTCTGAAAACCAGATGCATCCTGCATGAGCTCCTTTCAGCCCACTATGAACTCACTGTCCACTGTGAGGATGTTCCCACTCCTATACAGCAAACCCAGGGAAAGGAGCAACACACAGTTTTCAGTGGTCACTGAAAACAGGAGGGGCTTACAGTCAATATGAATAAATGGACAGATAACTTTAATTCAGTCTCCATTGATAATTTAAGAGCCCAAATTATAAGTATCCATCATGTAAATACAATCCATAATGTTGTAGCTGAAGAGGTATAGTAGAACCTTAAAAACATCTGCGTTTGTGCAAAAATCATACAAATGTTTTTCAACTCAAGTAATTATAAGAAATATTCTTAAAAATATAAGAACCTAGGTTAGGAAAATGGCTCAGTCAGTAAAGTTCCTGTTACCCAAGCACAGGGACCTGAGTTCAGAGCCCAGAACCCACCTAAAAAGTTGGACGCAGTGGCCTGTGTCTGTAACCCCAGTGGAAAATATTGTGTTTAAGTACAGAAACACACAGGGCAGTTGTGCAAGGCAGGTACCTTCTGGAGCTGACTCGAAGGCTTCTCAGCAATAACAGACCGCCAGCATCCTCGGGACCCCTTCCACTTTCTGATGTTGGGCAGGATCGGCTGGTTTAGCTCTGTACAGAACTGCAAAGACAGAAGACAGGTCAGTGAGTCTGTGCCCCTGGACATGGCATCCTTAGAAACTAGTCACAGATGATTCTGAGACAATACAACAGTTAAAGACCCCCCATGAAAAAGTGTTCTTGACTCACATTTTTCCCTGCATGTGTGTGTGTGTGTGTGTGTGTGGTGTATGCATAGGTGTGTGAGAGAGAGTACACACAACCATGCATATTCATGAGGAATCCAAAGGATGGCATTTGGTCTTATTCCTTTGAGATAGGGTCTCTCATTGAGCCCTGAGCTAGGCTGGCAACCAGCAAGCCTCAGCAATCCTCCTGCCTCTGTGCTGGACAGAACTGGCTTACAGGCACATACACAGTCATGGCCACCTTTTTTGTGTGGATGCTGATCTGAACTCAGGTCTTCATGCTTGCACAACAAGTATCCCTACCCACCGAGCCACCTCTCCAGCCCAGTTCTTGGCTTCTTCTGAGTACCACATACTTCTGCTCTTCTGAGCTGCTCTTCATCAGGCCTATCTAGTCCCATAGTGTCAGCTTAAACCGCAGTCTTGAAGATGCCGAAATCTATATCTCTGGTTCAAAATTATCTCCTAGAGTTTTCTGTTATTGCTGATAACTCCGCATTTTGAGATATGCCTTACTATATAGCCAAGGTTGGCATGAAGCTTATCACCCTCCCACCTCTGCCTCTGAGTGCTGGGATTACAGGTAAGTGGCATCACAACAGGCCCTGCCTGAGCTCTGAGTCACACTGCTAACATTAGCCTCTTTCACATTCATGTAGAATCCTCCAGTGCTGCCTAAGCATCTACTTTCCCTTGTCCCAAAGGATCTTCTTCCCCTCCCAGGCTTGTGTCTCACCGTCTCACTTGTGTTCTTCACATTCCTTTCCTAAGGGCTCCTTTGACTCCTCTCCCCAAGCCTAGGAATTCTGCTGTCACCTGAGTGTGAAGTCTCTCTTTTCAGGTCCCACTCTCCCTCTTGGAGACACTGCATAGCTTCTGAGCCATCTCAACCCACCCACTAGAGACAGTGGAGCACATGGAGGCCCCACCCTATGGTTATTCTGTGTGCTCCGAGGGACAGCAGCATCACCATGACCTAGAAATTACTAAAAATTTTTGACTATGTAGTAGGCCTGCTGGATCAGAACCTCCTGGGTGGGACCCAATGATCCACCTTGTAACCAGAAAATTGGATAATTAGGTTTGAGAACAGCTCTGGCTGCCTCAGTTGGCCTACGCACCGACCCTGGAGGCTACAGGGCTGTAGAGAGCGCCCGGGCTGGAGAAAGCTCCTTTCACATCCTCTGGGCAGCACACAGTCACACAACTGATGGCCAAGAGGCAGACTGGGAAGTTCTGATGAGGCACAAGCAAGGACTTGGTCCATCATTTCACAGGAAGTGCTACAGAGAAAATAAACCAGGTGGTGGGTGGTAACCCGGGAAGTTGGCTTAGGAGTTGTTTTTACAGTCATCTAAAATGTCTGTGTTTCCCCAACAGTGGACGCTGTCAGGACGGAGTCTATGCCTTTGTAAACCCTTCCCAGCACAGAAGCCGGGAGTTTGCTAGTGAGTAGAAAATATAAGTGGACACTAATCTTCAAATCCATGCCAGACAAACAGAATTCTCCTGGAAGTTCCTACCTCGGTAACTGTCTCCATTTTAACCGGGCATTTGGCAAACAGGTGTATTTCTGCGTTGCTGTGTGTGTGGGAAGTGTCTACCCAGGTGTATTGTCACCAGAAACTTTCATTGGTTTTACCATCAACACCACCTGCTGCACAGCAGTGGAGGACACTACTATTCTTGGCTAGTAGGGAGGAGAGATGGGACAAATCCTCTTGGCGAAAACCCATCCTCTGTTGGCGTGATGTAATTGTAAACATGACAGGTTTTCAAGTCACCTGAAAGACAAACTTCTGGGTGCATGTGCTGGAACTTCAAGAGGAGATTAATTTATGTGGGAAGATCCATCCTAAATTTGCTGGCCTGGGGTCCTAGACTAAATTCAATCGGAAAACACAAGCTGAGCACCAACGTTCATCACTCTGATTCCTAAGCGCAGATAGAACATGACCAGCTGCTGCCATGCCTTCCCTGCCATAATGTGTGCAAGGAACACAGTGAAGCACAAGCTGGGAGGAGAAGAAGGAAGCCCTCTGGGATGACAAAATAGATGCTTACATAGAACTGGATAACCTTACATGACAGTTATTCATGAGGGACTCATCAGTGCAGCTCAGGCCGGGCGAGGTATAGTGACGCATACCTGTAATCCCAGCACTCAGGGGCAGGAGGACACTGATTTTCAGGCTAACCTATGCTATACGGCAACTGTTTACCCTCAAACTGCGAGCCAAATGCTTCTATCAGGTAATATCACAGTAATGAGACAGGTAACTATTTTAGCTGGGAAATGAAATGGTCTTAAAAATGCAGTTGCAATCTATGGAAAGATAATACATTTCTGTGAGTTCATATTTAAAACTCTGTTATTCATTGGTAAACTCTAAAAGCCCAAAGGAGGCATCATCACTGTGAGCCACCTTAATTTAAAACATCTGCAGCCTGGCCTGTGCCATCCTCTTTCAGCGCACACAGCCCATTATCCCCTGCTCTGTCCCCGTCCACATCTCTATGCCACTGAAGACAAACAGAACCTGAAGAAACTGAGAAGAGAGGCGGATGACTTCCCGATTTTCAGGACCAGAGTTAAAGAAGAAGTAGGTGGCTCGTCTATTCTCGGACTGGAAAGGAGAACTCTCTGTCTATAAAGAGACGACTGCCCTTAGAGTTCACAGCTAACCCACACAGTAGGACTCTTCTTGGGTCCTTGCTGATCAAAGTGAGGTCCACATACCAGCAGCGTGACCCTCAACAGGCCCCCGAGACGTGCTGTTCCCAGGATGAGCTGTGAGCTGGGGAAGCTGTAGCACGCCTACCTTCCTCCTGGCCTCACTCTGGCAGGGGCTCCACAGAGCCCACAGCTGTTCATGAGCAAAGCACCCAGACCACAAGGCTTTCAGTCCACGTGGCTTTCAGTTCACGATGACACAGCTGGCAAGTATGCTTAGAGGGAGGGTCTGGGAATGTGTCTTCTCTGCTGCATCCCTTGCCTGACAGGAGGGTTGGGGTGTATCAAGGTTAGAGGGGCTGGGGCCAGGCCCTCTCTACAGAGTCCTTAGATCCCAGCAACAGGAAGTAAAACCATCTTCAGAAAGTGTGTTGAACATGAAGAATGGAGTTCTTTTTAGTTACAAAGAACAATTTTCTATAATTTGCAGGAAAATGGACACATCTGGACCTGATTATATTAAGTGAATTAAGTCCATTTCAGAAAGACACCTGCCACTTTTTTTTTTCATTTTTGGCTCCCAATTTTCACAGACATGTAAAATCATGCATGCAAATATGATATTAAAGTAGAACCAAAACTATTTAGGGGAGTAAGGGCAGCTAACAGGAAGGGAAAGGCATGGGTACGGGACAAGAATATACCCAAAGGACATTATATATTCATATGAAAATCTCTTTATGTAACCCAGGGTCACTTATAATGAATATACATCAATGGGACTGAGAAGCATCTTGTTAACTACTCTCAACCTGGACTGTGCCTAAAACTGTTTAAGTCCGCTGATTCTTAAATATTCTGTTTCACCCACCCAACCAAAAAGAAAAAAATAATAGCCTCATGAGTTACAACTGGGTCACCAGGACAGAAAGGCCAAAATGGTAGGAAAGGCAGAAGAAATGTGTGCGTTATACAAAAAGAGATGTCCCTGTAATTCTGATTTTTTCCAGTCCTAATACCATACACCACCCTCCTTCATATCTCAAACTCTAAGGTCTAAATGATTATCAGCCTAAATCAGAACTGAGCTGGCTCCTGCTCTTTTGTAAACTATTTAGTATTATTATGGGGGCAGAGTAGGGTATGCCAGGGCACACATGTGGAGATTTGGAACACAATGAAGTTGAAGCTCTTCCATCTTGACCTATCTACGCTCAGGTCTCTCTCGAGGCTTATACCATCACTTGCCCCTCTTGTCCTTAGTATAGTTAATTAATAAACCCTGTTCCTAATTGACCGACTCTGAGGTTAAGCCAAGGTTGAAGGTTTTGACAAATTTCTCCATGCAAGTCTCAAGTGTGAGAAGCTCAGACAAGCTTGCTAGCTACTACTTCCATTACTCACTGTCTGGGAGGACGGCTTTCATTCTTGAAAACAAAAACCACTTTAGCTTTTCAACCCACACCTTGAAAGTGTCTGTGTGGCTCTCTCTGCAGCTGATCCATGAGCTCACAATAGAACATCTGAGGAGGCCAGCAAGGCGCACAGCAGGCATGCAGCGTGCTTGTTATGAGTAAGTCAACAGGGTTCCGCCCTCTACTCTCCCCCAACATGAGTTTCAGGGATGACCAAAGACAGAACTTGTTTCTCTAGCACCAGCCCAGAAGGGAAAAATCATTTTTAACACTTGCTCCACGCCAGTGACCAGAAAGATGATCAGTGCTATAGTGTAGATACAAAATGTACCCCAAACCTATGCATCAAAGCATGGGTCTACCCCATCTCCCGAAGGTGGCTCTATGGTGAGGGGGTAGAATCTTCCAATGGGGCTAACAGAAGAATATTAGGTTTCTGGGGTCATGTTTCTGAAAAGATATTGGCACTGTGGCCCCTCCTCCTTTTTGTTGCTTCTTGGCTCCCAGCAGGTGAGTAGCTTCCTCCTCCACTATCAAGTTCCACCTTGCATAGGCCCAAAGGCCACACAGCCAACTGGTCATGGAATGAAACGCCTAAAATCATGAGCCGAAATATTTGTCACTGTCACCGAAAATGAATATAACCAATAATGAAGAAATGATGGGAATTACTTGATCACCACTCCACCATAGGTCTTGGCAACAGGAGGTCTCCAAGTCAAACATCTTATTGGCAATCTACAAGACGCCCGGGGCACTGACATTGGGAAATGTCAAGATAAAAGACTAGTGTGGCTACAACCTCAGTGCTTGCTGCATGCTGGGTCTGTGCTGGACCAGCTATGTGCTTATCTCTGCAATTACCTAAGAGCCCTAAAACTTGAAACAACTGCTTTTGCTCAGGAACCTTTGTACTTTTTTCTTTACTTTGACCTCCTCTACTTTCTAAAAAGAATATCCTTTAATTTGATTGGCCATGATCAAGAAAGAGAAATGACAATAGTCTTTCAACCGTCTAGGTTTTGAGCTTCCTTTTCTAGTCATGTTGAAGAAAGCCCTGACTCTGTTTATAAAGATGTATTGCGAATGGTGATCACACAGTTAACGAGAGGCAGGTATTCTAAAGCCAACACCTTATGGCTACTTCATCCTGCTTCCTGGAAGGATGGGGAGGGTCAGCTCCAGGATGAAACCTCGGGATCAGATTTCCAGATGAGTTTATTTCCCTGGATTGGGATTTCCATTTGCTTTCCTCATTTTGGACGTGACTTCCCTTTGACAATGAGTTTACCATACGATGAGAGCGATTTCCTCTGTGCTTTCAGTGAGGCCACTGAAAATCCAATCTCTTTCAGTGGATGCAGTAGGTGGAGTGCTTTCTCCTTATAATGATATATTACCGCTACAAAGAGAAGACGCCCAATCTCAGCTCATGTAAGGTCAAGGGAGTCGACTTTCATCGGAATATGATACATGGCAAAAGACAAGGCTTGTCGAAATCTTAGCGGGGAGTAAGGGCTCATCCTTATCAGAATGTTTCGAGTACAGGACATGACATGATATTAGAAACCAGTAGCCTTCACGTGGTAGGCAAAGGAATGAATGGCCAAGGTGTATAAAAAGCATCAGCCTGTTACATAAGAAAACTAAGCAAACACTAATTACATCAAGTATAAACTAAATAGTAACCATGTTTGACCTTCCAACACAACAAACCTATTGTAAAGTTTCTCTAAATTATGAAGACTTTGGAAGGCCATACTGCCTGTGAGACAGAAAGAGTTTTCCCTTATTCAGTTCTACTGGGAGCTAAGTCTTTGGTGGAGATAGGCAGCCTTAACAGCCCTGGCACATGTCTCAGGCAGAATGCAAGCAGCACAGCCAGAGAGCAAAGCAAAGAGCATCTCCACCTCCCCTTTCCCCAAAACCTTTATAAAAGGAAGATGACTCCCTGGACTGTATTGTTTAAGGATGCACACTGTGTTCCTACACAGCCGAACTGCAGCTATCTTGGCTCAAATGCAAACAGGGGTGCTGGGCTCCAAGGCCACTCTGAAACCCACACACAGCACTGCCTGCAGGATCTGTGCCCAGAGACCCTGAGACCTGTAGAAAAAGCAGAGGAATCCATTTCAGTCCCAGCTACTTAGAGGCCCAGTGAGCAACTGGCTTTTTCCAATAGCCGAGGAAGAACCCAAGAAGAAGACGATGGCACTGTCAGAATGCTGGGGCCTGGTTCCCCCCAAAAAAGGGCCTACACCAGCTCCCTCAATGCCTCCTGAACCCCACACCAAGCCTCCTTACTGAAGTGCATGGAACAAAAGCTTACTTTTAATACTAGGTAGTGATTCTTGTAGGCTAAATCCAAGTAAATCCAATAATGAGAACACTCAAATACCTATTCATCTACAAGCAGGTGTGCTTCTGTTTTTAAAAAAAAAAAAAAGTGAGCAGGAAGAGTCACAGGAAGGGAAGGGCAGCCACTTCACACACATGGGCACATTCTTTCCGGTGTTCCACAGCAGCGGTTCCTCTAGGTAGACAATACTTCCATTTGGCTCCGAGGGTTGACGTGACTGGGCCAATCACTGCCAGCAAGGGGGCCAAAATGAAAAGCCAGTGTTGGCCAACTCTATTGCTCCGAAGCACTCAGAAAACATTAGCCAATTGCCCCAGAGGACAGTGCATGCCTGCCTTCATGCAATGGCTGTTAAAACTGCAACGCATTAGTTCCATGGAACTGAAGTCTGAAGAGAAACCACCCTGCTGAAATCAGCTTTGCCAGTGATAGCCAAGAATGCCATGCCACAGGTCAGTCTTCCCTCTGATGGGGATCATAGTCATTCTGTGCCACCTGGCCAAGGGTTCACCGTATAGTAAGGGACCCCTGCTCTAAAGGCTCTGTCCCACCCTCCTCTGTCCAGGGAAACCATGGCTGTCAGATCCTTCAATATCACATGCCACTATGAGGGCAGCTCCTCAGCTCCTCTTTCCACAGGGACCAAAACAAAGTTCCAGATGGATGTCCATCCTTGTCTAAGCATCCTTACTAAACAGAGGAAGATAACGAACAAGCAGCCTCAACCATTTAAGTATTACCTGCTTGCACACAACCTGTCTGCAGTGGCTGTTGGCTGGAAATCTCTCCGTGTTCTCAAAAGACAGCAGGCACGAGACAGTAACGTGCACTGAGGAAAGACCCCCTCCACACACACAAACGCAAGTCTTTGAAAGGCAGTTTTTTCAAAATCAAGAGAACTCATTGAGATTGAAGGAAAGTTAGAAATGTGGATAAGAACACTACTTATGGATTTTATGTTCAAACTGCCAGCCTGTCATTGTGCCATCGTCACCATCTGTTTCTACCTTTCAGAAACAGTCCCCAAACTCTCTGCCTTCTCTCGTGGTCTGTGGGAGCTAAGATTCCATCTTACATGGTAGCTAAGATCTGATGGCAATCTTGTGTCCAACTGCTTTGTTTTGGTTTTATTAAATTGAGGTTAATGGCTGGCATAAATAATATAAGCCCAGGTAGTTTATAAAGCAAAGATGGAAAAAATAAGTGCAATACCACTGTGCAAAGACCATTAATGATAACTTATGATAACATTTCTAGTAAATTCTTTCGAGGCTGCTTCCTATGAATTTCATCAATAGGCTCTCTCTCTCTCTCTCTCTCTCTCTCTCTCTCTCTGTCTGTCTGTCTGTCTCTGTCTCTCTCTCTCTCTCTCTCTCACACACACACACACACACACACACACCTTCTCTGAGGCAGCATCTCAGCATGGAGCCCAGCAGGCTAGCCTCAAACATATGATCTTCCTTGTCTTAGCTCCCCAGTAGAATTATGGGTAACCGCCCCCTGCCTGAATTATATGTGCCACACTTGTAAAAACTCTCCAGAAACCACTTACTGGGCTCTGCAAACCACTATCATCTACATGGCATCCCCTGATAGTGAAAGTCTCATTACCTGGCAGGAACATCTACCTTTCAGAGGCGTATTTCACTCTGAACATAACTGAAGTCACCTCACAGGCTGGCGAGCGACCTTCAACCACTCCATCCTCACACGTGCAAAGTGCTTTTTATCCACATGTTTAAAATATCTTAAGAATTTAAAATTTTACTGTCTGTGTTTCCGAGAGTAAATCGAGAGTATTTTGCTTTGTTTTAAAATGTACTTGTGGTAGATGGCAACACAGGGGCCTGGAGGGGACATGGCCAAAGACACACGCCCCCTCCCAGGACCTGTGACAAGAATGAAGGTGACACTTTCTCTTTTTAAAACATCTGATGGGCACAAAAGAGAATCCCCACCAAAAAAAACAAAAAACAAACCTTTTCTTTTTTTCTTTCACCAGGAGACAGACAATGCCCCCCCCCCTCCTTATAATAAAATACCTCTATGGAGAATTTCTCCTGATGCCAGACTGCATTTGCTAGGACCCTAGGGTGACTGTAAGGCCCCTAAGTACCTAAGTAGTTTGGTTGTTTTTGAGTTTGACAGTGTCATTTGATCACCTGCCTAGAACTCTGTGGAAATGTCTGAGGTCAGCTCAGGTGCTTGCCACAAATCCACCAGATCACACCACTGCCGCCAGTAGGGTTTTCTTCCCAAATGCACTCTTTTGGGCCATGTTCGTTATTTAGGAGCAAGATCTGCATTTTTGTTCCCTTCATTCTACCTCAAAACCCACCTCCCCGTGGGGATAAAGGCTTCAGTGCACAAAGGCTGGAGGAGACATAAACATTTGGCCCACAGCAGTTCTGAACCTCCAATAGTTAGGAAAGAACATGACTGCGTACCCAGCCTAAGCTGGCTAGGAACAAAGACTGGGGAACAGAGGTGGAGACACAAGGCTAATCAAATAAGAGCCTAAAGCAAAACCGTACCTGTGACTCATGAGTGACTCATACTCCCAAGACCTGAGTAGAGAACCCTGGGTGTATATTTGCTGCTGGTGGGGAGCCTGCCTCCGTTAGAGGAGGCCTCTGTGGAGGCCAGGTCTGAGCTCCTAACTCAAGAGGGGCCGACTAGAAAAGGAAGAGGGGAGAGCATTTCAGAAGCAAAGGAAGCATAGAGAAGACTGTAGGAGCAAAAGTGACTGAAGAGTCACTAGAGAGCTATTTAGCTGCAGAGAGACAGGAGGAGCAGGATGAGCTTGTGGGGTCCTAGCCAAGCAAGGAAAGGGGTCAGTCCCTTGCCCACAAGCGCCCCCATCACCAAAGACTGTGGAGAAGGACCCTGCAATCTCAAGGGCACACAGCTGCAGTGCAGAATGTGGGTTGATCTAATGGGAACAAAGAGGTCAGGGCCCACAGTGGGGAAGTAACTCAAGATTTCTCTCCTCACACTTAAAAGAGGACTGCATGGCCCAGTAATTCTTCGAAAACTGGAAGGGAGGGAACTGGAAGCTCTTTGAAGTGAGGGGAGGGGGCGGATCAGTTTTAGGGCAAATAAAATAAGCTCTTCTTTCCCAATTAGGCACTAAACTTGTGAGTAATGATTGAAACTAATTATTCTAAGTGGAAGCAAGTCTAAAAATAGCAATGCGTTTTGAAGGATTTTGCAGCTATTTTGGGAGAGCGTGGGGGAAGTTGCAGGCAGCCTGAAGCACATCCCACAATACAGCGAAAATACTGGGATGGCCGTGCTAAGGTTTACAGCGAGCACGCTCACCCTCAGAACCTAAAGTTTAAATAGCCTGAGAAACACGCTGGTAGTGAGGGCTGAGGAGAGCTGTCTGATAGTTCCTGCCCTAATGCAGAAAGCCCAGTTCAGCAAGAGCTGTCAAGCTGTGGGTTACAACATGGAACTTGTGATCAAATGCACTTGCCCTGAGCTTGCATTGCACGACAACATTTCTCCTAAGACAAGCCTTGCCAAGTTAGCCAAGCACACCTCTTCCTTTCCAGATTCTTCCTTTGGCTTGGATGCCAGATGAACAGGCTGAGAGAACAGATAACATGGACAGAAGGTCCCTCGCCTCCCCAAACCACCCTACAACAAAGTGATTAACAAGAGTGTGATAACAAATCATTCCTAAAGTTTTTTACACTTAATTTGTATGGCTATGTGTCCTTGTGAACACCTGCCATGTGGAGGGTACGCATGGAAGCCAGAAAGGGATCAACTCCCCTGGAGTCACAGTTCTAGGTGGCTGTGAGCCACCTGATGTGGGTGTTGGGATCCAAACTCAGGTCCACGAGGAGAGCAGAAAGTGTTCCACCACTGAGTCATCTCTCCAGGCCTATGTGGTTAACCTTGATCGTCAACTTGACCAGACTGAGAAGTGCCTGTAAATTAGTAAAGTGGGCCTTGGGGGTATATCTGAACACATTTCTAAAAAGCATTAACTAAGAGGAGGAGATGGGACTGGCACCATCCCCGAGGCTGGGACTGCAGCAGTGAAGGGGAAAATGAGATCCAGCTACGCCAGCATCCTCTCCATCTACTTCCTGGCTGCCACAAGGTGCAGAGCCTCCTGACACCATGATGAATGGAGCCAAAGACTGGGGGTTGAAACCTCAGGGACCAGGAGTCCAAGTCACCCCTGTCTTAAGAGCTGTAGGTCAGCAATTTCTGTCAGAGTGATGTAAAGTAACTCCGGTGGGGTAAGGATCAGAGATGGCAAGAGAGAAGGTAAGGACAGAGAAAGAGTAGATGAGAAGCGAGGAAGAGGCAGCAGCATGAGGCAGGGCCAGTGCTCTGGAGGGCAATGCCTTCATGACGGCAGAGCCAAGCCGCTGTTCTCACGAGCTCCCAGGCCTCTCGTGTGAACAACCAAACATGTTTAAGCTCTGGTCACATTTTTCTGGTCTTACATGTTGACATCTATCTTCCTCTTGCAAGCTCTCTAGACTACGGAGCACCAACACTACCTACATGTGCGTCTGTGAGGGACCCAGAGTTATTTAGGAGTTGTCACATCAAACGGAATTAGTACTTAAGAAACCTTGGGGAAATGGCTCTGGTTGCCATTTGCTTATGAAATGCCAGTCCCCAGCTATTCTAAACTGTATTTATATGACCTGTTTCCCTCTGCAATAATCATAACAAAAGACTTCAGCGCCATGGGTGAGCGCATTCCAATTCAAGACGTTTTCTACTTAGATTTGCATTATGCCAAATTCGACTCTCTAAAGTCTACACTTCCTATTTTCGTCCCAGTAGACTTTGAGTGTTCTTTCCTGCGTGGGCAGCAAAAGATAGAGAGCCCCACAATTTTTCACTCCCAGAGGCTTGATGGCAGCAAGAAGTGGAAAATGTCTGAGATCCATTAATTCTTAATTTTTCTAGGCTAATGGGGAAAGAGAAAGCCAAATCCCCATGGTGTCTTTCAGTCAAGTTGCTTTCTCATTAAATTTCTGACCAGGTGCAATAACAAACTATATGGCTTCTCGGGCTTTTCTGGACCCTTCCAGGATACAGGTGGAAAATGGGCTGAGTGCAAACTAGACAGTGATGATTAGAAAAAGGGTACCAAAACCAAGCTGAAGAGAGGGCAAGGGTTGCATCTTGGCCGCCGTGGCAGTGCTTGCAGGACAGGGAAGCCACACCACATAAATGTGTCAAATGTCCAGCATGTCTGTCCAGGTCCAGCATTTCAGCTCCCCTCTGGAGCACATACAGTTGGTCTTCAATACTCCTAACTATCCATCTACATAGAGAGCCACTCCTAAGATCTCCTGACTGTCCATCTACATAGAGAGCTACTCCTAAGATCTCCTGACTGTCCATCTACATAGAGAGCCACTCCTAAGATCTCCTGACTGTCCATCTACATAGAGAGCCACTCCTAAGATCTATTAGCTGTCTATATAGAGAGCACTAGGGCAGGGGAGTTCAGAGCAACTCAGAGATGAAGAGCTGTTTGGCTTGCTTTGGCTTTCTGCTTCCACCCTAGTTAATTCTGTATGATGTATCTGTATTTCATGGACAAAGTTTAGGTGGAGCAGGCTTAGGAATGGGCAGGAGTGAGTGGCAGCAGTCATGTGTGGTGGGAAAGCTAAGTTTAGGATTCAGACACAAGTCTTCCATTCCGATATCAGTGCACACTTCTTAATCATTACCCAGATGGGTCAAAATCTCTTAAGCCAAGTTGAGTACTTCTCAAGGACTATAGAATCTTAATGCCCAAACTAATCATTTCAATGTCTTTGAAGGTCAATAAAAACATTTTATCAGCTGTAGTAATTACTCATCCTAAATGCAGAATTGACAATTTGTTAGAATGCTCCTCTGAATTATTTCTTGCAAAGCAAACTTTAAGGGCCAGCTCAGTCAGGATATCTTGCTGCTGAGAAGAACATCCACAGTGATGTCTCTAACAACTCGGCAAAACCAGCTTCACCTGTATGCCCTTTGTTTCTTTTCAATGATAGACTATTCCAAACTCTGCCAAATACAAAGTCATTCTTCAGAAACCAATGAATGGATGACTTATTCATGAAAAGCCTAAGAATTTTCTAAAAAGAGTGAACTGAAGGTTCTTTCCACGACTAACATGTTGCTTGCATCTGTTCATAAGATAAGCACTGAGGATGGACTAAAAATGTCAGGAAACCGTAGAATACCTGTCACATGGCTGTCTCAGCATCTATGGGTGGTGGCGGCCATGCGCAGCCAATGTGAGGACCAGTGCTGATCTGAGTGTGCTTTTCTCTCTGTTAAAAAGTGGAACAGAGACAAGCAGAAGTCTTCCAATACTGAACATCCCACAGCAGCTGTCTTCCAAGCCAACATACTAGCACGGCAGCTTTCAAACATTTCTCGCTATAGCTTCGAGCAAAAGATAAAATTTTATGTCACAGTCTGATATATTTGATTTCTCTCTGTCTCCCTGTCATTCTGCTATCCATCCATAAACCTACTCACTCACCTAACCATATATACATCCATGTGTCCATGTACCCATATACTGAAACATATGCCAGGAGAGACATACTAAACTGATTTTGAGATCCAGTATTTGAGAGTCAAACACAACGTATGCTCACTACAAAATACTTGCCATTGCTAGAATACCTTGTACTTTGTCATTTTAGTTTTCTCTTGTGAAAATTTTGTTGTGCTTTTTGCAGATAATTCCTTAAAGTTCATCTCAAACCAAAGAAACTGTATCATAAGGCAGAACCAGCTTTAGGACACTAAGGAAATATGTTTGAGTCACTCATAAGTAACCTAATAGATCAGATACTGCATTTGGTTAACATGGCAGTGTCTACCCCAGGAATATAACCAGTTGTCAAAAGTCATTTGTTCCAAGAGTGATTGATAACAATGGAGGCCAAGGGCAGTAAAATAACATATTCAAGCCAGGAGGAGTGGTGATAATCCCTATAATTATATAAAACCCATGATCCCAACATTTGGATGATGAAGGCAGGAGGATCAGAATTTCAAGATCATCCTTGGTCATATATTAAGTTCAAGGCTCACCTGGGCTACATGACACCCTGCCCTAGAAGAAAAAAAGAAAGGAAGAAAGAAAGGGATGGAGGGGAGGAGAGAAATATCATATTCAAAGTGCTGAAAGAAAATGACTGTCAACCAATTTCATAATCAGAAAAACTGCTTTTCAAAAGCTGCAATAGAATTAGAATAACATTGTAGATAATCAAAACCAAGTGAACTTTTTGCAGAGACTTGTCTGATGGGAAATACCCTAAAATTATAACCAGTATAGCAATATATCCGTAAAGGAGTCATAGTGGCACTCATATCTTAGCAGTAACCAACTGCTCTCTAAATGTACTAAAGGCTCAACAGGAGGAAATCATGCCTGGTACTGGAAACTGGGCCAACTACTCAGGGCTAGTGAAGTCATAGATCTTGGAGGAGAACTTACCGTGACTGGCATAATTCCTAACTGTATTCTAAAATGTATCCTTATATCTACATAAAGTGCAGTTCTGAGCTCATCAAAGAAGCTTCTCTTTGCAACAGATGAATACCATTATAGAAAACCACAACCAGTTAAAATGCAGAGATCAACTGATTCTGGGATGCCAGCCTCAGGGGATACATCTACAACACAACTCCTGCGCCTAAGGCTCAGGAGGATTGCAGGAGGCCAAGGACTAGAAAGTCTGCTGTGAGGCCATGACTCCTGGGAATGGAAGGGAGACTGTACCCATGGTACCTCAACAGTCTGGCTACTTAAACAAGACCTGAACAATGACAAGGCAAATAGACATGCTATCACGAAGAGGGAAATCTCATGGAACCCCAGCCCCAGATAAAGAACTATTGGGAACTAATGACTACTGAGGGAAGGAGAATTAGTCTTCCCCAGGGGTGAGCCCTCTAATTGGCTATCCAATACCAAGTGATCAGCCCCAAAATTACATACATACAAGCAACACTAAACAAACTGACCATGTTGTATTTATATATTTATGCATTTATATATAATACATATATGAAACTGCAATACACACACACACACACACACACACATATATATATACACACACACAATAATAAAGAAAAAGGAGCCATGAATTTAAGAGAAAGGACACGGGTGGGGTTGATGGGAGGAAATGGAAAGGGGGAAACGATATAATCACATTTCAATAATTTAAAAATAAATAAGTTATTTAGGTTAAAAGCAAGTGATGTCACACTAATGGAAACCTTAAGAAGAAAGACCAACAGCTTTAAAAGCAAGTGTGGCTGTTATTATGGGAGCCTGTTCCTACTCTCTTATTAGCTCATTTCAGAAGCGATTGCAGGGGCTGGAGTGTGGCTCTGCTGTGCAGAGCACTCAGCATGGACAGGGTCCTGAGTTCAAATCCCAAAGCCATGGGGGCAGGGACCATATAAAACAGCATACATATGATTTTATTGTTGGGCCTAGAGTGTTCAAAAGCACAATACATTTATATCAATAAAGTAAAAAGGAGTTAGGAAGAAATAATGATGTTTCTTAGTAAGGAAATCACACCAAGTAGTAACTCAAATCCACGGCACAAATAATCAGGTGTGATTACAGAGGATTCTCAGAGCTAATCTAGGCTTGCTCTGCCTCTTGCCATCTTTAAAACACATAAAAATACAAAAAAAGAAAAAGATAACAATGCATAGTCAGTCTGTAAAATACATATGAATATGTGCAACACTAGCATAAAAGGGGGAAGATAGGACAGAGTCCGCGAGCACAAATGTTTCCACAGCCTACTGGAATTGGTGGCGTAAATCTGAGACAGCAGACATCTGAAAGTGGCTATTATAACCTTGTCAATTAAGGTATCATGATAAATAAATTCTGAAACAACCACTAAAAAAAGAACACAAGAATAGATATGAAAAAAAGGATTAAAGAAATCAAATGCTACACTATAAATATTTACATAAGCTAGGTGTGGTAGGTTATGCCTATAATACTTTCCTTCAGGAGGCTGGGGCAGAAGGATTGTCACAAGTTCAAGGCTAAGCTGGGCTACATAATGTGAATGGTTACAAAACACCAGTAAATAAAAATAAAATAAAATAAAATAAAATAAAATAAAGGGGAAATATCTGCTCACTATTTAAGAGTGAAGTAGTAGGGGAACAACAACAAACAAAGTAAAGACAAAATGCCAGGGTGAAAAGGTGAACACACACATTCCACCTTGGTATTCACAACATTAAAAATGAATGGATTAAAAAGTGGGACAATAGAGCTATAGAAATACCGAGACTCAGCCATATGCAGCATACAGGAGTTACAGCTGACACTAAAGCACAAGTAGAAAGTGACAACAAAAAGTGTGTATCACACAAAGGGGAGCTATGGTAAGGTCAGAAGAACGGACTGCAGCCAGGTGTGGTGCTGCACACCTTTGATCTCCCAGCACTCGGGACTCAGAGGCAAGCAGTTTCTGAGTTAGAGGTCACCCTGGTCAACAGAGAGAGTTCCTGGACAGCTAGGGCGACACAGAGAAACCCTGGCATGAAAACTCAAAAAAGAAAAAAAGAAAAAAAAATGACTTTAAAACAAAAGCCATCACTAAAAGTTAAAGATGATGAAAGGGAAATATATAATTAAAAACAAGTGATTAGAATGATATAATCATTATAAACCTAATAATAAGGCCCCAAATACTTGAACCAAGAACTGGTAGTATTAAAGGAACAGGTAATTCACTAACAGGAGTTGAATGGATGGTTTGACTAGTCAGGTGATTGACAAGGACATAACATAATTCAAAAACATGAACCAAGAAGGCCCTACAGTCGCTGTTATACACACCTTCTGATGTGTGTATAACAGCGTGTATCCAGAGAGATCGCACACTGGGCCAGGAAACGTGTATCAACACGTTTACAAAGACAAAAGTCAAAGAAAACATGTTCCCTGATCATAAAATGAAATGAAATGAGAAATTAGTAAGAAAAATAAGTTTAGAGAATTTACAAATGTGTGGAAATACTAAAAAGGTTACAAACAGATCAGAGCACAAGGCAATGTAAAGATGCTTGATATGGATAAAACATGGATAAAGCTGAAGATGCCAAAGTGTAGGGAACCCATCAAAGGCAATGTTAGAGATCAATTTACAATTGGGGACCTTTTTACACCAGTAAAGAAAACTGAGTTCAAATCAATAATCTAAGCTTTCAAAGCAAGAATAAGCTAAAGCAAACAGTAAGAAGAAAACAGGAATATCAGAAGACAGAAAACAACCAAGGAGCTGCAAGCTCTCACAGAACATCCCTACTCCCCTGCAAACCTTATCCTTCTGCCAAGGCTGTGGCTTTCCACAGACTGCAGAGCTAAGACAAGCCACAGGGAAATGGACCTCGCTCAATGCAGATGCCCCCCATTACTTATAGCTACTGTAGTTTCTGCCTGCTTTGGCTGCCCCTTGGGGCCTTGCAATACTTGAGTGCATCTTACCCAGTGTATAATGGTGATGGAGGAAAGGTTAATTTGATATAAGCTACACAACCATGATCAGAAGTGCAGACTGAGATAGCAGAGATGGGAAGGTATCTCCAGGTGGGCAAGTCAGCACAGAAGTTGTAGCCGGCACATGGACTAGGAACTTCACAAAGGTATGAGACACCGTGACAGGCCAGCAACTCTCTCAGGTTGGTGGTAATGGAAGTCTTAGTAAAACACAGAGGGCTGGCTTCTCAAGGCAAAAATAAAGCTAGTTCTCCTGAGCACATAGACTTGAGCAACTTCCAATGGGCCAGGCCCCTCTGCTCTTGAGACATGACTGAATTGGCCTCTGTTCTTTTTCTGTAGACCCAGCCATGGCCTCTGCAGACATCTATGATCCACATGTATGCAATCTCTGTTCATGTCCTCTATAAATAAAGACTAAGATGTAGTGATTAGAGCATGCAGGAAACCAAATTAAGCCATCAGCGGAGTGCTCCCCCCAACACAACCAGAGGGCAAAAGATGACAAACAAGAAACTCCCCAGAGGGGTTCGGCTGACAGGCCACACATGCTCCAAGGGTCATTGACTTCATATTCTTGCCAATTCATACGTCTGTGACTTCGAAACATTTTTAAAGGTAGCTGTAGTGGCACATGACTCTAATCTCAGCACTCCAGAGGTAGAGGTAGGAATTTAGGGATCTAAAACCAGCTTCAACTACTTGAGATCCTGTCTCAAATTATCCTAAATAAAAACAAATAAAAGGTATTTTTAAAGCTAAATCAATAGACTTTCAATATCAAAATATAGGTATACAACAATTACCCAAGACATTACATACAAAAATTTTAACATAATAATTTAACAATAACCTTTACTAGCAAAAAGTGAACATTTATTGTGTACTGTGTATATGTGTGTGTGTGTGCGCGTGTGTGCTCTCTGTACGGGCTCACTTAGGAGGTCAGAGGACAACTTTCAGGAGCCAGTTCTCTCCACTAGTGAGTTCCAGGGATTGAACTCAGGTCATCAGACTTGGCAACGAGCATCTCTACCTGCTGAGCCATCTCTCTGGCCCCAGAGTGAAAGCATCTACAGCTAAAAGTGCTTTGAATTAGATAAGAATTTGGCTAAGGTGAGCTACGATTTACTAGCTTGTTAATATTATTAAACAGGGACCAGGCACAAAGGAGAGCTGAAAGGGGGATGAAACCTGGCTATGTGCAATGAGACTTTTATTTGAGGAAGTGCCAGCAAAGAGAAACAGGGCAGTGGCAAAGGAGAAAACAGGTCAAGTTTCAGCCCATGTCGGGCTGCAGGAGAGCTAAGTATGTCTGATGGGCTAAGAATGTGAGCACAGATGCTCTGACAGCCAGAATACACCCCTTAGAGTCCCCACTGGGAGAGTGCCCTCAAGCCACAAAAAGGAACTAAAGGGACCAGCAGGACACAGTGTGCAAAATCTGACCATATGCGACCACAAAATCCCTCTCCTTGACCGTAGGCACTGCGATCCACAAATCTTCCCATGTGTCTTGGGCAAATTCATTCCATGATTAAAACCACATCTACATCGTTGAGGACAAGAAAAAATGACTAAACATACTTAGTATGGAGCAATGAACCTACCTTCTTCAGGCCTGTAGGCTACTGGAATTAGGGAAGTTGACCATGTGTAAAAGTTCATACACGCATTTTTCTGGAGTAAGAGCATGTAGTTTCCATGTGACTCGTAAAGGATACCACTTATCTAGAAGAGGCATCAGCAAACTGTAAAAAAAGGGGGGGGGGCAACTGGGAAATAACTTGAGGTCTGCGGGATAGACGATCTCTGTTACAGCCCCTGGACTCTGTCCTGTGGCTTGAGAGCCACCCCAGACACTAGCTAGATGGGTGGGTATGCCTGCATTCCAGTGATACCTCATGAAGACAAGACAGCTGTTGTGACCTATCAGGACCCACTGTGCAGGATGCCAGGCCATTCAGAGCGGCTGCTCCGTCTCTGGGTACCATCCCACCCCTCAGAGACCATGGGTCTCCTTCCTTAACGTTCCTTCCTCCTGCTCCTCCTACTGCGTGTACCACGGGGGCCTTACAAGGTCCAATCCAGGAATATTCCTCAATGGCAAAGGAAAATAAGAACCTACCCAATTACGTGGTTTTCGTATTTCCTAGATGCAATGAGAACATTAGGTTAGGGCCCCTTTCCTGACAACCAGCCTTTTCTATGTTGTTTTGAGTCTTTTAGTGTCACGAGTGTAATTAAATACCTAATGTGGTCTCCTTATCAGCTACAACGGGAGCTTCTCGTTCACAGATGTGGACATCCACCAGCACAATGTCTAACAGGAGATAGGGTTCAAGAAATATTGGCTTGCCGGGCGGTGGTGGCGCACACCTTTAATCCCAGCACTCGGGAGGCAGAGGCAGGTGGATCTCTGTGAGTTCGAGGCCAGCCTGGTCTACAAGAGCTAGTTCCAGGACAGGAACCAAAAGCTACGGAGAAACCCTGTCTCAAAAAATTCAAAAATAAAAGAAATATTGGCTGCCAGAATAAATTATATTTACACATGGCTGTTATCAAGGCAAGTAGAAGTTGAGTCTCCTTGGTAAAAAGGGCATCACATTCCTACCAGGCTAAATGTTTCCCATTTATGGTCAACCCATGCCCATTCCTGAAGCCTGTTTACCACAGTCCTCTTTAAAACCTAGCCTTCCTCTACTCTACTGCCCTGCCTTCCAATTGCTCACAACTGAAAACTGTGACAACTTGCTTAATTGTCCACCTATCTTCATGGACTGTTTCCTTAAAGGACATGACCAGGAAACCTCCCCCACCCTGGTTAAAGGGTAGGAGCATCTCTGAGGCTAACAAAGCACAAGGAGTATTTGAGGGTCAGCCTCCTGTCATCTGCCCTCCACAGAAAGAACCATCACACTGCAAGCAGAGACTCCAACTTTACTCATGATTTTTAAAACTTTGCTAATATCAATTGAAAGCCACCTCTCATTAGGTATATGCTTACTTTTGATAAAGCTAAAGAGATTTTAAAAGTTTCATATGGGGAAATGGAAAGCCCATGTGAATCCCTGAATACACACACACACACACTCGCACGCATGCACACATACATACACAGGGATGTCAAATTCCTTGCCCCCACTCTCTTGCTGCTACTGGGGACTGAAGTCAGATCTGGGTCTGGGTCTGGGTCTGGGTCTGTGTGTGTGTGTGTGTGCGCGCGCGCGCGCTATAGGCAAACATTCTGCCACTGAGTGGCACCCCAAGCCCCACCTCCTTTAAACAGACTCTAGAGGTGAGGTTGGTGGGTAGACCCCAGGGTGCTGGTGAAAAATGGAGTTGCCTGGCGGCTGGAAGCTGCAGCAAGCCTCTGTCAGAGTCAGACTCCACCATGGGGACTGTAACCTCCCCAGGGAGCCCCATTTGTGCTCGCTAGTCCTTTCAAAGAGAAGTGGTCAGCTTCCTGCCAGGCAAAGGATGGCAATGAGATTAATTATGACCACACACAGCTCTGCTCAAGGCAGCAAGAAAACAAACCACCTTCATAGATGTGCGAATACCAACGGCTCAACATGACCTTCACGCTAAGCTCCAACTAATGAGGAACTGAGCGAGACAGGAAAACAACACCCAAGAGCTGAAGGAGCTCACGCTGGTATTTTTAAAGGACATATTTCCCAGAAAGTATCTTAGCCCAGATGAAGGGCGTGGCTATTCCATGTGCTCCGCCATTCTATACATGCTTCACCGGCTATGTGACCGTCTGGATATGGAAGCCGGGCCAGTAGGTGGAGAGGTCCTTGCTGACTAACAGATCAGCCAGGGTCCCCGGAGAGATGAACACCTCAGTACTCTTGGTCTTAGGATACTTTCAGGGAAATATATAGGGCTGGTTTCCATAGCTTTAGAAGTCTTCCTGGGTTGGAACATTTTGTGATTCTACACAGACTATTCAAGTGTAAAGTTTTCTAATTTTGCCCTCGCTGGTATAAAGTACAATTAGGGACAGAACAGCCACTGCACTGTCACACAAGCTACATTAACTGGAAGCCCAAATCACAACAGAAGCCACTGTGAAGGCGTGCAACAGAGACAAGGCTTTATCTAGTGCGTTTCCGTGAGTCTAAAACACCAATTACTGCCAGGAACCTAGCATCTTTAGCTTAGTCATGCACATCTATATGAAGACGGTTTGCCTCCTGTTCCTTCTGAAGATCTCTAGGGAATTATTAACTTCTAATTCCGATGTTGCTCTGCACTAGGGTCTGGCTGGAAAAGCGACTACTGTATCAGGTTTAATTTTTCTAACCCAAGGCTTGCTGGTAAAATGCATATACACTTGTCACACATAGAAAATACTTGGTGGGGCTTAGAGATCATTTGTTCAACCTATCAAAGGTTTAATTTTTCTAACCCCAGGCTTGCTGGTAAAATGCATATACACTCGTCACACATAGAAAACACTTGGTGGGGCTTAGAGATCATTTGTTCGACCTATCAAAAAACTAAACAAAGAGCTGGATTTCAAAGCCGGTATTTTAAGAGGGACACCTCACAGCAGCAGTAGCAGAGAGGGGCAAAGGGTATCTTGCTGTCTAAAGTCTGGCAAATGGAGGCGGGGGCAGAGGGTATGGCTTTTTCTTTAACATCTTCTAATGGCAACAGTAAGGCTCAAGTTAAGCTTCTCAAGAGAGGAGGAGGCAGCGGTGACAATGGGGATAATGAACATGATAATGAATAACATTCAGTGACAGTGGTGGGGTAATTAGAAGCTGACACACTGGATTTTACTAACACATAGTCTCTTTGCTGCACAGTTATTCCAGTTAGTTCTCACAAAATCCCAACCATGTCCTTATAACTGTAACTTTGCACCCTGGAGGTTTAAAGAAAAAAAGCACCTGAAGTTTGTGAGGTAACCTGCCCAGTAGTCCTCTCCCTGGTAAATAACCAAGCTGGATGCAAGCAGCCGATCCCCTTGGAGCTCGGCTCCAGAAGACCAGCGAGTATGATGACATCACCCACTGATCTGGGACTGATGACTGAGTGAATGAAGGTCTGGAGAACGAGGGGCAGGTCAGACAGCAGTTATGGGCTGGGTGGCCTGTGTCCCTGGTCCCTGGGAGGCTGAGGCCAAGGTGGGCGTTGATCACAGAAAGTCAGCTGGTGGCCCCCTCTAGACTGCCAGGGTTGAAGATCATCTCTAGCCAAACTATTGTCTGCAGCCTTGCAGGAAGCTGTTTGAAAGGGTCATTGAAAAACGATCTTTCTAAATCAAGCTGGAACAGTATTTTTGATTTCCTTTCATGCGATGCCGCATTTCAACGCATTAGACGAGTCTGTTCTTAAATCCTGGAAAACAAGTCCCAGTGACTTGATTTCAGGAAAACAAAAGGTCCTACACTCATAGCAAAAAAATCACAAGCAGATGACAAGCATCCTTCTTACTGCTCGTGGAATCTAAGTATTGTATGGCATGAAACGCACACACACACATACACACACATACACACACACACACACACGCGCGCACCCAAAAATGCTTTTTCAGAAAAATCTCACATGCTTTGATACTTCTTAAATAAACTTCTCATGATTCTAATAATTTTTTAATTATTGAAAAGTAAAACTTGAAAAGTAAATATAGATTGTTTATTTTACCTTACATTTAATTATTTTATATTTAATTTAATTTTAAACTTATTTTTAAAAATAACTGACTAATTGCTGTGCCTAATCTGGAAAGAAGGCCTTTTATAGTATTTGATGGAGGAGGGTCATCGTTTTTATCTGTTGTTTTTATTGGTTAATTAATAAAGAAACTGTTTGGCCTCTGATAGGGTAGAATTTAGATAGGCAGAGTAAACAGAACAGAATGCTGGGAGAAAGAAGCCAAGTCAGTCAGTTGCCATGATTCTCCCACTCCAGACAGACGCAGGTTAAGATCTTTCCTGGTAAGCCAGCTCATGGTGCTACACAAAATATTAAAAATGGGTTAGATCAATATGTAAGAGCTAGCCAATAAGAGGTTAAAACTAATGGGCCAAGCAGTGTTTAAAAGAATACAGTTTTCGTATAATTATTCCGGGTAAAGCTAACCGGGTGGCGGGACGCAGCCCCACTGCTCCTTATTACTACAAGTATTAAAGAAAATTCAGAGCCATGGCTTGCCAGATGTCCTTGGGTTTCTCCCTAACCCACAGCCCTAACTTAAGGCTGTGGCTCAGGCCTGTAACTCCAGCACTGGGGAGGCAGAGGCAGGATGATCACGGTACATCTGAGGACAGCCTGGTCTACAAAGTAGTAGTTCCAGGCCAGCTAATGCTTCACAGTAAAAACCTTTACCCCAGAACAACCAAACCAGCTGGGGGTGGGGGTGGGGAGAGCAATCAAGAAGTCAAAACAGGAACTCTTGAAGTCTCTCCATTGGGGTCACCAGCGTTCACAACTCCTCTCTCATAGTGGTTCCCAACTTTCCTAAGGCTGTGACCCTTTATTACAGTCCTTCATGTTACAGTGACCACAAGCCATAAAGTTATTTCTTTGCTACTTCATAACTGCAATTTCGCTACTGCTGTGAATCGTGTTATAAATATGGGACACGCAGGATATCGGATGTGCAACCCCAAAGGGTTCGCAATCCGCAGGTTGGGGACCACTGTTCTTCGGCATGCTAGTTTTGATGCTAAATAGGACAGGTAAGTCACAAGACCCCCAAACCAGCAAGGAGCACTGCGAAAGTGGAGAAAATAAAGTCAGGGTAAAAAGACAAAACGTTCCCTTAGTACAATGTGGCCAGGAATCGGTCTGACAAGCAAGGCTCTACAGTGTGAATCGGAAGGCACCATGGAGAACAAGACCAGAGGTGAGGAAGGGGACCCCACCTCCAGGAGAGTTTTCTGCCAGCTCCAGAGTCACAGGGAACTACCGTGTGGCTGGAAGCTGCCCCAGTTCTGAGTTCTGCAGACAGCAGAAAAATCTCAGCTAAAATCCTAAGATCAGGATAACAATGGGTAACAGTAAAGGAAAGAGCATTGGAAATCTCATTTTCGGAGACCTCCAAACACTACCAATCTTTCATGTAATGTCTAACATAATTCAAGCCTTTACTGTTCAGATCTAACCTACCAGTGCCTGTGAGAGAAAACACCTTACTGAATCACTACCACCTTCAGAGATGGAGGCTTAGACAAGCCGCTACTATTAGGACTGAAGTCACAGGTTCTGACATGGTGAAGTCTCAGGAATTCAGTGGCTGTAAACTCCAAAGGTAGGCTTCCATTTGAAGTCACTGGGAAAACGGTGAAAGAGGTTTGAGGCTTGCAAGTTGTACTTCTGGGACCTCTCTTGCTGGCTCTAGCTATTACCAGCAGGACAAGTAAGTTATAAATGAGCTTTGAAGAGGCTGGGGACATGGTTCAGTGGGTAAGAGCGCTTTGCTTTGCCAGCATGAAGACCTGAGTTCAAATTCCAGGATCGACATAAAAAAGTCAGGCATGGCTGCACATGTCTGTAACCCTAACCCTGCATCAAAGACAGGCAGATCCCAGGAGCTTTGTGGACAACTGGCCGGTCTAGCAGAAATGGTGAAGTTGTGGTTCAGTGAGAGCCTGTCCCAAGGCAATAAGGCAGACAGCGATGGAGAGACTCCTCCCCCATTGTGCTCTGGCTTCTCAACAAGTATATGTGCTGGTGTACCTGTGTGCATGCCACACACAATGGGGGATTTACAAATGGATGGGTCTGCTCCTTTTCAGTCGCCCCCCCACACACACACCTCCCAAAGGAACTTCATTGGATATAAAAGGAAAATTTCTGCCCTCTTAGAGGTTTCTAACTATCACAGGCTAGTCAATAATCACTGTGAAGATAGCAAATGATCCTCTCCTGAACAGTTCAGGAACCTGGGGTCTCTGCACAATGTGGCTCTGATTCAATGGGTCTGAGATAAGGGTCAGAGCTCCACATCTTTAGTGGCCTTCCAGAGCTACTGATGCAGGGACAAACTTTGCATAGCAAAGCTGCATGGTTAACCAGGACCTTTTCTCGGCGGCTCTCTAGCCTTGACCAGGTGCAAAGGAATCTATCATCCACAAGGCACTTCAAGGAACATATCTTATTTCAACAAATCATTGAACAAGTCTTACTGAAGGGGGAAAAAGGGGGGGACTAATTGAGGCAATATACCATGTATCACTCAAAATCTAACTGGATACTAAGTGCAGAACTGCTGGCTGCTTCTGGGATTTTCTAAAAATGTTTACTACTTGACCAGCACACAGAAACCTCCACAAACACTCTCATAATGAACGTGCAAGTGCGAACATGCAGACAACTGACAGAAGAGGGAAGCGAACCTCGAGAATGTGGCCCCCATCAGTGCCTGTCCGTACTTCAATGGTCCTCTAAAGTTTTCTGCTGGTCATCTGCCAAGATGGGATGATACAGACCACCATCAGGCTACTGAGTGGGAGAAAGGGAGGACAAGGAGAACAGCTAGAGGTGGGGACAAGGGAAGCAGTCCGTACAGATGCTACCTTCTGGAAACCTCAGACCCAAGTGGCCCACTCAGCACCTTTACCTAGACTGCCCACTTAACTCTCTTCCAAACCTCTGTGAATTATGGATTATAGTTTTCATTTTACAGCGGGGAACCTGAGGCACAGAGGAGAAGCAACCCAAGATAATTCAGGAAGGAAGGAGAAGGCAGGCTTTGGAGCAGAGCCATAGAAGCCTGGTTCCCAGGAGGCACAATGGCTCACCGGCTGGCAGTCAGCCACAGCAAGCCTGACACCACCACTTTGAACCCTTTTGCAGGTTCTGGTCGCCTAAATCGGCATGGCTACGTGACCTCTCTAAATTGGACAGTAGTCATGTCAAAGATATAACTGGTATTTTTGGTGCCTGTATTTTTATTATACGGATGCACTGAATGGGGAGGCTCCATGTGTGGCAAGATTTTCTTTCTAGCTTTTCAAAGCCAGGAGGTAAAGCGAATGAGTGTAGTGACTACTACTACAAAGACAAAAACGGAGAGGGTCTTTGAAACAGTTTCAACATACAAAGAACCCTCATATGCCTGTTTATATAGAAGGTTCAATGGTCTCTATTCTACCCCATCTGCATATCTCCTCTGATAGATACATACATACATATATACATACATACATACATGATAGACAGACAAATATGGATAGATATCCCTCCCTTTTCCTCTCTCCCATTTCCTCTTCCCTTCTTTCCCTCCCTCTCCCCTCTCCCCCATCTCTTTCTCTCTATTGTCTTTGAAATCTTTTCAGAATGATCAATAAGATCCGTTCCTATATTCCTTCCTGTGATTCCTAAGACCAGGCCATTCTCTTACATGATCACAAACAAGTCATCAGCTTCAGGAAAAGTTACTGTTCATTTAGTCCCTTTATCTAATCTACCATCTACAACCAAGGCTTCCATTTGGCCCACTGATAGCTTTTATGGTCATCATAATATGTTTTAATAGCTGGGTGCATATGAAGAATTGATATGAATAATTAAGAATTAATACGAGCAGAGTGCGTAGGCATCCAGAGAGCCATTTGGCCCCAGTAACTCAGCTGCCTTGCACACTGCCTTTCTAAGATCCAGTGGAAGCACGGTCCCTGCTTCCCCCATCATGGAAAAGAGGCCAAGGGGAGCCTTAGAGCTTGGGTCATTCCCTGAGCACTGCTCGGTGCTGGCTTTAAAGACTTTTTCCCTTCCCATACCAAGAGATTGAGCACTCATCCAAACATTTTAAACTCCTAAAATAAATACCATTTGGATGTTTATCTCTCTAAACACTCAGTTTAATGTCAACCTACAGAATACAATCAACACCGGCCGCTACAGTAGTAGAGGAGTCCTGAGCTAGGCCAGGGGAGTGTACTGCTTGAGTACAATAGGTCCCACAATGGCATTTTAGGGCCTGACCGCTGCATTGCTGAACCCATTCCTCCTCACACCTAGAACCCCAACCCACAAGCAAAAGACTGTGAGTTCCAGGGTTGGCGTGAACAGGGAAAGCAGAAAGGCACCAATATCACCTCCCAGGTGAACTGGTGATTTCCCAGGCTTCGGCAACAGCCTAAAATTGATGCACCATCACAACAATGTCTGTTCAATAGTGAAGCCACTGTTTCGGAAAGGGAACCATGGGGTTCAGATCCTCACACTTCCACTGGGTTCGTTTGCCTTGGGCTGGTTACTGAGAGTGGCTGGACCTCAATCCCTTCATCCACACACTCAGATAATCAAACATGCAGCAGAGAAGAAGGGACAGCAAGCTTGAAGGCTAGCACGTGGGAGGCCTCGTTCTTGTTTCTGCTGTTTAGAAGCACAGGAGACCTTCTTCAGGAGGGGGCCTGGCTTGTGACAAGCAAGCCTCTGCTGTCGCAGAGTCTGGGAGGAATAGGGCAAGTTTAGGTCTGTAAGTGTGAATGGAGCATGCCTGGAAGCTTTGACTGAGAGTCTACAAGGCTCACTGCCTGTGGGAAGTACAAAGAAGCAGGCCCCTTCCGCATTAAGTGCTGCCTCTGGCCGGGGATCAGAATTCTGCTTGTGTGGTGGGAAGAACAAAATATTTACCTTTTCCAGGGCCTCTTTGTCAAGCAGCTCTTGCACAGCTAGAAGTTTGATGCTGTAAGACAAAAATGAAAGCAGCACATGAAACAAGTCATTTCGTGTCACCACGCATCACCCCACAGGGCACAAAAGGAAGCATGTGAACTCTCAGCCCATCTTTCTATGTCACATCCTACCTTAAGGTGCCTTTTTTTGTTGTTTCTTTCTTTGATTCAAAATGACTGTTCCAAATACACTTAAAGTGTTTCCAAACTCTAAAAGTAACTTCACCACAAGGTTATGCACCTCTATTTTCAGTAGAAGTGGAAAGTCAGTCCTTGAAAATGATTTGCACACCAATGTTCACACTATTCCTCATAACCCAAAGATGGAAACAACTCAAATATAAATCAGCAGACTAAATGAACAAATGCAAATGCAAGCTGGTGTGTGTGTGTTTTATTCATCCTTAAAAGGAAGGGTATTCTAATACCTACAACATAGATCATAGATGTACTTTGAAGACATGCTAAGTGAAATAAGTCAGAGACAAAAATTTAACTTACATGAGGTACCAACGGTAGCCAAGCAGATACAGACAGAAAGAGGAGTGGTTCTTTCCTAGGGCTGTGGGTGAGGGGAGTGGGAGCTATTGCTTATGAGGTATGGCACTTCTGTGTAGGATGAAGAGAAAGTTCTAGAGTTAGACAGTGATGATGGCTACATAACAGTGCAAACATGCTGCTACCACCAAAATGTGGGCTTAATGATTGTTGGTTAAATGGTAAATTTTGTTATATACATTTACCACAAAGCATCCTTAAAGTGACTGAGAAATGTTTCATACAAAGAGCTTGGGTAAGTTCCAAGGAATGTAAGAATTCAACAGTTACTCGTGTTCATATTAATCTTCACTCACAACTCTTTCTGTGATGTTGGGCAAATAGTAATCACCATACACTGCTCACCAGGCACTGATGGCACCTCACCATGTGCCTGAGGCACCAACGGCAACTCACAGTGTGCCCCATTATGTGTCTGAGGCACCAATGGTGCCTGAGGTTGGGAATGAGCATGCTGCCTGCCTGTGAGGAGTTCAGGGCTGCTTGGAAGCCAAGGTCACATCAGGATATAAAGTGAAATGTGCCAAGTGGATGCGCAGAGCTACTAAGGGAACCCTGGCTCCACAGAGAGCATAGGGGGCTTTCTGAAGGGATCAAAATAGCCTTGCTAGGTGAGAAATCAGGATGAATGCTATCTGTAGAGCAGTGGCTCTTAACCTGTGGGTCGAGACCCCTTTGGCAAACCTCTATCTCAAAAAAAAAAAAACTTACAATTCATAACAGTAGCAAAATTACAGTTATGAAATAGCAACAAAAATAATTATATGGTTGAAGTCACAACAACATGAGGAACTATATTAAAGGGTTACAGTATTAGGAAGGTTGAAAACCGCTGCTGTAGAGGGATACATCAAGAGGAGTGGGTAGGAACCCAGTTTCTAGATTAAGGCCTGGCGCCTTGACTGCAACCAGTGACTGAGGTGACAGAATCCAGCAGTGGATGTAGATTATAGGGCAATGCTTTCTTTAATAGATCTAACTGCTTCTAACACTTCTGTGAGCAGATATAGTCAAGGATGCAGGCAAGGGCTATGATGAATACATGGGCAGATGCATGAGAATCCAGACATGGTTTGGAGAAGAGCTGGGTGGTAACATTCCATCCCCAAGGCTGATGTACCTGTTTGCAGTCACTGGCCATTGTGGTCCACACTTCACAGGTTGTGCGTAGCAGAGGGGGAACCCTGCTTGCACACACAGCTGCTCACAGGGATAATGCCACTGAAGGCTCACCAGCTCTCATAAACTTCTTCCCACTCTTGATACAACTAAGCAAGGGCATCCTACCAACGTGATGGCTTATCTTACTAGCAGGTCCAGGAAAGGCAACTGGTGCCTTCACGGCCTATAAGAAGCCTACCACTACCTCCATCCACAACTTGGCAAACATGGGCGCTAAAAGACTGCCTCGGGGCATTCTGTTCACTACCCACTGACTTCTCTTCCATCCACTGGGCAGATTTGCTTCTGTTGTTTCTCAGACTTAGGGGACACTATGTGGCTGTTCCCAAACAGCTTTACTGGTCAACCAAGGCAGAGGGTTTCTACATAAATGTGTTGTACTCAGGATACTTAGTGTTCTACTCTCTTTAAAGTATTATTTGCCGAGGGATTTTCATTTATGTTCTCCCAGCTACAGAAGCACTTTTAGGCCAAGGGCTTAGATGTTCTTGCCCATAGCTACACTTGTAATGTCTACAACTGACATGTGTAAAACATTCAAGGAGCATTTGCTAACTTCATGGGCTAAGAGGCCTGAGGGCCACATTACTTTGAAATCTTCTACATTCCAGTACGAACGAGTCAAACGCCAAGGCATGCCTCAGTTTCTCCATCTGAGAAAACAAAGGAGATGATGGGACAAATTTACCCTGGGCAAAAGCTACTAAACATGGTTGTATAACTGACTGTTGCTATGAAACAGACCCAGTGACAGCTCAAAGCCATTAGTCCCTCCTCAGCACATTCTTACTACCAAAGTGAAGAGTCTAGGCTAGCAATGTGGGCAGCAATGTACGCGCTAAGTTAGGAGTATCCAGTCATAGCTCAAGTTACAGAAGCTTAAATTGCCTCTGAAATAACTACTGGAAAACAGTTACTGTGGAGGAACGTGGTAAACAGCCTCCTGTTCCTGCGTGTTTGTGATCACAGGGTCTGATCAAGTATCAAATATCAGAGAGGTGGAAGCTGTTCAACTTTTTCTCCCCATCCACAAAGATACCACATTCAACCTACTGAGGAGCACCAAGGGAAATCTCTGGAAGAAAAATGAAATTAAAATAACCTCCATCCACTCCAGGCTACTACTCCCTACTCTATAGAACAGGTGTAGCATTGGCGTGGCTCCTCTCCAATCATCCCTGCCCCCTTTTACCTCTTTCCATGGGGCTTCCCTCCACTAAACTTCAATTGAACTTCAGAATCCTTCTCTGTACCCTAGCAAGCCATGGGCAATCTATCAAACCCACTTAATATCTCCTCTGAAACCAATACTAGCATCAGTATCATTGGGAAAGGGCAGAAAGAAACAGATATGCTCACACTTAAAGCCCAACCCGAGATGGAAGGGCCTCAGGGGGCGGGGAGTGATGACCATGAGATACTCAATCTAGAGACAGTTTGTGTCTCAAATCAGGAGCAGGGCAAGTGTGCAGCTGCCTACCCCAGGGGTTGCTGCATGGAACCCTTCAGAAAGCTGTGGCTCTTACTCCTGAGACCTACAGGCACTGAAGGGACCCTTAGATGTCCCTTTAGGCGACTACCCCACTGTTAAATCTAATATTGGGTGCTCAAGTCTCCGTTATTTTTATCAGTACTGATGATATCCAATCTTCTAACTCAGCCAGAACACTCTGGGAAGAGATTTCACACACATTTAGGGGCAGTAAACCTAGTTACCAAAGCTTCCATTTGAGACCATCTCACTTCATACTCGGGAAGATGTTATGTCGTTTTCAGTTCTGCCCTTTCTCTATCCCGCCTTCTTTCTGCTACTTTTGCAAATAAATACTGCAGGTTTCCTGCTGTAGAAATTGCACCATGCTTGGGAGCGGGGGAGCACGTGTGAGCACGTATTTGGCCCTGTCCTCAAGAGCTGAAAGGGACGAAGAAAGACGCTGCTTAGGTACATGCTCAGAGGCAGGAGTGTGGATTATTTAGACTCTCTCCCAGGCTTCAAACTGGATCCAGGTCTGAGTGCATGTCTGTGCTTGGCCTGACACCTACTCATCATTCTCTGAGATCAGCAGAGGCCAGGCAGATGCACAGGATAACAAGCAGTCTGTCCCTTGTCTGCACCCCACTTAGGGAAGAGAGGGAAAGTACAGAAAATCAGCTAGCAGCACTGATAGGATTCAAAACAGACAACCTCTGTGGCAAGTCCTGAAGACAAGCAACACTTAACAAGCACCTAGAATACACACAGTTAACTTTTGCCACATAAGCCTCAAGGAAGCCACGTGCGGGGTAGGAGAGGGTGCTGTCTTTTTCAGCAGGGTAACATCTGGCACAGGGAGGTCTCTAAGAGGATTAGAAGAGGCAGTGGGGAAGAGTGCCGAGTATGCTCCCACACTGGAAAAAAAAGTCAGAGATAAGCCGGGGGCAGCTGAAATCTGGGTGGCTTGGAGCCATAGACTGAACAGACCTCAGTCACCCAAGGGCAAGGCACTCCATAGAGCCTACAACAGATTTTTTTAGGTGTTTTGAGAATTTTATACACAAGTAGTGTATTTACATCATTTCTAACCTCCTCCACCCCATCCAACACCTCACAAGCCCAATTCCCTCTCATATTCTTAACCTCTTCTTTACTTATTATTGTTTTGTACATGCATATACACGTATGTGTACATATAAACACATAATGAGTCCACTGAGTGTTGCTCATATGTATACATGTGAAGAGCTGACCTCTTGAGATTGGATAATCTATCAGGGGCTTAATCTATCAAAAGACTCTCAACAGTCATTAATCTCATGTAGCTCTCATCTAGGGTGGTATAGTGTGAGACCCCCACACACATTGCAGTGTGAATTGGTATTATTGTTGTACTACTCTTGTTTAAGCAACCTTATTGCTGGGATCCCATGGGTGTAGCCATGAAATATACATAACATATATAATAGACACTATATCACAGCAGACACTCTGGTCCTCTGGATCTTACAGTCTTCCTGCCTCCTTTTCTACAATGTTCCCTGAGCCTCAAGTATAAAAGCTATACAGGGGCTACAACACATTATTGTCTAGAGACCGGTATACATTCAGGGAGATTATACCCCAGTAAGGGGAAGACTAGAGTCAAGAACCACAGTGTGTGGGATAGAATTGCATGTGATAAATCCATGAGTGTCATATGATGACACATGAACAAAACATTTAAGACTCCTGTTTTACACACCAGGCACTCCTGGGAGACACTGAGAAGCAAGGGTGGCCTTTGTCTTAAAGCACCTGAGTCTGATAAAAGAGCCAGATAATCCTATCAGCCACATGGCCAGCATTCCCCAGGTCAAATGTATACTATACAGCTCACTAGAAGGACACCAAAGCCAACGGGATCCTTTTTTGGTTTTGTTTGTTTGAGACAGGTTCTCACTATGTAACTTACGCTGGCTTGAACTCATGATCCTTCTGCCTCAGCAGAACCATCTCAGCAGAGTTTTTTGACAAATATGAGGAATTAGTGGATATGAGAAAGCCAAGAGAAACCTCACCTCAATTTCTGGGTTAAAACTGGCAACCGGAGGGAATGCATAGTTAGAGAGGAAAGGGGAGATGGAGAATGGTTACTTATATCTGGCATACTCTGACACTTAGGTCTTGGGGCCTTGGAGTACTGTATGAGACAGTACCTGGCTATAACTCAGCAAGTCCTGGGCTCTAGAGTTGGACAATAGGATAGGAAGATGGTGTCAAAGGAGTGAGCTTCCTCGGGAGGATAAACACAGAGAACAGTCAACAGCAGATGCCCTAAGTCATAACCATATTTTTATATTCATTTGTTTTCTATGTGCATATATGTGTGTGTGGTGTTGTCTGTGTGAACGATACATGCATGTAGAAGCGCAGGGAGGTCTGAAGAGGTGTCAGATCCCTTGGAACTGAAGTTAGACAGTTGTGTGGTTCCATACGGGTGTTGGGAATCAAACCCTTAATTGCTAAGTCACAGCCATTTAGGAGGTAGAAAGACACACAGTATGGCAGTACACAATGTTGATATAATCCTGGCACTTGAGAGGATGCGGCATGAGGAATGCTATCTCTGCACCAGCCAGTGCTGCAGAGTAAGATAATGAGTTCTAGGCCAGCCTGAGCTACAAAGTGAGAACCTGTCAAAACAAAAATAAAAAACAAAACACCAATAAAACTTCTTTTTGAGAGCAGGGAGGACTTCCAGGAAAGTGGAGGGAAGACCCAGAGCCCAATACCCACTTCACACTTTAGAGAACAAAGATTGGTACCCAGAGAGAGAGACTCCAGGGAGTGATGTATGCTATAATTCAAGGGACCAGAAGTAGACAGGAGTAAAAAAGGAGAAACCAGTCAAAATGTTGGCAAAAGACACCTTCTGTGCTCTCCTAATATAGCTGGCCTTGTCCAAGAGTGGAGTTCGGGGCTCTGCACATTCTATTTGTCTCTATCCTACCCCAATCCCTTTTGCTTATCTTAAAGGTTTTGTTTGCTTTGTTGCTGTTATTGTTTGGTTTCTTTTTAGACAGGATTTCATTTCATAGCCTAAGCTGTGTTATGTGACATAGCCTCATACTTGCTTTTGCCAACCATCCTGCCTCAGCCTCCCAGGTGCTGGAATATCAAGAGTAAGCCACCATTCTCAGTCCCTGCCTTGATAAAATCAAAGAACTCAGTTTTGCTCAGAATATGTGATCAACGTTTGCATATTTGGGCAGAATAAAAGATTCCAGAGAGTTCTAAAGAGTTCCCCAGGGCAATTCTGTATCACAATACAACACTGCCACCGTCTCCTCTGCAAGGAAAAAGGAGAAGACTGTGAGAACTCTTCACTTTGCCAAACCATAGAGATCCTGGGAAGGCAAACCGTAGTCCCAATACATCCATCGTGTTAACTTTGGGATCCAGAGGAGGAGAAGCCCATGCAAGGGAGGCTATAGCGGGCACGTGACAGGAAGCTCCCCGCAAGGGCAAGAGAAGGAAGAGGGTGAAGATGCAGCCACAGCCGGTCCTGGTGGCCACACATCAGGGCCACTCTATTCCTCTCCCCTGTATAGTGCTTAGGAAGTTGAACAAGTCAAGGTCAGGAACGGTGCCAAGCCAGTTGCCCAGGCTCTCCTCCCTTCCCCTTCAGAGGAGGCTCCCTATGAACAAGGCTATGAAGAAACCTCCCTTATGGTCTCCAAGCTTCAGAAGAGGCCATGAATGTCACAGGCAGACCTGTTTTCTCTGACGTTTAAGTTTCTCCCACCATTGGGAAACAGGGATGTCAGCCCCTGCTGGAGAGCAGACTTCTCTGAGAGACGGCACAGGCCATGCCGTCATCAGGCATAGCTGTTGTCACTGCCAACAAACAAAGCTGAATGCTACTGCATACCTCGGCTCAAGAACAATCTGCACACAATTCAGCCTGCAGCCACTGCCCTTGGGAGTCCACAGAACAGTCTGGACCTTCTCTAAGGACTGTCCCCAGAGTTTTTGTTCCATTTTCAGGTTTTCAACTACTTGAGTTCATTATCATAATTTCTATTTTTTTTTAGAAATTTATTTGGTTTACTAATACTTACAAATTTTGAGCAAACTACCCTACTAGAACAACCTCTTCATTCAAATCTACTCCCCCTTCTTCACTGTTTCATCTATGAAACTAATTTTTTTTTTTTATCTTGAGAGTTGTGTTTAGGACTAGCAATATGGTTTAGAGAGTAAAGGTGCTTTGCTGTGGAAGGTGCAGTCTCTGATTTCGACCGCCAGAGCCCACGTAAAGGTTCCGGTAGGAAGAAATGACGGCACAAAGTTGTCTTCAGACTGCTACGCGCGCACACACTGTGGTTAAGGCAAGCCCCTACCCACGCACACACATGAATAATAAATGAAGAGTTTTTAAAAAGAGCTAAGTTCATGAGAATGCAGTCTACAGATAGCTGGAGCTGGCACTGGCACCACCCTGTCCCCAAACAATAACTTGTTTGTCATCCAAAGGAAGAGGGTGTGTGTGTGTGTGTGTGTGTGTGTGTGTGTGTGTGTTCGGGGGTGCCTTATTTCCTTGAAATTAAATATGTGAATTTCCCAGTCATTTGTGTTTTTAAAAATATCAAAGGGTTTGTTTGTTTGTTTCTCTGCTTTATTTTTTTTAAATCTTATTTCCTCCAGAGGGGCCACCGCAATGACAAAAAATTAGTCAGCGATAATGCTTCCCCTTATTCTAGTTAACCCGGTGGTGGTGGAGGTGGTTCTGGTGTGTGGGTGTGTGTGCACATGTGTGCGTGTTTTACCACTCACATAATTTAAGTTTTTAATTCTTGGAGAATTTCATGAGTACTGTATTTGTATCACTTCCATCCCTTCTCCCTCCCCCTTCAACTCCTCTGCATTCCCCTCACTCCCTCTCCAAGCCATGGCCTCTTCCTCTTCAGTTATTATTGTTACATATGTGTGCACATATAAAACCTACGGCGATCATTTCTTGTCACTCATGTCTTTAGGGCTGACCACTCGGGACTAGATACTCTGCCAAGGAACTTGACTGAAGAAAACTGGCCCTTTCTTTCTCATCAGCCACTAATTGCCGGTAGCTCTTCATCAGGGGCGGGGCCTCGTGAACATCTCCCTATGCACACTGGCGCATTGACTGGTATTATCATTATGTAGGCCTTACGTAGGCCACCATACGCTTTAGATTTCATGCGTGTAGTAACCCTGTCACATCTAGAAAACATAATCTCACAGCTCTGCTCCCCTTTCCTAGGTGTTTTTTGTTTTTTGTTTTCTTTTGTACTGATTGTGTTGAAAAATTACTTGGGTTGTTTCCATATCATTAAGCATAATAGAGCCCCACAAGGCGACACTTCAGTCAAGAATGGCCTGCATATGTACTGGTGTTCCCATACGATTTTATTTCCAATGCTTTTGGAGCCTATGCAGTCTGTATGAGTGCATTCTCTAATGCATGTACAATAAGGAAATCACCTAATGACTCACTTCTCCAAATGTATCTGTGTTGCTAAGTGATACATGTCTATCGTTGGGTTTGTGGACTTTTTTTCTCTAATTCTAATGTGCCATATAGGATGTACCCTGTACATTTTTCACTTTTTAAAGCACAGTAGGTTCATGGGTGCTATGTGCAGCTTGCTACTTATTTAAGTTGTCCTAGACACCCTGGAGATAGGCCTTTCCAATGACTACAAATGGCACTCACCTTTTGTTGCTCCTTATTTAGGTTCCAGGAGAGTATACATGAGACCTATGGATGGAACCAGGGCAAGGTGGCTAGGACTCACACTAAGTCTTTATCTGCAAGGTCAGGGTCTCTGGCTGCTGGAGGTTCCACAATTCAAGCGAGTAGGCTTTATCGAGTTCAGTGTAGATAAATACAAAGACATAGCAGACAAGAAGAGCTCATCCTGAGGACTGGAGTCAAAGGCATCCACAACTGTGGTTCCATGGGACAAACAACCGAGCCCCGCACGTGTGAGGGCTTCCACTGTGCTGCCTCTCTTAATCACAACCACTAATAAATTCCACTTCCTAGCCAATAAAAAGATAAAGATGATACACATACAATCATAGCACTAGTGAGGAAAAACCAGGATTGTGGGTTGGGGTTAGCAGGGGGCTCCACAGCAAGATGACATTTCAGAGTATTTGTTCTGATCTCCTTTACTGTGAGCTTTTGCTTTTATTTCTCAACGGTTTGAGCAGTTCAAAAAATCTGTTTGGAGATCTACAAGTGTTAGCTCTAAGTTTCTTCAGAGTGGTGCAGGGAGTAAGACCCGAGGGTTAAAGTCAGTGTGAGCGGCACTGCCTCCTGCTTGCAGCATTTCAGGAAGCTCAGGAGCTCTGGCGAAGGTGAAGGGAAACCAGCACATACTTCGGTGGCCCTGAGTAGGGACTCAGGTCAACACTGCATGCTGCCCTGCTCATAAGAAGCATCCACAGAGGTGGGTGTAAACATTCATGCTACTCTGAGACTTTCTTTAGTCATTAGCACTTTTGAAGATGAGAAAGGACTATTTGAGGGAAAGCACAGTGTTCCAGACAGGCAGCATAAAGAGTTTCATCTCCTCTTCCCTTGTGGACTTCCATTATAAGATTTGGGATTGTTTTTGAAACTCAATTGTGCTGCTCTTACTCAAGGGCTCTATAGATGACATTGTGTTGCAATGTTAAAAGGCTGGATGTGACTGTGGACAGGCCTCCCACACTGAATAAACTCACTGGGATGTCCTTTCTCTACAGAGCAGGAAAAGGACTTCTGATGCTAGAACCGCTTGATGGTAAAATGTCAGCAGTGCTCTCTAGGGCTACCGGCTTCAACGCTTATAATAGCCATAAAATAACCGTTCTAGCTGTGACCAGCTTCAAGCCAGAGCTGGGAAGAGATGTGATCAGCTGGCTCTTACGAACCCTCAACACCCTAGCTGTAGAACTCTCTAATGAGAAGGGATAGAGTCTGGATGCATGTGGCCCTTCAGATTAGTATGTTAAAACCCAGTAGCCCTCCGTGTGACGGAGATGGGAGGTAGTTGATTGTGCCATGAGGCTTAACTTATTCTGCCGTGCTGTGAAGATTCTATATTTAGTACAGGTGAAAGGTTTGTAGAAACCTTTTACTGAATAAATCTATTGACAACTGTGTAAACACCCTGCATCTCTGTACCATTCTCAGAGTGTTTCAAATTTCTGCATTATTGTTATATATGTGACCAGTGATCTATGACGTTAATACTGTAATAGTTTTGGATTCCACGCAAGTATCTATAACACAGGAAGTTTAATTAGTAAATGTGCATGTCTTCTGCCACTGAAAAGCTGTTCCCCATCTCTCTCCCTCTCCTCCGGCCTCCCTAGCCTCTGAGACACAATATTGAAATCAGGCCTGTCAATCGCCTTACAGACATTCTGTGAATCCTCATGTATAGGGAAGAGCGTAAAGCCTCCCACTTTACAGAGGTTCTAAACCTTCCTGATGCTGTGATCCTTAACACAGTTCCTCATGTTGTAGTGACCCTTCCAGCCATAAAATTATATTCAAAGCTTCTTCGTAACTATAGGTTGGCTACTGTTATAAATCGCAATGTAAATATTTGCACTTTCCAATGGTCTTAAGTGACTCCTATGTAAGGGTCACTCGACGCCTCCAATGGGTCACAACCTACAGGTTGAGACCCATTGCTTTTAATCAAAAACAAGACACGAGCAAGCTTAGTGGAAAAGAATCGCCAAGCAAGGCAGGATGCACGTTCCACCTCTTACGCCCAACGCTTAGTCAAGCTGTAAATGCAGAGGAAAAGTCCTTTTTAAATTTTTACTTTTAGTTAAGTAATTAATCCATGCTGGTGGTTGCAGGAAAGGTTCTTGGGGAAAATGAAAAGCGATAATCCAGTGAACACAGAAAGGATAAGGAAGCAAAACAGCCTCTTTGTTGATAGGAAAATGTTTTAGTGGTTTTGGACGGACCAAACCAGCCACAACAGATGCAAAGTCTAATCCAGATAAGGCCCTACACTCTGAAACTGACAGAGCTGTGGGAGCTGCAGAAAACAAGGCTGGGGCTTCAGGGTGGAGCCATGCCCAAAACACAAAGTGCAGGGGAAGCAGGAAAGCGGTAAGTGCTGATGAGGGAGCCATGGGAAACATCCAGGGCTCCTGCACCCACTGGTACAGGCTGAACCAGTCCCTAGGACCTTAGAGTCAGAGGCATCAAAGCCTGGCTTTAGAGCATTGTGGACATACTGTCTCTCTTGTTAGGAGTTAATGCAACTGATGACTCTGAATGAAGGTCAAGATCACTAACTGTCCCCAAATTCCTAGTGCCCCTGAGAATGACACTGCAATCTACTCTGCCTGTGCTCAGGAAATGGGGTAGCGGTGTATCCGTTTGCAACAAGGCTTCCTAAACATCTGCAGCTTACTGTTATGACCTACTTCCCAGAAAAGCTTCCTTTCAAATATTACTGAACACCCATAAAACACCTGGTCACCCACGAGCTCTGGCAGATATAGCCAACAAGAGTAATGCCACTTTTCTACCTGCCAACAGAGCTGTCCATTATGAAGCTGTATAGGATTACTACTTAAAATATGCACTCATAAGACCTGAGCCATAGATTCTTCTAATGGATATGGATGGCATGAACTGGGAACCTGCTGGAAAGGATTTACCATTCTAGATGCCATTAAGAATATCTGAAATTTATGAGAGGTAAAGACATCAGTGTTAACAAGAGTTTGGAAGAACTTGATCCCAATCCTCATGAATGATTAAGGGGTTCAAGGCTTGAGTGGAGGAAGTAACTATAGAGGTGGGGGACATCATAAGGAGCAGGAAGTAACTGCAGAGGCGAGGGATACCATAAAGAGCAGGAGCTGGAGGGCGTGCCTGAACTGCCATGACGTCATGTTAGACAAGAGGTGAGGGTCTGCTCTTAGGAATGGATGGAGCCTGCGGTTGATGATGGTGCCATAAAAGATGTGAAAGTGAGACAAAGGCTTCTCAGGGCTAATGTAAACTCAGCCGATAAATGCATGAAAGGATTCTCTCTCTCTAAATTTCAAAGAGGGTCTGCTATGGGCAATGCTATCAAACACTATCACATTCTAGAAAGAAATCTGAGAGAGAACAATCCAGACAGCAAACTCCACTGTTATTTTAAGAAGTAACCTAAGGCAGCCACCTCCTTGATCAATGTGGAACATCATTTAGGGAAGACCTTCCCTACCCCCAGTGAATACTACAACTCACTGCAGGCTCAAATGAACATATGCTGTTTTCAGCAATAACGTATTTTAAATGCGAGCATTCACACCTAGTAGGCTATATTCTAGGAAAAGAATATGTTTTGCTTGTACTTTAAAAAACCAAAAATAATTTCGCTATCCCTATACAGCAAGCCATCTTTCTGCAAAGGGACCATGTGCGCATACTAACGAGTTCTCAGATAGCCCTCCTCATTTCAAGAACAGAGGAAGTAACTTGAAGGCATTTTCCAAGTACAGACTAGGAGGCAGGTTCTTGCAGGATAACAACTTGACTGGTATCTTTCTCTTGGACTTCCCAGACTCCAAAGTGGAAGAACTTAATAGCTGTGGTCATAGGCTCTACCGTATTTAGTCTCGGTACCCTGAAGAGACTAAGACAGACCAGAGCTACAATGACCTAAAATTACAAAATAGTTATTATTTCTATAACAGTCTGTGATAAATTATACCACTGTAATGTGTTCCACAGAGACGAACTTATGAAAAATAAAGCAGAGCCAGTAGATAGGATGACTGAGCACCTGGAAGCATGTGGCCAGTGGGATATGGGGAAGCTGGTGAGAAAGCTCATAAAGAAGGAGTTTGGGCCCACTGCAGTTTCTCCTCTGTAAAATTCAGGATAACAATTCTAATTTAGTAGGCCCACTGTGAAAATTCAATGAAATGTCATATGCTTGCAGCACATAGTAGATACTCAATAAACTGTACCTAATGATATGTCTGTGCATTGAAATGAACACAATTATTATTGTCTTCAGAAATGGGAAGTACACAGAGAGCTGTCACTGATCAAAATAAAAATGGTATTTTACAATTAAAAAGAAAAAATGCTGCAAATGACCACCACCAACAAATGGAACCAGACCTGTGGAGGTGGAGTTGCTAAGCGGGCATTTCACACTACCAGAACTTTTAATGGTGACATTAGGGATTGCAGTGTCCCTGCTCTCAGCACTGAATCACTTACAGTAAACACTGTCACCCTGATCCATGCAAGGCATGTCCCCTCAGAGAGGTGCATGACTACCCTAAGTTCTCTAATGCTGACAAGACTACGCACTTCCATTCTTCATTCCTAAACTTTAAAGGAAAAAGTATGGAGATAATTGACAAACATATAGATTGACTATTCTTTATCTTAATGTTTAAGGCCTGAAAGACATACATAAATATATGTACCGTGCGTGTGTGTGTGTGTGTGTGTGTGTGTTTGTGCGTATATGTGCATGTGAGGGGGGAGAAAGAGCGATAGAGGAGGTGAAGGGGAGGGAAGAGAGAAGAGAAGGGGAGGAGACCTAGGAAGAGAGAGATGTGCTGGGGCCTGGACTCTAAACAAGAAACCACCTGAGTTTCATAAAGACCTTATACACATACCCTTAAGGTAATATATGTATGTGTGTATATATATATATAGCATGTGTTCTATATATAAGATATCTCATAAGGTCAGGATTGGAAAGTTTGTGATTTTTATATATTTCAAATTAGAAGTGGTCAGCCTATAAAACAGACCCATTTCTTCAATTAAAAAATGGTCAAAATTCCAGAAGTTAAAATACAAGATGCTGATGAGGAAATAAATATCAGGACATTTTAAAGTGAGAAGTGAAATGCTTCCCTTAAACTACAGAAAAACCTGTTACTTTAAAAATGTTGTGTAAGCTATTGGTGGGAAAGGAAGAAGAAAAAGCACTTTCCTCTGACACACTGATTTACATGCTTCCTAAACACTCCTGTTTGCACATCAGAGTCACTGTCATCAGGCCTACTCGAAAGGCAGGGGCGTCACCATGGGCGAGGATACCTCGTGAGAACAAAGCCTTCCCTCTCACCAAGCACGTAGGAGGCCAGAACCTCCCCTCTATCCTAAACCTCTTCCCAGCGTCACACCCAGTGGGGAGAGATGAGGCTGCAGAGCACCCAAGAGCATCTTGATGGTCATTTCTAATCCAAGTAGTGATGCCCAAGTCAGATGTGCCTACAGCAAGCTCTGTACTCAGCGCCGCTCACTCCCAGTGAACTGGGGACCTCTAAGGACAGGCTTCTCCCCAGGCCTTCCTCTGTGCTTCTATAGACTCAAGCCCTTCCCAAGCTGAATGAGGTGGTCCATTCCTCCTCGCCATCCCTCCTGTTGTCCTCACCCCTGCTCTAGTGCTTCTGTCTAAAGCCCAGAAAGTGATGATGCTGGAAATGACCTGTTTCACATACGGCCGTGTTTCCTACACAGAAATTAATGTGAACAATCCATCCACACTGGAATGACTCTCAAGTCCAGCTTCACATCTGGTCATGTTTTCAGGCAGGAAGCAAGTGCTGTGTTTCCCACACAGGAAGCAAGGTGAACAATCACTTCTGCAGCACTTTAAAACAGAACGAGCCGCCACGCAGCGCTCCGAGCAACCAGGATGCCCTCGATCCCCAGCTAGGCTCACTACGGGTCTTTTTAGTCCATTTCAACATCTTAAGAACATTGTTCTTCATTTTATGTTTCTAAGAAAATGTAAGAGGGCTTAGCAGGGCGTGCAAGTAAAGAGGGACTTTCTACTTTCAGAGCACGCTGGGAATTAGAAAGTTCTCTAACATGGCACAGGCTTGGTGGCTCCAAATTACCGCTCCTGTCAGAACTCATCTGAGTTTTAAAGTTGACCTTTCACCTCCTCACAACACTGTTCTTCCTTCAGGACCAGATGAAATCCACCCTGGTTTTTGTCAGAGGCACAGCCTCCCTTCATCAACAAAAAGCCACCCCTACCCCACTCCCTGTAATGCAAACCAGCCAGTTGGATTTTCTGCTCAGAGAGCTGTGTAAAGCGGTGGCTTATGGGGTCACATTTCAAAGAAGTCTTTTAGTTAGGTTTTAGGAATAAGTTTTCTACAAAGCTTTTCTTTTTTTGAAATACTTAGGAAATATAGAGGAAAAAGGGGGGACCCTGAATCAATCCTGCTACCTGGTAATTACCATTAGGGTCTTAATTACACATTCTAGGCCTCTGAAAAGTGGATATAATGCCCAAAGGACTTAACATCCAACTCCACAGATCGCTGTTCAGCCATGCCACCATGGCGGCTGCTGCTCTACTCACAACAGCTGGGAAACGGAAACAACCTAGACGCTCTTTAAAACACTAGCAGACAAGGAAAATGTAGCACATGTATACTATGGAAGGCTATTCGGCTATAAAAAAAAAAGAGGAGGAGGAGGAGGAAAATGAGGAGAAAGAGGAGGAGGGGGAGGATAAATCATGAACTTTCAAGGTTTTAAAAAACAAGGATGATGAGACTAGAAAAGATGATATTAGGTGAAGTAACCCAAACTCAGAAAGACAAATGTCACGAGTTCTCTCTCATGAGAGTCTCTTAACTCCAAATTTTCAGATGTGAATAAGTATTCTGCAGTAACTGCCGAAACCAGGAAAACATAAAGGGGCCATTGTTGGGGTGGGGGGTGGCAGAGCAATGGAGGGGGAATAGCAGGGTACGAGTGATCTGATGGGGGAGGTGGGAAAACGGGTGGGCTCTAATTATGGAGGGGGAAGGAGATGATTACACAAGGGGGAGGATTGATAAGATATCAGAATGTCTGTAAAGTCACAAGGAATCACACTATTCACATCTACCTTGAAAAAGTACAACACATGTAACTCTACATATAAATGCTCATACTTAGTGAATACATGAATTTTCTCATCTAGTCTGAAAATACTCCCTCAAGAACCAAAAGGTCATCTAGCAGAAATTCCAACAATCAGTATGACAAGCCTGTTTTAAGTTGTCGTTTGGGACCATCGAAGAGACTCCCAAAACACACAGCCTGCTGTTATTTCCCTTAGCTGGCCCCAAAATGTAAAAGATAAGTCCCTATTGCTGAAGACACCAGGCCCTTCAGAATCAGGGCCTGGAAGACCCTGAGCTGGAACTGACCTGAGGACTAGCTTTCATGGAATCAGAAGGCACCACACACGATTCCAAAGGAGGAAAGCAACCAACAGTTCTACCCAGCTACGACATCTATGAACCACAACAAGGAATAGCATAGCATGCTGACACTAAGGGTGCAATAGTGGTACTAGTACCTTGGGAGCAAACAACAGATCTCTGGAGAGACGACTCGGTGGTTAAGAGTATGACTGTTCTTCCATACGATCCGGGTTCAATTCCCAGCACCCACATGACAGCTCACAACTATCTGAAGATCCAGTTGCAGGGGATCTGACACCTTCACACCAATGCACATAAAACAAAGTTAAATAAACCATAAAAATATTTTTTTAAAAAAAAACTTAAGATTCCCTCAAAAGGAAAAGCATGCCTGATACTGGAAACTTAGCCAACTACCCAGGATAGTGAAATCATAGATCCTGGAAGTGAGGCTATAACCACTGCTTTTCTAAACTAGCATAATCTCTAACTACATCCTAAGTATTTGTCCTTACAGCCAGAGGTAAGTTTAGTCTTCAGCCCTCATCCAGGAAACTTCTCTTTGCAACAGACAGAGGCCATTACAGAAAACCATAACCAATCAAAATGCAGAAAAGTGGAGTCCAGAAAGACAGGGACATCTACAAAGCACTTAAGGCTCTGAAAACATTACAGAAAATGGGCAAAAAGACTGCAAGAGCCACACTTTGCAGTTGGGGAAGACAAGCACCTTTAATTAAGCGTTCTATGTTATATGGTACTTGTATGGCACCCAAAACAATTACAGTAGTAACATCATAGAACACTGGTCACATCTATAATAACAATGCAGAAATTTGGAACTCTACAAAAAAGTGACAGAGGGGCTGGAGAGATGGCACAGTGGTTAAGAGCACTGGCTTCTCTTCCAGAGAACCTGGGTTAAATTCCCAGCACCCACATAGCAGCTCACAACTGTCTGTAACTCTAGTTCCAGGGGAAATGAAACCCTCACACAGAGCAAAACAGCGGTGTACATTAAATAAAGAGATATTCTTTAAAAAGAACGTGACAGAGATGCAAAGTGAGTACACGGCTGTCAATAGATCCGTTCAAAGGTTTCTACAAACCTTTCATTTCTAAATTCAGAATTTGCTATGACTGCATCTCCTGGGAAGGTCAGAAGTTGCAGCCATACAGTCTCACAATGTGACTGTCTAAACATGAGCTGCACAAGGACAACAGCATTGCTAACATGGGCAGGGGGAGCCAATGCGACCTCAGCCCTATGCGAAGAACTACAGGCAAATGAAGAATGTACAAAGCAAGAGAAACATCCTTCCCCAGGGAAGAGCACACCAACTGGTTATCCAATACCGAAGGGTCAGCCCTGAAAACATCTGTACAAGTGACATCATACAGACTGAGCAGGTTGCATTTGTTTATTTATTAATGTGTGTGTGCACGTGACAACAATTAGTGAAAAAGGAGCCCATGAACTTAAAAGGCAGCAAGGAGTGGTGTATAGGCAGTTTAGAGGGATAAAAGGAAAGGGAGAAATGACATAAATATGTTATACTCTCAAAAAAGTAAAAGAATTTTTAAAAAAGAATCAAAAGGTAAAATAAATTAGCAAGATAATTTTAAGGTTGAATGGGGTTGTGTGGGTCTCTAACCCAGTGTTGGTTCTGGGATTGGGGAGGGAGATCTTGGAGCCCACTGGATGGCTAACTAGCCTAACAAAATCAATGAGCTCCAGGTGCATTTTATAAAATTGGAAAATAATCTATACTGTTTTCTATCATTTGTAACTATCAGAGTGATATAAATGATTGGTATGTTATATCATTAACTGATGCATTCTTGGAAATATTTACTAATACACAAGTTTATGCTATGATTTACTCAGTCTTAGTGGATAACAGGGTTTCAATCTTCCATTGTTCTCATTATCGTCTGGATGAAGGCCTTTGAACATCATGCTTTCCTCATGACTCCAACTGCTTCCAACAGTAAATTCCTGAGAGTACAATGTCAAGGGCTATGTAAATTTCTGAGTTTAAATAACTGCTGCGAAACTGCTCTTCAGATTCTACTAGAATTTGCTAGGATTCCACTATCGTTTTCCAATCTACTCTCTTGCACTGGGTCATTAAAAAACCCCAATCAGTGACTCAGTGGAGAAGGGATTATACAATTTAAAGTCCCATTTATTTGATCATTGGCAACTCTCAATTCTTTCATCTGAAACAGCGAGTGATGGGAAGACAAGGGAGCAGCCCCAGGGATCTGCCTTCACCCTGTGAGCTATGCTGGAGGGTCCAGCGAGCCCAGCACTCCTGTGCAGAACAACCAATAAACACAAGGACCTCTGTGCCTGGTCAGGATCACTGTCCCTGTGCCTCTGATTTCTTCTTTTCCTTTATTAACTGGATCTATTTCCCTGAATAAGTCAAAATGTTATTAGGAGCTTTTTAAATTCCCAGACACTCCTATGGGAGGTTTCTGATGTTATCTACAAAAAGTTTTGCATGGGGTCCACCAGCCAAAATAAGTAGGACTAAAGTCTACTCACTGGACAGGAGCATTTAGAAAGATTTGTTTCTTGTTTCAAAATCATAGAGTAGAGAAGATGCCATGGCTGGGCTCACACCCTCCCTGTGGCTTTGGAAATAGCAATGATTCACCTGCTGGAGTGACATGAAAGAATGCAGCTGTAGTGGACATATGTTGGGGCCTGTATGGAAACCTAGATGCTTTCCAGAAGAGAAGGGGATGTGGCCACCAACCTGCTCACACGTGCCATCTAGGAGCAGACACACCCATCATCAGGACGGAAAGATAGGCTTCTGCTCCCAAGATCTACCCACAACACTATTCGGCAGTGAAAAACTTGGACCAGACTCCCAGGCATCAAGGAAGGTCCCCCAAACACTGCACGAATAGGCTCTCAGAACGTGGGTGAGCATCCACTCAGGGACCAAGGAGCACTTGCTGCGTGTCCAGCGCCTTGACTGTGAAGCTGCACACTGGTTTCTGAGTCATCTTCAGATACAGGAACCTGCCTGGTCTCTAGCTCTGGGACCCTCTTTTCACATCATAAAAACACTACACTCACTTCTGGTGCAGTTAGCATCTGCTGCCAAGTCTCCACGCCGAGAGCTGCAGCAGAGAGGCCTGGCCCCTCCAAAGCAACGGCAAATGCTCTGCTAAGCCCGTTTTTATTGAAGAGGTGGGTGACCCGGAGTGCAGTTAGGAGCTACGTGACCCGCTGTGGGTAGAGTCACGGGGAGGACTGGAGTCAGGGGTCTGGGTCTGGTTTCTGTTAGGCAACAGCCTCCCAGCAGTCTTCAAAGGCATGAGTCCTAGACCCCAGAGCTATGAATTCCAGCTGCTGTGTATGAAACCTTATCCTCTAGCCTGCAATTCGGTTCCCTTCAGTCTTCCAGTCTGCAATTTCAAATACCAAATTCAGGAGGCCCGTGAGTCCCATCTCTGGCTCAGAAACATATGCAAATCACAGCTAGGACTGGAACACTGCCTGGGATCCCAGCAGAATCTGCAGACCCTGTAAAATGGGGCAGTCACGTGACGGGGGCCTCTAATTTTATCAGCCCAGTTCCCCTAGCTTAGGGAATTCAGAAGCAGGTTTCAAGTAGACAACTTCAAAAGCACTTTCACGAAGGCAAGGGTGTGGGGGAGGAGGGGGCACTCAGCCCAGTTCAGAGGCTGCATAAAGGTCAGCCAGGCCTGACTTTGTTTAAGGCAACCACTGCCCTGTGCTTTCAGAGCAAGACAGTGAGCCTTCATCTTAACTAGGCCCCAGGGGAGGCTTTGGAATTGGCATCCTAATAAAATTTGAGGGTGGGCTGGGTGTTGCCAGACTGTTATACCTTAGAGGACTTATCACTTGGAAGCCTCATGAGGGTGTAACCTCAGACTCACAGTAGGCTTTCGTGAGGATACAACACCAGCAACCGGGGCTGGGGGCACTGGCGGCCTCTCCTGGGGATACCCAGTGACTCTGAGGGCAGATATGGAGCAAGACAAGACAGCTCAACTTCACTTTTCAAACAGGATGTCCATGTCCTTTGGACACGGTTATCAATTGCCATCGTCTGAGAGGATCAACCCAGGGGATAGTGAGGCAGGACACCCAATCTGTCATGCGACCACCTTTTTCCTTCTGACGCGTTGACCATCTATGTTCTGACCATCTATGGCTGTTTGGGGTCCATTTCACTTCGAAGCTCTCTTCAGCTTGTCCACCTGTGCTCTTGACAGGTCATTCACATTCTTTCCCCTCGGCCCTGCTTGTATTCTTACTCTATCACAGCGTCTGCATTCTTTGTCCCCTAGAGTCCATCTTTCTCAACACTAACACTGGCCTACACTGGCCTCTTCTGTCCTTGAAACTCTACCAATACTTTCACGGATCCCGACATCTCTATCTTCCTCCTCCATCTTCATAGAACCTCCAGATCTATCCTACTTCCCTGGTTTGCTTGTTGGATATATACTTGTATTCACTCACCCTCCCAGAAAGCCCTGGGCACCAGCGACTAACAATCAGACAGACTCCCAGCTCCCATGGAACTGACAGCCTGGTAGAGAGCATGCCCAGCAACCAGCTAACCACACAGTCTTCATGGAATTACAAATGGGCCAAGTGGTCCAGATGAGAGGTGCTGGATGCCGAGACTATGTAAGATGAGACAATCTGGGATGTGGGCAGCAACAGCACCGTGTATACAGCAGCGTCTAGGACAGGCATTTTCCTGACTCTCCTGCCAGGGCCTTGAACCTCAGTGAACACGGGGCCTATCTTTCTGCCATCTTTCCATCCCTCCCAAAGCTATTGCAGGGCATCATCTCTCTCACAATGATCACTAATATTCAAGAACTGACTCTTTCTCTCTTGCCCACCCCTCTTTCCTGTCCTCTCTTCCACGGCTATGTTAGTTCCAGGGCTTCCTGTATCTCCAACTACAGTGCTTCACAGGAACCTCAAATTCAACATATTAAACAGGATTTTTTTCCAAGCGAAGCTACCCCACAGACCTTTCCCCCCTCTTAGACACCATTCAATCAAAGCTACATTATTCTTGAACCAACCTAGCCCCACCTCATGCACCATATCTAAAAAGTCCCCCACACTGCTTAATTCTGTCACTCAACCACATCCCAAATACATCCATTATTGTATCAAATGTCCCAAACCCAGAGCATTCTTAGCCCAAGGGATACATTTTTCTTATTATAATAAATTTTAACAATAAACAGAATAATAAAGTAAAGAACAACAACTGATAAAATACTTGTATAACTCCATATATGTGTGTGTGTATGTGTGTCTGTATCTCAAGTTTATGAACTATAATCATGCTATGAACATATATAGTAGACACCCACACTTATGCTGCATCTGGACTTGATCATGTGGCTTGCTTTAGGCCAAGAGATATTGGCAAGAAGGACTTAACAGAGGGTAAGAATGGCACCATTAAATATTCTTTAAAATACTTTAAAGGCCATGTATATTCTATATGTGCACTGCTATAATTTATTATTCTCTATTGTTGGGAGCCTAATATTTTTAACATTTCTGTGATTTATGATAAATATATGTACACATATTGTAAGCACTTTAGATATTTCCTTAATCTGAATTTAGGGAGTTGAACTTACTATCTTAAAAAAAAATGTATGTAGTTAAGCCTCTTTAAATCCTGTGCCAGAAAAGTGATTTCTAGTCTTTCTCCCACCAGCAATTTGGAGAAGTGTCTTAAGGCAAGCCCTGCTGTAACAGCTGATAAGCAGAAAATGTTCTCTTCTTTTCCTTCGCCTCTCTCCAGTTGTCAACATGGTGAACACATCTCATATGTGGCCTGGCTGCTTATAATTCTTCTATGCACGATCTCTACCTGTCCTTAAGCTAATTTTTCTATTAGGGTAGAAATGGTGGGGCTAGAGGAAACGTTCAGTGGCTAAGTGCACTGACTGCTCATCCAGAATAAGCAGATTCCTGGCACCCAGCGGTGGCTCACAACCATCTGTAATTCTGGTTCCCGGGGATGCAGCACCGTCCCCTGGCCTCGCTGGTCACCAGGCACATGATGCACAGACAAACATGCAGGCAAAACCTCCATACACACAATTACTTTTAAAGACAGGAATGACTTTCCCTGTTGATTTATATGAGGATATATATTAAAATATTTAAACTTTTTTTACACTTGAGCCAAGTTTTCAACACTGCCAAATTTTGTTTCTAATGCTTGCGATATACAAAAATTGACTTTTAAAGGTCATCAAATCCACTCCTCTTTGTCTTTTCTCATATTTTCTCTCGCGTCCTGTGACTTAAAAGCCAGCTCTTCCCTTGAACTCCTGGTTAATTTGAAAGACACAGCTATAATTCTTTAAAGTGAACTGTGAGGGAAGGATGTGATTATTTGTCATTGGTCACTTGGCCAGCCTGCTGCTCTGCAGTGCTCTGGCATCACTCGCAAAGTTCTCTGGAAGGCTGCACTGCTTCTGAGATGCTCTACGGATCCCTGTAGTCTGTCCCTGCTTGTACTCTAACTTCTGTTTCAATTATTGGCCACTTATTGCATGTTCTGTTCTCATGCTTTTAAATGTTCACTCAACAGACATTAACTGAGACACACTATGTGGCATGCACAAGTCTAGTAAACCACACTAAATCAGGAGATTTAGTTCCCCTTTCTAGTGGGTGGCGAGGGAGACTGAGTGCTGAAAAAAGCAACATTTATGGACTGTTTACTCCATGTGCCAGGCTCTGCCAGCACCTGCTGTGTCATTTTAATCTCTACAGAAGCCCTAAGCGTGTCTTCCCAGCACTCCCCCATCCCTACCTCCTCACTCTCAACCCCCTGTTTCCTCCACCCTCTCTCTCCATGGGACCTACAAACTGGTTCCACACCCTGCGTCCTCCTCCAAGCTCTCCTGGAACCCCAACAGCTCCTATGGAACTGAGGGAACCATCACCTCAAGTGTCATTCATGGCCAAGCAGCTAACCTGAGGTCAGATGTCAGGAGATGAATGTGCCCAGCTGTGAGTCAGGCTCTGAAACCTGTCTGAACCCAGTTCATGTGAAGCTGGATGAACAAGCAGGCTGGGGTGCAGTTCCTTCTGTTGGAGGAAAGAAACCACTGCTCCGGAATGCCCCTGAGCTGTCTATGAGGGAACTTGCAGACCCAAGTGAAGGGAGGCCCCAGGACACTCCAAAGAGACCCCGAAAGGGGTCCCATACAAGGTGTGCCAGATACTATATGCTAACCAAACACTTCCAGAACCGCTTCCAGAAAAGCAGAACAACTACATACCAGAAGAGATGCCTCTTCAGGTGCAAGATGCCTTTCCTGCTCACAAAGTAAGAGTAAACACCATGAGCTCCTTCTACCAGGAAGTCTTCTGACTAGGAAGTGTGGGTCATTTGGGTAAGGGAGGCCTCAAGAGCCACAGAAAGCAATGCAAGCAGCTGCCTGGGTGAAGAGCCTCAAAGAAGCACTATCTGCTGGCCTATGTTTAGACAGAAAGCTGTCCTGTACCTGAAAGAAAAGAAGGGACAAACTGTTGGGTACAGGGGCCCACGAACACTTTGGATGTTTAGCAAGACTCAGGGGAGGCCAGATACGATCAGAGATGGAAAGGGGAGGAAGGGAGGCAAAAGGAAGGAGATACGAATATGTTGCAAAACGATATGGCAAGGCTGAGAATGGGAGGGAGCCAAAGCTGTTCCCAGTGTACCAAGATGGACACATACTCCTCCAGACAAGAGGCCTGGAACCGGGTAATGGGACAAGGAGACCTTTTGTTATGAGTCCAGCCCCACCCCAACACACAGACACTAGTAAATGGAACTGGGCCTTGGGAAGGTTGTTTTCCTAAGAAAATTAGCTCTCAACGACCTTGAACCAAAATAGCTCACTCAGCTCATTCTCCTGAAGCCTGGACCAGAGTGTCCACTCGAACTGACCACTTCCTCCAGTAAACACAAGGCCACAGCCGCCATGAGAGAAGGAGCTGACATTGGTGGCAGAAGGAACATCCACCCTAGGGCCTGGTGGCAAGTGGGCTTTGGCTGCTCATTTGAGGTCATGAGAATATTAGAACTGGTGCTTTCTGGGAAAAGAACCTTCAAGATGCAGAGAAGCTTGGCTCAAGTATTTACTCTGCCACATGAGTGGCTTCCAGGGGGACAGCTCCATGAAACAGGTCTAGCCCTGCCCCACCCCAGCTTCCAGAAACATTCAGATACAAGTTCTGCCACTGAGACCTTCTCCCTCTGTGGCCACGACTAAGCACTAGGAAAGAACACTTGGTTTTTTTGTCTTATTTTCCCTATCAAAATGGGGTTCAAAGTGCCTACTGATCATGAGATGGACAGATGCTTGGCTAGTCTTCTCAACATCCGGACTCTCACTCAGCACTCTGCTGCAGCCACTGACATCTGCATGTCCTGCAGGAGACGGCATGGGGTCAAAAAGCACATCAATTACCAGCCCAGCTGCTACCCACAAACCACATGGAATGCCCGGCAAATTTGCTCCAAACATGCACTCCACGTGATTCCTTCAGCCCAAAGTATTCAGGGGAGATGTTACAGCTCTTCCCACTAAACCCAGGCACAGAAAAAGATCATAAACCCACACCAAGTTCACAACAGGAAGGGAGAACATACAACATCCCACATACCTGTGACAGACATAACAGCAATAGGAGCTCAACACAGCAACCTTGGGCCAGAAAATCCTTCTCTGGGCAATGCAAACACAAACCAGAGCTGGCACTAAGAGGAAACCACATTGCTAGCCTTGGTCAACAGACAGCCCTCGTTAGAGCTGGAAAATGAGATGCCTTAATCGCTAAGTGAATTAGGTTTCTAACAGACAATCAGTACAATACAGTGATTAGACAGCCTTGAAGTCAAACAGAACCAGGATCAAAGCTGACTAAATCCGAGTGTTAGAGCAGCGCTTACCATATGCCTACCACATGCCCAGCTGTTGCTATATGACCCTGAAGGCCCACAGCATCGAAAAGACAGGTACTGTTAGCAACCTTTATCTACAGGGGAAGCACTAAGACACAGTATGCTCGCTCCAGTCATCCAATGGCATATACATGACTCAGTGATGAGCCTAGCCTAGTCTCTTCTTGCTAACTTGAATCCCAGGATTTCCTAGACATCAGGGTCACCTGGGGTAGGAATGGGGCGTTCATTAAAACATCCTGGAGTCTCATTCCCTTGACTTGGGAGGTGCCTGAAAATATGTATTCCTGAGACGATCCCATCCAGCTAATGACCACACAGGTGTAGGAACAAGTGTACAGATGGTTGTAAAGAACCCTTGGGGCTACCCATGAAAGCACTTACCCCAGTTTCTGGTAGGATCTAGGGGTTCCACAAATATCCTTTGAACTGATTCGGAATCAGGTGTTTGGACCCTCTCTGTATCTAACATTCTACAGCCTATCTCATCCACTGCCCACTGTATCATCACATCCTGTATGTCCTCTCTCCTCCTGAGCACCAGGCAGTCAGGCACAGCTGACTTCACAGTCCCAGGACAGGAACACACCTCCAGGCTCTAACATAGGCATTAGTTATGCCCCCCGATCCTGCTGTGGAACACCAGTACAACAGCAAACCACAGAGCTTCCCACTGACAAATGGGAAAGTGAAACGGGCTGAATGCTGTCCTGCCAGGTACCCACAGAATCACTGATACTCGATTCTGCAATTCACAAAGCTAACATTCTTACTTGCATCAAACTGTGCCTGCTCTTGCTGCTATGAAGGGACACGGGGAGAGAATACAGCCCGGCAGCCACCTGTTTCTAGTTGCAGCAAGGCTGCAAGGCCCCTGTCCAACCATATAGGAGCCAGCATCCTTGCTTCCAAGACCCAGGGGCACCTTTGAACTCTAATAACCTGGTCCCACTGGCCCAGGCCCAGGCAGACTGCTCATTCGGGTCACTGGGATTCACACTTCAAAAGCAGGAACAAGCTGATGAGATAAAAATAAAATTGCTGAGACAGAGGGGGGGGCACTGTTCCTGGAGGGCTGCAGGCTGCAGGCTGATGCTGTCTCTGTTCCGCCCTAGGGACGAGCAAGGACCCAGAGCAGACACAAGGCAAGAACCCAGCTCTCTGTCTAGGCTTTAAAATCCTGCGGTGAGATTCCCGAAGAGAAGCCCATTCACATTGGTTCCACAGCGAACTAGCTGGTTTTGTGTGTCAAGTTGATACAAGCAAGAGTCATCAGAGAGGAAGGAGCCTCAGTTCAGGAAGTGCCTCCATGAGACCCAGCTGAGAGGCCGTTTCTCAGTTACCAATAGAGTGGGGTCCAGGCCATGATGGTGGTGCCATGTGGTTCTAGAAGAAGGTAGGCTGAGCGAGCCATGTGGAGCAAGCTGGTAAGCAGCACCCTCCATGGGCTCTGCATCAGCTCCTGCCTCCCAAGAAGCCCTACCCATTATGAGGAGCTGCCGTCCACAATCCTCGCTTCCAGTCCTTTCCTATGAACACCCAGTGGAGTGCTAAGCAGGGACCCTAACCTGTCCAGGCTGTCAAGAAGACATGTCAAGCTGGGTCCTCACTGAACACACAGTGCTGAGGACCCACTGCCTGCCCCTCTGAACTTGCTACCACAGATCTCTCACCTATACCTTCTACTCAGATCTTGTCCTCAGAAGAGCCTCATGTACAGGGCAGACCAAGGCTTTTCTCTTGTGCTATTCAAGTAACATACTCACAAGTTTCCAAAGGGTTGCAAGAGAATAGAAGACACTTCCACAATAATTTTATATTGACTATATTGACTATGTGCATAAATGTTTATATTTTGGATGTAGTGGATAAAATAAAAGCTACTAACGTGAACATAACCCGTTTCTTCTAAACTTTGAAACTGCTACCAGACTGTCTTAAAAGAGCACCCACAGCTCATACTGTATTTGGCTGTGAAACTGAGTGAGTTCCACCCAGCAGTACTCTGACCAAAGCAGGCCCCTCTATTCTTAGATTCTTAGGATAAAATGGGTTTCTTGGCTCCTGTCCCTGGTCACTGTTATCACTCAGCCTTCTGAAAACAGAGCTCGCATAGTCCGACTGGTGTGAGACAAGGACCTCCATGTCACTCAGGACCTGACTACACGGGGCCAACACGTGAATGGGAGACAGAGCAGTCTCAATTCAGTCCTGACTCAGCCATGCTGCCAGCTGGAACCTGTTAAACTCCTGGCCTTGTTTAGTTCCCTGCCCTATTACCCCAGAGTCCAGGGTGAATTTCTAAGGAGTCTTGTCTGCACTATTCCTTGCTGCCCATGCTCCTTTGCAGAAAAGGTAACTTTGGGAGACCACTCTCCTGTCATGTGTGAGGCCCTAGGTTCATCTCCAGTAACATTTGTGTGCACACACACATACACAGAGAGAGAAAGTCAGACAGACAGGCAGACACACACACAGAGGGACAGACAGAGACAGACAGAAACACACACAACACACACATACACACAGAGAGACAGACACACACACAGAGGAACAGACACACAGAGACAGACACACACACAGAGGGACAGAGACAGACAGACAGACCACAGACAGTGACACACACAGAGAGAGACACACACACAGAGACAGACAGACGTACACACACATACAGACACACATACACAGAGACACACACATAGAGACGGAGAAACAGACATACAGCACAGACACACACAACACATGCACACATGCCCTCACACCACTTCATCTGAACAGAAAGAATCGTTAGTCATGCTGCAATTGTTTCTCAATTATACTTAGGACCCTGTTTTTACTCTTTTCCTAATACTCTCCTACAGAGGCAAGGAAACTAGAAGTCTCTGCTATGGGGAGGTCAGAGTTATCGTTTTCTTTTTAATTAAAAATAGATTCTGTGCAATGAACACATGCAAGTAAAGCTATAAGGACAAAAGGGAAAACAGATTCTTTTCTCATCCAGTATACCCTGATTATAGCTTCCCCTCCCTATACTCTTCACATATCCCCCAACCTTCCCTCCCCTCCAGATCCACTCCCTTTGTGTGTCTTATTAGAAAAGAACATGCTTCTTAAGAGATGACAACCAAACACGGCAAAATAAAATATGAAAATGAAACAAAAACTATCATATCGAAGTTGGACACAGCAGGAACAGACAAGACCTGAGAAAATTAGGAGCAGGAAGAAGGGAGGGTAAAAGTGGAGTGGGAGGGGGAAGGAGAGGGAGGAGAAAAACATGAGGGAATGGGATGCTCCAGAAGGGGGAAGGACAGTAAGAGAGAGAAAGGAAAGAACTATCTTGATTGAGGGAACCATCAAAGGGCTAGTGAGAAACCTGGCACTAGGGAAATTCCCAGAAATCCACAAGGATGACCCCAGCTAAGACTCTAAGCAATAGTGGAGCAGATGCCTAAACTGGCCTTCCCCTGTAATCATAATGATGACTATCTTAATTGTCATCACAGAACCTTCAACCAGCAACTGATGGAAGCAGATACAGAGATCCAAGCTAAGCACTGAACTGAACTACCTGAGACCAGCCTTAGAGAGGGAGGAGTGATTTGAGCAAAGGGATCAAGACAATGATGGTGATACCGACAGAAACAGCTGACCTGGACTGATAGTGGTGGAACCTGTATAGGGCCAAACTAGGCCCTCTGAATGTGGGTGACAGTTATGAGGCTTGGGCAATCTGCGGGGCCACTGGCACTGGGACCAGGATTTATCCCTAGTGCTTGAACTGGCATCTAGGAGCACATTCTCTTTGGAGGGTTACCTTGTTCACCTAGATATGGGAAGGAGGGCTCGGTCCTGCCTCAAAGTGAAGTGTCAGACTTTGTTGACTCCCATGGGAAGCCTCACCCTTTCTGAGGCGTGCATGGCAGGGGGGTGGAGGGAAGGGTGAAGAGGGAGGATGGGAGGGAGTGGGAACAGGGATACCAATGTAAAATGAGGAAATAGTGTATTAAAAACCTCTTAATAAAAAAAATTGGACAGAGAAACCCAACAGGAGGAACAAGAGTTTCAAGAACAGGCACAAGAGAGACATATTTGTTATCACAGTCAAGAGTATTACTCAGATATTTAAAAAAAAAAAAAAAAAAAAAAACGACATCATGAAATTTGCAGGCAAATGGATAGAACTAGAAAAAAAATCATCCTGAGTGAGGTGACCTAACCCAGGAAAGACAAATATGATATGTATTCACTTATAAGTAGATAATAGTAATTAAGTAAATGATAACTAAGCTACAATCTGCAGACCAGAGGGGTTAAGTAAAGAGAAGAGGTGGGGTGGAGGGAAGGGGGTATAGATTTACTGGTAGACTGGGGCTGGGTGGGAAAGGAACAGGAGAAATCAGGTATTCGGGGGAGATGGGAGAGAGCGTGTGGAGAGAAATCGCACATATCTTACAGGTCGGGATAACATCCTAAAATATAGGATATTTTCCTCTCCTCAAAACAATCAAATCGTAATGATTTAGACATTACACAGGTTTGGAGAAATTACTAATTATTTTCTTCTATTGTCTTTTTAATTATTTTATTATTAAATTATTATTAATTTAAATTATTAAAGTATTATTTTATTTATCTTATTAATTATTTTATTTGCATGACTAATCCTTAAGAATCACCCTACAACATGGAAAGGATTGGATGACAAGCTCACACCATGGCCACCTCCAGGCCCTTGATCTCTGCTTTTGTTCTAGCTGAAAAGTGATACATATGTCACTAGCCTCACTTCCCTCACTCTGCCTAGGGGGCTAGGGGTTCAAGCACATCCACCTCACCTCCCCATCGAAAGTTAGCACAGCTTAGGGATTTGAACGGCCTTACATTTAGGCCAGAGTGAAGAAGACAAATAAGCCAAGTTTATCTAATCTCTCTCGATTTGAAAGACAGGGTCTCCTCACCAAGGGCCAAGGACTGATTCACCCACACACCACAATGTCAAGCATAGACCCAGTACCTAAGAAGCCTACATCGCAACACAATCCCAAGTAGTTTTTAAAACCCACTGGCACACAGTAAAGTCTAGCTCAACCCACAAGAGCCTGAAGAGGAAGAAGCAGTACACACCAGGAAAGTGGCAGCCGAGGCGACAGCCATCTGCATTCTAGGCTCATGACACCTGCTGGCACACTCCCCTGAGGTCCCCAATCTGCTATAGACACAGCAAAGATGTCAGAGGTCCCCTCAGCTGTGACTCTCATAAACCTAGAGCCTGGGATAAGGAGGCAGATGACCCTCACCCACACAGCAAATGGGCTTTCAGCAAGGGATGTCAATGGTTCGGGTTCTGCCCTCCCTGAAATCTGTTTCAATCACTTGCAAACCCCACCTTGGTATATTAAATCAGTTTTCCTCTTTCTACCAGGCCAATAACAGCAGAACATGTGCCCAGGGCACTGCTCTCAGCTAGGAGAAGGCACTTGAGAAGTGGTTACTGCCCACAAGGAGTTTTTACTCTGAGAGACACTAAATCAAGAGACTTGACTAACTAACCATATGAGGTGGTGTGTAAAGGCCAAGTGAGCAATCTGGTACAGCTGGTCCTGCAGAGCAATCCAGGAACTAAAGATCAGGTCCTCCTAGATTCCTAGGTCACATGGAGTAAACCAAGGCATAGAGGAAGGATCAGGGATGACAACTCTTTCTATAACCCACAGATCAACACTTCACAAGTGTAGTTTTTTTTTTTTTTTTTGACCCAGTATGAACCTAACTGGAGTATGTCTTAGTGGGAGAGCACTTGCCTAGCATGATGGAGACCTGAGCATAGATTTGACCCTAGTACACGTGTACACACACACACACACACACACACACACAGAGAGACACACACACACACATGGGGGCAGTAAATGGGAATAACAACAGTGCTAATCTCACAAAACCACGTGATGCAAAATCAAGTAAAACTTAGACTAGTTCCTCACACAGATCAAGTTCTAAACAAAAGTGACTCGTCCAGCCAGGCACAGGAGTAAATGCCAACCATCCCCGAACTGGGAAGGCTGAGGCAAGGCGAGCTCCCTGAACTTGAGGTCAGCCTAGGATACACAGTGGGTTAAGGGTCAGACTAGATTCTGTCTCTAAAAACAACACCACCGCATCACCTTTGCTGAGGCTGCTGTTTATACATAACAGAAACGCTAGGAAACCTCGTGTGAACATTTTTAATACCGCTAAAAAGGGGATCTAATGACTCAGGGAAGGACTAAAGTACTGAATTAAAAGGTGGCCCGTAAACGCACGCAGATAACATTTAACCGTGGATACAGGAAAGAGACTAAAGGGACGCTTGCTGGGGCCTGAAAGCAGCTCTTGGGCCTGTGGCACTGTGGGAGCTTTGCTTCTGGAACGCTACATTTTCACAGTCAGATGTAGCTTTTCCTCATCAAGCAGTGAGCGCACAGTAACTTCGGGCCCACAGCCTGGTCTTTACTACTCCACTTGGCTGGTGTCCTTCAGGCACTAAGAAGATCTGCTGTTTGCTTGTGTTTGTTTGTTGCCATGTTCCTATCCCGACACAGTTAATGACCGTTCCTCGAGGCAGCTCTGTAAAATGTTGCAACGGTCTTTCTTCAACAGCTAATCATGTCTGAACAACTCTAAAGACACCTTCTGGGCTGGAGAGTCACTGTAAGAATATATCAAGCGGCAGGAGTGGATTAACTGCCCAGTGGTTTTCCACTTCCCTCTGTTCACCTGTCAGAGGGGGAGAAAGGACAGAAACTGGCCGCAGACCAGAAATGCTACTGGATAGTACTTGAGACGAACTGCAGTGCTTTCCTGAGCGACTTTCTCCCGTACACAGCCCCCTCTGATTCCAATGAACCACACGTCACGGCTACTAAGTGAAACCAACACACAGACCCCAGACTGTCCTGAGGAGCCTCGCCATGACGAACTCTCTTCACCAACAGTAAAGGAGGTTCCGCCTGAGGCACTCCAAAACTCTCCCCTCTTTGGACCTAGGGACTCAAACCCAAGATGTCAAACTCAAAACATTCCCCCAGGGTGTGAAGAGTGACCATTAGCCACAGCCCCTGCAGAAAGCCCTGCCTGCAGATGTGCAGCAGGAGCAAGCAAAAGAATGCAGAAGGAATGACAGGATAGCCTCTGACCTTGCCCTGGGAAAACAACAACTTGACCAGCGTGCTTTAAGACGCGCAGGAAAAACCGAGTTCACTGCACCACGGGGCTCAAGAGCCAGGCTTGAGACTGGGGATCTGCAGGCTCAAAGCCCAGTTACACACGCAGACCACATGACCTTGGGTCTCACTGGCCTTCCTAAGCCAGGCTCAGGGTTATTCTATGGTGGTTCCACTCTTGTAGGGTTGTGTCACAAAAAGCAAATGGCTCCGTGCTCAGACACACTGAGTCATCCAAAAAACACTGGCTCAGTCTTAGAACAGCCTGTTCAGCACCTGAATCAAGCTGAGAGTTCTTAGGACTCGCCACAGATACACAATCTGTGCTGCTCCTTTTCCAGATACCCTGTCAGGCCTGGACACCAGCCCCGCCACAGTTAGAACCAGGTGACAGTCCCAGTCACAAGGTGGTCTGAGAAGCAGTTCCTGCCAACAGCCACCCAGCGTACTTGGCACAGGCAAGAAATGGGGCAGGAAACACAAATCTAGGCCAAAAAATAAAAAGTACCCTGAACCCTGATTAAAAAAAAAAAAAACCCTGCCTAGAAAACCCCTATGCAAAGGCCCTGACAGAAATTCCAGGCTGTCTCCAGGGAGAGAATTCCACACAAAGGCCTGGCTGGAATGGTCTATGTCCTGAAGATCTTTCTTACCCATGGTCCTAGTTCCCAGCCCCCGTATAGACTGTTCCAGTTCTCCACTGTGAGGGCACACAACAGAAGGCAAACTGTCCTCTCAGCTTTGGGATCAACTCCTGTATCAAGGTGTCAAGTAGAGGGCATCTCACACTTGAATCACAGGTCACCTGAGAACCCTGGAAAAGCGCCAACACTGAGCATTTGCGTCTGCAGCTCGAACAAGCTCTCAGATAATGCTAACTTTGCTGGTCCAGGGCACCACGGTTAGAATGGCAGAGGACTGGAACTCCCTGAGCAAGAACTCTAAAGGAAGAAGAGCTGGATAAATGGTTTGGTACGGACCAGGGCTCAATCCTACACCACAGGCCTCACCCAGCAAGGGCTCCGGAGTTTCTCGTTATTTCCAGACAGAGGTAAATGCAGGCACAGCTTTCTAGAAATACCACAGGGCTGGGTCTACAGTGGCAAGAGCTCAGAGAGGAGCAAGTCGGAGGAAAGACCCCAAGAGGGGACAACGGCAAAGTGACGTCTGCCATCGAAGGGGAAGAGCAGAGGTCAAGGCCACATACCACAGGTCAAAAGTGTCCTACTCGTTTTCATAATTGCACCAGGTAGATAGCTTATGTTTTCAGAGGCGGAAAAGCCAAACTCTATTAGGTCATAGGATCTGTCCACAGCAATTAGCTAACACTCACTGGAAATAAGACTTGAAACCAACCAAGGCCTTCCAGGCTTCAAAAACTGAGTACTCTTTTTTTTTTTTCCACATTCCCATTATGAGAAAAATGTAGTAACTTTTCACCCAGTACCCGCCCCCCAAAACATAACACTTGTTAAACAGAACACATAGATCGGGGGGTGTCGGGGAACCACAGGTGGCGTGACTGAGTTCTTATCTCCTACACTGACATTCTGCCAGCTACAACTGGAGTTCTTCTCCTGGTCCATGTTCAACCCAGGACTCCAGAGGACACGTCGTTCCTGGGCCTCCTCTAATTGCCCTCTAGTCTCTATCTTCCGAGACTTGACACACAAGGTGTTCTTGCACTCGGTGATTAGGAAATTCCTATTTGGGTTTCTTAGCTGTTTCTTTGTGTTTACGTTCTGATTGAGTATTTTGGGGGAAAAAAAAATCCCAGAAGTGAGACTGAACCTTGCGGAAGGCTTCAGTCAGTCAGGACATATTAGTGACTAAGGATATGAACAAATGATATTAACTCTGGTCACCTGGTAAAGTGGCAGCTACCAAAGCCAGGTGTCTCCACCGCCTTCTTGTCATAATGCATTCATTCATTCCTTTACTCTCTGGAAGGCGCAGAACTGAAGAATATTCTAGATTGTTTTGTGTGTGTGTGTGTGGTGCTGGAGATGGGGCCCACGTTCCATCACTAAGCTCATGCTGGGTCCTCCAGCTCCTGGACTGTAAGTTCTTCATCATCTGGCAAAGGTAAAGACACGTGAGCCACAATATTCAGGACCCCTTTTTGTTTTCTACAAATAAACACAGATTACATGGGGGTGGGCTCGTGAGCTACAGAAAGACACTTAAGATCCTTTTGACATGGCATGCAAGCTCTCTCACAGGACTCGACCCTGGTCAGAGGGATCTGAATTTCTCCCTTGAGCACAGCCATGCACACTCCCTCTACCTCCTCAGGTTAAAATCTGATGGGTCTCCATGTCCCCTCTTACGGGGACCAAGAATGTAACGTTTCATGCATTTGAGAAGGTTGGGGTCCCCCTCATTGAATGACAAACTCAGTATAAAGCAGTGAAACATCAGAGGCTCCCCTGCTCCTTCTGGGTAACTCCACACCTCTGGGTGGTCCTGAGGCCTCCCTGGAGTGGCCCCTCTCCTCCTCACCCAAGCACCATACCTTATCTTAATTTGAAGTGTCTCTCTCTTCTCTAGTCACAGTTTCCCTACTTCATGACTCTAAATGCAAGCCTCTGCATCCTGACTTCAAGTTTTTGTCCATTCTCTCTGTCCAGACCTCTGGTTTCTGGGCCTCCTCATCTAACTTCTGGGCACCATTTCCAACCTTGCCATTCCCGTCTGTTCTTCTGGGATTCATCCTGATACCCTACCCACTCAAGACTGATTTTATATTCCAGCTATAAACACCCATGGGACCTCACACCCCACCACAGCACCCACTCTGTGGTGCCCTACTTGCTTCTCTTGTTGGAGCAGGCATTCATTCTGTGTAGGCTCAGACCAGGGCTCTAGAGGATCCAGACGAGACCCCGAAGAGAGTAGGGACCTCAGATGCCCTCCCCTCTCACCTCCATCCTATGACCTACGGAAAGAAGGAACGTTCTGCCAGTCTTCCCTTCTGACTGAGAGACAGCTGGGCACTATTCCTCCTCACAAAGAGCAAGCAGCTCAACCACTGTCCCCTGAACTGGGGACAGGGAAGGCAGCAGAATCTTCTGGATCTCATTCAAGAAAACACAATTATGTGCTTTGGTCCTGCAAGTGCCATTTCTACTCCTGTTTGCATTCTAGTCTAAAATACCAGAGGCACCGTGTTATGGAGCAGGCTGTGACTTCTGGAAGCCATGCCTATGCCCACGCTTAGTGTGGAGAGATATACCTCCTGTGGATATACAGGTTATATACTGCAGGTTAAAGCTAGGGTCCTGAGCATGGAAGGCTGAAACCACTGAGCTACATCTCCACTCTTTCTATAGGGATATTAACTGATATAAAACAATACAAAGGTTCAAGATACAATAGACAACGTGATACAATCATATGATGACCCAGGCAAAGTAGTTATCACTTCCCTCTCTCGAACATTTAACTATTTCCTTCTGTTCAGAAGCTTCAAACTCCTCTCTTCTAGATCTTCATAACTTATACAACAAATTATGGTAAAGTACGGACATCCTATGGGCTTCCTCTACGCGCTGAGCCCTCCTCCCAACTTTGCACCCTCGACTGGCTATCACTATAGCTTCTACTTCTATGAGATCAATTTGTTTAGTTTCCACATTAATGAGAGACAGGTAAGGCTGCACTGCTCCAGTTACTACACACTTCTAGTCACCTTTCTCAGTATACACACACACACACACACACACACACACACACACAAAAGAAAGCGTGAAGAACTTGTTCTCAAAGAGAAAGAAGAAAGAAGTGCACACAGAGACGGACAGCGTGATCAGCTACTCCAAGAAGCAAGCCATCCACATCCTGGCTATTCCTTCCAGGACGGTCTGACCTCTGCCACTGCTCAGCAAAGCCTCTAGTGGAGTTTTTCCCTCCATTCACGTGACTCGAGGAGCTGGGCGCATCTGCTCTTCTGCCTTCTTCTCTTTTAAAAATAATTTGTGGTTTGTGTGTTTTTGCACAATACAGATTAGCTGGCTGTGGATGCGTCACTGCTCACACGCCATCGGGAGTTTAAAAATAAAAATCACATCTGCAATGCAAAGCTCTCAGGCTCCCCTTTCAGAGCAGAGTGAAAGGCTTTGGCGCCCAGTACATTCTTTTGATTTCTATTCGGGCCTCCATATGCCAGGGCAGGGCAGAGAAAGATGAGCTGGTTTGACCTGTGAGATCCTGGCATCCTGGGAAGAGCCACAATGTTACTAAACCTTGACTCTCTAGCCTATGCCTTCAAACTCAAGGGCATGTGACAGAAGTCAGTAAATAATCTCGTTCTCCTAGACTTCCAAATCAGAAGATCACAGTCTCTGGTCACAGACTGTCCTTATGGTGAGCACCCTCAAAAAAAAAAAATAGCAACTTTATAAAATAAAATGTGTCCCATACTCAGGAGACAGAGGCATTTGCCCCTCTTTATGCCTCTCTCCAGGCCTGCAGCATGACGTACCTCTCTCCTGTGTTCACCTGGGAGCTAAAATATTGATTATAGCAAAAAACCATCCCTGACTTTCGGAATGACTTGAGCTAACCTGTGGCCCTGTCTTCTGTCCTATAAACTACCCATGCTCAGTTTTAGGACCAGTAATGGAAATACCCAAGGCCTGGTATGAGCCACTACTTCTCAGAACATTTCTTTGACAGAATCCATAGTCACTCTATCTCCTGGTCCCAACATGACTTCCAAGGACAGTTTAGTTTTCTACCACTTGGCCTAACAGAGTAACTCTAAAGTTCCAGAGTAAGTGCAAATGTAAAAGTTATTTCAAGTTCAATGGCCTCCTAAGTATTTCTTCTGGGAAAGAGGTCAGTGACCAGCAGTGACTTGACAGAAGACAGACGATAAAAGACCAGAATAAGGAAGTTGGGGCATTCCGGTTATGGTGTCTAAAAATCTTGTGCTAGCCAGCCCTAGGACACAGCCTCAAGAAAGACACGTGGTTCCCGGAGGATCCGAGCCAGGCTGTAGACTTTAGCCAGCCCCACCGTTGTCACACTGAAAAGGGAACTTGCTTTGCAACAGGGCTTACAAGAGACATCCCGTTGGAATAAGCAGCCCCAGCATCCCGTTAACAACACAGCAAACAAGCAGGGCGGGGGGACACGAGCAAAAGCCTGGATCACACAGCCGAAGCTGCTTTGGCAGTGTTCAAAGAAGAACGGGTAGGGTTCTCCTTCAGGAGTCATCTCCAACTCCAGCCACACGGGGTGGGAGGGGCATCCTTCCAAACGCAACGGATCACAGAGTTGCTGGTGTATGGCGATGGACCACAGCAACGGGATTTAGGGATACTTGGCACTTGTGCATCCAATAAAATATAATTTCAAATACTAGCCACTCTACTTTTTAATCTATTCCCAAGAGAAACACATACGGACAAGAATGTTCCTAGCAGTACAGGTTGCAAGAAGAAAAACCTGAAATCAAGCTAAATGCTCAACAGCAGAATAGATAAGTACGTCATGGTACACCCACGCAATCGTATACAGTACTATGGTAAAACTGATTTAAATGACAGCCCGGAGCAAAAGGCAAGGAGGAATCTCAGAAACAGGAGCTGCATGGAAGGAAAGCAAGCTGCGGGGGACTGCATGGGCTGTTACTCCAGTTATACACGGCACAGCGCAGCACATCTGTTTAGGGACACGAACTCCTGTGTAAAACCACAGGGAGATACGGGGACAACAGGGCACCATTTCTTCCAAGAAGTTACCTCTGCACAAGAAGAGCACAACCGGAACGCCCAGGCAATGAGGTTCTCTTGCTGAAGCTGCACGGCGGCACATAGGCTAATCACTGCAGCGTTATTCTGACTTCCACAGATCCTTGAAATGTCTGTTTACTCCACTGTTTTGAGACACAGTTTTATGTTACCCAGGCTGGTTCTGAACTCTTGGGCTCAAAGGATCCTCTAACTTCAGACCCCCAGGTTGCTGGGAATACAGGTATGTGCCACTGTGATTGACTTTTGAGTATGTGTGACATCGGGCACTTTCACCAATTATTCTCTGTCATATGCATGGACACGGGTCTCTAGTTTGAACCTCAGAGCACAGCAATAAGGCTAGCCTTGCTAGCCAGCATGCCACAGGGCTCCCCTATCTCCACCTTACAGGAGATGGAACCGCAGAGATGGACCAGCAGGTACCATTTTTAATGAAGATATTTCTTGAAAACAAAGAGTAAGAATTGTGTGGACTCTTTCAAGCCCAAACTGAAGGTGCCACAAATCCTCAAGGAAGGAACAAAAAGAAACTTGCTGTCCCAAACCTCTGTCCTAGCCTCCATGGCCCTAGGTCTGACATTCCCAGGCTACATGTACCTGTTGACTCTGTCACTTGGTTAAGATGGGTCCTGGCTAAGCATTGTCTGTGGCGGCTATCAGAACACCATCTCCTTTGTCACAGAAGAGTCCAGAAGTCAGTGCTCCAGAGGAAGCGTCTGCCTCCAGTTCCCACATTTGCACAGCTTCAACCAGCGAGCTATCTCTCAAGACTGATTTTGACATTTTTAAAATCAAATTTGGCCTTTGACAATTTTGTACATGTCTATCATACATTCTAATTGGTCACCTCCCCATCTCCTCTCCCCCTCACCTTTGTTTTAGTATTTTAATAGTTTAAAAGTAGCAAAAGGAGAGTACACATTTCATAGTATAGGAAATTATATGAAACCCAAGCATTAGTGCTAACAAAGTTCACTGGCAAACAGTCCTATCTGTGTATGCCTTACCTGAGGAACTGTAGGAGACAGTGTAACCTGCGTAAGAGGAGACGAAAAGGAAAAAGCCTGAAAGATTTACTTTACACCTAATCCATGACAGAAAAGCTAGTGGACTCCTACATTAAAACAATCAGACTAAGTATAAAAGAACAAAATAATACAGTTTTCTTCTTTGCTTAAACTGTTTATAAAATTACATACACTCTATAAAATATACTTTTAAAAAAACCTGAAGCCTGGGGTCAAGAACATAACTCATGTAACTCAGTGAGAGAGCATTTGCCTTGTATGCACAAAACCCTTGGTTCAATTCCCAGAACCACAAAAATCAAGCAAAACAAAACCCTTAGGCCTCAGGGCCAGGAATCATCTGGAAACAGCAAGAATGTGGGCCCGGAGAAAGCCCACCAAGAAAGCTAGCACATCATTACCACTTCTGAAACACATGCCTGTTCTGAGCAGCTAAAGTGGAAAGGTACGCAAATGTTCGCCTCGCCTGAAGCAAACCAAACCACAATAGCTGCTCAGTGCAAAGCTGCTCTGTCTCATCAGGTGCAAAGCGGGTGCGCAGATTGGCCATGTTTTCACAACATCCCCAGCGCCAAAGCATTAGCAAGTTCTGAGAGTGCAGTTCTGAGCTATTATTGGAGCAAAGCTGTTCTGGGGGCGTCTGGCAGGCTACATGCGAAGACCATTGTGACACACAGAACCCATGCTCTGGCCCACTGCGTACTCCATGATCTTTGAGGAGCACAGACTTGCATTAGCCAACTGCAGACTTTGTGCCAAGAGAGCCAGGTTTCTGAGTTCCTGTGGAGAACATGACAATGAGGGTGTCATCTGCACATCACAAGATACTTCGGGATGGCCCATAGCTCACTGTTCAGTGTAGATGAACAAACAGCACAAAGGAGCCCTGAGCTAGCTCAGATACAGACTGCCATTCCCTGGCCTCCTCTCTAAGGCCTGCCTCACCCCAGCCACCTGGAAGCCCTGCTCATCCCAAGTGGCCCCTTTTGCTGTTGTGTGGCTCCGGCTTTTCATGAAGGAAGAAGAAAGAGCCCATGGTACAAAAGACAGCCAGCAAGGGTATAGTTAAATGTGGCATACAGCAGACTAGGAGGCAAAATGTAAAAGGTGAAAACATGGGCATGAATTTAGGTTTGTATTGCTGCTTTAATGCTCGAGTCTGTGTGCTGCTCTGTATCATCAGTAGGGGAGAGGTAACTCCCTGCTGCTTCCGTTATATGGAGGCCCTGACAGAGACTGACAGGGACCTTCAGGACTTCCCTGCTGAGGCCTCATGGAACAAGGCAAGCCCACAGCCTTCCCACAAAGACAGAGTGGAAGGTCTCTGACTGCTGTGAGAGTTCAAGTGAGCAAACGCTATTGGTGGGTAGTTGGATTTTAATTACAAAAAAAAAGTCTATTTATATACCTTTAAAATGAAAACTAGGGTTCCAGGTATTGTTTTGGTCCCAGAGTTCAATAAACACCATAATAAAAGACACATGAGAGCTTGGGCTCTCACCCTGTCCTCCCCTTGATTGTCATTTTATTGACTAGTGTCTAAGCAGGATCTCTTAATGTACCAATAAATAAGAATAAATATGTAATCTCATTCCTCCCTTTCTTACATGAAAATGTGTCAACCTGTAGGTCGTGACCTCGTTGGGGGTCACAGGACACTTTCACACTAAGACCGTCAGAAAACACAGGCACGTTATGATTCATGACAGTAACAAAATGACAGTTATGAAATAGCAACAAAAATATTATATACTGTTCTGTGCTGTATCCTCTGAACAATGTAGACTAGGAGCCCGCCCTCTGTCACAGCTCTCATCCTTTCTGAGTGGCTAGAGCAGTCTGTTCCAGACGACACAGACTGTGACACGAAGTACACCGCGTGTGTAACTCTCCACACTTGTTTGCAAGATAAATCCCCAGCAGCAGTATCACAGATTTTAATTTCCTTTCATGCTACCAGTTTATAAATCATCTCCATTGTGTGCAGTGCTATTTCTCCTGGTGAGAAACAGAAAAGATAGGAGGTGAGGCCGACGAAAGTCTCGGGGACCCTTATAATTTTTTTTTTTTTTTTTTTTTTTTTTTTTGCTGTTGCTGTTAGCAATATTAGCAAAGGAAGAACAGATGGGATAAGGCTGTGCTGTTGGTTGGTCTGTAGTTTCTCCTACTCCTGATGAAAAGGGAAAGAAAGGATAAATGCACATGAGATACAAAAATAAATGCACTTAACAAGTCCATAAAGAAGGAAGCCCGAAACCCCATTTCATCTGAGCATGTCCTGACCCTGCTGCCATGTGTGCCCTTTCGATAATCATATCCTCGTTAGCTTACATCGTCCTCAACATGGGGGATGGCTCCCAGGGAGAATGGAGGTGTCCTGGACACAGACAAGCAAGGCTTTGCGGATTAACGGCTGGCTCCTGACTACTCTCTCTTAGCCCCATGCAAAGAAAGCATTTCTACTGTGGGACCAGGAGATGCCAAGATCAGAGGCAGCAAGGATTTTCCCCATGACAAGCACCATTCGCTTCATGGGAAGGCCAAGAGCCCTTTCCCAGACACAGTCAAACGCTAGAAGTCGGATAGGAGTTTTCTCTCTCTCCCACCAAAGGCATCCCAAGTACCTAAGAGCTACTTTGAACTAGGCAGCACTATTTTTAGCATGTACAACAACTCCATGCCATATGCTATTCCCCACCCATCTTTTTCCCCACTGACAATGACTCAGTTGGTGTTTTGGCACAAGGAATTTAGTTTGGTTCATATTTATAATAAGATTCAAACACATATCAAATTAATATGATCCAAAGTCAAATACAGTATCTTTTAAATTTTAGGTGTTCCCCCACACAGCAAACAATGAAAACATTATTCCAAAAGCACTTGGGTTGTTATAATCCCTGCAGAGACTTACAAACATTAATGCCTCAGTATTTCAAACCCTACAAACACTCTGCTGGTGAAAACTACAACAGAGATGGCTTAGCACATCTGAACTGAGGCCATATTGCTCAGACAGTCCCTGGGGCTCCATAAGCTAATGTTTCCTACCTTAAAAGGTAGCACAAACGTTAAGAAAAAAAAAAAAAAAAACCACTGTCCTTTCAGACTCCTGCCCTTTCTCAGAGGAAGATTATCTTCCAGCTTCTCTCAAATGCTCAGTCTTCCAAGTGACTTGACACGCCCTCCCACAAAATCTGGAAAGCCTTGCATCACTTTTCCTAAGAGCCTTTCTCCCTTTAGGCCTTTGCTTAAGTTCCCCTGCCTCTTGACATCCCCACCCCAGGCCAGCCTCACAATCAGCTAAGCAGACCAGGCATTAGTTCTCAGCACCCTCCTCTACAGAGTAAGTACCAGTGATGACTGGGATAGCTGAGGCACCCTGGGCCTCGCCTTCCACTTTGCCTACATCTCCTTCCTTGTCACATACCCATGTCTCAAGACACAAGAGCCCCCTGCCCTTGCCTCCGAGCTCAGCCTGTAAGAGGCTGCCCACATGTACTCTTCAATGGCACAGAGACAGAGCAGGCACTCCCTCAGAATTGCTCCCCTGACAGCTCCTCCCCTGCTCAGTTGAGGCCCCAGGTCCTTAACCTCTGCACTGGGCTTCTGTTTGCCTGTTGATTGCCTTCCCTCTCCTAGAGTCAGGGAAATCACTTAGGAATGGTAGAGTCCCCACACGACTCCTTGTGCCGTTAAAATGCTTCTAAAGCACTGCAGGGACCAGTGTTGCCCCAGGGAACACTGATTTGGAGAATGCTCTCCAGGCATCTTTGGTTATCACAAGTGGGTCCATATCACAAACAGAATCCAAAGCCTTATTAAATATCTTATAAAACATGGACCAGTCCTATCAAAAAGAATAAGCTGCCCCAAAATATCAATAGAATGTGAATTACAATCACCTCAATATGAAAAGTAAAATTTTAAAAATCAAAGCTGATAGAACTGAAACCAAGAGAGCCTGTCATAAATGCCCAGTCTTCTACAGCTGCAAGGGCCAATGTTGTCCCTACCAATCAGTTCAACATTAGTGTTTAAAAAAAAAAAAAGGCAAACCTTAAGAATGTATTTGTAGACTGAGGAAGACTGTAGCCTTGGGTGCAAGAGGCCCCGCCTGTGCAGGGTCTGCACATAGGAAAGCATAGAGCATTTATTGTGCTTGTGAGAAGGCCAACATGGAGGACATAAATAGCACTCCTGAAAACAACCTGATGGACCAGCGGCCCGCAGTCCCACGACCATCCATGGATTGTTGGCAGTGGACACGGCCTAGTAATGGGAGCAGGGAGGCAGGCTGACATTGAGCCCGAAGATTAAAAAAATGTCCGCACAGGATTTTGCCTGTGTTTCTTTTCATGGTGAGCCTCCCCTGACCCCACATGCTCTCTGAGCTTAGCCTGGAGCAGCGCATCTCCTCCAAGTATGGTATGTTGTGTTTCCCCATAAGATGGTGGTTCTCAGCCCTCCTAATGCTGTGATCCTTTAATCCAGGTCCACACGTTGCAGTGACCCCCACCCATAAAATTATTTCATTGCTACTTCATAACTGTAATTTTGCTACTGTTATGAAACATAATGTAAATATCTGATATGCAGGATATCTGATACATAACCTCTGTGAAAGGGTTGTTTGACCCCCCCAAAGGGGTTGAGACCCATAGGGTAAGTACCACTGCTTTAAGATTTCATTTAAGGGCTGCATGGTGGTGGTGCATGCCTTTAATCCCAGCAATCGGTAGGCAGCCTGATCTACAGGAGCTAGTTCCAGGATAGACTCCAAAGCTACAGAGAAACCCTATCTCAAAAAACAACAAAAAGATTTCATTTAAGGAAAAGTGACCTTGACTGAAGAGTTTTAAACACTGTCCAGGATTTGAAGCTACAGCTCAGGGAACAGAGTGCTCACTTGGCACACCGAAGACCCTGGGTTCAGTTCCTAATGCTGTAAATAAACAGATACATTGTCCAGAGCCTGTGCATTGGGGTACATCCACCCGGAGCTGCAGCTGCAAGAAACAGAGGCCAGCACGACTGGTTCAAAGAGGCACTGCTACACAGAACCCTTCAAGGGCAGTTCTATAGGCAGCAACCCTTGACACCACCACTCTGCCACCATCCAGACAGTCTGCTGTCTGCCCAAGACCTCCATCCTGTGCCAACTGTCCCTAAGGCCAAATGGAGCTCTTCATAGTCCTTATGCTTTTGGATAGGAGCCGCTGATCGATCCCAGATCAGCGAGGACACATTCACTGAGCTGGGCAAAGGAACTTTATCAGAGGGTGGTGAGGACTGCGTCCACCAAGTCTCCTTAGCAAGAGGATTTCTCAAGCTCTGAAGGAATTCAAAAGAACAGCACCAAGGTAGAAGGCATCAGGATCTCAAGAGCAGGAGCCTAAGCATTGTTTACATGGCTTTATGTTTTCAAAGTTTCACACAAAACTCAAGAGCTCTACAAAGAGAAAAAGAAGAAAAGTGTGCCGCACAGTCTGGCCTTGAACTACTCAAAGAGCCAAAGTCAAAGTTCCTGGCTCCAGCAGCCACCAGGCCACTAGACAGGAAGAGACAGTCCCTGTTTCCACCAGGGTCGCATGGATAGTAAATCAGATGCCAGGTGCCACCATGCTGGTCTGAAACAAGCTGCAGAGAAGGCCTGCAAACAATTAGTCAGAAGGCAGGATGCTGCCAACTGCGCACAGGTTCTCGCAACTCTGCTTACTCACCGAGAAAGTGGAGGAAGCAGAGATGTAATTAGCACTAAAGATAAAGATCTATTTTTAAAGATGGGTATATTTATAGCTCTCACATAGCCAGACACTCAGTGGGTGGAGATACACACAAACATATGTCTATGGTCAGACACAGACAAACCTGCGGACACATGAGACACAAAACTGGTTTCCAAAAGTAAGACTCCATTAACTGATAACTTTTTGACCATGAAAGATCATTTCGAGGTTGCTGATCTCAAGTTTGACCTGTAATAAAGTCTGACTCATTGCTATATTTATTTTGCACAAATAAAACTGGGTTAAAATTTAAGTATTTCTAATTTAAACATGCTTTTTGTCTCTTTGCTTTTAAACGAGCAGCATATGTTTTGGCTTTTCTGCTAGGTCCATCAGTATCTGTGCATCTATTCATACAAAAATATACCTAGAAAATCTAAGGTTTAGAGTACAGACAAAAACAAATAAACTCATTTTTTTCTTAAAGATATAAAGCATGGTAAGCTGGAAAGACAGTTCAGTTGATAAAGTGCTAGGCAGATCTGGGGTCCTGAGTTCAAAACCCCAGTACCCATGTAATAAGCTGGGTATAGTGGTACACACCTACAACCACAGCACTGGAAAGGGAGGGCAGAGACAGACAGATCCCTGAAGTGCCATGGGCAAGGAGCCTAGCAGAATCTGTGAGCTTCCATTTTGGTGAGAGACCTTGTCTAAGTAAACAAAAGTGGAGAGCAACCGAGGAAAGGAAGTTAACATCCATCTCCGGTTTACACATGCACATATGTGTAAACTACACTCACAAGTACATACACCACACACAAATACACACAAAATTAAAATTAGAACCCTTTGAAACATACAAAGCATGGAAAAGGTAAAATTACCTAAAATGAATGGGAATGACATACAGGATAAATATGAAGTAGGCAGAGCTGAGGCCTCCGAAGGTAGGAGAGAACTTCCGAGAAGTTGTGATCAACTGGTATTTATTTCTAACTAGGAAGGCTTTAGAAAACTAGTTCTGAATTACCAGTGGTTTGAATGTGCTCACACAAAGTGTGACTTAAGAACCTCATACTTAGTGAAAGGTGTTGGGTCAAATAACAGGGGATTAGGATAAAGTTTGCCCTCCCAAGTGGATTGCCCTTATTACTGTGGGAACACATTGGCTATCAAGGGGGCAGGGTTTAAGGTGTTCTTAAGAGAAGACAGGCTCCATAAGGATGTACATTAGGGAGATATCTGGGATGGTAAGAACAATTAAACACTAGAACAGATCTCCTCCATGAGAGATGGGAGCTGGGGCTGCACAAACGTGACTGATGCAGAATGAACTGAAGGCTTCTGAGTGCAAAGCCTTCAGAAGAGCGCACTTTTGTGAATGAACAATATCATAATTCCCACTGATGTGTCTAGGGACAGGTAAGTATCTCCTCGCACTGAGCGTCTATGGGGGAGCATGAAGGAAAAACAGCAATTTAAACATAAAAGCAACGGGAAGTGGAACCCTGCTGATGAAGGTCTCATGAAGTAAAGGGCATGACTCAGCTTGCCACAGCTGGGGTTCAGAGGGATCAGGAAATAAACACGTTGCATGTAATTTCATCTGTGCCTGTGCGTGATGGCTTTGCCAGTATCCTGTAGCAGGCTCCTTCGGGGCACTTGCCTGGCCTGGGGGCCTGGGAACTGCAGATCCTGTAGTGAGTCCAGAAGTTCACATCTGACCACAATCCCTGGCACACTGTGCATTACCTTCTGGCTTCAGACAAATGCATTAAACTCCCATCCAAAACACATAACTTAAATGTGAAGTGGGAAGACACTCAGAATCTCTGAAGGATTCGGCTAAAAGTCCAGTTTTTAGACACACCACTCCTGCCAGAATGACAGAGCACTCCAACCAGAAACCGCCGAGATCGTCCCAGGTGGAGGCCCGTTTTTGCAGGCTGTTGAGTGCTTTCCCTATTACAAGAAATTAGTCCAGATTATGTCCTGGTGCGAGGACTCCATGGCTAAGTGGCAGGAAAAAGGAGAAGACAGGTTGTCAGCATAGTATCTTTTATTCAGGCTAGCAATAAATTTGAAAATAACCTATCCCAAGATCTTAATATAGACGTTTCTCCAAAGAAGAAAAGTAAATGGACAATAAGCACATAAGAAGATGCTAAACATCACTGATTATAAGGGAAATGGAATTCAAACCCTGGTAGCACTATTCCACACCCAATAGAATGACTATGGTCAAAAATAAAAAAACAATAATAAGTGTTGACAGGAATGTGGAAAACATGATCCTTCATTCACTGCTGATAGGAATGGGAAATGATTCAGCTACTCTCAAAAAGAGTCCAGCAGTTCTTCAATACATTAAACATAAAATTAACTCTGACCCAGCAAACCTGACTCTCTGTATATAGTCAAGAGCAGTAAGTATACCTTCCATTTAAAAATGTCTTCATGTATGTCCAAATAGCCAAAAGGTAGAAAAAAAACTAGCATCCGCCAATATAGTGAACACAGCTGACAAGGAAAAATGGAAAGCTGACCCATGTTGACGCTTGTCACAGCACAGCTCGACTCTGAAACATGCAAAGTGCAAGGAGTCTAACACAGAGAGCCAGGAGTCCACGGGAAGAAAGCGCAGGCCATGGCAGGTGACACCTAGGGCGTATGAAGCTTCTTATGACCTGATGAACGTGCTCTGGAATGAGACAGATGACAGTTGTGATCATAATAAAAACCACTTACCCGTCACTTCACTGCGGTGAGCCGCATGGCCTGGAAGTCAGATTTCAACACAAGAACAAACCCAGCCACCACACAGCCCAGCACTGCCGGCCTCACGTGACAGACAGTGTGACTTCCTGCACGCCAATTAACAACCACCTTGAGCGCGCTCAAAGACACAGGCTTCCATTCCACAACTCATGCTGCCTCTCCAGCCTCTCTAGGTATAAAACCGTCTTCTTCTTGACCTCCTGTGACCCCCTCCACATTTACACAATCTCTAACTCCGAGTGACTCCCTGCAAGCTTGCCTGAATTCTGCAAGAAAGTCCTTGTGTACGTGATAGAAATACTCTACCCACTTGCTGGTGCGAGAATAAAGTTAGTTACTGCATATAAAATGCTTATAGCGTTACTTAAATAATAAATAGAACCAAGCATATATTCTTGCCATGAACTTCTTGGTGCCGCTGTGCCAAAACCATGCTACTGAACATAGTCCCTACCTTCGTGACACCTTCAGTCTAGGTGGGTGGATAGCATCTCCATGCATCCTCATGCAATTGCGGTACAGGGCCTACTATGGAGGGGGAGATCTGGATAGGAGCCCTTAACTGGGCACTCAGTAACAAAAGTCAGAGAAAGCTCCATTGGCGTTGGCTCTACGACAGGCACTCTGGATCTCACTGCAGGGCTAAGGAACACGAAGTTCTAGACAACAGACAGACACTAAATCCTACCTGAAGTGAACGACTAGTGCCTGGCAAGCTCATGTGCCAAGATTACCTGAGGCTAAGGGCAAGCACCAAAGTTGGCAGACTGAAGGCCACTGCCTGGGAGTGGAGGTGGACCACAAAGCTTCACGCCATTGATGTATTTCCAGGGGGATGCCCAGGCTGGCACCTCTGAAGGACAGTGCCGAGAAAAGCTGGGCCAGACCTACTGTGGTGCATAAGAGAGCTGTCCTTGTGTCAGAGGACCGTGTTGCCCCAGTAACGGGATGCCAGCTTTAATCTGAGCACTCAATACCTGGATATTTTCACCAGGAAAATTCAAAGATGTGTCTTCCTCTCAAATGGCCAAGAAGGGTCACTGATCACTTCTTCCTAAATTATCTTCTTATACACTGAATGGTGTCTGCTTAAACTGCACAAATTAAGTCCTAATCCACTTTACCTCAGAATGTGACCATTTGAAGTTAGAAGTCTGTAAAGAGGTAACGGCAAAATGAACCATCACCCAAAATGGCTGGTGTCCTCACGAGGAGAGGAAACTTGAATTCAGATAGGTAGAAGAGCAGAGTGAAAACAGACAGAGGTCTGCTAGGGAGCAGGGACCCAGCCGGGGTGAAACATGAAACACAGACAGCAGCTAGATCACTGCTTGTGGTTTCTCGACTCCAGCACTGAGACAATGAACTTCAGTTGTTTGCCCCCTCAGTTCACAGTGCTTTACCATGGCAACGCTCTTGACTAGTACATGCCCCATCTATAGAAACATTGCTCCCTCTTCTCAGAATTCCAGGTACTTGGCAGAAAACAGAGATCACCTTTCTTCCTAGTGGAAAAAGCCTCAGAGTAGAAGGGACTTCTGCAATTTAGAAGAAATGTGCACAACGTTCACCAGCAAAACTGATCAATCAAAATATCATACAGACACCCTTCGGCCCTCCTCCTTTTCTTTCTTCCTCTCTCTTTGTTTTTGGATTTTATTATGGGAGAAAGGCAGGCCTTAAGACAAGACAGGGTCTCACCATGGAGCACAGGATCCCTGTTCCACAGAGCTGGAACAATAGTGCCCAACCCTCCTGTCCTAACAATAGTTGTGATGAACACAAATCTGGTATCTGATCCCAGTGTGGTGGCACACACGTTTAATCCCAGCATTCAGAAGATAGAAGCAGGCAGAATTTGAGGCCAATCAGGTTTACATAGAGAGTTCTAGAGTTTTAGACCATCTAGGACTACAGGACTACATAATGAGACCCTGTTTCCAAAAAAAAAAAAGAAAGAAAGAAAGATATAAATAAAGAGAAAATAGTGTATCTGAAATCAGGGCTTTTGGATAACCTTGCAATCTTACCTCCCATTCATCCTCCAGGTTATTTCTAAATCTTAATTTGTTTGAGTAATAGCAACAAATTCTTGCTTTCCATAGTTAAGTGGCTGCATGTGAACCACCATCTGATATAGTCTTCAATTAAGCTTATTCCAGGATTAGAAAGATAAAAATTTTACTTTCTAAGTCAAAACTAGTGACATCTGACAATGGCTTGTATTTTTATTACAAGTGTGGAACCATCAAAACTACCGTCACATAAGATCACTAGTAACCACCACTCTGCCTGCTAGTTGACTGTGTTCAGTTCACATACGTTGAATCGCTCCCTGTGGTCACTGAGAGAGATCAGCCATATTCTACATTCTAAAAAGTTAAACTTTAAAATTCAATTCAGAACAACTTAAAAAGACTGTGTGAACTTTAAAACTTAAAAAGAAATATTTTATAAGGCATCGAATCCAGCCTTCCTTCTTAAAAATCCATGCCAGCTCAGAGCCATTCACAGCAGTAAATTATAAAATGGTGGCTCTCAACCTTCCTAATGCTGTGATCATCTAATACAGTTCCTTATGCTGTGTTGACCCCAGCCATAAAATTATTCTGTTGCTACTTCACAACTGCAATTTTGCTACTGTTATGAATCGTAACATAAATATCTGGTATGGGGCCCTTCTGAAAGGGTCATTTGACCCCCTTTGAGGGTGTCACAACCCACAGGTTGAGAACCACTGTTTTTAAAACCTGTTCCCCAATACAAGTTCTAAGTCAAAGAATATAAATAAAAGTGCATTGCTAATTATCTTTCTGAAAACTGAAATGATGAATTTATGGGGAATTGGTGCACTGGAGCAATCACCTTGTGAGCTTATAACTAGCCACATCTTTTGAGTCGGCCTTTAAGGGAAAATGATAATGGGAGAATAACTTCAGTTACTGCCAGGAGTCTGCGATCTCCATACCCTGCAACACTCTCTAAGCTACATAACCTGGCACAGGTACCGGGACTCGTTTTGTTTTGTTTTTGTTTGACTGGAATTTTGTTTTATTTTGTAGCTCATGCTGACCTCAAATTCACAATTCTCTTGCTTCTGCCTTCCAACGAATGTCCCACCAAACCTGGCTAGTGTATTTGTGGTTCATCTGTAGGTACTGGTAATTTTATATACACAGAGATGTGGTGTGTTTGTTTTGCTTTGTTTTGTTTTCAGCAATTCAAGAGATCTACGAAACTGTCCCCATCCTCTGTCAACGCAGACTCGGGAGATCCATGATACTGAACATTCCCGACCAGATAAGCCACGCCTACAGGAATCCTGTGCTTACCAAGAGCCAACTATACCTGGCCCTAGACTGTTAATGCCAGGGGCACATATTACTATCACCTTTTAAAATGTGACACCAATGGTGGTTCACGCCTTTAATCCCAGCACTTGGGAGGCAGAGGCAGGCAGATCTCTGTGAGTTCGAGGCCAGCCTGGTCTACAAAGGGAGTTCCAGGACAGGCTCCAAAGCTACAGAGAAACCCTGTCTCGGGGGAAAAAAAAAGTGACACCAACTCATGAATAAGAAGTGTGAACAGAAAGAGAAGTCGTTCCTAGGAAAATGAAGATGAATATTTGAAAGGCTTCTATAAGAGCAAATTATATAAGTAAGAAAGTGCTGACAAAAAAAGGTGTGGGCAAGCAAGATAACTATAAAAGACTCAAAAGTGATTTTTTTTAAAAAAAAAAAAAAGCAGTATCCTACACCCAGTTTGTTTGCAAATATCCTTGCTCTCCTTTGAAGAAGCAAAGGCCAGAGTAAACACATGCACTTATATGCCTGATAACCAGAGCAAACACATGCACTCACATACATGATGGCCAGAGCAAACACATGCACTCACACACATGATGGCCAGAACAAACACATGCACCCACACACATGATGGCCAGAGCAAACGCATGCACCCACACACATGATGGCCAGAGCAAACGCATGCACTCACACACATGATGGCCAGAGCAAACACATGCACTCACACACATGATGGCGTTATTGTGAATCCACATACTGAAGGACCCAGAAAAAGTGGGTGGCAGAGCTGCTAGTCTAGACGCAGACTGCAATAAGGAAGATTGAACTTCCAGGCACTTTCTGAGTTCTACCAAACTCGGACACTGACTGCTGAGACCATCATTCACAGTCCACTATTAAAAGTCATGTGACCTTAACAAAGGCCTCAGCTTCCCTGAGCGACCTCTTTTATGTCCATCAGACAGAAGCAAAAATGATGGCCACAGGTGACATTGGCTGGGCTCAAGCCTCAGCCCCGGCGATTCCAGTATTAATTATCTGGTTTTGTTCTTGGCCTATGTAGCATTACCAAACAGACAAAAGCCCCAGCCCCATCAGGTAAGGAGACGGGCATGGAGTATTCTGCTGTTTAAAGTGAGACCTGAAGGTTGAAAGACTGGAGATCAGTTTGTGAACGAGAGCAAAGGGCAAAATGACACCCAGATCTGCTGCTGCAACAATTCCTACCAAGAAAGGGAAAGAGGAAGCGAAGTCAACAGCAAGAAGTCTAATTATCGTTTCAGACCACAACTGTTTCGCTTTTCTTCTACTTAAAATAACAGAAGATGAAATCATGCCATTTGCAGGAAAATGGATGGAACTGGAGATCATTATGTCAAGAGAAACAACCCAACTCACAAAGACAAACATGCCATGTATCCTCTCAAATGTGGGCTCTCGATAGTTTTTTAAGATGTGACTTTGTAGGAAGGTACTATCTGGGGAGAGCAATGGAAACAGCCGTGAGGCAACGAGAATAATGGTGGGTGGTGAATGTTAGCATGTTCACTACGCATGCATGAAAGTGCCATGGTCAAACTGGTTGCTTTATAAAAATAACCATTCATTTCTTTAAAAGGGGATTTTAAAAATATAAGTCAGCCTGAATTTGCTCAAACAGCTTCAGGAGAGGTTTCTTTTGAATCAGTTATTGGATCAATACAATCTCCCTTAAACCGCCCTCTTAGACTCCAAGCTTTTAGCCTGAATTGAGACAAAGTATCAATGTGACCCTGCAGTGTTCTACCAGCAAAGATTGCAGATCCCAGAACAGCAGGATGTAGGGGGTCACAGACAAGCAGGGTAGCATTCCCCTGGAGAAGCACTCCATTTCAGGACTTCACGGCAGCCTCACAATCAAAGGCCCAGCCTAACAGCTTAATCAGGTAATGGCTGGACCAAAATAGAATCCTCGGGAAACAAGGGCTGGTTGGGAATAAGCACAAACCAACATTAGTTAGGGAACTATAGCCAGAAAAAGAAAAGAGGGAAAAAAAAAAAAAAAACGGTTTCTTTATGTAGGATTTTGAAGGATTCCAGACTTCTTTTACATGACATGTTTACTTTAGGATTCCCTGGGCAGGCTCCTAGCCACCAGGACCCACGTGTGTGGCAGCTATCAATCAACACTACAAAAACTGTGATCCAGAATAAGGCCTGAGTGCCTTGCATGGAGTCAGGCGGGGAAGCTTTCACCCAGCGCTCCTGTGGCATCTCCTTCGTGTTCTGATGGGAAGAGGAAGAGTTTAGGCTCCCACCTCGCTGCCTCTACAGCACAGAGACGTATCTGTGCCAAGCATCTGTGACGTGCAAATGGAGCGTCAGTGAAGTGCATCATTTTATTTGCTCCTAGCAGAGACTGCTAAGGATTTATGAATTAAGACACTTGTTTTTATTTGTTGCTGCTGCTTTTTGTTTGTTTGTTTGTTTGTTTGTTTAAAGACAGGGTCTCTATACATAGTTCTGGCTGTCTTGGAACTTGATGTGTAGACCAAGCTGGCCTCGAACTCACAGAGATCTGCCTGCCTCTGCTTCCCCAGTGCTGGGATTAAAGGTGTGCCAGCGTGAAAGGCTCAGAGAATTATGATAAAGGCGTTTGCTTTTAAGTTAATTATTTGTATATTACTCTAGAAGAAACCTTCTGTGTTTCTAAGTATTATACATTTCAGGCCTGCGTGGAGAGCCCAGCTTGACCCTTTCAGTCCTTTGCTCTACCAGAAAGGGAAGGCACGGAGGCGCTGCTAATTAGTAGTCCCAACTGCTGTGACATCTCTCTCTGCTAAATGCTAACCTCCCTCCCAGTGAGCTTGTTCCCAAGTTGGTGCTCACTGTCCCCTAAGGCTGGAGTTTCCACATACCCTGTAGAACCCAGCAGACTGGTACCCTGGACTCTCTGGCTTCTCGGCAATATTCACTTCCTCTCTCATACTGCAAATTGTCTGGCAGATTCCTACCTCTCTTCAAGACTGTCAGTTCCCTTAACATGGGGCAGGACTCTGTGCCACTGACCTCATAGAGGAAGAAGCATAGAGGAGGTGCTCCATCGACACGGATACAAACTAACACAGTTTCTTCCGTATCTTCTGATGAAAAGTTACTCACAATCCTAAACACGAATTTCTTCTACCTGTCATGGATGCTGAAAGCATATGGAGCCTTGTTAGATGCCATTCTGGGGCAGAGGACAGGCCATGGCCTCAAAATGCTTTGGGTACCAAACACCTGACCCCTTGACCAGAGTGCAACATGCACAGGGAAGAGAAGTGAGGCCGGAGACTTGTATCACATTCACACAGTGCAGAAACACGCCAGTTGACCCCAGAATTTCTCAACTGCCGTTGACCCTCTAGTCTAGGAAATTCCAAGTGTTTCAAACAAGTCACCACCTCATTCTCACAACAACCCAAACCCAGATAAATCCCTTCCGTTCTCACCTCCAGTAGGTCCTTCACTTCCACCCACTTCCTCTCCCAGTCGCTACACCTGAAGCAACAACAGCCTCTTCTTTTACAGATCACAGAACTCAATCCATTCCAGGTTGCAGCCACTTCTACTTCGACCCCCAGATTTTCCATGCCTGGCTCCTTGACATCCTCCAGCAACTGATGGCCAAGGTCTCCTCTGACCTAAACAAGCTTCCCTTTTCCTCATCCCCCTCACCCTCTGCCTTGCACTTACATGCAGTGAGGCACTTGTGTGCTAATATGCACACCTACTTATCCAGAAGGGAAGTTCCAGCAAAGCAACTGGCTTTGCCTGAAAGAGTCTGTTACCCAGAGAAAGCTCAAAAAAAAAGAAAAAAGAAATGCTTGAATGAATGTTTAATCACCTGGAAAAATCAACAGTATCAAAACCTTGACATTAGACCCCAAAGAAATTCAACCTTTCTGTAAAACAAACATAGCCCTTTTCCTTTCTGTGAAATAACCCTGCCCACGCTGAGACCTCCCTTCCCTCACCCCACCTTCTTACAAATCCATGGCAGTTTTCGAGCCGACCACCTTTCTGTCTGGAAATGACCCAGAATTCCTTGGCTCCGTAAACCGGAACTCCACCTTGGAGTGGAGCCCAAGGACTCAAACTCACACTTAGCGCCAAACAGAGAGGCCTTGACGTCCTCTGAATTTGCTCCACACATCTGGTTACCACCCCATCCTTTGGAGGAACAAAAACAGGAAAGGCACGGAGGCCTCCTGAGGCCGAAACAGTTTCAGGGATTTGGGTGAAGCCATCCTTCTCCGAAACCCCTGATGCTTGACCCCAGACAGGGAGGAAACAGTGAACTGTGGGCAAGTTAGGGTCAGAAAGAGGACATAGAAGGACATATTGAATGTGGTGAAATAATACACACCTAGTCCTGGCTTTGAAATCACACAAATGCCTAGCTTCAAATCCTGGCTCCAGCATCTATATTTCTGAAGGCCACTGGGATGCTACCTCAACCCTCCGAGCCTCTCTTTCCACAGCTATCAAAAGATATGTCACAGTACCTACTTTAAGAGGATTGTTGATCAGTTTTGCGCCTGGATTTTATATTGGGTTCACCTACCTACTCTTTAATTTCCAACCACGAGCCAATTATTCATACAGAAAAAAATGCAATCAGATACCAAATCAGTCTTTGTGAGTTATCAAACAATTCTGGGTTTACCACACTGTTTTGACATTGAACCATACAAACGGACTGACATTTACTTAACTCTCTCATGGAGGTGAGCCAAGCTGATCCCTGAATTGTGTTTATACATGTGCACAGCAAGTGAACATTCAATATGTAATTTTCAACGAAGGAATCAAAATGACAAGATGAATTCTATCTGGGCTGATCCCACTAATCAAGTCTGACAGACTAAAATCTGTTCTTGGTGGGTTCTGTTTTCTCACGGTCCATGTTGCCGGGCACTAATCTACCTGTGCTTTGCCGGGAAAGACACAGCAAGAAACAAGATGGAAATCATTAAAAAGCTAACGACTTTGACACTAGAGTTTCCTGCTCATATAGAATGTGGGGGAAACAGGGAGCTGGGATGTTAAATCTCCTTGTTTCTTTTGGAGATTATCTGTCAGCTCTTCCTTGAGTCTATCTTCAGAAACCAAAGGAATTCTTTAAGACGGAATAATGACTCAGCAATAAATAAACAGTAAGCCATCATTCCTCACGCTGACTGGCACCAAATTTTGCAAGGATATTTAGCAGAAGCATTCCTCTTCCAGTCTTGCTCCATAAATACCGAAGGAGAAAGAACATTGCCTAAGACCAAAGTTTGGCAAATGAATCTGATGAAACCGTCAGTGTATAGACACATGCCACACACAGCATGGTGTCCCTGAAGGCTCCTGGTGATTAAAATTATCTAGCTCTCAGAGATCCTACCTTACGGTTCACATGCAAAACACAGTTTCCTGTGGCTCAAACATGTCCATCTATCAAATCAGTAGCACATCAGGGCAATAGAGACTCCAATTCCCATCTGGGTGCTTCTCCACTAAGAAAATGCACATACTTGAGCAAACTCACAGAAGGAACCAAAGAGACAGCCATTCCCGCGGCAAAACTGCCCAGGGCTTGCTTTATAATGCCTTTATAGTGGATTTAATGTCTGCGACAGGTAAAGAAATTGGTGATTACCTTTGTTTCGGTACAGAATGGGGCACCTAACCAAGAAACAGTGTGCAGGGGTTATGCCTAAGTAAACACCATGCTTGCAAAGGGCATGGTATAAAGTCAGCTGGTCTTGGTCCCTGTCCCAGGTTGGTCACAAATGAGCTGTCTCTGAGGCGAGTGGTTTAACTCCTGTATCTTATTTCCTAACCCAGAGATGGAGAGTATCTGACAAAAGCAAATAAATATTCCCTTCTGTTTATAGTTACTGGGGCAATCAAATGGATATGGAGGCTGTCAGAAAATACAAAGGCTAAACACAGGGCACTCCTCTACTACACACAGACTCATACCAAAATAAGAGCCACCTGGAAAACCCCCTGCACCCACTCTTGCTCACACTGAAAATGCTTCCTGTTATGAATGAAGGGAACTCCTGGGATGCCGGGAAACTTCTGTGAATCAGTGTGAACAACTCTTGGAGCATGGGCACTGCCACCCGTCCTTAAGAACTCTGGGACAGTTTCTGGTGCCCTAGGACAGCCACACACGCAAATGCACCCACCCCAGCTTTGCACAGATCAGGCTCTAAGCCTATTACTTGGGTTTTACCAGACACTATGTGCTAAGATTCCTCAGAACACCGAGTGCACCATGATCAGGCCAAAGGAGTCACGAACTCACAGGACTAGTAGGCTAGTGTGAGAACTCAATGGGAGTGGAGGTCACCTTCCCTTTGCTTATGACAAGTACTCTCTTCTATACCTTGGGTTTGGGTGAACTTACCTGAAGTCAGCAGATAAATGTCTTCAACAGTATAAGAAATCAAAAACCAAAGCAGGACAAGAGCCCCAAGGACTCCACACCAGATAAGAAGTGTTAGTCTGCTACCGCCCCTCTCTAAGGGGCGGATCCTGGTGGCTCCGGGCTTGATACAGAGCCAGGCCAGCTGCCCGAGTAGTGTCCGGGACTACAGGATCACAACCAGTTCTCACCCTCCCTTCCTCCACTCTCCACATGCGTATGTCCTAGAAACTGCGAAGGCCCTCAACTCCTGAGCAGACTGAATGTTATGTGAACAACTAACCTCAGGGACGACCAGGACGATCCAAAGTGGGGACAAAGTCACGGAAATACTCAACACAAAATCATAACACAAATGCCAGTACATGGGGATGGTCTTTAAAGAGAAACTCAGAAGCACAGAGATGGCCCAGAACACATGCTTCTCAAACTACACCTGAAGTACTTGGGGGTGTGATGAAACCTGACACCCAGGGCTTCCTAGGCAATGGTCCAGGGGCCATACTCCAGAGAACACTGATGAAATAAATGGACAAGGACTGCCCAGGGTGCTGTCCCTACCGAGAGACTTCAGATCCGGATTCATTCCTCTCTTTATTTCACACTGGGCCTTATGAAAGCCCCCAATGGGAACGAAGCCACTGTGCTGCTAACCACTGTCCCTCCAGGCAGCTGCGGGGGACACTATTGCCAATCCTGTCCTGGTCCTGATGGGGCTCTGAACAAGATGAGTTTGCAGAATGAATGAGTTGGGGTGACAAACAGACAACACGAAATGGCGGAAGAGCACTCAGTGGTCTCCTGGTCCTGATCCTGAGGACTGCAGGGAGGATCGATGATGAGACTGTGCCAAAAGATGGTGCCAAGAGAATGCTGTGACCTGCTTTTCCCCTCACTAATTTGTCCTGGTGACCTGCCCCCAATACACTGATTTCCCGCTGAGAGTTCACATCTCACCTCCAGACACCAAGCTGCCACCTTGCCAAGCTATCACCCACCCCAAAGGAAGGCAGCAGGGAACACCTGCAGTGCACCCCAGATCCCTGCAGATCGGGACCTGAGGATTCCTGACCCAGAAAGGAGCTAATGGGATCACACTGCACGCTGTTTTACAAATAGCAGGAGTTCCTGCCATGATGTATTGTTCTGTGTGTGGGGAGTTAGCAGATGTTCCTAACAGACAGTGACTGTGTGACTATTGAAACAGACTCTGCCACTGGCCTGACCTGCCAGCTTTTTCTCCTTTAGCACGGAAGGAACAATCTGCCCAGTCTCCACACCCGAACTGGCCTTTTCTGGCTACGGGACAGGAGAAGGAGCATGCGAAAAGCCAAGTTCAGGTCCGACAAGGAAAGGGAGGTGCTGGGGGCTTTGTTCCCAGCACCCTGGTGAAGACAGCATATGTGTTTGCAAACACAATGATCCTCTGCATGCAAATACGCATATTTGATGGGAAAACATGACTTTCCTTCCCCGTCATAGAACTTTTAAAAACTCAGTTTTTTCTTACATGCAAAACTATACCTCAGTTCCCAAGTTCCTGGCTCAGTTTAAACTCTGTGAAGCCCTGTGAGCCAAACCTTCCAAAGCAGAGCCACAGGACCCACACAGCCTCCTCTTAGGAGGGATCCACTGCGCAGCAATCAGCTCTAGGTGAGAATACTGGCCGGGACCTCAGGAGCACAGATTAAACACTCTTCCCCCTCCCTTGCCCCCCCAAGGGATCCACTCATTTGTACCCTCGGATGAGGCCATGTCAACCACCCTTGGTGGTTCCTGTCCTCACCTGTTTTCCAGAAGCGTCATGCAGACCACCTCTCTGACGCCAGGGTTGTTGGCCTTCTCCACAGAGCAGCCCTGCAAGTTCCAGGTGGCCAACCTAAACACAGGCCGCCCATCCCTCATCCCTCCGAAGGCTTCCACGGAAGGCCTCATGGAGATGATCTGTGTGGGCCCCCCTGGTGGCAGGTCCAAATCCTCGCTCTGCAGGCTCAGAGAGGTGGGACTGGGATGAGGTTTGGCAGTAAAGGTAAGACCTCCATTGGTGTGAGTAGATGGGGGCCTGGACCTCTCTGCGAACACCTGGTGTCTGATTCTGTCCAGGAAGGCTGCATTGATTCCGTCCATCCTCACCAGGTCCTCCACACTGCGAAAAGGACCATGTTCACGGCGGTAGTCCACGATGCTGACAGCCATCTTCTCCGTGAGGCCTCGGACACTCATGAGCTGAGCCAGGGTGGCTGTGTTGATATTGACTCGAGGCGTGAGGGGCACCGTGGTGGCCAGGTGATGAGGCTGCTGTTCAGCCAGCAGGTCCCGCCTCAGGGAACTGGGAGAGTGCTGCGCAGAGTTACCCTTGCTGCTCACACAGATCTCAAACTTGACCTGTTCCAGTTTGGTGGCCCCTACGCCGCTGACCAGGGCTAGATCCTCCACCTTCTTGTAGCCACCGATATATTCTCGGTACTCCACGATGCTTCTGGCCACTGCACGTGTCACCCCAGGCAGGGTCATCAGTTCCTCCTCAGTGGCAGTGTTGATGTTTAGCCTCTCCTGATTCACCAGGATGTTGCTGAAGTTGCAAGCAGCACTGAATTTACGGTTATGTGACAGGTCTGAAGGGTCTCTGGGGATAGAGCGATGGCAGCCCAGGGTGCTCCCCATGGCCAACCAACACAGAACAACTCTGGATAGAGAAGCCCGGGAGCCTTTATAAGCACAAAAGAATGGAAGGCTGCAGGATTTACGGGTCGAGGAAGTTGCTGCAGACAAACATCAAATCTTCCATGGCTAGTGTTCAAAATTTTGCTGAGCCACCTAGAAATTGACATGGAAATTGACTGAAATTAATCAATCAGCCCTTGGCACTCCTGTAGTGTTGGAAGTTCATAACCAGTGGGGGACAGGTCAACTCCTGAAAACGCAGACGCTGGGAGGCTGTCCCTTGTGGGGGTTTCCTCGGATTATTTATCACACAAGCTCCAAAAAGCGAAGAGAGCTATCCCCACTAGCCTCTCTGCTCTGGCAGCGCTGGAGCCACCTCCTCACTTCGGAGGCCCCCAGCTCCTGCAGACAGACTAGAAAACGAAGCCCCTACAGCGCGCAGGAGGGCACTGTAACTTGGGAACTCATAGCTGACCGAGCGGGCGCAGACACTGAGCAGAGGCTCAGGGACCCACCCCCGGCCCTCCGATCCCGTCCCACCTCTCCGCCGCTCTGCTGGGGTCGGCCCCCGGTTCCCTGGGGCTCGCCGCGCGCGTCCCGGCTCCTTCTGCAGGGGAAACTCAGTGCCGTTCTCCCGGGGCAGGCAGTGTCTGCACAGGAGCGACAGGAGCAGCGGTGAAATTCGGTCCCCGAAGCTGCACCAGGACTTGCGGCGTCGCCTCTGCGTTGATCCAGCCAAAGTCCGGCGCCCAACTCGGGCGCGAGACACGGCGGAGCGCGTCCTGAGTCCCGCGCCGCGCACCCGCCGCTGCTCGCCGCGGGTGTCACAGCTAAAGTCGGGTCTCGCCGACTGCCCGCGCCTCGGCCGGCACAGCCACGCCTCCTTCGCGCCAACTCCTCCTCCCGCCCTCCCGCAGCACGTAGGGGCGGGGCGCGAGCGCCAGGGGGCGGGATCATTGGTAGGCCTTGTGGGGCGGAGTCGAGGGAGGGGCTTAGAGACTGGGCGGGCAGTAGGCATGGCCCAAAGGGTTCCTTGTGAGCCTCTCTGCTTTTTCTGGAACCTAGGCTCCTACTGAGCTGTTTTTGTTGGGTGGAGCTGTTTAAGGCCGCCTGGGGCAATCTGGAGTTTTTCAGGTGAGGTAGGTTTGCCCAGCGAGTCCAAGGCTCCCGAAAGTCTCAGGCAGGGGATCAAACGGTATCTGTCTCAGTTCTCTTACCATTCTCAGGCCTTTTCTCTTCTTAGACCTCATTCATCCAGGAACGCCTGGGAACCATGTGTCTCCTGTGTGTTCACAGAGGTTGTACATATGCTGCCCTTTTGCAGATTTAGCTCTCTGAGAAAATAAGGGCATGTTTCTGTTAAGTATTAAATCTAATCACTAAAACAGAAGGAAATGATACTGGGAAGTGCAGGCTGCTTTCCAAAACAGTGTTTGGATCACATTGTGAAATGATAATGTAGTTAAAGATTAAAGGGCCTGATGTGTTACAAATGGATACCTGAGGCAGGAGTATTTGGTTAAACAAACCCAGCCATGTGGCCGTGATATGGTGCTATAATACGTTGGATACTTTGACCCAGGGCTGTTAGTAATCCCTAAAGAATAGATCTTAACCCGAACATCTGGCCAAGGCTTCTGATTTGAATACCGGCAGTCGGCGTTCAGATGTGAAATGCTAGGGATATTAGGACCCTCACTACTACAACTGAAGGACACCCCAGTCGGATGAGCTTCAACAAAACAGGAGGAGAGTCCTGGTCCCTGGGGAATAGTTTTGGAGTCTACCTTGCCTCAGGCAGGCCTGCATCCTCACCAAGGATGGCACAGGCTGAGCTGACCCTCTCCGGTCGACTGCCAGCTTTCTCTCATTCAGCTCCATTCGCAGGCACGCTGATCTCACTTGACAAGAATGCCCAGAGAAGAGAATAAGAAGACAGGAAGGGAAAAAAGAAAGGAAGGCAGCAGGTAGATAAACAGAAGTACACTGATAACACCTGGACAAGTGCACACACCCCAAGATGACAGTGTCAGGCAACTGATGATCAGACCGGCGAAAACACAGAACAAATGATAAGTCCACACAGCACCGGTGGGAGCTGAAGGTGGCACAGCCACTTCGCAGACTAGCTCCACGGTTCCTTGAAAGTTAAGAGTGCCTGGCGTACATCGCAGCCATTTCACTTACGGGTACTCACCGGAGAGAAAAGAAAGCACAAAGCCCCAAACCCTCTACAGGGGTGTTTGCAGGTTTGTTGTAGTCAAAGATTGACAACCTCGAGTCCATCAGTTTGGGTTTGGTCTGAGTTTTTCCCCAAGTGGTTCAAGTGTTGGGAGCTCATCCCTCAGAATGATATTTGGAAGTATGGACTTTTAAATTTTAAGACACTTCTTGGGAGGTCACTGAGGTGCCACCTGTTGAAGGGAGGAGTGGGATGTTTGAAGGTCCCGAGTCATTGGAGGGCGTTATTGCAGTAGATCAATGTTGGGTCTTGCTCTCGCTGTGGCTCCCAGTCTCTTGATTAACCCCTTCTTCTGCTAGTATGATGCCATGTTGTCTTGCAGAGAGGGCAACCATGCCAGCACTATGCCCTGATGACTCCAGGACTGTGTGCCAAATAAAGCTCTTCTTCACAAGTACTTTGCTTCAGGTCTTTCATTTTAGCAACCATAAACAAGTAGCAAAATTTAAAAAAAAAAAAAAAAACACTTCTAGAATATTGTTGAGCAATAAAGGCAAACTATTTAACAAAAGCAACGACAGAAAAGAAACTCAAAATCCGTTCGCAGCTTGAAAGACTCTGGAGAAAAAGAGAACATGCGGCATGATTCATATACAGGCTAGAAAATAGAAACTGCCCGTGTGCAGACAACGTCCCAGTGACTGTGTGGGGATGGAAGGAGAAAGAAACAGACTAAAAAGGGCACGAAGTACTTTCAAGGTGGGTGGTTGAAATATTGCTTGAAAGGTACTGGTTGCTTATGTCAAAAGCAAGAAAATGGTATGTTTTAAATATACAGTTTTGGGCAGCTAAATTGTATGCCAATGAACTTGGGCAAATCTTCAAAAAAACAATAATTCTAAAGAAATATCTTTTTAACTTAAGGGATGAAAACGGGTGAGGGCAAGGTAAGGCAGAACTGAAAGAAGGCTGGGACTTGAAAAGGGTGAGAGGGGACAAGTTAATAGGAAACCAGCCTGGACAATAACCTAGAGCATATTGGACTTCCCAGAATCCACATTAATGTGGAGAGGTTAGTTACGGGCTTATTATAGAAGGAATGAAAGTTTAAATGAATGTTCTTCATCCTCTAAAGATTAGAATTCTATCTGACCATTGAGATACATGAAGACGGCAGAGGTTGTGTCATCCCAGCCAAATGCCACACGGAGTGGCCTTTGCCCCTTATAACCCAGTTCTCATTTAAGGCCTAGTCAGAGAGAAGCAGGTCAGAGACCTTTCACTTATTAGTCAGTAGTTTCAAAGGTAAAGAATGACCAGGGAGAGATGGTGGAAGTGTGGTCAGTCTCCAGTTTTGATACCATGGTACAGGCTCTGGGAGACAGTAATGAGTCAAATTCTGGTTTCCTCTACCCTCAGAGCCCTTGAGCATCAGTTAGGAAGAGTACTGAATGTTAAAGAGGAGAAAAACGGGACATGACCATAAAATAATGATAGCAGACTATAAAGGACATTCCAGGGAAGTGAGGCTTAATGTCAAACTTGAAAGTAATGAGGAAATGGTGTCTCAACTCACAAACTCCCAGTCCCTTCAAAGCAAAAGTAATCACCACTTCCCAAATCAATAATGTCCGAACAGCTTCTGACAGGGACCTTGGCACCAACCTTATGCATTGGCCAAGACGGATGTTGTTCTGAAGAGCAGTGTAACAAAGCAACGACTCCTATTTGTGTGACCTCGACGGTAGTTCTGTCCCTGCGTGCTAAAGTGCTCCCTGTGTTTGGATCTGGTGAAAGTCCTGGCATTGTCAGGGCTCTGGAACGTTCTGCATCAGGCCTGCCCCATTGCAAGTCATTCCATGGGGTGGCAGAGGACAACTGATAGGTACCTGGACAGTGTCCACAGAAGTTCCTGTGGCCTTCACACCCGGTTGTGGAATCTGCTGTGGACACTCAGCTTAAACTCCACCTAGCAACAAAGGCCCTGTACTGGCCGGCTTTGTGTGTCAACTTGACACAAGCTAGAGTCATCAGAGGAAGGAGCCTAAGCTGAGGAAATGGCACCTTGAGATCCAGCTGTAAGGCATTTTCTCAATTAGTGATCAATGGGGGAGGGAGGGCAGCGCCCAGCCCATTGTGGGTGGTGCCATCCCTGGGCTGGTGGTTCTTTCTATAAGAAAGCAGGCTAAGCAAGTCATGGGAAGTAGCCCCCTCTGTGGCCTCTCCATCAGTTCCTGCCTCTAGGATTGCCCTGTTTGAGTTCCTATCCTGAATTCCTTTGGTGATGAACAGCAATGCGGAAGTGTAAGCCAAATAGACCCTTTACTCCCCCCCCCCCCAAGCTTGCTTTTTGATCATGGTGCTTTATCACAGCAATAGAAACTCTATCTTAAGACATGCCCCCAACGTCTCTGACTATCTGGTACTCTGCCACAGCCCAACCTGAGGAGACTGTACCTGCTGTCCAGGTAAGCCAGCCTCCCAGAGGCCTTCCCACCACATACCTCTCGCCATATTGTGGCACCTAGCTGCTGGACTGGAGACATCTAGCTCGTCTGCAAGGAGAGGCCACATGGGGGAGAATCAGAGCAGCACAGCCCACTCACCTCCCAGACCCAGCGCTGTGAGGCCTCAGGAACCTTCACCCAGTCCAGCTGCAGCAGATGTGCCCATAGAAGGAGCCCGGTAGAGATCCAAGGGCAGAGAAGCTATTCGGCAGTGCCCAGGCACCCATAGACCATGAGAGAGGTCAGAGGTCAGAAGTCAATGCACATCATGGTGACCCCTCACAGCAGGCTCATCACACAGTCTGTGGCCTGGGCTTGTTTCCCAGCAAGAAGACAGTAGCACAACTCCCAAGGCAGCCCTGTTCGCACACAGTAACACCCACCCCCTTGCTCTCCTGGTAGTGGCTTCCTTCGGGAATGTTTTTGTTTGCTTTTCATTTCGGCCACAAGATGATTTCAAGCGCTCGGGGACTTCCCCTTGCAAAGTTGCAGATGATGGTTGGTGACAGCCGCATCTGTCAGAATAATGTGTCAACTCTGAGACAAGAACCACGGCTTTGCTCACCACTGTGTGTTTTGTGTTTTCTACAGGACACGGACATGGAACAGAGTAGAGAGAAGATATGAGGGGAAGTGGCAAAACAGAGGCAGTTCAGTCTCTGAAGTGCCCACCCTCGCTCCTCTGTTCCTGAGCTCCTTACAGCTGAACATGAGGCAATACTTCTGAGGGCCCTGGAGCCGCTAGGTGCCCTGTCGACTAGACCTGGCTATACTAAGCCCTGGCCATTTCTGCACTTGCCAGCTCCACTGCGTTCAGCAGTGTCGGCCAGGTGAGTCAGGGGTGCCACAGCGTGTGCTTCCTGCTCTCACCCCCGCTGACAGCATCTAATCCACACTGTTGTTTGCACTGTCTTCGGTTGGGTTTTGTCTACATCTTTCTGTTCCATACAGATTACAGAGGGGGGCTGCTTGGACTTCCCACCGGCTTTTGTGCGCAGCATGGCCTCACTGCTCTCATCCTGAGGCTTCCCACCCCTGATTTTCATCCATCTTCCTGCCTCCTTCATAGCTGACCTCATGGGAATGTGACAAACCTTTTAGTGGCCCCTGTGGTCTTGATTATGGCCAGAGAAAGAGTCTGGGGTGACCAGGAGTAGCATATCCGTCTTGTTCCAGCCACCTAGAATGCAGGGAAAATATCCATCTTTAGGAAATAGGTCCATCTGTATTTCTATCAATGGTGTTGCTGTGCGGTTGTGAGGAGACCATAATGCCTGCCTGGGGCCGTATCTAAACGCAGTGGAGAACTAGCCGATGTTTTAGATAGATGTCTTGTTAGCCTTTTGCCCTGAGATTTGGCTCAGGCTCTGGATTTCTGTGTTGCTTTGTTGTTGTTGTTTTTGTGTTGTGGTTTTAGTTGTGACACCTCTCAAGAAGAACTGAGGTAAGAATGGCAGCCACACTGAAACTTGGCTTCTTGGGGTTTCCAAGGATGCTGTGTGCTTCCTTGCAAGCTGGGGAAGCAGCACAGATAACGGTGGAATTCGTGTCAGATGGGAGCTTCAAGGTGAGAACAGCGCTGTCCAACTTAGATCTCTTGGAGTTCAAGATGAGCGGGCAGCTCCTCTTCCTACTTGTAATGCAAGTCCTGCATCCTCTCCTTTGTATGAACCATGGACTCCATTGGTTCAGTTTTCCCAGTTTCTTTACTGTGACTATGTGGAGTGACTATACGTGACACTTTACTTCTTCCTTCAGGTCATGACATCCATAGATCCTTCTTGCCTTCCTCCAAAAGCTGCTCCTGATGGCTAAGGATGAGGCAGTTTTTAGGATGGCTGAGCGCTCCCTGGGAAAGGAATACAGAAACGAGTGTAATTGCTCAATCTCGTCTTCAGTTTTATGAGCACGACCAAACTACTCTCCAAAGTGACTGCACTGGTTTATATTTCCACCAACAATAAGCGAGAGTTCCTGTTGTTTAATGGTGGCACCGAGGACTCGGAGTCTGGCTATTCTAATAAGTGTGCAGTGGCATTTTACTGTGGTTTTAATTAGTAGTTTGTTGCTCAAATGCTACGTGGAGCCTTTGACTGTTGCCATTGTATCTCTTCTCTGGTTGACCTGTGAGCGATTTTTAAAATTCTGCCGCATAGGAAGCCAGGGGTCAGCCTCAATGCCATTCCTCAGAGCCATTCACCCTGTTGTTTTTTTTTGTTGTTGTTGTTGTTGTTGTTTTTCTTTTTCTTTTTCCAACAGCACCTCTCACTGGAACCTGAGGCTTGCTGACTCTTATTAGGCGGTCTGGTCAGCAAGTCCCCAAGGACTGCCTGGCCCCGCCTCCTCAGCTCTGGGATACAACCACAGGTCCTTATGCTTTTCTAGTGGGTGCTACGGGTGAAACTCAGATCTCCACGCTTGTACAGCAGGCTCTTTCCTGACTGAACAATCACCCCCAGGCCCTTAAAAAATGCTAATCAAGTTTTACATTTCCCTTTGCCAAGTTTGTAAGCGTTCTTTGTACATTTTACATAATAGTCCTTTATCAGACTTGTCTTTTGCAAATAGATTTTTCCAGTCTGAGTCTTGCCTTCTCGTTCTCTTGGTAGTGCTTTTTGGAGAGGTTTTTAATCTTAAACAATTCCATCTTACCATCCATTTCTTTCAGAGACTGTACCTTAAAAGTCCCCACCAATCCCCAAATCCTTTAGAGGTCTCCTTGGGTGTTATATTATAGAGGTTCTGTGGTTTTATATTCATGTCTTTGCTATATTTTTAATTTTGTGGTCAGACTAATGCAGGAAGATTGTGACTTAAAAGACATAGCAAGATCTAGAGTCAAAAACTAATCTTCTGACTGTATTTATGCAAATCTATGCCTGGGTTCTCTGAGATATTTGTTGGTGCTAGAAAAGAATTGAAACTTTCACCTCATGCAAGCAAGTAGTAAGCAAGGACCCTACATTCTCTCCACACTGCCTAGGTTACTTTGAATTTTACCACCTCAGATTCAGGCAGCCACAGTTAAATGTGTGATTCTCCCTCAGTATTAAGTCGGTTACTGTGTATTTTGTCTCCATATGAACACCTTAGAATCTGTTTTTATCGTTGTTGTGTTTTGGTTTGGGATGGTTATGGGGTTTTGATTTGTTTGTTTTTAGTGTCTAAAGATAACATGCTAGGTTTTTGACTGCTACTGTATTAAATCTGCAGGTCAGGTTTGAAAGAACTTGACCATGTTAAATCTTCTTCACAGTGAACAGGGGATTCTTTCCATTTACTTAGTTCTTTTAATTTATTTATTAAACATTTGCTTTCTAAGTGTGGGAGAGAGCATGCATGCCATGGCGCATGTGTGGAGGTCAGAGGTCAGCTTGTGGGAGTCAGTTCTTTCCTTTCATCATGTGGGTCCCAGGGAGCAAACACAGGTGTCAGGCTTGAAAGAAAGTGCCTTAACCTGCTGTGCCACCGTACGGCCCAGGGATTTTATACTTTTATCAGCATTTTATGTACTTCCCATAGGGATTCTTACACATGTTTCTGTTAGATCTATACCTAAGTATTTTCTTTCTGAGGATACTAATATAAACCATATAGTTTCTTTTTTAATTTCCCTGTATGCATTGCTGACATGAAGCAACATGACTGAGTTTTATAGATTAACCTTTTATCTAAACACCCTAATAAAATTGTTTATAAGCTATAGTATATAGTATGTGTTGATTATCTTAGATTTATTGCATATGTAATCATGTTTTCTATGAATTAAAAAAAGTCTTCTTTCTTCTCAGTCTATATACCTTTATTTCCTCTCCTTACCACATTGCACTGGCTGGCTGGATACCCAGCATGATGTGGTCAGGATTATCTTTGCCTTTTTTTCTTAACAGGAAAATTGTTTCTCACCATTAAGTGTGATATCACCTTTAGGCTTTTTGTGGACTTCTTTGACAATTCAAGACAGTTCCCCTGTGTTCCTAGTTTGATAAGTTTATATCATGAACAGATACTGAATTTTTATGAAGTATTTTTACTCTACCAATTGATATAATCATGTGGCTCTTTCCTCCTTTAGCATGTTGATGTGACAAAGGACATTTCAACAATAAACAAAAAATTGTTTGTGAAGATAATCCCTATTTAAAGTCTCCTTGCTTGTTTACGGATGTGCCGGTTGATCACATATGCTAGAAACAGAGAAGCCTGATTCTTCCCATTAGATTCATGTGTAATCAAAAAGAAAGAGATTCCAAGCACTCTGCTCTTTAAAAACCAGCATCACTTTTAATAATAAAGAAAGTAACAAAATAATTGTATATGATGCTTAATATACATTTTAAATAAAGACAAAAGCTGATGCATACACACTGGCACCAAATAAAGAAGATACATCTATAGATAAATTTTATTTTATATGTAAGTTTTGGAAAGTTACTTTCTAAAAAATGATAGCCGATATTTGTTTTCAGTGTTGTTTAATCTGTATCTTGACTCACAGGAGATTCCCCACCAGTTAAACAAAATGATTCCTCTCTGGCTCAGAGGAAAGTGGCCTATGGCTTTACAATCTCTCTCCTTACCTGATTCCAGCTTTGGAGACCCAGATATTTGCTGTTGGTCCCTGAGGCTTTGAAAATGAAGCAGCACTTCACTTCTAGTACTTAAATGCCAGCACCCACTGGAGAGAAGATCTCTACTTCTAGACCTATCAAATTATGTTTCCTTTTTGTGTGTTTATTTGAGTTTTATAGTTCTTGCTATGTAACCCTGACTGGCCTATTCCTTGCTGTGTAGTCCAGCCTGGCTCTAAATGCTCAGAAATACTCCTGTCACAACTCTCCAGGTATTGAAATTACAGCCACACGCCACTGCCTTAGAGTCTCTATTGCTGTGATAAACACCATGACCAAGGCAATGCATATAAGGAAGGGTTTATTTGGGGCTTATGGCTCCAAGGGGATAAGAATCAGTCACCATCATAGGAGGGAAGTGGAGCTGCAGGCTGCCATGACAACTGGATTTGGAAGCTGAGAACTGGGAGCTCACACCCTGAACCATAAACATGAAGCAAAGAAAGAGAATTCAAAATGACAGGAGTCTTTGAAACTTTAAAACCCACCTCCAGTGACACATTTCCTCCACCAAGGCCATTCCTCCTAAGCCTCCCCAAAGAGTCACCAACTAGGGATCAAGTATTCAAATGCCTGAAGAATCAGGAACATCTCATCCAAACCAGCATAGCCACCATGCGTAGCTTTAAATTGCTTTGTAATCTAAGAGAGAGGGAGAGAAGAAGGAAGGAAGGAAGGAAGGAAGGAAGGAAGGAAGGAAGGAAGGAAGGAAGGAAGGAAGGAAGGAAGGAAGGCCAGCATAAGAATATTCTTAACCTCTTCAAACTTTCTGGTTGCTATACAAAACTACCTGCAGAATAAATACAAGCTTTTCCTCACGTGCAAAGCTACACAGTAGCGTGAAGTCTAGGGTTCTCGGAAAGATACATTGCTTAAAGAGTCAAGGTAGTGATGTGGCTCAAAGACCTCTGTCTCCCTGCAAATGTGGTCTCAACCAGCAGTGAACAAACACAAGGTATCAAACCGTGTTCTGGATCTTCCTTCCTCCTGTGTTCCATGAGCACCGCTCGTTGAAGGGGGCAGCTATACTTTCAGAGGATAGCCTTGGTATATTCTAGGGCACAGTCTGGACAGATAATGCCAAACCTTTCAGGCAGGTAAGTTGTCACAGCAGAGGTAAGGTGACACTGAGGGTTCCAACTAGCCCAGTTGGTCCCTCATGAGTGACGAGGTTCAACCATGGCCAGAGGTCCCGAAACTCTTTGTTGCTCAGGAACTGGTCTGTGAGCTCTTAACCCTGGTGAGAACACTTGGGTCAAGAGGACAAGGTTCAGAATCCAAATGCCTCTGAGTAGAGTGAAAGAGTAAAGTCTTTGTTAGGTTCCTCCTAGCAGCCAATCTCCATGGACGCTGAAACTAGCAATATGCTTTTCAGGAACTCCGAGGGTGCTCTCACCTGGCAGTAGCAAGTTTCATTCCTTCCTGTGGGTCTCACTCGCATGTGCTCAAGAAGAGAGTAAAACCCTGCCTGCGTTGCTCATCACCATGGTCCGATGTTTAATTCAGAGCCTATTATAGGTAAGTGCACAGAACCTGCATCCACTTCAATTTCTTTAAGTAGCTTGGTACTAGGCTCTCAAGTTGAGGCTCCTATCAATTAGAAACCAGAACACCCAACCACATCTTCCATAGAACTGAGGAGCCCCCATTAAGTCTGTCTACTGACCAATAGACTGTTCTACTCCATTGTTGATAATTGAACTCCTTCATCACGCTCCTGACATCCTAAAAAACTTCCAATTGGCCTTTTATTTTTTTATGGACCATTTGGTTGGTGATCGTTGTGGTAAAGCCATAACAGAATTAAGAGGTTTACTTACATACCCCAATGGAGAGTGTTCCCATCACAGGCCCACATCTCCCTCCAGAATTACGATTATAGAATATAATGTTTATTAATCTTTAAACATGTTAGAGTCTTGCCATGATACTTAAGAAATAAAGCTTCCATTTGCTCTATTTATTTCCCCTAAAAAGCCAAAATTCCAGTTAGTTTCAGTTTTCTATACCTTTCTTAAAACAGTTTATTCTGTTTACTGAATGCTTCTATGATATGTTCTTCTTGGTGGGACCTGTTACTTTGGTTTCTGAATGCCCAATGAAGAATCATTCTCTCACCACAGAACCACCTAGAAACAGAAAGGAAGCAAAACAACGGTTCCTACCTTACAACCTGTGCTCCTGCGGGTGGGATGGGGAGGCTCAGCCATAGGCCAGAAGAAAAGAGGCCTGTCCTGGACCTGGGGAACAGAGAGGAAGGCTGGCACAGACATAGAGACAGCAGGTGACCTCACCTGTCCTATCTCCCACCCCAGACTCACCTGGCAGAAGCAGTAGGCTCGTCTTCGCTGTCAACACTAGCGCCTGGTCATGCTCCTGATGCTGTCTTCTGTTTCTCCCTTCTTTTTCCTTCCAACATCACCATCAATATTCTTTGTAACCATGTTCTCCCAAATATCAGGAAACTGACTGTTTGGTGGGTTCCCAACCCTGCAGCCTTATCTCCCTTAGGAATGAGTGAATGGTTCCCCCAAGTCTCACAGAGCATCCCTAGAGTGAGACGTGATGTCTAAAAGGAAGGGGGATTTAGAAGGGCCCAGAGATGGCATTAAACACCATTAAGCTTCTCTGTGGGAAGTCCTTCCCTTTTAATTTCTCTGCCTGCCAACTAGAGCTTCCAGGAGAAGCTCTCAGTTGAGGCCGCTGTGACCATAATATGCTCTCACATCTGTTAATGTGTCTCAGGGGAAAATGCTGACCTCAGGCTCAGATTCAGGCAGACAACAGTGTTAGCCTGAATTGCATTCTATTGTTTTCTCTGTTGGGTAATTTTGTTTGAATAGCCTCTATTTACAGCGAATCCTGTTGCCTGCTGTCTTACACACCAGAAGGCATTCCCATATGCAGATGGTGCTCAATAAAATCATAAGTTGTGAAGGTGTACAGAAGAGTTACAGTGGGGAGACAGTCTCAACAGCAGTGACTCCCAGGCCTGGACAAACATAAGAAGCCCAGGACAATTGTCACAATCCCATCTTGGTATATCCAGTCTTTTGACATTGCAACATGATGCTGTCTTCTATAAAGTTTGCACTCAAGAAATGTGCAGTCAGTGTATGGGAACCAGATTAAACACATCCCCGAGGCTTTTCCCTGAGTGAATTCCATGAGAAAATCAGAGGGATCTAAGTGTGTGTGTGTTGGGGGGGGGGGGTGCTAAAGCTTCCAATGCCAAACCTGAGAGTCAGGACTCTAATCTTCCTTGAGTCTGAGTGAAATGTACCAAAGCTTGTTCCACATCAAAGCATCAAGATCGGCAGCAGAATGCAACAGTCAACATCAACCACAGTCCCAACACTCTCACGCAATGAGTTACAGGACAGTAAAAGTCTGAAAAAGCCCAGAACAGCCCCTCTCTTCATTCACAAGGAACTTGGGGCCTTGGAAGGCAGTCATTGCTGTCTTAAAATTACTTACTAAGGCCCAGGACTGGCCCTTTCATATATCACATCTGACAGACATATTCTGAGGGGAACTGTGATCTTTTTGAAGAAAACGTTAAAGACAGAGAAAGAATTTGGGCTATTTTATCCACAAAGAAAGCATAAAAAGGAGCGTAAAGAAAGTTTCTGGGAGCCGTGCTGAGTTTTTGTCAACTGGCATATACTCGTGTCACCTGGGAAGAGGGGGCCTCAATGAAGGACTGCCTTCATCAAAATGTCCTGTAGGCAAGTCTATGGCATTTTCTTGGTAGCTGATTAATGTGAAAGGGTGCAGCCCACTTTGGGTAGTGCCACCCCTAGACAAGTTATCTAGGATTGTATAAGAAAGCAGGCTGAGCAAGCCCTGGCGAGGGAGCCAGTAAGCAGCATTCCTCTATGATTCCTCCCTGACTTCCTTCAATGGTCCAGTGTGACCTGGATGTGGGAGCCAACTTTCCTCCCCTGTTTGCTTCTGGTCATGGTGTTTATCCCAGCAATAGAACAAAACCTAGGACAGAGCCCAAGAGGCACCATGGACAGTCTTCTGTGTATGTTTCTTTCCCACGACTACCATCTTTAGGAAAATACCATCAAGTGTGGGTAATGAAGGTGTCCAGACCTTAGCACAACTGACACCATGTAGAGACCTTAAAATGCAGCATGTGGGTTCCAACACCTGCCAAAACTGGAACTAAGACCTAATCTATCAAAGACCTGATCCATAGTTCCAAGATCCAGAAAATCCCTAAATGTACAAACATTGCTTTCTGGATTCTGTGGTTCTATTTCTTGCTAACTGTTCTTGTTAACTGAGGTGTGTCAACCAGAATGTGGTTTTGTGCATAAAAGACTAAGACCTGTGAAGATGAGAGAGCATTATTTGGGAAAGTTCCTCATGTGGCCATTGACCAGTGATAAAGACTTCCTTTTCAGCTTTTAGAGTGTCTATATGTGTTCTCTGACAGACTTACCTTGCAAGAGTAAGGTTTCCATTATTGTGCTAGAAATGCCTGAGACAGCTTACAAAAAGAGAAGATTTATTTGGGCTAATGGTTTCAAAGATGCTAGTCCATGGCTGCTTGGCTCTGCTGCTTTGGGCTTGTGGCTTGATAATACTTTATGGGAGAGTTCTGTTTACCTGATGGTACACAGAAAGACAAAGGAAGAGGTGGGCACCCCCACAATCACCTAGCTACTTCTCTCTGTGTCTCCATCTACTGATTCTAATGATTCCACCTCTCAATTATGCCATAAGCAAGCAACTAAGCTCCTAACACAGGAGTCTTATGTGTGAATATGTATGTGTGTGTAGGGGGGTGTAGGTGGTGGGGATGGGTGGGTGGGGATCAGATCCAAACTATAGCAGGTCATAATCTCTAAACACCATGAGTCACTCTTACCTTATTTTCCTTAATAGCATCCACCTCTTCTACATCATATATTGCCAACGCCGGGGGGGGGGGGCACTTGAATGTCACAGACATACCCCAAGCACCACCAGCAATGTTTATCCCTTTCTTTATGTAAAGGTCTGGGAGGGATAATCTCCTGCAAACATCAGTTCTTACTTGCTGGGACTGCTACTTCATTCCAAAACTCTCCGCATAGCTTTATGTGGAAGTGAGGAGTCAGAAGAAATGTCAGAAGAAATGAAGAGGCTCAGGCTAGCAGCCAGGCTCTGGCATTAATTAACCCTTTCACCTTGGACAAGTTGGTTGACTTTGCCAGGTCCCATTGTCCTCACGTAGAAGAGTAAGAGTACTGGATTAGAGAACCTTCAACGGCCATTTGTTGTTATAGAACAAGGGGTTGAAAGAAAACATCTGATATAAACAAGACGGTCTTTATTTCTCCTGTGAAGATTTGTAAGGTTTATCTTTGTGTAGTTGCGAGCTCTGGGCTCTTAAGGTTGTTCTAGCCTCCTGATGAAACTGGCCTTTGTATCATTCTGAAATTATCTTCTTTGTCCTTAGTGATACTTTCTGCTCTGACATCTACACTGTCTGGTATTAATATACACACTCCAGGTTTTTTTTAAAATAATATTAGTAAAGGACATTCTCCTCTCTCGTTCCATTTCTAATGTATTTATGCTTTTTATTTTATTTGAAGTGAACTTGCCATAGGAACAATAAGTCATGCTATTGTTTAATATGACCCTCTCCTTTCCTCTCCTCTCCCTCTCCTCTGATATTTTCATACCCTTCTGACTTCTTTCCTGTGCCATTGCATTGCCATTTGGTAATACTGGCCAGGTCTTTACCAGATGTCAGGCCTACGTTCCCAGACTTCCCAGCCTTCAGAACCATGAGCTGAATATATTTTTGTTCGTAATCACATACTGAGTTCAAGTATTCTGTTATAGCAGCAGGAAACAGACTAAGAAAAGCTTGTTCTTTTTGTGTTGCTGTTGATAACCCAGTATCTGAATTCAAGTCTTCAGACTGAAGCACAGATGCACTTAAATGAAATGTGATGAGTGATGCCGTAGATTTAGATTGAACAGTTTGCTTTTTTCTATTTGTTCCATCTGTTCTTTTTCTCTTTTTCCTGCTTACATTTGGACTGACAACATTTTTATAACAATTTTCTTATAGTTCATACGCTATGAACTTCACCTACATAAAGTGCTCGCTTCAATCATTTTAAGGTGTAAAAAGTTTTAGAATTATCACCATCAATTATAAAATATTTTATTGCTTTCTAAAGAACTCTATTCTTCAGCTGTTGCTGCTGGGTCCCCCCATTCTCATTCCTCCCTACACTTTCCCTAAGCACACAGTAGTCTATTTTCTGTTTCTATAAATTTTCCTATTCTAGACATTTCATATAAGTGGAATCTTATAGTCTTTTGTGACTGGTTTCTATCATTTAGCATAAGATTTTTTCCAAGTCTCATTTATGTTATAATATACGTCAACACCTCACTCCTTTTATCTTGAATGAATTTTACCATATTTATTTATCCAGTCATTAGTTGGCAGACTTTTAGGTTGGCTTCTACTTTCTGGTAACTTCAAATGATGCTACTGTAACACTGGTGTGTAAGACATTGAGTAGCCACATTTAATTTCTCCTGATAGAGATTTACCTAGGATAAAAATATTGGATGATATGGACAGTGGTCAAGCTATTGCAAAGTTACTGCCTGATTTATATGTTCCCTCCAGCAATGTCTGAGTATTCTTCCTTCTCGACATTGTCTCAACATCTGTTAGTATCTGTCTTTTTGCCTACAGCCATCCTGTTGGGTATCAAGCAGTAAGTCACTGGAGGTTTGATTGGCATTTCCCTGACAACTAATAACATCAAGAACTTTTGCCCGTGCTCACTGACTATTTGTGACTATTTCTTGGTAAAATGATTATTTTTATTTCATCTAATCTCCTCTGTGGCTTCTCAGGGGTTTCTATCTATATCATTATTTCTGTGGCCATTTCATTTGTGTATATATATTCAGAAACTTTACAAATAGATACTTTCATTTCTCCACTCTTAGCTCCATGTTGTTGTCATTGTCAAATCTCTAATTAATTTCTATGTTCTCTTCCTCTTTGTAGTACATGAGTACTCTGTTATCCTGGGAGAATAAGCTTGTCAAGGGCAGGTAGAGAAGAGACAATACACAATTAATCAAGTGACTTCACATACCTTCTATAGGGCAGGCTAGTCCAGAGATAGATCATCAGAGAGAAAATTAAGAGAGTCTTGAGCTCAAATGTTGGAAGAGAGGTGATGGTGGTGCACACCTTTAATCCCAGCATTTAGGAAGCAAAGGCAGGCAGATCTCTGAGTTTAAGGCCAACCTAGTCTACTCCAGAACAACCAGCATCACGCAGAGGAACCCTGTCTCAAAACCAAACCAAAACAAGAATGGCCGAGCCTGCTTAGGAATCCAGGAGGAATCTTCAGTCTTCATCAGCTTCTTTGTTCTGTTGGCAGTCTCCTTGTCCACCGCCCTCCGCATCCACTGCTGGATTTGTTACTAGTACAATCACCTCTCACAGTGAAGACATGTAAATCAGGGTAGAACAAGCAAAAGTATTGAGCTTCGGGACAGAGCAACTTGGATTCAAATGCTGGTTGTGCACTGACAGGAATAAGACTACTTTCTCAAGAGACTAGGTTCCCTCACTCGGAAAGTTGGAATTGCAAAACCTTAATTTGGTTGGGCATGGTGATACACACCTTTAACTCCCGGCAATTGGGAGGCTGGCACAGGTAGAACACTGTGAGTTCCATGCCAACCACTGCTACATAGTGAAATACTGTTGCAAATCAACGAATAGCAGTGACAAAGTCACAAGCAAACACAGTCCTCTCTGCTGTTGCTGAAAGAAGTAAGTTGCATTAAGGGAAAAGGAACATGGCGTAAGCTCCTCCTCTATATAGCCACCTGCTTTGTTCAATCAATATTTTACATTCGCTCCAAGTTTCTCAGGCACTCGTGATACAGCCTTTGCCATGGACACAGAAGGAGGAGAGCTTGGCACAAATAGAGCCAAAGATGGATTCCTGCTGCTACCAAGCAAGGAACATCCACAGACCTCATAAGCCAGGAGAAACAAGGAACCTAACCTCAGGCTTTTAGAAGTATAGACACAGCAGTCCTGGATAACAGACTTCCAGCGTCTAGACCTGCAAGGGAGCTGTTTCTGTGGCCTTTGCCACCCAGCTCAGAGTTCTGTGAGGGCACAGCAGGGTTCCCTGCAGCCAAGGCCACTCCCCTATTCTGTTTTTTGATGATATTTTCCTGTTCTCTGGCCTCTAATCTGTTACTTATCTGCCCGTTAATCAAAGCCACAAGAGGTACTTAAAGCCGTAAGATAGCCACAGAATTAGACTGTGCCTCTCACTAGTCACACAGGTGAGGCAATGATCTGTTGAGGAAACGAGAGCCTAAGGCCAGCCCAGATGGCTTCACATGCACAGCCGCCATGGTGTAACTGTGTCTTATCTTGTTCTGTCACAGGAGGTACCCTATCAGTCCCCGAGATAAAAAGTGACTTCGGTGAACTCTGACTCAATGGACTTGGTGACTTGCAGGACAGAGATAGGGGAAAGGCACCTGAGATAAGCAGGAGTGTGGTACAGACAGGGAACAACTAAAGGGGCCAAGATGGTACAAAATCAGTTTGAGACAAGTAAGCAAGAAACATCAAACAGATGTGCAGGTTGTCCGAGATTCTCCCAGTCAAGTTTCCAGGGAATGGTCTACGTTGGTAGGATTCTATGCACTGGCAAGCCTGGGAAGTATTCTCCTCTTTCATCTCCCATGAGAGGTTCACAAGGTCCTTGCAGGGCTGAGGTAACTGATGGTAAGGATATACACTCCAGTGTTTTTTCCAGGGTTCAGAAGAACATGCTGTGGCCTCCTGATACTATCAAGCCTGTACGTTTTGCAAAACCAGAAAGATTAGATTTTTTTTTTAAGGTCAATTAGATAATGAAGTCGACTTGTGTATTTGGTTTACAAAATCAATGCTTTAAATTTTTTCATTTCTTGTTAATTAATGAACCACTGTTTTAGTGATACTATGTAATGATATCCATATGCAAAAATGAATAACATAAGCTTTGCTTCATATATCATTTTGTCTCTGGTGTAAATTGAAGAGAAAATAGCAAACCACAGAAGTTGTAGGGAAAGGAATGGGAAGGAGCCATAACTCTGAGTGAATACGGAACCAGTTACTCTTCAAGTTTTAGGTTAAGTTACTGGTGATATGGTCATTTGTTTTACCTGGCATCTCTGATGGCACCTGGCTCCTTCTGAGAACAGCTGGCAGCTGCAGGAGATGCTCACAAGACAAAGGGGATTGGTCAGGAAACACCAGCTCACAAGCTCCCTGATACTGTGTTTGTACCACATAAACAGGATAGCCAGTTTGATTTCTTCAAAATTGAACTGTGGGATCTCGAAATAAGGAAGTGTTTACAGTCTAGAGAACATTGCAGGAGAGGAAGGGATGCCTAGACGGGTCCTTGGTAAGCCAGGGGATGGAAAAAGCTTGAAGCCTGAATAAGACATTGAGACATAAAACGGCAAAGACCACACAAAAGAGAAAGATGGGTTTGCCAGTGGCCTCCCTGCACCCATTCCTGGAGATCGGCCTCCATCAGAGCTGCAGGCTTTGATGTGCTCTTAGTCATTCCCTTGGACATCCACAGTATCAGTTCACACACACACACACACACACACCTCATTCAAGAGCACAGTTTGGTGACATTAAGTACAGCTCGCTGTTTTCCACCTATCATCTCTATTTGTCTCCAGAATTTAATCTTTGCCAAATAAAGCGCTGTACCCATTAAACAGTAACTCCCCATCTCTAGCCTGACAAACTGTCTATCTACTTTCTCTCTATGAATTTGAGAACTCTAGGAAGCTCATGTAAATGGAGTTACTAATATTTGTCTTTGGGAAATTAGTTTCTTTCACTTAGCATAGTGTTCTCAAGCAAGTGGTGTCCATATTTTCCGTCCCCATCAACAATGTACATGGGCACATCTATACATGATGTTGTTATTGACAATAGAGGAACTTCATTCTCTTTTAGCAATGAATAATAAATATTCCTGTCCATATGAAACAGTTATTCCTTCATCCATGGAAGAACATCTTGTCTGCATTAAAGATGGACAGTTATCAATAAAGCTGCTAGAAACATTAGAGCATTCTTAATATGTTTTTTTAAGTGAATGGCAGTCTCATATGGTTAAATGCTGAAGAGGGTGCCTACCGGGTCATATAATAATAGTGCATTTAGTTTTGTAATAAGCCACCAAACAGTCTCTGAAGCAGACTTCATGTTTTATATTTTCACCAGCAGTGAGGGGTGTCCCTGTTACTCCCCATTCTCAACGGCCATTGTTGTCAGCATTTTGGATTTAAGGCATTCTGCTAGGTGTAGAGTACAGTCTAGCTACTGGCCTTTCACCCCCAGATGGTATAGAATATCTTTTCATTTGGTTTTTTTTTTTTTGAGGCAGTTTCTCCGTATAACAGTCCTGGCCATCTTGGAACCTGCTTTGTAGACCAGGCTGGTCTCAAACTCACTAAGATCCACCTGCCTCTACCTCCTAAGTGCTGGGATTAAAGGCATGCACCACTATCTCCCAGCCATGGCAATATTATAAGGAAAATATTTAATTGTGGTGGCTCACTTACATTTTCAGAGGTTCAGCCCATTATCATCATGGTGGAGAGCATGGAAATGCGGAGGCTGATTAACATGGTACTGGGGAGGTAGCTAAGAGTCCTACATCTTCCAGGCAACTGAAACCCTGAGCAGTATTCTTTATTTTATTAAGAATTTTTTAATACAGTCTTTTCTCATTTTAGATAGCTATCTCCATTTCCATTCTCTCCCTTCCCCCTATTTCCCCCACTTCCTCCCACCCCATTCCTCCATTCACTCCTCAGAAAGGGTGAGGCTTCCCATGGGGAGTCCACAAAGTCTGACACTTCACTATGAGGCAAGACCAAGGCATCCCCTGCCTATATCTAGGCTGAGAAAGGTAACCCTCCAAAAAATGTGCTCCTAGATGCCAGTTCAAGCACTACAGATAGATAAATTCTGGTGCCACTGCTAGTGGCCCCACAGACTGCCCAAGCCTCACAATTGACCCCACATTCAGTGGGCCTAAATTGGACCTATGAAGGTTCTCCTGCCATCAGTCCAGAGTCAGTGAGCTCTTGCTAGTTCAGGTCAGCTGTTTCTATGGGTATCATGGTCTTGACCCCTTGCTCATATTATTGCTCCTCCCTCTCTAGGGCTGGTCTCAGGTAGCTCGGCCCAGTGCTCTGCTGTGGATCTCTGCATCTGCTTCCATCAGTTGCTGGTTGAAAGTTCAATGATGACAACTAAGGTAGTCATCAACCTGATTACAGGGGCGCCCACTCCACTGTTGCTTAGAGTCTTAACTGGGGTCTTCCTTGTGGATTCCTGGGAATTTCCCTAGTACCATGTTTCTCGATAGCCCTTTAATGGCTTCCTCTTTCCTCTCTCTCCATCATTGTCCTTCCCTCTTCTTGAGCATCTCACTCACTCATGTTCTTCTTCTCCTCCCCCTTTTTCCCTCCCCCTACCCTTCCACCCTCCCTTCTCCCCCACCTCTAATTTTCTCAAGAGATTTTGTCTGTTTCTCCTTACCAGAGGGATCCATGTATGTCTCTCTTACGGTTCTCCTTGTTACCTAGCTTCTCTGGGATGGTGGACTAAAGGCTGGTTGTCCTTTGCTTTACATCTGATATCCACTTATGAGTGAGGCCATACCATGTTTGTCTATCTGGGTCTGGGTTACCTCACTCAGGATGGTTTTTTCTAGTTCCATCCATTTGGCCATTTGCATGCAAATTTTAAGATATCATTGTTTTTTTACTGTTGAGTAGTACTCCATTGTGTAAATGTAACACATTTTCTTTATCCATTCTTCAGCTGAGGGACATCTAGGTTGTTTCCAGGTTCTGGCTATTATGAATAATGCTGCTAAGAACACAGTTGAGCAAATGTCCTTGTTTTATGGGTGTTCATCTTTTGGGTTTATATCCAACGACAATATTTTACTGGGTCCTGAAGTAGATTGATTCCCAATTTTCTGGGAAACCACCCACTGATTTCCAAAGTGGCTGTACAAGTTTGCACTCCTACCAGCAATGGAGCAGTGTTCTTCTTTTTCCACATCTCCTCCAGCATAAGCTATCATTGGTGGTTTGGATCTTATTCATTCTGACAGGTGTAAGATGGTATCTCAGAGTAATTTTGATTTGCATTTCCATGATGGCTAAGGATGTTGAGCAATTCCTTAACTGTCTTTTCTTCTTTTGAGAATTCTGTTTAGACCTGCATGCCATTTTTTGATTGGATTATTTAGTAATTTGATGTCTAGTTTCATGAGTTCTTTATATATTTTAGAGATATATCTTTCCGATATGCGGAATAGTGAAAATTTTTTCCCATTCAGTAGACTGCCAATTTTGTCTTAGTGACTGTGCCCTTTGCCTTACAGAAGATTCTCAGTTTCAGGAAGTCCCATTTATTAATTGTTGCTCTCAGTGTCTGTGTTATTGGTGTTATATTTAGAAAGAGGCTTCCTGGCCCATGTGTTCAAGGCTGTTTCTCACTTTCTCTTTTATGAGGTTCTGTGTCGCTGGACTTATGTTGAGGTCTTTAATCCATGTGGACTTAAGTTTTGTACATGAGGACAGATATGGATCTATTTGCATTCTTCTACATGTTGACATCCAGTTATGCCAGCACCATTTGTTGAAGATGCTTTCTTTTTTCCATTGCATAATTTTAGGTTCTTTGTCAAAAATCAGATGTTCATAGGTGTGTGGATCAATATCTGGGTCTTCGATTCAATTCAATTGGTCCACCTGTCTGTTTTTATGCTAATATCAAGCTGTTTTCATTACTATAGCTCTATAATAGACCTTGATGTCAGGGATGGTGATGTCTCCAGATGATCCTTTATTATAGAAGATTGTTTTGACTATTCTGGGTTTTTGTTTTTCCATATGAAGTTGAGTATTGTTTTTTCAAGGTCTGCAAAAAAATTTTCTGGGATTTTCATGGGAATTGCATTGAATCTGTACATTGCTTTTGGTAAGATTGCCATTTTTACTATATTGATCCTACCTATCCAAGAGCATAAGAGATCTTTCCATTTTCTGATAGCTTCAGCAATCTCTTTCTTCCAAGACTTAAAGTTCCTGTCATATAGGTCTTTCACTTGTTTGGTTAGTGTTACCCCAAAATATTTTATGTTATTTGTGGCTATTATAAATGATGATGTTTCTCTGATTTCTTTCTCAGCACCTTGATCATTTGTATGTAGGTGGGCTGCTGAATTTTTTGAGTTTATCTTGTGTCCTGCCACATTACCAAAACTGTTTATCAACAGTTGACAAACTGTAGGAGTACCCTCATCTACTTTTGGGGGTCACTTATGTATACTATCATATCATTTGCAAATAGCAAAACTGTGACTTCTTCCTTTCCAGTTTGTATCCCTTTGATCTCCTTTTGTTGTCTTATTGTTCTAGCTAGAACTTAGAGTACTGTTGAATAGGTATGAAGAGAGTGGACAGCCTTGTCTTGTTCCTGATTTTAGTGAAATTACTTTGAGTTTCTCTCCATTTAATTTGATTTTGACTGTTGGCTTGCTGTATGTTGCTTTTATTATGTTTAGATATGTTCCCATATCCCTGATCTCTCCAAGATATTTTTCATGAAGGGGTGTTGGATTTTTTAAAGTGCTTTTTCAGCATCTAATGAAATAATCATATGAGTTTGTTCTTTCAGTTTACTTATATGGTGGATTACATTGATAGATTTTTGTATATTGAAACATCCTGCATCTCTGGGAGGAAGCCAACTTGATCATGGTGAATTTTTTTTTTGATGTGTTCTTGGATTCGGATTTTATTGAATATTTTGGTATCCATGTTCATGAGGGATACTGTCCTGTAATTCTCTTTTTTAGTTGCATCTTTGTGGGGTTTGGGTACTAGGATAACTGTCATCTCATAAAAGGTGTTTGGCAATGTCTCTTCTGTTTCTATTGTGTGGAACAATTTGAGGAGTATTAGTATTAGCTCTTCTTTGAAATTCTGGTAGAATTCTGCACTGGAACAGTCTGGCCCCAGTGGTAGTATTTTTTTTTTTTTTTGAGTTTTGATGACTACTTCTATTTCTTTGGGAGTCTATTTAAATTGTTTATCTGTTCTACATTTAATTTTGGTATGTGGTACCTATCCAGAAAATTGTCCATTTCTGGTGCAGGAGAATTGTTTGTATTCTGTCAATCATGTTTTAAACAAATGCTGATTGGCCAGGCAGGAAATAAAGGTGGGAAAACCAGACAGGAAGTAGAAATGATGTAATGAGAACAGGAGAATTCTAGGAAGGAGGAAGTTGATTCCTCCCACTCCTGCCCAGACCACCGAAGCAGCAGGATGTGATCTGCCCCACTGAAAAAAGGTACTGAGCCACTGGCTAACATAGATCAGAAAAATGGGTTAAACAAGATGTGGGAGTTAGCCAGTGAGAGGCTAGAGCTACTGGGACAATCAGCTTATAATTTATGGAGACATATGTGTGATTTTCTTTGGGACTAAACAGTTGTGGGGAACTGGGCAGGACAGAAACCCCACAAACAAGCAGGCCTGGCCCTCCATGTTACACATTTCCTTTAAATTTTCCAATTTTGTGGAGTATAGGTTTTTAAAGTATGACCTGATGATTCTCTGGATTTTCTCTGTGTCTGTTGTTATTTCCCCTTTTTCATTTTTGATTTTGTTGATTTGCATATTCCCTCTCTGTCTTTTGGTTAGTTTGGATAAGGGTTTGTCTATCTTGCTGATTTTCTCAAAAAACAACTCTTCATTTTAATGATTCTTTGTATTTCCTTCTTTGTTTCTATTTTATTGATTTCAGGCCTGACTTTGATTATTCACTGGCATCTATTCCTCCTGGGTGAGTTTACATCTTTTCATTCTAGAGCTTTCAAGTATACTGATAAGTCATTTGTGAGAGATTTCTCCAGTTCCTTTACATAGGCACTTAGTGCTATAAATTTTCCTCTTAGTACTGTTTTCAATGTGTCCCAAAAGTTTGGGTGTGTTGTGCATTCATTTTCATTGAATTCTAGGAAGTTTTGAATTTCTTTCTTCATATCTTCCTTGACCCAGGGGTGATTCAGTTGAACACTGTTCAATTTTCATGAGTTTGTAGGCATTCTGCCGTTAGTGTTATTATTGAATTCTAACTTTAAGCCACGGTGATCCAATAAGATACATGGGGTACTCCATTTTTTTTTTGTATCTGTTGAGATTTGTTTTGTGAACAAGCATCTGGTCAATTTTAGAGAAGATTCCATGAGTTGCTGAGAAGAAGGTATATTCTTTTGTGTTTGAGTGAAATGATCGATAGAAGTCTGTTGTCCATTTAAGTCTTGACTTCTCTTATTTCTCTGTCAAGTTTCTGTCTGTTTGACATGTCCATGGGTGAGAGTAGGGTGTTGAAGTCTCCTACTTTTAGTGTGTGGTGTTTGCTGTACAATTTAAGCTTTAGTAATGTTTCTTTTGAATGTTCTTGTATTTGGAAAATAGATGCTCAGAATTGAGACTTTGTCTTATTTGATTTTTCCTGTAATTAGTATGAAGTGTTTTACTCTGTCTTTTTTGATTGACTTAGTGTGAAGTCTATTTTATTAGATATTAGGATAGCTACACCTGCTTGTTTCTTAAGTCCATTTGGTTGAAATATCTTTTCCCAACCCTCATCAAATCCTCCATCTCTCTCATTCCCCCTCCAATCACATTCTGCCCTCCTGATGAATCTCATCTCTACTCTCAAGTCTGTTCCCTTACTTACTTGCTAGTTCCTGCCCTGTCCAAACACTTCAAGTTTCCTCCCATCTAGCTGCCAAGAGTTTCTTTCTAAAAGATGGTTTGCACCAATGTCCCAGGGCACTGTTGAAATTCTCTGGCTCTTGACACTTGTTCCCTAAAAATGGAGCCCCGGCATGCCCTGGAGATCCATGGACCCAACCCACCCTTGTGAATTCCCAGTGAGGCTGTTTTCTGTCCTTGTCTTTGCACATACTGCTCCCTTTGCCTCACACACTAGAATGGGGTTCAGTACACAAACCTGTCCCCACTATATTCTGTACTCAGCAAGCTCTCACTCTGAAAAATTTCCCGGGGAAACCATGGGCCTAGAGCATGTTAAGGAAATGTTCTACTATTGAGCTAACATCAAGCTTCTATTTAACCTTCAAACTTTTGTTAATGGAACCTCCTTCAGGAAGCCCCCCAGACACCCCAGCTGTGCATCCTTGCTACTCCCTGTTGTACAGACTCTAGCACCAGCCCTGTCTCAGGCCAGGCATTCACATACATCATTATTAGGGCATCATTATTACAAAGTTTCCCGCATGTTTCTGCCTAGCACTCAGTCAGAATTTCTAACCAATGTCTTATGGTTTCTATTACTGTGAAGAGACACCATGACCACAGCAACTCTCATAAAGAAAAACATTTAATTGGGATGGCTTACAGTTTCAGAAGTTTAATCCATTTTTGTCATGGCAGAAGGCAAGGCAACGTGCAGGAAGACATGGTGCTGGAGAAGGAGGTGAAAGTTAATACATCTTGATATGCAGGCAACAGGAAGTGATCTGAACTAGGTGTAGCTTGAGCATAGGAGACTCCAAAGTCCACCACCACAGTAACACACTTTCTTCCAACAAAGTCACACCTACTTCAATTAGGCCACATATCCTAATAGTGCCACTCCCCATGAGCTCACAGGGGTCAGTTATGATTCAAACTACCACACCTGGGCACACAACTCTCCACAAATGTGAAGAGATGGCCCAAGTCTGCAGCAATGTCTTGAACACACATGACACTTTCACTAGGTACTGAGCTCATTAGTGACAAGTCTATCCCAGAAAGTATCATCACAAATATTCCTGAGAAATGACAGAATAAAGTTGGTCAAGCAGCGGCTTTTGTGGCAGCTGAAAAGGCTAAGTCTCTACTCCGTATTTCTACAATCCCCAAGAGTCTTATGCTTAATTCTGTGTAAGCACCTAAAATATATGTGTGTATACCAGCATTTGCCCACAGTTCTAAGTGTGAATTTCTATGTCTTTAAAATTTATTTATTTTAGGAGTTATTATTTAGGGAATGGCTGCATGGATACTTTATTTTGGCCTTGCATAGTGGGTGATCATTCTGCCTTCAAGAAGGTAAAGGGATATTTTAGTTACTTTCTTTGTTACTGCAGCAAAATACTTGACCGAAGCAGCATAAGGCAGGAGAGGTTGGTATTGCTCTATCTTGGCAACAGGAGTGTGAAGTTGCTGATTAGCAATCAGGAAGCAGAGACCAATGAACGCTTGTGCTCAGATAGCATTCACCTTTTATGTAGTCTAGGACCTCTGCCCATGGAATGGCACTGCCCATACCAGGGTTAACTGAGTACTCACGTGTCTCCTCAGTGTTTAGAGCAAATTCAAGTATGCATTTCTATTTTTAGGGCTTTACGACAATTTTTTTCATGTTAATCAAATTTCACTTTATACTATATTCATAGATGACTCTTTATCTCTATTCTCACTAAAAATTCTGGTAAGTTCAAGATAGTGATTTTGTAACATATTAGTCATTTCTGTCCTTTTCTCCCAAATCATTAAAAACTAATGATCTGATTTAACAATATATACAGATTCATTTGGTGATTCCTCTTGTTGACCAGGAAACCTTACTGTGTGTCTGGAGGTGGGGGTGGAGAATATAGGTGATAAACAAGACAAACAAAATGTCTGAGTGACAAGAAACATTGTGGGAAAAAAATCAAACGTACCATGTGACATGATACTGAGATAAGGGCATGACTGCATATCAGATGGACCTGTGATTAAATGTGTCAGTGACATTGAGCTGAAACCTGCCTATGAAGGAGGCAGCCTTGTATGTCCTTGCAGGGTGTGAACTTCCCTACACTGTGGCCATTTGTTTGTGTAGCTGTTTCCATATCATTGAGACATGCCCGCCTGAGCCCAGCCCAGCACAGCCTACCTTTCCCTTTGTGTCCAGTTGGCAATGTTTGCAGAACAGGTGGAGTTCAGTACCTGCTTGTGGCCTTGTTGATAACAGTGACTTGGCCAACAGAAAAGCAGATAGTGGCCACTCTATGGAGATGCGCGGTATTTTGACAAGGGAAAAAAGATATACTCGAGGCTGGAGAAGTAGTTTAGTGGCAAAAGCATAGAGTAAGTGTTTAACATGTATGAGGCCCTGGGTTTTGTCCCTAACACACACATCACACACACACACACAAGAACAACAGAAATCAGTCGAAAGAAATATATTATAATTATTGTGCTATCTATGAAGGATCTTGGTAAAAGATCCTATCAGGAAGGATTTCAGCCATAAAACTGACTGGCCTGACAACGGCACAGTCCTAAGGGGGTGTGTGAACTCTGACTATTGCTGGACTGCAGCTGAGAGAGCCTGGGAACCTAGAGACAATTCTAGAAATGTAATTCAATAAACTCTCGTCTAAAATGCCCACCAGGTGCCTCATCTAGGGAGTTATTTTGCATCAACACCAAATACCTTATTGATAATTCTACACGATGACCCCTTGTGTTACCACTTACACCTGCCATTCACAAACCTTCTGCTAATGGCTGAGATATAGCTCAGAGAAAAACACATGTCTCTAGCATGAGTGAGTAGTTGGGTTTAAATCTAGCTCTGAAAGAAAAGAAAAGAAAAATTAAAGCAAACAAACAGAGAAAACTTTGGTCAATATCGCATGATACTCCATAAATATGCATAAATATTATTTGGTTAATTAAAAAGTAAATTTTAAAAAGGAAAACATTTGATTAGAAACAGTATATACTATGGGATAACACTACTGCATGCTGTGAATGTTTTATTCCTAGTGGTTAATAAAGAAACTGCTTTAGCCTGTAGCAAGGCAGAATAATGATAGGAGGGAAAGCCAAACTGAAAATATAGGGAAGAAGGGTGGAGTCTGGAAAATGCCAAGGAACCACTAGAGCAGCAAGATGTACTAGGCCACAGGAAAAGCTACAAGTTATGTAGCAATATATAGATTAATAGAAATGGGTTAATTTAAAAGTAGGAGCTAGTTAGTAATAAGCCTGAGCAATGGGTTAAACAGTTTGTAATTAATATTAAGTCTCTGCGTGATTATTTAGAAGTGACTGCAGGACAGGATCGACAGAAACTTTTGTTTTCAAATATGTGACTGGTTGCAATGGTGCATTTTGCAGTTCTGGCTACCTGGGAATCAGAAGGAAGAAGACTGCTTGAGCCCTAGAGTTCAAGTCCAATCTCAGCAACAAGAGTACTCACTATTCTGCTTTCCACCAGCATGGATAAGCTTTAAGAGCTTTATAAGTAGACGTACAATGTGTACTCTGTATATGCATGCGTATGTGTGTGTATGTGCAAGTGTACATATATACGTATGTGTATATGTGTTTGAGGTGTATGTGCACGCATGCGCAAGATCATGTATATGCATGCTTTTGGTTGTTTCTCACTCAGCCTACTTTTTTTTTGATACAGATCTTCTCATAAGCCATGACCTTAACAAGTAAGACAGACAGGCCCACCAGTGAGCCCTAGGGATCCACCTGTCCCTGCATCCCCAGGGCTAGGATCACAAACCCATGCTGACCTACCCAACTAGCTTTTCCTAGCAAATGGGCGATCTAACTCAGGTCCTAGTGCTCAGAAGGCAAGCAGTTTGCCAAGTAAGCTGTCTTTGCAGCCGCCCAATATGTACTTCTTAAATAATAGCTTCTTAAGGCATTTTTTAAAGATTTTGAGATTATAATATAATTGCATCATTTCCCCTTTCCCTGTCCTTCCTCCAAGCCTACCATATACCCCTCCCTGTTCTTTTTCAAATTCATAGCCTATTTTTTTGTTAATTGTTGTTACATATATGTGTTATGTTTTTCCTTAAATGTACAAATATAACCTGTTCAGCCTGTATACTGGTGTTTGTATGTGTATTTTCAGGGTTGACCATTTAGTGTTCAATAACCAATTGATGTTCTCTTCCATGGGAAAGGCTACTTCTCCCACATTCAGCCTCCCTTAGTTACCTGTAGTCCTTTGTGTAGGTTGAGGCCTTGTGGTTTTTCCTATCCACATTAGCATGTCTATTGTCTTTGTCCTTGCTCAGCTCATGTTTACATAACCACGCTGGTGATACTTGATGAGTGTAGCTTCTGACAAAAATCTCACAGCAAACATCCCCGATCCTCTCCCTCTTGTGTTCTTTCTGCCTCCCCTTGTGCAATGAGCCCTGCAATGAACCTTAGGTACAGGAGTTGTGTTTAGATGTATCAGTTGGCACTGGACTCAACAACTCTGCATTTTTGTTTTATTGTGGTTTTATGTAATGCCCTCTGTCTGTGGCCAAGAGAATTTTCTTGATGAGGTGTGAGAACTACGTTGTGAGTATAAGGACAGACGTTAAGAAAATAATTCTGGATTACACTGTTTAGTGAAGTGGTAACTGTAGGGTCTCCTCCAAGATCCATGATTTCCCTAGCCCTGGGTAGTTGATTGAGTTTCCAGTACTAGAATGATTTCTTTCATGTGGAATAGGTCCTAAGGGCAATTAGAGAACTGTTGATTACTGCCAGGGTGTGCATGCCTCTACAGCACCCTTAGAGCTATCAAACTATGTGGTTCATAGGTGTCAGACTGGGTAGTACTGTTGGCTGTTTTCCCTTCTTTGGAAGCTTCCACGGCACCTTCTGTTGCCATGAAGGCTAGTCTCTAGAGAGGAGGTTTTAAAGCCAATCCATTTCAGGGGCCTCTGGGCCCTGTCTGAAGTACACATTATCTTCAACAATAGAGAATTACCTTCTACTTCTCGGGGGCAATCAAAACAGTAGCAAGCAGTTGCCTATAATGTTTGGGGAGTCTCTTAGACAACACTGACCAACAACTCAAAAGAAGGCTTCTCATGTCTTGTGTTGAGACTTTAGTTAGACGGTCTTTGGCTCTTAGAGGAAGCATTGTTAGCCCAGATGGGAAGGTTTCATTTAAATTACATGCATATTTATATACCAACTTACCTATACTATAGGTATTTTTAGGTAGAGAATTAATAGTATGATTCCTTATGACATTTTTGACATATTGCCCTGTTCTTTCCTTTTCCTGTATTTGCTTTTCACACTGTAAAAACTGTCCTTTTTGAATATGTGAATATGTAGCTTGGTCATTCTTGATGCTGAATCTCACCATACTATATGAACATCCCATGATTAACTGAGAATTGATTATTCTCAGGAAACATGCCAGGTGTTGACCATGAACCAGGGAATGGGCCAAGTGTCTTAGCTAATTCCCTTTACAAATCCACAAGGAAGAGATAGTCTTATAAACCTCATTTTAGAGAAGAGACAAAATAAGGCGAGAGAGAAATGGGCCTAAGTCTCAAAATGATGGAGTCACTTGTCTTTTGACCAGGAAGTCAGTATCTGGATAACAAAAATTCTGTGTTTTAGCAGAATCTCTTTCATACAAATTGCTTGTCAAAGTGGAACAAGAAAGACATGTAGTGCTGGCCTGCAGTATTCATTATGAACTGCTCTGAATTCCCCCGAGGGAAGCTCAAATCTTCTGCTTAAATTACCTGAATATCAGTCAAGCAATGTTGATCAATCCAATGTTGTATTAGGACAAAGTCAGAGAAAACAGTAAGTACCTTCTGCAAGGAGGACATTCAGTGTGTGCACTGCTTTAAAGACAATGGAAATAGGAAATCAAACCTGGACATTCAGTCCAAGACCAAAATATATTTTCTTAAGCACGAAACCAGGTATCCACAAATTGTCCTGGGTTCTCCTGGGGCCTTTCAAATCCACAAAATACAAATTATTTTTCAACAATATTAGATCATCTCTCTTGTTTCCGTTAGGTCTGCAGTGTCGTTTTCCATGTGACTCATGTCTTTCTAAATATCAGGTGATATGGAGACATATAACATATGGAAACATGAAACGATGTCACTACTATCATTCAGATTGTTTCTTTCAGTTGAGAAATAGATTAATTTATTTATATAGTCAAATAAATTACAAAATAAATGCTTCAAAAACACACGTGTGTGTGTGTGTGTATTTCTTTTTAAAAAGATTTATTTAAAAAATTGAGGGTGGGGTGGTACGTGTTTGTGAGCCCAAGAGCCCACTGAAGTCATTGGCATCAAATCTCCGTGGGGCTGAGGTGGGTGCTGGGAACTGAACTCAAGTCCTTTACATGAGTAGTATGTGTTTTTAACTGATGAGCTATCTCTCTTGTCCCTGGTTTTGGCTTTTAATGTTGATAGTTATTGCTTAGGAAATGGTTTTAGGATACTCAGTAATCTCTCATCATTTACAGGGTTCTGAGACGGCAGGGTTTGGGCTGGCCACTATCACTGACCCACACACCGTCCAGTCTTTTTTCCTGCCTTGAAACTGTGAGCCACACTGATAGTCAGTCCTCACCTTGCCCTATCCAGGAGAGCATTCTCCAAAAACATGTCTCCTGGGCATTAAGCTCTCCATGTCAGGGAGGCTGAGGGGACTGTGGCTCTTCAGAGTGTCCCTTTCCATCAAGGCTAAGCTCCTACCAAATCTCTGCCGTTCGGGTCACAGTGACATAATAATAAAGTTTACACCTTTGAGGGAGTCAAGGTCTCTTAGCTGGAGGGACTCTGGGAAAACTATCAAGTCCACTGCCACTGGAAATGTTCACGTGAACTCATTAAGACTGCAGTGGAGATGCAGTGTCCTGGATGGTATTCAAAAGTGACAAAAAAAGACTTGGCCAAGATGCCTGAGATGCCTGCTATTGAGAGCCCTACCATGAAGGCAGGGCCATTACCAAGCCAGTAACCCATAGGAAGCAGCACCCAAGAGGACCCTGGAGTAAGCCCAAACCTGGAGTTTCTATGAGCTGTTGTCTTCCCCATGGAGACTTCCAGAAACCACAGAATCTGCCTCCAGGAGTAAGGCCTAAGCCTTGGTCAGCAGAGCCTGGCCCTAAGGGAGCATGGAACTCTGGGACGAAAGAAAGCAGCTAGCACCGAGGTCTGGGCACGGTTGGCTCCATTCTGGCTGCAAGGTTCCCTGCTCGCTTCCAGCTCTTCTCATCACTCTAGAGGGCCCATCCAATGGATACAATTCCACTAGCATCCCTGGCAATCTGCTTGTGCCAGCTTCTAGACACACCCCGAGGACCCTCTAAGTTTCAACAGTGTGAATGAGCTTTGAGTTCTGTTTGCTAATTTACTTGCTTAACACAGTGAATTGCCTTTGTTTGAGTGTGAATCCACATTTTAGCATCAAATGCTCATAACTGGATGTTAACCTGTAGAAGAATGAAAACAGGTCCCCCAACATTCTTAACAGTGACTGATTGAAATATATTGTTGCAAGATATGTGATCACACTGTGAACCCCGAGATTGTGTTATTTACTGGAAAAACCTGTTTCTAGTTGTGGTATGTCTCAGCCCTAGCACACACCTTTAATTCAAGGGCTTTGTGCTTGGATATTGTAGACAGGATTAAATAAAGTTAACCATAGGTCAAGAGGTGGAGCAAGCAACTGGGTAAAAGGTTAAAAAAAAAACATAGAGACATAGAGAGTAAGAGGGAACCAGAAGAATAGATAGAGAGACACACAGGAAGTAGAAGGGAGGGACTCTCAATTTGAGGAGTTTTGTTTGAGATGGCATAAGAAAAATAGCTCTCTTTTCTGAGACATTGGTGGAGGAGGAAGGTCAACTGGGTGCTTTCTATGCCTCTCTGAGCTAGCGTGATTTAGCCCAGCATCTGGCTCCCAAATCTTTACAGGTAAAATAGAACAATAGAGACTTAACAACAACAATATACTTTCCAGATCCCAGAAGTTCAACAACATGAACACCTGACAGGATGATCTGTTGTGGAATGAAACTTACACATTTCAAGTGGATAATGGCTTTCAAGTGAGAGCTTCCTTCCCAGCGAGATCTTTGCGACATATCTAGAAATGTTTGCCGTGGAAAATGAAGACTGCCTATATTGCATGGAGGAGGAGGGGGCCATGGGGTCCTTTGTGGGTGATTGCTGTAGCACTGGCCCTTTGATGCCTGAGGGATTTTATATTTTCTTTATAAAATTTTTTAACGTTTTTATTGAGTTATACATTTTCCTCTGCTCTCCTTCCTTCCTCCCTCCGGCTCCCCTTCTGGGATTTTATACCGCCTTTAGTCCCTCTAATCACTGAAGCTTTTGCGGTATAAATTGAATGCTATATGAATCCTGCCACTGTGCCAATACAGGCCTGTCTCTGTGGCCAGTCCCCCCTCAGAGCTATTACACTCCATTAGTGATCATTTTTGTTGCAAATCTTGTAAGATTTTAGGGATTGTAGACATAGGCACAATGTACGTCCAGCCCATACTCTCAATACTGTGAGACTCATCCTTACTGAATGGGTAGCTTGTTAGTCCTCGCTGGTGTGCCACACACCATGGTATGGTTCTCCCAAGATGAACTTGCCCATTCTTTGTTGATGGACATATGGGTGGTTTTCAGGACTTGGGTGTAAACAGTGCCGTGAACCCCAGGTCTTTCCCTACGTGTGCTTTGTCAGCTACTTGTGTGGATTTCTCTCAGGTGAGTGACCAGAAGTAGAACAGCTGGACTGAACCACAGATGGATGTGTAACTTTGATAGGAAGTGGCAAACAGATGTCCACCATGGACACTTCCTCCCTCCCATTCCTAGTGTTCTGTTTGTTCTCTTTCCCCTTGCCAAACTTGTTCCAGGTGAAAAGCCTGGAATGTGTCATTTTTGGATGGACTTTAATCAGATAGTCTAGAATCTTTCCCTGGTTTCACCCTTTCAATAGACCTAGCACATCAGCCCACCTCCCTAAAATGAAGCATTCTACCCCAGGTTCCTCATCTCTTAAGTGGGAATAACAACCATAACCTCATTCTCTACGACTTGTGGTATGTGGTTACCATTTATAAATGTGGGCTCCCCCAGATGTTCCAAGAGGAACTAGGGGGCCCTGGAAAGCGCTACCCTTGGCTTCTTTCCTTGCTTGTAGCTGGGATCCCTGTGGGCAGAGCACAGATGGTGTTCTTGCCCGTGTCAGCTGACTGAAGGGCTGAGTCCTCTCCTGAGAAGAGACTTCCGTCTGAATCACCAGAATGGGAGCTGAGAACAGAGGGCAGAACAGGGTTTGCTGCTCAGTGCTCCCGCAGGAGAAAGCGTGAAGAGCATTTTCCTAACGCTGCCTTTGGGCTTCTCTTCTTCCCGCTTTGCTATCTCCCCCATGTGCACTCGGGCCCTTAATTGCTTTGGAAGAGCTCAGTGTTGTGTGGAGGCAGAAATCAAGGATATGGGAAATATTCAGAACCAAGTGCAGAAACGGATGATAACAGTAGTTAATCTGGTGGCTTTTGCTTTTGAGGAAATAAAAAATCAAACCCACCTCTCATTTAGGTTTTAGAAATGTTTGTTTCCTATCCTCTTTTAGTTTGTGACTTAGAGTTTTGACTTAAAGAAACCCAGAGAAGCTTTTCTCACTTTCTGAACCAAGCATGACGGTGAATCATGCTGCATTAAAAATGAAAGTTTGTGCTCATGGCAACTAACAGCACCAGAAAATAGAAACACGATCCTCTATTAAAACTGCATGAGACTCAGCACCCACGAAGAGGAAACCAGCCCTGACATTTATTAGGGCCAAAATACACACAAAAGATTCCGTGTGTGTAGTCATGGCCAACCAAAAAAAGCAGTTTTCTGTGAATCACAGGGCTCAGTTGGGAGACTTGAGCACATCACTTCGGCTTTCTGGGTTGTCGTTTCCACATCTGTGACAGAGAACAGCAGGTCCTAGTACCTGCTTCCAATTCTACCGTGTGGCGAAGCTGAAAGTGCCTTGGCCCTAAGATAAAAGCCTAATTTTCACATTTTTTTCTACCTTCGATGTTTTGCACCCCTCCTCCCTTTGATCCCAGCACTCTGCCTTACTCTGCCTGTTCCCTGGTCCACATGGGCAGAGCAAAGACACACGTGAATGTGGTAGCATGAATGCTCTCTAGCAGATCTCAACGGAACTGGGAACCCGAGGCCTCTGCCTCTACCCAACCTCTAAACTCCACCCTTGAAAAGCTGATGCTCCATACTCTAGATGCTTTATTTTAAACCCCGTCATCGTTAGTTTCCATCTGTCAGCACAACTGGAGGACACAAACATCCAGGGCATTAATGAGATACACTTCCAGGCATGTCAGCAGTTCAGAGGATCAGCTGAAGAAGGAAGACCTACCGTGAACACAGGCAGTATCATACCATGGACTAGGGCCCTAAGGAAATTAAAGGGGGGGGAGCTGATAAGCCTGATAGTATTCTCTGTTCTCTGCTTCTTGGTCTGTACCACAAACCAAACTGGTCTCATGTTATGCCCTCCCAACCGTGATAGACTGTGATCCTCCCAACTGTGAACCAAATTAAACCCTTCCTCCATTAAATTTCTCTCTCTCTCTCTCTCTCTCTCTCTCTCTCTCTCTCTATCTATCTCTATCTCTCTCTCTCTCTGTTCCTTTCTTCCTTTGGTCAGGTATTTGATCACAGTTAATAAGAAAAGTCTCTAGTGAAAACCCACAGACTGAAATCTCCAAGCAAGAGACATTTCAAGTTTAATAGTAAAACAGAAGATGAAGCTCCATAGCTTCTCTCTGAAGGCCTATTCTAACTGGATAGTCCATTGATTTGTGTAGACCTTGAGTCTTGTCAATTTTGGTGTGTGGTGCCTTTATTTATTTGCCAGATTTTTACAATAAAGTCTGTAAAATAGTAATAATAATAATAATAAATCTTAGCCTTTAGGGCTAGAGATACATTATTCTGTCTGTAGGATGCTCACCCAGCCTGCTTCAGGCTCTTGGTTTGTTCCTTACTACTACTAAAAACCAGAGGCAAAACCCAGCAAACAAACAAAAGATCTTAATACAGCGTGGCAGTAGGTACCATTAGTCTCAGGTCTTGGGAGCATGAGGTAGGAAGACAGTGAGTTCAAAGTTATATAGCAAAGTTATATAGCAAGACCATGTATCACACACACACACACACACACACACACACACACACACACACACTCCCCAAGAACTAGGACATAGCTCAGTGATAGAGAAACTGCCTACTATGTACCTTGAGGGCTTAGATTTGACCCTGGCACAAAATTCATCTACTGTAAAAACAAAATAAAGAACAAAAAGCCTAAAACTCACTCTAGAGATCAGCTTAGACCTCTCGTTAAGACGTAACCTGACTCACAGATGAGCTCAGCGGTCTCTAAGATCACAACAGTTAGTGACAGAGCCCAAAGTAAACCCTGGGGTTTCCTTTCAATGTGTTGTTTTTAATTAACCAGAAAACGGATATCAACTGACACGCCTAAAAACTGCTCTGGGAAGACGACATCACCGGCAGCATCTCACCGATGAGCAAACTGAGGAGCAGAAGACATCCCCCCCCCCAACCTCTCTTGGTGGTAGAAAGTGCAAAAGCTAGCTGCCAGAGCCTGGGCTCGTAGGCCCTTACTGCCCTCACTGGAAGCTAGGTTCATACAGAGGGCATGTGTCTATGCACCTTATATTCTCACTTACTGCTCTAACTCAGCTTCTGACAGGATGACTGTGTCCTGGGCCACACTCTAGGATGACAAGATGACATGCTCAGTGGCTGCCAAGAACGGGTTTGCTGTCTAGAGAGGGGGAAGCTCCAGATCACATCCCCTGAGTGCCCCCAGAGAAGCCAGAGCAGAGTGGAAGCAGAAAGCATAAGGGCTCCCTGTGCCTCAAACATTCAAGTGGATTCCAAAGAGGGGAGTAGGAGCTGAGCCACACAGCTGCCTGCTATTTGTCAAGAGCCATGGGAGAAGGTCAGGATTTATTCAGGTAGGAAAAGTGAAACTTTAGTTTAAATATAGATATAACTGTGTGGCCTGAAGCAATTATAAAAGACATAACCAGATATTGAGATAATCAGCAAGAAGGTTTCTGCTTCCCACACCCATCACCAATTTTATTAGTGTTATTTTAGCTTCTCTGTGCCCTTAATGGCCCATAGCCACCCACTCTTGAAGCCGCTGCCAGGCAATATCAGATCTCTGATCTAATTTTATCCTTGGAAATTTTGAGTTAAGAAGAACATTTGCAGAAGCCTCCCTTGGTAGAAGTGAGGTAGAACCCAGCCCCGTGGGCCCTGGGGAAAGCACAGTGGCTGGTGGAGGGCTGAGGTTAACAAATTCGCGAAAGGCTATTGGTCTGAGTGTCTTCTGTCATTGCACGGCTAGTGGAATGCCCAGTGCTGGGGAGGAGTACACACAGTCTCTGGGGTATCTACAATTCTGTTATGAAGCCTCAGTTTCCTGCAATAAAATAGGTTCTCTTGGCCCTTCAGAGAAGAAAGGACCAACAAACTGACTGGCCAGAAAGGCGGTCTATTATAACCACCTCCTTTGTTATCCAGAGTCACAACTGCAGACATGGCGTTGACAGCCTCACAAACGGGACAGTCTGATGACTGCCCTTGGATCCCTTTGACTCAGCCCTGCAAGAAGAGTAAACGAAGAGATGGCATTGTCATGCAGGACGTGACTCAACCATCCCTTCTAGCCCAACATGCTCTTTGTTGTCTCTCAGCCCATTCTTCAAGAGACCTAGAAGACTTCTAGCAATTTAGTGTCAATACAGATTGATCATTAGAGTCAATGCAGTTCCAATCAAGAAACAGGCCCTGCAAAGACATTATCAAGAGGATGAAAAGACAGGCTAAAGACTGAGAGAAACAATTTACAAAAGGCATTTCAGATACATGGGTGTTATCCAAATATACAAAGAACCTTTAAAATCACAGCTATACAAAACCAAAGAATCAAACTTTGAAAAGCACATGAGAACTGCACATGATGAACTGGCATGTGGAAAGGTTCTGGCAAATCCCGGCAGTGGAATGGAAATTACAATGGCATACGTTGCACAGCTGTTAGAATAGCTAAAATCTGAAGTGCTGGCAACATCCCATCTCGGGCTTGGATGGGGAGCAGCAGGAGTCTTTGATCATTCTTGGTGGAAACGTGGAGAAATCCACTTTGGAATGCACTCTGAAGTTTCTTACAGAACTAAATGGGCCCTTATCTCATAGTTCAGCAGTCATACCGCTGTGTGTAAGGAGGACGGGAAATTGTTCTGGAAGCTTCTGTCTTCTGCCATCGAAGGCTGCTTCCTAGAGGGTGTCTTTAAGGATCCAAAGGTGAATGTGGCCAAGAGGAAGAACTAAAGCCTCAGACAGAGCCTCGTCCTGGTCACAAAGACGCTAAGCAGACTAAACGAATAGCTCACATAGAGCAAGCGATGTAGGACATACATGGGTTCAGCAGCAGGATAGAGGGTTGGCACTTGTCTACTCTGACTCCATGAGATTAGAGCCGGAGGGCTCCACTGTCATCTTGGGAGACCCCCACACAGTTGGTTCTACCAGGTACAGGTAAGATGGCTGTAAACCCCAGCAGAGTTGAAGCATGCCTGGCATTGCCACCTCAGTTCCAAAAAACAACACAGAAACTCAGAACCTGAGAAGAACCAAGAGTAGGAACAGAAATCCAGTACCACAGCTTAGCTTGCATCTGAATCTAGATATAAACCCACCCAGACTGAGCACCGTGGAAGCTCTATGTCATCTATGTCATCCACACTCACTCAGTGGGGGGCTCCTGAATAGCCCCCCAAATATTCCCCTCTAGGGGATAGAAACAGGAGAGCTTGCCAGTCTGTTATGACCCCAGGCCTTTTCTCTGTCCACACTGTAGGGGCCACTGGGAAGGTCTTCAACTTCCTCTAAGGACAACCATCAGATCAGCTGAAGAGGAGACACTGAAAATACATGCAGAGTTGGGATAGGAAACCTAAATGTGGGTGGTGAGGCCATGGTGAAGAGAAGAAAGCCTGTGGGAAGGTCCACAGAGTAACTGTACGGAGCAGAAGGATCTAAAATTAAGTTGAGCCTGAGATGTTAGAAATGGCAGTTCTAAGACAGAAATAAATGTGCTGGTCACAGGCAGTTGAGCAGGAAGCCCACACGGGGCTGCACACCTGACCTACCTGGCTGAGAGGGCTGAACATAGTGGAGCTGAGAAGTATAGAAACGGCCAGGGTGAAATCTGGTTGACAGGATGCCTAGCTGCTTCAGGGCCCTCAGGAGTATTGCCTCAAGGGCCATGTTCAGCTGTAAGGAGCTGCCCAGGAACAGAGAAGAGAGACTGCCTGGCCTGGGCACTTCAGAGACTGAACTGCCTCTATTTCGCCACTTCCCCTCATATCTTCTCTCTACTCTGTTCCATGTCCGTGTCCTGTAGAAAACACAAAACACACAGTGGTGAGCAAAGCCGTGGTTCTTGTCTCGGAGTTGACACATTATTCTGACAGATGCGGCTGTCACCAACCATCATCTGCAACTTTGCAAGGGGAAGTCCCTGAGTGCTTGAAATCATCTTGTGGCCGAAATGAAAAGCAAACAAAAACATTCCCGAAGGAAGCCACTACCAGGAGAGAAAGGGGGTGGGTGTTACTGTGTGCGAACAGGGCTGCCTTGGGAGTTGTGCTACTGTCTTCTTGCTGGGAAACAAGCCCAGGCCACAGACTGTGTGATGAGCCTGCTGTGAGGGGTCACCATGATGTGCATTGACTTCTGACCTCTGACCTCTCTCATGGTCTGTGGGTGCCTGGGCACTGCCGAATAGCTTCTCTGCCCTTGGATCTCTACCGGGCTCCTCCTATGGGCACATCTGCTGCAGCTGGACTGGGTGAAGGTTCCAGAGGCCTCACAGCGCTGGGTCTGGGAGGTGAGTGAGCTGTGCTGCTCTGATTCTCCCCCAGGTGGCCTCTCCTTGCAGACGAGCTAGATGTCTCCAGTCCAGCAGCTAGGTGCCACAATATGGCGAGAGGTATGTGGTGGGGAGGCCTCTGGGAGGCTGGCTTACCTGGACAGCAGGCACAGTCTCCCCAGGTTGGGCTGTGGCACAGCACTAGATACTCAGATGTGGGGGTCTTTGATGCTAAATGGGGTTTACGTTGAATGTCTGAATGTAGATACCACCGCCAGGTGTGAAGGCCAGAAGGTAGCTTCTGTTGACACTGTCCAGGTATCTGTCAGTGATCACTATCGGGCCACCCTATGGAATGACTTGCAATGGGGCAGGCCTGATACAGAACATTCCAGAGCCCTGACAATGCCAGGACTTTCATCAGATCCAAACACAGGGAGCACTTTAGCACACAGGGACAGAACTACCATCGAGGTCACACAAATAGGAGTCGTTGCTTTGTTACACTGCTCTTCAGAACAACATCGGTCTTGGCCAATGCATAAGGTTGGTGCCAAGGTCCCTGTCAGTAACCTGATTGGATGTTATTAATTTGGGAAGTGGGGATTGTTTTACTAGACCAAAGGTTTCGCTTCATCTTTCCTGGAGGCCAGAAAGAGTGTCAGGTGCCCCCAAAGCTCGCGTTTCAGGCAGCTCTGAGCAACCTGATGTAGGTGCTGGGAATAAACTCAGGTTCTCTGGAAGAGCGGTGTGAGCTCTTAGCCATCTCTCCAGCCCCCAAGCCTTGTCTTATTTGTTGCTTCCCAGGGAATGGTCCCACAAGGACTCGCTTTGGGTTTACAGCATTATTCCCTCATGCTTCCCTTCCTTTAGCAGATCCTGTTCTTCCTCATCTAAGGTCTGTATCCCTTTGGGATCATTCACCTCTATGTACTGTGCCTACACCAAAGTGTTCACATGGAGTAATGACCTAGGCTCTCCCTTCTTGACTTCTACACCTCCTTCTTCCATAAATTGCCATTTTTCTTTAAAAAAAAAAAAAGCTGGTTATGAAGGATAAAGCCCTAGGGGAAAACTGCTGGATGAAGAAGCTAAGTTAGATTTCATAACCATGTTACAAGACGTAAGGATAAATTCTCTTAAAATAAATAGAAAAACTGGATACTTCCTTAAAGAAATAGATGATAGAAAAAAGAGCTAGATAAATGATTATTTTGGAACTGAAAATCACCATAATTGAAATAAAGTGTTGACTAGGTGGGTTTTGGTTTCCGAGTCAACTTGTACTTGGTGTTTGTTGTTTGGCCTTTAATTGGTACTCCTTGTCAAGCTGATTTGGGTTGTATCCTGGACATTTTCACTATTACAGATGGCAATTTATGTCTTAGCTAAGTCTGCGAGGGAAATCTGCAGCTTGTTTGCTTTCTTTCAGCATGTACTCGGTCTGGCCCATCTCTAACCACACGTTCTGGTTCATCTTCAGTCCACTATAGTTCTGGTATCAGTGCAGTTCCTACAGACTTGGTATTGCTGTGTGAATCTGGTGTGACAATAACAGCTTGGCTGTCACGTGTGCTCAGAGGACCTCTTCAGAACTTGAGTCAGTTGTTAATACAGCAATTTCCCAGGAAGTACCAGTGGTAACTAAAGTAGCCAATATTTGTTATTTTTTAAAAAATAGACCTTTTTAGGGAGAAAGGGATGCAAAGAGACAAGCATGAGATGAATAAATTATAACTGTGCATAGAAAAATGAAACAAAACTCATTATTTTGTCTGCTAGTTAAAAATATTAATATACTTTCACAAGAAAAGCTAAGTCTTTAGGTTCTTATTCTGCTGCATGTCCACCAGGACACTGAGTATGGGGCTACTGTGAATGTATAGAATTTGGGGTTAATCCCCATTGCAAGGTGTTAAGGGGGAAGATCCTCCCAGACTCTGATGTAAAGAGGCGGGATCTTTGCCAGATTAAGATTAGGTAATGTCATCAGGATACAGCTTGAATCCTAGTGCCTTTTACAAGAAGAGGCAAGAGACTAGACAGACAGCCGTGCGTGCTTCTTGCTTCTTGCATGTGCACCTTGAGACTGTCTACAGGAAGGCTTTCCAGCATGAATCATCAGAGCCAGGGATGACCCTCGCAAGAGTTATGCCTGGTGTTTGGTTGTTCATATTCTAAATGATAAAAACTAAATGATCTCCTTTTTAAAACAAACAGGTTGGGGAACTGGCTCCCTCTGTGAAGTGCCAACATGAGGAATTGAGTTTGGATCCCTACATAAAATACCAAGCAAGCTAGTATGGTCAATAGTCCCAGTGCTGGGAGGGAGGGCAGAAACAGATGGCTGCCTAGATCAGCCTAGCCAATCAGAGAGAGCCCCCTATCTCAAGACAGAAGGTGAGAAACAACTAAGGTTGACATCTATCTCTAAGGTCTGACCCCCACACACTTGGGCATACAGGCACATGCACCAACCCACACAAATAAGTAGATAATTTTTTAAAATAATGTTGGGCTATTGTCTTAGTTAGGATTTCTATTGCTGTGATGAGACACTGTGATCATGGTAACTTTTATAAAGAAAAAGACTTAACTGAGGCTGGCTTACAGTCTCAGAGGTGTAGTCCACTATCATCATGGCAGGAAGCATGGCAGCATGCAGTCACACATGGTGCTAGAGAAGGAGCTGAGAGCTCTACATCTTAATCCAGAGACAACAGGAAGTGAACTCTTCCACACTGGGAGTATCTTGAGCATATATGGGACCTCAAAACCCACTCCCACAGTGACACGCTCCACTCAACAAGACCACACCTACTCCAACAAGGCCACACTTCCTAATAGTGCCAGTCCCTATGGGCCAAGCATTCAAACACATGAGTCTGTGGGGGGCCATTCCTATTCAAATCATGATACCTGTCTCAGGTGTTTTATTACAATAACGGAAAATGGGATGAAACGGAGATCAAGTAATGATAAGTAATAGCTGGTAGGGAGACACCATTCTTTTGAGACTATGGCTTTTTTAGTCCAAGAGAAGCATCCCCAACCAAAGAGCTCTAGAAGATATTGTCACCATTGCTGTTGTTAATATCACTGTGAGGCTGCCTGAAGGTTGGTGTGGGAATGCTGGAAATAGGATTTTCAAACCAAGGCCTCCCCTCATTTTGTATGGTCCCAGGAATTCTTTCCTCTTTCCTTGATCCAGAAGATGAAGGTTTTGTTGTTTTGTCTTTTTGGTTTTTTTGTTTTGTTTAATTTTATTTTTTATTTTTATTTAGTTTAGTTTTGTTACTCTTGGCGTGCTCATAGATACTGGTTAAGTCCAGGCCGGTGATACTGAAGTGGAGAAAACGAGATTCTACTTGGATTTAGTGGTGCTCAAATTTTGGTCTTTTTTTCCCCCAATCCAACCTGTTGCTTCTTCTCTTGTCCAGTGTATACTGTTGCACTCAGGGAGAGAGGTGGGTGGTCCTTCTTCCTTCACGTGATTTCATCCAGCACTGTGAATGGTTTGGAGCTTCCTCCAACAATAGCCACAATGGCAAATCCTAACTACAGGATTGCCATTCACTTGGTCTCCAATGGCTGGGCGCTCCCTCTGCTGGGTGGAGCTTTTGGGTTATTCAGGTCAGTAGAGGCAGGCACTGCCCTGATTGGGCACTCCTGGATCGTGTGACTTTAATCGATGCAGCTCTCATCCTGTAGCAATCTTGACTCCTGTTCTATCACCTTATATCCTTCTGCATAGTCCAGGAGCTAATTGGGTGGCCTGGTTTCACAGTCTGCTTGAGCCATGACAGCAGCACCAGGGAGAGAGAGAAGGGTGAGATGCGTAACTGAGAATCTGACCAGGCCTTGCATGTAACAAGAGCTGCTGAGGAGGCTCAGGAGCCTGAGCCTGTGATTGTTACTATGAAGATAAGGACGGCTAACGGCAGGCACCTGGAGCACACTGTGCCCTGTAGCGTCGTTGGATTTTTCTTTGGATGGCTAGCTCACAAATAACAACGTGGAGCTGTATTAGGAAGGCTTAGTCTTAGCTTAGGTTTGTTTTTAACTAGCTCTTATAACTTAAATTAATCCATTTCTATTCATCTGCTTTCTGTCAAGTACTGCCCATCCTGCCTTCTCTGTGCCTCTTCATCTCCCTTGTACCCATCTAGATTCCTCCTCCTACTTCCTCTCTTGCCCAAAAGTCCTGCCTATACCTCCTGCCTAGCTATTGGCCAATCGGCTTGTTATTAGACCAACCACAGCAATACACCTTCACACAGTGTACAAATATCCCACAACACTGTAGCTTTATGGACATTATTGCATTATATACATTACTACATTAGATTCTCCCAGCAGATTATGAGATATATACTGCTTTTCATGAGTAACAAATGAAGAAATTACCTCCATGAGGAAATGACAGTAACATCAAACGGTCAGGAAAGTACCATCGCACCCTATGTTGAGAAGGAGACCAGGAAAACCCAGACACCTATAAGCTGATGGCGGTGGGCTCAGTTCCCTCTTCCAAAAAGGGGCAGTGACAACAGTGGCCAGTTCACTGAGCAGATAAGCAACAAGCAATCCATGTGTTTTTATTTGTTTCTCTCCTTGAACCAAGCTGCATTGCACACAGAGCTCTACGCGTGACTCTCAGAAGACTGGCTGCTCTCCTGGACCACTTTTAGTAATAATTGGATGCTTATTATCACCCGAGGAGCTGACTTGACAGCTGTTTTACACTTTACCAAGAAAAAAATAAGTAGCTGTGTCTTAGCGGCAGTCAGATGGCCAACACATTAAAATTAGTTCAATAAAGCACTACTTTACCTAAGGTCAGAATTTTAAAAACTTCATGGGCACTATTTAAATAATTCCATTAAGATGTCGCTCTGTAAGTTTCTGTAAAGAGATAAACATATTTGTGGCAGGGTGACCTAGAGTGGTGCTGACATGGATTTGCCTTTAGCTCTGGCTTAATGTGTGAGGTCACCCTTAAAAGCTGCTTGTAACCTGTTTGGTCAAGACTTCAAGAGCAAACGGAGCAGCAGGGGAAGAACTAACCCCACTTATAAGCTGGGAGTCAATGGTTACATAGGTAGTTTTCCCCCTGGTTTCAGTGAAAATCAAGGCAGAGGTGGGAAAGGAAGGCCAGAGTGTTGGGGGAGCCGAGCAGTAACTGCATGGGGTGTATTTCATCCTGGCTTTGTGAGCTGAGCAGTAACTGCATGGGGTGGACTTTATCCTGGCTTTGTCCATGTGGATTCTCTCATTAGTCCTCAGAGTGAATTCTGGGGCAAGTAGAAACAGGTGGATGTAAAAGGCACTGTTAACAAGCACTTGCTCTTGGCAAGCTGCCAGGCATGTTTGACCAGGGCTTGATTTCTGAATCTAAAGAATAGGAATGAAATTGCCTGACTGCTGTGCTGTGAGAAAGAGCAGATGAGATGGAATGGAATGAACTCGGATGGGAGGGTGTGGGATGGGGAGGGCATAGCCACTGTCGGGTGTCCAGTCAGCCTAGTAGTGCTCCTTGCGTTTGCCACGGAGATGGTCAGATGGCCCGCCCTGTCCATCCTAATCTTGGATTTCAGTAAAGTCCTGACATCATCACACTAATTCCACTCTGTGGTGGTTCAAAAGAAAATGGCCCCCGAAGGGAGTGGCGCAAAAGGGAAGTGGGGCCTTGCTGGAATAGATGTGATCTTGTTAAAGGAAGTAGGCGGCTTTGATGCCTCGTATATGCTCAAGTCATGCCCAGTGAGGCAGTTCACTTCCTGTTGCCTCCAAGATGTAGGACTCACAGCTCCCTCGCCAGCACCATGTCTGCACACATGCTGCCATGTCCCACATGCTGATAATGGACTAAACCTCTGAACTGTTAGCAAGACACCACAATTAACTGTTTTCCTTTATAAGAGCTGCTGTGGTCATAGTGTCTTTTCACGGCAATAGAAACCCTAAGACATACTCATTCCTTCTATGAAGTGCTTGGTGTAGCCCACATATGCGATGAGGCCTCAGACACACATACATCTTCACTGATAGGGCTCATACAAATACACATCCACTCATGTGCAATGCTCAACACCCACTTGTACACATTCATTCTCATATAACATACCCCCAGATGCTCACTCACAGACCTGTAAACTCACACACCTTTACAAGACATATATACCTACATACATTTGCAGACATGCACACTCAGGAGTATACACTGCCACACCTTTGTAGACATATACACTCCTAGACATACACACTCACCATCTTCATATATATGAACACTCACAGGCATGCACACTCAACTTCGCAGGCATGCATACTGGCAGGGGCATGCCCATTTACACACCTCTACAGAACCACACATACTTATACTTGCTCGCATTCTTGCTTCACACAAGACTTTTGAAGGTGTGCACCCAGCTCTTCTGAGAACTTGGGGGTATGGAGGAGCTACGCTTGGCATAAGTGCAGAAGAATAAATACTCGCACTGCACCGCATTATATGCGGGTAAATTTGGGGGTTTGTTTTTCCAAAAAGCCTCCCCAGAGCCTAGCTCATGGTAGTTATAAGCAGACAATGAGAGGTCTGGAAGTGCTTTGCTTGGCCTGTGACAAGGGCTCTGTTCATGTCTCCAACAGAAGAGGAAGGGTACAAAGACACTGACGTGAAAGGGAGGATGGAGTTAGAGACAAGGTAGAGGACAGTGTCTGGTCAGGGTGGAGTGACACTCGGGGAGGGAGTAAGAACGCAGCCCGAGGGAAGAACTGTGAGGGACGGCTTGAACTGAGTGTACTTCAGGGAGGGGCCCATGGGACCTCATCTTTGCACACACCCCTCAGCCCTCTTTAAAACCCCATCATCTTTCTAAAGACCCCCACATGCTTGTCATCACCCATGAAGATTCCATTTTTGGTATCACCAGGAACTTGGATGGGCACCCATCTTTGTTGCTTTTGAGTCTGGTGTGCAAACAATACCAAGAATACCCTGGGGCTGTAGGGTTTGTGGCCCCTTGATTTGCCTGTGCATGACCTTAATGTAATGTTGAATGTGGAAGGTGCCTGGGAGAGTCAAGGAACAACAGGCTGAGGTCAAGTCTCTCTGTTCCCTAGGTTCCTTGTTGGCTGATAGTCATAGAAGCAGGCACAACAGAGGACAGAGGGAGGGCTGATCAAGTACAAAGGGGCTGGGATGTGAGTCAGAAGACCACTTGTGTATAAAGGTGTCTCCATTGTGCTCCAGGATAAGAGTTGGCCATAGTTGGTTGACGGGTAGAGCTCCCTCTTCTGGGTTCAGATTCTTTCTCCTGGCTCAGAAAACTGGGGGCTTCTCAGTTATTTCTATGACCCAACCCACAAGCCCCCCAAGTTTCTCCTATCAACTGAGCACTGGTGAGAGAACAGAAGTATTATCAGGGAATTTACAATGTACAGTAGAGAGTGCTGGGTCAGAGAAAGAGCTGGAAGTGGATGCCTGGAGCCCAGCAGAGGATCTTCTTCAGCCTACCTTGGTTTTTAGACCACGGCCTTTGATCTGTATGAGGAAAGGCAGGTAAAGATATGCAGACTGACAACAAAAGCTTAGAGGCACTGCCCTAGGACTCTCCTAGGCCTCGATTTAGATGTTAGTTATGTTAGAGTTTGCCCTTATATTTTCATAGGCCCAGAGTTCTCAGAGGGTAAATGATATCTCATCCTCTCCCCAGGACACTAGACTGCCCACTCAGAACAGCTCTGTTGCATTGTTTCTGGATGTCATTGTACCATGGTAACTAGGCATGGGGGACTCTCCTGCTGCATCACCTCTGCCATAGCCAGAGGAAAATGGCCAGAGCCCTTACCTGAGCCAAATCCTTTCTTGGGTACTCTGGGTTACAAGGATAGGTTTGGAGACATGCCAAGATTAAAGGACAGAGAGAATGTGGCCCATCTGGTTTGCAGTTGCTGAGCCTCCAAGCAGATGGGAAAGCTTTGGGTCGAGTTGACTTATTGCGACTACTGCCATACCTTACCCAGCTCCCCTAGACTCATCTTTGGCCAGATATAATATGTAATTAGACTCATTTGGTGAATTTGTTCAATTCATCCCTACTTCTTCATCCAGCCGAGGATATACTAATGCCTTTAGAGTAATTTAAAATGGGAAGAATGGCTCCCCTTAGAAGATCTGACCTTATTAAAATCTCCCACATTTCCTCTCTCAGGGAACTCCTATTTTCTCTTACCCCAGTAATTGTCTTTTTAAAAGATCTCTTAGTAACAAATGGGTTCCAGGTCAATCTATAGTCCAGGCTGGACAATCTGGACAGTTGCAGAGTCAGCTCAAGTGCTTCAAACAGCACAGCTTGATCCATGCTGCTGCTGCTGCTGCTTCCTCTTCTTCTCCTTCTCCTTCTTCTTCTCCTCCTCCTCTTTCTCCTCATCCTCCTCTTCCTCCTCCTCTTCTTCTTCCTTCTCCTCCTTCTTCTTTTCTCCTCCTCCTTCCTTCTTCCTCCTCCCCTTCTTTCTCTTCTGCTTCTGCTTCTGCTTCTTCTTCTTCTTTATTTTCTTCTTTCTGAAACAGGGTTTCCCTATGTAGCCCTGGAACTTGTTCTGAAGACCAGGCTAGCCTCAAACTCAGAAATCTACTTTTCTCTAGTTGTGATCAATTCTTTCTTGTTTGGTTTCTTTTTCTGTTACTGTGATAAAAAATAAATAAATAAATATAAACCACCCTAATTAATTCAGGCATGGTGGCTCATCTCAGCACTTAAGAAGGGCAGACAGGAGAATCTCTGAGTTTGAGGTTAGTGCTCAAGTGAGTTCTACGCCAGCTAAGGCTACCTAAGATATTTGCCTGGGTCCCAAAATTAGAGTCAAAAAAGAAAAAGGAACCAAAGACAGAAACACAATTTGGCCCCAGAATCAGAGCCATCTCTGCCCCTGACACCAAACCAGCCAATCCCTGAGCAAGGAAAACAAACCAATCACTGAGCCCCCTAGAGGCTTGGACTGCCCCTCAGATGGTTACTGACAGTTGGGACTTCCTCTCCAGCCTGGAAATCCCCTTACATCATAGGTGGCAGCCAGCCCCAAGTCTGGAAACCTCCTCACCCCAATAGGGAGCAGCCAATCACAAGCCCAGAGGCTTGCAAGACTCTTCCTCTAAACAAACGCCCTCTTTTCACGGCTAAGGGTCTCTCCTGCACTGTTTCTGTTACTGCTATTGCTGCTGCCGCCACCACTTTGGACTGACAGAGGGACCTGAGTTAACTCTTAATAAAGCCAGTACACAGTTGAGCATCCTGGGTCTGTCCACACTGAGACAGCTTCTGATTGGTCATTTGTGAACAGGGAATAGTGAGTTTTGAACTATAAGTCATTTTCGAGGTCAAGTATGGGGTACCAGCAGTTTCATTTCTGCAAAACTTCCTGCAGGAAGTTGGACAGCTTTTAGAATAGGGATCCACACTCCATCTGCACAGGGAAGCCTTAGACAGCCTGCATTTGGCAAGGCTTCCAGCTTATGTGAACACATACTCTACACTCCAGGGTAAGGTTGACAGATAACGTGTACTATAGTCCCACGACTCAGGAGACTGCAGCAGAGGGCTCACAAACCAAACACTCCAGGTGAACCTAGGCTACACAGGGAGTCTGTATTTGTCTCAGAATACAAAACAAAAGCAACTACAACAACAATAAAAGAAGAGAAGCTCTGCTTAACCGGAAGTCCTAGACAGAGGAAAAATCTGTGCCAGGGGTGTTGGCTCAGTGGGTAAAGTACTTGATGCATGGGCAGATCTCCAACACCTATGTAAAGCTGGTATAGCTGAATCCCAGAGCTCCTAAGGAGAGATAGGAGAAAGTCAGAAACTGGAGGGCAAGCTAGCCTAGGGTATTCAGCGATAAACAAGAAGAGATTCAGTCTCAAACAGAGTGGAAGATGATGAGTGTTAGCATTCAGGCATTTACACGGGCCTGCTCTCAGGTCTAGCAGGTAACAGCAGCAGCAGCAGTAGCAGCCAAGATGTGCACTGTGGCTGCTGCATTCCCAAGCAGAGCACTCCCTGTGCACATGTGCTATAGCCCCTTAGAAAAGGCAGGTCCTTCTCATCCTTCCCTTTCTCTTTCCTTCTGCCCAGCTCAGAGGCTGCCTCTGCACCTCCCCCATAAACCTCTCAGATGAGCTCTGTTGCCTGGTGTGACTTTGTGTGCCTCTTGACTCCAACCGTCCAAGGTCACCTTCTGCTGATGAACTATTAAAAAGTTCAGCTCCACCTGCACTCGGCATGTGCACACCTGCACTCCCAAACACAGAGGCACACATGCATCACATGAACATATATCACGCCCTCACAGATTCAGAAAGAAGATATAGCAAGGATAAGGAAAAGGTGGACAGAGAAAGAGAGGATATTGCGGTTGTAGCTGTGTCTGCACATGAACAGCTTGTGAAATGGGATGTATAAAAGGGAACTGGATACAGAAAGCAACCAAACAAAAAGGTGGGGAATTTTTTAAGTGATGTTTGCGTTTCTTTCCTATTTCTGCTGTAAAAAATATCCACGTATTTGACAGTAGAAGCAAAAGTCATTTCTTACCTTGTAAACCTGCAGTTGAAAACTAAGAAATGTAAAATGGGTGTTTAAAATAAGGATGTCAGCAGGGCTACATTCCTTTGACAGACTCTGGGGGAATCTATCTCACCACTGTATTCCTTGACTTGTGGCCTCTTCCATGATCTTCAAAGAAAGAATAAAGCACCTCTCTCTCTCTCTCTCTCTCTCTCTCTCTCTCTCTCTCTCTCTCTCTCTCTCTCTCTCTCTCTCTCCCCTCCCTCCTTCCTCACTTTCCCATCATCACCTGGAATGCTGACCCTCATCCTCTTTCTCTCATAGGATTGTTATGAGCAGTTCAGGCCCCTCCACACAATCCAGGATCACCTTCCATATCTAGTCCTTCATTACACAGACTCCCTGCTGCCACCCAGAGCAGGGCTCACAGGCTGCTGGGCTTGTGCTGTGACCCTCTGTGTAGCAGAGGGCATTATATTCTCTCCCACTGTATTACAATGATCAGTATTTACATTTTTCTAATTTGAATTGGTTTTAGAGCATTTCATAGATCATGTTTGATCATATTCACCTGAACATGTGGCCTTCCACAGGAGTATGGTTAACGTACCAGAGAAAACTCTCTACCTCTCCCAAAAGCTAACCATTGTCAATAGTTCATGGCTAGGGGTAGGATTCCATGCCTAAATCCCTTCTCCAGGCTGGGATTTGGCCTGGTTTGGGATTACACAGGTCTTGTACACACCGTTGAAACTATCCTGGGTTCATGCATGCAGCTGGCCTGCTGTGTCCAGTAGACTCAGCTTCTTGTGGTTACATATCACCTCTGTCTGGTACACTCTCTCCACCTCGTCTCCTGCAATGATCTTTGAGCCTAGGGAGGAAGGGTGTGGTATGGATGTGTTCCAGTCTCTTATTTTCTGCAGCTTAGTCAGCTGTGGGTCCCTGTGTTCATCACCATCTACATCAAATAGAAGCTTTGGTGATGAAGCTGTAATGGTAAGTCATTAGGAATGGTTTAATACTATATCCACGTAGAATAATAATAGTAGTAGACTCCCTTAAGCCCTAGGACCTGTCTTGCCACAGGTTTTACCAACAGTCTTAATTTTTTTTATTTATAAACTAATTGTAAGATAGCTTTACCTTTATAGAAAAGTTCCATAGAAGGTATGCTAAACATAGCTGTGTCATTTAAAAAAAAAAAAAAAAAAAAAAACATGTTCCCACCTGTGGCTCACATTGTAAATTATTTCAATGTTCAAAAAATCTTTTCAAAACAACTGTGAAAGCACTTTGAAAGCAAGACGTGAAGGTGATGTTTGTGGACACCAGCATTTGTGAGGTGAAGGCAAGATTGGGAGTTTAAGGTCATCTTAGCGAATACTGAGTTTGAGGACAGCTATATGAAGCCCTGTCTCAAAAACAAAGCAAAACAAACAAAGTCTTTGAGTGCTTTGAGAAAAGGGAACTTGTTGAATACAAGACATCTGTGACATCATCAGTCTCCGTCCACATAACACCACGAGCTGTTCCCTGATGGGAGGCACAAGATTCTTTTCCAGAGAACTCCCAATGGTTGATTCCTTGGAGCAGACTCTGACTTTGTCATTGCCCCCAGCCCCAATTACAGGTAACTGACTACTACCCCTCCCCCCATGGCAGGTAATATTGACATGCGCTCTTGGGAATATGTTTAACTACAGAACATCAAGCTGTGTGTCCCCTTCTCCCTGTCCAGTTGTTAATCACCTGAGGACCAGAATCCTGCAGTGAGCCATCTCTAAAGACTTCCTGGAAAACTCTGAAATTCTGATCTCCTTGTAGCCAGCCCCTGCCTAAGCTCCCTCCTCTCTTTGAGCAGTGGAGCAGGGGATGACTAGGGAGTCATTTCCAGCAACTAGCTGACTACTGGCTTCCAAATACAGGTGCATATTGGCGTTGCTGGCTGTACTTTGTCATGGATAAACAAGCCATACTGTGACCACACTGCCTCATTTACAGGAAAGCAAGAGATGACTCAGAGACTGGCGATCTAATCGTATCAAAGGGGACAGCTTGAATGCTTCATCTGGGTTTATTTGAACATCGAAATCAGGGTTAGTAATAGATTACACACCACTGCATAAAACAGAAGCTACAGTCACACTGATAACTAGCTTAGGTCAATCAATAAGCAAACTGTCTTATTAAAATAAAGCAAAGCTGTCATCCAGGAGGGGCTGCCAGAGTGGGTTTCAGACATCCGTTGCTTTAAAAGTACCCGAGTGGTACGTGCCTATAAACCTAGACCTTGGGAGGCTGAGGGAGGAGGATAGTGAGCTGAGGGTCAAGTCTGTGTGCATAGTAGGACCTCACATGAACAAACAAAAGCACACAATACAGAGGGTGAAGCCAGTCAAGACTTAGAGATACTGGTTAAGATTCTCTAGATAAGCCATCCTCAGAGCGGGCACAGAAGAAGTGAGGGAAGGTCCTCCCCAGCCCCCCATTCATCAGTCATTCTCTTCTCGTTCTTTGCAATGTTCTGCGTGTTAGGCAATGCACAGTGCTGTGGATACAGATAAGTTAAAGTATCTCCTGGTGACTAAGGGGCTGCCATCTAAGAGATGCTAGGTCTCCACAGAGGGGAGCCTGGAGATCTCACAACACAAGAGAGCATGAGGATTGTGTATGTTGATCGAGGACCAAGAACATTCGAGTTCAAGGAAAACACAGCATTGTGGAAGTTTGAGAAGGCTGGACTCCATGTCAGAATAAGTATCCCATGGCAGATGTCTGATATGCAGGACAGACTACAGGGTTTAGATGTGATTGCACACATGATGGCATGTTTCAGGGTGCAGTAGCAAGTTGGTTAGGGGACAACAACCAACTCCCTCCACACACACCTGGGGTCGGGCACTAAACTAAACAGTCCTTCCACAGAGCACTGTCTCTGTCACCACAGCCAATGGTACACAGAAGGATGTGGCAGACACAGAACAATGTTAAGGCCAGTGACTGGTAAGTGGGGGATCTCTGTAGCTTCACAGAACACACCCAACTCCTTGGCTGATGTCTTGATCTTTGTGTTTTAACTGGCCAGGGGCTTTGGCCACACCTTGGAGTTTAGGAATGTAGACTCTTGGTATGCCTACAGCCCCAGACTTAGGGCTTGCATTTGATTTGATGTGTAGACACCTTGAATTCAGAGAAAGCCGTGTCCAGTGGGACTCCCTGCCACCCACCAGGGGAATGGATTGACAGAGGAGTAGAGTGACAGGAGCAAGGGCTGATGAGACCAGGGAAGGAACTACTATGCTGTGTATAGGAGCGCATGGGCCAAGTGGCCCTGACTCTGCCTGTGGCTTCTCTCTCCATTTCGACTGTAGGTGTATGAGGAATGGTTTGTAGTGCTCTCCCCAGGGCACACGAGTACAACATAGAACTGTCTGTAGGTGAAAGTTTCTGTCCCACCAGCAGCTCCCAAGTAAATACACAGAGGCTTATGTTAATTACAAATGCTCAGGCCAATAGCTAACCCTTGCATTTTAAATTAACCCATGTTTATTATCTACACTTTGCCATGAGGCTCGGTACCTTTTTCAGTACAGCATGTCCATCTTGTTTCTCTCTGCCTTTGCTCTCATCTCCTCTGACCTCACCATTCTTCTTTCTCAGTTGGGCTCTTCTGCCTAATCTTCTCCTGTCCAGCTATTGGCCAATCAGCTTTATTGAACCAATCACAGCAACATATATTTACACAGTATAAAGGAATATCCCACAATTTCCAACAGAAGGGAGTTGTCCTGGTTGTTTTTCTGTTTGGTTTTTAGCGTTATTGTTTGTCAACTTGACATAACCTAGAATTATCTGAGAAGTTTCCACAATTAACAAAATGCCTCCAATAAGATTGACCTGTAGGCAAGTCTGTGGGGCCCATTCCTCATTAGTGATTTCTGTGGCCCAGCCCATTGTGGGTGGTGCCAACCCTGGGTAGGTGGTCTTGGGGTATAGAGGAAAACAGGCTGAGTATGCCATGGGGAACCAGCCAGTATTTGTCATTTCTCCAGGGCTTCTGTTTCAGTTCCTGCCGCTAGATTCTTGCCTTGAGTACCTGTCTTGACTTCCCTCAGTGACTGAATGCAGCCTTAGAGTTGTAAGGTGAAATAAGCCCTTTCCTCCTCAAGCTGCCTTTGGTCGTTTTTCATCACAGCAACAGAAACGGTAAGACAGAAATCATCAAGAAGGACAAGTTGTCCCAGGGCTTTCTGTCTAAAATCTTTAACTGCAGACCAGAGCCAGGCTACTCACAAAAACCACACTTCTTGTGGTTTTGGCCTCTACACCCTTATCCTGTGTCTACTGGGATCTCTTCCCTCTGCCTGATCACTCCAGTCTCTTCCTGTGCTCAGCCCTATTGATTCACCTCAGTAGCAGTGCTGGACCGCATGGATGACGCCAGTTAGAACGTAGGGAGATAGGTGTGGAAGCCCACATGGTGTGGGCAGACCGCTACCTTACAGATGTCCGGCTCACAACCCACCACTGGAATGAAGAAAGGGCCACTGTGGCTGTCCTCTGAGGAAAGACAAATTAGTCCAAAGTAGCAACAACTGTGACAGAACTGGGGATCTTTTGTTCTGAAAAGCTTAACCCACTGGGAAGCTGAAATGTTAATTTATATCAAATGATGGCATAATCTCCTTGAGCTTCAACAATTTTACCAGTCAACCCTGATCCCAAATGACTTTGGGAGGGGGCTTCTGTCCTTGGCTCACAGAAGCAGGGGTGGTTCTGTTCCCAGCAATTTCACTGTGTGTTTCCTTTCCCTGGCTTAGTTATTGACTCAGGATTTTAGAACAAAATGAAAATACATTTCCATCAAAAGGCATTTCAGTTGCCCTGGGGAGAATAATCACCAAGGCATTATGATATTCCCATGACTCAATAATAATTAATATTAATTATATTTATTGATGCTTCCTCCCTAAAAATTTCCACTGCCATTTGGTTGCTCCAAAACACCCTGGGAAAGTGAGACAGACTCTGCTCCCTTCATCTCCTTTGTGTGTTTTCCCTTCCATTGATTGCTTTGAGAGAAGGCTCAGGAACACCACTGTCCAGTCCGAAGCAAGACAAATTCATGCGCTGAAGAGCCTAGGGTGGTCACCTGACTTCTAGCACAGGACTCTTGTGACTGTGGAGCTGAGAGAGACCAGGGCTTGTGTAGAATCCACCTCCGGACTTTCCATGCACTTCTGCTCTCCCGTAGATACCAAAGAAGACAGTATAAGAAGGGAAATAAATGATTTAAGAGTAAGATCCATGGTCTGAGTCCCTGGGAGGTGAAGAAAGATACAGGAACTCGGCAGACTAGTGTGAGGCCAGGTTTGGTGCTAATCCCCACTCCTGCCAAACCGCATAATGAGCCTCCAATAAGGAGAGCAAGGTGGCCATCTTGGTGAACCATAGGAAGAGGGGAAGGAGAGGTGCATGGGGGCTGCAGCCACTCCAGAAGGTGATCAGACTCACAGAGAACAGGGTTTTTAAAGGATGTTTGAGATTATAAGGACATCATTCCTCCCCTGGCCTTTCCTCCCTCCAGACCCTCTCACGTACCCTGTTTGCCCTCTTTCAAATTCATGACCTCTTTCTCTTTGCTTATTAGTGTGTGTGTGTGTTCTTAATCCATAAGCACAACCTGCTTCATCTGTAAAATGTTACTTTTATGTAACTGTTTTTAGGGCTGACCGTTTGGTACTAGGTAACCAATTGGTGTGATCTTCCCTGGGGAAGACTATTCCTCTTGTTCTCAGCATTCCTTACTTGTTGCCTGTGCTTCTTTCTATAGGGCTGGGGACTCATCAGCTGTTCAGCCCATGTTTAGGCAGTCATGCTGGTAAGATCTTATGGGTGTAGCTTCTACCACTCCTAGGAGACATAATCTCACAGCAAACTTCTCTATCCTTTGACCTCTTCCAAACTTTTCCACATTTTCCCTGAGCAGAAGTTGTATTGTAGATGTATCTTTTGGAACCGGACTCCACAACTCTGCATTTTATTGGCTGTGGCTTTCTGTAATGGTCTCCATCTGTCCCAAAGAGAAGTCTCTTTGATGAGGGGTGAGGACCACATTTATCTGTGAGCCTAAGGACAAATGTGTGGAATGTAGTTATGGAGTACGCTGCTTTGATAAAGTGGAAGTCATGTGTTCTCCTCCAATATCCATGGCTTCAATAGCCCTGGGTACTTGCTTAGGTTTCCAGTATTAGGCACGGTTTCCCTCTTGATGAGCCGGTCTTCAGTCCAATTACAAAGATGTTGGTTACCGCTATGGCACGCATGCCACTAAGACAGTTAGGCGTGTTGGGCCATGCTGATGGTTGTTGTGGTCCATAGGTGTTGTAGCTGGGTAGGACTATTGATTGCTTCCCTTGTTTAGAAGCTTGTACAGTGACTTCCAGTACAGTCGGTCCTCAGGGAGAAGACTTTCAGGTCAGAGTCATCTGGGTCTTGTGTTCAAAGTGCATGGTGTCTTCAGTAATAGAGACTTTCCTTCCACCTCTGGGAGTCAACCAAGGGAAATAGCAATAGCCTGTAATGTTTTGGGAGTCTCTTGGATAGTTCTTACCAACAAATGAAAAGAGGGCTTTTCATGCATGGTGTTGGGGTTTTATTAGTTAGTCTATGACTATTTGTGTCAGCGTAGATGGGAAATTTTCTTTTAAACTATGTATATTTATATGCCAAATATAAACAGGTATGTTTAGGTAGATAGTAATATGATTCCTTATGGCTGCTTCAGACGTCCCTAGTGTTATTTACCCTCCTCCTGCGTGCTTCTGTCTGCCTCCTTTCCCCCTCCCTAATTAGATCCCCCTCTTTTGCCATTTTCCCATTTCTGTCCCTTGTACCCTGCTGTCCCCTCTCTATTGCTCCTGCCTCTATTGCAACAGTCCATTTCATTCTCTCACAGCAAACGGTTTTTAGGTGGCTCTGGGGACTTTCTTTTTTCAGCTCTGTGTTGCTCTGCTCGGGGTTGGGGAGGCGAGCAGAGGAGGTGCACGGTAGCCAAGCAGTAACAGTGACATGCGCAACTGTGCCCTGATCAGGGCCTCCTGTGCTAGTTGGAACTCCCCAGTCCTGGAATGTTCTAGACTGACAGACTCCCTAACCTTACCTAGCCTCAAACAACAGTCTCCTTAGAGGTCAAGACTGACAGCAGGCTTGTGCCCTATTGCTTTGGCAGCATCGGGTCCCGAAGGCCACATTTTCATGCTACACTCATTTCCACTTTCTGTGGAACCTTGTCTGGGGTCCACGTGTCGCTATGTTAACACGCCCAGCATCCAGCTCCCCCTAATCATCTGCTTCCTTCCCTGCAGTCAGTCCCATTGACTTCTCAGAATGCCAGAACCTCATTTTCCTTGTCTGCAAAAACGGGTTAGTGCAAACTGGAAACAAACACTGGGGATATGTGTCTCTGGAACAGTAAGTAACTAGCCAAACCCGGCTGGTTGCAGTTTTTACCTCCACTTACTGTTGTAGTGAAGATGGAAGGACAGGAAGGACAGGAAGGACAGCAGGCACCTGCCTAGCTTGTGGGAGACTAACTTCAGGAACCAGAAGGAAGATGAGCCAGGAGTCTAGATGGAGGAAATCTGCCTCCTCCGGCCCCAGGGAATGATGGTTTATGAGAATCCCAAGATCAGGTGCCAGCAAAGCAATGCATGGTGGGTGGGCAGCTGCTGGCTTCCCTACCTCTAGGCACAGAGGGAGCTGCGTTTGTTCAGATGCCGGGGAGTTGAAAGTCATTTGCCAAAGCCCACAGATGACAAAATTATTATCCCCCTAAATTTTTTAATGTTTCATGACAAGATATTTGAACAAACACAAGCTGCAAACTAGAACCGTGTGGTACTAGCGTCCGGCACCACATAGCACTAGCATCCCTGAAGAACAGCACTGCCACCTGAGAAATGAGGATGCTTTGTATGTGAGAGTGGGCAATTTCTGTGCTGGGAGCCTGAACCAGGTGACAGAGGACTTCATGGGTCTGAAAAAAATAAAGCAGACGTGAGGAACACAACGGCTAGTGACTTACGTACAGCCAGCCAGACACTTCCTACGCAGCTCAGCCGTCGGTGGTTCTGAGTTCAGCTGTGATGAAGATCTGTCATGACAAGCTAGAGAGACAGCCATGTCTTCCACCATCAGGGCCAAAAGGCAAGCTCCTCGTGGGATTCAGGGAGCCACAGCTGTAGCCTTGCAACTCTCCTGGGTACTTTTGAGGTCTAACACCTTTGGTCTCGCTTCATTTGCAAGGAGAAAGTCTTGAGGGCCTCTCTGGAGAAGGGTGGGAATGTGGGAGGAGACTTTTAATGGCGTGTGTTTCTTATTAAAGGTCTGGTCCCACAGACTCTGTCCTCTTCCCTTGAGCTGTGGCTGACACTGATGCACCTTTGGTTCCTGAGTCTAGAAAAGACTCAGACGCCACCTGAATTCATATGACCAGACAAAAGGAAAAGATTTGTGCATTTAGACACCATATACGTGTCTTTATTCTTTGAGGACATCTCAGATTGGGCTTAGAGACGAAGAAACAGCTTTACTGTGGCAATGACGAGCTTCCCAGAGTCTCAGAGCTAACAGTGAGATTTACCTGGTTCTAAAGCCCCTATCTACTCTCCTGCTTAGCTTCAGTTATCAACCTGACACAGATAAGTTGTAAGGAGGGGGGGGGGGCTCAATTGAGGAATTGCCTCCATCACACTGGCCTGAAGGCAAGATTGCAGGTGCATTTTTGATTGCTAATCAATATGCGAGGGTCCAGGCCATGGTGGACACTGCCAATCCCCTGGGAAGGTGGTTATTAGTTGCACAAGAAAGCTGGCTGAGCATGAGCAACAAGGAGCAAGCACTCAGCAGCTTTCCTCCTTAGTTCCTGACACAGCTCCTGCCTATGTTCCTGCCCTGGCTTCCCTCGGTGATTGATGGTGACCTGGACATGTAAGATGAACTAAAACCTTTCTTGCCCAGATTACTTTTGGCCATGGTGTTTATCACAGCATCCGAATGCAAACTAGAACATCTGTTTGTTGTTGCTGAGACAGTGTCTTGCCATGCAGCCCAAGGAAGCCTCAGAATCAAGATCCTCCTGCCTCAGCTGTTCCCACATGCAGAAATTGCAGGTCTATGCTACTATACCCAGATAGCATTCCTATCTGGAACTCTACAGAACATCATTGTGGGTGGCCCCTGTTATAAGTCCCCTCCTACAGGGGAGCCCTGGAGGGATCTTAAACAGCCCACTATCATATCTTGGTGGGTGTGTGATATGCTATTCTGCTTTTCAACCCTGGAAACTTTGATCTAGTCTTGTGTGTTGAACTGAGCTCCCCAGAAAGATCTGTTCAAGTTCAAAAGTCATACCTGTGAAGGAAATTTCCTTGGAAAGGGTCTGTATAGATCAAGTAGGCTAACACTCTGGGGATGGGATCATTCTGGATTTAAACTCAAAAGCTAATGTTATAAAAGAAGAGAGATGTAAGACACAGAGATAAGGCCACACAAAGACAGAAACAGACACTGAAGTAATATGTTCATGATCCCAGGAGTGCCAACGGTCACCAGCAATGACCAAAAACTAATAAGAGGCAGAAACAGACTTCTTTTGAGCTGACAGGAGGCACCAAACCTGATCCTTGTTCAAATTTCAAGCCTCCAGAACTCTTCAGCAATCAGTTTCTATTGCTAGGCTACCAAGGCTGTGGTCAGCTGGTCCAGCATCTGTGGGATGTCAGTTCAGGCCCCCATTGCCACAGGTGTTTCTTGCGCGGAGTGCAATGCGGGCCCCGCCAGCTCTATCACATGCTTTGCTCAGTGAAGCATGTGTCACTACTATGTCCTTTACTCAGATGAAGAAATTGGGTCTTAGATAAGCTATCAGGTCCAAGCTCACCTGGTGCCTGTGGAAAGCACCCTGACCTAGGCTGCTAGACGCCAACCTCAACATCCTCAGACATCGTGAGATGAGGATATCCACCTCAGGACTCAGCCCTACTCTGAAAGTCTCATAGCTTCACAGCAGGGAACTAAAACCAGCCAGGACTTCCTCCTCCAACCCCTCCCTAGGGGTAGACCAGAAGTGCACCCCTTCCCAAGCACACAGCTGTGAGGTACCCAGCCAGAAAACTCAGCACACCTGGATTCCCAGTTCCGTGTCCTAGAAACACCCATCCAGTGGACATTGATCTTTAAGGAGAAGCTGAGAAGATCCCTGCCCCAGTAGCCTTACCTGCCCACACCTACTCCCCTCTGTATTCAGGTGCATTTTAAGCTTAAAAAAAAAAGTCCTTAAGTACAACTTACATCTCTGTGGATCTTCATAGTGGCCCCTAACTCCCTGAAGCTCTCTCTCAGTACACCTGGAAACAGGTAGACAGCGCATGGGTGAGGTGCAGCAGCTGGGACCACGGCCTGGCTAGCCAGCCTCCAGATGAGAATGGGGTAGCAGTCACCAGCGCCAAGAAAAGAGACCCTGTCCCATGTCCTCACTCCTGGGGGATGGCATCCGTCTTTCCCAGTGAAGAGGACCTGTGCCCCGCATACAGCAGATCTTAGAGTCCTCAGTCTTGACTTCATAGAAAATTCCCACAAGGGAAAGACTTCTTGTCCCCTCCATAAGGACCCCTTTACAAGTGGGTGGAGTGGGTGGGAGTGTCTTCCTCTGGAGTGAGGGCACCAGGGGTGGGATCTGCATCCTGGTACACAAGAGGAAAGGGACCACTGAGTGTGGTATCTGGCACATACTGCTGACTTCCAAGACCACTCACCAACCATAAGCCAGAGACTGCTCTCAGGAGAGCTGTGAGGAGCACAATGGACAGGCTGCCTGTCCATGGAACGTGCACCGGGCACAGGCAGCCCTGACTCTAGCCTCTTCCACCAATGTCAGAACTGAAGACAGGAAGCAGCAGCAGTGCTAGGGGGGGCATTTCCTCTTCATCCTCCCCTCTTGCTACTCCTCTATCTCTGTCTTCACATCTCTAAATTATGCCCTGTTGTTGGGGTGGGCTGCGCTGGGTATATGGTGGTGGTGGTGGCAATGGGACCTGGAGCTGTGTTTGCAAATCAAGTTGAAAACAAGAAACCAGTGAAAGCTGAAAGCTCAGCAAATGGAATCTGATAACAAGAACTGAACTGAACCAGCATGAGGCTGACAGACACACTGCAGAGACGTGAGTGGTCTCCTTCACGGTGTTGCTCCTCTGTGTAAGCAAATATGGATGCACTATGATTCTTTTAAAATCAGAACAATCTTGGGAACATGGTGAGGGAATTTCAAGTCGAAGGTTGTTGGCACTTCACTCTAATTCAGTGATTCTCAACCTTCTGGGGTCAAAGACCCTTTCACAGGGTTAGCATATCAGATATCCTGAATATTAGATAGTTAGACTGTTATTCCTAACAGTATCAAAAACACAGTTATGAAGTAGCAACAAAATAGTTTTATGATTGACGTCACTACAACATGAGGAGCTGTGTTAAAGGGCCGCAGCATTAGGAAGGGTGAGAATCGCTGTTCAAATGAGGCAGGTAACCTTGCAACAGTGACCCAGTCAAGTCTCTGATCCAGGAGAGGGATGACTATCTTGTTTCCTAAGGGCTATCAGATGATTCAAGCCTTCAAGACATTTTCTCACCACAACAAATGACCCTCAATCTACTGCTTTCTGGTGAAAAGGATGAGACTTCCCAAAATGTAATGTAATATAGCCAAGTCACAGGCTGGCCAGACCTAGCTAGTGGAGGAAGAGAAAGGGATGTCCTAGTAGGCCAAGAGGATGCGTCTGTGTCTGTCCTTGTGCCTGGCACACAGAGGGAACCATTGCTCTCACCTTGAAGCTCCTGCTTAGAGAAGTGAGTTAGGCTTTCGTGGGTGGGGAAAGGGTGGAAGGTGAGGGTTATGCGTTAGACAAAGACTTGCCTTTAGGGATAAGTCTGAGATGATATTCCCTCCCCCTGTTGGATGAGTGTCATGTCAACTTGATACGAGCTAGAGTCAGTTATGGATGGGGAACCTCAGTTGAAAAATTACCCTCACCAGATTGGCCTTCAGTACATTTTCTTGAGTGATGATAGATGTGGGAGGGCCCAGCTCACCATGAGCAGTGGTAGTGGTCCTGGGTGCTATGAGAAAGCAGGTTGAGCAAGCCATGTCAAGCAAGATGGTACCAGGTGTTCCTCCATGGCTTCTGCTTCTGTTTCCAGCCCCCAAAGTCTTGCCTTGGGTTCCTACCCACTCAGGATATAGTGCAGCCTCTGAGTCATAAGCTGAAACAAACCCTTCCCTCCTTGGGTTGCTTTTGGTCAAGTTGTTTTGTAACAGTAATAGAAACCCTAAGACACCCACTAAGAATGATTTAACCTTGGATTCATTCATTAGTTCCCCACTCTCACTCATTCTGTAACTTCTAGGCACAGACTCAGCTCTTCTGTGCTGCAGAGGGCTCTTATTCATCCTCTAAAGCCCAGAACAGAATGCCCTTTATCCTTCTGCTGTTCTGCCCTCTTGCCTCTAATGTTCCTGACTGCAGCAACCCTCTGTTAGGTTGATTATCCTAGCTCGAGCGTCTGATTACTTTCTGCCTATCATCCTGAGAACTCTTTGAGCAGTGGCTCTCGTCTCTCATGAGCATTTGTGTGCCTCGTTCATGGTCAGAAACTAATCAGTTCCACATAGAACTTGCTCAATCAGATTAAATAATTAAATGAAGCCCCCCAGCCCCACCCCAGGGCACAACGTCTAAGTGTGGCCTATGTAATTGGCATGGATTAGGGAAAAGTGGCGGGATTGCTGAGTGGCCTTGTTCCTTGGATCTCCCTAAGCTTGTGTGGTGAAGTGGACACCGGTGCTTAGTCAAGATGCCCTCACCCTCCTAACAGGTTGTGTGGCCAACTGCAGCTCCCATTCCATACAGCAGTTCCTGAGCCTCTCCTGGCATGTGGGGGATGGGCAGCAGGTGCAGCACGCAAGGAGGGCTTAGGAGTTGAGTCCTTCTAAGGCAGATGACAACACCCGACAGGACAGAGCTGTAATGGACACCTCCTTTGCCCTGGGGACATGCTGAAACATGGATCGAGGCTGCAGCTGGGGTGAAGTTCAAAGCAGTGTCCGAGCTTGACATCCCCTGTCCTGTTCCCCTTCTCCCATCTCCCCAGCAACCTAACAAAGCATTAGGCTAAGGAATTGCTTCAGTGAATTCTGTCGCAGCTTTTTCACATATAAATGTACCCTTGGAGTATTTGTGTTTAGAGAGCTGGGAAGATGGCTCCATGGGTGCTATCTCTGCAAGCAGGAGGACCTGAGTTTGAATCCTGGGCCAAGCTTAGTGACATGTATGTAATCAGCCCTGGGTGGGAGGCAGAAACGGAATCCCTGGAGTTCATTTGCCAGACAGTTTAGCTGAATGGATGTGCTTCAGATTGGGTGAGAGCCCCTCAGAAAATAAGGTGCAGGACAACCCAGGAAGACACTTGGTGACAACTTCTGGCCTCTAGGTCCATGTAGCTTACAGGGACATCATCTACAGCTGTGTGAAGGGCTCTGCATGCTCCTTTGTCCTTCCTGCTTTGGAACGTGGGTGTGATGGTGGACAAGAGTGCAGCCATTACTGACATTGAGGTACAAGCTCTATGTTGAACATGGTAGCACAAAGGAGCTAGAGTTCTGTGCGTGTTTGAGCTACTCTGCCAGCTCCAGAACATCTACCCAAAATGCAACACAAGGGAGGGACCACTACGCTCTTTAAAACAAAACTACTGAGTTCTTTAAAACAATGTGTTGAAATAGAATTCTTTTTATAACCACAACTGGACCTGTATCTTCATTTGTGTAAACTCCAAGTGGAATGACAACGTTAGGAGAAAATGTGGAAATATCATGAAACCGGACAACTCCAGCCCAAATACTCTGAAAATCCTATTTACATATGTGCTTGATTTCTTTACCTTCCCCCTATAGGTCTTTCTGTCTCTGCGTATGTAAACTGTAGCATGGGATGATACACTAGAGGGAAGAAACATGAGAAGTGAGAACTCTGAAGAGGAGGTCATATGTACCCCTCACTTGAGCCACGGTTGGAGGTGGGGAGCAGCAGGGTCTCTCTTGCCCTCTCACTCCCCTGCAAAGCTCAGCAGCAGTCGGGTAGATGGGCTGCATTTCCCAGGGCCTCCCCTGAAGTGGGAAGGATGGGAGGCATGCTGGCGCCACAGCACTTCGCAATTCTGGGCAGAAGTCATCCAGGGATGTTGCAACTTTTCCAAAGGTGAACGGCGCCTCAGAGGAGATCAGACTTGCTTCATCACTGAGTTGAGTCAGGGGCTTGGAGCCTCCTTCAGCGTACTTCTGTTGGCCACTGTTCTTTCCCAGGGCCACATTAATACACTGAGAGTAAGCTATGGGATTTATATATCCTTGTTCTTTTTAAAGGTCTGGGGTCAAGGCAAAAGTCAGTAAGAACAAGAGAGATGGTCCTCCACCCCCCACCCCACTAGGCTTCTGAATGTCAGCATGTTGACACAGTCTGCATAATTCCCCATTGTGGAGGGCTGTCCAGCATGTTGTGAGGGATTTAGCAACATCCACAGCCCCTCTCTTCTCACCGCGTATCAACAGAACTCCTGCCCACCACTTAGAAGAGATCCCGAACATCCTGTGGGCCCCATTCACATAAGCCTCAACTAAGAACTTGCTCTAGAGAGAGTCGGCATGAAAGCACCATCTAAAGGGAAGCTTTTGTTATGGCTTTGGAGGTTTATTTCCCCTACAAATATCATAAAACAGCCCAGCTGACAGATGGAAGCTCAGAGAATGGGACATTTAATTTTTGTTTGTTTTTTTTTTTTTAACAGAAGCCAAAAAATAAAAAAGGTCTATAGCAGAAAGAGCAATGGGCACACTGGGCAGAGAGAAACACTGAAGATTTGGGAGGAAATGGGAACTGATGGAAACACTTTAAGAACTGCAGGACCTTCTCTCTGACGCAGAACCCATGTTCCCTGAGTTTGGCCCCGGTGAGGCATCCCTATGTCAGGTAATAGCCTTGGTAAACTTCATGGGGTTCCGTGTCATTGTCTGGTCCCCATGAGAAGTGGCCAGCACAAGCTCTCACTCCCACAGTGGGACATCTCGAAGCTGTTGTTTGTTTGCAGAACTTGCTGCCTGGTGGCTTTTTCCCTGACGGCAGGGAGCAATTTGGCATCACATGGAATCCTGGATTACTGGCTTGATTAATATTTCATAGTGCCTGGTAGTCATTTACATTTATAGACACATGAGTCATGAAAAATTCAAGCTTTAATTGCTTTGAGCTTCTTATTTATTTATTTTGGTTTAGGGATTTTTTTTTTCTTTTTAGCTAAGCTGTTTTTCAAAGTCTTGAGACCAAAGGTACTCAAAAGAATCGGGGCATTGGAGACAGGTCTGAGGACAGGCTCGTATGGATTGGGACATGTCAAGAGGTGATGAAATCACAGGCTCAGGGCAACTGGGGAATGGCGCCTGTGCCAAAGTATCATTTTTCTCCATCAACAAAGGTAACCAGTTACCAGAGGGGGAAATTGAATCTTCAGTTATAAAATTTCAGGCACGATGACAGCCTAGCCTTATCCATCATGAAAACCAATATACAGAATGGCCTGCCTGGTCCTGTGTTTTGACCCAGGTCCTGGTCCTGGGTCAGTGGGAACATTACTTGTCTCTGGTTGGGGCGGATGGAGCTGTCACCTAAGAACTTGTCCTTGAAAGCTGTGCCTCCTCAGCTCACTGGTTCAGGACTCAGTACTGCGGCTCTCCTACACCTGCTCTTCTCTCTCTGAAGGCCAGGCAGCTTGTATTTGACTTAGGTTTTCAACAAGTATTTGACTTCAGTCCTTTGAAATGTTCTCTCCGGAAGTGACTGTTCTGTTAGGCTGGCCATTGCAAGGATTTGCAAAGTGGAGCCTTGAACTTTCATATTAAAAACAAGAAGGAATTTTACCTATTGTGTGTAGGGATGGGTGTAGGGAGGGATGTATGTGTGTGGGTGTGCAGTTGGGAAGCATGCATGCTGCAGCACACCTGTGGGGGTCAGAGGACAACCTTGAGAATCTGTTTTCTCCTTTCACCTCTCAGTGGCTCCAGGGATTGAACTCAGATGTCAATTGAACTGGCACAGCAGGCTCCTCCACCCATGGAGTTATCTTGCTGATCTGGAGGAGGAGAAGCACGCGGAGAGATTAGGTGCTGCTGTTCAGAACAGGTGGCTGACCCAAGCCTAGCAGAAGGCCTAGAAATCAGTTCTGAAGGGAAAGGCAGGCAAATGGCAAAAGCGAGGAGGTGGGATTTTGTAGCAGACGTATGAACATCAGTCTTTCATCTGAAGGTTAGAATAACTTCTCTATAGGAACCAGAGGGTTCAAGAACACCCCAAGAAACAGGCCCACAGAATCAACTAACCTGGGCTCAAAGGGGCTCACAGAGAGGAAACCGATAATCAGGGAGCCTGGATGGTTCTGAGCTTTTGTATGTGTGGTTGTGGTTTGTTTTTCTTGTGGGACTACTACCAGTGGGATCAGAGGCTGACTCTGACTCTTTGCCCGCTTTTGGGACCTTTTCCTCCTATTGCTTTACTATGAGGGATATGCCTATACTTATCGCAGCTTGGTATGTGTGTTTGGTTGCTATCCCTTAACTGAAGGGAAATGGAGGAGGAGTGGATCCAGGGACGAAGGAATGTGTGGGAAAAAACTGAGGGAAGAAAGAAGTGAGAGGAAACTGTGGTCAGAATGTAATTCATGAGAGAATAAGTAATAATAATAATAATAATCTTCTCCAGAGAAGTTTGAGACTCAAACCTAATTGGCAATTAAACAAAAGTATAACACGTCTTAAAGCCTGTCTGATTTATAGTAATGATTAAAACCTTGGTTAATGGACATAACCAAGCCAACCACTTTCTGGTTGAATCTGAGGCCTGCTCCAGAGGAAGAAATGCATGCCCAGTGCTGTTAACCTGATCAAAGGTCAACAGCCTGAAAGGTCATGGGCCTGAGAGTTAACATACTACAATTGTTTAGCTAAATGGATATGGCATCAAACTCTCTTCTAAAATTCTGTTTATACCCATAGATAAGTGCCTCTCTCACCCTTGGGGAGAAAAAGTTCTTTCTGCAGTGGGCAGTTAACCAGAGAACTGAGAATATTGTCTCTGCAATGCTCAGCCCCAAATAGGACATCCAGGGCCCCAACAAGGCTCAGGGAACATCAAAGGAGAGGGGTTAGGAAGGAGTACAGAGTATGCGGGAAGGGCACTGTGAAACACTGTCTTCTGAACAGGATGTGGACACCACATTCCTGCATCTGTGGGTTAAATGCACAAGACCTGCACGAGGTCGGGTAACATCCCAGCAAGCAGCCCTAGCTAGACTCTGGCTCACAATGGCAAAAGGAGAAAAAATGAATGTAGGAGGTCATGTTGCCAGTTCCTACGGGAAACTGGGGGTGGATATGATCAAGATACATTTTATACATGTATGAAATTTCAAAGAAAAAGTAAAAGTACTCTCTAAATTTATGTTTGAGATGAAAATAATTATGTCACTTTGACTTAAATCATTTTGTCATGGAAAATATCTAACTGAAATATAAATAAATTTTTAATCTCTAAATGGAGCAAAGTTTTGTCAAACTTAATCTATGGCAATATACAGTCACTTCAACTGTGTATTATGTTAGATTGAGCACAGGTTATCTCAGATTAATGACATTGACTATTTGATACTGTGTAAGTTTCTTAAAGGATAGTACAAATATTTAAAGAATTAATTCCCTTTAAACCCCATTAGATTTACACACACACACACACACACACACACACACTTTTCTGTGATGTTAATTCTTCAGTATTCTATACAACCCACCAGTACCTGTTAGTTTGTTGAAACATGTCATTGTATTAGAAAGATGTCATTTGCTGTGATGGTTTCTCTAATATATTTTCATAGCATAGTACGAATTTTATCTCTTAATAAAGAGGTAGAAATATACTTCTAGAACCCTGGCATTTTCTCTTCAGGTTAGCGCAGGACTGCTGGCTCCCAAAATAACCACACAGAGACTTGTTATAAATCCTTAGCCGGTAGCTTAGGCTTGTTACTAACTAGCTCTTACAAGTTAAATTAACCCATTTTTATCTGCTCTCTACCACATGGTGATACCTTTTTTCATCAAGACATGTTTATATCCTGCTTCCTCTACATCTGCCTGGCAACTCTGCCCTCCTTCCCAGTGTTTTCTTACTCTGACTCTCCTGCCTAACCTCTTCCTGCCTAACTATTGGCCAGTTGGCTCTTTATTAAACCAATGAGAGAAGAACATCTTCACGGTGTACAAAAGGATTATTCCACAACAATTTTAAATGCCATCTTTAGCAGATCTCTGAAGAGTTTAAGAACCATCTATCAATAGCTACTTAATAAAGTATACCTGATTTGGTTATTTGCTTTAGGCTTAACTTTGAAGCATATACAAGAGACTAAATACAACATTATTAAAAGTGTAGTTCTGAACACATTGAAGAATTTGATCATTTATTATTTTGGCTTTTTTTCTTTGAGGCAGTTTCTCTGTGTAGCCCTGGCTGTACTGGAACTTGCTTTGTAGACCAGGCTGACTTTAAACTCTCAGAGATCTGCCTGCCTCTGTCTCCCAAGTGTTGGGATTAATGGTGTGCACCACCATACCTGGCTAAGTTGTGTTTCTTAATTATTCTTAACAGTTTACAGTAGGTTAGTATTTTTATAAGTCTAGGACTTTACAGCATCAAAGGAAAAAACCAAAATGGAACAACAGCGTTGGTTCAGGGCGCGGAAGGTGGAGTCCAGAGACCTCAGACAAATTCACAGCTGCATTTTCAATCTGGACCACAGACACTCCCAACCCACCTTTCCAGGTGGGTGACGTTGGAACACTGTCCATCTCTGCCAACCTCCTGTTAACATAGCCCTTCCCCAAATCACTCAGACTTAAACCACACTCAATCTCATTCTTAAAGATCACATACTCCTTCTCAGCCAGTACATACATCACCTGACAAAAGCCACACAACTTCCAACCTTCTGTGGTTTAAGGTCATAAACACTGCTGTCACAGTTTGAACCCCTGAAGCCTAATTTCTAGACTGTTAGAATCTGCCCTTTCCAGAATTACAATCCTAATTAATTCTTAATGCATCTCATTTTCGTTATTCTCAAAAATGAATAAATACAAAAATATTGTTAAACTTTTTCCTCAGCAGGAGAAATATCACACTCTATTTATGCGGTTATAAATTTGATAACAGAATTTTTAAATATTCTTCCAAACCACTGAGATAATTGCTGGTAATATTCTGATGTATATCCTTTTATGCTTTAAAAATTGTTCCCAGTATTGTTTTTGTTTGTTTTGCTTTTGGGTTTGTGGGGGGAGGTGTTTTTTGTGATTTGGGTTTTTTTGTTGGTGGTGCTTTATTTTTGAGCTGGCCATCAAGTTTATTAGAAGAAGATTACCATTTGGATATTTCTTCCTTTGAGCTCAGTGTTTGCTCCAGGGCACCCTTCTGTCTTCTTCAAGTTTCCCTTCCCATGGCAGAGTCTGGGCTCTGGATGCTCACAAGCAGAGCGGCCACGTTGCACTGCAACCCCATACAACACAAAGTCTCAGAAAGTCCAGAGAAGCCAGGACTGCTTCTATGTAGCTGGTTGGCAGACCAGACACTGGGGATGGTGCTCCAGGCATGCCCAGCTGCAATCTGCTTTGCCTGCAGGGCTTGCGATATCACCTTTTCACAAACATCTTTCTGAAAGTGTCAGGATTTAAGTATCTCAGTCCTAAGGTGCTGTCCCGGACCTGCAGGGTGGCTGAGTGGCTGGAGATGTCATTTTCTGCAAAGGGAGACACCCCAGCTATGTAGTCAGGGGCAAACACGTTGGTCTTCTGCCTGGCCTTGTGGGACAGTCACAGCTGAGGCAGCGCTGATCCTCAGTCAGAGAGGGGTTGATGGCATATTTGCCCCCTTTGGGAGTGGGCAGTGGGTACCGGAGGCCTAGAGGGTTCAGCACCTTGGGTTTTCAGGAGACATGCATATGCAAGGTACCATCGTCATTGACAGGTACTTACACTTTCTTCAGGGTCTTGTTCCCACGATGCCCACAGAACACTCGATTCATGTCTGACATTGTCTTGAAGCAGCCATGACAGCGTAAGATGTAACTCTGGGCGTCTAGGATCAGCATGCCATTCTCTGCCAGCACGTGCAGCCCCATCTGAAGCAGAACATTCTGCATAGTGAAGTATGTGGTCACACACCCAACCCATACGTCCTTTGGGATGTCACACTGCTCCAACTCTTGCTGGATCTGCTTGATGTTGCTGGAGGTCATCACTGCCTTCAATTTCATTCTCCTCTTTTTTCTCCCCTTCCTCCTTTTCCCTTCTGTCAATCAGCAGCTCCTGCAGTCCACGATCAGTGTTAGGCAGAAAGTTTCTCCAGAACCTGAAGAAGCTGAATTTCAGGTTCTCAGGCCCATCAGCTGGACACCACGATCCACCAATCCACAGTTTCTTGTGAGGGTTTAAGCTTGGAGGACTAAGGCCATCTCAGTCCAGCAGGCCTGAGCTAGGGCTGTATTGTAACCATCTCTCTCTTGGGTTAGGGCTGTGTTGTAACCAGGTCTCTCATGCTTCTGAAAACAACAACTGCTTGAACCCAGAGAAACTAGCTATAATTTTTTAAGTGACAGACACTTACATCTTTTCTAGAAGAGAGACCAGCAGCAGCAGTTGGCTCTGTCATAAAGAATTGATTTTTTTTCATTTCTCTTTATTCTGAATATTGACCTGCCTGCCAGTCTCCAGCAAACATACAGTTTTTATTGAAGGTGGTTAGATTCTAACAAGCAAGGACGAGTAGCTTTCATCTGTTGGGCCCAGGAATAATGAGACCAGAAAGGTGATCAACCCAGTAAACTCATCTGAGGGGATCCTCTTTCTACACTACGTGCCTCTGATAATAGAGCTTAGATTTATATCAACAAGAAGTCAACAGTTGGGAAGAGGGTAAGAGAACAAACTGGAAAGACCCCCCAATATCTGGGGCCCTATTCTTACTCTCACTTCCCCTCCAGATAGACTTAGTTCTTCAGGACAAGAACGAGAATGTCATGGAGTCTTGTCCCATGATTCCAGAGAGCTACAGAGGCTGGAAAATGTGTGGCAGTATCAGAGTCCATCCATGCCACCCCCTGAGAAGCCTCTGAAGGCAGCTGTAAAGGTGAAATCTGAGTAGCAGTGGACACTGAAGGATCTCGGAGACGCCAGAACCACGGGACACATGCAGAGGACAGCTGAGTGCCAAGAGGGAAGTTGACCTGAGAGGCTATGTGTGGTACAGACAGCAGAATATGAGCTCAGGTTGAGAACATGCAAGCTCTTTGGAGCCCAGATGATTCTATTACTAGATCAGCTGCCAGACATGGAGGTGCAAGCCTTGGTGTTTGTGTGACTGGGTTTTGGTCTTACTTTGATCTCATCTTTCCTTGCTTTGCCCAGTTTCCCCCCAGTTGGAATGGGAATATTTACTCTGCCACAGTGTGCTGGACACACATGACCGGCTTTTTGATGCTATGAGGCTTCCAGTTAAGAGATGATCTGAGTCTTGGAAGAGATTCTGAACTTAAAGTTTGAAAAAGCACTGTTAAAGATTGTGGGAAATTTTGAAGTTGGATAGGATATATTTCACATCATGAGATGGCCTTGAGCCTGTGGGAACAAGGGTGGAAGGATATGGCTTTAAAATGAAATGCTTGGGTGTTTAGTAGAGAAGGGATAGACTTGTGATTAATAGTGAGGGGGAAGACCCACCCTAAGTGTGGGCAGCACCATCCCACAGGCTGGAGTTTCACACCGAGTAAAAAGGATAAAGCAAACTGTACACCAGCATTCATGACTCTGTTTCCTGGCTTTGGATGCAATGACTGCTTCATATCTCGTGTGCCATGCAATCCCTGCCATGATTTTAGAGTCAAAATAAACGTTTCCCTCCTGAAGTGGCATTCTGTTGTACATTTCAATCAGAAAATGAGAAAAGTAACCAATACAGAAGGGTAATCTTAAAATGCACATGGCAGTGTTATTTGGGAATAGGGACTTTGGAAGGCAAAAAGGATGGTGTGAGGTCAAGATAACGTGTTTCCTTAACCAAACAACAAACCACTTCCCTTCTTTATAAATTGCCCACCTTGTGGCATTCTGTAATAACAACAAAAAAAATACAGTAATGGTTAATATTGTCACTTTGTCAGACTCTAGAATCACTTAAGTGGGGGAGCAAGCCTCCGGGCACAGCTGTGTAGAACTGCCTAGATGAGGCTAACCTCTGGGTACAGCTGTGAGGTGTGGCCTAGATTAGGTTAAGTCAAGTGGGCAGAATTCCCACTGAATGCAGATGGAGGGGAGAGTGGGAACATCTTCTAGTTTTAACCTAGAAGGTCCAAGGGAAAACCTTTTGCTTTCTGCTTGCCTGCCCCCTGTTAGTGAATGCTGCTGCTGCTGTCCTTAGCTGACATCAGACATCTTCCTCAGAAATCAGTGCCTCTCAGGAATCCTTCAGCTCCAGGCTGAAACTGCTGAGGCATCCAGCCTTGTGGACCAGAGAGCTACCTGGTTTCTCCAATGGGCAGACAGACGTCAGACTATCCAGCCCATCTCATGTATGTCAATCTAATAAATCCCTTTTAATGGATTTCCATTCTGTCAGTCTGTTCCTAAGAGGACCTTGACTAAGACAGACATGTGCCACAGAGCCTTTAACTAGTCTCAATAGACATATGTACTGGTGGTGGAATGATTGCTCTTCTGAGGCGTTTGTGAGTGGTGATGTGGGGTGAAGTCAATGTGTGCGGGTGGACGGTTGATTCCATCGTCCCTTGAGTCCTAGAGACCTAGAGTCATTGACGTAGAAGAAAGGAAAGACAGATATGAAATGGAGGTGATTCAGAAAAATTCCCTGCAACCCTGAATATAAATTAGAAAATACAATATGAACATGTAAAGTGTGTCAACTCTAAAACCAATATAGTTTTCTAACTCTTCCCTTAAGAGACATGGGAATAATGAACCTTGGGTAGAGAAGACTGCCTCTGTCATCCAGGCTGAGATTTTATTTTTTGGAACAGGGTGTCATTACGTGCCCTCCCCTCAAATGTGCATCCTTCTGCCTCGGCCTCCTGAGTGCTAGGATTGCAGCATCCACCACTATGCCCAGCTTTCACTAGGGACTTGAAATACTATTTCTCGAAAACGAGACAAGAAAATATTAAGGAAATGGCCAGCTGCAGGTCCAGGTCAGAAATGTATAGTGAAAGCCTGCGACCCCACCATAGAGACAGTAAGGAGGTAGCACAAGACCACTGGTGTCAAGTCCAAAAGTACTTAGAATCCCACTTGAAGAACTTCCCCTGTTCGGAGAAGAAAAGTTTGAACTTCAGCAATAGCAATTACTGCACCAAACCTACACAGAGAAAACCTGTCTCAAGCCAAAACCAAAACAATTGTTGAAATAGAGTGAGACCCACCAGATATGCTTAAATATGTGAGTTTATGGCATTTTCAAAGTAGGTGTTCTCATGTAAGCTTCAGAACTGGTCCAGTATCAAGAATGGTGGCATACAAATGCAAGAGAGTAGCATTTACCTTTGTCTACTGAGTGACCAAATTATAAGTGAATAAAGGCATCTTCCATGATAGCACTTCAACTGTTACATAAGTTAATAAAACAAGCAATAGAAATTACACAATTAAACTGTAACCATTTTGTAGAATTGAATTATTGAATTAAAGGGCTCATCACATCAATAGTGGTCAACGACACAAGAGGGGAAAAAGGAGGAGAGAGAAGAGGGAAGTGTCAGGGAAGTGAGAAGGAAAGGAAGCAGCAGAGAGGAAAGAGAGAGACAGAAGAGAAGGAAAAAAAGGGAAGGAAGGGAAAAGCAGACAGTATCTGCCTCCCAGCGAAAGAACATACCATCGCCTACAGTTTTGCCAAGGGGACTGAACATGAGAGCCATGAAATTCCCAAACAAAGCTCAGAGCACATGCTGAACTGCATGCACAGTGAGTACACACATAGCCAAACGCAGACCAGAACACCACATGTGCTCTGTCCTGCTATGCCAGAGAGGGGTCCAGGGATGGGGGCATCTCCAAATCCAATGAGACACAAAAGGAACTGTAAATGTTCTTAAGTGATAAGATTAACCTGTCCATGAGGAAAGCACAATTAGATGACAGAACCATGTAAAGGCACGGGAAACTAACAGCTGTGAAAGTCACAAGAACATTCGCTTGTCCCTGCCTTCATTCAAATATATAACACACTGCCATATGCCTGGATGAAACTCAGGGAGCTCAATTTTGAGTGAAAGAGATGTGGTCACTGTCTTTACAGCACTTACTGTATAATGGGGAAACCAACATGACCTGTAAACACATAGCTAATGTACAATCATGGCCATGGTGAACTCTAAGAGAAGCTCAGAGGATGCTCAGGCTGAGTAAGTGTCTTAGCATTTCTATTGCTATGAAGAGACACCATGACCATGGCAACTCTCATAAGGAAACATTTCATTGGGGCTGACTTACAACGAAGAGGTTTAGTCCATTACTATTATCGTCGTGATGGGAAACAGGGCAGCACACAGGCAAACATGATACAGGACAGGTAACTGAGAGTTCTATATCCATGCCAGCAGGCAGCAGGAAGACCGTGAGACACTGGGCCTGACTTGAGCATCTGAGACCTTAAAGCCCACCCTAAGTGACACACTTCCTTCAAAAAAGCCACACCTACTCCAACAAGACCACTCCCTCTGGGCCTATGGGAGCCATTTTCACCCAAATAGCCACAGTAGGCAACTTCATATGAGGTGGAATCTGAGCTGAGCTGTGAGGGAAAGGTAGAAAGAGAGAGAGAGACCTTCAAAGCAGAGGGCAAAACTCTGGGACCACGGGGAAGTTAACGGAGAAATTCTGAGAAATCCAGATAGTCTTAAGGGTTAAGATCGAAAGAATATGGTTTTGACATTCCTTGTGCCTTCCTAAAAGCAGCCACCATGCTTTCTCTGTGTCTGTGAGAGTTCCCAAAGCCAGCTGTGGGCCTGACTCCTCTTGGGAACTTGAACATAATTTCCTCCCCTGCCCAGCACTGTGACTATGTAGCGTGGGTGAACAAACGCAGCTGGGCCTTGCAGCTCCCAGACATGGGTACCTGAGGCTAGAAACAGCTGAAGTGAAGTGGGAGATAGATAGCCTTGAATTTATTCTCAGCTCCTCAGTGTGCTCATCTGTCAAGCACAGGTGGGAAATTCTGCAGTGTGGAGCTGGAACAGGGTTGTACAGGGTAATATTTGCTAAGACCCAATTCTGGGCTTGGTACCTTGGTCCATGCCCTATGACTATAATTAAGTTCGGGCATCTAAGAGGGCTATTTTTAGAAGAAAAAAACTCTTTTTATTACTCTGAAAAATATCTGGTGGTTTGAGGGATACCCTGTATTGCATCCCAAACCCAGGATATTCCTACTCCCCTTCTAGCCCTCACTGAGAATTGGAACCTTAAGGTCAAGGCTGTTTGAAATCGCTACCCAACCACCCCACCCCTAGCAATGATCTATTCCAAGATGCCCATATGCACGAATAATCTTTACCCTAAAAATAGACAGTGGGCATGGTTCCATCTAGATTGGATTTCACCTCTTGTTTGCAAGGCTGTCAATCTGGCAGCCAGCACTAGGCTCTAAATTATCTTCTTGAAAATCTTCAGTGATGAGAGGAAGGGCTCTGGGGTACAGATTCTTGGCAGTGGAACAGTTATGTGGCAAAATCTCCAGATCTGAAAATCTGAGCAACAGGCTTATTTACGCCACTGCTATTTATTCTTGCAAAATCAGCATAGACTCTTGAGTTTTTGCAGCCAGGAGGGAACTGCAAGAGCACATTCAGTAGATGGATTGAGAGGAGGATGGATGGCTGGAGTTAGCGCATGCGTGTTGCCCAAATTGTCTTTAGGGCCGGTGTCTAGTGCCTTCACTCAATTTTATGTTTTGCTGTTGTTTTTGGTTTTTGAAACAGTCTTACAATAGCCTCATTTCACCTCTAACTCTCCATTCTTCTTCCCCAGCCTTCCAAGCACTGAGGTTATGGGTATGTGTCTCATGCCTTAGTTCATCCTTAAAGGTGCTTTAGCAGAGAGAAGGATAATATCTGAGGTTGGATCTGCAAACAGCCCTCTCCCTGTCTGCTCTGAGCATATCTGCCTCTCTCACCTTATATGCTAATATTTCAGGCTTTTCTGGATCAGGCCCTCTCCTCTAGGTCAGCTTTTCCCCCAAACTTTATTTATTTAAACACAACTAGCACAAGATAGTTGGGTGCCATCATACTACTAGAGCTTTGAAGTATCTTAAGAAGAGAGAAAACAGAGCAGGAAAATGGAAAAACTTCACTGTCAGAACTCTAGAGACCACGTGCTCAGCCCCAAAGGTCCCATGCCAACAGTCTCGCTTCTTGGCTCTGCTGAGCTGCCAAGTTGCCCTGGCCCTTTCTTATCCTGAACTGGAAGTACTTTCTACAGGCCCTTTTTACCCAGATCTGAACTCTCCCACCATCTCCAGTTCCAGCATCCACATCACAGTCACCTTTGAGAACTCTTCCCTGTACCTGGATACAGAGTATTTTGTATTCCAAATAATATGCAGGGGATTGGAGGCAAAAAGCCAACAATACCCAGGCCTGTCAATGAATGCTCACATTCTTTATGTAAGAGTATAATATTCTCCTATAACCTATGTATATTTTTGTGTGTATCTTGAATCATCTCTAGAGTACATTTAATACCAAATACAATGATAAACCCTATATAAATACTCATTCAAAATGGTTTAGAGAATAATAACAAAAAGCAAAGTCTGTTTATGTTCAGTGCAGGTGCAATTTTTCTGCATATCTCTGTTAAATCCACTGATGGACTCAAAGACTGTCCTTCCTGTCTCAGGCTGGAGTACCTACATGGTGTTTGCTTTCTGTGTTCAGGATCCCTCAACAGCAGGAGATAGACAGGACCTTGCTTCTATCTTAGGAGCATGAGCTCTCCCCAGACAATGCTAGTGTTTTCTAGGTCCAGCTTCAGCAAGACAGTACTGCAATTAAACAATAGCAGCTTGCCTGCTGGCATCTTATGCCTGCCATCTTGCTTCTCCTCCCGCCCTGTGGAACTCTTCCAGAGATTTCTACTATGTCTGGAGCTACAGGCTCAGTATAGTCATGTCTTGAAGATAGTGACTCCTGCCTCCTGCCCTAGAACCTCTGCCTCTGCCCCAGGCTCTAGGGCTCAGGCATTGGCACATGCCTTCATAATTCCACTGGAAACTCAATAGGAAGATGTGCTGCACAGAGGCGCTCCTCCTAGGGACCAAGTCCTGGGGAATGATCAAAGGGGGAGGGAGATGATGTGCACGGGCACCTGCGTTCACGCATCGTACTATGTGGACTGCGAAACCTCAGTCATGCTGTAAAGTCCACATAGGGATTTCGGCAGGAGACATGATAAAGGGAAATAGTCGGGAAAAAAAAAATCTCATAGATACTTATATTGACAAATATCACCTCAAAACACAAACATATGTACGCAAAAGTCAAACCGCAGTGAAGGGGGAATGTCTGAGTACTGTCTCAGTGCTACAGCAATAATTTTGGAGGCTTTGTTTTACCTTCCCAATATTTGAAAAGTCATGTTATTTCTGAGAAATATCTTCTAGATTCTGACTCCCTCCGCTAAACTTGCTCATCTTTCTAACATCTGCTGTGTATCTTCATCCTCAGCCAATGGTCTCTCCTGGCTGTTAACTCTAGCAGACAACTCCTCGTCTGTCCACCAAGCACCGTGTTCCCCAGCCCCACACCCACACCCTGCACTTAGTCCCTCCTCCTCCCATGTTTCTCTGGAATCCCCACTGGCTTACAGAGTGGCTCCGTGTTCTTCCAGCAGAGGCAAGGGTACTGACGACGTGGGAATGTGACAATAATATGACAGAAGATCTCAACGAAAGAACTCGGGCACGGGTTTCAGAAGCTTGTAGAAAGAATTCCTGCTGTGCAACATGTAACTTTTATACAGATCAACAAATCTGTAGTCTGATGAAATAGTCATACTTTATTAATTTGTTCTCTGAATAGTGGGGGACTATTAGCTAACTTAATTATACAACGAGCTATTTATGTTTCAAAATTCCTTGGACTTTTGGAGCATTTATTGGTCCTGAAGGACACTCTATGTGCCAAACATTGGCTGGACATTTTTCACATTTTGTATTTTGGAACAGAAAAAAAAATGTAATAAAATTGAGTGTATGGCGTGTAAGAGCACAAGTCCCTTCAAAGACCTGTGGCAAGATATTGAGCTGTTTATTCCACTCATGAGAAAGTTAAATTGAATTATCCCAAGGGGGTAATAGATGTTATTTTCTGTTTCAAGCTGACAATTTAATTAATCATCAGCATACAAAATTAATATAGGAACACAACTTTCCAAAGCCAAACACAATAAAGTAGCCAAAGTGGACTCCATATTTGCTCTGAATGTCCTCAGTAACTGGGACTAACTGTGGTTACACGAAAATGAAAAATGGGATAAACCATGAGTTGGTGTTTCGGGAGGGCACCGTCAGTGAAAACCTAATGGGGTCTTTAATTCTGAAGAAGCTTGGCGTGTATGCCTCTCTAAATTAAACAGTCCAGTCCCGATCAAAACCAAAAGAGTGTATTCTGTGTGACTCTGGGTGAACTGGAAACTGACTTTAAACGTGACTTCAAGAGGGCGCTCAGACTCAGAGCAGATGAGCCTTTGGCTCACGTGGATGATAACATTGTAGTCACCATGGCAAAACCCTTCTCAGTGTTCCTGGTGTTCCCTCACAGCTTAGACTCTCAAGCCTTTCCTGGGCACTTGGTTAATACACAGTGGTCCAGCTACAGTCTGCCCTGGACCCCACTGACTCTGCGTGAAGGGAGTCTAGAAGAAGCTCTTTTTTATTCTTTTTATTGAGCTATGTATTTTTCTGTTTCCATTCCTTCCTCCCCCTCATCTTCTACCCTCTCCCATGATCCCCAGGCTTCTCAGCTTCATATGGAAAAGCAAAAGGCCCAGGATAGCCAAAACAATCTTTACAATAAAGGAACTCCTGGAGACATCACAATCCCTGATTTTAAACTCTACTACAGAGCTATAGTACTGAAAACAGCCTGGTATTGGCATAAAAACAGACAGGACCAATGCAACCGAATATTAACCCACACACCTACAAACACCTGATTTTTGACAAAGAAGCAAAAACTATGAGATGTAAAAAAGAAAACATATTTAACAAATGGTCTGGCATAACTGGATATCAGCATGTAGAAGAATGAAAATAAATCCTTATCTATTGCCATGCACAAAACTTAAGTCCAAATGGATCAAAGACCTCAACAAAAAACTAACCACACTGAACCTCATAGAAGAGAAAGTGGGAAGTATACTTGAATGCATGGGCACAGAAGGCCACTTCCTAAATATAACCCCAGTAGCACAGACACTGAGAGAAACAATTAATAAATGGAACCTCCTGACACTGAGAAGCTTCTGTAAAGCAAAGGACACTGTCAATAAGACAAAATGACAGCTTACAGAATGGGAAAAGATCTTCACCAACCCCACATTGGACAGAGGACTGATCTCCAAAATATACAAAGAACTTAAGAAATTGGTCATCAAAAGAACAAATAATCCAATAAAAAAAAATGGTGTACAGACTTAAACAGAGAACTCTCAACAGAGGATCTAAAATGACTGAATGACACTTAAGGAAATGTTCAACATCCTTAGCCATCAGAGAAATGCAAATCAAAATAACTCTGAGACTCCATCTTACACCTGTAAGAATGGCCAAGATCAAAAACACTGATGACAACTTATGCTGGAGAGGTTGTGGGGTAAAGGGAACACTCCTGCATTGCTAGGGGGAATACAAGCTGGTACAGCCCCTTTGGATGTCAGTGTGATTTCTCAGAAAATTGGGAAGCTACCTTCCTCAAGACCCAGCAATACCGCTGTTGGGTCTATATCCAAAAAATGCTCAATCATAGAAGGAGTTCCTTTTAGTGACATTCATATATCTATCATTTCACTGAATACTGGGCACTTCTTTCCATCTTCCGCCTCCCCTGATCTCTGCAGAGTGGTTCTGTTCCCTCTGTAGAGAGCTTTGCCCCATCCAGCTAGCAGAGCCAACCTTTCTCCATCACCCCCTTGCAGCTCCTGCTCCACTGGCTGAAAAATGCTCTTCTCCACTGGTGATCCCCTTCTTCCTCACGTGGGTTAGCCTCACCTGTATTGCGAGGTCCTCCTGTAACTGACCTTCCTGCCCCTCCCCTCTGTCTGCATTGACTCTGGTATTTCTCCACACAGGTTCTCTGAACAGCCTGCTCTTCTAACAGTCTGGGTGGTGCTAAACACACCCTAGCTTCTCACTTCATCCCTGTTTCCTAGCACCAACTCCCCTGCCATCTCCTGAGGCCTGTCAAGTCCTGCTTCTCCTCACCCAACTTCATCTTCTGTCTCCCGAAAGAGAAGGAAGTCATCACCAGGGCCTTCATTTTGCTATCTTCAAGACAATCCCATCTTCCTACATCCAAATCCACACTTCCTCCCGGCTTCCTCTTGCTGGCTGTGCGCTCTGTGCATTCTGTAGCCTGTAGCCTCTCACTTCTTCACATGCATTCCTTTCCAGGGGGCTATTAGCAAGCACATGAGGTGAACTAGTGTTTCTGGTGCTCAAGCAAGCTTCCTGACTCTTGAGTCTCCATCTAACTGCACCCCAAGTGTTTGGCACCTGTTCACAATATTACTTCTTGAAAGAATTATTATAGCCGATCTCCTCTTCCGCTTGTTCACTTTTTCCCTGATTCACTCCCGTGAGGTAGAAGTAAATGAAAGAAGTAAAGAACTGGCATTCTAGTTAATAAAGAATGAGGCAAGTGTAAATCTCTATGAAGAAAACGCCATAGTAACAGTAAATGTGGGAACATCCACTTATGAACCCCAAACCAGTAAGTTAGCAGTTGCAGTGACTTTGCAGTTACTCACTGCACCAAGATCTTTGTCAGTTATAATGGGGAAAATACCAAGTTTAAATGGAGAAGCCCAACTGACCCCTCAGAGCCAAGATAAAGTGGTAGCCCATAGCCATGATTCGCTGCCCAGGAGGAATGTTTTAGACAGAAACAAGTAGCCGTCTAAGCATTAGAAGACTTCAGGCAGACTTCAATGAAGAGATACTCTGTAGAATAATTTAGCAATGCTTTTTACAAGCATCAAGACCTTCAAGATAAAGATAAAGGACAGCTATACCTGATAGAGAACACGCCACAATCAAACACAATTAAGGCATTAAACGAACAAGATAACTGGGAGGAAAAGAGTCAAGATTAAGATACATTTTTGTTTCGTGTTAATTTGCTGTTGTTTTTTTTAAATTGTAGTGGTGTTGTCCAAGTGGCTACCATTGGGAAGCTTGGTGGAAACTGTATTAAGCTCTCTCTGCAGATATGCAATTATTTCCAAATAAAGCATTAAAAGTGGGGAAATAGATCAGTCTCCAAGTGACGCCTCCATCAAAGGTTTAAACAAAAGAGCTATGAAAGTTTGACTCTCTGAGGCAGCAAAAAATTGAGAGGTGGACAGTTCAGCTCTGGAGAGTCCTTCGTACTCTGTCCACCTCAGTGACATTGTGCTTCCATGCAGGCCTCGTCTTCTCACTCATTTTGTCATGTCTCTGATGAGGCCATGAAGATGATCAATACCAAGAAACACCCACCACATCTGTATCAGAGCACCATTTGTCCATGGTCATTTTGAAGATACCCATCTCTTGGTCCCTCATCTCCAGGCACATAAGCAATCACCTGAAATATTTTTCTCCTCCTTAAAATAAAAAGTAATTGCCAAAATATAAACAGTTCACAAATCTTCCCTTCAAAACCTGTAGCCTAGGCTGGCTGTTGCCATGAACAACTGAGTTTGATCTTCAGATGGAGCCATATAAAAAAAGAAAGAAATTACTGATTATATAGAACTGTCCTCTGATTTCCACACACATGCACACCCTGACACACACTAATAGTAAATTTTTTAACAGAACATGTGAACTTCAGCAAAATACAAACTGCTTGCTTGGGAGGGTACACACTGATATTTTAAGAGTAACTTGGCTTCTTATAGACAGAGATATGTTATTAAATGTTTGATTATAACCTATCAAAAAACAATCAAAAAGGCCCCAACTATAGCCCTTGACAATTGCCACCATGGCAGCTTTGACTTTGTCGAGACAATGTCAGTGAAGGTGGATTCGACCAGTGAAACCAACACCAGTATCACATAGCTCTCAGTCTACAGAGACCTATCACATGATCCTGTGGGATGGTTACTGTTTCCAGGCTCTTCTGTGCCTCCCATCTTCAAGACCCCATTGAGCTTCAAGGTCCTGATTCCATTCATGCTGAGCGTGCTTCTCAACCCACGGGAACAGACAAGGGATCATCTCTTTCTGCACATTCTGCAGTCAGGCCCAGCTCATCAAGATGACTGTCTACAAAATTTCTGAGCCATTGTAGAAGGTATGAGGCTCCTGTAACTTAAGAGTTTTCTGGGGGCAGATTACTTTAAGTCCTTTTGTCTAGGCTCTTTCCAAATATGGCTGCCCTGTCCTCCTCCTGACCCTCTGTCCACCTGTCCTGGCCCTATGAGGAGCTGTTGGGCCTCTTCTGCCTTCTGCCCTTACTTTTAACCAAAATGATGGGAGGAGGTCACAAACGTATCTCAGTGCCTTCATTTTCTTTCTATTACTGACCAAAAGCAAAGAGAGGAGGAAAAGGTTTATTTGGCTTACACATTGATGTCACAGCTCCCTATTGAGGGAAGCCAGAGCAGGAGCCAGGAGGCAGAAACTGAAGAGCGTCAGAGGAATGCTACTTACTGGCATGGTCCTCAGGCTTACATTCAGCTACTTTCTTCTAACTACCTGAACTACCTGCCCAGGAGAGGCACCACTCACAGGACTGAGCTTCCTATGTCAGTCATAAAGGCCAAAAATGAAGTGCCCCACAGACTTGCCCTGCTCAATCTGATGGAGACATACTTTCAGCTAAGGTGCTCTCTTCCCAAATGACTCTAGCTTGTGTCTGGTTGACAATGAAACTAACCAGCCCACCTAGTAAGTAAATTATTCCCTTTATACAAAAATAATTACTAAGAAAATGCCCTACAGGCTTGCCTGCAGCCTTATCTTATGGAGGCGTCTTCTCCACTAAGGCTCCCTTCTCTCTGATGACTCTGACTTATGCCAAGTTGGCATGAAACTGATCAGCACAGTTATCCAATCTCAAATGGTCATACCTAAACAAATATACATGAGAACAATGCTAAATAGACTCAGCAGGGCAGATAGATAGACAGACTGACAGACAGACAGACAGATAGTAGATGTAACTAAATAACAATTTAAAAAGTAATGCTCAAAAAATTTAAGAAGGAGTTGGGGGGACATGAGCATTGGAAGAGTTTAGGAAAAGGAGGGTAGAGATCATATCAATAAGGACTCATGTATGAAATTTTCAAAAATACTAATAACAAAATAAAAATCCCTAAAAATTGTTCATCCTTTTAAATTGTTCCCTTGGGTGTTTGTCAGAGCATTCGCCTCCAATAATCCTGACCCTTCTCTCTCTTCCTAGACTGCAAGTAAGTACTGCGGGTAACTTGATAGATAACAAGGAAGCCACTCTAGGAGGCCCACCTGTTATTTGCAAGAAGCATCTAGGCCTCATCAGGAAAGGTAGTGGCCCAGCATTTTCTGAAGTTCAGGCTCAAAGACAAAGCAGCTGTGTCCTTCAGTGACAGAGGCTGAGACCCCCAGATGCCACCCTCATTCCTTCTGAACCATTTGCAGTCTCTGTGTGATCAGAGGCACAGAAATGGCTGCTGTAGGTACAGATTTGCCCTTAGGTCTTGGGCACATGCTGAATTCAAACTAGATCTTCCTCAGGTCACTCCTAACCCCCACCTGAGGGTGGTGACACACACACGGGGGCTCAAATCCTAGTCTCATGCTTACTGGCTGTGTGGCTTTGAGCAAGACACCTAAATCTTTATGAACTTCATACCTTCAGGTTTTCAGGTTATCTCTCCTCCCACTCTCTGCTGCTCCACATTAGAACTAGGGGACTCTTCCTATGGACCACAGATGCCTCCAACTTATGATGGCCACACTGAGTACTTTCTCTGCTTGGTAGTAGTGTCAAAACAAGGAGCAGCTCGACACTGTGCTTCCGGTGTGTGTGTGTGTTTGTGTGTGTAAATGCACGAGAAAGAGGGGGGGCAGAAAGAGAAACCGAGAGAGAGACAGAGAGAGAGAATGTGTTTAGTCACCCTTGTGGGTGTGTATAGGGCCAGAAGTTAACACGAAGATGTCTTCCTCAGTGACTTCTCCACCTTATTTTTCAGACAGGGTCTCTCACTGAAGCTGGAGCTTTTTGCTTGGGTTATACTGGCTGGCCAACAAACCCCTAGGATCTTCTCCTCTCTGTCCTTCCCTCTCCCACTGCCTTGCCCATGCTTTCAGACACACAAGACCATTCCCTGTTTTTATATGTGTGCCAGGGAGCCCAATTCAGGGTCTCTTGCTCACACAGAAAGTACTTTACCCACTGAGCCATCTCCCCAGCCTGACCTTCAGGTTTTGAATATTCATTTTCCCCAGTTAGCAATCTATAGTAATATACTCTTGGTGCTGTGCTGAGAGGCAGCTCCCAGCCTTTCATCTGGTCACCTCATCATGAGTCCAGAGGAATCTGTAGTTTGATGTAAATCTCCTTGGATTTCTACATGCCTTTTGGACCCTCTATCTTTGTCAAGTTTACCTGAAGCCCAGGAGACAAGGACTGTCATCCAGAAGTGGAAACAAGAGAAGGAATGAGAGAGAGTACAGTAGGAACAAGCCCTGGCTGCTTCGGCAGGACGTGACTCCCACCAGCTTCTCCTCTGGCTGAGTCTAGGCAGCTATCAGAAGCAAAGACAGTCATTTCAGAAGCTCAGACTGGTCCACTGTGGGAATAGATGGCATTGGTAATCCCAGCACCACTGCCCTGACCCTTCATTCTTAATAAATCTGTCTGCCAAATCCAATTCCATCCCTAAATATGGTGCAATCCACTCACAGACCTGGGAGAGTGAAGGCAGCCAGACCCAGCTCTTAAGCCACTGGTTTTCAGCATAAAGGAAATTGCTCGTTGGCACAAATTGTTGAGGAACTGATAACAATCTGTTGCTGAGGTAACTATTCTTCCAAGAAGACCAAGCGGAGAAATTACTCAGATGGACAATAATGATGTAATTTCGAACCTCTTGGCTACCTGGCTGCAAGTCAAAAAGCGTAGCCAAAAGCCCGTGCACATTATTGTCTTTGCTTGCCATTCTTTTCAGAGTTCAGGCATGGGAATCTCGCCCCCTCCCCTTGGCCCTTACAGCCAGAGGGAGCAGCAGCATTTGTCACCATGCCTGGGAAAGAAAAGAGGCCCTTTGTGCAGCAACTCTAGAAGGTTTCGAGCCAACGTCTCCCTCTCCCAGCTCTTGTCAAGGCTCCTGCGGAGGGGAGCCCAGGGAACAGCCTGTCAGCTCTTTTCAGGGCTGAGAATGTCACCGTGGCTGGGCTAAGGAACTTGGATCACTGGTCACCAGTCCAGGATTTACATAGAGAAGGAAGAAAGGGGATGGGAAATGCCAGCCCTTTCGCTGTTTGAGAATAAGGGGCTTTCAGACGTGGAGGAGTCCTCAGTGGAACCGTGCTGCTCCTTGGCTGATGAGAGATGGAGCCACACTGTAGTCACACAGCTCAGGACTAGGGCTCTTGCTTGTCTAGAAGCAGAATCAATTGATAAATAAAGTCTCTAGATTGATATCTCCACGGTGAGATGATCACTACAGCTGCCCCACCTTGGCAGCTTAGTTCCTTCAAGCTCTTCATTCTCCTCCATCCAGCAGACATTCTCATCCACCTCCACCCAGCAGCCATAACCATCCACCTCCATCCAGCATCCATCCATCATCCATCCTCCTCCTCCTCCTCCATCCATCATCCATCCTCATCCTCCTCCATCCATCATCCCATCCTCATCATCCTCCACCTTGCATCCATCCTCATCCACCTCCACCCAGCATCCATCCTCATCCTCCTCCACCCAGCATCCATCCTCATCATCCTCCACACAGCAGCCATCCTCCTCCTCCTCCACCCAGCATCCATCTTCATCCACCTCCACCCAGCATCTATCCTCATCATCCTCCACCCAGCATCCATCCTCATCCACCTCCACCCAACATCCATCCTCATCCACCTCCACCCAGCAGCCATCCCCATCCACCTCCATCCATCATCCCATCCTCATCCACCTCCACCCAGCAGCCATCCTCATCCACCTTCACCCAGCATCCATCCTCCTCCTCCTCCACCCAGCATCCATCCTCATCATCCTCCACCCAGCACCATCCTCATCCACCTCCACCCAGAAGCCATCCCCATCCACCTCCATCCATCATCCATTTTCATGCACCTCCACCCAGCAGCCATCCTCCTCCACCTCCACCCAGCTGCTAAGATCACTGCTAGTCCAATACTTTATATCTAGTTCCAGAGGGAGAGTATTTAAAGCCAATTAATAGTGAAAAGAGAATAGTCTTTAGACTTGCTAAGATAGGGAATCAAAATTTGGCTTTTTTCTTTTACTTTATACTGATTATGTAACTGAAGTTTTCTGATCTTAAATGACATCTTCATATTAAAATGAAGCTAACAATTCACCTAAGGAAAGTTTTAAGAATCCACGAAGAGTCTGGCACAGAGAGGCATCTGGTAACTGTCATCTGATTCCCTCTGAGGCCTTCTAACTGGCCATTGCTGTTTGGTGCCTCCCAGAAAAGCCATTTGGCCACTAGCTATCTGATTCATTTAGTGATTCTGGATAAAATTGTTTCTTCTCTCAAGCAAATTTAGTTTCTGAAATGTTTCTGCATGTAGCGCTCATCCTGAGCTCCAGAGATTACAGAACCTACCACTTGGGAACCTAGGGCAGGCTGCAGGTAAGGTAAAAACACCAGCCTAGGAGGTCAGGTGAGGGCTATAGTACTACGTAAATTAACTGTTCCAGCAAGAATTTCAGTCCCATTCCCATGCCAGGGATCTAGAGGCAAGGCAGGGAGCCCATAGTGGGACAGCAGTGCTGGAGAGGACACCTGAATCAAGAGCTCATCATACTATTAGTATGTCACAAGTCCCAAGAGGCTCTAGGAAGCCTTGGGCAGGGATTTGGTGCATGTGATTTATTGTGGGAGGTGGGGGTCAGTCTCAAGATTGTGGGAGGAAGGGAAGTCAATGCTAGCTGTGCAGTCTCAGCAAGAGTCTATCTACGGTCTTCACACAGGCACTCTGAAGCAACAACAGGACCGAGTTGACTCTAAAAAAGAAGATTCCTACTTCTGTGCCACCTGCCAGAACCTCTGGGTTCCAGAAGATGTGAGTCACCTAGGCCTGGACAACTGTGGAAAACAGGGGAGATCTGAGCCCTGAACAGTCCTTTCTACCAACAATCCTGAAAGGCCAGTGGCCTGTCACCATAATATTGTCCATTCAGAAGTTCTAGCCCAAGGAATCTACACAAAAACACACCCATGGGTACAACTACCAGTGTTGACAGAAGTTTCTGTCCACCTGGTCCCACAGTGATTCAGCCCCAAAGTAACACACAGAGGCTTATAATAATTATAAACTGTTTAGCCTATTAGCTCAGGCTTATTATTAACTGGCACTTACAACTTAAATTAACCCATAATTCTTGTCTATGTTTAGCCACATGGCTTGGTACCTTTTATCTGTGCAGCATTCTCATCTTGCTTCGTCTGCATCTTGCTGGCGATTGACTCTCTGCCTTCCTTCTTTCCAGAATTCTAGTCTGGTCGCCTCACCTAAACTTCCTGTCTGTCTACTGGCCAATCAGTGGTTTATTAAACTAATACAAGTAACAAACCTTTACAGTGTACAAGAGCATTATCCCACAGCACACAGGACACCTGGAAACCAGTGTGTTAGAACCAATCATGCCTTCATCTTGGACTGTCTAGTTTTCAGAATTGTGACAAGCAAAATGCTGCTACAGTTGCTAAATTCATAGTACCATGACAGCAACCAACAGGCTCAGTGCTGAGAGAAATAATACCATGCTCTCACTTTCTACACATATCTCCACACTTCAGTTTCTCTTTACCTGGCTATTCCTCAAGGTAGTTGTAGCAAACAGATGCTGCTCTAAGGCAAAGGACCCCACCTGCCTCCTGACCTCCTGTTCCTTTCCCAGGGTAACCCACTGTATGTGAGAGAACTCTCGTTCTGATCCACCTGTGAGCTCAGGGTGAGAAAGCTGACACTGCTGCTGTCATGAGTTGGAAACCCTTTGATCCCTGACATGCCCTCCCAAGTTCTAGATGTACGTATGCAAAATACGTTTGCAAGCACACATTTCAATGTAGAAGGCCAGCTTTTTAGATTGCAAGGAAAACCTCAGCCCTTCCATAGCCCTTGGCATGTGGCATTGGTCACTGCCATTTCCAGTAACAACCTGTTTATTACTGTGCCCACAAAAATGAAAAGTCCCTGTCTTGGGCTCTTACCAACTCTCAGAATACCCACAGATCTCTTGATCTGTCTTGTGGCTTTCCTACTATCAAACCAAATAGTACCTTGTGCTTTCACTCCCACTAGGTATCCTAATGGAACATCTTGCCTCTAGCTTGTGAACGGTAGATACTCCCCACCCAGCAAAGTCTGGCACCCTGGGATGTTCTCTACCCACCCTCGTGTCCCCAAGTCTGAATTCTTCCTCATATGCCCAACAAATGAACTTTTAATTTCCTGAAGTGTGTGCCCTGCTGTGTCATTCCTCACACTTGTAACTGGCTTTCATTGTCTTGGTCCACTTCATTCTCCAAGATGTCTTCTCAGAGCCACTGTTGGAGGGGACTCCCCTGGGTCTATCTGACTCAGTTGAGCTCCCTGAACTTGCCATTCCTCACTGCACTTTATACACTGCAGTACCAACCAGTACCATAGTGCTCTCACCAATGATGAGATCCCTGGAGAAAAGACCCAATGTCCTGTGCATACAAGTATATATACTATGCTTAGCTGGGGAACTTCTCAGAAAAAAATATATATCTATAAATATATAGATATAGATAGATATGAATGTATAGATATGGATGATATAGATATCGTAGGCTGATCTCAAACTTGCTATGCTGCAGAGGATGGACTTTAATTTATTGATCTTCCTACATCTATCTCCACAATGTTAAGGTTACAGGCATGCACGACCACATGCAGCTTCATGTGGTGCTGGTGTTGAGTCCCAGGGTAAACTCTTCTACCCACTAAGCTACCTCCCCAGCCTCACCCAGAAATATTTCTTTAACAAAATGATTAAATGAATCAAATAAGGTTTTTTCTTTCTGATTTTTTATGTCACTTTCTCTGACTTTCATAGACCATTTTCAGTTCACACATCCAACCTTGTTCTCTGAGCTCGTGTGCGTACATGTGCACACATGCACGTGGAGCCAGAGTTCAATGTCGGCTTTGTCTCACTGTTATTTCCCATCTCATTTATGAGATTGGGTCTCCTACTGAACCTGGAACTCACCTATTTGGCAAGATGAGGTGACCAGAGAACTCAGGAATACCTCTGTCTCCATTAGCCCAGTGCCTGGTTCAGGTGGATGCCAAGGATCTGAACTCACAGCCCCATGTTTTGTGCAGCAGGCGCTTTGCCATCTGAGCTGTCTCCCCGAGATCCACTTGGTGATCTTCAGATGCGTTCATCAAGGATGAATTTTGTGTCTTCTGCCTGTCACTTAGGAGGTCTAACTTATAATTTGATAGATTATTTTTACATCTCTAAATATCTAGCACAAGGACAGCAATAAGAGTTATGCAACTTGTTAAATTTTATTTAGGTTAATGGATGGGTTTTTCATTCAGTTCTGAGCTCATGCTGATTGGTATGTCTATGTCTATAACATAAGCAATTCAAATTCCTGGGAAAGCTTTTTTTTATTTTTCATTTCCCTCTGTTAATTTACCATCTCTGAGTAGGTTGCAGGAAATGAATTTATTCAAGACTCAGCAAATATTTATGGAGTATCTAATAACATTTCCACCCTAGTACCTGGATGATGTCCCAGTCGGTGTATCAGCAGGGAATGGAGTTTGACTTTATTTATAGGCCGGGAGGCTAAACAAAGCCTCTGTTCCAACCCTGAAGTACAAACTGCCAAGTGACTGATGTGAAAATCTGAGAATCCAAAGACTTCATGAGTAAACATATGGATGAAGAACAGCTTTTTTGACAGTCTGACTTAGCACGTGGGTTGCTCTATCCCTCTCTCTCCACTCATCCGACCCCACTTATTCTTCCAGAATGTTCCACAGCTCAGCTCAGGAAAGGGCTCTCTACAGACAGCAGAAGGGACAGGAGGTCTACAAACTGGGTAGATCTCCTTCAAAGAGGATAGGGCTGGACTTCCTTGGCAAGTTACTTCAAGGTCTTCCAAATTCTACCTTAGTTTCTTGGGAAATGAACAGGGACCTTGATGGAGGTGGGTCTTGTATTAATCTGTTGCTTTCATTGGTTAATTAATAAAGAAACTGCCTAGGCCCATTTGATAGGCCAACCCTTAGGTGGGTGGAGTAAACAGAACAGAATGCTGGGAGAAAGAAGCCGAGTCAGTGAGTCGCCATGATTCTCCCACTCCAGACAGATGCAGGTTAAGATCTTTCCTGGTAAGCCAGCTCATGGTACTACACAGAATATTAGAAATGGGTTAGATCAATATGTAAGAGCTAGCCAATAAGAGGCTGGAACTAATGGGCCAGGCAGTGATTAAAAGAATACAGTTTCCGTGTAATTATTTTGGGTAAAGCCATGCGGGCAGCTGGGTGCCAGGGACGCAGCCCCGCCGCTCTTATCACAACAGGACCTCCTGGCTCTCTTGCTTCTTCTGTGTTTCTGGGATGGAAAATAACACTGGGATGGGGTGCGGAGTGCATTAAATTTTCAACGCACCACTGAGAGGTCCAGAAGACATAGGTTTGGATATGGGTGATAAAATTTTGAGAAAGGGACCAAGTTCCTCCCTATCCGTTCCTTCGTCTCAGGCCCCAGCTCCTGCTGGCCTTCCCTAAGAACCTGCAGGCCATTTCTGTTAAAGAAGCAGGTTGGCTAAATAAAGATCCCTTGGCTTCCTCTCCTCCAAACCCAACCCCAGTCTCATCCCCAGGTCTGCGCAGAACACCCACTGCAGCCTCCACAGCCTTGCTGCCCCCACCTCCAGTGAATCAGGTAGGACTTCTCCAACATTCCCACACACTCATCCCATGATCCCAGCCTCCAAGTCCAGCAAGCCCTCCCTGGGAACCTGCAAGCCAGAGAAGCAAGGAGGCCAGGGAGGCAGGTAGGCAATCTTCAGATCTGTACTCTCTTTCTCCTTCAAATCCAGTCTCCCAGTCTCAGCCCCAGCTCCACAGCCACCTGCCGTGGCATCTCCCCCATCTCTGTCCCCATTCCCAGGAGACTAAGGAGTTTCTAGTGCCTCACCCTGCTTTCTCCTGTTCTGAGAACCAACTCAGCACCTACTTCTAGCCCACCTCCATTCCTAAGTGTCAGCTCCTAGTACCTAGAAATATGTTCTATCCAGAACTTCCAATGGCCACAGACGGAAGCATCTCGGGAGCATTCCATACCAGGCAGCACATCTGAAAACCCTTACATCTGCCTTGGTGTCCTGCCTGCAAGATACGCGAGGGCATTGGCGGCACAAGTCTTGTGGGAGTAACCAAGCAGTGTCTAATTTGATGGAAGACTCAGCAAAGGGCCGTAGTAGAATACAGTGATTCACAGCATGGTTCATATAGTCAGCCGGAGGATGATCTGGTACTGTTTACTGCACTTGCCAGTTGGGAAACACTGATAAGAAACTTGTATTAATTTTTCAGCTACTTTTTTTCTCAGCTGCAAATCAAAAAAACAGTGTATGCCTTAGTCATGTGATGGGCATATGCTGCTCAAAAAGCCTTGGTCACTGAAGGGTTCTTGTAGGCCCTGGGAACTTGGCCTTGGCGTATCTTGTACTGACTTCAAGGACAGGATTCGAGAAATGATCTCGCTGGTCAGCTGGCCATCAGAGAGAGGAGAGATGAAGGAATGTGGAGGTGAGTACAGTTAACATCCTCTGGCTGGGTAGCAAGTGCTAGCATCCACAAGCAGCCTGGCATCCTGTAGCTGAGTCCTGGGAAGCCTGCAGAATGGACTTTGTCCCCCATGGATGCAAACAATACCTTGTCCCACCCTACAAGAGTCACTACACTACCACTGCCGCCTTTCCCATGTAGGTAGTTTTTCCCTAGGGAGAGTGTTGGTCCTTCAGTGTTTGGGAATGAACAGTCCAGTCTGTTCAGACTAGACTCTGGTTTTTTTTCGTGCCTTCTGTCTCCCTACCCTGAAGAAATCTAGGAGCGACTGCCCCAATTTCCTTACTCCTCTTGATGCCGCTCACACACTTGTGTGGCTTTCCCTGATGCCCCTCGCAGTGCTGTGAAGAAGACCTGGCCTTCCATCTCTGCTGCCGAGTGGCTTCTTTACAAACAGGGAGGACATAGGTGCAGGAATTGGTCTTGCTCATCTCTGTTTGAGGGGGCTGATTGTTTTGTTTTCTGCTCTCTTCTATCCCTGACCAGCTAAAGATGATTTTACTGCCACTTGTTCACAATTTCATTCTTCCCAACCCCCGCACCCCAAGTTTAATCTTAACTAGGTGTATATTTTATTCTTCTTCTAACTGTGGCAAATGCTAGCCTTAGACAATGTAAGGGAGGAGGGCTTGTTCTGGCTCTGTTTCAGTCCATCATAGTGGGGAAAGCATGGAGCGGCTTGGTTAATGGTGGTGGAAGCCTACAGCGTGGCTTCCTTAGGAGGATCAGGGAAGAGAGAGAGAGATTTGAAATGGAACCAGACTGTAACCCTCAAAAGCCCATTCCTACCAGCCTACATCTGCTAGCTGGGCTCCAAGCCCCAAAGGATCCATAGCCTCCCAAAACAGTGCTACCAGCTAGGACCAGGTGTTCAAACACAGGAACAAGTGGGGGAAATTTCAGACTCAAGCCACAGCCTGGAGAAGATGCAAGATGTTTGTGATACACCGAAAACAAAGCTTGAGAAACAGGATCCAACTGGCAGGAGCAAACAGGGCAGGGTATACCCAGTGGGGAAGTTACTCTTTGTAGAGAAAGGCTCTAGGACCTAGGGAGATAGGACAGGAAATGGAGCAGGGAGGCCCAGCAGGCATTGTAAAGAGTCCTGAGAGAAGAATCCTAGGTATCTTCTATGGGAAAGAGGTAAAGGGCATGTTGGAAAGGCGGAACAGATTGTGAATTTCCTTTCTTCATTAATATTTTTGCAAGATGAAAACAAAAAAATATAATATAACCTGACTTCAACTAAGTTTAATTTTTTGGACTGTCTTTTTTTTCTTTTCTTTCTTTCTTTTTTTTTTTCTTTTGTCCCATCATGCTTCTGAAATGTATCTGGTTTCTAACTCTGTCTCCTGAACTAAGATATTTGACACATATGTCAGCATTTCAAATGGTAGTTCAGGCTGAATGCCTCACACTGTTGCTAGGAAAACATAACCATATCTTGATGTCTGAGTCACCCCCATCATCATAGCCACAGTGATGCCACAACAAAGGGAGTTACTGTAACGAGCAGAGCAGCTTGCGGGACATATTCGATTTGATGTGGTTTACTGCAGGGGCAGAGCTTCAGCCTTCAATATTCCACTAGAAGCTGCCTTTCTATCGCATGACAATGACCTTCCCAGCAAAATACTCTTTATGAAGAAGATCAAATTCTCCTTCCTTAGACCTGGGATTGTAAGTAAGGTATTGGTCTCGTATTAAGTGGCTCCTGGAGCAGGTATATAAAGACCCTGGACCATGAAGCAGTCATTTGGGGCCCCACGCAGTAAAAAGCAGTACAAGCCTGTCTGTAGAAAGAATAGGAAGACAAAGCAAGCAAGAGAAGATGTGATAAACCCATATGAGACCCACGTACTGGCTGGCTCAGAGGTTGGTTTCAGATGACTGTTTGGCTGAAACCAGTTTGAGGTAGATTGCTCTGATGTACAACCAGATGCGCTTGACCAGACCCGTGACGTAAGTATCTTGAGCCTCAAGGCTTCAGCATTGTTGACTATCCTTCTGCCATCTTTTGTGTGACACTATTCCTGGTGAGACATGACCTTGTCTACTCACCCCAGGTAGGAAACTAATGACAGACTGAAGTCCAGATACCACCAGGGACCAATTTAGTGAACCCGTAAATTGTACTGAGGTTTTTTTTTTTTTACCGGGATATGGGTGAGTGATTACTGACAGGATTAGAAATGACTCAAAGACAGCTGTGTCACCAGGAAGCCATCATGGGTGACAGCTCATGAAACTGGAGACCTGGAGCACACTGCACAGCCTGCAGGCAGCTTAATAGGTTGGGGAGTGTTCTTGTCACATGACTTAGTTGGTCTGAGCCTCTTCCAGAAAGCTTGGTTGATCTCTGCTTTTCCTAGGCAGCCCTGTTTTCTGTTAATTTTTTCCAGGCAACTCCAATTTCTGAGAGTGTCTCTCAGCGTCCTTAGAGCAATGGTTCTCAACCTTCCTGATGCTGAGATCCTTCAACACAGTTCCTCATGTTGCGGTGACCCCTAACCGTAAAATTACTTTTGTGGCTTCTTTTTAACTGCAATTTTGTTACTGTTACAAACTGTAATGTAAATATCTGTGTTTTCTGATGGTCTTAGGTGACCTCTATGAAAGGGTCATTCAGTCCCCAATATGATCACCACCGGCAGGTTGAGAAACACTACCTTATAGCTTATATATGTTAAGGGGGGGGGCTAGTGAATCTGATCAATTTGATGAACTCCCTGAAGGCTTGTTTACTTCCTGTACTATTTACTGCCTGAGTTTAATGAGTGTCCCTGCAGGATGCAGTGTTTCCCCTCCCTGTGAATATTCTGTGTCTTCAGGAGCATCCCCCCCCCTCAGAACATCGTTTGTTTTGCTTCCCCTTTAATGCCCTGTATTTTTTAAATTTTTTTTTCAACAAAAACCCTATCTTTTCTCATTTTACATACCAATCCCAGTTCCCACTCCCTCACCTTCTCCCATTCTGTCCATCTTCTCCGCATCCCATTCCCTCATTCACTCCTCAGAGAAGGTAAGGCTTCCCATGGGGAGTCAGCAAAGTCTAGCACAGTGCTTTGAGGCAGGACCAAGTATATCTAGGCTGAGCAAGGTGTCCCTCCTAAGAGAATGGCTTCCGGAAAAACAATACAAGCAGTAGGAATAAGTCCTGATCCCACTGCCTGTGGCCCCATAGTCTTCCCCAGCCATACAACTGTCATCCACTTTCAGAGGGCCTAATTTGTCCTGTGTTGGCTCCTTCCCTCTCAGGCCAGAGTTGGCGGGCTCCCATTAGCTCCGGTAAGTTCTTTCAGTGGGTGTCACCATCATGGTCTTGACCTCTTTGGTCGTACTCACTCCTCCCACTCTTCAGCTGGACTTTGGGAGCTCAGCCCAGTGCTCTGTTGTGGGTCTCTGCCTCTGCTTCCATCGGTTGCTGGATGAAGGTTCTATGGTTACACTTAAGACAGTCATCAGTTTGACTACAGGACAAGGTCAGTTTGGGCACCCTTTCCTCTATTACTTAGGGTCTTAGCTGGGGTCATCCTTGTGGATTTCTGTGAATTTCTCTAGTGTCAAGTTTCTTGCTAGCCCCCTAAGGGCTCCTCCCTCAATCAAGATATCTCTTTCCTTGCTCTCTGTCTCTGTCCTTCCCCCATCTCAACTATCCTGTTTCCTCAAGTTCTCCTCCCCACTTCCTTTCTCCCCTCCTCCTCCCCGTCTACCTCCCTTCTCTCCCCCAACTTCCATGCTCCCAATTTTCTCAGTAGATCTTGTCTCAGGGGATTTATGTATGTTTTTCTTAGGGTTCTCCTTGTTACTTAGCTTCCCTGGAGTCGTGGACTATAGGCTCCTAATCCTTTGGTTTACAGCTAGTGTCCACTTATGAGTGAGTACATACCATGCTCATCTTTCTGGGTCTAGGTTACCTCACTCTAGTTCTATCAATTTGGATGCAAATTTCAGGATGTCATTGTTTTTTCCACTGAGTAGTACTCCATTGTGTAAATGTACCACATTTCCTTTATCCATTCTTTGGATGAGGGGCATCTAGGTTGTTGCCAGGTTCTGGCTATAACAAATAATTAATGCCCTGTATCTTAAGGAGCTTCCCAAGGCCCCAGCCCTGGTCACTGCAGCAAAACATTGACAAAACTCCACAAAACCACAAGGGCTGCCCAGGCTGCTCCTTTATCCCAGCATCCCCTGGTACTTCTTCTACCTTAGCAAGGGGGAGAGAAAGAAGTCCTTATCAGCTCCATCGACACTTGACACTAAAGAAAAATCAGGAAAATACCTTCTTCTAAAAGGTCATCCATATTTGTGTAAGAAGCTGGAAAACACTTTTGGTGGTGTTGAAGATAATCAGACAAGAAAATAAGAATTAATGAGACATTAGCGTTGGCCCCAGGAAATCTGAAGGTGAAAGTCTAAAGGCCTTGAAGAGATTTTCTGAGGAATCTCTGAAACCAGTCAGTGCTGTCTGATTGCCAATCTTTGAAGCTGGGAAAACAATTTATTTTTTTCTAGTATGTTTTTATTCTTATCTGATAGCAACAGGGAAAAAAAATCCCCACTGGAACTCTGCAGCCCCTCCCACCATGTTCTGAGTAATCCTGCCCTAAGTGGGGAGATGCTGGGCTTGCCTTGGAGGGCTTCCTTTGAAAAGAAACTCAGAAGTTCCCGGCACTAACTTGATGTGTGTGTCCGTGTGTTTGTTTGGGGGAGGAGCTCTGTAGACTTTCATGTATGGCAAGACTCAAAATGGAGGAGAAGTTCTGCTGGACTGTGATCACAAGATGGGGCTTAGGTGAGCGTCACAGAACCTGTGCCCATGTTGGCCTTTGGCCCCTAGGCGTGGCTTGTGTGGATGTGTTTTTTGTTCTGTGTCCCGATACCTTGACTGACAGAATTGTAGGGAACTACGATTTGTGAAAAGTTTATGTGACAGAATGCAGCATTCTTATATTTGAAAACCTACAATATGAGTGGTTTTTTGAATTATTGGACATTTTATTGTACAGACAAACACTCCCCACAACCACCCTGGCTACAGGGATAGTTTGGTAATGAAGATATATAAAGATAATACTGAATTGCAAAGTCAAAATGAAATTTCATTGATTCTTTGCTTAAGGGTGTAGGAGAGGAAATATGAAGATTCTATAATTATGCTTAAGAAAAAACTCTGTAAAATTAACACACTGGGCTGGAATGCTGTCTCAGTAGTTAGGAACACTTTTCACTTTTGAAAAGGGCCTGTGTTTAGATTTTAGCACCCACATGGTGACTAGCAACACTTTCTAATTGCTTTTTTTGCTTTATTTTTTGAAAAAGAAAACAAACTCTCATTTTTCATTTTACATATCAATTCCAGTTCCCAATCCCTCCCCTCTTCCCATTCCCTCCACCTTCCCCCTAACCAACCCTCCATCTACTCCACAGAGGAGGTAAGGCACATTGCTTTGAGGAAGGTCCAATGCCCTTCCTACTATATCTAGGCTGAACAAGGTATCCATCCAAAGAGAATGAGTTCTCAAAAAGCCAGTACAAATAGTAGGGATAAATCCTGGTGCCACTGCCAGTATCCCCACAGTTTGTCCCAGCCATACAACTGTCACCCACTTTCCGAAGGTCCAGTTTGGTCCTCTGCTGGTTCCTTTTCTGTCCAGCTGGAGTTGGTGAGCTGCCATTAGCTCAGGTAAGCTTTTTCAGTGGGTGTCCCCATCATGGTCTTAGCCTATATGCTCATCTTCTCACTCCTCCCACTCTCCAACTAGACTTTGGGAGCTCAGCCCAGTGCTCCGCTGTGGGTCTCTGCCTCTGTTTCCATCAGTTGCTGGATGAAAGTTCTATGATGGTATTTAAGATATTCTGATCAATCTGACTACAAGGCAAGGCCAGTTGGGGCATCCTCTCCTCTGTTGCTTAGAGTCTTAGCTGGGTTCATCTTTGTGGATTCCTGGGAATTTCTCTAGTGCCAGGTTTCTTGCTAACCTTATAATGGGTCAAAAAGCCCATTCAGTATTTTATAGAAATTCTAAAAATAAATTTCTATGAAATACTGAAAAGATAAGCTCTCCTTGATTCTTTGTGTTCTTTGTATGGTGTTAGGATGATTACGAATAGGAAGTATTCAGACTCGCAGGTGACCTGAGGACCCTCACAAGAACTCCACCTGACCCACAACTCTTCAGACCCTGTGACTTTGTCTCACGTTCTCACTTTGGCTTTGGAAAGTGATATCACATTCCCTGTTCTTTCCTCTGAGAGTTACCAAACGATGGCACTCTGAAAGAGCAAAAGTGCTATTAACTAAGGATACACCCCTCCAGCTCCTTAATTGGGCATCTTAACAACATTTAACAAACACCTATTACGTTTCTCAAAAGCCCTTCAGCAGATATAATTCTCTTCTCATCTGTGAGGGTGTGTGTGTGTGTATGTGTGTGTGTGTGTGTGTGTGTGTGTGTAGGGGGTTGTTTTCTATATTGGTGCTTAAGATTTTTTTCTAAAGCAGTATCAGTGCTAAAAGTAGCTTTAGAAACCCTTCAGGACACTAAGGAGGACAGTGACATTTTCCAGATCTTTTTAATGTGTTTGCATTTTTTGAAATTAAAATATAATTACATTGCTTTCCTTTCTCTTAATTTTCCATGCACCCCTTGCTATCTCTCATAATGATGGCATCTGTTTCTTTAATTAATTGTTGTTTTACACACATCTGTATTATATATAAATGTATATATATATATATATAAACATAAATAGTCTTCTTGGTCTATATAATATTATGCCTGTATATGTTTTTCAGGCTGACCATTTGGTACTAGATAAGAAATCTGGTATATCCCTCCCTAGGGAAGACTATTTCTCCCGCTTTCAGCATTCATTAGGTGCCTTAGTTCCTTGTGTAGGCTTGAGGCCACATGGTATTTTCCCCTTCCACATTAATATACCTATTAGTATCCTCCTCAGTGAGATTTCAAGGGTGTAGCTTCCCTGTCAGAACTAGGATATAGAGTCTCAGAGCAGACTTGTTGACTATCTGCATCTTAGAGTCTTCCTAGTCCCTTTTCTGCAATGGTCCCTGAGCCTTGGGTGTATGAATTGTGTTGTAGATGTATTCATTGGGGCTGGGCACCATAAGGTCAGTTGTTCACAAATGTAGTTAGGAATTATGCTCGCTTAGTTAGAGCCAGAGGACCAGGACTTCTGCTATGAGTTAGTGTCTTCTATATATCAGAGTGTGTCGAACCCATGACATTGTAATAATATGGTTGCCTAAACAAGACCTGACATCCCAATGTAGATAGGGGGCTCTCAAAAGAATCCACCCCCAGATAAAGAGATTCAGGCCATGACTGGCTGGTAAAAGAAAGAGAATTAGTCTTCTCCAGGGATAAGCCTCCAGTGGGTTATCCAGTCCAAAGAGATCCTCCCTAAATATGTGTACATAGATGTGAGTAATATTAAATGACTCAGCAGGTTGTATATATGTGTGTGTACATAAACATATATATATATATATACATATACACATATATACACACATTTATGAACAGGAATTGAAGAAGAAATCATGAAATTGAGAGGGAGTGGAAAGAAACTTGGGAAAAGTTAGATGCAGGAAAGTATGAGGTTAGACTAATGCAAATATAATATTTATATAAAATTCTCAAAAAAATAAGAATAAATGTTTCTTTTAAGAAAAAGCAGGCTGATACCAAAGGAAATACCTAGCTTCTCATGAGTTCTGAGAGAGAAAAGGTTGAGTAGATGGACTGGGAAAGCCAGGACATGAATAAAAGCCAGCCTAGGAGACCAGCAAAGCTCCAAGACAACCCTTGGTGTTGTCTGAATTTCTCTCTGTACCCTGGGACGGGAGTTGAACTGTAGATACAATGACCCAAGCTCTCTCTGTGTTACCTCCAAACCCTGAACAAACAGTGTATTGTTTTTGCTCTGGAAAGTATGGGTAAGAGAAGGTTGTGTAGGCAGCCAGGAAGGTGAAGTCACACAAAGAGAGCAAGGGAGAGCCCAGAGGTAGTTGCGGGTGGTGGGGAAATGGTTTAGGGGTAAAAATCTCCATTCTTGTGCCTCAGACATGGTAGGGTTCATATGGGGGCCCCACTTTATGTAGGGAAAGAGTAGGGTTTATTTTGCACATTTAAAAACATGGTGATTAGAGAGGCTGAAGAGTCAGGGCTGTCATTTGCTTTGTAGCTCTGCTTCTTGCATAGGCTTTATGTTTCCTTCCCACTCCTGTTTTTGATGTCTGCCGTCTTTCTGCAGAAATGATATTTTTCACAAACTTGGGAAGAACAAACAAGCCCAAACTTTGATCTTTCTCGCTTGTGTCTCATGTGCAAAGGAACTACTGAATGTTCTACTGTTTTCTCAGCTGGTGCCCAATCACAGACATTTACATACATGGTGAGGGTAATAGCAGGGGAGCAGGAACACAGGCACAGGGAGTGGCTGACAATTGGCCAAGGATCCTCAGCAGGAACTCCCAATAAATCCATGCCTTCAATTTCCTATTTTGCCAAATATTTGAAGTGAGATCTGTGTGTGTGTGCTCGTGCATGCGTGCCTATGCATGCATGTATTTATGTGTATATGTATGAGCATATACATGTGCATGAATGCATATGTGTGTGTGTTCACGTGTCTATGTATGTATTATGTGTTTGTATGTATATGTGTGTGTGTGTACTACTAATTTAATAGACTATGATAACAAAGTGAAAATACAATCATGGAATGACAGAAAATGTTTTTCTAGATTTTATGAGTAGCCAAAGACTCTGGAAGCTGAGGCAAGAGACTCTTGAATTAAGACTAGGGTACTTGTAACAAGTTCCAGGACAACCTGGGATACATAATAAGATCATACCCCACACAGTGGGGAAACAGGGAGGGAGGACAGAAGGGAGGGAGGGAGGGAGGGAGGGAGGGAGGGAGGGAGGGAGGGAGGGAGGGAGGGAGGGAGGGAGGGAGGGAGGCTGGGGAGATATCTTAGTCAATGAAATTCTTGCCATACAAGCGTGAGGACCTGAGTTCTATCCCCAGTGCCCAGAGAAAAGGTTGAGGGTGGCACATGGTTCTATTCCCAGTGCTGAGGAGGCAGAGACAGGCAGATCTCTGAGCCTCAATTGTCAGCCAACATGTCCTTATTTCTGAGTTCCAGGTCCCAGTGAGAAGCTATTTCTCAAAACAGCAACTGAGGGAAAACAAGGTTGACCTCTGGCCTCCACAAGCACTTTCACTAACATGTATGCACACACACATGCATACACACACATACACATGTGCATGCACGTGCACACACACACACACGAAAAAGGAAGGAAGGAAGGAAGGAATGAAGGAACGAAGGAAGGAACGAAGGAGAAGGAGAGGGAAGGGGGGAAAGGGAAGGGGAGGGGAGGGAAGCACAGAAGTCTAATTTAACCCACTGGAACAAAACACCCACATGAGTCTGGGCCACAATGGTTACAGTGCAATATTAATAACAGCCAAACAGTGAAAACAACCCTGTCCGTCACCTGACAAAGGCATGAACAGTGATCCCAGCACTGAAAGAAGCCCTGACACATTCTATAACATGGGGAGACTTGGGAACACACTAGGGAAAGAACTGTTGATTACATGACCCCATTTGTCTAAACTGCCCAAATCAAGGAAGTTCCTAGAGGCAGAAAGGAGGTCTGTGGTTATTAGGGGTTGGGGTCAGGGTCATGGGAATGAATGCAAGTAAGGCCTAATTTCCATTTAGAATAATAAAAAACACCCAGTGTTAACTGTGGTAATGGGTACACCACTCTGCAAATAGTCTACGAACCATAAGTAAGCCTTTGATGACTGTGCAGTATAGCTCTGTAAAATTTCAGGTGAGGTGCTGGCTTCTCATTTCCTAGCACCTGGGTTTCTCCCACAAACAGTTACCAGTGAATTCTAGAAGGATACGTTCAGATAATATTGACAAAATAATTTCTTTGAACTAAATTCAAATGTCTTGTGACTAGTTTATAATCAGTTCTATTCCTTGTTTATGGTTTTTGAACACAGAGCACTTAGCATGTCTGCTGCTGCACCAAATGCTTTACAGGCTGCAGAGTGGCCTCACGGCAAAGGTGCAGAGGCCCTGGGAGTCCAGCCCTAGAGCCTGTGAATGGAGGATCTGGGAACTGAGCCCAAGCCACTCCGGCTCCCAGAATCCTGCTCACCACTCTCTCACATGTTCTTTCAGAATTAACCTTTGCTTTATGCAAATTACATCTCCTTGGAGTAGAGCATTGGGTTATTTTGCCTCTCAAGTCCAGCCACACAGACACTTAAAAGACTATTCCCCAGAGACATTTTCTTCTTCACATTTCTGTGTTAGCTCAGCAGCTGAAATTTGACAACCTAACTGAAGGGGAAGAACACAGAGAAAAGCCAAATGGGAGCCCACTGGGGTCAGTGAGATGGCTCAGTAGGTAGGGGTGTTTGTGAGCAGACTTGACAGTCCAAGTCCTGCCTCATCCCCTGGATCCCACAGGGTAACAGGATAGAAACAGCTGCAGATAAATGTCCTTGACAAACACATGTGCACCGTGGTGGGTGCACACCAACACACACACACACACACACACACACACACGGGACAGAGGGGGAGAGAGAAAACCAAATAATTTGGGGGTAATCTTAAAGATGAAAACCAATTGTTCTCTCTAAAGACCTGGGTAAAAGGAAAGTGCACACAGCAGGGCAATGGATTGAGGCGGGTTTTTGTTTGTTTATTTGTTTGTTTGTTTTGTTTTAGTTTGATGTATACGTGTGCATGCAGTGCTGAAAAGCTCAGGAAAGGGCATCAGGACTGGATTTACAGGAAGTGCTTGGGAACACTGTGTGGGTGCTGGGAACCAAACCTGGGTTCTCAGAATGCTCTTAACCGCTGAGTCAACTCTCTGGCCCCTGGATAACAACAGGTTGACCAGAGGAAATTGTGTCAGTTCACTGAAGCTAATCCAAATCACACTTTTGCCATTATGAAATTGTTTAAAAAAAAAAAAAAGACTACTTGCCTAAATAATACAGAACTTCATGCAAAAAAAAAAAGAAAGAAAGAAAGCATAACTTGAATAACTAATTTTTTTAACTCGGAGAAATGAATACATCAATATTACAAAGCTGTGCCAACGTTGCAAGAAACAGGTTGCTAGAGAAAGCACGGCTGGTAAACTGTGTAACCACGTAAACACATGTCTCTATGAGCACCTGAGTTAAGATTCGTAGCACCCATGTAGACAGTCAGACATGATGGCACATGTCTGTAACCCCACCACTGAGTGGGGGGAGAGACAGGCAGGTCACACATACATACACCACATGCAGATACGCATACACAGGCACAAGCACGCACACATGACGCTAAAAGCAGTAGAGTTGGATACGTAGTTCTGTGGAATAAAAGAGGCTGCCAGGGGCAAAAGCTCAAGTAGCAAATCCCTGACAAAAGCAGCATTTCCAGCAGCCAGGAGGGTGACGGTGTCACAGTTGAGAACCAGTTAGCGCTTAGAGAAACGGGGAACTCGGGTCCTCACTGAGCAAGACTTCAAACTTTCGGTATACCAATGGCACTTTTGTTGGGTTTTGTTTGTTTGTTTTTATTGTTTTTTAAAAAATAGGGTGTTGCTGGGCGGTGGTGGCGCACGCCTTTAATCCCAGCACTTGGGAGGCAGAGGCAGGTGAATCTCTGTGAGTTCGAGACCAGCCTGGTCTACAAGAGCTAGTTCCAGGACAGGCTCCAAAGCCACAGAGAAACCCTGTCTCGAAAAACCAAAATAAAAAATAATAAATAAATAAATAAATAAATAAATAAATAAATAAATAAATATAGGGTGTTACTATGCAGTTCTGGCTGTCCTGAAACTCACTCTGTAGACCAAGCTGGCCTCAAACTCACAGAGATCCACCTGCCCTTGCCTCCCAAGTGCTGGGATTAAAGGCGTGCACCACCACCACCCTGTTTAAGGGCACTTTTTTAAAAATTAAGGACAAATGTCTGAGGAGGGAAAACCTTTTACCAAATATGCAACATGTCTGACCGTTTTCTTTGCCGCAGACTGTTATGAGTCAACGAGGAATCTGCCCTCTCCCACCAGACAAAGGACACATTAATAAGTGGACTTTAGAAATTAAATATGAACCTACAAAATGAAGGTCAATCTTTATTCTAATGAAAAGTAGAAGTGAAAATGATAGCCATCAATCCAACTGTTAGGATGGGAAAAGTTTTCTATGTTTTTTTTTTATTTGAAATAGTTTTGCAAAGTTTTAGGGTTATAGTATTTCTATGTTATTTTGGTAATTCTTCCTTTAAAAGAAACAAACACCCAGCTAGGGGGTTACTAAGACCTAAGGATACATTCAAATAACCTCTGCCCAGTCATTAGGAAGTTGTAGGACAGAAGCAGCAGTGTGCTGGCTCCTAGCCTACCACAGCAAGCTGTTGGAGTGGCTTCCGAGTACTTATCTAGGTTGGGGCAAAATCATGCTTGATGGGTTATTTCCATCATTGCTGTCGAAGGCCCTGTGAGGACATGGAAAGATGCCCTGTGTCTGCTTGCACCTCAGGGGATCCAGTGCCTTCTTCTGGCCTCCATTGGCACCCACACACAGTATACACATATCACCCTTATACATAGAGACACAGATAAATAGTAAAATAAGTCCTTTTTTGTTGGAAAAGTTCTTTAAGATTTATTTTTTTTTATTTTATGGCTATGAGTGTTTTGCCTGCTTGTGTGTCTATGCACCACGTGTGTGCCTGATGTCCACGGAGGTCAGGAGAAAACTCTAGATCACCTGAAAGTGGAGTGACCGATGATTGTTAAGTCTATCAGTTGTCATGGGGGTTCTGGGAATGGAACTCAAGTCCTCTGGAAGAGCAACCAGTACTCTTAACTACCAAACTCTTGTCCTGGCTATAAAATCTGTGGTTCAGTCAACTGTATTGCGGCCATGCTAGTTTCTTAATTTTGTCAACCATGGCCCGGTTTTGATAAGATGCTATCATTACAGGAAGTTGACAGAAGAGTGGGCAAGAATTCTCTGTGCTACCTTTGTACCCTTATCGTGAATCTGAAATTATTATTAAAAAATGTTTAGATGGAGAAAGACACCCAAAGCTTGTGCTCAAGCAAACCTTTAATGTGGTGCAATACTATTGGAGATCATTTTTCAAATCATCCATGAAGCAGTCAGGTCTAAACAGATACTAATAGTGAAACAAACATGCTGTGCACGACAATGGTGATCAATATATATTACTTACACGCCTTGTGTTTTCATGTTCACTTCTATGAATGTGCATGAACAATTGCTTCTAAAAGTAATTATTGCTTTAAAAAACATTTGAAGGAAAAGAGGCTGACTCTGGTCTGGGTTTAGGAACGACTCCCAAGGCCAGTGGACTGCCCCATTTTCACCCAGGCTGGCACCAAAAAGACAAAGAAATGCCTGCTGGAGAGGAAACAGAGGGCTTTCCAGGAAAGCCGGGCATTGCCATGCAAAGTGTGTCCAGCTCTGACACCACAGCAGGACAAAAAAGCCTTCAGAACTGTTGGCAGACATGCACTTGGTGCGTGAGCAAGACAGGCATGGTGCTGGCCGTCTCTCTGTCCTTCCTGCTCCATCAAGGAGGCAGGGAAGGTTTGCCAGGCTCACATGGCTGGTCGCCAGTCTCTGAAATGGGGACAGCTGAAACATGATCTGGATGCCAGTGTGACCAGGACAAACGCAGTGAGCATGGGCGAGGCAGGTAGAACAGCTTCTGAGCGGTTCCCTGGGCAGAAGGGAAGGTCAGCACATAAGGACATGACCCTGCCAGTAGTCTTGTAGATACTTGTTCTCATAGAGCCTCTGTACTCCCAGCTCAGTGCTAACATTAGGGAAAGCAGTGAATTTACCCTGATGGCGCCCAACCTTCTGGGGACAATGGCCAAACACATAATAAAGGCATAGGGTGATTTCAGTGGCAATCGTAGGAAGCAGGTGCAGAGGGGACTGTGGAGGTCAGCCTGAGCAGCCAAGTCCAGCCAGATGGTGGCTCTCCACCCCACCTCCAAAGAACTCAGTGAGGCCAGGTCGCCCACAGAGTGTGCGCTTTCTCCCACAGTCAGCCTGAACCCCTGAGATAAATCAGAGACTGGGAATTTCATTTCAAATTCTAAGTTCAGTCACGCTGAAACTCACAGCGCAGGACTTAGGCAAACGGTGGCCACTCCATCATGTCCCTCTCACGGTTCTGGTAAAGTGATATGCACTCACTTATCTCCTCCACATACCACACTCGTGCTGAAAACTCGGGTCCACAAGCACCTACTGTGCTCAAGTCAACAAAAATCCCAAGGAGGCTGAAATGTGCCCAGATGCTGACTAGAGCCTGGCTATGGAGGCAATGGAAGTCCACCAAAGATCGCTCCAGCCAGCAGCATACCAAATGCATGCCTAGAGAGGCCCCAGGCAAACGGGACATCACAGGACACATTGTAGTTAGTGTGATATGGACGCAGGTTTTCCAAATGAAAGGGGGGTGGGGTGGGAGGTCAACCGATGACAAAGGCAAGACTTTCTCAAAACCAAAAGAAAACTTTAGAGCCAGCAAGATGGCTCACCAGGTAAAGGCACTTGCCACCAAGGCTGATGACCTGAATTCAAACCCCACGTATCAGAAGAAGTGAACCAACAAGTCATCCTTTGCTGTCCTTTGACCTCAATACATGTGCTATATAGCACATGCACAAATGAGCATGTATGTGTGTGCTGTGACGTACATACACACCCACGTGCTCACTCACATACAATATATAAGTAATATTTAAATAGTAAATAAATACAAAAATCTTAAATCATTGCTTTGGTTTTTAAAAGGAACCAGTTAGAGTTTGTAGTGAGGTCTTGAAAATTGTTCTGCTTTCTGCCAAGATTTTTCCAAAACCTAGCCTGAAAATCCCTGTAACTCAGTTGTTCATCTGCAAGAGACCAGATTAGGCTTTTGTTAGCATGAGACGTCTTTGAAGTGAAAAGGGGCCTTGTTACTAATCTTGCTAAGACAACAGATCATGAGGTCTAGCTATGCCAAACTCAGACATGTCTCACTTCTTATGCAAACAGCAAAAGCCAAATACTTCCTCCTAGGGTCAGGGCAATCATGCAAGGGCACACATACGCTGTGCTCATGTTTGTGCAATGATTGGTGGGCAAGTTTCTGACATTACAGTGACGACAAAGAAATAAGCATCGAGCAGAAACCACACTCCACATTTGGAGCTTTGGTTTCTTTTCTAGGTTAATGATAGGAGCCTCTTGTTATGCTAAGCAGCACTGAGCCCAGCTCCCACTTACCAGGGCAGCCAAATAATCCACTTCTCTGTGTTGCCAAGTGGCTAAGTTTGGGAGTTAGATGCTTGAGAGTCAGATCCCCCACTCTATCCAGAACAGGGAACTGTAAACAGAAGTTTCTGTCCCCAACAGCTTCCAAATAAGCACACTGAGTCTTATATTAATTATAAATGCTCAGCCAATAGCTTAGGCTTGATACTAACTAGATCTTATAACCTAAATTAACCCATATTTCTTATCTAAGTTCTACCACATGACTCATTGCTTGTTACTTTGTTTTGTACACATCGTGCTTCCTCTGTGTCTGACTGGCAACTCCTCTGACTCTTTCTTTCCCCCAGCATGCTCAACTATGCTCTCCTGCCTAACCTTATCCTGTCCAGCTATTGGTCAGTCAGCTTCTTTATTAAACCAATTACAGTGGCTTACATTCACACAGTGTAAAGGAATATTCCACAAGGGATCTTCCCCAACATGTTCATGGAAGCCAAGTGGGAGTCTGGGACCTTTCCTGATAGTGATTTGTCAGGACCATACTCATTGCCTCTGCTGGACGAGTGTTACAAAGAGTCATCTAAAACAGGCTGACTGGGGCCACAGCCTCATCACAGAGTATATAAGGCCCAGGTGCTAATCGAAAATTCATTGCTGTATGAAGAACTGAAAATCTCAAAACACAGAAGAGACAAGAACTAGCGGTCCATACTCATCTGACTGAGTGAGAGTGCTGAGAAAACGCACCTTTGGGCACACCTGAGGGGGATGTTTTTATTAGACTAATTGAGTTCTCACCCAGAATGTGGGCAGCACCTTCCATAGATGGAGTCCTGGACTGAATATAAATGGGGAGGGAGGTGAGGAACCGTCACCTCTCTCTGCTTTGGAGCAGAAGCTCTGGCTCCATTGTAAATTACAGGGCTCTGGGTTTCACCCCCAGGACTGAAAGAGAGAAGTTTAGGGGCTGGGGTAAAGAAACCACAATAAAACACACACACACACACACACACAAATAACTTTAATTTTTACTCCATGAAGACTTATTCTTAAAAAAAATAAAAAAACAAACTACAGAGTAAAAGATATATGAAAATCAGAATCTCCAAACCATGAGGAATGCCTACAGTATATTGTTATAATTTTCAAAATGGCACAATCCAAAAGAAAACAGACAAGGAGAAAGTGGACAGAGATCTGCAGAGACATTTTGATGAAGAAGACACACAGATGTCCACGGAGACCCAGACCAATGGGCAACATCATTAGTACAGGAATACAATGGGAGCTTATGCCTCTGTGGTGCTCTCTGACTTAACAGAGGTTAAAGGAAAACAGCGTCAGCACCCAGCAGCGTCCGGGAAGACAGCCTGGATCACTCCTACAGAGCTACTGAAACAACCACTGGAGAAAGCATTTAGAAGTTTTACTGAAAACGTAACATTCAATAGATAAGTGGTTTTCCAGGCATTATCTCAAAGAAATGCTTAGATATGGAGATTTGTACATAACTTTCATGGCATATTTATTCATAATAAGTAGCTCCAAGTGGAAACAGCTCGATGGCTTTTAACAAGCAAATGATTACATAAACTGTGGTACTTCATACCATAGAATTCGACTCAGTATATCACTTATGTGCCCAACAACCCTGGGAAGCCACAGAGAATCAGGCTGAATGAGAAAAGCCAACACAAAATGATATGTCCACACGTAACACTCTTAAAAGAACAAAATTATAGAAACAGACCCAAGATTAGTGTTTTCCATGTGTTAGCAGAGGGAGTAGGTAAGGGCAGTTGTGGTGGTTTGAAAGAAAATGCCCCCAAAGGAAGTGGCACTCAGAGGAGGAGTGGCTTTGTTGAAGGAGGTGTGGTCTTGCTGGAGGAAGTGTGTCACTGTGGGAGTGAGCTTTGAGGTCTATTCTACAGACACTCCCTGTGTCACAGTTCACTTGATCTCTTGCCTGCAGATGAGGATGTAGAACTCTCAGCTCCTTCTCCAGCACCATATCTGCCTGCACGCTGCCATGTCCTGCCCTGATGACAATGGGCTAAACCTCTGAAACTGTGAGTCACCCAATCAAATGTTTTCCTTTACAATAGAGTTGCTGTGGTCATGGTGTCTCCTCACAGCAGTGGAAACCCTAACTAACACATAAGTAGAACAGCTATACACAGCTGTGTAAGGGACTGCGCACTGACAGAAGTGTGCTGTCTTGGCTCAGTGTCAACTTTCTACTTTCAGTACTCTAATGACATAGCAGGGGGACACTGGGCACAGAGACCTCAGAATAAATCTTTTTTTTTTTTACAGTGACACATGAATCTATGTTTATTCCACAATCAATACAAAACCACATATGTTATAATTTCAGTTATATGAAGTCCCAGTTAGGTTATTGTCACAGCCTGGAATCATCTGTGAGGAAAGGCTCCAGTGAGAAATGAGCTAGCTCAGGCTGGTCTCTGGGCATGTCTACAAAGGATTCCATTATTAGCTGTTGTAGGAGAATCTAGCCCGCTGTGAGCCCCACCATTCCTCAGGCAGGGGGCTCTGGGTTATATATAAAAGCTAGAAACATGAACTAGCAAGCAGATTTCCTCAACGGTTCCTGCTCCCATTCCCGCCTTGAGGTCCCCGACTTCCATCGAGGATGGGCTGTGGACAGGGAGATGACATAACCTTTCCCTCCCGACGTTGCTTTTGGTCAGAGCGTTTTGTCACAGCAAAGAAATGAACCTAGAAAACATTGGGCATGCTTAGGGCAAACAGATCTGGCTCCCATCTGCCTGAAATGTCCTGCTCTTCCAGCTAAGTCCTGAGAAAAACTGTGGCGAGGTCTGGTACCGCTATTCCTTGTACTCTGCAGGAAAGAAAAAGGTCGTTTTAATCATGAAGAATCACAAAATTTTTTTTTATTATTTTTAAATGACAGGTGCTTGTTGGAGTAAGCAGCACGTTTACCTGCCTACCAATTATGAGCCATTTGGCAGCATCCCAGTGCACCTGTGATTTGATGCTCTGGATTCAGTGTTCTTCGGAAGCCACACTTCTGGAAATGTATGCCATAGAAATTCCCAGACCAGTCCATTAAGATATATGCCCAGGATTTTTTTCCTGAAATAAAGTGATAATCCAAAAGTAATCAGAAAATTAATCAACAAATGTTGGAAAATGACCAAGAGGCTGAGTTTAAAAAGAAGCAATCACAGAAGAATGTGTATCATATGCTCTTACTTTGTTTATATCAGATGATAGCCCTTTAAGGTAATAGATACAGAGAAGTAGCTTGATTTTTTAATTTGATCTCTCTTACTTTTTTCTTTTACATTTTTATTGTTTTTAATTGAGCTATATATTTTTCTTCACTCCCCTCCCATCCTCTTCCCTCTCCTTCTATCCTCTCCCATGGTTCCCTTGCTCCAAATTTACTCAGGAGATCTTGTCTTTTTCTACTTCCCATGTAGATTAGATCCATGAATGTCTCTCTTATGGTCCTCATTGTTGTTCTAGGTTGTCTGGGATTGTAAATTGTAGGCTGATTTTTCTTTGCTTTATGTCTGAAAGCCACTTATAAGTGAGTGCATATGATATTTGTCTTTCTGGGTCTGGGTTACCTCATTCAATATGATGTTTTCTAGATCCGTTTATTGCCTGTAAATTTTAAGATGTCATTTTTTTCTGCTGTGTAGTACTCCATTGTGTAAATGTACCACATTTTCCTTATTCATTCTTCAGTCGAGGGGCATTTAGGTTGTGTCCAGGTTCTGACAAACAATGCTGCTATGAACATAGTTGAGCACATATCCTTGTGGTATGATTGAGCATCCTAAGCCTATATACCCAAAAGTGGTAATGCTAAGTCTTGAGGTAGGTTGTTTCCTAATTTTCTGAGAAGTTGCATAACTGATATCCAAAGGGGCTCTACCAGTTTGCACTCCCACCAGCAATGGAGGAGTGTTCCTTTTAACCCACATCCTCTTCAGCATAAATTTTGATCTTGGCCATTCTTACAGGTGTAAAATGGAATCTCAGAGTTGTTTTGGTTTGCATTTCCCTGATGGCTAAGAATATTGAACATTTCCTTAAGTGTCTTTCATCCATTTTAAACTCCTCTGTTGACAGTCTCTGTTTAGGTCTGTATCCCATTTTTTGATTATTTGTTCTTTTGATGGCCAGTTTCTTGAGTTCTTTATATATCTTAGAGATCAGCTCTCTGTCCAATGTGGTGTTGGTGAAGATCTTTTCCCATTCTGTAGGCTGCTGTTTTGTCTTATTGACCTTGTCTTTTGCTTTACAGAAGCTTCTCAGTGTCCAGAGGTCCCATTTATTAATTGTTCCGCTCAGTGTCTGTGCTGCTGGGGTTATATTTTGGAAGTAGTCTCTTGTACCGATGCATTCAAGTATACTTCCCACTTTCTCTTCTATAAGGTTCAGTGTGGCTGGCTTTATGTTGAGGTCTTTGATCCATTTGGACTTGACTTTTATGCACGGCGATAGATGGAATCTATTTTCATTCTTCTGCGTGTTGATATCCAGTTATGCCAGCACCATTTGTTGAATATGCTTTTTTTCCATTTTATACTTTTTGCTTTTTTGTCAAAAATCAGGTGTTCGTAGGTGAATGGATTGATATCTGGGTCTTTGACTTGATTCCATTGGTCCTCCTGTCTTGTATTATACCAATACCAGGCTATTTTCAATACTGTAGCTATAGTAGAGTTTGAAGTCAGGGATAGTGATGTCTCCAGAAGTTCCTTTATTGTACAGGATTGTTTCGGTTATCCTGGGTTTTTTTTTTTTCCTTTTCCATATGAAGCTGAGTATTGTTCTTTCAAACATTCTGTGAAGAATTTTGCTGGGATTTTGATGGGCATTACATTGAATCTGTAGATTGCTTTTGGTAAGATTGCCATTTTTACTATGTTAATTCTACCTATCCACGAGCATGGGAATTCTTTCCATTTTCTGGTGTCTTTTTCAATTTCCTTCTTCAAAGATTTAAAGTTTTTGTCATACAGGTCTTCCACTTGTTTGGTTGTCCAAGATATTTTATGCTATTTATGGCTATTATGAAGGGTTATGCTTCTCTGATTTCTTTCTCAGATCATTTATCATTGTGGAAAGGAGGGCTACTGATTTTTTGGAGTTAATTTTGTATCCTGCTACATTACTGAAAGTGTTTATGAGTTGTAGAAGTTCCTTGGTAGAATTTTGGAGACTGCTTATGTAAACTATTATATCATCAGCAAATAGTAAGAGTTTGACTTCTTCTTTTCCAATTTGTATCCCCTTGAAGAGAAGTAACTTTAAAAGAGCATTTCTAAAATGATCTTGGAAGAATTTGTGATGGGCTATCATGTCCTGTATAATTCACCTCTGGGTGTTCTAGCTATCTTGAAGCCAGAGTTACAGTTGTAATAAAATAAAAATAAAAATGAGCATGTGACTGGTCATGATACAAGACCCATTGACTCCCACAGGAGCCTCAACACAGTGTTTGGTAGACAAGGCTTTTCATCTTGAAAATGGGAGATTTCTTCCCTTGAGGAAATGTTAAGAACACCACAAAGGAATACTCACAAACCAAGTTGGTTTTCAGTTCTCAAGCGAGCTTTTCTCCCCTTAAGCTACTCCTTTCACCCAGACTGAACAAGCCAGTTGACCTGCAAAGGGGTAAAGATGAACTTAATGTTCAAGTCAGGGTGTAGGGCTCAGAGACAATTGTGAGGTTTCTTGTAACATCCCCCAAAAGAAATAGACATAGCTGGGTGGTTTTCATCCCAGAACTTGGGAGGCAGAGGCAGGCAGATATCCGTGAGTTCAAGGCCAGCCTGGTCTACTGTGCTAGTTCCAGGATAACTAGGGAAGAAGAAGGAGGAGGATGAGGAGAAGGAGCAGGAGGAGGAAGAGGAAGAGGAGGAGGAGGAGGAGGAAGAAGAAGAAGAAGAAGAAGAAGAAGAAGAAGAAGAAGAAGAAGAAGAAGAAGAAGAAGAAGAAAGAAGGGCGATGAGATTCCCCTGTGGAAGTGTCAGTCAAAAGCAAATGTAGAGGAAGTACTAAAGCCCTTTCTGGACCTTCACTTTCTCAGAGGCCAGGTGAGAAGGGGCAAGGCTATGGAAGGGAGTCTGAAGAACACTGTCAGAGGTCTGGTGTTGTTAACACCACCTGCTGACCTTCCCTGTGAAGTCCCAGGAGAGCCACTTAAGTGAGCCACTTAAGCTCAGAGCTCTTGTGTCCCTTACAGGAAATGGTTCCCAGGGGACTGCAGGGGGAAAGCAGATGTTTGAGCACTGAAACTCTGCAAACTCCTCAGGACAAATGACTTGACATCCGAGGACTACAGAGCAAGGACTGTTAGGCATTATCAGGTTCTGTCTGATGGGCAGCCAGGAGAACAGAACAGGCAGAGGAGAGGCTGAAGGATCCTCAGGGGTGAATGAGCAGCAGCAACTAGGCAGCTAGAGCCACAATAGAGAGCCCTATGATTATGGAAAGAATCTCAAGGAATCCAGGAAAGAGTTACATGATGTAGATGATCATGCACTATCTCACACCATTTACAGTGGGAAAGACAGGGCCACTAGAAACTCTAACAGGAAACAGGAAGTCAATTTACAGCATCCCTGCCCCTCCCCTCCTCTCCAGAGCTCTGCCCCTGGAGGGTTCAGAATGAAGGATGCTGTAAACAGAGGCTGCTCCTACATTCCCCAGACCCAAATAATCACACAGAAACTATATTAATTACAACACTACTTGGACAAGAATTAAGGCGTATTCCTAGCTAGCTCTTAAATCTTAAATTAACCCATTTCTATTCATCTGTGTATCTCTACGAGGCTGTGGCCTACCAGTAAGATTCTGGTGTCTCCTTCAGCATCTACATGGCATCTCTTTGACTCCCTCTTTCTACCTCTGTTTGGATTTTCTGCCTGGCTTTACTCTGCTAAGATATTGGCCAAAGCAACTTTATTCATTATCCAATAAAAGCAACACATATACAAAAGGACATCCCACATCAGGCTGCTTTGTAGAAAGCTAAGCCCCACCATTTCACCAACTGGGCTTGTTTTCCAGCCTTAAAGGAGAAATCAAAAGAAGCTTCAATGTTGAAAAAGATACAGTACTGTGATATCACATGGAAGTGAACCTTTCTGAACATTTAACTGAGCCAGAACATAGCAAGATAGCTGTGATGCAGTCTTTGGTCAATGTGACATAAATTGGACTCACTTGGGAAGAGGGAACCGCAACTAAGAAAAATGCCTCCATCAGATCGGCCTGTTGGCAAGTCTATGGGGGGCATTTTCTTGATTAATGATTAACATGGAGGTCCAGCCCATTGTGGGTGGTGCCCTGAGCACGTGGTCCTGAGTTGTCAAGCCGTAGAGTGAGTGTTCTTCTGGTTTCTGCTTCAGTTCCTGCCTCCAGGCTCCTGTCTTGGGTTCTTGTCCTAGTTTCTCTTTTTGATGAACTGTAAGCTACATAATAAAGTAAGCTCTTCCTCCCTACTTACTTTTGGTCAATGGTTTATCATAGAGCAACAGAAAAGAAAACCAGGAAATAACTTAGTGCCAACGAGTGGGCTATTGCTATGACTTAGTCAGCCACATTGATTTGGGAAGGACTGGGGAAGGGTCTGGAATTTAGGGTGAAGCAATTGTGTTCTCAGAGATCAATGAGTTGTTATGGGATCCTGGAAGATAAGAACGCCGAGAGAGTGCAGACGATGAAGCACCGGCTGGTGAAGTCTCAAAGGAAAGCAAAGACTCTATGGGGTCATTTGTGTGACATACTTGAGAAAAAACAGTCTGCATTTTCTGATCAGCTGGATCTGAGAAATCAGCTGTGGTTAAGAAAAGACTAGATCAACTAAAGGAAAACTTGGTTTTCCTGAGGCAATTGATGATGCTTAGCTCAGCTTGAGAGACCAGTGTAGTTAAGAAGAGACCAGTATCACTGAGGAGAAATCTTCTGAGAGCACTTCCTCAGGGTCAGCACACAGAAGCTCTGACACGGATGACATGGGCCTTCTCAGAGCTGACAGTAGCAGCGTGGACACATGGGGAAAACCCAGGCCTCCGGGTTGGTGCAGTTCCACTGTGTAGTTTGATTGACTCTCCCTGTGCTCCCTGTGAGGTCAGCAGAACTGCTGCTATGATCTCAGTTTACAGAAACAGTTCCAGTTCACAGCCACAGTCCAGAACCAGCTTTAAATCCCTGTCTTGTGACTGCAGGGTCAGGTACTGCTCCTGTGCCCTCTTCATCAGCCAGGACCTCTGCGAAACTGTCCCTCTTCTGTTACCCTGAAACCATGGCCCTTTATCTCTACAAATCCCCTGCTGAGCCTCCGTGTCCAAAATAAAACACACATTCTAGCCATCTACCCTCCTAAGTACTGCAAGTGCACAGCTCTGCAACTCCAATTACCTCGTGGCTGTACCCCTGCACACATCACTTTAATTATTTAATGGATTTAAAGTAAAAACAACGCAAAATATGGCCTTCAGCGGTCATCACTTTTTTCTTTTTCAGAAAACAAACAGAAATAGTTGTTTTGTAATATTCATAAGGCAGAACTCCCCATGCCCATTTGTCTTCTCTGTCCTTGCCCCCTTCAGCACCACTGGCCCAGTGCCTACTTTGCCCCTCTGGGTATTGTTGTGAGGTCTTTTGTGCTGTGAGAGGAGCCCAAAAGAAGCACTTTACGAGGCAGAAATGTTTGTTTGCTAAGGTCTTCAGCCCATCTGCGTGCCTGATTCAGGGCTCAGATACACACCAGAAAGGTTTGTGGTGGACAACTACAGCTCACAGTGGCCAGAAAGTGGAGAGAGGAAGGGGCTAGGAACTGAGTACCTAGCATGGTATGTCTTCCTGCACTTCTCCCAATGGCCAGCTTCCTTCCTCAAAGTTCTGCCTCCCATTTTCTACCACCTCCCAACAATGTCACAGCACTACAAGTTCATCAAGGAATGGCACCTGTTTGGGATATGTTGGCCCCTAGACCAAAGCCTTTGATGTTACCCCACTTTCTACAGAAGAAAGTCTGTGCCTTATAGGTTAATAAGATCAAGACTTTATCCAGTGATTGCAGTGTGTGACATGCCTCACAGGCCCAACCTCTACCCCCAAGTCCCTTCTTTTTCCTTTCTTTATGAGGATTGCAAAATCGACAAACTCACTTTCATTGTCTTTCTTAAGACGAAAAATGATTTTAACAAATGTTTTAACAATCCCTATATAAAGACAGAACCAACCAGACATCTCTCTTTCTATCTTAGCCAAATATGTAATGCCAGGAACTAAGAAACAATCTTGTATCTGTGAAGTAAAAACTTTGAAAATAGGGCACCCTTTTAATAACAACATTAACCTTTCCAAACAGTTCCACCAACTGTTTGGTGGACCAAGTATTGAAACATATGAGCTTATGGACCATTCTCATTCAAACCACCACACTCAACATCAGAATTTTATAGCAGAGGAGCAAGCAGATTATATATGTATGCTCTGCTCAAATTTAACACAAAGTATAACAACTTCAAATTATGTGTACCTGGTGTGAGCAAGTGTAAGTACTTAACACTAGGAAGTATGTTTGCTAAGAACTTAACTGGAGTCCAATAAAAACCCCTAAAGCCAATTGTCAGATCGTAAGAAATACTACACAGTCAGAAATAAATTAAACATAACAAATGATACCAACAGGAAAATCCAGAATTGGAAAGTTCTATAGGACAGAGAAGGATTTTTCAATGAATAAAATATAACGGAAAATAAAAAAGGAAACTGACTGACTAGGAAACCAAGAGATATATCAATAAATACAATTCTACCAGTTCCGCACCTGCTTAAAATGAATCTACAATTTGATAATTTTATCAGCATTGATGGTATAGCTCAGCGGTAGTACACTTGCGTAGCTAAGGTAAGTCTGGTCCTCTGTTCTTCAAATAAATAATAAAACAATACAACAAATACAAAAACCAAGGTAAATAAAAACAAATCTTGGGGTCAATGAACCAGTTCAATAGGTAAAAGTACTTGCCACCAAACACCACAATCTAACTTTGACCCTTGCAATCTATGTGTGATCTACATATGATCTATGTGGTGAAATCAGAGAAGTGACTCCCCAATTTGTCTCCTCTGGCCTCCACACTCACTATACAGCATAGGCACACACACACACACACACACACACACACACACTAAATAAGTGTAAATTAAAAATTTCTAAAACCTTACCAGAACAATTTAGAGAATTTGAACATCATGTGTTGTTGAAGGATGTCGTGTGGGAATTTCCTCTGAGGTTAAAACCTTTCATCTTGGAGGGAAACTTCTTAAGACAGAGGGTATATAAAGGAAGTGAAACAACAGACTATTTTAGGATAGGATGTTTTAAAAGCAGTAAAACAAGATATCCTAAAGAGGGGGCTGGAGAAATGGCTCAGGGGTTAAGAGCACTGACTCCTTTTCCAGAGGATCTGAGTTCAATTCCCAGCAACCACATGATGACTCACAGCCATCCGTAATAAGATCTGATGCCCTCTTCTGGACTGCAGGATACTGTATACTAAATAGATAGATAGATAGCTACAGTGAAAACTCTCAGACAAGCCCAACCCTTTGGAACAAGTAGAAGACCAGCAGAACCGCCTGGAAAGGATGCTCTGCAACCTGTTGAGCTGTCTAGAGCTTGCTCCAGGTTTCCAGGTTTTGTGAGCTGTCACCCATGCTAAGGTGGACCTTTGGCGGTAATGTGACTGTCTGAATAATTTCTGGTCCTGTAAGAAACCAGCATATTTCTGTAAGTGGACCCATAAAATCCATCAGTTCACCAAGGAGGACTTTCATGTTAGCTGTTGTTTGGTCTGTCATCAGTTTCGTATCTAGGGTAAGCAGACATTTGTTCATATCTCCTCAGGAATAGTGTCGTGCAAGGCTAGCTGTTTCTAATGGTTTGCATAAGAATGTTTGCATGCTTGGTCTCTAGTTGAAGAACTGTTTGGACAGATTAAGAGGTGTGGCTTGGCTGGGGTAGGGATGTCTTTGTTGGAGGAGGTGTGTTGGTGAGGGGGAGCTGGGAGGTTTCAGAAGCCCACTCCAGGCCCAGCGTGTCTCAGCCTGCCTGCCTGCTAGCCAGCCTGTGGATCAGGATGTAAAGCTCTCAGCTACTGCTTCAGCACCAAGCATGATGATGCAGGACTAACCCTCTGAAACTGTAAGCCAGCCCCAATTAAATGCTTTCTTCTAGAAGAGTTGTCATGATCATGGTGTCTCTTCACAGCAGTAGGACAGTGACCAAGACAATATTAGTTTTTCAGAGACAACAAATAACTTGGCCTCCAGGAGACTCACTTCAGTTAACCAAGGCAGGAGTAATGGAAGCATGATTCACACAGCAGACTTTGCCTACAGTCGTTAGCAGATGCCCAGTTTGATAAGTAAAAGTAAGAAAAGAACTCTGAAGGGGGCACAGCCTCAAACTATCTTCCCAAAAAGCACAGTAGAAATGGACCTTACAGAGAAGCCTGCGGTTATTGTTGAATTAAAATGCTCTTTCTGCTGTCACTATGACAGAAAGCTCAGTGGCACACAACGCATGCAACATGTGCGTCAGTTTGTAAACTTGGAGGTCCAAAGTGGAGAAGAAGAAGAGGAAGAGGAAGAAAAAAATTGGATTTTCTTCCCTTTTTAGTTTTTCTACTTTTAAAAACCCAGAGGGTATGCAGAAATGTAAGAACATTTAGTAAACTTGACATATACAAAATAGGACAAAAAACTATTGGTATTCATTCGCTGAACAGTGTTTAAAAACACAAGTTTAAATACAGCATTCATAATAGCATTGGAGTATTTTCCAGTGTCCAGAAATAAACTTAATGAGGGATGCGAGAGATCTTCCTGGCGATCAGATAAAGCTTTAGCAAAACTACTAACAGTCTAAGTGGACTAAGGAATATGCCACATTTGTGTGATCCTTAAACATCTGGCCTCAGCCCACATCTGTAAACTAAAAATTGAAGGATCCTAAAGAGATTTTGTATGTTAAATCATTTGTTCTCTATACCAAGTTAAAATGTAGATTTGCATTTTAAAAGATAACAATTCATTGAAAAACAACAGTGAACTTATTTCATACTAGCCTGGATGATATTTATGTAAGGAATGGACATCTTTTTTAAAAGTGGTTTGACTTTGTTGCATTTGACATAAGGCAGACCCTGAGAAGAATGAGTCCTTCTCAACCCAACTACACCAAACAAGCCTCTCCCCTCCCTTCTTGGAACAGACCGGCTTCCTGCATGTTGGACCCACTTCAGGTAGTTAGAGCTACCTTCAAACTGGTCAACCCCATCTGAATGTATCTGGCTGCTCCTGAATTAGATCCATTCAGCCAGGAACAGTCCCATGGGCAGTTCTTCCATTTGATCAGCTTGCTTTCTGATGAGAATGGGCAAATCTGTGTTATCTTGGAGTCTCCCACTTCGGTTAGCAGAAGTAGGTGAAAATGAAGACGTGTAGTCTGGTCCAGATTCCTTGAAGGGGCAGTCAGTGCACTGCACACCATTTGTCTCTGTGGGGCTGATGCTGGGGAAGAGGAAACCACAGGGTGGGGCTGCATGTTTCTGTCCTGGCTGCTATCCAACACCAGTTGTACTAAGCCTAGCAACTATATGAGCCCTTGCTCTGGGGATGCCAATAATCATTTCACAGGTCAAGAAATCCAGACACAGAGACATCCAGTCCCTTACCCCGAGCTTCATGCTGAGATGCATGGCAGAGCATCTTGCTTGAAGGCTCTCAGGCCATACCTCCCAGATGCTGTCGTAAAATGGGTAGTGAGAGCCTTGTCTCACACTCAAGAAAGAAACTAGCTCCCACTACAATCTCATCTAAAAAGAAAAAAGTAATTCCTTCAAAGTGATTTAAGGACTGGGGTGATGACTCAATGAGTAGGTACGGTTGTCCTCAAGCACCCAAGTCTGCATTCAAATCTCTAGCGCCCACATGGAAAAGTCAGACATGACTTCATTGTGCATGGAACCCCAGCTTTGCAGGGACAAAAAAAGGTGGATCCTGGGACTTCCCCGGTCAGTCAGTCAGCCTAGCTAAAATAATGAGCTTCCATTTCGGTGAGAGACCCTGTCTCAAGGCAGTAACATGGAGAATAATAGACGAAGACACCGTCATGTCCTACATGCATGCTTCCTACATGTGAGAACACACACACACTTATGACATCCATGTAGATGAAGATACTTAGGAACTTGCACTGATTGTGACTACATACACAATGCTGCAACTCAGCCGTTCTACCCTAGAGCTGTGTCTTGGAGAAATTAGAGACACATGAACATTTTTTCACAAAGTACACACTGGGACATACCTATCCTAGTGAAAAGCACCTTCGAATCCGATGATATAAGGCAAATTAGATCACAAATGCAGTTGTTATATACTTATTCACTGTAGGGGTGTTGGAGTGCTCACCCATGTTACCCCATGTCTGAACTCTATGTGAAAGACTGCAGTGTGCGATCCTTACAAAAAGGCTGCAAAATGCTTGCATGACTCAAAAGCAGGTGATCTATTGTGGGAAGAAAAAACACATGTTACAAAACTAGCTATAACCAAATGTGATTAAAACATGGAATTACTGTTTGTGATCTGAAGAATTTTCCAAATTCTTTCCATAACTATCATCTATTACTTTTTTACAAGCCTGTCTAAAAATAATACATAGCCAGGGTGTCGGCCCATGTCTGCAGACTGTGTGATCCCACAGTGTCAGGCCTCCTCAGGAGGAGGGGCCGCCAGTAAACAAATAGGAGAGTGAGGAGAGCTCGTGCCACGTCCAACAAGCCAATGACCCCTGGAGCTGACCAGGAGAAGCCAGTGCGAAGGGAGGCGACCAGAGCCCCACCCGCTGCTCTGAAGTTCTCCCACTGCTGCGGGTCAACAGGGAAGGCTCCGGTCACTCTGGCCAGCACTGAAAACAGTTTCAAAAGGCACATTCAAAATAAGACCAAAGGTCTCAGTCCAGCATCCAGTCTGGCTCTTTCAGATTTCTTGACTGTTTTCCATGGTACCACAGCCCTTCCCTGGAGAAAGAACATTTTTTCCCTTGCACTGATGAAGTTTTTCCTTCTGTTGAGCACACTGCAGTTTTCCTTCCCTATCTTCTACCCGCAAAATATCTGTCTAAGCCAAAAGATGATGGTGAGCTGACTGATGAGGGTAGTCCACCTGCTATGAGTTGGTTAACCACAAGGACGAGCAGCCATGATATGTACCACTTATTATCAGCTATGTGCTACTTACAGGCATTTCATCCTGAAAGTCTGTCACGGAAAGATAGTGGTGCCTTTTCCCTGTAACGAAGATAAGAGACCCAAGGTTGGATTAAGTTAAGCAACTCTTCCGAAGTCAATAAACGGTAGGAAGCTACTTCAAAGTCAGGCTGGTCTGTGTCACTCACAGAGCACTGCAATGCCCGTGACTTGCCCACATCAGGGAGGCTGGGCAGGCAGGACCATCTGTGTTTAACAGGTGGTGAAGCTGAGTCTGGCTTCTGGGAAATGGGGTAGTGGTCTGAGAATTCAGGCCTCCTGGATCCTCTGTGCTCTTAAGTACCTCTCTGAACTCTGAGCCAAGGAGAGACCCTGCTGAAGGTCACTCAGTGGATGGCAAGTCAGACATGGTCTTCATGGATTCAGAGAGTTCTTGGGGAAAGTTCTTCACCAGAAGCCAAGCCTAAACAGATTGGAAGGCTAATTTTAAAGAAAAATAAACTATATTGTTCTTTTATAAAAAGCACAAATAAGCAAAAACCACTGAGGTCCTGAGGATGGTGAACAGAAGCTTCCATATTGCCTCTGTTGTTTGGAACCAAAGCTACTTGGCGAGGAACCCTGCATGTGTGTGCAGGCAGTGAGTAGTCCTGCATGCTGCATGTGTGTGCAAGCAGTGAGTAGTCCTGCATGCTGCATGTGTGTGCAAGCAGTGAGTAGTCCTGCATGCTGCATGTGTGTGCAGGCGGTGAGCATCCCTGCATGCTGAGTGTGTATGCAGGTAGTGAGCAGCCCTGCATGCTGCGTGTGTGTGCAGACAGGGAGCATTCCTACATACTGCATGTATGTGCAGGTAGTGAATAGTTTTGTATGCGGCATTTGTGTCCAGGCAGGGAGCAGCCCTGCATGCTGCATTGTGTGCAGGCAGGGGGCAGACCTGTATGCTGCATTTGTGTGCAGGCAGGGAGCAGCCCTGCATGCTGCATTGTGTGCAGGCAGGGAGCAGACATGTATGCTGCATGTATGTACAGGCAGGGAGCAAGGCCTGTGGAGGTATCCCAGCGGCTCATTTCCCTCCCACCTACCATCCCATACTTCTGATCTGTGCTTGTGTTGTGGACCCCACATCAGACAGCCCTGGGCTTCATCTCCTCCCTCCACTCTGTGCAAATGTGTTTACTTTAGGGAAGTTGCAGCTAATATCTCGGAAGAGGCATGAAGTGGAATGCTTGTTCACAAGAGCTTCAAGCTGGGGCATTTGCCTGGCTCCACTTGTTCCCAGGCTGAGGTCTCAGTTACCGTTCACTTCAGTCCCTGAACTCAACGAGGTCCTGTGTCCTGCCCAAGACATGGCAGGAGGAAGATTCTTTTACCAAAAGCAAAGCTTCTCCTGGAGAAGCTGCATTGAGAAGCTCATCATAGGTCTACGTTTACATGCACATCATGGGTCTACTTTTACATGCACATCATAGGTCTAGTTTTACATGCACACTGTAGGTCTACTTTCATATGTGCATTGTAGGTCTACTTTTATATATAGTCATTTCCTTTTACCTGACATTTTGGAAGACAGCCTTTGGGAAGTAACTTTTTATTTGTTTTTGTACATAGGAGAGTGACTGAATTAAAGAATTAACTTTTTTCCCACAGGTGGTCTAGACAAAGAGTAAGTAAAATTGGTTCACACTTTTTGGAGCAATTCGTGCTTAAATACATGGCAATTCAGCCATATTTTTAATGTATCTATTAAGCTTTTATTGTAAGAGGAATTACACTATGAATGAGTTTAAACTAAGGTATCTGTATTCATGTATGAATATATTCACATATGTGCACATAGGTGATCATGCATGTGTGTGCATGCATATGGAGGCCAGAAGTGGACATCAATGCCTTCCCCTGACACTTTCTACCATTTTTTGATGAAGTATCTCTCACTGAATCTCAAGCTTGTGACTCGGCTAGACTGCCTGGCTAGCAAGTCCCAGGAACACCGTTATCTCCTCATCTCTCATGCTGGAATTACAGGCGCACACTACAGCTCTGGTGTGGGTTCTGACTGGTCCAGTTTAGATCCCTGTGCCTGCACTACCATCACTGTACTGGCAGCCATACTCCAGCCTGTGTAAGAATCTTTAAAAGTAATCATCACTAAGTATTTGTAGCAACTTTCCTGACATACTCCCTTGTATTTACCCATCTAAAGCATGTTAAGTCAACAATGTTCAGGATATTCAAAGTTGTGTGACCATTGTCTTTTTCCCTTTTCCCCACCATTCTAGAAATTGATCCCATAGGCTCTCGCACACGTGAAACAAATGCTCTATCACTTAGCTACATCTTCAGCCCAATATTGGAACATTTTTCAGCACCTGTATCTTCTTCTAGTGCTTCTTTCACGTAGCTTAATGTTCATCAGGCAGTAGCATGGCCCAGCGCCTTGTTCTTTTCTCTAGAGAGCCGCATCCTCCTGGGTGGCTGTTCTACATCTCAGCTGACAGATGAGGATCTTTCCACTCTCTGGCTATGGAAAAGAAGGCTGACCTGCATCAAAAGAACACATAACCCAATAAAAAAAAATGCAGTACAGACCTAAACAGAGCACTCTCAACAGAGGAATCTAAAATGGCTGAAAGACACTTAACGAAATGTTCAACATCCTTAGTCATCAGAGAAATACAAATAAAAACAACTCTGAGATACCATCTTACACCTAGAAGAGTGGCCAAGATCAAAAACACTGATGACAACTTGTGCTGGAGAGGTCGTGGGGTAAAGGGAACACTCCTGCATTGCTGGTGGGAGTGCAAGTTGGTACAACCCCTTTGGATGTCAGTGTGGCAATTTCTCAGAATGTTAGGAAACAATTTTCCTCAAGACCCAGTAATACCACTTTTGGGTATATATCTAAAGGATGTTCAATCGTGCCACAAGGACATGTGCTCAGCTATGTTCATAGCAGCATTGCTTGTCATAACCAGAACCTGGAAACAACCTAAATGTCCCTCGACCGAAGAATGGATAAGGAAAATGTGGTACATTTACACAATGGAGTAAGTACTACACAGCAAAAACAAGTAATGACATCTTGAATTTTGCAGGCAAATGGATGGAGCTAGAAAACATCATTTTGAGTGAGGTAACCCAGACCCAGAAAGACAATTATCACATGTACTCACTCATAAGTAGTTTTTAAACATAAAGCAAAGAAAACTAGGTCACAAACCACAATCCCAGAGAACCTAGACCACAATGAGGACCCTAAGAGAAACTTACATGGATCTAATCTACATGGGAAGTAGAAAAAGACAAGAACTCCTGAGTAAATTGTGAGCATGGGGATCTTGGGAGAGGGTTGAAGGGGAGGGGAGAAATGGGGAGGGGAGCAGAGAAAAATGTAGAGCATAATAATAATAATAATAATAATAATAATAATAATAAAGAAGCCTGAACTGAACTCTCATAAGCACATTTGTTGTATGCATGTCTCCAGTACATCCCAAGCAATGTGATCAACTTAACTGAGTGGCTAGAGAGAGGGCTTGGCAATTAAGAACACTTCCTGTTCTTGCAAAGGACTGGAGTGCACAAGCACCTACAACTCCAGTAGATCCAACACCCTCTTGTGGCCTCCATGGACACCTGCAGCTCTTAAAAGCTCATGCCCACAGAATTTGCCTGTCTGCAATTTCCATCTAACCTCTAATTAGTGTGTTTCTACCTCAGCAGGCAATTATTTTCCCTGTCTCGCATCCATTAGCACTTGATAAAAACTTCCCCTCTGCTTACAGGTAGTTTGATGTTAGCAACTCATGAATCATCCCTGGTGGAAACTGGTTGGCTGTAAATCTGAGAACCAGTGTCTGGATTCCCAGCTCTGTTCTGCTAAGGTGTCCACAGGCTGGTACCACAGCACCTTGACTTACAGATCCGCAGGTCTTGCTTTGCTCTTCCTTTTCATCGCTGTTAGCTACTTTGGTGTCATAGTTAATCCCAATCGGCACTGTGAAGCGTCTGAGGATAGGGAACTTCAGTGAGGAACCACTTCCCTTGGATGGGCCTGTGTGGCATTTTCTTGATTGCTAACTGATGTAAGAGTGTTCAGTCTACTGTGGGTGGTACAACCCTAGGCAGGTGCCCCCCTTGGGGGTATAAGGTGGTTGAGTGTGAGCCTGGAAGCAAGCCAGCAGGCTCCAGCATTCCTCTGTGGTTTCTGCTTCAAGCTCCTGCCTCGAGCTCCTGCCTTGGCTTCCCTTAATGATGCACTGGAACCTGCAAGCCAAGTAAACTCTCTCCTTCCTCAAGCTGTTTTTAGTTAGTGTTTCATTGCAACAAAAAAGCAAAGTAGAAAGATTGGGTTCCCTGAGTTTTGCTAGCATGAGGAACAACTTGCAGTTTTATCAAAAAGACAGCTAACCGTTTCCCCAGAACTGTGTAAAATCTACAAACAAATCCGGGAAGTGTCTCCATCCTAACAATATTTCGTCTTCTAATGCGTGGACAGGGTGTCCCTGTTCATTGATTTAATATTCTTACAGCATTTGTCAACAATTTTTAAAAGTTCAGAGAGTAAATATATTTTTGTAGTAAATTTTTTCATAGTCTATTTTTAACGATGTTAGAAATAAAATTATTTTTTTATTAAACACTGCTGATTATTTCTCAGCTGGCTTATTTCTCGGCTGGCTTATTTCTCGGCTGGTTTATTTCTCAGCTGACTTATTTCTCTGCTGGCTTATTTCTCGGCTGGCTTATTTCTCAGCTTCCCCACCCCCCTCAGAAGGAGTCTTTGGAGGACTCAGCACTAAGGGCCTAATATATCTCAGTAGATCAGCCTATGTCACCAGCATTGGCGACCAGAACTGCAGTTATGTCCCATTTGTTCAACAAGGGCAATCCATTTAGACCCCTGCTTAAGGGACCACATCCAGGACTGACTAGGACTATCTTGATGTGGCCCAGCCCTCAGCTCTGCTTCCCTAAAACTCATATTGGCAGACTAGGTTTGGGCTGCAGATAGACTTTCTCTGTGGGGAGAGCAGGAGCCAACGCTCCAAGGAGAACTAATTTACCTGTAATGTCAACCCCGAGAGAAACCAGTGAGCAAATGCTGCCAAACAGAGGCTTTCTGTGTTTAGAAAACTTTGTGAATCCACCCAATGCCGAGGCTCATGAAACGAAGGTTCAGGCACACAGGTACAAGAAGATCTCTAGACCTAAAAGTTCCCTGCGGTCTGTGGTACTGGATTCCCTCAGGGGTCACTGCCCAGCATTTTTGCTTGGAGGTACCAGTGGGATCTTTATAGAGATTTTTCCTAGCTATATGCCTCAAGTTAGGAACCATCGCCGCCTGGACCCAGTGGGTGCCCACTTGTTTCTCCATCACTGCCTTGGTTGAATGGGTACCCCCCTTCCTTTATTTAGGGATTCACATTTATCCTTGGGCCCTGTATGCTTCTCAAAACAGTTGAGATATCTCTTGTAGGGGGGCAGGGGGAGCTAGGAACAAGATGTAATCTGTGTAGCCCAGCCTGGAGCTGGTTTCAGGGGTGCACCATCACACCTGGCTTTATAAACATTTGCCGGTATTCTAAGTGTCACTGCAAACACACACACGTTTATTTGAATGTAACAACAATATATCTGGCTTGGGTCCAGCTTTCTTACTCTCTGGCTTCCAGATGTGGGAGCTTTTTGGCACTTCTTACACCTACAAGTTTGATGTCAAGAAAACCAAAACCACCAGAAGAAAAAACACTTGAGCAGTTTTCCCTGGACAAGCCTGCTGGATTTCAAGAATTTAAAAACATGTTCTGTGTTGTCTTCGCATTTCACTGGAGGGCCCCACGAGACGAGGGCAGTGCCAAGCAGTTCCTCCTGGTTTATTTCCAACCGCTTCAGGCTGTCAGCCACTAAGAGAAGACACTGAAAATCATTCGAGGATTCAAAAAAATAGTATTTGAGGATTCCTCCTTTTTATCAAAAAAAAAAAAAAAATCCCTAGGTGAGAGTGAGGATGGACCAGACCCTGAAGAGGTATCTGGGTGGGGGTAAGGATGAACAGGCCATGGAGAGGTCCTCAGGGTGGGGTGAGGATTGACAGACCCTGAAGAGGTCCTGTGAGTTGGGGATGAGGATGGATGGACCCTGAAGAGGTCCTCAGGGTGGGGTGAGGATGGATGGACCCTGAAGAGGTCCTCAGGATGGGGGTGATGATGGATGGACCCTGAAGAGGTCCTCAGGGCGTTCAGACCAGGAGTTCTTAGACCAACCACAGCAGCTCCTCCTGAATAGAGAGGGCTGCACACCACCATCCCAGTCCCAGGGCCTCACCTCTCCACCTGCCAGGGTCCTGCCAAAAAGTGGGCTTCAGCACAGCTCCACGGCCTCCCATGGGGCCTACACAAGGCCCTCTCTACAGTGCCCACAGCCTGTACCCCACTGCCCTCCACTCTTTGCCCTGCACCCGTCTTCCTCTCAGCAGCCATACTTGCCCTCCCAGAGCACCTGGCTTATTCTTACCACTCCCTGAGAGACTGACAGGCTCAAGGCTGCTGCCCATGTCCTGGTCACCCAATCACAGCACATTTACTGTTTAGTGCATGACAGGCTCACAGCCTTAAACACAAAGCTGCCTCCATCTTTTTCAGGCCACAGGTGGGTGGGATAGAGTCAAACCCTAGGAACATCCAAGTTGAGTTTTCTGTTTAGGCAGAAGAATACCTTGCATTCCTTTTCAATGAGTCGTAACTGGTCTGGCCCACCCCCACAGGCAGGATCAGGACATACTTGGGACAGCCCCAAAACCAAGCAGCCATGATCTCCATTGCTCGTACTATTGTACTGTATGAGCACACTGCACATTCTAGATGCTCTACAAATCAGAGAGCAGGCAATAAGCAAATGTTGTTTACACAAAGATGCTGTGGGGTAGAGGAAAGTCTTCGCGTGAGCAAGACTTAACAAAGCCAAGAAGCTTGCAGCCCTTAGGAGAGCACTCGCAGCTCTTTCAGAGGACTGCAGTTCCGTTTCCAGCACCTCTGTCAGCAGTGCACACTCTAGCCTCTGTGGGTCACGTGCCCTCTTCTGACCTCCACAGACACTGCCTTTCTCAAGCGCAGATACAGGCGCATACACATAATTAATGATAACATACATCTTGATGAAGAAGAAATGAAACTTGCCTTGGGTTCTGTGACAGAGGCAGGATGGGTGTGCCTCTGACCTCCATGAAGATGCACTGAGTGGAGTGGACCTTAAACCTCCCGCCTTCTAGAAAGTTGCGTTGGGTTTGCAAAGCCTTCTGGTGAGACAGGAGGGTGACCCTATGTGCTTGGGAGCTTGGTTTATTATGCCGGATTATTCCAGCATCCCTGTCTTGTTTCCTTCTTCCCCACCCCCTCAGGATTCCATGCCTTCAAAGCCCTAGTCCACCACAGCTCTGGGAGTTGGCCTGGGGTTGTCCCACCCTGCTCTGGCTACCCCACCTTCTGCCTTCTGGGCATGGGTACTGCTCAGTGGTAGAATACTTGCTGAGGACTTTTAAGACCTTGGCTTCTTTCTTTCTTTCTTTCTTTCTTTCTTTCTTTCTTTCTTTCTCTCTTACACACACACACACACACACACTACACACACACACACACACGGTCCATATAAAAGTTACCAAGTTCCTCTCCCTCCCTTTCAAGGAAACAATTCCCATAAAAAGGGTTCTAGTAAACATGGGATGTACTCACTCATATTTGGTTTCTAGCCAAAAATAAAGGACATTGAGCCTGTAGTTCGTGATCCTAGAGAAGCTAAATAAGAAGGTGAACCCAAAGAAAAACATATAGGCATCCTCCTGAATATTAACCTTCATCAGGCGATGAAAGGAGACAGAGACAGAGACCCACATTGGAGCACCAGACTGAAATCTCAAGGTCCAAATCAGGAGCAGAAGGAGAGAGAGCAGGAGCAAGGAACTCAGGACCGCGAGGGGTGCACTCACACACTGAGACAATGGGGATGTTCTATTGGGAACTCTCCAAGGCCAGCTGGCCTGGGTCTGAAAGAGCATGGGATAAAACCGGACTCGCTGAACATAGCGGACAATGAGGACTACTGAGAACTCAAGAACAAAGGCAATGGGTTTTTGTTTTCTTGGGTTTTTTTTATTTTTTTTTTATTTATTTATTAAAGATTTCTGCCTCCTCCCCACCACCACCTCCCATTTCCCTCCCCCAATCAAGTCCCCCTCCCTTGTCAGCCCTAAGAGCAATCAGGGTTCCCTGCCCTGTGGGAAGTCCAAAGACCATCCACCTCCATCCCGGTCTAGTAAGAGGAGTATCCAAACTGCCAAGGTTCCCACAAAGCCAGTACGTGCAGTAGGATCAAAAACCCATTGCCATTGTTCTTGAGATCTCAGTAGTCCTCATTGTCCGCTATGTTCAGCGAGTCCGGTTTTATCCCATGCTTTTTCTGACCCAGGCCAGCTGGCCTTGGTGAGTTCCCAATAGAACATCCTCATTGTCTCAGTGTGTGGGTGCACCCCTCGCGGTCCTGAGTTCCTTGCTCCTGCTCTCTCTCCTTCTGCTCCTGATTTGGACCTTGAGATTTCAGTCCGGTGCTCCATTGTCGGTCAGGATGATGCCTATATGTTTTTCTTTGGGTTAACCTTCTTATTTAGCTTCTCTAGGATCACGAATTCTAGGCTCAATGTTTTTGATCCTGCTGCACGTACTGGCTTTGTGGGCGCCTAGGCAGTTTGGATGCTCACCTTACTAGACCTGGATGGAGGTGGGTGGTCCTTGGACTTTCCACAGGGCAGGGAACCCTGATTGCTCTTCGGGCTGACGAGGGAGGGGGACTTGATTCGGGGAGGGGGAGGGAAATGGGAGGCGGTGGCGGGGAGGAGGCAGAAATCATAAATAAATAAATAAATAAATAAATAAATAAATAAATAAATAAATAAATAAATAAATAAAAACGTCTTAGTAAACGGGAGGTCCTGGAATTGGGCGCCCTGCAGTGGGTAGCCAAGGTCTGCCTTCACACACCTGCAAGAGGAGTCCTAGGCTCTGAGGTCTCCCCCTGGCCAGACTTGATTTTAACTGAATCCCTTAGCCGGGCTACTTGACTGAAGCAGGGTAAACCACACATGCGCTGTACACGTCCATCTATGCAGACAGGCTTCCTTTGGTCCCAAAGGATGGGCTCTGTGAACCACACCGCAGGTGGCACATTTCTTCTCTGAAGTGAGGCAACAGCTGGGCCAACACACAAGGGACAGTATTTGATAGCAGTCTTTACACAAGTGCTTCCATTTGGCAGATAGAAAAACAAACAAGAGGAGAAAAACTTGCCTCTCGGAGAGAGCTGGAATACAGAACTAGGGCAGGGCTTTCCGTGAACCAAGTCCATGGTTCTCAGAAAGGACTTTTACTTCTTGGCTTCCAGAAGCATTCATTACTTTAGCTGCATGCGCTCACTGTCCAGTCAGGGACTGAAGTCAGAGGGTTCCGGAAGGTTGGCGCCGAGGCAGCACTGCCACCTAGTGGCTGCTGGCATCTTGCTCCAGCTCTTCCCCAACCATCTTCGCAGGACAGGAAGTCCACCTGCAGGGGCAGACTTTTACACTCCCAGTCAGACGATGTCAATAGACATATGAAACCAAAATTTTGACAGTGAAGATCCAAGTACACATTGACCATGTCCGTCTGCTCATTAGGGCTTGTCACACTCAAGCTGAGATCGCCTTATTGAAGAAGCTCTCATCCTTCGGGCATAGGGTAAGACCATCCAGACTCTTAAGCCCAGTACCACACTTCCAAACCCAGATAGGTAATTTTCTGCTGTAGGCAAACCCCTTTCAAAGCCAAGGAACTGGTGCCCATGCCCCATGTCCTCGACTACAGCTTTAAGTGGCACACACACAGTAATCGATCTCTTGCCATTATGTCTGGCACTCCAGCGTCTCCATGGCTGGGCAATCTAGCCCGTGTGCCTCTCTCCACAGCTAACGCCTCCAGAGCGTAGGCTCTTTCCCAGATTTGCTTTATGACAGTACGAAGCTAAACGGAAAGATTGCTACCAGGCAGGTCAGTTAGGGCCTAGTCAAGATGTTTGAAGCTTCACACTGGACCGGAGGGAGGGAGGGACGGAGGGAGGGAGGGCCGGAGGGAGGGACAGAGGGAGGGCCGGAGGGAGGGAGGGAGGGAGGGAGGGAGGGAGGGAGGGAGGGAGGGAGGGTCATACAGTACTTTTCTTTTTGTGTCTACCTTCTTTCACATTTGGCATCATAGCTTCAAGATTCATCCATGTTGTAACTTGCATAGACCTCGCTCTGAGTAGATTAAAATTTGAATGTATTTTCCTGCTCTGGGCAGTCTTTGAGGGGCACCTGTACCACCTCGTTCTGCAGGCAATAGTGCTGTGACAACTGCTCCAGCATCCCAGGTTGCCTCTCTGCGGCACCCACATGGGACAGTAGAAATGTTGGCTCCTATGGAATTCTAGAGAACCTCTTGAGGATGCCAGGTGGGCACTCTTTTCTTTATGCTTGTTCATAATGCTGTTTCCAGTCTGTTTCTTTGGTAATATTTAAATTTTGTGTGTGTGTGTTTGCTTGTTTGTTTGTTTTGAAACAGGGTTTCTCTTTGTAGCTCTGGCTGTCCTGGAACTCACTTTGTAGACCAGGCTAGCCTTGAATTCAGAGACCCACCTGCCTATGCCTCCTGAGTGCTGGGATTAAAGGCGTGCACCACCACCAACCAGCCCTTAAATTTTCTTTTTCTTTTTTTATAATTTTACATTTTTATTCATTTTACATACCAACCACAGTTATCCTTCCCTTCCCTCCTCCCCCCTACCCATCCTACTTCTTATCCACTCCTCAGAAAGGGTAAGATCTCCCATGGGGAGTCAACAAAGCCTAGCCCATCAAGTTGAGGCAAAACTAAGCCCCTCCCCAGCCTGCATCAAAAGTTTGAGTAAAACATTCCATCACAGGGAATGGGCTCCAAAAAGCCAGCTCATGCACCAGGGACAGATCCTGGTCCCACCACCGGGGCCCCATAAAGAGACCAAGCCACATAACTGTCACCCACGTGCAGATGACCCATACCAAACTATCTAGCTGTCGGTCCAGAGTCGGTGAGCTCCCAGGAGCTTGGGTCAGCTTTCTCTGTGGGTTTCTCCATCATGATCTTGACCCCCTTGCTCATATGATCCCTCCTCCCTCTCTTTGACTGGACTCCTGGAGCTTGGCCTGGTGCTTGGCTGTGGATCTCTGTATCTGCTTCCATCAGTTACTGGATGAGGTTCTATGATGACAATTAGGGTAATCACTAATCTGATTACAAGAGAAGGCCAGTTGAGGCATCTTCTCCACTGTTGCTAGGAGTCTTAGCTGGGGTCATTCTTATGAATTCCTGGAAATTTCTCTAGCACCAGGTTTCTCCTTAACCCCATAATGGCTCCCTCTGTCAAGATATCTTTTTCATTGTCCTCCCTCTCCATTCCTCCCTCCAACTCAACCGAACATCTTGTTCCCCCATGTTCTCATTCTCCATCCTCTTCCTCTATCACCCCCTCCCCATTTTATGTATATAATTGGTTTTGCGGTACAGAAGCCAGAGGGTGGGACCAGACACTTTTTTGGCCCTCATGTTAGCCCTTGCCCTGTCTGTGCCCTGGGAAGCTCTGTTCAATGGTCCCAAATGTGACTCCTCCATAGCAACTCCTGTTTCGGAAAGACTTGCAGAGATCTTCATTGTAGCAGCACGCACACCTGAGAAACTATTAAGAAGCTGATGGGCAGGACATTGAGGCAGCAGCAGCCCTCCAGTGCTCAGCTCTCATACGAAAGAGCTGAGGTGCATAACCAATAGCACACTGGGAAGTTCTGTTGTATGACTTCCCACGCTATGTCAAACGTGGTAGCCTGTCCCTTGCTCTTTCTTGGATCACTTGCCTGAGAGAAAACACACACCTGTGTCCAAAAGACATTCACAGCAATCCTATAGAGAGGTTCCCGAGGCAAGGGACTGAGTATCCTGGCATCATCAACTTGCCACTGGCAAGTGGTCCTGCAGCCTCATTCAAGCCTTCTGCAGACTGGAGCTGGTATGGGAAGTCCTTCTGTGTATGTGTTGCTTTTATTGTTTAATGAATAACAAAACTGCTTTTGGCCAATGGCTTAACAGAATATAGCCAGGCTAAAAGAGAGAGAGAGAGAGAGAGAGAGAGAGAGAGAGAGAGAGAGAGAGAGAGAGAGAGAGTAGGCAGAGTCAAGGAGAAGCCATGTAGGCCTGCCAGAGACAGACACCAGATGGCACCTTGCTTGCAAGCCACAGCCACGTGACAATACACAGATTAATGGAGATGGGTTAGTTCAGGATATAAAGCTAGCTAAAAATATTCTTAACCTATTAGCCAAGCAGTGATTCGAATGACATAGTTTCTAAGTGATTGTTTCAGGTCTGGGCAGCCAGAGAGAACAAGTAGTCTCCCTACTACACAGAGCCTCAGTGGACATCCTCACCACAGACCCTAGTTGAAGATGCCGGCCAGTCTGTTAGACACCATCTTGCACATTGGAATGGCCAGTGCTGCTGCAGCAAATACTGCTACAGTTCTGCTGCAAATGCTGCTGCAACACAGTTCTGTTGCTAGGGCACCTATCACCAGTGACATTGAGTATCACATGACCACACATCTTCATTCACAAAAGGGTTAAATGCTGAAGTTCTTCATGGGTTCTGGGGACGTGTGTGAATGTGGTATTTGGCATGTAGAAGACACTCCACTCTTGCTGATGTATTACTGACTCTCCCCCTTTCACATTTTTAAGCTCTCTCTCCCTTGGTAAATAGGTGTTCTCCCAGTGTTGTCTAAAGTGTCACACTGGTGGGGCAGATGGGTGTGACAGCTCTTTTAGTTCACTTGTAGAGAAAGATCATGTCCTATCCAGGACATGGACTGAATGATCAGGTCCATCTTGCCAGAACACAGATTAGGGAGAATTTTGGTTTGTCTTCATGCCATGTTCTAAGAACCTGACCACGTGGAATGGTCTATTCCAGCACTAACAAGGTGAGGGGTTCGGGTGGGGAGATGCAGATTCTAATTCCTGCCCAGCAACTCCAAAGTAAAGAGGAAAATCACTGTGTTCCTGAGGCTAAGCTAATCCTGTGGGCTGAAGTTCCTTGGAAAAGCCACACTTAAATATTGAGTCTACAGACTTATTAGAATGGTCTGATAGTAGAGAGTTGAAATGTTACAGATTGTAGAGAGCTGCGTGAAGCCACACCTGATGGCAATGTAGAGAGCTGCGTGGAGTCGCACCTAATGGTGCTGGCTCCCGCCCTCCACAATCCCGAAAGCGAGTGCTCTCTGTGATAATCAACTTCTAATATCAACTAGGCCTGACTTATGCTATTATCACGCAATGATTGTCAGCTGCTTGCATATGCATGGACCTATGGGCAGTGCCCACCTGGCAATCCGGGGTTGGTTGCCCATGCCTACTTAAGGGCTGGGAGAGGTTTGCCCGGAGAGAGAGAGGGAGAGAGAAGGGAAAAGATTGCTGTGAATAAAGTCCTGGAATAAACTGCAGTGAGAAGAGCTCCGGTGGTCGCGTCATCCTTGCTGGCCGAGGTAGGCGCGACAGTTGGTGGCCCGTACGGGGACAAGTGGTGCCGCGTACAGGGATCCTCCAAACCTCTCTCCGTGGAGCCCAGAACTTGCTGCAGTCAGGGGGTGCACCGGATAATCCTCAGGTAAAGATTGGGGATCCGCAAAAAAAGCGGGTTTTCCGCTCTCGCCGGTAGAAGGGAGAGTGGGGGTAATGAGATCTGCGACTATAGCAGACGGATCAAAATGAGAGCCACGACCAAAGTGGACGGTTTAAAATGAAAATAAAAGAATGGGATTTTAGAATGGGCGCTTCAGCATCACACCTGATTTTTCTGGCTCTTAACGAGCTGTTAAGGAGCACATTGGAAAAGTTTTTGACTGAATGTGACACAATTGCTCCTTGGTTTGCCGTCTCCGGCAATCTTAATGTGTCATCCTGGGTCAAGCTTGGTAGAGATCTGAATTTTGCCGCAGAACAAGGTACGCTAAGGAAGGGAGTTAGATTCATGTGGTTTGAATTACCGAGACCTCCTGAGTTTGCAGTGGAGTGAGCAGCTGCGGCTCCAAGGCCAAGCAGCGCTGAGGGTCTGCGAAGCTGCAAACACCCAGGACCTGCCTTGAGGACCCACAAGGCCAGAACGCTAAGCCACTCCCAGCGTGTGCCTCAGGGCATAGAAGCAGCACAACCAGGGCTGTTCTGCGCTGCCGCGCCTCCACCTTCCAGCTTGGTTGGGAGGTAGAGTCCCCTCCTCTCTCCAGTCGCTGCTGCGACCTGTGTCCAAGCGCAGCTGAAAATGGCAGTAAGAATGCAACGTCCCCGCTCAGCAGGAAGTAGCCAGACAGATTGACAACACCCAAATTCCCTAAAACGTGTAAGTGGGGACCCTTCAATGGTTGCAGAGCAGCAAGCCTGCTTCCCTGAGTTCTGCTCCACTCCGTGCACCAGTCTGGACCCAGAACGAATGCAGCTGAGGCTAGAAGGCAGCTGGAGCAGAGCTTTGCTAGGTGGCTGTGGTGGAAGGCACATTGCCTCAGCAGTCGGTACCTAGCCTGGCTGATGCCACAGCAGTGCTAAGAGTATCAGCAAAGCAACAAGTGCTGGAGCTGAGACAAGCTGGAGCACAGACCCCACAGGGCTGCCCGAGAACGCAGCGTAGCTGCAGAGCAAGGAAAAAGTAATGGCAGTTTTAGGCTCTGCACGCTGCTGAAGAGTCTGCGACAGAGCGAATTTAAATCAAGAGACTGCCCTATTGTAAGAGCAGGTACCTGTGGGTACTGTTTTAGCCAAAGGGTTGGTAGAATACCATAGCCCAAATGGGAGGTTGGGTCTAATGGTGATTAGGAACCCTACTGCTGGCAATCTCAACACCTGTTATGGGCATTTATCTTTAAATCCTGTGTAAGATCAGACAACCCATGAGAATACAGCATATGGTCATTTAGCAGAAGCAGGATCAGCTGAGCTGCTAGGGAAGCCAAAGAGGTGCACGAGGAGGTGTCTTCCATGCACTCAGCTGACAAGAATGAATGTGCCACGGGGGTATGGCAGCTGGGATATGTTAAGAGAGGCAAGTCCATACCCTAGTCTGTCAGACATTTCTATCCATCCAGGGCTGTGTGTGACCAGCATTCAGTATGAAAGATTAACCCATGCAGCTAATCTGTCTAAAGAATTGTCTAGATATCTTTTAGGTAATTGGTCTGGTGAATTCAAAAACAACTGGAAAAGCTGCGGATGACAATTGCGACTGCAGATTCCACACGCATGGATACCAGCCTGGCAGAAGGACTATCCTCCTGGATCACTCCATGGATCATCTGAAGGAGTGGGCGGGAGTAGGAGCCCTAGCAGGCTTAATGGTGCTTGCCTCCCTGGTATGCCTGTGGTGCGTCTGTCACATAAGGGTTTCACAGCATTGCAATGCAGTTATGATCATTCAGGCTTTCACGGCCATTGAAGCAGGACAGTCTCCCCAAGTTTGGCTATCTATCTTAAAAGAGATAGAAGTGAGCACAGGATGCGAGGCTTGCGCACTGCACTTGAGGTAAGCATACATCAACCTCAAGAAGAGCAAGTCTGATTGCATGTGGGTTGGTGTCCAGCTCCCACCTCTGTAAAAAGACACCGGACAGGTCTAGTGTTCTCTGGGTGGATGACACCTGAACAGACACTAGTACATGTTCCATTTTTAACAGAGATCAGACCTCTACTCTTGCCTGTTGCTTTGCAAAACAAAAAGGAACTGTAGAGAGCTGTGTGGAGTCACACCTGATGGCAATGTGTAGAGAGCTGCGTGGAGTCGCACCTAATGGTGCTGGCTCCCGCCCTCCACAATCCCAAAAGCGAGTGCTCTCTGTGATAATCAACTTCTAATATCAACTAGGCCTGACTTATGCTATTATCACGCAATGATTGTCAGCTGCTTGCATATGCATGAACCTATGGGCAGTGCCCACCTGGCAATCCGGGGTTGGTTGCCCATGCCTACTTAAGGGCTGGGAGAGGTTTGCCCAGGGAGAGAGGAAAAGAGAGAGAGAGAGATTTTACAATTGTCAAAAGGTCCTGAATAAAACTGCAGTGAGAAGAGCTCCGGTGTTGCGCGTCCTCCTTGCTGGACGAGGGGGGCCGCGACAACAGATCAATAGCCAAATTTACCTTAGGTTATCTTTAATATTCTTAAGGGCCATTTATTATTTCTCTCTCTTGCTGCGCACCACAGCCCCATATGCGCTCTATGCAGTTCACGAGCTTCGGGGAAGGGGCTGGAGGTTGAGAATACACACGCAGAGACAGACCGACACACAAACCTTCCAATACTGGTACCAAAAAGCCCCCCTTTAATCGCACCATGGAGGCTTAAATACACTGCAGTCAATGGCCAACAGGTGAAAATCCCATCCTCTGATCCTCTAGGCTAGGCACAGCTTCTAGTAACTTCAATTAGAAGGCTCTAGACAGGGAAGAGAAGCTGAAGGCCAGGACTCAATTAGTCCGAACACTCTCTGACCTGGAATTCTTTTAACTAGCAGGTAAAACCTTTAGAATGTATTCTTGCAGACCAAAAGCTAAAAGGTCACCAGATACCAATGTAACTTGTAAAACCTGTCTGATATCCTCATCAATGTATTTGGCATATACCTTCCTTAAAAACAAAACTATTATGTATTGTGGGTGTACATATATCACAGTACACATGTGGAGGTCAAGGGACAACCTTTAGGGAGTCAGTTCTTGCCTTCTGCCTTGAAGCAAGGCCCCTGTTCCTACTACTGCATTGCCCGGTCTACCCCAGGCTACCTGGCCCAGGAGCATCAGAGGATTCTCTCATCTCTACCTTCCACCTCACTCCCACACAGAAGTGCTGGAGTGACAGATGCATGCCACTACATCCAGCTCTTAAGGGCTCTAGGACTCAAACTTAAGTCAGCAAGCTTGCACGGCTTGTGCATGACTCACTGAGCCACCTCCCTAGCTCCTGCACTGATGGATAACATTCTGTTCAATGGCTGGAAGTTCATGCAACCAGCTCAAGGGTAGAACTTGTCACTCGGAGCAACTCAGATCCATTTACACTGGTCTCACGGTGCTCTCTGGAGCAAGAGCACAAGCCTAACACAGGGCTTGCTGAGATGTGACACACAGCTTCTGCAGCACATCTGCAGGCACTGTGAGCTGAAGATCCCCACAGACCACAATGTGGCTTTGCAACAGGACAAAAAAAAAAAACTTTTCCAATTTTGGATTTAGCTACTAAGGACTTTCTCCTGTCCAAGGCATGGATTGCATAGTTTTTCAGGCATGTGTTGGGAGCTACAGATCTCTGGCCTCTTGACTTTCTTTGCTTGCTTTAGACCCTTTGCCTGCTGGAGTGAACTGAGCAAGACACCTGTGCCTGCAGCTGCTCTGAGCACAAGACCAGGAAGGCAGGAGAGTAGGTTCTGCAGCTGAAAGATCCTGAGAGCTAGGTGTGGATAAGGATCCCTATGTAAGCTGCCCCTGAGCACAATAAAGTTTGGCAATCTTGTATCAAGGATGACCCGTGTCCCCGTGTCTTTGTCTGTGTGCATGTGTTTTTAAGTCTTCAGCTTAGTTCCTGTCCTGCATACCATTTTGTAGTGGTATAGGATTGTTTCAACTGTTTACAAGTGGAGGCTCCCGGAGAGATCAGAAACTAGGCAGACGCTGAGAAGATCACCCTTGGGAATAGTGACGGTGGATTATATGAAGTATATGTGTTTTTTACCCCCAGACTCTTGCCGGACAGAGGTTCCAGGTGGTGCAGGCACCACAACAGGAGTCACCGCTGAGATAGGGAACTAGAGGTTCTCTGAGGGACGCCCTCTGGAAGGCTGGCCAGCAGGAAAGTAATAAAGAGGAGGCGGGAGGGTGAATTGAAGGCCTCAATGTTTTTTAAAGAGACAAAGTAAAGAGTAAGTTTTAAAAGAGGCAGAGTCTAGATAGTCAGATTAAAAAGATGGAATGTGTACAGATGTATGTTATTGTGTTGTCTTTTGTGTTTTTGACTGGAGAAAGACATTTGATTCTGGGAACTGCCAAGAAAGGTATCTGGACTTTAAAATATGGGTTTAAGAATTTGTTGCTTTGGAAAAGAGGGTCTGCTTTTGTCTCCACAAAGGATGAGAACCTGTGGATTCATTCCAGGCTGACGTGGTTTGATACACCAAGACCCCTTGAAATGTCTCTGTGAATACTCCCAATCAGCAGGAAGTATTTTAAGAGAGAGCTACGCCCAAATTCCCAAAATTGTTCTCTAGAGGTTGTGGGCCCAATGAGCAGGGTGCAGGTGGCGAGCTTGGCCCCTTCCACGATTCTTGAGAGCGAGCCCATCTGCCGCACCGTCCACCTTGGGGCTATGGCTCTGCTCCAAGCTGCAAGCCACCACCCCTCACCAGCCCCGAGCCTCTCCCAGTGCCATGATGGTGGGTGGCAGGATTGTGACATTCAGCCACTGTGAGTCTTTGCAGAGAGGTCCAGAAGACAGTGGTGGTCTCTGGCTTTGCACACCCAAGCGGCTTGAGCAGCAAGTTTTCCTGCAGAACCCGAGGAGCTCATGCGGCAGTCGCAGAGGGTCCCTGAGTGCACCTGCTGCCCTGGCTCTCAGTGGCAGCCAGAGGCATGTTGCCTTGGCCTAGTCAGTGCCTAGCCTGGTGGAGCTGGGCCACTGGTTGTAAGTGGGATGTGCCCGGTAGGATTTGCAAGCTGTGGGGGCAGTTCTGGCCACTGAACCTGTGCGGTATACCTTAACAGACCAGGACTGTAGCCCTGAGCAGGGGCTGGGCGGAGATCCCCAGGGGGATCTCCAGGCTGTTGCCAATGGGAAGGATTGACTGTGGAGTGTGGCAGGGACAGAACGAGGTTGGAAAATTTATTCTAAGGGCCACTGTTGAGCCACATGTTGCGGTTCCCATCAAATGGAGAGAGGCCGGGCCAGTGTTGGTGGAACCGTGGCCCCTATCAGAGGAAAGGTTACTGGTTGTTCAGCAGCTTATGTAGAACTGTTAGCTGCTGGGCATGTGGTCCCAGACACTTCCTCTTGGAAAAAGAAATCTGGCAGTTGGTGACTATTGCAGGACCTTAGGCAGGTTAAAATTATGGGATCATTACAGCTAGGATTGCCATGACCTGTGGCTAACCCTAAGGATTATCACATGGTGGTGATTGACCTCAAGGACTGCTTTTTACTATTCCTTTGCATCCGGAGGACTCACACAAGTTTGCTTTCAGTGTTCCCTCTCTTGATTTCAGAGAGCTCACCAAAGGTATCAATGGGTTGTGTTGCACCAGGGCATGGCTGATGGTTCGGGTTTGTGCCAGTTGTGTGTGTTTCCAGTGCCTTCCAGTCCCGGGGTGGGGTGGGGGGGTGACGGGTGTGACTCAAACCCCATGTCTTCCAGGCTACTGACACCTGAAGGTCGTAGATTAGTCGAACAGCTGTTAGGCAAAGCCCATCTAAATTATATTGATTATCGCCAGCCTTTGCCCTGCTGGTCTTTTGCACAGCCTTGCAGCCCACTGCAGTCTTTTGGCAGGAAGGACCTATTCTCTGGGTACATGGACGAATCTCTCCCAAAAAGGTTGTGCAGCCCTATCATTTGCAACTGCCTATCTGGAAAGTCTCAGGAGGTTTAGTAAAATCCCTGATAAAGTGATTGTTCCATACAATAGGGAAGCAGCTTAACTGGCTCCAGTTATTTAGCCCAGAACGGACCATCTTTTTAACCTCTCAGACTGCTGAATTTGACAATCATTACTCCCCCTAGTAAATTAGTAACATCCCGGTTGCTTTCCTAAATTTATTTCACTAGCTCCCTGAGATTGCGCCCTTGATGTATTTACAGATGGATCTCCAATGGCACAGCTGTCCTAGTCACAGCCCAGAAGACTGTTAGAATGAAAGTACCCTACAAGTCCGCACAAATAGTAGAATCAGCTGTCATTCATTTAGCTTTAATTACCTTTCCAGCTGAACCTATTAATCGTTTTACTGATAAGATTTATATCGGCCACCTTTGGGCACATTCTGGCTTACCTGGTCCTTTTAGTGAAGGCAATGCACAGTGACCCATGCTCTCTTAATCTCTCTGCCCCAGGATTCCTTGGCCTCTGCCCAGCAGGCTCATGATAAATTCTATCTTAATGTTACTTCTTTGAGGCTCACGTATAAAATTTCTAAGGAACAAGCTCTTAAGATTGTCTAAAGCATGCCCTTTGTGTGCAGAACTTGCTCCTGTTTCTTATCTACAAGTTAATCCTCGGTATCTTTTGCCCAATCATGTCTAGCAGATGGACGTTACTCATGTGGCATCTTTTGGTAAATGAGAATTTGTGCACGTTTCTGTGGATACTTATTCAGGCATGCTCTTTGCCTCCGCCCCCTCAGGGGAAACGGTGAAGGATGTAAATAGCCATTGCCTCCAAACTTTTGCCTACATGGGGGCCCAAAAATTGATTAAAATAGATATCAGCAAAGGCTTTCAATTATCCGGTGACAGTTATGACATCCTTCATAAGACAGGAATACCTTACAATCCCCAGGGACAGGCTATAGTGGAATGGGCTCACTGAACTCTCAAAGACTTTATTCACAAAACAAAAAATGGGGATTATAGTACTCCCCGGGTATCTGGTAGTTTGTGTTTTATTTTTGCTGAATTTTTCTTCTCTTTGTGCTGAATGTTGGCATGGTATTATGATTTGTGACCAGAGTGCATATTATTTTCAGGAGTTTCTTTTCCAGAGTCCAGCTCAAGGTGGGATAGTGTCTACCTTCACAGGATGGTATCTCTGTGGATTTCTGCCTGTTTAAACTTTAGACCCTTGGCTGTGCAGGGTTCTACCTTGTTTAATAGCACAGCAAGATGGAAAACCAGAGCCAAAATAGGGCTTCTCATGTGGTTGTCTGTGGCTAATTATACCCTGAATGATCCTGCCCTTAACTGTTCTCAAGTTTTATGTCTTTTGAACAGCTGTTGGGCTAACGAGATGACTGCCGCCGTGGGCCGGGTTCCAGGCTTGGTGCCTGTTCCAGGGAGTCAACTGGTGCTGACCCATCCTGACCAAGACTTTGGGATCACCATGGGTGGCTGCTATTGCCACCGCTGTAGCCTCTGAGACAACTGGATCCAGAATTCCCTATAGAATTTTTGCCAGGACATTTTTTTTGGTTTGACCTATAAAACAGTCAGAGCATGCGGTTGGCTACTCCCTTTCCTTTCATTATATTTGTGCCCCGCCCAAGCCAGTCCAGCCAGTTTCCAACAGCCTAGGCTTGCTGAACAGCCGGCCTTCAGAACTCCTGTAGCCAGAGGATGTCTGCTGCTCTGCTTGTACAACAGGCATCAGCTGTAGCTACAGTGATGTAAATCACTATTTGCCCAAGAAAGTGGGCTTCCTCCGAGAGCAGAATGGCTTAGCAGGCTATGGAAAGACCATTGATCCAGAGATGGGTAAGACAGAAGATGGGTAATATATATAATTAGACAGGCCTGGTCTAACTATATAGGAAAGTGGGAGCTGTTGGGAGCTTCAGACCCCTGGCCCCTTGACTTCAACACCCAGTCTCATCAATATACAGGTCATTCAGACAGAAACTAAACACAGAACACAATGGAACTAACAGATGTTATGATCCAAAAAGACCTAACATATCTACAGAAAATTCTACTCAAACACCACAGTATATACTTTCTTCTCAGCACCTCATAGAATCTTCTCCAAAACTGACTGCATACTCTCAGTCACAAACCAAGTCTTAACATATACAAAAAAAAAAAAAAAGGAATAACTCCCTGAATCTTATCACATCACCATGGATTAGAGTTGGAGTTCAACAACGCCACAAACTACAGAAAATCTACAAATGGAAACTGAACAACTCTCAACTGAATTACTTCTGGGAATAGAATAAAGAAATTAAAGACAGCATAATCTGTCTATGTAATCCACCATATAAACAAACTGAAAAAAAACCACATGACCATCTCATTGAATGCTAAAAAGGTCTTTGACAAACTCCAATACCCCTTCATGATAAAAGTCTTGCAGAGATCAGGGAATAATGAAATACCTAAATATAATAAAAGCAATATATAGCAAGCCATTAAATAAAGAAAAACTCAAAGCAATTCCACCAAAATCAGGAACAAGACAAGGCTGTCCTTTCTCTACATATCTATCCAGTATAGTACTTGAGTAATATAGAACTTGAATATTAGCAAGTTCTAGCTAGGGAAATAACACAATAAAGGGAGATCCAAGGGGACACAACATGGAAAAGAAGAAATCAATGTTTGCAAATGAGATGAAAGTATACATAGATGTCCCCCAAAATTCTACCAGGGAACTTCTACAGCTGATAAACAACTTTAGTGAAGTAGCTGGTTACAAGATTAACTAAAAAAAAAAAAATTTCAGCAACCCTCTTACCTTCTTATATACAAATGATAAAAGGGCTGAGAAAGAAAGCAGGGAAACAACATCCTTCACAATAGCCACAAACAATATAAAATATCTTGGGGCTAACTCTAACCAAGCAAGTAAAAGACCTGTATGACAAGAACTTCATGTCTTTGAAGAAAGAAACTGGAGAAGTTCTCAGTAAATGGAAAGATCTTCCATGCTGGGGCTGGAGAGATGGCTTAGAGGTTAAGAGCACTGACTGCTCTTCCAGAGGTCCTGAATTCAATTCCCAGCAACCACATGGTGGCTCACAACCATCTGTACTGAGATCTGGCATCCTCCTCTGGCGTGTGGGCATACATGGAGGCAGAATGTTGTATACATAATAAATAAATAAATCTTTGAAAAAAAAAAAGATCTTCCATGCTCATGGATCAGTAGGCTTAACACAGTAAAAATGGTCATCTTGCCAAAAACAACAGATTCAACACAATCACCATCAGAATTCCAACACAATTCTTTACAGATGTTGAAAGAAAAATAGTCAACGTCATATGGAAAAACAAACCAAAAAATCCAAAATAGCTAAAACAACCTTGCACAATAAAAGAACAGCAGGAAGGATCACCATCCCTGACCTCAAGCTCTACTTAGAGCTATATTAGTAAAAATCGCATCGTATTGGCATAAAAACAGACACATTGATCAATGGAATCGACCTGAAGACCCAGACATAAATCCACACACCTATGAACACTTGATTTTTGACAAAGAACTCAAAACTGTATATATCATGCTTTTTCTTTTAAGCCACCAACTAGCTCCCAAATCATAAAACAGAGTCTAATTATTAGTTTTGAATGCTCTGCCTAGCTTAAGCACATTTCTGGCTAGCTCTTTTTTAAACTTAAATTAACCTTCCTATTTTATCTACCTTTTGCTTTGGCACTTTTGAACTTTTCTTTCTTGCTTGCTGTCTCTATGACTGGCTGGCTGATGGCTGCCTGGTTTCTGGCCCAAGCTTCTCTCTCACTCTCTCCTCTGTTCTTCCGCTCTTTCCTCTCTCTCTTCTTTTTGATTCAAGATGCCTCCCCCTATTTATTCTCTCTGCCTGCTAGCACCACCTATTGGCTGGTCAGCTCTTTATTAAACCAATCAGGTGCCTTAGGCGGGCAAGGTGAAACAGATGTAACCTATTTTACATAATTGAACACACATCCTTACATTAAACAAATGTAGCATAAACAAAAGTATCACAGCTTTACACAGTTTAAGTAATATTCTGCAGCATAAACAAATGTAACACATCTTTGCCTAGTTAATATTCTATAACAACTATGCAATGGAGAAAAGAAAGCATCTTCAACAAACAGTGCTGACGTAACTAGATGTCAGCATGTAGAAGAATGCAAATAGATCCGTATCTATCAACCTGCACAAAACTCAAGCCTGTGTGGATCAAAGACCTCGACATAAATCCAGTTACACTGAACCTGATAGAAGAGAAAGTGGAGAACAGCCTTGACTGCATTTGGCACAGGAGACAACTTCCTGACTAGAACACCAGTGGCACAGACACTACGACTGACAATAAGAGCGACTTTGTGAAGCTGAAAAGGTTCTGTAAAGATAAAGGACACCATCAATGGGACAAAACGGCAGTCCACAGACTGGGAAGAGATCTTCAATAAACTCGCATCTGACAGAGGGCTGCTCTCTAAAACATAAAGAACTCAAGAAACTAGACATAAAAAAAACAAATAATCCAATTTAAAAATGGGGTATAGACCTAAATAGAGAATTCTCAACAGAAGAATCTCAAATGGCAGAGAAACACTTAAAGAAATGTTCATCATCTTTAGCTATCAGGGAAATGCAAATTAAAATGACTCTGAGATTCCATCTTACACTTGTCAGAATGTGTAAGATCAAAAACCACAAATGACAGCTTATGCTAGAGAGGATGTGGAGCAAGGGGAGCACTCCTCCATTGCTAGTGCGAGTGCAAACCTGTATAGCCTCTTTAGAAACCAATACGGTGGTTTCTCAGAAAATTGGGAATCAATCTACCTCAAGATCCAGCAATACTATTCTTGGGCATATATGCAAAGGATGCTCAATTATACCACAAGGGCACTTGCTCAACTATATTCATAGCACTTTATTTGTAATAGACAGAACCTGGAAACAACCTAGATGCTCCTCAACTGAAAAATATAGTGAAAATGTTTACATTTACACAACAGAGCATTCATTATTCAGCTGTTAAAAATAATGACACCAGGAAATTTCAAGGCAAAATAATGGAACTAGAAAAGCCATCTTGAGGTAACCTAGAACCAAAAAGATAAACATGGTATGTACTCACTCATAAGTGGCTATTAGTTGTAAAGAATAACCATGCTATAATCCACAGACTCAGAAAGCCAAGGTAAAAAGGAAGGCCCAGGGCAGGGGCTGGTGGGGGGGGGGGTGGAATGCATGGATCTCCCTAGAAGAGGAAATAAGAGATTTTTCGGGTGGACTGCAGGGATCGTTGGTGTGGGAGGATGGGGGGAGTGCTGAGAGAGATGACTAGAAAAGGAGGCTTTACAGGGTAGGGTAGAAGCCTGATGCAGAGGAGACTTCCACAGGTCTACAAGAGTGGTCCCAGCTAAGACTCCTGGAAGCAGTGAATGCATAGCTCTTGAACTGGCCATCCCATGATTGGACTGGTGACTACCCTGGTTGTCAAGGGAGAGCCTTCATCCAGGGACTAATGGAGGCAGATTCAGGAGATCCATGGCCAAACACTGGGTGAGCTTGTGCTCAGGGAGTCCTTCTGAGGAAAAGGAGGAGGGATTATAAGAGCTAGGGGTGTCAGAGGCATCACAGGAAAATCTGGGTGACCACAGATTAAACAGCCTGAGCCCTTCTCTCTCCTCCCATTTTATATTCCCTCTAGTGCTGGGATTAAAGGCGTTACTCCGCCACCACCACCTGGATTTGTTTCAGTATTGATCTTGTATAGCTGAGGGTGGCCTTGAACTCAGAGGTCCATTTGCCTCTGTCTCCCAAATCCTGGGATTAAAGATGTGTGCCACCACTGCCTGACCTCTAGGGGCTTAGCTTTGCCCTTCTGATCTTTAGTAAACTTTATTAAAACATAAATATCACTCACTATACTTGCACTCCATTTTTATATGAAACAGGTGAAGTTCAAAGGTAGCCAAGTAGCTCCACAATCAGGAATTTGATGCTCCATTTACTTGTAAATAGGAAAACTGGCCCTTGTCATGCCTGGAGGTCAGAGACCGATGTGGGCTCCACCCTGGAAGATTTATTAGCTGTGCCTAACTCCCCACAATTTCATAGTGACACCCACAGATCACAGAAGAGCCACCTATCCCTACTCTCACCACTACAAGGATTCAGGAAGACCAAGTGCTATTAGATCTCGGGGGTCTGTAAACTGCACCGAACCCAGAGGTTCTGCTTGGCCAAGAGTTTCCTACTACTCCTTGTGAGTCAGACAAAGTCTCCTTTGACCCAACTGTCCTTTGCCCAGGCCAATAATATTCCTCATTCTCCCATGAAGCTCTCAAAATCTAAGAAATACAGGAAATCCTTAGCCCTCACGTTTAGTGAAAACCATTTATACAAAAGCCAATGAATACTGCTGGTGTCATAAACTGCAACGTGCCTGCCAGAGATGGCTAGTAAACTTCATTTCTTACACAAGAGGTCATTCTGACTCACATTCTTAACCTCTTTGGGATAGTTACCAGATTTCTAGAGTGCCCTACTTTCAAACCCAGAGTTCAGTGACTCAAAAAACGTCAGTTCAGAGTGCTTGCTAACGTTCATAGAGGACCAGCTTCAGTTCCCAGCACCCAAATCAGATCAACTACCAGTGGCTCCTGACTGAAAACTTCGGGGGGGCCTGATGCCTTCTGGCCTCCAAGGACACCTAAATACATGGAGCATACATACACACAGACACATATACATAAAGCAAAACAAAATGTTTAAAAAACAAGCAAAGAGCAAGGAAGTAGGTATAGATACATACAGCAGCAGACACTCTAACCCCAAGGTCTGGATATCTCATTAAGTCACAAAATTAATCCTGGAACATGCAAAGACATGAGCTCAATTTTATAGTTGGGGAAACAATGACTAATGGTGTCCAGTTCAGAGATGAGGTTTGAAGTCACAAAGCACCAAGGAGCATCAGTTACTAAACTGGAGAACCGCAAGCCTGGCAGACGAAACCCAGTGATACTCTGACACCCATGCACATGCTGTCACACAAGGATGTTCCCGTCAGGTACTACATCTGAGGTGAGTAAGCCTCCAACCCGTTTTTACATCTGCAAACAAATCTGCTAGCATGAAAGGCTAAACATGATACAAAACAAAAAAACAAAAAAGAAATGGACTTACTTTCTAAAACAGTTCATAAGTGACCCGTGAAAGAAAAGTTGGATGAAATGCAGGGACTTCTGCTTGTTTATCAAGGCTTTTATTTGAATGCCAATCTGAGTATCAAACAAGTGTTGATTTAAAATCAAACGGAAGACAGTGTCAACTGTGCTTGCTTAGAGCAGTGCTGAATAATAACGAGTCTCTACACACTACTGCCAACATAAGACCTAGATCAGTGGCTCCCAAGTAGCATACTAAATGCTAAACATTTCAATGACTTCAATGTTCACAGCAATTTGGTAGTACATTTTGTAGCTTTATATATGTAAACACGGAACTATGGATGTATTCTCCAAAATAACTTTACTAAGAAAGTAGGCTCCGGTTCAGGGCCAGGGACCTAGGCAACTTTCTAAGTCAACAGTGTTCTTGCAGAATTAATAGCAACCATGTGTTTTCCTTTCTCCAGCTGACTTTCACTCCTAGATGAGCCTGAGAGGCGAAACCCCAGCCCCTTTCTAGCTTTCAGGATTGCAATCTGAGCTACAAAGGAAAGAGAATCAATTAGATCCACCTCCACTAGGTGGCAGTAAAATCCTACTACCCGAAGTTTAGGCACTCCCATGTGATCAATACCAGCCTGGTCAAGCCCACTTGATAGCAAGCAGAAAGTCAGAAATCAGACAAACACAAATCACATGACAAAACAGTAGTCACTGTGCTTAAAATTCAAAAGTTAATGTTCAAAATACCCAGTAAACCTCCACAGCTACTTTATATGACTCAGTGAAAGGCTGGGCATGGAAAAGACTTTCAGTTGCTTTCATTAAAAGTGGTAAATTGAAGGAAGTCCTATCAATAACACACAGATTACATGACAACTGCTTGCAGAAACAATAGTATTTAGGCAAGAGACCTCAGTATTCTCATTTCCTATTCTTCAAACTTATTAATTTCTTAAATAAATTAAACCTTTCTGAAAAGAAACATTAGTCTCTTAACACAGCACTAGGAAAAAGGCAATCAACCAAAATACATCCAAAAATTTCCTTACCATAGTTATTCTGTTTTATAACACATATTGCAATTTCTTTTAAATTTATTTACTTATTCTGGACACAAAGTCTCACTCTTAGCCCAGGCTGACCTGGAACTCATCATGTAGCCCAGGCTAACCTCACACTTGCAGCAGTAACCCTGCCTCTGCTTCCTCAAAGCTGGGATATAGATCTGTGTCACCAGGGCAGATATCATATTTTTTAAAAAGCTACAGTTTTCCAAAAGCAGATGGTATTTTAGTATTAAAACAAAGCACATAAGGTAATTTCAAATTGACGAAGGCCATCTCCTAAGAGTAAATGACAATTGGGTTAAATGCTTTTAAAGTTCTACTTTTAAAATAGCCACCTTGGAGTGAATTTTCATGTAATAATTCTTTAATATGAGTAGTTTTAAAAATGCTTCAAGATCCCCCACAGAACAGCTGTGAGCCCAAGTGCAGCGTGGTCCCGCCATGCAGTGAGCAGGTATGAGCAGGGACATGGGCAGACACAAAGTACAGAATAGAACTGAATATTTATTTAGAGGAGAGAGAAAAAGAATGTAGAGTGTGGGGGAAGGAGAAGAGAAAGGAGAGACAGAGAAGGGCCCGAGAGAGAAGAGAGATGTGCGTGCCAAGAGGGACAGACAGAATCTAAGATGGCGGGGGAGTGCAGGGGTCATCGGGAGTGGGCGTGGCTTGTCTCTTAAAGAGACAAAACCCACAAGTAGTATTTCTAATTATTATTTTAAATTTCAGAACTAAGTATTTCTGAAAAGCAGTAAGCATCTTTCAAACATTCTGACCAGTCTTTCAGGCTCTGAATTAAGTAAAAACCACATTAATTAGAATGATCATTTATTTATGCTTTGGTCATTAATTTAAAAAACTATTTTGACTTTAATAAAAAACTACACTATACTCCTTTAAAAAAAAAATCCAACAGTTTCTAGAAGTTTCTAGACTACACACAGTCCAAACCCGAGTGGGAAAACTTTCAGAGGTAACTTACTAATGCGCAGCAGTAACAGCAGAGGGTGCTGGCACTCAAGAACTGGCACATACACCTACCAAGATGGTCACGCAGCAGACCCTCGGAGGGAATTCAAGGTTCTTCCCAACCTGTCAGTGTACTAAAGAATATGCAGGCGACACCGCACTTTGTTACATCACAACATTGTTTATTATGTGAATTTTTTTACAATACAAACAAAAAATACATGTATGCAATATATGGATACAGCTAAATGAAGAATGGTGACTTTTTTTTCTCTTCAAGAGGCCATGATTCCCATTTCTAGTAAAACAAAAGACTGAGAATAGGTAGAAACAGGCTGGTCGTTAGCTTCACAATTTGCCTAGAAATGATCTACAAATGCATTTTTCCTCCTGCTACTTACCAGAAATTGTAAAAAGGAAATTAAAGGAAAGTTTCCTCGTTGGTTCCTACCATATGAAAGATGCTATATTCTATTTTAGCAGGGCCAATATGTGGAAAATATCTAAATTAAATGTTATTACAAAAATGAAGCAGTAATGAGATTCTGGCTAAAGGGGCACTAAATGAGAATAATATATATATATTTAAAGAATCCAAAACAAACAAACAACAAAAAAGGCTGTTATAAAAAGCTCTAGGTGCACTGTAAGCATATAGGTTTTTTCCATGTGTACTTTTAAACAATGGAAGTGTCAAAAAATAGGGTCCACTGTGTTAGACTAAATACATTATTGTATAGGCTGCATTGAATGGAACCTCTGTATTATAATTATCATAGAGAAGCATAGTTTGCATCATATTATGGCAATTTATCCTCAATGAAAACCTTCCAGAGTCCTTTTATTTTAGAATATTCTGTAAACAATCAACCCACCAGAACATGATTGTACAACAGTAAAATGTTTTCTTGCATTAAACTGAAGACATCTTTTTAATTTAAAAAAAGAAAAAAAGAAAATGTAGAAAGGTACTCAGAGCTGTTAATTTCTAAGTACACAAAATCCTAGACAATTCAAGGCATCTTAATCTCCTTCGAGAACAACAACAAAAAAATAATTTTTTTCATGCTGTTAAATCCATCATTATGGATAAAACTGGTGCAAATTGGTCAAACGGATCCAACAAACACTGATGTCCAAGCTGGCATATTGGCAACTAATACATAACTGGTGGTCAATAGAGTTTAAAAGATCTTGCCTTTCTTCTTGTTCTTTTCCAAGGTTCTAAATGAAAAAAGAAAATAACAAAGATGAGTTGCTATATTATAAAAGCCAAAAGTAACAAATGGCAGAAACAGCTAATCCAAATACAACTATGTTGGAATTTCAAAAAATACATTTTCATTGTAAAAAAAAATCTAAAACATTTAAAAATAAACAGTGAACCACTGTTATCACACAGAAAGTATCTTCTTAGACAATCAAATGTTTGACAAAATTCCAAAACAAGTAGTAAAAGACAGAGTGAAGCTCCATTTTACTCATTTTAATTTACAAGAAATTTTTTTCTAAAATTCAACTGTAGAAAATTTAAAAGATCAATTCTGGTGCCTTCTTTACTGTCAGCTGTATTCTTAATTACTCTGCTTTGACAAACGTGTTTTCTTATTTGGAAAGAACGTTCACAAGAAGGTACTACAACAATGGTTAAGTATGAAAGGGCCTCACTAGAAAAAGTGAATCAGAGACTCCTCAAAGGGACTTCACATTTTCAATTTTAAATGACACTGATCAAAAAAAGAAAACTAATGTCTAAACAATATTGAGTTTTATACATATCGAGATAATTAGCAGTATTACAAATTATATTTGTCATATTTACCTTAAAGAATTTATTCTAAAGATATAACTGAAGCATCTCCTAAGGGATAGGAAGCACAGATTCTGCCTAGTATTTGCAAGACATCAGGTGTTTAATCCCAACACCTGAAAACATCATATCTAACACTTGAGTTGAGGAGGTGAAAATACTACAGTACACCAAATGAACCTATTCATTTAAAAACATTTATTTATGAAAACAACTCTGCTTGGGGATTGTAATAGTTTTAATGAGAATGCCCTTAGAGGCTCACATTTCTATTTTAATAGTTGGCACCTAGTTGGTGAACTACTTGAGAAGGATTAGGTGATGTGGCCTTGTTAAAAAGAGGTGTGTTGGGCTGAAAAGATCGCTTCAGAGGTAAAGAACACTGGCTGCTCTTCCAGAGCCCCTGAGTTAAATTCCCAGCAACTACAGGGTAGCTCACAACCATCTATGTATGAGATATGATGCCTCTGCTCTTAGCTACTGCTCCAGCGCCATACCTGCCTGCTGCCATCCATGCTCTTGTCATGAGGGTCATGGGCCCTAACTAGCACTTTAAAACTGTATAAGCCCCAAAATAAACTCCTTCTCTTCAAAGTTGGTCATGATGCTTTACTACATTAATAGAAGCCTAACTAAAACAGAGATGTATAATAGCCTATGGACTTTTAATTTAAAAAATAGATAAAAGTTCTTTAAAATATCGATATATCCATTTCTTAGGCATCCTGATATTAGTTACCTTGAAGAGTTTTGCTGCTCTAAAATGCGTTGTTGAGCTTCCCAGTTTGCTTTCTCTTCTTCAAACTGGCGACGTTTTTCCTCTAATTCTTTGTGTTGTGCTTCTAAATTCTTTTTCATTTGTTCATGACGCCGCTGGAGCTAAATCGGAATCATAGATGAAACAACTGCTTAATAAATTTAGGACAGACAGTCTAGTGCCAAGTGTGTGCACCAGGTTCACAATGCCAGGGTGCCACTTAGCCAGCACTGCTGAGATTCCTCCCATTGCAGAATCTGCCACCCAAATGTCTCCAGAAAGGAAAACAGAAAATAACCACTTTTAAAAATAAATGTAACAAACTTATATTTGTGTATATTTTATAACAGATGACTGTTTTCTCATCGTTTTTCCTAATTCACAAGTGTAATGGAGGTTGAACAGATGAGGAAACAGCTGTAGACTACAGACCAGAGGGTGACAATATGGAGTACATAATCCCAAATCTCCTAGTTCCAGGTTCAGAGGTCTAAATCAGCAGCTAGAGGAAGTAGTTAACAAAGGGCCTGTAAGTTCTAATGATCCTGGTAGTGGATAATGCCCCATAGTCCCTGAAAAGGAATGGCTCCCAAACATTATTCTTCATACAAATTTTACCTGTGGTGCTTGCTAAAAATACAGAATCCTAAGGCATAATCTAGATCCACTGGATTAGAACCTTCAAATGTTAAATGGAGAGATCATGACTTTCAAGAGGCAGGTCCTAATGATCCTATGCTCATGATCCTTCCAAGGCTAAGAACTAATACTGTAAAGAATTGCTGGCTGATAGGTGTTAATTACAGAAATAAAAACCTGACATCTAATGAATAATCAGAAAAATAACTCCATTGCAGCACTAGCCAATCTATTCCTAAAGAAAACAATCAACTATTAAAAAGAAAAAGAAAAAAAAGGAAGAAAAAATAGAAGAAGAAGAAAAAAGCAGATTGAGTCACACTACACCAGATGCTGAATGACTGTTGAGATTATGCAGTTGCCCCAGAATTATATGCACTAAAGATTTATTGGTAAATTAATACCTTGAATTTGAAGTTTAATATAACTTTCCATACAATCTGTTTTATTTTGTGAACCCAAAAAAACCAATTTTAAAAATACTACTGCAAAGATTTCATCTAATTCCTATAAAAGGAAATGACACTTATTCTAAGGTCTGTAAAATCTGAGGTGAAACCTTCTCCACGATAGCAATTTACTATGAAAAATGGAACAAAAGAGACTGTATAAATTTTGTACCAGAGTTGGTATAAACAAATACAAAGCAATCACATAAACACAATTCAAAATAGTAATTTCCTCTAAGAGAGAGAAGACACATAAAGACAAGGACACACAGAACTGAAATGAATTCATAGCGTTATATTTTTTAAGCTGGGAGAAGTAGGCTCACAGCTGTTCACTCTTTACAAGTAAGTAATACTTACAATTATTTTACAAATGAATATTTTGTAAGTAAAAGCATAGGTCACAATCAGCTGTATTGAGAAGTAGAAAATCTTTCAAGTATTAAAGAAGCAACAGACCTGAAAGACAGATCCTTAGGTGGTAAAGGGGGCTGAGTTTAATCCCCAGACTCCACGTGGTAGGAGGGAAGAACTGGCTCCCACATGTTGTCTTCTAAGCTCCATACCAGTGCCACTATATGCATTTACCCACACACAAATAATAAATAGCTAAATCTTATAAAAGGATATAAATTATAACTTAAAATATATCTTCTGAAGTTATCTAGGGCAGCAACCATAATCAAAACACATACACATATTGTCTTTATGCTGGCTTATGCAGCTGTAGTGTTGACTAATATATTTTATCCTTTCTCTCATGCGGATAAGTAAGGATAGGCAGTAATATCTATCTTCTATGTCCACAGCATGGACTAAGTGACAAAATACATCAGAAACTTGGTATTGTATATGACGTACGATGATGTTAAAGATATTAGCAGTTATGTCAAGTAATTCCAGCAGAATAGAGTCAAGAATAAAAGCTGAAATGGTTTCTTTCCTTTTTGTTTTTTTTTTTTTTTTTGGTTTTTCGAGACAGGGTTTCTCTGTAGCTTTGGAGCCTGTCCTGGAACTAGCTCTTGTAGACCAGGCTGGTCTCGAACTCACAGAGATCCACCTGCCTCTGCCTCCCGAGTGCTGGGATTAAAGGCGTGCGCCACCACCGCCCGGCTGAAAAGGTTTCTATGATTTATTTGTATATAATAAATATGTTTATACATGTAAATAAAAGGGTTTACAAACTATCTTAGGGATGTTGGTAAGCATACTAGAGTGGGGTTCTATGAAATAAGAGGAATAGACACATTCAACAGGCAGGCATCTGGGAAAAGGAAACTTAGCCCAGCTTTCATCACAAGTCCCTCCCCCAGAAGGGCACCAATTACTGGCATTTACAGGCAGGTGACAAAAATGCTAGTTAGTTTAGAAAATGACTTATAATTGTGTTTCTTATTGTTCGTTATAACTAGTAATTTATTGTAGATATTTTAACTATGTAATATTTTGTCCTCCTACTCAGTATACTGTATCTAAGCCCTTACATACTGAAATATGTAATTTTATAATAAAAATAGTACTTTTATTCCTCTACTTTATTTTACTAGTATATTAAACTATTTTTGAAAATGTATAGATGTAATTTACATTTCAATAAACATACTATTTAAAAGAAATACAGACAGCCTGTTAATAAAACTGATTACCTCTGCTTCAGAGTCCTTCAGTTTTTGAACTTTTTCTTTGACCTTCATCTCAAACACCTGTTCCATTTCCATCTCCATCTTCTTCATCTTGGCTACATGTTCCCTTCTTTCTTCTTCCATCTGTGCCAGAGGGCTCCTGTTACCAACAATTAAGAAAAAACATTAAGGTCTATAAAAGAAAATTGTAATACTACATTCTGAATGAGCTGATAAACAAATGAGATGCTATAGATGTCATTAACATTAGGCTGCATAAAAATATTTGCATCATTTTGACATAAATTCCAAATCTTATGTAACACAGATGGGTAAAAAATCCTTTAGAAACTGTAAAATACATAAATGTGCTCATAACCATAGAGGTTAACAGGTGTTCATCTAAATATCAATCTCTACAAATGATTACTATGAAGCAGAGTCTAAAATAAAACTGTTAGGAAGGCGCTTCTCTAAATCATGTGTACCTCAGTCCTAAAGACAATTGCCCTGGCTAGTTTTTTATCTAACTAGATATAAGTTAGAGCTACCAGAGAGGAGGAAGCCTCAGTTGAGAAAATGTCTACATAAGACTGGGCAGTAAGCAAGTCTATAGGTCATTTTCTTAATTAGTGATTGATAAGAGAAGCCCAACCCACTGTGGCAGCCATTAGCCAGCCAGACACAGAAACAAGAAGAAAATAAGAAAAGGTAAAAAGCCCCGATACAATAGGTAGAGAAAGAGAAACAGATTAAATTAAAAGAGCTAACCAGAAATGTGCCTAAACTAGGCAGAGCATTCAAAATTAATAATAAATCTATGTGTCATAATAAATCAACCACATACCAAAAGGCACCCCGTCTTGTTAGCCATCTTGTTAGCCCAAGAAATTGCTTGTAACTTTCTCTTCAAAATATATATTTATCTGTTTTGTTTTATGCTGTATGAATTATAAATATGAATGGCAAAAGACAAGAAGCATACAGTTCTTTATTTAAAAGAACAACAGAAAAATAAGCATTCCAACAATTATAGGTAAGGCATAAAACTATCAAGACAAAACTTAACAGTAAAATTTTCTGCTATTACAGAGAATATAACTCTAATCTCCTAATGTAACAAGAATTTCAAGATAGGAAATAGAATATTTATCATGTAAACATTTTTTTTCTGTAGAGAAATATATACATACTCAGGTATATATATACGTACTTAGTAAGTTGCCCTTTATTCTTGTTGTTATCCACGCCATTGTAAGTCACTGCGGCTAGCTTTCTGCTTCTGTAGTTCTCATAATGTACATTATTAGTAACGTCTTTCAGATCCTGCATGTGTGTTCTGTCATAAACAGCAAGAGTTTGCTCGTGTCAAAGGCTTTGGCACAATTAAAAACTTCACCAAGACAAAATTTCAGACAAAATATTGGTCATTTATATGTCTTCATTTACAAACAAAGCAGATTAAAACAAACAGGTTTAGGTTCCAAATTCAAGAGCCCTGAATCACTCAAACTACTGAATAAACTTTCTACCAAAGAAATAGTCATTGCCACTAGTTTAACTTAATTGAGAATGAAAAGTGGATTACTACTGAAGCTCATAATCTAGCAGAAACTGTTTTCCCTTGTACAATTATTAACAAGGTAATATTGAGTTTTCACGGGTTAATTTATATAAGGACCTTTAAAACAACAGATTAAGTTATGTATCAACTATAAAACCAACTAGAAAATCTTTTGCTTGTTTTTTCCATGTAGCTCTGGCTGTCCTGGAACTCACTCTGTAGACCAGGCTGGCCTCAAATTCACAGAGATCCACCTGCCTCTGCCTCCTGGGTGCTGGAACTAAAGGCCACCATCACCCAGCTCCAACTAGGGTATCTTAATTTAGATAACTTTCTGTTATCTAACATCAACACACAGGGGATAAAGTATACAATATGGATAAAGGATATGATGACATAATCCTTTAATGATTAGAGATGATAAAGACTGAGTAATAATCCTCCCTTTTCTCCTTCCCCATTACACTCTGAACTTCCTGTATATACCATCTTTACCATTTTACAACTTCCTTTGGAAGACAAAAATAAAGTGTTTTATCCTTCCTTACACCCAAATCCCATCCATTATGAAGTACCTCACCCCACATCATAAACACAAAGTAACTTAATTATCTGGTTTATCTTCTACTTGACTTATCTTAGTACTAAGTTTGGGTTTTCCAGTCTCCTCTCCTTTTAAACCCTGTCTACCACTACACTCACTTTCTCTTCCAGCCTCAACAGTTATATCTAAGTTTCTGCAGTTCTACTTTAGTCAAGTGGAGCAGTTCCCAATTCCTAAAACACCAGGTGAAATGGAATAGCTCAACTAATTTGTTAAATCTTTTGGAACTGGCATTAAGTTATAAGTGATAACAAATTATGTCTTTAACTATATTGTGAGCTTGTCTTTAACATAAACATGTATTTCATCGTATTCTTTATACAGATAAATATCAGATAAAAGGAACTTTAAATAATGTAACAATTGCATACAGAAGATAAGATAAATAGTATTTAAGAACGAATCACTATGTGAAATTCTCCAGATGAAGAATAAAGATAATTGTACAATGCTAACATGAAACAGTATTGTTAGCAGGATGTGGTGTTGCACACCTGTACTTCAAACACTTAGGAAATAGAAGGAGCAGGATGAGATCAACAGGCCAGCCTTAGCTACAAAGAGAGTTCAAAGCCAGGCCAAAGTTCAAAGACATTACCTAAAACTACACCAAAATTAAAAACCAAAGAAAAAAAAAACAGTATTTTATATAATTTAATACTCATTTAATCACTACATCATTAAGAAACATTATAGCAAAGGAGATTTATAAATAGAAATAAGATATTGCTAAACTCCATGTATTTAAAGTATCATTTAGCATAGCAATCACTTACTTCACTAAACTACTACTCTGTGACTGTCTTTTTTTTCCTGTGACTGTCTTATTCTGAAGTTTAGAGGCTAAGTATAAAGCTGCATTTACTTCTATCCGTGTTTTCTTTTTGTAATCCATTCCTCCATCTGAAAACTCAGTAGAAATTTTCTCTAGTTTCTAGGTTTTCACTGCTGATCACTGCTCTCTTCTCTTCTTTTTTTCCTACGTGATTTCTGTACCATTCACTCCTACACCTTCAAAACAGTGTTTCATCTTTCTTCTTCAGTTGCTTTCCTTGGTTTGCCAACAGCAGCCAGTTCTTAGCAAAATGACACTTCTTTGAATTTACCTTTCCTAGAAGCAAGTATAAGTCTTAAGGTTGGCCTGTAAGATAACTACTTGAGATTTAGACAGGCATTGACATTTCCTTCCTTCAAATATTTATTAGACAACAGTGGGTGCCTTTGTATTAGAAGTTACATGAAACACTTATCCTTCTTACAGCAAATAAAACTAGAAATTTTATTTTTATTTTATTTATATGTGTGTTGTCCACATGTGGGGCTATGTATCAGTTGTGTGGCCATTACCTGTAACAGGCAGAGCAGTGTACTGGATTCCCTGGCACTGGAGTTAGAGAGTTGTGAGCCATCATGTTGGTGCTAAGAACGGAACCCACGTCCTTAGGAAGATCAGCCAATGCTCTAGATCACTGAACCATCTCTTGAACCCAATGCTAGAATTTTTATTTTCAGACAAGCATGAGATGTCTTGCTGATGCACTTATTAAATCCTCCTGCAAGTTGGTCAATTTCCTCTGCAATACTTATACTAAGAAGTCCTCCTTACCAGTTGTGAGGCTACGAAAATTCAAAGTGACTTTTGAGCCCCTTCTACAATGTTTTATATATGTAGGTAATTACTAGTTTTATATATATATATATATATATATATATATATATATATATATATATATATAAAAATACATAAGAAAAAGTGATATGACAGTGAGAAGCATAGATTTAAAATCCAGATGGAGCACAATGATGTATTTAAATAGTCCTTATATGCTGTCATGAGACATTGTGTTTGTTTGTTTTGAGACAGGATCACGGGATGTAGCCTTGGGTGGTTTGGAACTCATCATGTAAGTAGGTTGTCCTCCAACTCACAGATGTCCATCTGCCTCTGCCTACCGAGCACTGAGATAAAAGGTAGTGTACCACCATGCCCTCCTAAGGTACTATATTCTTTTGAAATTTCTCTATAAGGATCAAAATGAAAGAGAACAATTGGCAACAGAACCTAAAGCATGTACTCTTGAAACTGCTGTGAAGGCTTTCCATTCTCACACACTTGATATGCTCTTACAATGTGAAGTAAACCCATTTATTAACTTCACTTTATCATCAACTTCCTGTCAGAGAACCCTGGACATGTGTTCTCTTGGAAAAGATGCTAAAATCTTTGATGTCAAACTTTCTCTCATTGATTATATAGCTTCTGAGGGAGCACTCTGAGTTTTGTGAATCATGCCCCCCTTCATTATGGTAATTATCTTGCTATTCCATGATTTCCAATTAGCATTCATAAATGTGTTACAATTTCTATAGTGCAAATGAGATTCCTGTGTACTGAGAAAATGAACAGTACTGTGAATATAAATACATCAACTTCAGGTTACATCCCAAACCAAGGTTTGAAGACAGCACATGGCAGGGGCTTGGGGAAAACAAGATAAAAGAAGAAAACTAGAAACAGAAGGAAAACGAAGAGATGTAATACAGATTAACATGAAAACACTCCAGCTCATTTGACCACCTCTCTGTTCCTATTTTCTCTAGTTTCACTGTACTTTTTCACGATTTCCTCTCTGTGGCTACTATTCTAATTCAAGTCCTTGGGTTTCTCTAATCAAAATATTCTCAATCCTACTCTCTTAACTTTCCTTCTCTTTCAGTACCAGGAAAAGTAGTTTAAAGAACTAGTAGGAAGATTGGTTTTGCTTATGAAGTTCCAGTATGTTAAACTGCTCCATTTACCAGCTACTAACCTGTGTACCTTAGACACTCAAAAGTATTTCTTTTGACTAGAGCCTTTTCTAACCTATTTTCCAAATCTATTACTGAATTAAATCCAACATGAAGTATAATGATGAAAATATGAAACTACAGTCGCAATCAGAGAGGTTGCCTCCAGTAGCTGATGGGAACGGATGCAGATACCCACAGTCAAACACTAGGTGGAGAGAGATCCCAGGTTGGAGGTCTACACTGGGACCCTCCCCTTGAGGCTCAGGGGGAACACCACAGAAAGGGGGATGAGGAATTGTGGGAACCAGAAGGTAGAGAACCCCAGAAGAGCACAGCCCATGAAAGTAAATAAGCAGGGCCCATAAGAGATCACAGAGACTAAAATGGCAATCACAGAGCCTCCATGGATCTGAGCTAGGTCCTCTGCATGTATGTTATAGTTGTTGGCTTGGTGGTTTTTTTTTTGGGGGGGGGGGTCTCTGACAGTGGGAGTATCTCTAACTGTTTACTTGCTTTGGGGACCCGTTTCCTCCTACTGGAGGCCTTTGGTCTTGCCTTAATGTGAGTTTTTGGAACTAGTATTATTATATCTTGTGCCATGTTCAGTTGATGTCTCTGGGAAGTCTGCTCTTGTCTGGGGGAAGAGTGGAGCGATGGGGGTAAATGAGGGAAAAGTGGGCTTGGAAGGGAACGGGGAGGGATGGAGGGAGAGGAAGCTGCAGTAGGAATGTATTGTACAAGAGAAGAATAAACAAAAGTTTTTTCAAAAAGGACTGTTGACAAAAAAAGTATAAGACTAGTATTTCTTTGTATTCCTCACTTAATATTTTTGCTAATGACTTCAAAACTTTACATAAACAATATAAATAATTGTCATGCATTATTATACTTCAAAAGGAGACTGAAGATGCCAATATATAGTAGTTCCACTTACAGAGGCACAAAGTAAGTCTTCCAAAGTAACTTTCTATAGGTGATTAAAAAAAAAAACTTTGCTATTTTCATTGTTGCTCACACTTACCTTATCAACATATTTCTTAGAATTGTAAAATCACAATGTTCACCATTTTCAACTATAGAAAAGGAAGAGAAAATAGAGCACACATATTAACTTTAATAAAATTTATCTTTTCATAGAAATAAAAAAAATAATACCAAGGAGAAAATATTTAAAATGCCTACATGAGAATTTTATTAAGGTTTAATACTAACACAGACCCCAAGGAACAATAGGCAAATGTACCCTAATACTAATGCTGTGGCATTTTAAACACACTACTTTTCTTTGTATGTGTATGTCATATATGTGTGGGTGCATGTGCACGTATCTGTGAAGAAAAGGTTGACAACAGCTGTTTCCTCCACTCTCAATTTATTTACAGAGGCAGGATCCCACTGAACATTTTATCCACTAAGCCACCTCCTCAGCCCTTCTTCATATAGCTTAATCCTAGATGACAGCCATATAATGAATGAACTCTCTGGAAATAAACACTGGTAATTTGAAAGAAGAGGCACTTTCTGCTTATTAGTACAGAACACATTCATCAAATGATATATTTAAAAACAAAACAAAACAAACAAACAAAAAACCTTAGCTGGGAAGTGGCAGTGGCACATGCCTTTAACCCCAGCACTCAGGAGGCAGAGGCAAGGCATGAGTTGGAGGCCAGATTGGTCTACAAAGCGAGTTCCAGGACAGCAAGGGACACACACACACACACACAGACACCTGCCTCAAAAACAAAAGCACCAAAACAATAAGGCAAAAACAAAAAACCTTCATGTTGTGGTTGAAAATATTAAAAACCTCCTTAGGACAATCAAAATGAAAGGCTAAACAAGAGCTCTAAGATTCATTATTAAAAAAACAAAAACAAAACAAAAAAAAACACTAAATGGGGATAGCAAGGAAGTGGGAATAATATATAAAGTAATTGCTTCAGAGCATATTTCTAAAGGATATAAAGTTCTTTTTTTTTTTTTTTTTTTTTGGTTTTTTCGAGACAGGGTTTCTCTGTGGTTAAGGATATAAAGTTCTAAAGCCCTAAATTGGTAATTGCAGGTTTCCTGGGAACAAAGTTGATGGTCCGTGGGCAAAAACCATAGATAAAGACAGTAACTTGGCATGATTTTATAAAAACTGTGCAATTACATCAACACACAGAACAAACAGCAACTCCAACTTAGTACAATATAGATTAAATAGTAGAGTAAACTAATATAATGAATACAAACTCAAATATTTCTATTGCTAATACGGTATCTGGGGTTTGGTGTCATCACTAAGAGTTTATTGGCAATGAAAACCAACAAACTAGTAAATTAACTAAAAAGGTGACCTCCTCCTTGAGGAAAGAAGAGGCACTGGTTATATGATTGTGGCTGGCTCTCTCCAAACTGCTCAGTTTCCAAAAATTTGTAAGATCCTAGGAAATAACCTTAAGCCAGGGGAAAACCCCTGAACTACAAAGCTCGTTTTCAAAAGAGACAGACACTGGCTTGACAGTGGTGTAGGCACAGGCAAGTGGTCAATGGCAACTGATTGTGAAGTATTACAACTTGAGGATTTGATCTGACTTAGGTAACACATCTGAAAAACAGAAATATCTTTAAGAAGGAAACAAAGACTAGGGAAATGAAATAAAAGCTATTCTTGAAAACCCAGAGTGTACCATGCACCGCATATTTTATACTACTTATAATACACATTTTAGCATCTTTATGAGACCTTACATTAAGGTATCCACTGAAAAGAACCTTACCTTCAGCCACACCCCAAGGATACTGTCTTCCTCTGACTCTTTTGCCATTAACTTCGATGATAGTATTACTACCTACCACAGCAAGAGGTAAACGATCCTATAAAATAAAGTGTTATTGTAAACAGATCTCTACAGTACTCATGATTCAATTATAAATAATTTACAAGAGTCAACATATTACCAAAAGTTTGCTTGGATAGTACCTATATTATCAGTCAAGCAATAAATATTCAGGAAATTTTATTTTTTGCTTTTGGGTTTTTCAAGACAAGAGTTTTTCTGGGTAGCACTGGCTGTAGAATAAGCTTGTGCTGAACTCACATAGTCTCTGCCTCAGTCTCAAGTGCTGGGATTAAAGGCGTGTACTACCACATCCGGCCTAGAAATTGTTATTCAAACGGTATACTACCAAGGTAAACAATGAATAAAATTTCATTTTTGTTAAAATTTTAAGAATAATATCATATGCACTGGTCAAATTAGTTGTTAAAAATTACTCTAAAACCTGGGGAATAGAATATAAAATACATTGGTATTTAGAAGACAAAAAAAAATAAGGCCATGAATCCATCTGATCATTAACCTTAACACTATGAGGTGCAGGAAACATTCTGTTTTTTAAACTATAACTTCAGAACCCCAAACCCACTTTTGGATCCGTATTCACTTATTTTTAATGCAGAGTTTAACTTTTCGATATTTTCATAGCTACCAAGCTATTTTGCAAAACCTCTAAAATATGTAAGATATGAATATTTTATCAATTATACAGTAATTAGACCAGTATTCACTAAACCACTTTAGCTCCAGGTACTATTTTAAATTAAATTAAAGCACACAAACTTTAATGCCATGCATGATGGTGCACACCTTTAATCTCAGCACCTGGGAGACAAGAGGCAGGTGGGTTGAGGCCACCTTCGTCTACAAAGCAAATTCCAGGACAGCCAGGGCTACACAGAGAAACCTTGCAGGGGTACACACACAGGAAAACGCACAACAACAACAAAAAAATTAAAATGATGTAGAGTTTTTGTTGACCTTTATAAAAAGACAAATGAAACAACAGTTTTATCAGGCTCCTGAAAGATCAAAACACACAACAATCTCTTTCCTGCTCATATTTGTGTCTTTGTTTTGTTTTGTTGTTGTTGTTTTTAAAGACAAGGTTTCTCTGTAGCTTTGGAGCCTGTCCTGGAAACTAGCTCTTGTAGACGAGGCCTGCCTCTGCCTCCCGAGTGCTGGGATTAAAGGTATGAGCCACCACCACCCGGCTTCATATTTGTTTCTGTTAACTGAATGTGATGGTAGTCACCCACCTACTCCATGCAATGCCCTATGCTATGTGTTGCTATTCAAAGATAACTGTAAAGCTGATAAACATTAAGAAATATCCGTATTTGTTTTTGTAAGCCAACTACTTTAAAAGTGAAACTTCTGTTTTTTCATATTAGAGTATAATTAGAAGACCCAAATACTTCACTGTGCATAGAAACAAACCTACCTTTATCTTCTTAACCAGCTTATTCTCTTCTTCATCATCTGTTTCTGGAAATTCATATATTTTAATTTTATGTTCTTGGATTTCTTTCATTATCTACAACAGAAGCAGGGAAAGAACACCACATATAATTATGACATAAGCAGTTATTTTTCCTTTTTCTTGGATTTTCATGAGACACCTCAGTTTCTGGTCATTTGTTGTTCATATTTAAATACCAAAACCTATTACTGGAGAACAGGGAGAGAAGGTAAAGATGCTTGCCATGAAAGTCTGGGAGATTTATAAACGTAGAAGAAGAAAGAAAAGCAAACAACAAACCAACTCCACAAAATTATCCTCCAACATCTACAAGTATGACGTGGCATGTGCACCACCCTCCCTTCCCTCTAGTGCACACACGCACACAGCAAAATGAAATTTAAAACATTTTTAAATTCAATCACTTCAGAAGTGTCAATCTTACGGTTATCATCCAAAAATAATTCTACAAATGAAAGAATATTTACTCTAGAATGGCATTTATCCAGGTGGTCTCTATCTACTATAATGGTTTTTGATCATTCGTTTAAAATGAATGTGATTCTTTCTCTTGATATAACTTACTATAAAACCTAAGCAACATAGCTTAAAGTCACCTAAAAATAATAGAAAAGGGTAAGTAAAAAAATTACAACATTAGTCTTAGGAGAAAGGTATACACTCTAACAGAAAAAGGGTTTTTTTTTTTTTTTTGGTTTTTCGAGACAGGGTTTCTCTGTGGCTTTGGAGCCTGTCCCGGAACTAGCTCTTGTAGAGCAGGCTGGTCTCGAACTCACAGAGATCCGCCTGCCTCTGCCTCCCAGGTGCTGGGATTAAAGGCGTGCACCACCACCGCCCGGCAACAGAAAAAGTTATTACATGAACAAGCATACACACATAAATCAAAGGCTAGACAAGCAAGTTAGGAGAAAATACACACTAGAAGAACCTCAAGACTTAATAATAACAGAAATTATTTATTTCAAATTAAATTACCTTGTCTAAGAGGATTTCAAATTCACAAGGGAAAATACAGACGTCCAACTAACAGTCACCTACCTATACAATTCAAACTCCCAAAACAACCCTCCCCTTGTAACTTTTACTACTGTGCTCACAACAAAAGACTCCAACAGCCATATAGAGGCTGTAAACCAAATGAGTTATATGATTACTATGCTAAACAGAAATAAACAGGAGTAATCCCTGCATAGTGTAGTACACATCTGTAATCCAAACACTTGGAAAGCTGAGGCCAGAGGACTGAGAGTTCTTTGCTAGCCTAGGCTGAAGAGTGAAGACCTAGCTCAAAAAAGAACAAGTTATCAATGGCCATCAATAGGACCATGCCTTTAACACTGGGCATCTATCTACCCTAAAAATAAATCAATGGCTGGGCAAGGTGGCACAAACCATTAATCTCAGCACTCAGAAGGCAGGTTGATCTCTGTGAGTTCACGAGGTCATCTTGGTCTAAATAGTGAGTTCCAAGCCAAGAGCTACACAGTGAGACTCCTGTCTTGAAGAATAAAAATGAAAATACCTTTTGCCACAGGCAACAAAGAAGTAGGACAGACTCTACTGAGGAGAGGTAACAAGCCATGTGGCAGAACGTAGATTAATATCAACGAGTTAATTTAAGTTAAGAGCTAGTTGGGAACAAGTCTAAGCTAAAGTCAAGCTTTCATACTTAATAATAGGTGTCCATTTCATTATTTGGGAGAAAGTGGACAAAGAAAGTCCAACTATGAAAAATTGCAAGCTTAAACAGCAGTGATCCTTGGTCAAAAGTTACACACTAAAATTATGTAAATGAACATTTTCAAAATAAATGCTAAAGCCCAACTTCCTCTTTATAACTAATGTCTAACAATTGTTTTGAAAAAATTCCAAATCATTTCCTGAGTAAGAAATATGGCTCTAAGCATAAAGAAAAGAAACTTGAGCCTAGAAGCACGGTACAGAGTTAAAGTACATATACCAAAGGCCTTGAGTTCAATGCTGGGTGAAACAAAAGAAAAGGGATGGGGGATGGGGGGCAGGGGGAGGGCAGTAGGCACATGACCAATCTTAAAGAAGAAATCATTACTAATACTAATATATCCTTTCAACATCTAACTTCTCAGAATAAATCAGTATCAATATAGAGATACAAACTATTCAAGGCAGAAACTTAAGAGGCAAAGATAGAATTGCCTCAACGTGGAGTCCAGTCTGGTTATAGTGACCCCATCTCAAATTACAACAATGAAGAAATAAGACAAAAGAAGGAAAGGAGGAGGAAAGGGGGCAAAGAAATAAATGATGAAAGATGAAAAGGAAGAGAATGAATAGAAAAGGGATGGAGAAAAAGAAAGGAAGAGGAAAAACATACCTGGGATGAAAATATTGGTAGTAAAAGCTGTCTAAAGATGCCAAAATTTGTATGAATTTAACACCACTTCAAGAACATTGTTCATTTTGTAACAAGTTTTAAGGTATTCTAAAATTCATATTTCAAAGGTTTTAAAAGATATCTTGTTACATAGAAGCTTATAAAGATAATAAGATAACAAAAATATAAGACTTATTTTGAATACAAAATCATTTTTTAAACACTGATCTAAAATTTAAAAAGACTATTGGAATAGACAGACTTTCAAAAATTTAACTTAGATTTCATAAATTCCATATATAAAAAACCGAATACAACAAAATGAAAAAATGTATCATTAAGAATATTATTACAGTCTGGCAGAGGTGGCATATGCCTTTAATCTTAGCACTTGGGAAGGAAAGGTAGGTGGATCTCTGTGAGTTTGAGGTCAGTCTGGTTTAAGAGTTCCAGATAGCCAAAACTACACAGAGAAACTGTTTCAAAAGAAGAAAAAACAAAACAAAACAAAAAAAAAACAAAACTAAAACCAAAAAAGGGGTGGGGATGGGGGGATTGCTACTGCAATAACAGGGCATGAGTTTGGGGAAGGAAGCTTAAATTCATATTTGTGTGTGTGTGTGTGTGTGTGTATGTGTATATATATGTATTATTTTCTAAACATTTATTTTATTAAGTAATACAAACAAAAGATTCAAGAGAAAATATGGAAGATAAATAGACTAAAAATAACATATTAATTAAAATGGCTAGAAAATCCAAAAGTTAATTCATTCTTCCTTACCTGCTTTTTAAACTGTTGGCATTCCTCTGGTGTGAGTGTGTCTGCTTTGGCAATTAGTGGGATGATATTCACTTTTTCATGCAAACGTTTCATAAATTCAATATCCAATGGTTTAAGCCTGAAATATACAGTATTTAATATGACTGAATACATCTGTTTGAAGGAACAGATTCTTCACATTAAATGCAATAAGCTACTTTACTTATCAGAAACACTTTGAAGATGTACTGGGTCAGCCAACAGGCAGAACAAGAAGGACTTTAAGAAGCAATGGAGTGGTTAAGAAGGCTTTTTGACTCTTGCCTTTGAAACACCCTGGTCACTGGGTTATGCCCCTAAAAGAGGAATTGGAAAAACCACAAAGGTTCCTAGTAGAATTTCCTAGAATAAGCTTTATATTTATTTATTAAGGTTAACAAGGTAGTTGGGTTTTTTCCCGTGAAAAACAGTAGTCCTCTTTCAATATATGCAATTCTTGCTGTCAATTATCTTTCTTAGACAAAATGCTAAAACGTCAATTTTCAATATGCCTCTCTGTTATTATAATTTGGCTCTGGCATCTAAGACTTCCACTATAGTACCTATCATCACTAATTTGCCCAGAATTCAGCATCTAAAATATGATTGCTTCACCAGTTCTTCTAGAATCCTTAGGATTCTCTTTGCCAGTTAGGTCTTTAACATGCGATTTCCTCAGAATTCTCTGCTAGGTCACTTCATTTTTAACCTTACATTCTGTATGACTAACATGAATACAATAATTTAGGACAAAATATTACCACATCCATACCTACTCAAAATTTTATCTAACCCAGTAGTTATATATGACATTAGCAGTGATTGTAGAAGGTACTAAGACTACTGTACAGATTGAGGGATGGAGAGAAAAGCCTGATTCATTTACCAGATTGTACGTAACTTCAGCCTATAGAGAGTAGGTCATTTGTAATTCAAGATCAAATTCAATGTCGCATTCTTTCAACAAATCTACTAAGTATATATCAACAGGGAAAATTCTGCTCCATCTTTAAAAGTTATTAAGCTGAGCAACTGTTTAGGAATAGGCACAGGAAATAAAAATATTCCCTTTTGACAAGCAAGAAATGGCTTAAAGTCACACACATCATTTAAATCATATTTCTTCTCTTAAAAAAACTCTTTACTTCTAAGTGATTTTTAGAAATAAAATATACCCCCAAAGGATAGAAGAATGTAATTTCATGAGAATCACTAACTCTTAGAGCCTGAAGGATTCGTTATAAACTCACTGATTCTATTAACTGTACATAGCATCACTAGGCTGACTTCTACAAAACTGTGCTAATAAAGTTAAACTAGGGCCAGGTGGTGGTAGAGCATGCCTTTAATTCCAGCACTCAGGAGGCAGAGGCAGGCACATCTCTGTGAGTTCAAAGCCAGCCTGGTCTACTGAGTGAGTTGCAGGACAATTACGGCTTCACAGAGAAACCCTGTCCCCCCAAAAACAAAAACAAACAACAACAACAAAAACCAAACCACAACAAAAAAGCAAAAGAAAAAACCATTACACTAGAAAGATTTTTCAAAAAGCATAAACTCAAGAGCTACCTAAGTGCTCATAAAAAGCAGTATATACAGTGTGTGACGGTTTCGGGTTTGGTTTTGGTTTCAGGGTGAAGAATTGGCTTTCCTGAGAATTGAACACAGAACGTTAAACTGGGCTACACCATAGTCCATTTTTTCCTTTATTTAATTTTTTTTTCTTTTGGTAGGGTCTTGCTATCAAAAAAGACATAGCCTAGACTGATCTTCAGTTTGCAATCTCCTAGTTTCAGCTATCTATACTGAGACTGCAGATATGTGCCACCGAAGCCTGTTGGCACATTGCATTTCTAAATTATTATTATTATTATTAATTATTATTATTATTATTATTATTATAGTCCTGTAAAATAGATGTGCTAGCTTAGTGATATAAATGCATAAACTTCTGACAATACTACACAATATTAAGCATAAAAGAATCCTTTTCAATCTTACAAAAAATAGTAATTACATATAGCTCCTTGTTCTACCAGAGTGAAAAATGGGCATCATACTAGGCAGAAGAGACCAAAACCAGAGGAGAATGAGTTTATACTACTCTAATTTGAGTATTGGGCGACAACACTACTTAGTTTATGTCATATAACAGTCTAGTTCCTTTTGGTAAAGAGTGGGTAGAAAGACAATGATTAGGTAGTTAGATTATGTTGTGATTTACCCCCCCCCAAAAGACTGAAGAGCAATGGAAATATTAATAGCTAATAATGACACTACCTACCCAAAATAGAAGAGTACAGTTTTTGTTTTCTTTTTAAAGAAGAGGTTAGTTACTATCAAAAAGATCAGTGTGAACTACTAAAAGATGGTAATTCTGACCTAAACACAGTAATCTTCACATTAAAGTGTGACAAAACATTTAGAAAGAAACAACCCGAGAAAGCACCTAACACTTACATTTTGTTTTTATTATTATCACTTTTTCTGTTTGGATTATGGTAAGTTTCCTTGTTTAAAGGTTGTTACCTTAGAGTTTCTTAGGATCTCCATAATCTCAACATCTATGGCTGTCTTCTTAATTTGATAATTTGACCTCTTACAAAAGCATGGCTAAAAGAAAAACTTGAAAAAAAACTTAAGTTTTTTTTTTTTTAAACTCAAAAATCTGACTGAAATTGGAAACACTTCTTTTTATGAAGCAGATGAAAATGACGACCTAGGTCTTAAACCAGTTGTTCCAATCCACTTTAACATGGTATTAGGTTCTGTTATAAATGATCTAGTTATATGTACTCCACAGACACAATGTTTCTAAAATATTCACACAAGATGAGTAATATACACAATATAAACAATAAAATAGCAAAGCATCAAGGTACTGACCCATGTCCTGAAGGAGCAATGAAGTATAAACAACACTGCACCCTGTTATCGGGCATCTGACGTCTGTTCACTCGAGATTCTGCATTTAAGTAATCCTCAAATTTACTATCAATGTAGTCAATAACAGGCTGCCAGCTGTACAATGTAGAAAAACAGAACAATTAAGTTGCAAACCTACAAAGGAATGAACTGTTCGACAATTAAAGAATAGTAGTTTTAATTTGATTTAAAAAATATTACTTCACCAGTAGACAACATCTTGAATTGTTCTGCACACTGATTCAAAAGTAGGTAAAAATTAGGACTGGGGAGATGGCTCAATCAGTACAGTACCTGCTTTGAAAGCATGAGGACCTGTGTTCCAATCTCTAGAACCCATGTAATAAGCCAGGCATAGTGGCATGTGCCTCTGACACCAAGCTTACAGAAAAGTATTGAGCAGAGACAGATACATCTCTCAAGATCACTGAACAATCAGTCTAGGTAAACTGATAAGCTTTACCCTGTCTCAAAAATTAAAGGTGGAGAGCAATTAAGGAGACACTAACCATATTTGAATGTACACACACAACATACATACATGCATGAAAACACACGTGCATGCGTGCGTGTGCGCGCGCGCACACACACACACACAAAATAGCTTAAAAAACTACATGAAATACATCTTGATTCGTTAATTTTTTTAAAAAAAATGACTTGTCCTTTGTTAAAACAAAGTTCTGGTATACTATTTTCATTGATAATATTTTAGAATCTGAAAACAATTACATCTACAGTTTTAAATGTTCAACAAAGATTAAAGAATACAAAAACCTCATGATTAGCCTACTGAATATTTTAAGAGTTGAGAAAAAAAAGAGTTGAGGAAAAATGTTCATCTTTTGCAACTCAACATCAATGTGAAACTCAAAGAGGAAACAGTTTATAAATACTAATATAAAATTATTTTGGATGAGAGTTTCATGAGCGTCTATCTATCTATCTATCTATCTATCTATCTATCTATCTATCTATCTATCTATCTATCTTACACCACACACACACATATATAGACACACATATATTAGTATAAGAAGTAGTAACTCCACTGCTTAAAGAGAGAAATCAGAGGTTAAAGCAAGAGGATTTAAGTTCTCAACCATCTTTGGAACCAAAGAAATCACATCTCAAAACACCAAAATAGAAAAAAGGACAGAAAAAAAAAAAAAGTCCAGGAAGAAATGTTTTCAAGTAAGAGATATAGCAAAGTTGGTATATGAACCCAAGTCCTAATCATTTAAAACGTAATGATTCTCACTATTAAGTTTTTGGTTGTTCTAGGTTTGTGTTTCTGTTTATAACGCAGGGTCTCACTGTGTAGTTCTAGCCTAGAACTAGCTATATGGACTAGGCTAGCCTTCAACTCAAAGATATGCCTGCCTCTGCTACCCAACTCATGTGATTAAAGAAATGTGCCATCATGTCTGGCTAGGTAACTACACTAGTATTTGAAATGACCTGGGAAACAATGGGGACAAACATTTCTTACCAATTACTATTATCCACTGCATCTCCAAATCCTGGAGTATCAACTATCGTCAACAGCAACTGAACACCACCTTCTTTGATTAAAACTTTGGATTGTTCCACCTGTAAGAGTCATTGGTGTACATGTTAATTATATATTATGTGAGTTATTTCCTATAACAAGAGGCAAGGACATTCAAGTTTCTCAAAACCAATTTGGAAGCTGTTTACAAATTAAATCTAACCACCTACAAGTTTTCTGTCTGTCTGACTGTGTGTGTGTGTGTGTGCATATGCAAATGTGCATGGTGTGTGGCATATATGTATCCATGTGTGCAGGTGCAGATGTACCTGTATGTGCATGGCTGTAGAGCCCACGGTTGATGTGGGAGTCCTTCATCTATTGTTCTTTATCTTATGCACTGAGGCAAGGCCTCTCAGTTGAACCCAGAACCCTCTGGCATCACTAGTCTGGCTAATCACTTTGCTGTGGGTTTGTCTCTGCCACACTCACTAGGTCTTGACAACAGTTTGGGATGCAGATCACAACACCAGTCCTCACACTAGGACTGAAAGCACTTTTAACCACTGAGCCATCTTTCCAGCCCCTATATTTTCCTGAAAATGACTGTGGTCATTAGAGTCTAGTTACTTCAAAGAAAAGCACATGTAAATAGTATGGCAAACTCATACTTCAAGTGTCTTCAGAAGTTTGCCTTAAACAACAGCTTTATTTCCTGACAGAACTTACAGGTTTTTTTTTTTTTTGGAAGCCCGTTGTATGTCCAAAGGTATATATTATCTGTCCAAAGCATATGCTGTTGTGATAACTATAAACTATCAACTTTCAGGCATCTAAGAGAAATCAATCACTGTTTCTAGGAGCAGAAATACTTTCCCCAGGGGCTGTAGATGTACTGATAATTTAAGTTAAAGAAGACAAGATTTGTACTCAAACTTTGAATGTCAAATGTCAAAAATAACATTAACACTATCAGATGTGAGAGGAAAATGTGATCAAGGAAACATGAAAAGCAGTTTCAGCAATTTGTGTTAAGAAAGTCTGATATACTTCTAAGGACTATGCAAATGAGAATACCTTTCCACTCCCATCTGGCATTTTAACAGACGTTTGCTCGTCAATAAAGAGTCTGTGAAGCTGAGGCTAGGGTGTTTGGGCAAGAGTCATTTGCAACCATGTCCAAAAATAGGACTTCTGAAGTGACAAAATTGACCTTCAACTCTACCATCCAGTACAGCAATTGCTGTACAGTTATGTGGTTACTTACCTCTTGTAATATTGATGCGTGCAATCAAGAAATTGAATATTTAGTTTTATTTCATGTGAATAAACTTAAATAGCTCACATGTAGCTGCCAAACTGAACATTTTATGTTTACTGCAATCAAGAATTTTTTGATAAAAGTAGCTTATTATCAGAAGCTACTGAAATTGGGGGAAAGAAAGCCAGTAATTCAGACATGCACATCTATGAAAAGCATGATTCCTATCTCTCAGAAAAGTCTCAAATCATATTCTTCAAAGTGTTTTCATCTTGGCTTATGTTATCGGTGAAAACTGAGTATCCCAAACATAAGCATATTTATCTATGGGCAATCTGAACATTTAAAAGTATTAATTAAATATTACTAAGTATGAAGTCTATATAGATTAAAAACCAAATACCAATAAACAAAATTTTAACTATTCAATGTTAGATTATCAAGAAGTTCACACTTTAATTTTCTTATGGTTCTTTAGTCAAAGGATAATCTGATCTAATCTATTATCTCAAAATATCTTGAATTCATTCCTAGTTCTTTCATAAGTTATTCATTAATGAAATATGTAATTAAAAGAAATTAACAGAGCCTAGAGAAATGGATGGCTCAGCAGTTAAGAGTACTTGTTGCCAAAGAACCAAGTTTGGCATCGAAGCTTGCAACTAACTCCAGTTCCAAGAGACCTGACACCCTCTACTAAACCTCTGAAGGCACCATGTACATGGTATACATACACATCACATACATATTTTAAAATAAATGTACTCCAAACAATTTCTGGTTTTCTTATTAATAAGTCCTATTACTCTTTCAGTAATAGCATATATTAATAAATATCCTAATTTGCTTGTATTTTAAGACTGTTTTTGTATTAAGATTAGTCACGGTGTCTGTAAGTAAAGTGACAAAGTGATTATTTAGCATTTTCAAGGCCTCAGTACCATTTTCAAAACAGTTCAATTTGTTGAAAAATGAAGCTTTTAGGTACTTTGATGAATCTGTTTATAAAGATATTTTCTGTTTCTGGCCTATGAAATTTGGTGTATCAATAAATGATCAAATACAAAGAAGTCAGCAACAAATGGAAAATATTAAAAAAAAATCTAATGCCATTCACAGTATCCAATTTTATCATATCATCTGGTTTTGCAAGTATCCTCACGGGATCCATGAAAAACAAACTAATACAAGCCCAGGAATTTCAAAGTTTTCAAACAATTTGTTTCAAATGGTCACTTTCCCATGCACTCTTCTTAAGCAGGTCACATCAGGACATTCTAAAGCATCTCAAGACTTGTCTAAGATTAAATGTATAACTTAATGCCAATGGAATGAAGTGATACAAAGAAATGAAGCAAGGGCATTTTCTGCTATGGTTTTCTCTAGAAACTAAGTAAAACTAGATCTCATATTGTTTATGTGTGTTGTTGATTTATTGAGGCATGTTTTGATTCTCTTCATCCAACAAATGAAAGATACCACTATTTTAAAATTGTAGTTTTTCAATCTAGAAGCAAGTCAAGCCTTCAATGTTTATTATTCGGTTTTAAAACTTAAAGGACTACCAAGTACATTTAACTTTTTAATCTCATGTTCACAAGGTATTCATTAACATAAATAAATGTGTTATTTAATTAACTGAAAACCATATTGAAGAAAAGGTTTAAAATTTCTGTCAAGGATTTACACCTTCCTTAAGAAGTAGCAGCAAGGCCAAAGCTATGAACAGACAGCCTGATGCATTTACTTGGCTCAAAGACAGGGAATATTCCATTTAATAATACCTCAAATGTTTCTTTAGAAAACATAAAGTGAAAAAGATCTGGGTGTGACAGCATAACATTGTAATCTGAGCACCCAGGAAGTAAATTACAGGCTAGCATAGGGATCCTGGGACTATTCATTTATAAGTATCTGCTCTTGCCCTTTTCTGCACAGCTATCGCCCCTCTTCACTGTTACTGCCTGTTGCCATCACACCACTTCACCAATTCTGAAAGGCACCTTACTAACAGCAGCATCGTGTGATTTCATATTTTCTATGTTTTCCCACTAGAGATCCTTGAGAATGCTGTGTCCTTTATTACTGTACAGACAAACCTAGTATGCAAAGCACTAAAATGTTCATGCAAACAACCAGCTCAAAAACCAAAAAAGGAGTATTATCTACAGGAATATTTAATCGTGCTTTATGAAAACTTTTCAAGAAGTCCACAAATCTGAAGAGTTTTATTTAAGAGTACAACTTATTGCTTTCAATTTTTCTCACCTCCAGAAATTGTAGAGCTACTTCACCTGTATCACTATAAAATGACGTCTAAAGTGATACACGAAACTTCACACCAAGAAAACATTCTACAGTACATCAACATAAATTTGCCAATCAATAAATTAAAATTGAAATTAACTAAATCTCAAATAAAAGATAGTTTCGCCACCAAGGAAAGATAGTTCACAATCTTACAGTGACGAAAAGACACCATTTTTAAAAAACAATAAAAATATGAAATAAAATGTAATAACTATATACATATACTATGACATAGTTTGTTAAAATTTGTCAATATTGGGATCTATATTTGAAATAAGAACAAGAAGAGCACAACTATGTATTCTTCCCTTTAATTTTAATAATCTACTGGGAAAAAACATCAACCAACAGAGAAGTAATCAGGCACTATTGCATTCACTCTGTAATATCCCTAAAAGTACTAAGGAGAAACATTTCCCTCTCTGACCTTCTCCCTGAAATAAACTGAAAGCAGTTTACAATAGTCCAGGAGTATGTAAATACTCAACTTTGTGACTACAACAACTTGAGAATTTAAAAGAAATGCAAATTATTTGGGTTTTGCCTCATCTGATATACACTCACACTGAAAACAATAGTATAGAGAAAGCCAGGACTAGAGTCTGCTCACATCTGGAAATGCTCCATAGAGGTCCTCAAGCAAACACAGGAGATTAAGAATTAATCTCAGAGTTCAAGTGAGACCTTCATGAGGAACAGAGATCTCAGAATCGACTCTCTATTAGTTTAAATACTTAGTAATCTTCCAAGACCATAAATGTCAACAAATCTCTCCCTCAAAACACAATTTCCTATAAATATAACATTCAGGAAGGCGACTGGCACTGCGGTATTACTTATTAGGGTTTTACTCTAGGACAGGATTTTTCTTCTTTCATTTTCTGACAACTGGAAATGTTCTAAAAATCCTTCAGATCACAAAAACCACAGACATTTGTCTTTCAAAACTCCAGAGAGTATGCCTATATTGGTCTATATTTATAAAATGGGATACAATAACGGTAGACCAAACCCTCTACTGAGACAATTTATTACATCAAGGACAGATTATCTGCTAGACTGCTGGGCTGAGGATGGGGGAGCCAAGAGGCTGCAAAGGATGATCACATTCTAACTACATTCAGGCCTCTTGACTCTTTTCTACGGTATGTCATGTTCTTCCCTGAGAGTAAATGAGCAAAAGTTTCAGCTTTCTAAATAGATTATAGCTGGGAATAAGACACTGAAATGTTTAAAATGTCAGGGATTCATATCTAGATAAAAAAACTCCTGGAAATAAGAAAGAAAAAGTCAGGAAATATTAAAATGACCAAAGCAGTTCAATGAAACCTAAGTAGCCAATGAGTAAAGCAGACCTGCTCAACTGAACTACAAATGGAAACAGATGAAAAAAGTAAAATGTCTTTGTCTTTACACATACATATAGAACAGGATATTTACATGAATAAAAAATAGAAACCTAAATGTTTATCCAAAACAAAAAGGACATGCTGTGATATATTTCTACAAAAACTGTAACTATCTAGTCTTCAACCTCATCAAAGACCTGAAAAGGAACATAGTATTACCTAAGTTAAGTAGGAAGTGCAAGCAAGTGATTTCCGAAAAATGCAAGGAACACCTGGCTGCCTGGACAGTCACCCAACGTTTCTCTGTAATGTTGGGGCATCCAACTTTGGTTACAGGCCTAGAATATCTGACAAGACCATTTTTAGAAGCAGGAAAATTTGAAAGACTGTCCTACCCTGTCTTGGCAATGTTCAACAATTGCTTTTCCTTGTATCCTGCTTGTCTGGACTGGACAGCATGCTGTCAGCAGTCGAGGCAAGGGCAGTTTTCTGCCCATTAGGCCGGTTTTGCCAAGAAGAAAACAAGCTCCATATGGAGGGTCTTCAGTGCCCACCATTCTCTCAGGAGTAAATGGGTGTTGCCAGGAGCCGTTGAGCCTTATATCAACAGAATTCTAAGTTATTAAAACATTTAAATGCCATAGTCTATAGGTCTTTGAAGCATTTGAAGATTACCTAGCTTTATAGAATACATCTTTGTGCATCTAGAAAAACTAACATAACGTAAGTAGAACAAACATGAGTAACTATTAACTTATAATTCTTAATAACCTATATAGCTTAAAGAATAAAGCTTCATATTATAAAAAGAAGCAGTCTTTAAACAGATGTACAACGTAAGAACAGTGACCTCAAAATCGTGACAATATATAAAAGTATCTTAATCAGAGATAGGAATGTATAATTCAATGACAAAAATATCCTTAATTTGCATCAAAATACAAAATATCCTAAACAGAAGTAGAAACATACATACAGTATGATAAAAAACTTTACATTTGTATTAATATATAAAAGTATTTTAGACAGAAGTAGGAACATTATATTCAATATGACAAATACAATTTTGAATTTATATCAATACACAAATTATCTTGGACAGGAATAGAAAAATAATTTTATATTTGTATCAATATACAAGAATCCATACCAATGCAAATTATCTAAAACTAATAGCTGCTATTTTAGTTTACAAGTAGATACAATAATCTACCTTATTATCCTATCTATCTATCCCCTTTTTTTCTATTCCCACATTGGGTGCCAGGTGAAGTGAAAATTCATAAAAGTCTAGTTTGTAATTTATTAAGGGGTACAACGGAAAAACGGACTCATGAATACAGAACAAGGTATAAGCTGATACTGATGCAGCTGCTGTTGTCATGCCATTTTTCTCAAGGGTGATGCGGACCAACCACAAGGTTTGCCCCTGCTATGACCACCCAAGAAAGAGCATGCTACCCCTTCCTCAGTTTTATCTGGTCATGCATTCAGAGCAAACCAGACCCATAGGGTTAGTCACCCCAAATGTCATTGGCTAAAAGGGTTGAGCTCCCACAATACTATCCAGTAATGAGAAAGAACAAGTACAACAAGCATGAACAAGTGAGAAAAATAATTCTCAGTGAAAGAAATCAGCTTCAAGAATAAACCTACATGAAGTTCAAGAACATCCAAACTAATCAATCTAGAGAGGTGAGGTGCTTATCTTTGGGGAAGGAATGACTTTCAGAACAAAACTAAATAAAAAGGGCAAAGGAAAAAATATCACAGTACTATAGAAAATCAGTGACAGGCCGGGCGGTGGTGGCGCACGCCTTTAATCCCAGCACTTGGGAGGCAGAGGCAGGCGGATCTCTGTGAGTTCGAGACCAGCCTGGTCTACAGAGCTAGTTCCAGGACAGGCTCCAAAATCACAGAGAAACCCTGTCTCGAAAAACCAAAAAAAAAAAAAAAAAAAAAAAAAAAGAAAATCAGTGACAGCTATGTCTTATGAATCCTACTTAAAAGATGCTTCTAAAATTTGTAGAATAACAAAATAACCATAACTATAATATCTCAATGAATGTTTTGTCAAATATATTTCTTTGTCTTAAATCCCCAAATTACATGTTAATATTTTTATCTATTAAAACACCCAGTAACTTTTGCTAGTGTATTCCTCATTTCTAGGGGTGGGGAGAAAACCATCAGTAAAGTACTTGCCACAGGAGCAAAAGGATCTGAATCTGATTCTCCAAAATCCATGTAAAAAAAAGCCACTCAGGTTCAGCAGTGTATATTTGCAATGCCAATGCTGAACAGTGGAGACAGGAATATACCTACGGTTCACTGGATAGACAACATAGCCTAAGCAACTTCCAGCCAGTGGAAGACATGTCTCAACCACCTTAGACTGCCATTTAGCAAAATAAATCCGAAGTGCTAACTTGTAAAACTGATAGTGCATCGTTATTCATAAAGTAGGAGGAAAAGAAAAGCTACTCCTTTTTTTTAAAGAACTGATTAGTCTATTCAACTAACAGTCATTAAACACCTACAGCATGTGTGCGTGTGTGTGTATACAAACAGTTCAGATTTGAAACTCGTCTCTTTCATTTATTGCAAGATCTCAGGGCACAGCACAGTCTGTCTCAAAAATCATTACTCATGGAGATTTGGAATTAGCTATCTACAAGTTAGAACAACAATGAGAACTCAAAAAATTACCTAACCAAGAATAGTTTTTATAAGTCCATGACAATATCTAGATTACTTTAAACCAAATACATCTGAACTTAGACACTATAAATATCCAAGTTTTCTGATGTTCAATATTAAGATCTACATTTTGAAGATAAGTTTTTCTTCTTTAAGATTAAAATCTTCAATATTAACCACAAAATAAGCCATGTAGGCTCACATTCTTAGGAACATTTTTCTGTAGGTAATTTAAAAGTTACATTTTATTCCCTCTTTAAGCTAAATGAGAAATAAAATATTTTCTTCACAAAACACTCCTTAATCAAATGCACCAGGCAGTATGATATACATGTTTCTGCCCTTCCATCTTGTACAGTGGTATAAATCACTACTTCAAATCCAGCTCTAAACCCACATGCCTCAACAATATGCCATATCTTACTTTATCAGCCCACCAATAAGCTTTGAACCAGCAGTTGGAGCAGTGCTACCAAAGTAAAGTATATGGTGATCCGCATAAGTAGATTTAAATTTTTCAGTAGCCAGCCGGGTGGTGGTGGCACACGCCTTTAATCCCAGCACTTGGGAGGCAGAGGCAGGTGAATCTCTGTGAGTTCGAGACCAGCCTGGTCTACAAGAGCTAGTTCCAGGACAGGCTCCAAAGCCACAGAGAAACCCTGTCTCGAAAAACCAAAAAAATAAAATAAAATAAAATAAATAAAAAATTCAGTAGCCACTTTAAATATAGTTGATACAAAACAATGAAAGAGCAGGATGGTGGTAGTGCATGCCTTTAATCCAAGCACTGGGAGTAAATGCAAAGGCAGGAGGATCTCTGAGTTAGAAGACAGCCCAGGACTACCCAGAGAAACTGTTTCAAACAAACAAACAAACAAACAAACAAACAAAACAAAACAAAACAACAAGCAAATAGACAAAAACCAATGAGAAGTTTGAAAATCATGAAGTAAGTTTACACTTGTAGAATATCTCAATTTGGAATACACTTATTACAAAAGCTCAGGAGCAACAGGTAGTTACAAGCTATTGTGTTGCAAAGTACAGATTTAAAGTCTAGAGCAGTGGTTCCCAACCTGTGGTTACAACTCCTTTTGGAATCATGTATCAGCTATCCTGCACTTCAGATATTTACATTAGGATACAGAACAGTAGGAAAATTACAGTTATAAAATAGCAACAAAATAATTTTATGGTTGGGGCTCACCACAACATGAGAAGCTATATTAAAGGGTCATGGCATTAGGAAGGTTGAGAACCACTGCTCTAGAGTCTAGACCTTGTTTATAAAGTGTGTTCCACCAACCAGCAGCATCCACACTACTTGGGATCCAGTTAGAAATGCAGAAGTCCAGTCTGACTTCACACATACAAGACCAGGAACTATATTTAGTAAGATCTCAGCTCATCAGCATGTATCGTAAGACTAAGAGGTGAAAATTGGACAATATATAGTTTGGCAGTCTTACATAATTACCACTGCCATTTAGTTATCATATGGTATTAACTCACGCCAATAGGGGAAATGTTTTATATATGGCTGTCCAAAAAAAGAACCAGTTAGCACATGGAGCTACAGAGCACTTGAGATGTTTATGATGTAATTGAGAAACTGCATTCTAAATTTTATTTTATTGTTTTGACCTTAGTCATATGTGCAAAGAGTGTATCATAATGGACAACACAACCCCAGAGTTACTCCTATATCACAATGCAGTTTCTAGGAGGGTCATCAGATCACTTATGGCAGGTTCTAGTCAGGATAATACCTCTGATCATGTATATATGTTTTTGTTTTAGTTTAATCAAGTCGTGTTTAACACTTTCCTCTAAAAGTCAAATATGAATCTACTTCTAGACACCAAATAAAATGAATGTGTTGTGTGCTAACATGACTGTTACTAATTAATAACAATAACATACAAACCTGTACAGTCTTTTTTATTCTATGAGAAGGCCCTGGATACTCTGGAGAATATAAATCTGTGAGGAACAATGAGTTGATTAATGTTGACTTTCCTAATCCAGATTCACCTAAAAGAAAAAGAAGAAAAACCTGTCAAACTCAGCCAAATTATACAACAAATATAATAATGCTAGTGTTTCACTAGTTAGTGACATTCAAATATACTATAAAAACTCCACATCAGGGCTGGAAAGATGGTTCAACCGTTAAAGAATAAACTCACAATCAAAAATATCAAGACTTTATGTAAGAAAAAACTTTTTTTTCCTCTTTATTCTTCTCTTATACATCTATTCCTCCCAGTTCTGCGCACAACCTCTCCTGTCCAGATCCACGGATCCTACATTTATTTCCCTTCAGAAAAGAGCAGGCCTCAGAAAAATTGTGTTTGTCCTCAGTTTCACACTAAGCCTGGGCTAGGGTAATCAACCTAATAGGACCTGGAACCATCCAGAAGACAAACTTCCAGTATACTTAGATTAGGTTAGCCTCTGGGCATGTCTGTGAATGATTATTTGATTTGAATAACAGATGTAAAGAACCTTAAAGAAATATAAAAGAAAGCTAGGTGAGAGGAAGCAATAAACTTTCTCTGTTTCCTACCTGGCTGCAGTGACCAGCTGCCTGAAGCTTCTGACACCAGGCCTTCCCTGTTCTAATGGACTGTGACCCCATATAAACACTTCTTATTGTTGATCTGTCAGGTTTTTTTTCCTTGCTTTCTCAAGGCAGGGTTTCTCTGTAGCTTTGGAGCCTGTCATGGATAGAACTTGTAGACCAGGCTGGTCTCAAACTCACAGAGATCCACCTGCCTCTGCCTACTAAGTGCTGGGATTAAAGGCGTGCGCCAGCACTGCCTGGCTCTGTCAGGGAATATACCACAGCCACAGGAAGAGACATTGGCCAAATAAATTCCACACTGTCAAAGTTTGGAATTAAACAGTTTAATAATTTACACCCATCTTTTAAAAAAAGTAACAAATAATATTGTAACTGTCACTTTAACAAAAATGTGTTTTAGTGACCAAATACAGTCACATTAAGGAAAAAAAATAGTTTACATATCACTGCTTCGTGAAAAAGTAAAAGTACTAATCTTTAGTATAGACAATAGTGAATGACTAAAGACATTAAAAAATGGAAATCTGGGACTAGAAAGATACCTTAGTAGTGGTTAAAAGCACATACTGCTCTTGCAAAGGAACCAAATAAGTGTCCTATACCCATGTCAGGTAGCCCACAACTGTCTGTAACTCCAGTTCAAGGGGATCCAATGCCTCTAGCCTCAAGGGTACTTGCACATCCATGCACATGCCCAACAAAGAAGAGAAAAGGCTAGGGCATGATTTCTCCTGTGGTATCTTTAATTTTTTATGCTTAGTATATAGTACCAACCATACCAGTTTTTCCAAAACATACATAGCTTTAAGGTACACATTATACAAGGTTAAATATGTTATAAAATATAATGATGATTGATGTAACAGTTCATGCATTTATACTAATTAATGCACAATAACAGGCATGCTTTGAAATAATAACATTTAAATATGCAGGCTAGGTTCTGTTTATAATAGCTCACAAAAGAGGTAAGATTCTTTTTTTTTTTTTTTTTTTTTGGTTTTTCGAGACAGGGTTTCTCTGTGGTTTTGGAGCCTGTCCTGGAACTAGCTCTGTATACCAGGCTGGTCTCGAACTCACAGAGATCCGCCTGCCTCTGCCTCCCAAGTGCTGGGAAGGAGGTAAGATTCTTACAGCTATAAAAAGCCAGAAAACAAATAGAATGGTGCAAGTTCTTCACTGACATTTACATTTAAATAATCTAGACTCAAATGGATAAAGTACTGTAAAATTGCATGGGAGCTATAAAGGAGTCACTTTAGAACTAAGAACACAAACAGGCTGGAAAGACACTCCATGCAAAAGAGGTAGAATAGTCATGCTAGTATCACACAAAATACATAAGTCAAAACTGTTAGTACAGTCAAAAAGAACCTTGTATGTTTAAAAAGTACCAGTTCACAAACACTTATAAACATACAGATACCAAATAGCAAAATTTCAAAGCATGTAAAGTAAACTGTTAAAGGTGAATAGTTCTATAATTATAGCTGGACACTTCAATCATAAACAGAACTGTAAGAAGGAACCAAACTGAAGTCATTTTGGATAGAACTTCCATTTTAAATAAGGGTCAAATAAAGTTTAAGTTCCCAAGATCTCCCCAGACCTCCCTGGATAACTACTGACATCTTGGCTGACAAGGTGAGACATGAATTGTGGGCAAGATATTTAAGTAAACCAACCAATGAGAACAAGGTAAGTAAACTATATAGGGAAATGTTCATAGGACAGTCCCTAATCCCTGAATCCTGATTGGTGGAAAGTGTAACTTGGCACAGATGTTTGTGGTTTTCAGGTTTAAAAACTCTAACATTCTGGCTTGGGGTCACAGTTCAGCTCCTGAGTCTATTCTGCAGCCCTGATCAATCAGTAGGAACTTGATTACAGTAAGTTTTTGTCATCTGCATTGACTTGGTGTGTGAGTTGTGTTGGCTCCAAACAGATCCCATAACAGAACAACTAGATGGGCAATAAAATAAGGAAACAATAAGATCTGAGCTATATTGTAACCAAAGTAGACCTAACCATATAGACAAGACACTGAACCCAGGTGACTAATAGGCATTTTGCTCAAGTGTAAAGTAAACATTTTCTAGGAATGACTAAAAGCCTTCATTTGCCTTTAAAAATACTAAAGTAAGTTCTTTGTGGTGCTTCCTAGGTGTCTGGCTGTGTGGAGATGAAGCCACCTGTTATGAGAAACTTGTAACTTCTGAGGAGCACATGGTCACAAGACTGGCTGCTGATGCTCTGAGTGAAGAGTGGAAGCATTGTGTTGGTCTGAGTCAGTGGTGGGTATAAGAAACAAGGTTTATTCATGAACCAGGTGTGCTGATCCATGGCAGAGTGCTCCTGCTGTTGAGTAAGGGACAATCTCGTTATAGGCCATGAAGAACTGGAGAGAGGAAGCGTCTGTTTGCGGATTTTAATTTAAGTATTTTCAACTTGGTTATTTAAAAAAAAAAAAAGATATAGCTGGCCTGACAAGATACTTCTGTGCGTCATTCGTTGAGAACAAAAAAAAGCTGGCAGAATCGAAAAGCTTTTCAATCTCTCTAAAGATGATGTCCACCAAAATATTATCAGAAAGCCCTTATACAAAGAAGTTAAAAAGTCCAGGAACAAAACACCCAAGATTTAGCATCTTGTTATTCCATGTGTCCTGCAACAGAAACGCCGACATACTGCCCTGAAGAAACAAGACACTAAGCATGTAAAATATGCTAACTTTTGGCTAAGAGAATGAAAGAAGCCAGGAACACAATGCCAGGAGACATAAACTGTCCTGTTAAGAGCATCTACTTTTAAGTCTGAGTCCAGACTTTGAAAAAAAAAAAACTGAAATGAAAACATATTCCTCATCAAAATTAAATAAAACTGAGGCTATGGAGACAGCTCAGTGAGCAAAGCACTTCGCAGTGAAAACGCAAACACAACAGTGTGATCCCCAGGAACCATGTAAAAGCAGGATGAGATACTGGGGAGGGAGGCAGAGACATGAGTGTCCCTGGGGATCACCAGGTAGTCTAGCCAATCAGTGAGTCTAGGTTGACACCTGGGGTCAACTGCTGGCCTCCACATGCATGGTCACATGAGTCTAGGTACAATAAAATAAACACTGAAAAATTCACAGATATTTATAAATTAATCAACATACTCTCTCATGTAACCAAAGGATCAAAAAGGAAACTATAAGGGAGAGTAATCCACATACAGAGAAAAACAAAAATGACAACACAGTGTGCCAACCTTATAGCACTGAGAAAGTCAGTGCTAGGGAATTGTCAGTCATAAATGCTTTCACATAAAAATGATCAGATTTAAAAAAAAAAAATGACCTTTTCAGCATATGATCTAGAAAAGAGTAAACTAAACACAAAGCAAAATAATGGCTATGGCAGGCTCTCACCCCTTCCAAATTAAAAAAAAAAGAGAGAGAAAAAAGAAAAAAAAATTAACAAAACTAAGTGAGCTGCCCAAACGGGCCTTCAAAATTAACAGGCCATCAACTACACTGAGAATAAGAAAGAAAAATTCAAATTAATGAAATTAGAAATAAAAAATGGGATTTTTATTATTCCTAATTGTACAGTAAGAAAAAGACTAACAGAGTACTATTAATATGCCAACTAACTAGATAACACATGCCGTCTATAGAGAGCATAGCACTCCAAGTCAGATCAATCAGGCGAGAAAAGGAGAGAAGGGGTCTAAAATAGAAAAACTGCTTGTTTCAGACAAGATTTTTATTTAGAAAACTCTAAGGTCTATTTAGAAAACTAAGGTATATTTAGAAAACTCTAAGGTCTATACCCCCGATCCTGCTGCCCCTCCCCCCCAAAAAACTGTTCCCATACACTAATAAAAACTATACAGAAAATAAATCAAAGGGAGGAGGGAGAAGAAACCCATTGACGACAATAGCCCCCCAAAAATACGAATAATAAACCAGGCAGTGGCAGCATACACCTTTAATCCCAGTACTCAGGCACTAAGCAGGAAGAGGCGGGCAGATCTCAGAGTCTGAGGCCAGCCTGGTCTAGACAGTGAGTTATCAAATAAGAGAAATGGAAGACAACACAAATTTAAAAAAGAAGACTATGTTTACAAACTGAAACAAAAATCAACATTGATAAATATCCATATTATTCAAAAGATAAGAATTCCAACATTTTTGACCGATGCAAAAAAATGTTCAAATTCCCAGGGAACCACAAAAACGCTTTTGAATATCAGGGCTGAGACATAGTTCAGTGGTTAAGTGCCCTGTTGCTTTTACAGAGGACCCAGTACCCCTATGATGACTCACAGCCATGGTACATATATACACACACAGGTAAAACACACAAATCTAAAGAGAAAAAGATTCTGAGTATCAAAGAGTAATAAAGTAAGGCATTAGACTCCCAATTTCAGAATATATTACAGAGCTATTGTAATGAGAACAGCAATTGTACTGATATAAAACAGACTGAATAACTAGAAGAGAAAGCTCAGAAACATGCTTTGGTTTTCAAGACTGAGCATGAATGGGAAACACACACAATGGAGAAGCCAACAGCTTTCTTCCATGAACAGTGGTAAGAATACTGAATATTCAAAAGCAAAATTTTAAGATTACAAAAATCTAACTCAAATGAATTAAACATTTAAACATAAGACCTGAAACTGTATAATCCTAATGAAGAACCATAGGAAAAAGCTCAATGAAATTAAATCTCAGCAATTACTGACTTCTCAGGTTAGGGTTTAAGAGGGCTTTTGATGTGACCCCAGAAAGCATGGACAATCAACAGGGGATGGAGGAGAGGGATAAAAAGGACTACAGAATTACACCAAAATAAAATCTTCTACATAGCATAGTGTATATGCAGGAGGTGTGGTGGGGCTCAAAATAGGACAAAATATCTGGAAACAATGTATAATGGGTTACTATGCAGAATAGGTGCAGGGCTCTTACCACTCAACAACAAAATAACAACAAACTAATTTAAAATGAACCAAGAGACAACAGACATTTATTTCTCAAAGAACATACAAGCCAGGCAGACCCTTGTACTCACAGCAACTGGGAAGCACAAGCAAGATAAATTTAAGTTCAAGGACAGCTTGAACTACAGAGTTACATAGTGGAGCCCTGTCTTAAAGCAAGAGACTTACAAAAGGCCACACATGTGAAAAGTGCTTGGTGTGATGGTTAACCTTAGTTTTCAATTTGTCCTGGATTTGGATTCAATGAAGAAATAAAGCACGCACTCACATATAAATGACCTTCTTGATCAGGTTATTTAAAGTTGGAAGACACACTCTAATTGTGGATGGTCCTTTCCTGTGGCAGCCAAGAGAAAATGCTTTGTTTGAGGCCTCAGTATCTTCATATTATATTGGTGAGTTTGTTTATCCTGTTGGAAAGATCATCTACCCTACTGTTGCTCCGGCTGTTGCTACTTCTACATTTCGTCACTGATAACAGAACTCAACTTCTTTGGGGCTTCCAACATAGCCTGAAGAGTAACTAGTAGTTTTCCAGTAATCCTCCAGCCCTTCAGCATTTCAGTCTCATAAACAGAGCAGGTGACTGGCGTAGAGAGCTACTGGTAGAGAACCCTGATTAACACATTCAGTCTCACTAACCAGCAGGGAATCACAAATTAAAAGCACATCAGACCATACCTGCTGCAACACATTTAACTCAAAAGCATAAGAAATAACAAGTGTTGGCCAGGAATTGGAAGAAGGAAACCCTTCTGCACTGCTAGGAGTATAAACTGGTACAGGCATTATAGAAGACAGTTTAAAAAAAAAAATTAACAGTTAAAAATAAGTAATTAGAGAAATGGCTCAATGAATAAACTAACTGCCAAGCAATCTTGAAGACTGAAGCTGGGATAAGCAACAGACTGAAAAGAAAGGCTAGATGTAAGCTCTGGTGAGTCAGAGCCCCTGAGCTAGAGACAAAGATCCTTGGAGCAAGTTCAAGACCTTCAGGTTCAGCACGAGAATCTGTCCAGTAAATAAAGTGGACAGTGATTGAAGACAGACAATGGTTGTCAACTTCTGGCCTTCACATGCACACACATGTGAGCACAAAATCACACATACAAGAACATCATCACACACAAATATAGATGCAAAAAGGAAAATTAAAATGACTACATACCCAGCAACCCAACTAATGGTTATATAACCAAACAAATGAACCCTGTGCATTAGAAGAGGTACCTGTACTCTCATGGTTATTGCAGCATTATTCACAACAGCCAATCAGCGGATATTTAAAAAAAACTGTAGCATAAAAATGGAACCATGTTTAGCCTTAAAAGAGAAGTAAATCTTGTCATTTGTGACAACATGTACACACCTGAAGGACATGTGCATTCCGTTTTAATACTCTTAAAAGTGCAAATGTCTAGGTAAATACATAGAACTGAATATTACAATGTATGAGGCAGAACAGAAACATAAATATAAAAGCATAATTATAAAAGGGAAAACAGTAATAAAACAACAAAATTTTTAGTTTACTTTTTCGCTGTTTTGTTTTTGCTTTGTTTTTTGTTTTTTTGAACCAGAGTTTCTCTGTAGAATCCTGTCCTAGAACTTACTGTGGAGGCCAAAAAATGTGAGCCTATTTCTACCTTGGACCAAAAGTCAGAGTTGGAACTTAACCTCTACTCCTTCAAGGTTATTGAGTATTTCTATCTAGATTTAGATCACAGTTCTGCTCTCTCAAGGTTACTGTCTCCAGGTGTGACTAATACTCAGCCCTTCTATTTCAGTAATAGAAAAGTAGATGTGTTTCTACTGCAAACAAAAGTCTAAGGATCCTACTAAGCTCTTGGGCCCTTTAGGAGATAACGTTTTGGTCTAGAGTGTGAGCTTTACTTGTCTTGTTCTAGTAACAAAATGTTTATCTAAGAATTCAGCCCGCAACCTTCAATTAGTGTGTTCATTTCCTTCTATCATGTTAATGCAATTTTTTATTTTACACCTACCTTTTGGAGTCAGGGGTATTTTAAGCAACTGGAAATTAAACACGGGCAATTTCAGTATTCACTGGAACTCTCTCCCAGTACTATCTCATGTTTTCTGTTTTATTATTTTCATTCGTGTCTTCATACTCTTTACTAACTCTTCTAATCCCCATGCCCCTACCCTGTTAAGTGGTATTTTTGTCAAAGCTGGTCTCCAACTCATTCTGTAAATCAGGCTAACCGTGAACTTAGAGATCCACCTGTCTCTGCCTACCAAATGCTGGGATCAAAGGCATATACCACTAGGCCTAGCAACTTAGTTTTATCCTTTTTTTCCCTGTTCCTAATTAATATAACATAACATATGATATTTTTGTTCAAAATAATAGCAACAATGTAATCAATTCTATGTTTATGTATACACCTTATGTTCATATGTATATGTGTACATATGCTTATACACTGATAAACAGATTATTGGAACAGAACAGAGAACTCAGAAATATTAAGAAATTCAGGGTCAGTCAATCTTATACAAAGGAATAAAAGCATACTTCAGAGTAAAAAAGCCATTCTGTAGCTAGTACTGAAACGACTGCATGTGTCATACTTGACTATTCATACATAATTCACTAAAAAGTGAATCTCCACACATTTCATTAAAAAAAAACCATTAACCCCAAATAGACAATAGCCCTATTTTAAAATGCAAAACTACAAACCTCATGGTAGATAATATAATGTAAGAGTAAACCTAGATGACCTTGACATAGCAATGACTTCTTAGAACACAAAAGGTAGGGCTCATGAAAAGAATCACTGATAAACTAGACGCATTCAAATCTAACACTTCAGCTCTGTGAAAAGCAAAACACATACACCCAAAATGCGCGCGCACACGCGCGCACACACACACAAACATGTATATACATACCTACCTGATAAAACACTATTATCCAAAAAATATATAAGGACATTTTAAAACTGAATGGGTGAAAAGTGATTTAAAATGGACTAAATAATTTACCAGATACAAATAAGACATACAAGTGGCAAATAAAGTACATGATAAAGCAGACTATTTCATAATAAGGAAATGCAAATGAAAACAATAAGATACAGCTCTACACATTCAGTTTCTGATCACCGTTCAAGCAGAGGATTCTGATTTGTTTGTCTACCTCTAAATAAATAACCATCTATTTCTCAATTCAGAGCTAGTGTGGGATTTCTTTTAAGCATCCTTCTTCAGTTCTGGATCTTAAAATTAAGTCATGAAAATGTATTAATAAAAACAGGCTTAAGCCAGACATGGTGGTGCATGCCTATAGTAGTTGAGGACAGCCTGGTCTATAAAGCAAGTTCCAAGACAGCAAGGGCTGCTACACAGAAAAATCCTGTCTCAAAAAATCACAGGCTTAAGACTGACATGTAATTCATAGCTTTATCTAGTATGTGCTTTATATAGGATATATTTTTAGGACTTCTTTTTTTCACCAGATATGAGATTTACTACTAAATATGATTTAGTGAGGTGTAGAACTCAGTTTAGTGAAAGTCCAGTCACTTGTCTAGGGAATCACAAATAGAGATATATTTGACCCCACTGCCATCGAGAATGAGACATGTCTCAGTGAACACTGACCTGCACTGCTTTATTATGTGACAAACCTGGCATTGATTCTTGATGGTGGTGGCATTTTGCTTATGTTCTTTTTATTTGAGACAGTGTCACTGTGTAGTCTGGGCTGGTTTCAAACTTAGAAATCTTCTTGTCTCTGTATCCCAAGTATATCATCACACTCAGCCTGATAATGGTTTTTAATTAATTTTTAAACAAAGATTTGCAAAAAAGAATTCTCCAGCTATACTTGCTTCAGTGTATTCAACTGAGCATTAACACATACTCCTTTTTCTTATATGAGCCTCTTCATGGATATTAATTACAGAAAAAACTGGATTTGCAACTATGAGCAAGTAAGCTAATCTAATGCCTTAATTTCATATCTGAAATGAGTTGCAATGGTTACTATAGGATAATGACTTAACATACATAATAAACAAATGCCTGAAACATAAATAATAAAAAAGCAGTGTGACTGTTAGCCTTAGATGTCAATTTAATTGGATCTGAAATCAAAAAAGAGATAGCTCTGGACATATAAGTGAGAAACCTTATGAAAAAGAAAAACAAAAACTGTATTCCAGCTGGGCACAGGTGCACTACTTCTAACCCAAAGATTCAGTAGGCTTAAGTATGAGAATGAGCTCAAGACCAGACTCTGCTACTGTCCTGTTTGGTTTATTTTTTGTCAACTTGTCACAAGTTAAAATCATTGGGGAAGAGAAAGGAAATTTAATTTGGAAAAGGTCTCCATCAGACTGTCCTATAGGCAAGTCTGTGGAACAGTTTCTTCATTAATAACTGATATAGGACACAGCCTACTGTGGGTAATACCAACCCGAGCAGATGAACTTGGATTGCAGAAAAACGCAATCTAAACAAGTCACAAGAAGCAATCTAGTAAGTAGTAATCCTTCCTGGCCTCTACTTCAGCTCCTGACCTGACTTCCTTTCATGATGGGCTATAAGCTGTAAGCAAAAATAAAAATAAACCCTTTGCTCCCCAAGTTTGTTTTTTGTTTTTTGACCATAATGTTTATAGAAAGCAATAGAGAACAAACTAGAAAAGCTACAGATTGAGTTCATGACCAGATACTTGAGACCTTATAACAAGAAAACCAAACAAAGTGAATTTCATTAAAGGATTCATCGGAAAAGCTCATAAATAAGATGCATCACGAGAATGCATATTTCCTCTAAAAAACAAAAATCAGTATCAGATGACTTTAGCCTCCTCACCCACCCAACAACCTACCCACCCCAAATTAGAAAAATAACACAAATTTTATATCAACCATATGGCCCTCACCATCAGATTTTGTACTGTTTAGTTTTTTGTTTTGTTTTGTTTTATTCATTTTAGGGGGAGGCCATCTGAGAGGAGAAAACCTCAATTGAGAAAAGGCTGCCATCAAGTTTGTGGGGCACTTTCTTGATTAACAGATGGTATGGAAGTGCCCAACCCATTGTGGGCAGTGACACCTCTGGGGACGGGTGTTTATTTTAAAAAAACAAAAGCAAGCTGAGTGTATTAGTCACTTCTCTGTTGCTATGATAAAACACCATGACCAAGGTAACTTAAGGAAGAGTTTATTTGGGCTCTGGTTAAAGAAGGTTAGAGTCTATGATAAAAGGGAAATCATGGCAGCAGGCACAGCTGGACAGTAAGCTGAGAGCCCACATTTTGAACCACAGATACGAAGCAGAGAAGCAACTGGGAGCAGGTGAGACCTTAAGCTCTCAAAGCCTGCCTCCAGTGACATAGTTCCTCAGGCAGCTACACTTCCTGAACTTCCCCCAAACAGTACCATAAAGTGGAGATCAAACGCCTGAGACTATAAGGGATGTCTCATTCAAATGACCACAGATATTATTCTACTAAACACACGTTCAAAAGCTATTCATTAAACCAAAATTCTAACATAAAACCTTTTTAAAATTAGTGACATCTCAAACAAAAGATGTAGTGTTTCTTCATATATAATTATCAAGTTGCCAACCTACAGAAGAAAAGGTAGACTCAACCCATCTGTCTAGTCTTACCTCTGCTCCAGAGCTGCATGTACAATACTTCTACCCAACCAGAATCAATCAAGTTAACTAAACTGTATTAGTTATTTTGATCTTGCTGTAATAAAACACAACGACTAAGGCAACTTTCAGAAGGAAAGGCTTTCAGTTCCAGAGGCCTAAGAATCCATCATGGCAGGGAGGCATGACAGCTGCAGCAGGAAACTGAGAGCTCACATCCTTAACCACAAGCTTCACAGCATACAGAGCAAATCGTGAATATCATGAAGCTTTAAACTCTCAAAGTCTGCCCCCAGCAACTTCTTCCTCCGGTAAGACCACACCTCCTAAACCTTCCCACAGAGTACCATACTACCAACCTGGAACCAAATATTCAGATATATAAGCCTATGAGAGGCATTTTCACTCAAACCACTACACCAACATTATTGAGTAAAAAACTGTCATGCTCAAAAAAAAAAAAAAAAGCAAACTGTAGTGCTTTAGCTACATGAACTGTTATAATGAATCCAACTTTCAAAATAAAAAAAATTAACCAATAGGAAAAACATTATGGTAATCAACACAGAAAAAACACTGTTCCCCTCAGTAAAGAGTGCTTCACAGTCAATTTAGTAACTTAATAGAAAATTAAAAACTGTTGCAAAACATGATTAGCAAAACAATATACACTGTGTAAGTTGAATATGGACTCAATTTTGTCAAAAATAGTTTATTCGCTATCCTGCTTTCACCTTCTTAAAACAAGTAATAGGAAAATATAGTAAAAATTTTTTTACACTCCCGATTTTACTTAAGTCTAAAGTCAGCCTATGTAACCAATGAAAATCATCACTTAAGAATAAGACTGTCACTGAGATTAGTAATCTTACCCAGGTCATAAAAGTACAGGCTGTTTCTTTATATACAATAATGCCATTAACTAACCTATATGCAAAATAACCCTTAACAATATCTTCAAATGAATTACAGAGCAGAGCAAAGTATTCACAGATGAATTAGAAAACAAAGAGAGGACTAGAGATGAGGTTCAGCAGTGAAGAGCACTGGTTGCTCTTACAGAGGTCCTGAGTTTAAATTCCCAGCACCCACATAGTGGCTCAAAACCATCTATAATAAGATCTGATGCCCTCTTCTGGTATGAAGGCATACATGCAGAGCACTCATACATAAAATATAAATAAAATTAAAATAAACAAAGAAAACAAGGAGAATCACATTTCCCTGAAACATGCATACACTAGTGCAATTCTAAAGGCAATCATTTGAATTATTTTTTATCCTACCTTTCTTTGCAAAACTTAAAGCAAATACTCATTTAACTTAAATGCTCATGTGACACAACTTCACTGAAGGTGATTAGCCAGAGAGCAAACATATACTGCAATAATAAGTAGCTATTTGATGCCTTCCTTTCTTAGCATTATCACTTGGAAAGAATCACTGTGTTGTTCTAATCCATCACAACCGCCCATCATTTCTCAATTTTCAGTTTCTACCAAAGGAAGGAGAAAGAGGAGATACAAATTCTATTATGCAACTAAGCTAAATTTTTAAACATTTCTACATAAAATACGACATACATTCTCTAGAGTTATTTGAGATATTATTCCTTAAATTCATCCAAAGTAGATAAAGACCAAAACTCAGATTAGTAAGAAATTATCTCACCTACTACCATAAGTGTGAATTCAAATCCTCTTTTCACAGATTTTCTGTACACTTGATTTGGGAGGTTGGCAAATCCCACATAGCCCTCAAGGTTCTTCGGTTGCTGAGGAAGGCAAAAAGAACCATGTACCAATAAACATTTCAAGTTCCCTCATTCTTTTCTAAAAAATTTTTAATTATACAAACTATTTTTAAAATTATAATTACATAATTATAATTATAAACTATTATTCACAGAAAATCAAAGTTTATATTGTCACCAATAAAAACATTAATTGCAGAATGTACAGAATAAATTGAACATGAATTGAAAATAAAATGATTACTAAAATCCAAGAATAAATAATTAATGAAACTTGTTTCAGAGCAAAGATTTTATTTGACAGTAATCTAGTAACAAGGAACAAAATGACAAGTTCCAACTATGGAAAAATTCAACCCCCTAAGTGTACACTAAGAACCTTTCTTTACACTGACTAATTTCTACCCTCACGAGCTTCTTGAAATTGATCTTGACTCATAAAATAAAAAATTTGTGGTTAAAGCAATTCTTTTCTGTAAATCGTTTTTTGTTGGTGTTTTTGTTTTTCCGAGATAGGGTTTCTCTGTGTAGCTTTGGTGCCTGTCCTGGAACTAACTCTTGTAAACCAGGCTGGCCTCAAACTCACACGATCTGCCTGCTTCTGCCTCTTGAGGGGTAGGATTAAAGGCGTGCGTCACCACCGCCCAGCTCTTTTCTGTAAATTTTGAAGATTTTCAAAATCAATGTCAGTAGGCACATGTCTTTCAAGCTGTAATCCCAGGCCCATTTGGGTCACTTCAAGGTTACCCATGATGTTACTGCCTCCATCTTCATGAAATGAAATGTATCCAGAATTTAAACCATAATTATGTTAGCTACATGGAGTTCTGATTCTTCAATGACCCAAACAATCATTTCATGAGTAATTTTTTTTAATTTAATTCTACATTGGTAAAGTAAGTCTGATTCTTAATTGACCCACTGGTGAAAACAACTGTTCAGTTACATCATATGTGTAAGTTGATTTACTGCTTAATTTTACTTTAGAAATAGTCATCTTTAAATATTGTGGCAAAATACTCTCAAGAGGCACATATGTCTCCTAAATCTGACACATTTAATCCTAGTCATAAAACAACTTGTGACAGAAGAGCATTACTCCAACACATCCAGGTTTAAACAGAGTCTGCACTCCTCACTGGTTATCACTGCTGTAGGAGGCCCTTCTGTATTTGTGTTGCTTTCATTGGTATTAAAGAAACTGCCTTGGCTAGTTGATAGGGCGGAACTCTGGTCGGCAGGAAGACAGAATTCTGGGAAGAAGGGCAGTGTAGCAGACGCCATGATTCTCCTGCCCAAGACAGATGCTGGTTAGACTCACGCAGGTAGGCCACAGTCAAGTGGCGATACACATTATTGGAGATGGGTTAAACTAATATGTGAGAGTTAGCCAATAAGAGGCTAGAATAATGGGCCAGGCAGTGTTTAAATGAATACAGTTTTTATGTGGTTATTTCGGGGACGGAACAAAGGGCCCAGCTGGGAGACAAGCGGCCGTTCCTCCTACTACATATCACATTTATAGCTATACTACAACTTTCATCCTTGCCATTAAAATTAACTAATTTTTAAGCCTAATGTTGTAAGTCAAGCCAGCCAATTAAATTAAAAGCTAATTTTGAACATGATTAGCAAACTGACCATAATACAGCATTTCAGAGCCAAGTATCTGAAAGCCTATTATGAGTGGAGCTAAAGCAATGTTGTAAGTTAAACGCTTCCTTAAAGGTCATATTTCATCTAATCACAAGATAAATTTAGACTATTAACAAGGTTTTGCATAAATTATGTAGTGTACTCACAGCTACTTTGTAATGGAAACATGTCCATCATTCCAGTGTTCCAGATTCCAGCAGAACAAATTCACAGAAGACAGCATGTGAGGAATTCCACAAATTGTAGTGGCACATTCAGTTCAAGCAGGAGTAGCAGATCCATTGGAACACAGCAAAATATAGAAAAAAAGTTAAAATTACTTACATGTAACTCAATGACTTAAAAGTAAATTAATAAAAGAGATTAAAATAAATTGAAGACATTCTTTCCTATGCATGCCAAAATAATGTTTTCATATTTTTAGTAGTTTTTACATTTCCCTTAGAAATATAAAAAGACCTCCTACCTTTTAATTAAGGCCAATTACTATACTGTGTCTTAGAGAAAATGCCACAAAATAAGTAGACATATGTTTTGGAAAGGTGTACTATGAATTTCATACAACTTTTGTGTTGTGGGTCAACAACCCAGCTTAACATTTTAGTTAAAATCTTTTCATACAATGATGCATTTCAAATTCTGTAAACTCAGACTTAAAAGACATAGAGACCGGAGGAAGAAAACGATATGCCGTACCATACGAGGAAATCAGATAAATGGTAGGCTGTAGAAACTGCCAGCGTACAGAGAAAACACAACAGTAGGATAAACTCCCTGTGGAAGATACAAGTTTATGCCTGTGCACCGTACTTCAAACAACTTCAGGCAGTTAAGGTATTTTAATTTAATAAGTGAAAGCAAAATTTCAAAAACACACACTCTCTTTTTCTCTCTCTCTCACACACACACACACTGCACGTGCAGAATTGAAAAATCTCCACACCTGTCCCTTTCTTTTGCCATTTCAAGAAACCCACCAAATGAAAAAGCATAAAACACCTAAGAGTATGTACCTGTGTCTTATTCACTGTCTTTTCCTCAAGTCTTTGGTTCATAAACAGTACTGTTTTAGGGTTGAATTAACAAAAGGCAGGAAGCATTCTAGTTAACAGAAAGGACCATAAACTAGAAATAAATCTGGCACTTTCAGGAACAAAAAAAGAAAATATGTGATCTATAACACAGGAAAGAGACAAAAGGATAGGAAATGAGGTCAGAGAGGCAGGCAGGCAGAGAGGCAGGCAGGCAGGGGCCAAATCATGTGGGATTCAGTCAAAGTAAGAAGTTTGACTATTATTTTAGACATGAGGGCAGAACCACTGGAGGGTTTTCCACAAGAAAGTGACCTGATTAGCATTTTAAAGATAGCTTTCACTTAAGTGGCTTAAGAACCAAGAAAACTACTGCAATAATTACCACAAAGAGTAAATTAAGCTACTAAGAGGCAGTAAGAGATTTTAAGGATTAGAAATATATTTTTGAAGGCTGAGTTGGTGGAATATTGCTAATGAATTGGACATTAGTGAAAGGAAAAGAAACCAAGAATAACTACTGGTTTTGCCTTGAACAACTCAATGATTGGTGGCGATTATGGAAATAGTACAATGGAAGAGGAAGACTGAGTAGTGAGAGCCAAAATCAACAATAGCTTTAAGCATGTTAAGTTTGAACAGTCTACTATATTCAAGATAGGTCCAGTACACAATCTTAAACGTGACTAAGGAAATTCCAGGGTTGGCTGGTGCTGAAAATAAGTCATCTGCACATGTACACTGGAAAGAGATTGGATTCCCCCAAAAGAAAGTATAATAAAGAGAAGAGGATCCTGCAGGGCAGTGGTGGTGCATGCCTTTAATTCCAGCACTAGGGAAGCAGAGGGCAGGTGGGTCTCAGTGAGTTCAAGGTCAGTTTGGTCTGCAAAGGGGATCCAGGGCCAAGAACTGGAGCACTGTAACAATTTGGGCTGACAATTAAGGCAGAGAAACAAGGGAAGAAAGATCTGCCAGGAAGATGGGAAGAAAACTAAGAAGACTGCAAGGAAGGGCGGCCTTTTAACTGTGTTGCACCCAATGAAAAAATATGTCCATAAAATTGGAAATAATTTTACTGCTACCTTTTAACAAGGCCAATCTTAGTAACACAGTGAGAAAGTGATTAAGCTGATTTAAAGTGTACCGTTTTATCCATATGACTAGCTTTAAATTTAAATTATTTAGAACCTTTAACTTACTAGTTCCTGTGTGACTAGTTTCTGAGAGACAAATTTTCTCTACAATCCTAACAAAATATGAATTCACAACTGGTAGCCTCCAAAAAAGTGAATGATCACGCTTTCAAAACAAATTTCTTCAGAAGAAATTTTGTCCAAAGATAAATGACAAAGTAGTTTGGCTACCTGCTGCCAAAAAAAAATTTCTCACAGAATATGCATGTAAACATCCCAGAAAACCTGGCACCAAATAAAGTTTAAAGGCTATACTAACAGTATAACACTATTTGCTAACTAAGGGAGATAACTTTTTATCTCATAAGACTCTTTCCTTACCCTGAACTTTAAAAACAATTTCTAGTTTTTAACTCTGAAAGTTACAATCTCTGGTCAAGTAAATGGTGGGTGGATGGGCAGGTGTGGGTGTTGGTGTGTATGCACGCGTGAGCGATGAAATTATGAAATTTATAATCATGAAAAAATAAATACATGATTTTTCACCTAGGCTTCCACCAAAATACTATGGGGTCATGAAGATACTCACTGATCTCAAGCCAGTTATATAAAAAGCAATACAGATCTCTTATAACAGCTTGTATTTTCAAAATATTTTAGTTCATATACACAATTTCTACATCAAATTTGTTAAAGGAAAAATGAACAATTCTGTTTATTGATGAAAATAAAATACAACATTGCATATGTTTGTGTTGGATTTATTTAACTCTATTTCTAGGAATCAAAAATACTTGAAGAACAAAACAGACAGGACAGAGACAGGCAAGATCTCTGTGAGTTCAAGGCCAGCCTTATCAGGGCAGCCAGGACTGTTACACAGAGAAATCCTGTCTCAAAAAAAAAAAAAAAAAAAAAAAAAAAAAATCAGTTAAAAAACAAAACTAAAATGTTTAAAAACAAAAATGATGTATAACCCAAAGCATCATAACATACCCAGAATTCTACTTCTCCCTTTGCAATTGCAGTTAAGAAAAAAAATTCCACATTACAAAGATGCAAAGGTCACAGCAATATTAGTCTTTCCTACATGGTTTTAAATTCAATCTTTGGATTTTAGCATATATGTGTATTGCATATAGTTTTACACAATGATAAACTAATTAAATTTACCTCCAAAAGTTTAAATTAATTCTAAATATGAAAAAAGGGGCAGGCAAAGGTGCACACCTGCAGTCCTAGCCCCTAAGGAAAGTGCAGCGCACAATCAGTTCAGCACTTGGGCTCAAGGCCCAGGCAACACAGAGAAACCTTAACTGAAAAAATAATTAACTTTTTAATTAAATTATGAAAACCAATCACAGATTATAAAAAGATATTACCACAGAAATTTATTTGTCTACTACTTAATGCCCCTAGTATTACGTAATACACCTAACTACAACTTTCAGGCACTTGCTTAGTCAAATTCCTGAGGTCAATTAGCCAAGTAAAAAATGTTCATCCACCATTTAAATGGTGTAAATATTTTTATATAAATGATTTACAAATACCTATATTAAATGTAAACAACACAAACACTAAAATATTACAGGATTATATATATACAGGCATATCTCCTACCCTCCTTTAAGTATTTTACGGGTTTGTGTGCTATTTTGCATACCTCAACTACAGTTTTTCCTATGATGGGCAATTTTTTAAAATACTGTAAATTTATTGTGTGCATGTGAGGACAAACATGTGGATTTCATGTCTCTCATGTTAGTCAATTTTTAGGAATCAGTTCTTGATTTCCAAAATGCTGACGTGGGTTCTCTCTCATTTCTGATGTTCTGCTGCACATTTTAGGCTCGTGATAGGGTTACAAATTAACTGATGTATTGCTGAACTAACATTCATTTTTCTTCTATTCCTATGTGTGTCTGTGTGCACATGTCACATGCACATGAATGCCCACAGACACCAAAAGAGGGCTTCAAATCCCCTGAAGTTAAAAGTTACAGGTGGTTGTAAACTGCCCAATGTGGAAAGTAAACAGAATCCTCTGAAAAAGCGGTAAAGTGCTCTTAACCACTGAGCATTCTTCCAGCTCCAACTTACATTAAATTTCTATTGGATGGTATACTGGACTATATTTATCAAGGAGCTAGCCGATGAATTTCTATAACTAACCTGTAGGAGGAGTGCTAAGTCTTGGCTTTCTGATTTCAGGTTTGAGCAAATAGTTGTCATTTAGTAATACAAGTAGTATTAATACTAATATCATTACTAATACAAATTAGTAAATACAAAAGTCATTTGAATTTAATGTACCAACTGAACCTTATGGAAGACAAATGTTCTAGACGGGCAGTGGACTATATAAAAAAGAGAACTGTAGCTGGCCACTGGTGGCGCACACCTTTAATCCCAGCACTCAGGAGGCAGAGGCAGGCGGATCTCTGAGATTGAGGCCAGGATGGTTTACAGCAAGTTTCAGCACAGTCAGGACAACACAGAGAAACCCTGCCTTGAAAAACAAAACAAAACACCCAGGAATTAAAAGAACAAGCAAATATTAACATTTTAAGCCATCGTGTAAATGGTATGAAAGGAATGAATCCAAATATAGTGGGAAACTAGCCAAGAACCAATACCAGAATCCCACCATCACCACTTAAAGGTAGAGGATGGCCCAAGTCAAGAGAGGGCTTTAGACATCAAAAAAGAAAGGCAGATCATTTGTACCTGTTTAAATGCTATAGAAAAGACAAAGAAAATAAGAGGCTAAGTAAGGACACAGATGAAGGAAGTGGTTTTCCTTAATACCTGGAATAAAACCACCTTCTAATCTTAAGAGAGAAAAGACTAGATTTTTAAGAGACAAAGATGTGAAAACTGAAACAAGAACAGGAAAAAGGGTAAGGAGTCAAGTCTGGTGACCCAACTACTCAGGAGGCTAAGGCAGGAAGAATACAGGCTCAAGGTCTACCTAGGCTAAAGTGAATTCAGGGACAGATTCAGCAACTTAGTGAGACCCTTATCTTAAAATAAAAAGTTCATCTTAAAATAAAAAGTTCAGAAGGCTGATTAAGATGCAAGTTAGCCCTTGCTCAATCCTGAGTAATGCCAAAGCAAACAAACAAACAAACAAAAACAAAACCTATTTTAAGGATCAGCTAGGGGGACAGTAAAGCAATCTGTTCACCTAATTAAGGCTGAAGACCACAAATCTTTGAATGTGAACTTGAAATGTGTTCTTTTTTTTTTCCAATAGCAGCCTATAACTTACTTGGGTGTACAATAACAAATTTAGGATTTCTCTGAAACTATTCTCTGGAAAGGACATACAAAAGGACAAGGCTCATGAAAACTGGCACTTAGAGCCGAATTAAGGGACCTCAGATGGAGCAATGAGGAAACTAGAAGGTACCATCTTTTTAAAGTTTAACAAAAGAAGCACGCACTCCAAATGACAGATGAGGTTGAGGACACACTCAGTGGTAGTGTGCGCTCAGCATACAGGATGTCCTCAGTTTCCCACTACACATATCTTGTATGATCGACTTTGTTCTCAGAAGGCAGAGGCAAGAGGAATTCACAAGCTGGGAGCCAGCACTTTCTACAAAGCAAGTCCCAGGATTCCATAAAGAGAACTAGCCTCAAAATGGGGAGGGGGGGTTGCTTCTATAAATCTGTGAGTACACAGTAAACCCTAACTCTCATAAATTCCTGGTAGGAATATAAATGCTGCTTCTAATTGGAAATGTTTTGTAGTAACTTAAAAAATTAAATGTGTGTGTTCACACATGCATATATTTGAGTCAGACCAAAGAAACGAAACCATAAGCCATCACCACTGTGGCATTTTTTAAAAAAGTTAATTAACAGCCAGCCAGCTAGACAGCTCAGTGGGTAAAGGTACTTGCTGGTGGTAAGCATGAAGACATAAGCTTAATCCCCAAAACCCACATTGTGGAAAGAGAACCAATTCCTGCAAGCTGTCCTCTGCCCCCCCCCCCCGCAAGTATGCCTATACCCACAACAAATAAATATAAAAAATGAAATAAAAAATAATAGTAATCTAAAATAATACCCCAATTTTAACACCAGTGTTGTTTTACTAGCTGGAATTAGTGACAATTCTTTTTTTTCTGCCAACTCCCAAGTTTTTGCCAAAGAACCAGAAGCATCTCCACCTTTAAAAATTCATAGAAAGAAAATGAAGCCACATACATCAAAAATCACCATGAGCTTACTTTTTAACAGGTAAATCAGACTTTTTTTATTTTGACAAAGTCATTAGACTACAAAGGAAGAAGAAACCTTCAGCTTAACCATGATGAGAATACAAGGAAAGTAGAGGAATAAAGTTATCAGATGGCCGGGCGGTGGTGGTGGACACCTTTAATCTCAGCACTGGGAGGCAGAGGCAGGAGGATCTCTGTGAGTTTGAGGCCAGCCTGGTATAGAGAGAGTTCCAAGATAGCCAAGACCACACAGAAAAACCCTGTCTCAAAAGACAAAAAGTTAGGCGGCTGGAGAGATGGCTCAGTGGTTAAGAGCACTGGCTGCTCTTCCAGAGGTTCTGAGTTCAATTCCCAGCAACCACATGGTGGCTCACATACATCTGTAATGAGATCTAACGCCCACCTCTGGCGTGCAGGCATACATGGAGGCAGAATGTTGTATGCATAATAAATAAATAAGTCTTTTAAAAAAAAAGACAAAAAGTTATAACATCACTAAAGCAAGAAACAGCTGCTTAGTTGTATATTCACTTTAGCAGATTTATCTTAGCTAGATTCTAATTTGTTAAATACAATCTCCAGGAACCAACTAGACTTAGAAAATCCATCCTTGAATCAAGCAAGCAATAAAACCCCCCAGCTGTACTAAAAAATGTTCATCACAGATTAAAAGACACTGTTAATTGAGCTAGGGTGGTGGTACATGTATGAAATCCCAGCATTAAGCTGTCGGACATGATCCAGACTTCAAGTTAGTCTCTGCTATGTAGTATGTTTAAGAAAAAACCTGAGTTACATGATATCATATTTAAAAAAAAATTATCAAATACCAAAGGTTCAATTGGCATTCCCTTTAATCCTGGCCAATACTAAAGATGATGATCATTTCATGTTACATATGCATGTCCGTGGTTTGTTTGGTTTGGTTTTTTGTTTTTTGAGACAGGGTTTCTCTGTGTAGCTTTGGTGCCTGTCCTGGAACTCATTCGGTAGACCAGACTGGCCTTGAACTCACAGAGATCTGCCTGTCTCCGCCTCCCAGTACTGGGATTTAAAGGTGTGCACCACAACCACCCAGTTGCATGTCCTTGTTCTTATTTCCACATGTTAACCAAATATTTAATTTTCCAAATTAGAGGGGCTATACCCCTTTAGCAAACCTAAAGTTATTTCAAAGTTTTAAGAAAAAGACTATCACTACACAGTCAGCTTCCAAGCAGTTTACCACAATGCTCTAACATAAACTGAAGTGGCTTTTTTGTGTGTGGTTCTAGTCGCCAGCTAAGTAGTTAGATTGTAGTTACCTTTTCCTCACAGAATATGTAATCATCTCCCTGAAGTAAGTCATAATTATTCTGTATTTAACCAACTTCTGCTTTCTAACAAAAATCCCTAGATAAGGCTGACTAGTTTCTGTATGTTTTCACTAATTCCATCCACTTATGCCAAGCTTTCATTTTTCCAAACTTAAGTAAATCGATTTAGCATATTCAGTCACAGACTAAAAGGGTTTGGTAGCTCTTTTATTTGTACGTTATTTTATACATCTGTAGAACAAGAATTATTCCGATTTAAATTGATTTTCATTTCACCCAGTACCTCAACTTTATAAGAACCAAACATGTAAACCCAGCTCAATGCTTAACAGTCATAGAGTAGACCTTATTGGATTTGAGGCCTGGATCTACGCAGGTAAAACCAGATATGGTCAAACATGGCTAAAGAAGTCCTAAGCCCTAGGGGAGAACCTATTGATGTGGTTTTTCTAAATAATCATGTTGTTAAACTACCTTTTAAATATTTCTGTTTATTTATACTGCTCCCAAACTTGGTCAAAGAAACTTCTTATTACGATGTGTAGTGGTCAATGAACACACTCACTCCTTACTCTTCCAAGTGCTGAGAATAAGTGACTTTATGCTCAGCTGTAGACAGGACAACTGGATCAACACACCACCACCTAAGGCTCAAGAAACACCATGGAGTGGGGGTGGAGGTGTAAGAGCTGAGGATGGCAAGAAAGATATGAAATGATGTCTGTTAGACATGGCATGACTGGTCACATGAACTCACAGCAGTTGTGGTTAGTTGCACAAGACCAAGCAAGTTGGAATCAAAAATTCCAGCATGAAGTTCCTGGGGAGGGACTCCTGAGATCCTCCCTAAACAAAGAACTGCCTGCAGCTGATGACTGCTTGAGGGAGTCACTTGGAGGAAGGCGCACTACTAGGTCTCCCCATATGCCAGTGGATAACCCCACACCCGAGCACACATGGGCAGCAGTAATTAGATTCGGTGAATTAAAAGATGATAGTTAGAAATAAGAAATTTAAGATATAGGAATTATTCAAGAAATAAAACAGGAAATAAGAACAAAAGGTAAGTAAATATATCCACAAAGCAGAAAATGTAAAAAGATACATATAGTTTTAAAATTATTATATTATTTAATAATTGATGCTACATATTTTCATAGCACAAACCCAAATATACCAGACAGTAGCTTTTAAAAGTGTAGTCTACTAAAAGCAGGGAATAATCAGATTATATATAACAAACAACTCTCCCCAATAACACAAGAAATGTACATCGCAAGCTTAAAATACTAATAAACACCCCAAGTATAACGGGGGAGGGGGGGGGAGGAAGGTTTGTTAAACATTCTGTTTTAAAAAATGAAAGCCGGGCGGTGGTGGCACACGCCTTTAATCCCAGCACTTGGGAGGCAGAGGCAGGTGAATCTCTGTGAGTTCGAGACCAGCCTGGTCTACAAGAGCTAGTTCCAGGACAGGCTCCAAAGCCACAGAGAAACCCTGTCTCGAAAAACCAAAAAAAAAAAAAAAAAAAAAAAAAAAGATATTTATAATTTAAAATTCTGAAGCTATGAAATGTCAAAAAAAATAGTTAAGCAATTTTAACACTAGGATACCATATACATACTTAAAATAGATTAGTAATAGCTTAATAGACCAAAGTATTACATTAAGTGAACACCTAACTTTCATATAAGCATTTAAAAAATACTTTCACATATATTGCCCCATAACATAGGAAAGATTCTCAGCCATGGTTTTTCATCAGAATCACCTAAAATACTTAAAATACAAATTTCTGGACTCTTTCTCTCACCTAGTAAATTAATGAACCTCTAACACTGAAAATATTTCCAACATCAAAGCAGGGCATAAAGTCAACTAATTATAGTGATTAAAAATGAACATGAATTAATTTACAATGACTGAAGTTACTATTTCCCCATTCCTAGTCAATTTATTTAACCTAATCATAAAAGTCTATTTGTTAAACTTTTATACTTATTATTAAGAATGGCTTAGAATGTCAATAATTGAAAGTACATTAGTTACTGGAGAATTTTCCTTATAGAAATCACCTCATATTCCAAAATTTCTAGTTATTTTTTAAATAGCATAAATTTAAAGCATAAAGATAAATTACAATTTTTTCCTCTTACACAAATAATCTGACTTAAAATATTCTCTAAAATTGACAAAAAGGAAAAATTTTCCTTCAAAAGAACTCTAATTATATCTTAAGACAATTTGTGTATATAATATAAAAAGTCATTCCCCCCAAAAAAAATAAAACGTAAGCCTTAGTCTAAAATGTACCAGTTCAGATCTTAATAAAGAATGTTGTAGATTATTATTTTAAGATGTGTTACATTTCTTTATGCTGTGGAACATTTGTTTAATGATGCAAAGATGTGTTGCATTCTTTGATGTTCCACTTCTTTAACTCTATAAAGCTGTGTTACTTTGCCTAACACCTGATGGTCTAATAAAGAGCCGAATGGCCAATAGCAAGGCAGGAGGAAGGCAACGCAGAGCTGGCAGGCAGAGAGAATAAACAGGAAAAGAAATCTGTGAGGAGCAAAAGGAAGAAGCAGCAAGAAAAGGAGAGGAAGACCCTAGGGGCCAGACACACAGCTACACAGTTAGACATAGAGAAAGAAGGAAAGAAAGGCATACAGAAATAAAGAAAGGTAAAAGCCCAAAGACAAAAGACAGACCAAATAATTTAAGAAAAGCTGGCTGGAAACAAGGCCAGGCATTTATAAGAAAAAAACAAGACTCCTTGTGTCTTTTTTTGGATGCTGGGTGGCGGGCCACCCCAAAAGCCAAAAGAGCAAAAAGTTAAAAAAAAAAAAAAAAAAACTTTAATACATTCAAAAAACTAGGGGTCTTAACCTAAATCAGAACCTGAAACCTTCAGCAAAAAAAGATAGGCAGACAGGGCAGAGAGGGGAATAGAAGGGTACAAGTGAGTTCAATAGGGAAAATATGGGGCTTTAATTAAGGGAGGAGAAGGGGCATGAATACAAAAAGGGAGAGGGCAAACAGTAAGGCTATCTGGAAAAAAAAAATCACAGGAATAATATCTATCTACCTAAAATTAAATACAGAACATATAAGTCTGTGTATACATAGGCACACATTATTTAAATGAAATTTCCCCATCTGGACTCATGATGTTCCTCCCAAGAGCCATGGGCTATCTATCTGAAAATAAATTAATTAAAAAATACCCAACACCAAACAAGAGGAGCCCCCTTTGAGTTACCAATCAAGGTTGTCCAAGAAACTGCCAAAATATCGCTATTGCTGCTTCCCTTTGAAGTTAAGTCCCCATTGCTGAAGACACCCTTCACTTCAGACACAGGACCTAGAAAACCTGAGCTGGACCTGACCTGAAAGCATCCTTCATGAGAACTAGGTTTTATGGTACCAGAAGACACCATGTCAGCTTTCAAAGAAGGGAAGCAATCAACAGTCCTACCCAGCTATAAACCCACAGTAAGGACCAGCCTGGCCTGATAACCCTAAAAGTGCAGTAATGGCAAGCAAAACTTGGTGATAACCAACCACTCTCTAACTGGACTTAAGACCCACTTAACAAGAGGGACCATTACTGACACTGGAAACCAAGCCAGGGCTTGGTTGTTATCAGTTATTACCCAGGGCCCCAGGGCTAGTGAAGTCATGGGTCTTGGAGGAAAACCTAAAATTGCCCTCTTACTAAACCAGAATAGTTCTTAACTACACTTTAAATATTTACCCTTATTCCTGCAGGTGTAGCTCTCACCTTTCATAAAAGAAACTTCTTTGCAACAAAGATTACCAAAAAAAAAAAAAAAAAACAACCAATCAAAATTCATAAAACAAGAAATTGTGTGATTTCCCCGCCCAAACTGATACACCTACAAGACAATTCCTGCACCTAAGACTCAGGGATCATTTTGGAGGAGGGAGTAAAAACTTTGTTAAGAGTCAGAGAGAGGAACAAGGAGTTTGTTGTGAGGCTGCATCTCCTAGAAATGTCAGGCTACACCCATATGTCTCATCAACACGGCTGCCTTAACAAGACCTGAACAATGACAACATCAGTGGACATGCTAATATGTAATGGGAAAACTCATAGGGCCTCAAGCCTCATAAGGAACTATGGGGCAACTAGGAAATGCTGAGAGCAGGAGAAATGGTCTTAGCGAAGAAGGAGCACCCCAAATGGTTATCCAATAACAAGCCACCAGCCTGCAATCACACACATAGAGATAACATTATAGAGACAGAACAGGATGTATTTATATATTTAGGGGTGTGGTGCCTGTGTGTATGTTTGTAACAATAAAGAAAAAAAAGCCATAAATCTGAAGGAAAGTGTGTGGGATGCGTCGGGGAAGGGTTGGAGAGAAGAGGTGGAAATGGTGTAATTATAATTTCAAAAAATAAAAAATCTTATACTTAGGATTAAAAAATAGAAGTATTACTGTGAAGAGGTGCAAGAGAGCTATTTACTCTGAGCTTCTTCCACGACAGGACGAGCACTTGTCTCCTTAGGAAGCCACATCTAAGGCACCAACTTAGAAACATAGTTGGCTATAACCTGCTAATGAACCTGTTGGCATGTGAATAGTGACCTTCCCAGCCTCCAAAACTGTAAGAACCGAGTTTCTGTTCTTTATAATTGTTTCAATCTTAGGTGTGCTGTTATCACAGGACAGACAGACTAAAACACCATATAATGAATTTACACAGCAGTACAAAATAAGAATGATCTTTACATACCGATAATCTAAAATAGACTAGCTGGGAAAAATGAGGCAAGAGATGTCATAGGATAGGACCTCTAAGATTTTTAATTCCGTACTTTTTTAAATCCTTCAGAGTACATACAAGAAACTGTTTAAAGTAGGTGACCTGAAGAGCAGGAAACTGAATGACTTTAAAGATTAGGGGAGGAACTAGGCATGATGGTGCTCACCTTTAATCCCAGGTGGAGTCAGAAGTGGGCAAGTGGATATCTGAGTGAACTAGACCAACCTAGTCTACATATGAGTTCTAGGTCTGCCCAGACTACTCATTGAGACACCCCCCCCCACCCACACACACACACAAAGTATGAGGAAGAACAAAAATCAATTCCAGAAGAAAAAATACAAAATACAAATACAATAATATATGCAAGGCATTGTTTGTTAAATCTTTGAAAACGGTTTTCAAAGGCTGGGCGATGGGGGTGCACGCCTTTAATCCCAGCACTCAGGAAACAGAGGCAAGTGGATCTCTTTCAGTTTGAGGCCAGCCTGGTCTACAAGAGCTAGTTCCAAGACAGGCTCCAAAGCTACAGAGAAACCCTGTGTGGAAAAACCAAAAGAACAAAACAAAACAGAAAAAAGCTTACAAAATATCAAACTGCCATTACAAGACTATTTTACAAAGATGAGACTATTAAAAAACAGTTTTTATACTGCTGAAAAAGTTAATCAGATTTCCAGGGACCCATCCCAAGTCTGTTTATATAATTCTAGAAAGTTACTAGAATTATGTGACCTTTCAACCTCTAAAAATTTTTTTATGCATTTGAAAAATAAAGAAAGGGGCTGGAGAGATAACGTATTCAGTAAAGTACTTGCCACACAAGTATGAGGGCCTCAGTTGATCCAATACCCAAGTATAAGACACAAAACCCAAATGTGACAACAGGCATCTGCAACCCTGGTGCTGAGGGGCAGGAGATGGAGACAACAGATGTCTGGGGTTTGCTAGCCAATTAGTTTACTCATTCAGTGAGTGAGAGCTCTGGGTTCAGTGAGAGTCTCCCCACCAAAAAAAAAAAAAAAAAAAGGGAATGGGCTGGGGAGGTGACTCATTTATTAAAAGTATGAGGACCTAAATCCACATCTCCACCACCACGCCCATACACATACACAAAAAAAGTTAGACATTGGTGCAAATGCTTCTAACCCCAGCATTGAGGGGAAAGACAAGTGGGTCCCAAAGCAGTGAGCTTCAAAGGTGCCTAATGTCTTCCTTTGGCTCCTGCAAGCAAAAAACAGGCATATGCTCCCGCAGTCGTGTGCAAAACCATAAGCACAACAAACACATACCAAAAAGAAAACTAAGGTGGAGACCACAGAGGAAGGCGTATGTCACTGGTTGTTCTCTGGCTGCTATACTTGGATGGACGGATGGACAGACACATACAGAAGGATACAAAACACACACGCGCGCACAAGAACATATATAAACACCGCACACAAAAAAGGAAAGAAAAACTTTAAAAACTACTCAGAAAAAAATATTTCGATACAAAATAAGTATGTATCTCAATAAACTGCTTTTAAAAATCTAATCAATGACTATCAGAAATCAGATCAGTGGTTACCTGGAACAACAAGGTTAAGGCATGGGGTGGAGAATACGCACAAGTAGATGTCAAGATGTTAGAAACATTCAATACCTTGACTGGTATGTAATGCTATAGATGCATATGTGTTTATATCAAGGTTCCTTGAAGTAAGTGCCTAAAACCTGCAAATTTTAAAGTATAAAAATTGTACCTAAAAAAAGTTATTAATTTGGGAAACACTTGGGAATGAAGGCTCCTAAGCTCCTCTCCTAGATACTGTGAATCAAGGAACATTTCTAGGACCCAGATAATCTGCACTTTCTAACACAAGGTCATAGCTGACTCTATATATATTTGAGGATCACAAATTATACTCTGAATCTACTGACTGATCTAGCACAATGTCAGATATGTGCTAGAACTAATTACCAAAAAAGAAAAAAATATTGAACCAAAAATAAACTTACCAAAAAAAAAAAAAGAAAAAAGGAAGCAAGCAAGCAAAATAGCTACCTAGATAATCCTAATTCTCAAGTTTAAGAAATACTAAGCATATAATATGCACGCGCACACACACACCACATATACACACATGAACCTACAGGTTGTACTCATAGAACAAAAATAAACTCTAAATGTTAATATTTCTAAGGTTGAGAAACCAAATGGAGGCTCATCTCAAGTACAACTACCAAAATGATTCAGTTATGGCTCCAGATGTAAAATGAAACAGACTTCATATGCTGAGGGTACAAAGGCACTTACTTGCCTCTAGGGCCTAACCTCCTGAGGTTGATTCTGTGACAGCCACAGTGAAAGGAGACAGCTGATTCCAACAAACTGTCCTCTGAACTCCACATGCTCCTGCACACATACACACTCACACAAATTTTTAAAATTTAAAAATAAAAAAGGAGATGCCTTGAAACTTTTGGATTAATGAGGAAGAGGGATATCCTCTTTATAGTCTTTGTAAAGCAAATACAGACTAAAGCACAAACACATGAATATGCAAGCCTTAAAACCCTCAAAATAATGTAAATGGCAGCAGCCTGGTGCCATTCTTTCAAACACAAGGTATACTTTGCTCTTCTCAGTTTACATAGTAAAGTTACTGGCTGCAAGTACATAATCTTTAATACAACTCATAAAATCCCATCTTTAGCTACCCAGAAATTACCGCACAACACCCTAATCCAGCTAACTATTCTGAAAACAAGGAGGACCAGTGTATGAAAGAAAGTAGGTTTCTGTATAGAATGTATAGAAATTTTAAGCACAAAGTAAGATCTTTGTGGGAACTGAAGCTGGAGACCAAACCCAGGGCTAATAATGCTTTGCAACTAAACTGTAGCCCCTCGCCCGGAAATTGTTTTAACAACAGGACCATTTTCTGAATATTGGACCTAATAATAAAGTTGGGACTTTCATCGTCTTTCTCATTCTGTTTTTATTTAAAAGATATTTACAGTACTTTGGATTTTCAGTGCTGTGGAAATAAAGGAAGGGACTTAAGTAGGGAGAAAAGAGAAAAACCATTCACCTGCTTGTGAAACACTAAACTTAATATGACAGATACATCAGCAGAAGGGGCAAATGATCTGAATCGATGTCTGACATCAAAGTTCTTAGTCATGGTAAGGTATGCTTTAATTAAGACTTTGAACCAGACAGAGCCCTCCCTTACTCTCTAGAAATCTGATGACAAAAATGGTCAAGAGAAAACAAAAAACTATTTCTTCCCAAAATCTAAGTCAGTCATTGGCAAGTTCTATATTCTTTTTGGACCCACCCTGGTTTCTCTCTAGTTTTTAGGTGACCTCTTCTAGAGATAACAAGTGGGGCCTTTCTAGCCCTACTAGCTTCTGGTGTGCAGAATAACTGAATCCAAAATAAGAAAATGCAACATGAAAGTAAAGCCTTTATTTGTCTTATTTTCCTTATTTAAAATCCTTACCCCTGATCCACTGACTTCTTAACACAATGCAGAGAATGAGGTCTACACACATTTCTGTCTCAATGCTTGGTAAAATGCATTAATTAATTTCAACTTCTAATAAAATTTGAAAACAGCTTTTATAGTCAAAATATGAAATTAGGCTTTCTACTGACAATTCAGTCAAGCAACACTACTTTACTGGACGACCCCAGTCATACACAGTCCAAGATGAATATATATATATATATATATATATATATATATCAAATTATATGTCTGAAACCAACCTGCTCTACAACTATCTTCAGTTCAACTGGTCACAAAAGCCACAGATCTAGCTCTCCTTCCTATTTTCTCCTCAACACTTTTGTTATTAAAGCATTAAACTTCCCTAAGATCCCACAGCGGTTCAAATATGCCAATAGATTATGTCTTTGGGAACAACACACAAATCCACATAACAGATTTTCTATTTAACTTCTTAAGTAATACCAGGATTTCTCATGTAGTTATGTACAAATTATCTTATCTCTAAAGCAAAACAAGTACCTATAAATTGCTAAACTAGGAAAACATGCATCAACTTCCCATAAACACACAGAAACTTTGTTTTTAATTCTGTAAGCCTGAGTGCATCTGTGATCATTTTAATAACGAGGACTAGGCTCCATCACATTGCTCTATCACTGATGACACCTTGCTATCGTGAAAACTACCAATGTACCTTCCACACTTCTTTCACATTCAAGCCCTACCTACTCTAGTCCCATTCAACTGGATGTAATGAAAGGGTGTTTCCTGCCTCCACTCCCCCATCATCCCCTACTCTTCCCCTAGTGCTGTTACGTCCATCCTTCAGTCTCCTGGGATTCCACAGGCTGCACTTCTGCTGGACGCATGAAACCTAGAGCTTCCTCAACTTCTCACAACCTGAATGAATGCTCATAAATAAAAATAAATAAATAAGTGCTTGTCACTCTGGGTTAGAGTGATTACTCAGAGGCCATCAGAAAGAGTTTTCCTTTTCATCAAAATTAAGAGATCCAAAATAAGTAACTCTTAAAGTTGAACTATTTAACAATAAACTTGCCAAGATTTAAGTAAAGTTAGCAAGCATCTGGTCATCACAGACTCTATCCCTTCAACTCAAAGAACTCAGACTTGCAACAGTGTACTCTAAAAAGTAACTCAGCAAAAAGAAATGTGTAAGAATAACTCAGCTGCTTATTTCACACTACATAAAAGCACGGAATGGAACTCTGGAGTGGAAAATATGAATGAAATGGCCTGTTCTTTTTCCAGCATGTGGGGGAGGAAAGGAAATGAAAACGCTTAAGAGAAAAACTGAATACTGAAATTATTTTCAAAAATTAATTTCCTTAAACTTCTCCAGTCCGTGTCGGCTCACCCCTTCCTCTTTTCCAGGCACCATTCCCATCCTTTACACCTCCTCCGGGGGGCGCCCTTTCCGGACTGTCTCTTTCCCTTTTTCCTAAAAATTAAACCCAAGCCAAGCTCGGGAAGCGTCTCCCGACCCGCTCGCCATCCACCAGCCTTCCCGGTTGTGCCCGGAGAAGAGGAAGGGAGCAGCAGCAGCACGTTTGTTGGAGCTGCTGCAGCCTCCTCCGCCACCTCCACCCCAGCCCCGCGCATCCCTCTTCCTCCCTCCTCGGCTGGCCCACGGAGAACCGGCACCGAGCTCGCTCACATATCCCCACCCTGATCGTCCGGCCCCCACAGCCGCGAGGGGACCTCTGGCCGGGCTGCTCCGGCGGGAAACCCAGGCAGGCAAGGCCGCGGGGCCAAGGGCCGGAGGAGACGCAGGAAAGGCTGTGGCCTCGGAGGCGGCCGAGGGCTGGGCTGGGACCGGGCGGCTCCGGCGGCTCGGGCCTCAGAGGCCGCGGCTCGCTAGCCCGCCCGCCCGCCCGCCCGCTCCCCCGGCCTGCCCGCCAAGGCGCAGGAAACGCCGCCGCCTCGGCTCGGCTCAATTCAAACTGTCACCGCGGCCGCCTCCCCTCCCCTCCCCCCGGCCGCCGCGCCCCGGGCCCTCCGCCTCCACGCCGCGCCGCTCGCCCCCCTGGCCCCCAGGGCGTTCCCCAACTCGGCCGGAGGCCGCCGAGGGTCCGCGCGTCCCGAGCCGGGGCTGGGATGGCCCGGCGGCCGGGGGCTGAGGCTCACCCATGGTGCTGCAGTTGACGCTCCTCTCCTCGGCAGCAGCGGATCTCGCACTGACCGACATCCCCTCCCCCTCCGCGACCAGCCCCGGCGCGGCGCAGCCGCCGGATTCTCCAAAGCCACCTACGCCGATTCCGCGGCGTAGCCGCCCGGCGTCGCTGCCCCACTTACGCACACGGCAGCAGGCGGACGGCCCCACTGGCTCTCGCCCGCCCTGAGGCTTCCGGGCCGAGCCGAGGCGGCTGCGTTCTCGCGAGATCACCCACCTCCGCCGCCTGCCGCCCAGCTTCGCGTCGAGCATGACTTCACTGGCGCCGCCGCCGATTCGCTGCGCCTCCCGAACCGCCATGTTTACATTGGCCGCGCCTGGGCACTTCCGTTGTCGTGGACAGTGGGGTCTTTTGTATGTTTCTTCTGCACCGCTTCCAAGACGAACTGCGCTGCTTTTGTCACTGAAAATCCTGGGGACTTCGGAGTGGGAGCCGGGGGGCGGGGGGGGCGCTGGGGCGCGAGGGCGGGGTCTTGCCCGAACTAAAGATGGCCGCTACCAGTGCCGCCCCGCGCAATTTCACGTCAGGTTTAGGAGCAGTGGGAGCCGCGGGGTTGGCCTCCCCGGCTCCTTACGGAGTTGGCGTAAGGCTGGGAGGCGCTGCTTGGAGTCAGCTATTGGAAAAGTGCCCTCAGGGTGGGGGCCCGCAGAGGCCCTTCTGCGGACCTGCGGTCTTTGTGAAGGAGAAGACGCAGGCAGGTGTCTGTCCTGCCACCCACCCCGTCCCCTCGCGTCGGGGACCTTCTGGGTGGACTGTGAGATTAGGCCCCGCTGGCCCCACACCTCCTTCTGGTCATTTCTGGTGGTCTGGCGCAGCGGGGAGGCCGGCTTGTGCGGTTTCCCCTGCGGGCTGTGCACCGCCACACTCCTGTTGACTCACCTTGGTCCCCGCTCCGCTCTGAGGGAGGAACGGACACGTGTGAAACTCAGTTGAGGGTGTTGGTGAAAGGCGGGAGGTGTCATTTTGGAACCTTCCCTCACAAGCATCCTAGTGAGAGTTTCCGCAGTTTGCTAGGAGTCACTCCTGTCTTTAGTTCCTTTCTTGAAACCGATGGCTTCCCCTGGCTGCAAAGTTGAGCTCGTTAAGGAATTTTGTATACAAAGTTAACTGTGAACACCAAAGAAATCTTCCGAGCAGCGTAGTTATGTCAGTGAAACAGTACTAATGGAGTCGGTAAGTTGCACTGTTATTAAAGAGTTTACACACTGCTAGGTGATGACGCTCAGCGAACTGAAGCCACTAGCGTTAATGTGGATGAGTACGTTAACACAGTATCGACGGGGGAAGCAAGTTGCAGAGATGCTCTATTATAAATAAAGCCTTTTAAATGAGAAGCCGTGGAATCAAAGTGCAAAAGCCTCATAAATGACACATATAAGATCTAAAAAACAATAGCCACTTTTACTGAGGAAGAGAAGGGAATGTAACAGGAAGCGTTCCACCTATTACTATTTTCTAGACAGGTAATCTGTAGATAATGTGGCAGCCAAAACTTAAGGTATGTTAAAGTTAGGTATAGGGTACATGGGTGTTCGATTGCAACTATTTTCTGTGTACTTGACATATTTCCAAGTAGCTTTTTGTTCCTAAGGAAAGAAATTTTATCTAAGAAAAGCAGTTATATTGTATCTTGATCTTTGTTCCTCAGTCTACATTTTTACAACTGCTCTTTAAGTCTGTTCCACCTTAACTGCCAACCAATTCATTCTGTTAAATTTGTTAAAGTTCAAGTGAGCATTTTACTTTGAGAAACTTCATTAAATTTCTGACCTGAAAAAAGCACTGTAGAGAATAGACAGGTTCTACAAAGTTAGATTGCTGAGGTTCAAATCCAACCTTACAATATTAGGTATGTGGTCTAGTATAAATTCCTTAACTTTCTGTGATAAAGTTTCCTCCTATAGAAGCTTACAAGATTTCTGTTAGAATTCAATAGATTAATTACTATGCATTTCCTGTGCATAGTAGAAGCTTACTAATATTTCTTACATATAGTTAATTTATAATGGTTATAGTGTAAAATTAAACAATACTATTACTGATATAATTTAATAATCTATAAAGAAGAAAATATTTGTCTCTGTCTCTGGTAGTAACTTTCTTTGGGGAGAGCTTATAAAGTAAGATCGGATTCTCACTAAGAGATTAGTGAATTATGAGTTGCATCATTTCCTGAAAAATGGACAAATTCTCAGCATAATGTCAAAGATATAGTTGTGCTATACTAAGTCCACCTCAGATAATAACTAGTGCTTTCCATTGAAAATTCTTGGAAAATCACAGGAAATGAGATTATACGATGTGGAGCTTTCTTAGAAAGAGATTCAGTAGCTGATGTTATATAGTGCATATGTTGAAAATGATACGTAAGCAAGTAAACAAGGTGAGAACTGTGCTCATTTTATAATCTTTCTATTGTGCTGTCTTCAGTATTACATTTGTTCACAAAATAAAGTCTAGATCTTAACCTAATTCAGAAAAAGCTTTGAAAAGATTGATATAAAATCCTGGGCTCACTGTGTAGGTTATTTTCAATATATATTTACAATGTACAATCAAGAAAACTGCCTAATTCATCAAGCAATACTTATTACCCTGTTAACTCTTCTTCCCACTTTAACAACATCATCTTCACATTTTCTGCATTATTGTCAAGCCATCTCTCATTTATTTTCAGAAAACAAATTATTAACAACGAATTGTTTCCTCACTCAGAAGCCTGCCTGCACATCTCTGACTTGCTCTATGGATAAGGTGTTTCCTTCCCCCTCTGCCGTCTCTGAAGCACACCTTTCTGTCTTCTCAGGAACTTCTCTCAATAGATTTGTTATTCTAGTCGATAAGCTTCAGGATTTTTCCCTTATCACACTACCTAAATTCTTCATAACGTCATCAACAGAGTAGAACTCTTTCTTGTTTTCATCAACTTCTCTGAAGCCTTAGATATTAGAAGCCATAGTTTCCTAAATTTCCATCTTTTGATTTGTAAAACCACGCTTTTCTGGTTTTCTCCGATATCTCCAGCCTGTTTTTTAATCTTGCCTTCTAGTATTATCTGCCCATCACTTAAATGTCGTGCGCCTAGAAGTTGTTCAAACTGATTTGTTCCTATCTCACTTGTGTGTATGTGTGCGTATACATATACATACGCACACATACACACAAGTGATCTATTGTATGTGTATCAGTGTTTTGTCTGCATGTTTGTCTGTGTACCATGTGTGTACATGGTGCCCAAAGAGTCGAGAAGAGGGCTTCAGATGCCCTGAGACTCTCCAGTTACAGATGGATATGAACTGCCATGTGGGTGCTGCCAATGGAAACCACGTTTTCTGGAAGATCAGCCAGTGAACTTAACCACTGAGGCATCTCACCCAATCTGTGTTTCACTTTTTAAAAAGTAATTTATTATAGTAGTATATATGCATGTATACCATATGTGCAGAGGTCAACGGACTTTAAAGAATTTGTTCTATTCTTTCATCATTAATTCCAATAATAAAACTCATCAGGTTACCCAGAAAGTGCTTTTATCCACTGTGGCATCCTGCACCCCATCTCACCTTTAACAGTCTTCTTGTGGTCTCCCTGGAATCTGGGATCATGTGTGCTGACAAAGTGTAAATTTCAAGTCCTGCTGTCCCTTTTAACGATAAAGTCTACATACCTTTAAAATGTATATCCTAAGGCTGCAGAGATGCCTCGGTGGTTAAGAACACTGGCTGCTCTTCCAGAGGACCCAGGTTCAATTCCCAGCATCCACATGGCAGCTCACAACTGTCTGTAACTCCAGTTCCCGGGGAACAAGACAGACAAATGTGCACATCAAATAAAAATAAATAAAATGTCTATCCTGGATAATCCAAGGAATCTCAAAACATATCATCCCAAACTGAAATGCTATTATGCCTGTATTCGCTTCAGATCTCCAAACGGTATCATCATTGATCCAGCTGTATAAGCCAGAAATCTGGGTATCATACTCTGCCCTGCCCTCCAAAGATCATCAGAAAACCCAGTCAAGTTTCCTTTCTCAGTTCTGCTTCCGTTTCTTTCCATCTCCATTATTTTTAGATAGCTATTTTCTCTTGACTTAACTCCTTATACCAGCTTTTGTGCCTGTTGCCTTATATTCAACTCGCTCTTACCTGTACCCATAGTGGTCATTCTAAGCTTTACCTGTGCCAGTCTCCTGTTTAGTCCTCAGACATTTTTTAGAAAACTTTGAAAATCTATCCACACTTCTGGCCTGCTCACTTCATGGCTCGACTGTAGCAAGTTCTGCTGCCCCTCTCTTGCACACTCCAGTCTCCTCCTTTCTCACACTTCTTATTTATGCTTATTTTGTCTCAGTTTAACCATTGTCCCCCTTAAAGCCTTTTTTGATCTCCCAGGATTGGGTGGCACACCCTCTAATCTTCCATAGCATCTTGTTTTTACTCTCGTATTAATAGTACAATTTTGTAAATATTTGCCTTTCTTCCAGTGGCGTACAAGCTCCTTGAGAGCAGGAATTCTTGGTAACCTAGATAGCCCCCAACACAGGGTGCAGTTTTATTTACTTAATCCAGCAACTATTTCCTGAGGGACAATTGTATAGTAGTTAGGTGTCGAGTGAGGAATCCTGGCAGTGACGAGGGGGTTTTTGTCTTTGAAAATGTAGGAAGCTGTAAGAGTCATATTTTTAAATGCTGATACTGACTTTTAAGTCCAATTTTAAACTGAATATGAGAATTTATTTTCTGTTCAATCTTTTTCTCATGAAAATACACTGACATTTTCCAGTATGATAATTGAAACAGGGTGAATGAAAAAAAATCCATAAAAGAATCAGCTTTTTTTTTATTAAACTAGACATTAAAGGAATATGCCAAAATGTAAAACAATGACATTTCCTCAAACTAATTTTTTTTTCTTTTTTTTTTTTTTATTTTTCAAGACAGGGTTTCTCTGTAGCTTTTTGGTTCCTGTCCTGGAACTAGCTCTTGTAGACCAGGCTGGCCTCGAACTCTCAGAGATCTGCCTGCCTCTGCCTCCCGAGTGCTGGGATTAAAGGCATGCGCCACCACCGCCCGGCTCAAACTAATTTTTTATTGCTTTAGAAGATAGAGGTATTTTTCATAAGATTGTTTTGTGTTAACATATATTAGTTTGTCATATTTTAATGAATTTTAGATATTTGTGAATTGAGTTAGTAAATAAAATTCTAAAATTTTCTTAGTTTTAATTTCAGTTTTATTTAGTAGCTCAATAGATGTATTCCACATAGGCAAGAAAAGGTGTCCCAAGAGGGTGGATTTGAGCCCTGCTGTAGATGCATAGATTATGTATGCTCAGTGTCTGTGCCCAGCACTGAGTTCCACTTCACCAGGATCCCAACACATAGTGGCTTGTTATGCCTTGGAATTCTGGGAGTCTCTGTAGTCTAGGCTGGTCTTGAACTCATAACAATCCTCCTGCCCATCCTTGCTAGCACTGAGATTACAGGTGTGCATCCCCATATCCAGTGCGTAGGGATTCTCTCCCTCCTTTCCCTCTCCCCCATTTCCTTGCCATGGTGGCATGGTGGACTCTGTTCCTCGGGAGCTAAAAGGAAACTATTACATCCTAAGTTGTTTTTGTCATGGTGTTCCATCACAGCAGCAGAAAAGTAACAATATGTCTGTCATCCACAAAGTCTCTAAGTTTTCATGAAATCTGCATGTGGTTTAAATGTGCATGATTAAATACCATAGTTATCAGAGGAAAGTTCTGGAAACCAAACAAGCTTATTAAAATAATTGAAATGTTTGACAAATAAAAGGGAATAGATACTGATATATCCCTATCCAGATTAAGAATCTACAAAGTACTAGAATGTGACATTTGCAAGGTTAATGAACAAAAACTAGAGAAAAATAAAACTTCATACTTTATTTAAAGATCAAACATCACAGAAGAAAAGTTAAAACACACAACAGAAGAAGAGAAGGGAAAGGAAAAGAAAGGGAGGGAGATTGCAACTTCAGCCCAGAGATTTAAACAAACAGAAAAAAAAAATGAAGATAAATGCCTCCCATTCTTAAATTCTTTACCTCTTTTTCCCACCAGCCAAAAAGGGAGTGGATGAAGACATAGAACAGAAATAGGATGTCCCAGAAGTCCAAATTTATCTCAAGTTATCATTGGAGTCTGAAAGAATGTTCACATTCCAGAGCTTTCTTACAAACTTATTTCACATGCGTATGAGAGCCCCTCTTCTCCCTGAGGATAGACTGGCAGGACACTTGCCTCTGGGCCAGGAAAGAGAAGAAACCATGTACCTTGTCATTTCGTTTTGTTTTGTTTGACATTAATTTTAGAGCTATCCAGGAGAAAAATCCAGAATTCATACAAGTGGAAAAGGCTATTGCTGCAAACTCCCTTCAGCATTCCTACTACTGAATCAGAAATTGACTGAAATCAGAAATAGGAACAAACCAGCTGCCTTCAGCAACTAGGCTTAATATACTGACTTTGGCAATGACCGAATACTTCCTGCTATACAAAGGTGGACTGAATTGAACTTTGCTAATTTTAAATGGATGTAATAGGTTAGAACATGAGCACTAGCCCGGTCCTATGTGCCCTTTTCTAGCAGACTTTGATTAGTGACTGATGAGTTTTCTGAAAGTCTACCTCAAAAAACTCACATCCAGAATAAGAGGAAACTTAAAGAGGAAGCAAATGCCTTGGCGATTGTGCTAGCCTGAACTGCTTGCTTTAAGTAAAGCAATTGCATTGCAGTACCATGGAGATTGGCTGGGACAGGTAAAAAATTTACTAACAGTTAAGATGTTGTGTCATTGCTACCCTCTTTTGTGAAGGTCCTAACAACTCAGAGACTGTGTCTGTGTGTCTGTGTCTCAAGTGCTCACACAAGCACTTACATATTTGTGTGTTCCTGTGAGCTCACATGCATGTGTGTGTACAGAGGCCAGAGGTCAACAGCAGGTGTCTTCCCCAGTCTCTTCTCCATCTTACCTTCTTGAGGCATACTCTCTCACTGAACCATTTGGCTACCCTGGCAATTATTCCAAGCCCCAGAGACCATCCTGTCTCAGCATCTCCAGGCACATGTCACTACACCTTGTTTTTGTTGTTGTTGTTTGTTTAGGGTTTGTTTGCTTGTTTTGTTTGTTTTCATTTTGATTTTTTAAGAAGGTTTCTCTGTAGCTTTGGAGCAAGTCCTGGAACTCACTCTGTAGATCACTCTGGCCTCAAACTCACAGAGACCTGCCTCCTGAGTACTGGGGTTAAAGGCATGAGCCACCACCACCTGTCACCACACTTAGTTTTTAACATGGGTTCTAGAGATCAAACTTGGGTCCCTAAGTTTGCATGACAAGCACTTTACCAGCTAAGCTATCTACCATCCCTAACTCAGAGACTCTTTTACTACATCATTAGCTATTTCATATTGATTGGACCGTATCTTAGGGAGACACTTCAGCACTTGACAAAAAATAAGAGTGCAAATGATAGTGTTTGTGACTGTTACTCAGGATGTCATTTCATTCCACTAAACCGAATGACTTGTCTTGTTTTGGTTAATGCTTGTTCTTACTTTGTTTACTTCCAGAATTTTTATAGTAAATAATAGCATCATGCCAGTCAAATACTATCCACAGATGAAGAGACTTCATTAGGTAAAAATAGTAGACAACTTTTTCATCCAAGATGCTAGTAACATCTCAATTGGCACTAGTGCTTGCTGTGGTGATGTTGTGTCTGTGCTTTAACAAATAAAGCTTGCCTGAAGATCAGAGTGTGGAGCTGGCCACTAGTTAGCCATAGAGGTCAGGCAGTGGCAGAACACACCTCTAACCCCAGCACTCAGGAGGCAGAGGCAGGAGGCTCTCTGTGAGTTCGAGGCCACCCTGGGCTACACACGAGATTGATTCAGACTAAAAGAGAAACAGAATCAGGCCGTGGTGTCTCACACGTTTAATCTCAGTACTTGGGAATCACAGACCTGTAATCCCAGCACTAGGGAGGAGGAGACAGGAAGGGATAAGGTTGGGCAGAAAGAGGAATTTAAGGCAGTAGAGACAAACTCAAGGCGTTCATGTGTAGAGACATAGAGACAGGATACCCTATTCGGTCTGAGGATTTTGTAAAGGTAAAAAGTTGCAAGCAGCTCGCTGCTCTGCTTCTCTGGTCTGTTAGCTTTCATCCACTAATATCTGACTCTGGTTTTTTATTAAGACAAATTAGAAATCTCACTGTAATTTTCTACTCAATTTCTTGTTTCCAAAGGCTATATTTGTGTGTTTCTTCATTTAATTTCTTAGAGTTAGAAGGTTAGAGGAGGCCTAATACTCTAAATCACCTACCTACCAAATTCAGAACTGACTCAAGTATTATTTTTCATAGTCCATATGCTACATACTATTGAAGTTATGAATGTGAGAATTTAAGTGAAGCAGCTGTATTGCAGATGATCATATTACTATAGCTCTGGAGTGCACATATGGCATGGGTGGGGCTCCCTTTCCCTTTCATAATTTATCACACACAAATGAACACTTCTGAAATCAAGTTCCGATAAAAGTATTTATTTACTTGGTCTTGTCTCAAAATAATATTGTGCTTTTAGCTAAGTATAAGTGATATTTAGATTCTTTCACTGACCTCCACACAATTAAAATGTTTTCTTTTGTAAAATCTAGCTGTCTTTGTAAAGTGTTGAGCAAAAGCCCCTGAGGCAGACTACTACGTTTGGGCTATCTGGTACAGAATTTAGCACAATAACCTGAGCATCTCACATGAGGTCTGGTGTCATTACTTACACATTATGGTTACTTAAGTTTATTGGGAATAATTGCCTATATTTTGAGGTTCTTAAATGGCTTAATAAACTAAAAATGAAAAAAAATCAATACCAAAAAATAAAATAAAAGGACAAAAAGGTAGAGTGTGAATATTACACATAGGGAGAATATTATCTTTGGCTTTATTTCTTAATTTGTCCCAACTTCCTTTGCACATATATGCAAATGTATTAGGGCAAAAACAAACAAGCACAAAAGAAAGATCCTTTCTTAAATAGTCTTCCTGTAAATTCTGCATGACAGCCCCACCCCCACCCGCCTCTCTCAGTTGACTGTGTTGGCAATGTGCTCACCTCCTGCTCCAGCCAGGCTGCTGCTAGGCCATCCTGACCAGGCTGCTGCTAGGCCATCCTGACCAGGTAGTTGAGGCAGGTCTGACTCAAGTCCCCCTTGGCTTCCTTATCTGCTAGGAAAAAATAAACTCAGGCTTTCCAGGTCTTTGGTGCTTGCACAGCCCAAATGAATTCTAGGAAGAAAAAAGAACAAGCAAGCAAGAGATCAGAAAAGAAAAGCCCTCTTTTAGATCACGGACACTCACCTCTGCTTGTATAACCAACGGGCAGTCATGTCCAGGAGAGCAGTCTTTTATATTAAAGGTTAAAAAAAATGTTAAAAGGGAAAAATTAATAGGAGACGGGGAAAGCAAGTCTTCCAGCTAGTGTGGCTGTGAGTTCTGGGTGAGTCACTCCTTTAGGAAATGAGAAGAATGTCAAGTATGTAAAGGTTGCTGACAGGCTGTAGACCATAGGACAGCTCCTTGGTAATTTCAGGTTTCCTTCCTGCTTTACCAAGAAGCACACACATCAGTTTTCATGAGGGTTAGGGAGGTGGAGTGGTCAGGAAGAGGAACTGTGTGAAAGGGTGCTGCCTTTAGCTACGAGGTTGGTCCAGATTCTTTTAACTATATGACTCAGAAGGTGGATTTATCTGGGCCTGGGAGCACAGGCCCATAGTATCAGTTACATTGAAGGCTGATAGAGGAGGATGCCTGAATAGCTTGGTAGAATCTTGTCTCAAAAACAACAAAAATAAAAATTTTAGAAGGGGCAGAGATGTGGCTTAGTGACAAAATAGCTTGCCTAGTATGTGAGGTCTCTAAGTCTAAGCCTCTGTATTACAAAACACCATACTCAATAAACTTACAGTCATTCACCGAACATCAACCCAGGGAAGAAACACGTGAGAGATTTTGTGAGAAAAAATTATTGCTTTTGTTCTTACTATTATATATTAAAAAGTAGGAAGAATTCAGTAGAAAAATATTGTAATTACTTTGTCCTTTAATCTTTCGCCAGAATGAGGTATAACAAAGCAAAAGCAAAAATAGAACAACAAAAACTGTGGCCATAGATCTGTCTCATCAGGTAAAAGCACAAGCCTATGATGTAAGTTTGATTTTTGGGGGCCATACAAGTGGTGGAAGGAGAGAGCCAGCACCTGTGTGCTATGATGTGTGTTCCCATACACACTAATTACACATGCACCCTAAAAATAATAGCAAAAAATAAATAAAAAATAAATAGCAAAAAATAGAAATTTTGTTCACTAACCTCCAAAGATCCTTGAGGTTTCCCCAAGATTATAGTAAACAAGCTGGTTAGGTAAAGTGCAGCACGCCAGGGCAGTAGGGCAAGGAGAGCAGGCACAGCAGTGAGATGCGGAGGGAGCCACTAGAGTAGCCCGCTTGGTAACACAGAACCGCAGCAAAGCAGGCTCGCCAAGCCTTTCACACTCCTCTGTGAGGGCCGCCACAGTGGAATACTGCAAGCTGGATGTCATCAGTAGTCTATTTCTCACCGTCGCAGAGGCTGAAAGGCCAAGAACAATGTGTTAGTAAGCTGTTTTCTCCCAAGGCTTCCTTCCTGGCTTCCAGACGCCTGTCCTCTCCCCGTCTCCTTGCATGGCCTTTGCCCTCTGTGTGCACATTGTTCACGTCTTTGAACATCCAAACTTCTTTGTCTTATTAGGATACAAGTCACAGTGGATTTAGGGCCCCTGTAGCAATCTCGTTTTATTAATAAATTAATCTCCCTTTTAAAGGCCCTGTCTTTAAATACAGTCTCATCCTGAAGCACTGAGTAAATCAAAGGCTTCAATATGTAAATTCTTGAGGGACCCAAACAAACTGCAACATTCTCCATGCAATTTAACGAAGGCTGGTCAGTGTGAGTATTCTTTGACTTAACAATTTTTCTTCTAGGAATTTGTCTTAGAAAAAATATACCTAGTACACATGCTAAAAGATGATTACTTAAGAATGTTCAGTACAGCCAGGCGGTGGTGGCGCACGCCTTTAATCCCAGCACTCGGGAGGCAGAGGCAGGCGGATCTCTGAGAGTTCGAGGCCAGCCTGGTCTACAAGAGCTAGTTCCGGAATAGGCACCAAAAGCTACAGAGAAGTCCTGTCTTGAAAAAAAACCAAAAAAAAAAAAAAAAATATATATATATATATATATATATATATATGTTCAGTACATCAGTGGGTGAAACAGCAAAAAATAATAAACAGCCCAATTATTCATTAATAACAGATTTATATTATCAATTCAATTAGAATTGTTGATATAAATCTGTTATTAGTCAAATAGAATTCTAGGTCTAAATACAATGTTAAATCAAAATTTCAAGTTGCAGAACACTATATAATCCAAACTTGTGTGTTTTTGTTTTGTTTTGTTTTTTGAGACAGGGTTTCTCTGTATAACAGCATGGCTGTCCTGAAACTCACTCTGTAGACCAGGCTGGCCTCAAACTCACAGAGATCCGTCTGCCTCTGTCTCCCGAGTGTTGGGATTAATGGTGTGTGCCACCATCACCCAGTTAAACTTGTGTTCTAAAATTAAATACTTGTAGATACCTAGCAACATGTCTAAGGAATATATGTCAACCTGTCAAGAGTGACTACCTCCAAGGTATGGACTTAGGAATGGGGTTTTCCACCTTTTATTTTCCACTTACATAACTGAGTTCCTGCAATAAGTATGTTTGTTTTGAATTAAAAGTAAAGCTGATAATTCTTACATTGTCCTATGCACTTACATTGTCCTATGCACTTAGACTTATTTTAAAGTCTCTGAAGTTTGACAATATATTTCCAAAGCCTCACTTCTTGAGCATCAAGTGCTTATCTATCAACATGATTTTTGAACACTTCACAGATAGTACATCCTCGTACAATTCTTGGAAGAACTTCTCAAGGCAAGTATTAATATTTCTGCTGCATCGTGGTAGAAAACACAGCTTAGAAAAGTCATGTGATTTTTCAAAATTTGCAGAAAATAAATCACAAAGTCAACTCTTACTGCTGGCATGTAAAATTACTTCTGTTTTATACACAGGAAACAGAAAATGATCATATAATTTGACATTAACTCTCGAGTATCAGCAGCAGCCAGTAATACCACTGGCTACTACTATATTTCCTCAGCAAGCAAGTCACCATCTCTAAATCTAAATTACATAATTATATGCTGTAGTCAGTAGTCATAGGTATTTGCTAGAGCAATGGCGAGATCAAAAGTGATTGTTAAGAGCTGGGCGGTGGTGGCGCACGCCTTTAATCCCAGCACTCGGGAGGCAGAGGCAGGTGGATCTCTGTGAGTTCGAGGCCAGCCTGGTCTACAAGAGCTAGTTCCAGGACAGGAACCAAAAGCTACAGAGAAACCCTGTCTCGAAAATCAAAAAAAAAAAAGTGATTGTTAAGTAGAAAAAATTCTGCTGTCTTTGTTAGGTTTCAAAGACCAATGGAGAGTACCTATTTAACATCTCAAAGCAGGCTCTCCTGTACTCTCAGGCCCTACCGCTTAAGGTGGGGCTCTCCTGGCTGGCATACCTTGCCCCTACCCTAAACTTCATGCCAGGGGCCTGGGCTGCCCTTTCTTGTATAATCCAACCATTTTGATTATTTGGTCCTTTTGTCTACTCTCTTTTGGGCCTCCTAGTGGCCGAACCTGGATCCCCTCTCTTCCTCTCCTTTGCCCTCTCCTCACATGGCTTATGTCCACTCTGGACTCTCCTCGATGTCCCTGCCTCTGACTATTCTCTCCCACACATCTGTAACAAATTTTCTCCTCTACCATACCTAGGATTAGTCATGTTCTTTTACTTTTTCTTTTTCCTTTTTTTTTTATTATTTGGTGCATTCATATCCTTTTATTTTTATTTTTACTTTTTTCCATTTATCTGGTGCTGAAACCCAAGGCCAGTCATTTTTCTTTTTTTCTATTTTTCAATATTAGTCTTGAGTTCCTGTCGAATTAAAATAAGGGGTGGGTACCAGGAGAGACACTGTTGTTTACCTTTTACTGCAGGCAAGACAGCGCTGGCCTTCAGGATACTAATAGCAGAGTTTGGGCCTATAACCTCAGTTATCAAAAAGAAAGGGGCTTTGATAAATGGCCACCAATGACTGTCTTTGTGAAAAGTAGACACATACTTATTGTTCCCATTAGAAAATGAGGACTTTGTACAGACAGGCTTGTACAGTGGTAGGAAAAGTACTTCAAGAGAATTTCTGAAGCAGCAGAACCCTTAATCCCTCTATCTTCTGAGATCTTATCCTGTCTCTCCAGACAGCACTTAGCATCCAGCTTATCCGAAAGTGTGAGCTCGGGAATCCAGCATACCTTTCAAGCCCTTCTTCTCCCCCCTCTCCTCACAGTGCCTGCACTCATTCAATCTCCCAATCTTTATTCAGAATCAGTAGTTTCCAATGCACAGCCCTCTTGAATCTGTCAGCAGACACTATAGCTTGTGAATGGAGCCCAAGATCATTAGGTGGCCCTTCCCCCACTTAGGTACTGGGCAAAACCAGAATCAGATAACCGATAACCATGGCGAGCATAATGACAAAGGCCCCGACATTGACTGAGACAGGGTCTGGAAATAATGAGAACCTTGGCAGTTAGAAGTTAATGGGAGTTTATTTTGCCCGCTTCGGAGTGCCGTATGAACATTCCCAGATGCCTGGTGTCTCCTGTAAGAGGAGCCCTGGGTGATAGGAAGGGGAATGACTGAATAATGGGAAGGGAAGTTTAACTAGTGGTAAGGGAGGGGAGGATAGCATAGAGGAGCAGGAGGGATAACTAGCACTTAGGAGGTTTAAAGAAGCTCTTTTATAAGCTTCCTAAACACGAGACCTTGATGCTAAGACTCCATGGATGAAAATATCACGCACTTTCGTCACAGGACATTAGTACCATCATCAAGTTGGTACTGATCTAGAAGTTTTCCCCATTCTAGCTAGCGCTCATCATACTAGAGAGGGCCATGCAGGCTGCTGAGGGGTAAAGTCATAAATGTCTTATCTATCTATGAACCCTGCCAGGTACAGTAACAAACAGCCTGGCAAGATATAACATGGGCGAAAAAGATAACATGGATGAAGTAGTGGCACTTATTAAGGCCTGCTCCACAAGAGGAAATGCATACCTAATGCTGCAACTCTGGCCAAGAACCTGTGTTAGTAGAGCTTATTTACCACAGGACTGAATTTACTATCATTATCTCGCGAAATGGACATGGCATCAAACTGCCTCTAATCAATATCGCTGTACTCACAGAAGAGGGCTGCTCTCAGACCCCAGAGATTTTTGTGCAGTAGACAGTGGTTAATGTAGAAACTCAAAACCTGGCCAACGTGCAGAAAATAAATGTCTATGAAGTGCTCAGCTGCAAGGAGGACATCTATATCATAATCCCTTCCCTGGGACTCAGGGTCCATTGAGGAAGAGGTGGGTAGGAAGAGTGTAAGAGCCAGAAGTTGAGGACTGTAGCTGAACAGCATCTCGTGGATGCGGCAGAAGTGTTGTACTTAAAACCTCACAGCAGCTGGGATTGGCTGAGGAAAACTGCACAAAGTCAAGACAGTCCCCATCGCAGCATGAAGAGGGAAGGGGCTCACGATCCCCCCTCTCTAGCTGGAGAGCCATTGGCAGTTGATGATTTTTGAAGAGTCTGATTTCTTTAAAGGTGGGACTGTTGGTCAAGCTGTCTCCAGTGGATGCCCCACATGCATGAGTGCACAGCAGAACAGATTGGTCTTGAATGGTAAAAGGAGAGAGAGGAAAAGAACACAAAATGAGAGGGGTAGAGAAGTTGGGGTGAATATGGTCAAAATACATTGTATACTTGTATGATATCCTCAAAAATTTAATAAAAATATAGTTTGAGAAAGAAGAACACCTCATACTTGAATGTTTTCCTGTGGGAGTATCTGACTGGCTTGTAAAGGCAGCATGAAGTAGGAACGGGAGAAGAAGGTCTTTGTGGTTACAGGAGTTAGGTCACTTCTTGGTCATCTTAAAATACCAGCTTTGGTCTCATAGAAATGTCATGAAGATGAAATGAGATTACATGAGTGAAGAGCTTTGCACCATATCTGACACACTAAAAATGACAAAATGCATAACTCATCTTTATACAGTCTCTAATTAGTACTTTAGCAGGTCCAAAGTCCCAGTTTGATCCTCAGGCCATTGGGCTCCAAGTTCTGAATCTTGCCCAGGTCCTGCTGAATTTTCTCTAGGCCTCAGTCCTCTTTGTGTATGCCTTCTAGCACCACGGTGGATTTCAGACACATATCCTGCAAACTATACTCCAACTAGAAAACGTTTCCAGCTTTGGATGGACTGGGATTCACTGGGCCCCTGAGACTTGATGATATAGAACAGTAGTTTCCAGTAGTTTCCAAGGCTTCCTGGGACCTCTCTCTCTGTTCAGTCTGGGAATTTGAATTTTTATAAATTTTATAAATTTCACTACCCCTCACATAGAAGCTTCACTCATTTTTGATTCCTTGCAGAAATTCCAATCACGCTATGTGACCAAGGCCTTGAAGATGGTAGGTTTTTAATCAAATTTTACTGAATGATTCAAGGCAGTCTGTTGAGTGCTGTTCACTACCTTGCAATTTTTGTCACATTGAAAATAAAATAATGTTAAATAGTTATGTATATTAGGTTCTTAAGGTTGGTTGGTGAGTAATTAACGGTCTGAATCCTGGTAGGGCACCTGTTTGGGAGAATACCTGCGAATGCTAAGTTCCATAGAAATAACAAAAGAATAGCCTATGCAAGAGTTAGGTATGAGGGGACAATAGTAATGATACCACGCCATCCAGATTTTAGTATCCATGACATCTAACTTGTCCTAGAGAAGAAGAAAGTGGGGTAAGCAACTCTTCAGACATTGCAGTGCATGTTAACAGGGAGGAGCAAAGCAAAGAAGGAGCCCCACATCTTCTAGCTACATTAGCACAATGAATAGATGTGAAGCCAGGTGCAAGAGGCAAACCCAGCACGGAAGCTGGATATAGGAGGATTGCTGTGAGCTTGGGGGCAGTGTGAGCTACAGAGTTAGGAAAAAAGAGATTTCTCTTACTCATTTCTTTTTATTAAAGGAAATTTCAAGCATATCCAAAAGATATAAGAAAAGTACAATAAACTTTCTTATCTGCCACGCAACTTTCACAATTAACGTATTTGTCTATATTCAACTTAAGTAATGCAAAAATAGGACTTCCCCATCTTCTTTAAACAGTGTTTGAAAACTGTGTAAAGAGATGCTGTTGTGTTTGGTCAAAGATAGTGTGTGCTCCCAGAGCTGTTTACATGTATTTTCAACCCTAGGCTAACAATTCCTCTTTCAGTTGGATGATTACAACATCCCCAACTCTGCACAGTGTCCTGATGAGTGTGTATAATAGAGTCACTGTACTTGTCTCTAAAAAAACAACTTCTTTATTTTTTCAAACTTTAGAAAATTGGGGCTCTGTCCCATGCTGGGTACAAAGGACCAGTGAGCCTAGCTTCTTGTGGTTTGTGTGTTCAGCGACTCCAGATGTGCCATCTCCAAATGAGTCTTAGGACAACACAGAGGTGTGTTGGTGAGAAAAGTTGCCTTTCATTGATATGGAATGTGAAAGCTTATACTTTAAGGAAAAACATTAAGGAAATTGACTGTTTCATGATGAGCACAGGCAATTTCTCAAGAATCACTATTGTTTAACTTCATTTAACTATTTGTTTCTTTGTAGGGTGATAGTTCATAATTACCAGGTTCAGTCTTCCTATTTTATTGTTTTCCATTCTTTAAAGTAACCGCTTTGTACTTTTGACTTTCAATACAAGGTCACTCATCACTTCAGACATCAGGAATTAATATTTGAATATTAATTAAGCCATCTTGTACAAAAGATCCTTTCATAAAGCATGCTTTTAAGTATAATTTCACATTGGACACATTATAACACTCAATATGTATTATTTATTGAATGAAAAAGACTGAGTGTCTTTCTAAATATTTTTCTATGTCCTTTTTAAATGCCACATAAATATAGCTTTTGTTTTATTAGGAAAAAATCTAAAATCAAAGTGTTCTTTGAGATGCAGAATCCCTCCTGATCATCTTAACTCTGATCTTCTCTTCCACATCATTCTGCTTCAAATCCTCTCTAGCAAGCCAATAATAGATATCTAGTATTCACTATTATCTGTAACTTCTCCATACTGGAGATTCTGAGACTACTTATCTCCCTTTTGCTATTTATTGTCTCACTCCTGGCTTATACCTGTGTACTTCCCCCATCCAGCAAGCTTCCACAAGTCCCCTCCCCCCAAAATAAAAGAACCTCTCAGGCAAAATTTATGCCACTGTGCTTTTAGCTGCACCCTTATGTTATCTTACTAGCTTTTAAATGAAGATTTTAGTTTTAGTGTTTAGTTATATATACATATGTATGTCTTTGTGCAAGCGAGTGCAGTGGCTTTGGAAGCTAGAAGAGGGCGTTGGATCACCTGGAGCTAGAGTTACAGATAGATGTATTTGTACTGCCATGTTGTAAAGTAGACCTGGATCCTCTGCTAGAACCGCAGGCATGTTTCACCACTGAGCCATCTCTCCAGTCCCATTGACCCATTGTTCTTATTTCAAATCAATCTCTGCTTCAGCCAATTTCTCTTACAGCTTAAAGCATCCATCTGCTGTGCTGTAGACAATAAGAGACCACTGATGCAAGCCTAAACTACTATACTCAGCAAAACTTTCAATCACCATCAATTGAGAAAACAAGATATTCCATGAAAAAGTCAGATTTAAACAATGCCTATTCCACAAATACAGCCCTATGGAAAGTACAAGAATGAAAACTCCAACCCAAGTAAGTTAACTGCACTCACAAAAACACAGTCAACAGATAACCTCCCACCAGCAAACCCCAAAGAAGGGAAACACACAAACACAACCACTGAAAAATAACAGGAATTAACAGTCACTAGTCATTAATATTTCTTAATATCAATGGACCCAATTCAGTTATAAAAAGACACAGGCTAAGAGAACGGATACAAAATCAGGACCCATCCTTCTACAGTATACAAGAAACACACCTCAACCTCAAAGACAGAAATTACTTCAGAGTAAAGGGTTGGGAAAAGATTTCCAATCAAATGGACCTAAGAAACAAGTGGGTGCAGCTATTCTAATATCTAACAAAATAGGCTTCAAACTAAAATCAATCAAAAGAGGAATCATACTCATCACAGGAAAATCCATCAAGATGAAGTCTCAATCCTAAACATCTATGCCTCAAATACAAGAGCACTCGCATAGGTATCAGAAACATTATTAAAGCTTAAATTGCACATCAAACCCACACACTAATAGGAGGAGACTTCAACACCCCACTCTCTCCAATGGACAGACAAGGCAACCAGACAGAAATTTAACAGAGAAATAAGAGAACTAACAGATGTCATGACCCAAATGGACTTAACAGACATCTACAGAACATTTCACCCAAACAGAAAAGAATATGCCTTCTTCTCAGCACCTCATGGAACCTTCTCCAAAGCAAACTTTTAACATATACAAAAAAATTGGAATAACCTCCCATATCTTATCGGATCACCATGGTTTAAAGTTAGAATTCAACAACACTAATTGTAGAAAGCCTACAAACTCATGGAAATTGAACAGTGCTCAATTGAACCACCCCTGAGTCAAGGAAGAAATAAAGAAAGGAATTAAAGACTTTCTAGAATTTAACGAAATAAAGGCACAAAGTACCCAAACCTATGGGACCCTATGAAAGCAGCACTGAGAGGAAAATTAATAGCACTAAGTGCCTACATAAAGAAAGTGAAGAAAGCTCACACTAGTGACTTAACAGCACACCTGAAAGCTCTAGAACAAAAAGAAGCAGACTCATCCAGAAGGAGTAGATGACAGGAAATAATCAACTTGAGGGCTGAAATCAATAAAATAGAAACAAAGAAAACAATCCAAAGAATCAGTGAAACAAAGAGCTGGTTCTTTGAGAAAATCAAAAGACAGACAAACCCTTACCCAAACTAATCAAAAGCAGAGAGAGAACATCCAAATTAACAAAATCAGATACCAAGAAAATCCAGAGAATCATTAGATCATACTACAAAAACCTGTACTCCACAAAATTGAAAAATGTCAAAGAAATGGACAATTTTCTGGGTAGGTACCACATACCAAAATTAAACCAAGACCAGGTGAACAATTTAAATAGGCCTATAACTTGCAAGGAAATAGAAGCAGTCATCAAAAGCCTCCCAACTTAAAAAAAAAAAAAAAAAAAAAAAAAAAAAAAACCCAGGGTTGAATGATTTCAGTGCAGAATTCTACCAGAACTTCAAAGAAGAGCTAACACCTGTACTCCTCAAACTGTTCCACATAATAGAAACAGAAGGAACATTACCAAACACTCCTCCATTGCTGGTGGGAATGCAAATTTGTACAACCACTCTGGAAATCAGTATGGTCGTTTCTCAGAAAACTGGAAATCAACCTACATCAAGACCCAACAATACCACTCTTGGGCATATACTCAAAGGATGCTCAATCATACTACAAGGATGTTTGTTCAACTATGTTTACAGCATCATTATTCATAATAGCCAGAGCCTGGAAACATCCTAGATGCCCCTCAACCAAAGAACAGATAAAGAAAATGTGGTACATTTACACAATAGAGTGCTACTCAATGGTAAGAAACAATGACATCTTGAAATTTGCATGCAAATGGATGGAACTAGAAGAAACAATCTTGAGTAAGGTAATCTAGACCCAAAAAGATGAGTATGATATGTACTCACTCATAAGTGGATACTAGTTGTAAAGCAAAAGAGAAGAAGCCTATAGTCCATGGTCCCAGAGAAGCTAAGTAACAAGGAGAACCCTAAGAGAAACATATATAGATCTCCCTAGGAAGGGGAAATAGACAAGATCTCCTGAGAAAATTGGGAGCATGGGGGTGGGGGAAAAAGGAAGGGTGGAAGGGACGGAAGATGGAAGAAGGGGAGTGGGGAGGAGAACTTTAAGAAGTGGGATAGTTGAGATGGGGGAAGGACAGAGACAGAGAGCAAGGAAAGAGATATCTTAATTGAGGGAGCCATTACAGGGTTAGCAAGAAACCTGGCACTAGAAGAATCCCCAGGAAACCACAAGGATGACCCCAGCTAAGACCCTAAACAGTAGTGGAGAAAGTGCCCGAACTTGCCTTGCCCTGTAGTCAGATTGATGACCAGCAACTGATGGAAGCAGATGCAGAGATTCACATCAGAGCAATGGACTGAGCTCCCAAAGTCCAGTCGAAGAGTAGTAGGAGTGAGAATATGAGCAAAGTGGTCAAGACCATGATAGGGACACCCACTGAAACAACTTACCTGAGCTAATGCAAGCTCAACAACTCCGACCTGGCAGGGAAAGAACTAACAGAGGACCAAGCTAGACCCTCTGAATGTGGGTGAGAGTTGTATGGCTGGGGCAGACTGCAGGGGTCACTGGCAATGAGACCAGGATTTATCCCTACTGCTTGTTCTGTCTTTTTGGAACCCCTTTTCTTTGAAGGGATGCCTCCACTATACCTAGATATAGTGGGGAGAGCCTTGCTCCTTCCTCAAAGCAATGTGCTAGACTTTGTTGACTCCCCACAGGAAGCCTTACCCTCCCTGAGGAGTGGATGGGGGAATGGGATGAGGAGAAGGTGGAGGGAACTAGAGAAGGGGAGGGAATGGGAACTGGGATTGGTATACAAAATGAGAAAGGATAAATTTTTTAAAATAAAATAAATGAAATTTTAAAAAAAGAAAAAAGCATCCATCTGCATTTTCTTTTCCCTCTTCCAAGCACCTGGACGTTTCTGTTATGTATAACATCATAGGTTATTTGGATGATCTAAAATGCCTACCACTCACCTAACCTGGAAACTCATCAACACCAGGTACCCCTGTTCTGACCTCTCACTAATTTACTCTTACAATAATAATACCTGTTATTTCAGTCCTCTGTAGTCTCACAAAATTTCTGCATTCAGTGTATTTGCTGCCTATTTTAGAAGATACTAGAGGTCATGTGATATTACTTATCTTTTTAATTGTGCCCAGACTATCACCCATCCTCTTTACCGTCTCTGTAGTTTTACTACAGACTGGAACGGATCTAAATTTTCCTAAAATTTAAAAACTAAATAAGTTTTTTTTTTTATTTTAGAGACAAGTGCAGCAACTCTATTATTATATACACTGATCTTTTTTCTCTCTTTTCTTTTCACAGACTTCTTCACATGGCCCTATCAGTTACCTGTTTTCTGTGTATTTTCTGAGCCTTCCTTCCTTGACATCCCTCCTTTGACATCTGCCACCCTTTGCTCTCCTACCTGAAAGAGAAAAACTCCTGCATGATAATTCTGCTCATGGTATATTTGTCTCCTTCACCTAGAGTTTTAATTCACCTTGATTTCTTCTCCCACTTGATCCTCAGCATCACTAGTCTATTGAAATTCTCAGAGCTAAAATCTTCTAAGCTCATTGCTCAACTTAAAACAATGACCACACTTTCCTTATGAAAACTCTTATTTTCCTCTGGTGTCCGTGTTAACATTCTTCCGGTTCTCCTGTGCTGTTGACTGCTTCCATTTAGCTTCCTTTCAAGATTCCTTTTCTGCCTACGAACCAAACCAAACAAAAAACAGACAAGAAACAACCCCTCTAAACAACAACACCCACACTCTCTAAATGTAATATATCTGAAGATTCATTCTTCAGTCTTTTTCTTTTAACTCCCAATAGCCTCCTCAATATCTCATCTATCTCCTGGCTGATCTGTCTACCTATGTTCCTGTAAGGGTGACTCCCAGCTTGGTGGCTCTCATCTGTCTTCCCCTAATCATGCCCTTATTTCTTACCAATTGCTGATCATCTCGTGCTCATGGAGTGCAGACACTTTGAGCTCTGATCTAAACTGAAGGCACCATCTCTTTAGTCCTGTATTGTTTTTTTATCTTTGCTAATGAATTCAACACTGTATTCTTTCAACATTAGCACTCAAACCAATCTTCCCTGTTCTCTACCCTTCCTCAGAAGCCCCTTAATTCCTTTTTCAGCATTCTGTTTCATTTTCGGCAATTTCACGCATATATGCAATGCATATCCTTTCCACTTACGTGGACCTCTTTTTTTCTTCTCCACTTGTTCCCCTATTACTTTGACGTACTTGGGATTGCTCAGGTAGCCACAGATACTGTGTGTTCAACTTCATTTCTCTAATCTTACTTCCCATTCCAATCTTGGCCTGTGACAAGTCCCTACTCTATACTCAATCATGTTTTCTTTAACTATTGCTTTTATCTTGTGGCTTCCTCTCAAATTAGTTTTTGCAGAGCTCAAGGAAGATCAGATTTAGGCCCTCAAACATAGGGCTAGGGACTTTTGAAGCCAGTTTCAAATTATTCTCCATCAAAAAGCTTTCTCCTTATCATCAGCATCAGAAAATAAAACACCCACATTATTAAATTGAGTTAATATCTAGAACACAGAAAATGCTTAAATCTGTCTTTACACAAAAATGACTGTTTATCTTTTCCACTAGAGCAAAGACTTGGAAGAGAGGAGCAGGGTTGAATTCACTTTGGTGTATAACTTGATGACCGTAAGGCATGTCCACAGTGGGCACTTAATTGCTTACTAAACTGTTGAAGGCCCTGTTGAGGGTGGCCTCTTTTTAACTCAAAGAACTAAGGACCAAATTTCACTTTCTTCGGGTAGTAATTTTTTTAATTTGTTTTTAGCAGTAATTTTATATTTATTATGAATTAATTTTTCATTCATCACAGACTTTCTATAGTAAGAATTATTAAGTGAATAAAAATTCATAGTACTCATCATAGCAAAACAAGTCATGAAATGATTTAACAAGTAAAAAATGTTGAAAGGAAGACAGCACAGGCAAGAAGATATGTGTAGTTATCAGGGAGAAGCTCTGACTATAATTGTAAGAGATAGTGGGTGCAGAGTACTTACTCATAATTTGATGCAGGGTAAATGCATGGTGAATATTACTCAGCATTATTGTGCAGGAATGCCAAAGGAACAGTAATTCCCTTTTCCCTATGTAGTCTACATAGTTTGCGTGATCGTTGATAGTAACTCTGAACTAGATTCAGTTTGGAGTCAGTCAGGTATGCCATTTCATGGTAATTTCCAGAACAAGCAGCAGAGAGTCGACTATGCAAGCATCTTGCTTGATGGGATTAATCACGAGCTGTTGATGAGGATTTGACATCTCTCTCTCCTACTTGGTATTCAGTGAAATAAATATGACCATAATTGTCACATTCCTAACAAAGATATCTGCCAAGCTGGGCAACTCAAGCAAACTGTTTCCTAAAGACAGCTTGCCTCAGATGTGCATGCTGCCATCAAGGAAAGAGAATTTCTGTATTTATCACATTATCTAATATGTTGTGTTGGAATGTTTCTTCTGTGGACCAAAGACTTCCCACTAATTCCATGCTGTATTCATAACTCTGTATTTGCTTAAAGGATTGCTAAAAACTTTAATTTCTTGGTCTATTAATGTAAATTCATTTTGTCTACGTTGTATTTTTAAAATCCAGGTCAGAATGGCATCAACTGGAATTAATTATTAATGTCTTTGAGCCGTCTGATGTGGTTGCCAGTAATTGAACTCAGATCTAACGGAAGAGCAGTATGTGTTCTTAACTGCTAAGCTGCCTCTCTACCCCTATTTTAAATATGTGTCTACATATCAAACTTTTAATGAAAATCTCTGTTCACAGCTATAATCTCAGCATTTGGAAGGTCTCCGGAGGCAGAAGGATCAGGAGTCCAAGGACAGACTCTGTTACAAATGAAGTTTGTGGTCAGCCTTGGCTTCATGAAACCCTGCTTTTGTTGTTGTTGTTGCTTGTTTTTTAGCCTCTCTGCTCTAATTCTAATAGAGCAGGGTAATATTCTAAAACTTACATTAGTGAAAACTTTACTGTCTGTTCCTTCATTTGGTGCTGGATTATCAAGAAATAGCTGAAGTTATGTCAACCTTAAGGCAAAGTGAGAACGGTCCCTAACCCTGAAACCTGAAACTTTGAAGCCCTCATTGAGGCCTTGCTCTCTCCATAGAGTAAAAGTCATTGTTACCATATCAGGCCACATTCAGGGTAACCAGAATGGAGAATTCCCAGCTCATATGGTCCAATGATGAGTAGGTCACAGAATCCCCAGTCTGAGAGACTGAGGATTTTGTGTATGTATATGCGCACGTATCTGTGTGTTTATGTGCAAGTGCACATAGAGGCCACAAGTGTCTAATTCCCCTGGAGGTGGAGAGTCAGACAATCCTGAATCAGGATACATGGGTGCTGGGAACCAAATACAGTCATTTGCAAGAGCAGCGCATACTCTGAAAACTGCTGATCCATTGGTCCATTGCTGCTGTCCTGTAGCTTTGTTTTCATGAGTAACTTCTGACTTGTCATTCTGCGCCTCTTCTATATCTATCACTGAAGTGTTCAATGAAGGAATACTGCCCTAAGGCACAGGACAGGTTGGCTTTCTTTCTTTTTTTTTTTTTATTAATTAATTTATTTAATTATTAAAGATTTCTGCCTCTTCCCCGCCACCACCTCCCATTCCCTCCCCCTCCCCCAATCAAGTCTTCCTTCCTCCTCAGCCCAAAGAGCAAGCAGGTTTCTCTGCCCTGTGGGAGGTCCAAGGACCACCCACCTCCATCCAGGTCTATTAAGGTGAGCATCCAAACTACCTGGGCTCCCACAAAGCCATTACGTGCAATAGGATCAAGAACCCATTGCCATTGTTCTTCAGTTCTCAGTAGTCCTCATTGTCCATTATGTTCAGCGAGACCGGTTTTGTCCCATGCTTTTTCAGACCCCGGCCAGCTGGCCTTGGTGAGTTCCCGATAGAACATCCCCATTGCCTCAGTGTGTGGGTGCACCCCTCGCAGTCCTGAGTTCCTTGCTCATGCTCACTCTCCTTCTGCTCCTCCTTTGGATCGTGAGACTTCAGTCCAGTGCTCCAATGTTGGTCTCTGTCTCTGTCTTCTTTCATCGCCTGATGAAGGTTAATATTCAGGGGGATGCTTATATGTTTTTCTTTGGGTTCACCCTCTTATTTAGCTTCTCTAGAATCACAAATTATAGTCTCAATGTCCTTTATTTATGGCTAGAAACCAAATATGAGTGAGTACATCCCATGTTCCTCTTTTTGGGTCTGGCTTACCTCACTCAGGATAGTTTTTTCTATTTCCGTCCATTTGTATGCAAAATTCAAGAAGTCATTGTTTTTTACTGCTGAGTAGTACTCTAATATGTATATATTCCATACTTTCTTCATCCATTCTTCCATTGAAGGACATCTAGGTTGTTTCCAGGTTCTGGCTATTACAAACAATGCTGCTATGAACATAGTTGAGCATATACTTTTGTTGTATGTTTGGGCATCTCTTGGGTATATTCCCAATAGTGGTATTGCTGGGTTGAGAGGTAGGTTGAACCCGACTTTCCTGAGAAACCGCCACACTGCTTTCCAAAGTGGTTGCACAAGTTTGCATTCCCACCAGCAATGGATGAGAGTGCCCCTTTCTCCACAACCTCTCCAGCAGAGGCTATCATTGGTGTTTTTGATTTTAGCCATTCTGACCGGTGTAAGATGGTATCTTAATGTTGTCTTGATTTGCATTTCCCTGATCGCTAAGGAAGTTGAGCACGATCTTAAGTGTCTTTTGGCCATTTGAACTTCTTCTGTTGAAAAGTCTCTGTTCAGCTCAGTGCCCCATTTTATAATTGGATTGATTAACCTTTTACGGTCTAATTTCTTGAGTTCTTTGTATATTTTGGATATCAGACCTTTGTCAGTTGCGGGGTTGGTGAAGATCTTCTCCCAGTCAGTGGGTTGCCTTTCTGTCTTAGTGACAGTGTCCTTTGCTTTACAGAAGCTTCTCAGTCTCAGGAGGTCCCATTTATTCAATGATGTCCTTAGTGTTTGTGCTGCTGGGGTTATACGTAGGAAGTGTTCTCCTGTGCCCATGTGTTGTAGAGTACTTCCCACTTTCTCTTCTATCAGGTTCAGTGTGTTTGGACTGAAATTGAGGTCTTTAATCCATTTGGCCTTGAGTTTTGTGCATGGTGATAGATATGGATCTATTTTCATTCTTCTACAGATTGACTTCCAGTTTTGCCAGCACAATTTGTTGAAGATGCTCTCTTTTTTCCATTGTATACTTTTAGCTCCTTTATCGAAAATCAGGTGTTCATAGGTTTGTGGGCTAAAGTCAGAGTCTTCTATTCTATTCCATTGGTCGACTTCTCTGTTTTTATGCCAGTACCAAGCCGTTTTCAGTACTGTAGCTCTGTAATAGAGTTTGAAGTCAGGGATGGTAATGCCTCCAGACGATCCTTTATTGTATAAGATTGTTTTGGCTATCCTGGGTTTTTTGTTTTTCCATATAAAGTTGATTATTGTCTTCTCCAGATCTGTGAAGAATTTTGATGGGATTTTGATGGGGATTGCGTTGAATCTATAGATTGCTTTTGGTAGAATTGCCATTTTTACTATGTTGATCCTCCCAATACAAGAGCAAGGGAGGTCCTTCCATTTTCTGGTGTCCTCTTCAATTTCTTTCTTCAAAGACTTAAAGTTCTTGCCAAATAGATCTTTCACTTCCTTGGTCAGAGTTACCCCAAGGTATTTTATGCTATTTGTGGCTATCGTGAAAGGTGATGCTTCTCTGATTTCCCTCTCTGCTTCCTTATCCTTTGTGTATAGGAAGGCAACTGATTTTTTGGAGTTGATTTTGTAACCTGCCACATTACCAAAGGTGTTTATCAGCTGTAGGAGTTCTTTGGTAGAGTTTTTGGGGTCGCTTATGTATACTATCATATCATCTGCAAATAATGAAAGCTTAACTTCTTCCTTTCCAATATGGATCCCCTTGGTCCCCTTATGTTGTCTTATTGCTATTGCTAGAACTTCAAGCACTATATTGAAAAGGTATGGAGAGAGTGGACATCCTTGTCGTGTTCCTGATTTTAGTGGGATGGCTTTGAGTTTTTCTTCATTTAATTTAATGTTAGCTGTCGGCTTGCTGTAAATAGCTTTTATTATATTTAGGTATGACCCTTGTATCCCTAATCTCTCCAAGACCTTTATCATAAAGGGATGTTGAATTTTGTCGAATGCTTTTTCAGCATCTAATGAAATGATCATATGGTTTTTTTCTTTCAGTTTATTTATATGGTTGATTACATTGATAGATTTGCGTATGTTGAACCAGCCCTGCATCTCTGGAATGAAGCCTACTTGATCATAATGGATAACTTTTCTAATGTGTTCTTGGATTCGGTTTGCCAGTATTTTATTGAGAATTTTTGCGTCGATGTTCATGAGTGAGATAGGCCTGTAATTCTCTTTCTTGGTTGGGTCTTTGTGTGGTTTTGGTATCAGGGTAACTGTAGCTTCATAAAAGGAATTTGGCAATGACTCTTCTGTTTCTATATTGTGAAATACATTAAGAAGTATAGGTATTAGCTCTTCTTGGAAGTTCTGGTAGAATTCTGCATTGAAACCATCTGGTCCTGGGCTTTTTTTGGAAGGGAGATTTTTGATAACTGTTTCTAATTCTTCGCGACTAACAGGTCTATTTAGATCGTTCACCTGGTCTTGGTTTAGGTTTGGTATATGGTACTTATCTAAAAACGTGTCCATCTCTTTTGCATTTTCCAGTTTTGTGGCATACAGGCTTTTGTAGTAAGATCTAATGATTCTCTGAATTTCCTCTGTGTCTGTGGTTATGTCCCCCTTTTCATTTCTGATCTTATTTATTTGCGTGTTCTCTCTCTGTTGTTTAATTAGTTTGGATAGGGGTTTGTTAATCTTGTTGATTTTCTCCAAGAACCAACTTTTTGTTTCATTGATTCTTTGGACTGTTTTCTGTGTTTCTATTTTGTTGATTTCTGCCCTCAGTTTGATTATTTCCAGTCTTCTACTCCTCCTGGGCGCATCTGCTTCTTTTTTTTCTAGAGCTTTCAGGTGTGCTGTTAAGTCCCCAATGTATGCTTTCTCCGTTTTCTTTAAGTGGGCACTTAGTGCTATGAACTTTCCTCTTAGCACTGCTTTCATCGTGTCCCATGGGTTTGAGTATGTTGTCTCTTTGTTTTCATTAAATTCAAGGAAGACTTTAATTTCTTTCTTAATTTCTTCCTTGACCCAGGTGTGGTTCAGTAGTTGACTGTTCAGTTTCCATGAGTTTGTCAGCTTTCTGGGGGTAGCATTGTTGGTGGCTTCTAACTTTAATCCGTGGTGATCTGATAAGACACAGGTGGACACTGATATTTTTTTGTATCTGTGGAGGTTTCCTTTGTCTCCAAGTATGTGGTCAATTTTAGAGAAGGTTCCATGAGCTGCAGAGAAGAAGGTGTATTCTTTCCTATTTGGGTGGAGTGTTCTATAGATGTCTGTTAAGTCCATTTGATTCATTACCTCCAACAATTCTCTTAATTCTCTATTAGTTTTCTGTCTGATTGACCTGTCCATTGGTGAGAGAGGTGTGTTGAGGTCTCCTACTACTAGTGTGTGTGATTTGATGTCTGCCTTGAGTTTTAGCAATATTTCTTTTACATTAGTGGGTGCTTTTATATTAGGGGCATAGATATTCAGGATTGAGACTTCATCCTGCTGAATTGTTCCTGTTATGAGTATAAAGTGTCCCTCTCGATCTCTTCTGATTGATTTTAGTTTGAAGTCAGTTTTGTTAGAAATTAGTATGGCCACACCTGCTTGTTTCTTAGGACCATTTGCTTGAAAAACCTTTTCCCAACCCTTTACTCTGAGTAGATGCCTGTCTTTGTGGTTGAGATGAGTTTCTTGCAAACAGCAGACTGTTGGATCCTGTTTTCGTATCCAATCTCTTAGCCTGTGCCTTTTTATTGGTGAATTGAGACCATTAATATTAAGTGATATTAATGACCAGTGGTTGTTAACTCCGGTTATTCTTACTGCTTTTGGTAGAAGAGTTTGTGTGTCTCCCTTCTTTGAGTTGTGCTGTTGAAGGGTCGCTAGATGCCTGGGTTATTGTAGGCAGTGTTGGCAATGTTGGATTCCTTGGGTTGTGATTTTCCTTCTATTACTTTCTGTAGGGCTGGATTTGTGGCAACGTATTGTTTAAATTTGTTCTTATCCTGGAATGTCTTGTTTTCTCCATTGATAGTGAACGATAGCTTGGCTGGGTATAGTAGTTTGGGTTTGCATCCATGGTCTCTTAGTTTCTGTAGTACCTCTATCCAGGACCTTCTGGCTTTCATGGTTTCCATAGAGAAGTCAGGTGTAAGTCTGATCGGTTTACCTTTATAAGTTACTTGGCCTTTTTCCTTTGCAGCTCTTAATATTCTTTCTTTAATCTGTATATTTTGTGTTTTGATTATTATATGGCGAGGGGACTTTTTTTTTTATCCAGTCTGTTTGGTGTTCTGTATGCTTCTTGAATATTCAAAGGAATATCTTTCTTTATGTTGGGGAAGTTTTCTTCCATAATTTTGTTAAAAATGTTTTCTGGACCTTTGAGCTGTGCCTCTTCTCCTTCTTCTATCCCTATTATTCTTAGGTTTGGTCTTTTTATTGTGTCCCATATTTCCTGAATGTTTTGGGATGAGAATTTGTTGGTTTTGGTGTTTTCTTTGATCAGTCCATTTATTTTCTCTATGGTGTCTTCAGAATCTGAGATTCTTTCTTCTATCTCTTGTATTCTATTGATTATGCTTGTTTCTGTAGTCTCTGCTCGTTGACCTATATTTGCCATATCCAGTTGGTCCTCAGTTTGTGTTTTCTTCCTTGCTTCCATTTCAGTTTTCAATTCTTGGACTGTTTCCATTACCTGTTTGATCGTTTTTTCTTGGCTTCCCAGGGTATCATTTACGTATTTACTCATTTCTTCAAACTTTTTGTTATACTTCTCATCCATTTCTATGAGGGCGTTTTTTACATGTTGTTTAAGGGACTCTATTGCTTTCAAAAAGTCAGTTTTTTTCCTCTTCTCCTGTGTTAGGGTGTTCAAGTCCTTGTGTTGTAAGATCATTGGGTTCTGGTGTTTTCATGTTGTTTTTCAGATTGTTGGGTGAATTCTTGCCTTGGCGTCTGCCCATCTCCTCTTACCGATGCTATCTATTGGGTTTGATTTAATTGTAGCGGGGCAATCTGCTCTCAGTGCGGGCTTCACTGTTTCTTGCCCGCACTATCCTGCATCCAGTGCCTCCGCCGCCCGGGCCTGCCTGCGCGCCAGTGCTTCCGCCGCCCGGACTTGCCTGCCTGCCGGTGCCTCCGCCACCCGGGCCTGCCTGCGCGCCGGTGCTTCCACTGCCTAGGCGTGCCTGCTGGTGCCTCCGCCACCAGGGCCTGCCTGCCGGTGCCTCCGCCGCCCGGAAATGTCTGTGCGCTGGTGCTTCCGCCGCCTAGGCCTGCCTGCCGGTGCCTCCGCCACCTGGGCCTGCCTGCCGGTGCCTCCGCCACCCGGGCCTGCCTGTGCGCCGGTGCTTCCGCCGCCTAGGCCTGCCTGCCGGTGCCTCCGCCACCTGGGCCTGACTGCCGGTGCCTCCGCCACCCGGGCCTGCCTGCAAGCCGGTGCCTCTGCCGCCCGGACTTGCCTGCCTGCCAGTGCCTCCGCTGCCCGGGCCTGCCTGCGGGCCAGTGCTTCCGCCGCCTAGGCCTGCCTGCCGGTGCCTCTGCCTCCCGGGCCTGCCTGCGCGCCGGTGCTTCCGCCGCCTAGGCCTGCCTGCCGATGCCTCCGCCGCCCGGGCCTGCCTGCGCCCGGTACTTCCACCGCCTAGGCGTGCCTGCTGGTGCCTCCGCCACCAGGGCCTGCCTGCCGGTGCCTCCGCCGCCCGGAACTGTCTGTGAGCTAGTGCTTCCGCCGCCTAGGCCTGCCTCCAGGTTGGCTTTCTTATCTTTTATCAAAACAACATATTATCATACTCACTTTCCATTTTAAACAATGTTTTATAGATCTGCCAAATTTTTGTACCACTCCTACCCATTCCCCAGAAATGGGGATGCAACCCAAGGTCTTGTGCATGGTAGGTCAGTACTCAGACTATGACCAACATCCTCATCTATGACTGCTTTTTATTTATTTGCTTGTTTTTTTTTTTTAACTAAACCTTGAAGAAGTTTTCTCAAGCATCTCATATAACTAGAATTATGACAGCATGGCAATGCTTCATGTGGACTATTTTGAACAATGCAGGCAGTGAAAGATAAATTCCCAAGAGCAGCACCAGTTGCTTAAAGAGGAAATTGTTTGCAACTTACACTGTTATCAAATTGTGTTCCATAAAGAGTGTGTTGATTTATGCCTTTGGAGAGACCTGTTTCTCTAAAGCCAGGAAACTGCATTGTAAAAATCTCCAGACTGTGCCTGTTTAGTCAAGTAGTAGATATGTGAATTTCATAAAATGAGTCAGGATGAATATGTTATACTTATTACTGTATATTATGAGTAGTTTTCTTTATATTTTAAGCAATTTTGTGTATGTGAAGATTCTTGATTTGCATGTATTAATTTGTCAGCATTTCAGCCCAGTGTCTTAGAGATATTTGCCATAAACTTCCATGTTAAGGCTTACAATCATACTGAATCCTATTTTCAAATGCAATATGTGTTACTGTAGTGGGGTAATCTTTTTATACACTGAGAAGATGTGTCTCCCTGATTGGTTTAATAAAGAGTTGAATGACCAGTAGCTAGGCAGTAGAGGATAGGCAGGACTTCTGGGTATAGAGAAAGAAACTCAGAGGAAAAATCTCAGAAACAGGGCATTTGCCAGGCAGACCTGTAGGAAGTGGATATACTGTACTGTGAGGAGGTACCAGACCATGTGACAGAATGTAGAGTCATATAAATGGGTTCATTTCAGTTTTAATTTAGATGGGAACAAGTCTAAGCTAAGGACAAACTTTCATAATTAGTACGAAGTCTCCATGTCATTATTTGGGAGCTGGCTGTTCTAAGAAAGTCCAACTGCAACATGTTACCAGGTTGATTTTCATCTAGTGTCATGGCATTTAAATTGTATTTTAATAAATAAAGCTTTCCTGAAGATCTGAGATCAGCCTTACAGGCCAGGTAATGCTAACACACACCTTTAATCCCTGTAGCCACACTAGTTGCCTTAGAAACCGGGTCATGCATGCCTTTAATCACAGTGGTGCATGCCTTTAAACCCAGCCCTAAAGAGGACTATAAAACAGGAGGAAACAGCTCTCAAAGACAGTCTCATTCTGAGATTCCTAGAGGCCGTTTTGCTTTTCAGATCTTCAGGTTGAAACCCAATTTCTGACTCTAAGTTTTTATTTTATTTTATTTTTTTAAAGATTTTTATTTATTATGTATATTGGTTTCTTCCTTCATGTATCCTGCAGTACAGAAGAGGACACCAGATCTTATTACAGATGGTTGTGAGCCACCATGTGGTTGCTGGGAATTGAACTCAGGACCTCTGGAAGAGCAGCCAGTGCTCTATTCCTCTGAGCCATCTCTCCAGCCACCTCTAAGTTTTTATTAATCGTGCTTCAATCTCCCAAAAGTTATTGCCCAAGCAGGGTTACATTTTCTGCTTTCAGTAGGAAATATGTTCTGTGGTATGCATTCTCCGCCACGCTGTACTTGTCTCACTCACTGGTAGATAGAAGCAGCACCACTGTATCAACCTTTCAGTGGAGAGCAGAGGTCAGCACCCAGGAACGGAAAAATAACCTAAACAGTGAGTCACAAACATGCTGCAGCCATATCTGCAGTGGAGTCACCACTGAAGTGTTATCACGTCATCCACCGAAGGGAGAACAATCCATTATAGCTTCCCAAAGAAGGAAATGAATTTGAAGAATGAATCTGAAATACTTAGAAGGATCACTGTCTAGTTCTTTCATCTCCATTGAGCAAGCTCATTTGTCTTTAGGAAGATCTTATCAATGATCTCAAAAATAAACTTGTAAATGTAGTCAATAACCAAGTCATGGCTTCGAGGATGGAAGAAAAAGAAAAATCCTCCTTTTTCCAATTTCCTTAATTTAATAGCCTAGTAATTTATTTTGAGCTTCCCATTATATAACACAATAGTATGCACTCGGAGGGCATAAAAGCACTAAAATACACTGCTGGTTTTCTAGATGTAGCTATACTTAAGTGAAGGAAACCCACAAACCTTTTTTTGGGGGGGGGAGGGAATGTTGAGAAAGGGTTTCTCTGTGTAGCTTTGACTGCCCTGGAACTCACTCTGCTGGCCAGGCTGAGCTCAAACTCACAGAGATTTGCCTGCCTCTCCCTCCTGAGTGCTGGCGTTGAAGTTGTACACTACCACTGCCCAGAACAAATTTATGTTTAAGTGATATTAAAAATATACATACCAAGGAAAGTCCTGGAGAGAACAGATGATTCACAGGGGTCAGGAAGAACACAGAAGTAAGTGGGGGAGATATTAGAATATAGGAAATTATAGGTAAGATGATGCTTAAGGAAAAGTGAAGAAGATTCTGGAAGACTAGTGTCTGTCCAATGTCACACAATCTTGACTCTTTTGATCTCTTTAGATTAGGCCATCTTTTCCAAGGAGTGCGACCTTCCCTTGCTTATCAACTTTCCATCTGTGACAAAATACCTGGGAAAAGTCAGCTTAAAGGCTTGTCTGGGAAGTTTCAGCCCATAATAGGTAAATGCATTGCTCCTGGGCCTGTGGCAAAAGAGTACATGTGATGGGAGCATAGACAGAGCTCGCTGCTTACCTTTTGACTGCCAGAAAGTAAAAGCAGAAGCGAGAAAGGGCTAGGATCCCAATATCCCCATCCAAGGCATGCCTCCAATAGCATAGCTTCCTTTCCTAGGTGTGTCTACTATTTACCTGTTGCTGTGATAAAACGTCCTGGCCAAGGCAAGGCAGATTATAGAATGAAGAGTTGATTTGGGTTGCCGTTTTCAGAGGGGTAAAGTCTATCAGGACAGGGAAAGCTGGTATCAGGCACGCAGGACAGACAGAGCAGGAAGCTGAGAGCTCAAATCCTCCACCACAAGTACAAAGCAGAGAGAGGGAACTGGAAGAAGGCCTGGCTCAAAGTCCATCCCCACTGACATACTCCTTTTAGCAAGGCTACCCCTCAGCCTCCCCAAGCAGTGCCACTAACTGTGGACTGTGTAGACCACCAAAGTAGACATAAAGGTTTCGCCACTCCCAATAGTGTCACAAGCTGGGGCTTAGTCCTTCACACGAGGGCCTTTGAGGGGATGCTTATCTGAACCATGCTACCAAGGGATGCTAGCTCTCATTTGATTGGTCTATGCCTTCTCCTCCAGGTTCCTTTCTTCCTCTCTCTCAGTCACTGTGTTCCAACTTTGCTACCTTTTCTTCAGCTTCGCGATCTGTGTATTCATGCCTGTTTCTTAAGAGTCCTACAAGGGAGAGAAAAAAAGAAAGAGGGAGTCAGGGAGGGAGGGGGAATCATTTGGTTTCCTCTAGGTATTCAGGTCTCATCTCATACAAAGCTTTCCTTGAGCATCCTTTTAAACAGCCTACCTCTCTGTCTTCCTCAACACCTCACCCTTGAAGACTTGAAGAGCTCTTTTTCTTTACTTGCTTCTTGACTGTCAACTTCTGCTTGAATGCCATCACCCCATTTACCTTTCCCGTTGCCTGATCTCTGGCAAGTACAAGAGAACCTTATGTACAAGAAACAATATTTGTTGAATGAGTAAACTCATTCTTATTCTGAATAACCAGAGAAATAGCCTAGACTTCTGTTTGTAAAGTAAAAGAAGCTAAAATCAAAATTACTTTTGTGTTGCTTTCCCCCCCATATGTCTCAGACTTTTCTTATTATAAACTCTATCACAGGTTAAGGAATTCCATTTGAATTTGATGATAGGCTTTGAATATTGGCTTTTTTTTTTCCAAGACAAGGTTTCTCTGTAGCTTTGGTGCCTGTCCTGGAACTCGCTCTTGTAGATCAAGCTGACCTCAAACTCAGAGATCCTCCTGCCTCTGCCTCCTGAGTGCTGGGATTAAGGGCGAGCGCCACCACCACCCGGCAAATAATGGCTTCTTTTCATTATCTTTGATTGAAAACTGAAAATTTGATTAGTCTGTCTATACACTGATGTACTATTGGGTGTCCACTGCTGAGCCAAGTTGTTCTGTTTTCTACTTTCTCTAAAACACTCATTTGGAAGTTTAGAAACCATCAGCTTCTTCCTAAAACATCAGAGTAACTTAAAATGCATTCTGTCAGATTTTTATTTGCCCTAAGTTGAACTACAAATAGTTATTGATAACGTAAAATGTTCTTGAAACACAAAATCTTTAGAGAGCTCAGTTCTGACTTGCTATAGACAATGAAAATGTTCGTTGTTGTTGCTGGTAGGCATGCCTTCCTGATTAGCAGTGTTTTCTCTAGGACTGACCCTGCCCTGCTGAGGCTGCCCTGAGATGACATAGGTTTGCAATGCCTAGCTAACTTGATGAATTTTCCTCTGGAAATGACTTCAAGTATTTAATTTTTTTCCAAATAAAAGTATCTTTTAAGAATTGAGCCTGTGCCATACATTCTTGAAGTCATAGCTTTATTCAAAAGTAATTTGAAACTCTTCCAAGATTTATCAGTTTGATCTTTAGGTTAAGAGGAATCGATGTGCTGCTCTTCCTCTGACTAGGCCTGGCTCACCAGCTGAGCGGCAAGCATATGTCTTGCATTAGAGACTCTTATCAGGCTAGAAGATGCACTCCCACTTCCTGCGTGAACCGTTTACGTGCTGGGGAGCTAAATTATAATCCTAGCTGCTTGTCTATTTTTAACGTGCAGTTGCAATTTGAGTTCCCCGCTGTCTTTTGAAACTGTGACCGTACTGCCTCTTTCTCTCAAAGATGCTATTTGACAGTATTTCTCTGGCAAAATATGACACATCTTTATTTCAATTATCTCTCTGGAAGTAAGTAAACCTTGTTACCTTGCTGAGAAGTTTATTTGGTAAATGAGGTATACAAGAAATTTCTCTGGAAGTTGAATAGAGTTGAGTGAACCAATCGTCTATGTGGTGCTCATTTTAAACAGGCATGAAAGGACAGAGTTGGTCCCACAATCTAATAAAATAGTAATCATCCGGTTTTACAATGAAAGATATGTTATTTTTAAATTAAAGCAAATTTGACATATATCTATTACCTATAACATTTACTCAGGAAAAACAAACTTGCAAGGTGGACTTTGCTTATCAGTTGCCAGTGGAAGTTGGTATTAGTTGGGTTTTGGTTGCATTCTCTCAGTGTCTAGCTTGGCTGCTTATGGAAATTCAATTAGCTAGCTAATTCTGGCACGTGTAGCCATAATCTGTGAAGCATTTCTACATATAGAATTCTGGGAATTAATAATCCTCAGAGGGGTCTTGCTGCTGACCTCTCAATGCAGTCAAGAGGAAGGGTAAGCAAGAAGAGAGGAGACTGAAGTCAAACCTAGAAGAAAGATTTGGGTTTGAGTTATTAATATTCCCATTTGTCTGAAACTTTTATCACTTGGAATATAGATGAGCACTGCCGAGTGGACGGGCAGCAGGTCACAGGATTAGAGGCAGGCTGGCCGGCCAGGGAGTGAAGTCTCTGGCCCGACTGCTGAAGAAGAGTGCTTGAATTCATGCTTCGCGTGTTATAGCTCCAACATTCCTCTTCAGAGGCTTGATTTGGGCTTCCAGAAGTTGAAGCATTTGGGATCAAGCGTCTGTTGTTTCTGGATGGCTTTAAAATTCCACTGCAAGCTCAAAAATGCTTAAATTGCAAAGCATGTCCTTCTGCAAAGTTTCTCCTTGGTGTCAGTCTTCTCTCTCACGAATTTTCCAAGAACACTTCATTTGAGCCTTTGACTTCTGTTTTGTTTCTCTCCATACAAGCAGAAACAGAATGTATTTCTTCCACACAAATCCCAGTTTCAAAGATGAAATCTGGGGCATGGAATGCCTTTCTCTGCTGAGTTTATTCTTTATGTTCTTGGAATGCTCTGGAATGTATGTAAATACTTTTCAAAGTCAAGATTCTTTCCTCTTTTTTTTTTTTTTTTTTTTTAAAAAAAAACTCTTCTTGGACTTGCCAATGCTTGGCTCTTCCATACTAATTTCTGTTAGTACATTGCAAGTTCCCACAAGACTTTTTGGGAAAAGATAGTTGAAATCTGATAACCATTAAAGGGGACATGTGACACAAATGAGCTGCTTTTTCTGAGATCTCTTGGCATTGTCGCTTTTACCATTCCATGAGACTGCAAGCAGCCCATGGTAGAATGCATTCCTTATTTTGGGAGAGCCACCGATGACAAAGTGCTGGGGCTGGAGGGTCTTGCCTATCTTCCAGCAACCCACTGAACTCCATAGCTGTACCCTCCAAGGTTTTTTAATCCACTTAAAGGTAAAGATGCACAGACATTTATGAAAAGTGGTTTTGGAGGGGAAGGCCAGTCTATCACCAGAGTAGTCGGACTGTGAGGTTCTTTAGAAACTGGTGGAGTTGTGCAATTGATACAGTGATCCCACTTTTCAGAAAAATGTCTCTTGGCATTAATGTCTCTCACAAAGTCACAAATACAGAGAAAAAACTTGCAAGACTTTTTTTCTTTTTTCTCTCAATCCCGCAATGGTCATAAGTTAATACAATATATGCTGTCCTGAAAACTATGGTTTATGAAGTAAATTATTTATTGCAAAATAAATAAACCCTCCACAAGGTCTTACCCTTCGGGGGCCTTACCATGCTAGTAGTTAATTCTTGAATCCTTACTGTCTGTGCTACCCAGATAGCAGCAGCCTCCCATCTTCCAGTCCTCTGGGTCATTAGCACTAATCTTCCCTTGGCCCTTCTAACCCCTTTATCTCCAGAGGCACGTACACGTTTTAAATCTATCCCAGTCACTGACTTTCTGGACACTCCACCCCAACTTCTGGCTCTGCTATTCCACAGAAGAAAGTCTAATGTTGGAAGGCTGCCCATCTCAGAGCATGCTCTGTGCTTTCCTCTTTTCCAAGTTCTTTTAAAAGAAAACATTGCACACAAGTTAAGGGTCTATTTCTTTTTAGAAATCATTACAATCCCTTATCTGCTGGCTGGAAAGAGTAATGTAAGACTTCACTCTGCCTTTTATTAATTCATCTGTGAACATTTAAAATAATCTGCTACTAGATTTCACATTCCTGGACAGAACCATTTCTTTTTATTTTCTGTAAGGATGCCGCAGGCTTGGCACTAAGAGCAGGAGACTCAGGATTAGAACTGACATAGGGTCAACCTATACTGGAGAGCTGGCTCTGTCCATGACTTGTATGACCGTGGGGCTGCTGTCTGGTTTCTATAAGCTAAGAAGATAACATATGCAAAACCACGGAGCAGTGTGTTTATAGAGCCAAGAGTATTAGTTATTAAAAGTATAGATGTCTGTGCTAAATCAAGGAGAAAGTATAAGGGTGACCTGGATAATGCTTGGAATGTGAAGAGTACTTCTACAAAAGCATCAAAACAAATCTCTGATGCAAATTATTTACATCAATAGCACATTTATACAAACTAGTTGGTCAAAGTTGCAGTCATTTCAACATTGCTTTTTAAGTTAATGATTCTCACCCATACATCCAAGTAACAAAATGCAAGAACAGCTCCAGCCTGAACAGTCTAAGTTTGGGATTGAGTCTAGCAGCTGATAATGACCTATAGTTGCCTGGTAGCATGACCGTCAGTCATCCGGCTTATCTTGGCAGTGTAAGACTGGCAAGGTTCTCTGGCAATGGAAGTTTACTGGTTCATGGAAGCCTTAGAGAATATGTGGTAGATATACACAGATAAATATGTCTGGTACAGAAAAGAGAGGAGGGAAAAAAGGTGAGAGGAGAGGAAAGAGGGAATAAAAGAGGGAGGAAAAGGAGAAAGGAAGGGAAGCAGGGAAGAAGAGGAGGAAAAAGGAGGAAGGCGAAGGGAGAAAAGAAAAGAAAGAAGGAAGGACAGGGAGGGAAGAGTAGAGAAAAGAGAGGAAGTGGCAAGAGCCAGAGAAAGACTCGAAGACACCTTGTCCGGTATTCAAAGAGACATGATTTGGAGGCGGGGATGGGGCAGTAGAGCAAGGCAGGGTCTCTCCTTATATTTGTAGCCCAAGTTGGTCTAGAGTTTGCCAGTCTCATGCCTCAAGCTCCTGAGTGTTGGGGTTACAGGAGTACACCACCAAGCTTGGCTGGGCTTGATTTTAAATCTTCATATTCAAGCTTTCTCATTCAAAGTAGGTCACTTTCCTCTTTAGGTCTCTGTTTCCTTATTTGTACAAAGATATTAAAAGAATACTTATGTAATAATGTCTTTGTGAGGACCAAATCAAATTGTGACGGGATTGGTTTCCTATTTCACAGAGAATTTAAAGAACATATTTGATACTGGAAAGTACCATAATTAAAAATAAGGAGGTTCGGGATATAATTAATAATTTGTTACGTTTGGTCACTCCCTTTTGAATTATTTTCTTTAAAATGGACATAGATATATTCAATGAACTATCTTAACTCTACTGTATTTATTAAAAGCATGGGTTTCCTGATAATTGACAAATTAAAAAAAAAAGAAAGAAAAGAAAGAAAAACAAGAATCTACCTTCAACCCTCAGTCGATAAATTCTATTGCTTCATTTTGCTTGGGGAGACATATATATAAATGAACATACAATTTTGTATTATCATGAATTAGGCCCTTGCCGGTTGTCTCATATACATGCCCCAAGTCATCAGTTCAGAAAGAATTCGTTTCTTAGCAACTGACAATTGTATTCTAGCAAAGCTTTCTAAAAGAGGTATGTCCAAAGACTGAAATTAAGATGTGAGAATGGAACATTGTTTGCTTTTAATTCACTCTCTGTTAGTTAGCTCTCTGTTGCCGTGCCAAAATCCTGAGATAAACAATGTAAAGGACTAAAGATTTATTCTGGTTTGTGCTTTCAGGGGTTTTGGTCAAGGGTCACTTGGGACTGTGAGTTGGGGTCTGTGATAGGGAAAATATCATGGTTGGGGGCATGCAAGGTAAGAGGTCTGCTCAAACCATGGCAGCATAGAAATAGAGAGAATGGGGCTAGGGTCTCAATAGTCCCTTCAAGGTACAGCCCCAACCATCAACTTCCTCCCCATACTCTTCACCTACTGAGGTTTCTGCATCCTCCTGATAGAACTGACATGAAGGACAAGTCATTAGAACACTCCATACTTGAGTTACAGCAACCTCTCCTACACTTTAAACTAGAGAGCACCCCCAATTTGACACCTGCTCAACATTTTACTACTTCAGATATTCATGTAGTGTTACAGTTCGACTTCAGCCAGGTCTATTCTTCTCTGATGTGGATCGAGCTGAGCATGCAACAGCAGAAGCACATCCAGCACCCCATGGATGTAATGTGATCCTCTACCAGTAATGATACAAAAGATGAAAGTGGAAGTTCCCGAGCTACCAATGTTCTGAGCCAGCTAGAGCAGTAGGGTCCCCAACCTCTCTCCAGTTGGAAATAAAATAGTTGTCATCCTCCATGACAGAATTCCAAGGAGGAGAAATACCTGTGTAGCAGACAAACATATATCCAATTTTTCTGGAAGATACAGCTATCATTATCTTACTGGGACAGACACGATAGTGCATGCCAGTAATCCCAGCACTGGGGAGGTTGATACTGAAGGCTTGTGAGTTCCAGGCTAGCTCTGCCTACATAACGAGTTAAAGACCAGCCTAGTATACATGGTGAGACCCAGTCTCAAAATTAAGCCATCAGGGAACACATAAAAAGAACATGAGGGCTGTATATAGATCATGGCACAAGTTTCAAGAGAAGCAAGGCCTGGGATCTTTTGTCCTGGGGCCTTGAGATAACACAGTCCATGTGAAGAAAGGACTAGCTAGCATAACATGGTATTTTATTTCATTACAGTAGACTGCTAAGAAATCTCTGGAGGCCGTGGCAGCTGCATCTTGTCTTTAATATGAAGCCGGGAGGGGGAAAAGAGAGACTCATAATTCACAAGAGGCACAGCCCTGAGAAAGCCACTCTGCATATCTGAACCAGACATGGGCGGCTGTAGGGAGGGGGGTGCTCTTCCAGTCCTAAGTCAAGAATGCTGGGGGGAGGGCCTCCTTTTCCAGTCCTAAGTCAAAAATGCTGGGGGGCGGGGGGGGGTTGGTGTTGATCTTCTAGTCCTAAATCAAGAATGCTGGGGAGGGGACTGCTCTTCCAGTCCTAAGTCAGGAATGCTCTTTGTCCTTGCTCTCTTCTGTATGGGCTGTCTTCGTGAAAAGATCATTACGGATGGGAGATGAGGACGACAGAGCCAGCTTCTTTCTCCCTCTTTTCTTCCCCAGCTGTTGCTGCCCTGTAAAAAAAGACCCTTTGTTAAAGACTGAAACAGCAGACGCTGCTCGGATACTATCTTAAATCATTCAGGGGAGGAGAGGAGTGTTTTATCTTGAACTAGGGTAAGCGCTAGTTTTGTTTTGAAAGGAGTTCTGCTGCTCATTCAAATATTCTAAAAAAAAAAAAAAGCTTGATAGACTTGTGTGGCAAGGAAGTGTGCTATATGATCTCTTTACAGCAAAGCAGAATATGGGAAGCACTGGAGTGTCACAGGTGCACCCTGTGCTTGCATTTCGTGCGTGCCACCATTGTACTTCACAGAATCCAACGACAAGAGCATCATCAGCCTTTCTTTGAAGGAAGACGGACTGAGGGAGTCAGCGGAGGTTTGAAGACAACGGGAGAGTAGTAGAAAGTGCTGCAAGCTAGGAGCGGGCCAGTTGATGCAAAGGCACTGTTTGTTTACTTGTTTACTGAGCATATACAGTTAGAAGAGGTCATATTCTGCAGCGACAAAAATCCAGGCTTAATATTTCAGACTTGGTCAGGCATGGTGGTACATGCCTATAATCCTAAAACTCAGGAGGATGAGACAGGAGGATTGTGAGCTTGAAGACAGTCTGGGCTATAGAGAGACAACCTAGAGGTTGTATTGCTAAAGCCCTGTAAAATCCAGAGTCTATCTTCTGGAACATGCATTGCTGAGTCAGTAAAGAACAAATCACTACTCTCTTCCTCACCCCTCTCTTCCTTCTTTCCTTTTTTCCTTCTCGCTTTCCCATCTTCTCTCTTTCTATCCTTCTATTTTGTGTATCTGTTTGTTTACAGCTAGTTGGGCTTGGGTTTGTATTTGTCAAAAGCACAGTTTTAATTCATTTAAAGTCAAGAGCATTTTGACCATAAATATTATTTGTGATCCTTAAGTCATATATTAGTGGAAAAAAGCAGAAGGTAGAAAAGTTACATTAGGATAGAATAAAATGACCTTTCCCCACTCCTCACAACTTTACTTACTCCCATGATTCCCAGGTCAGTTCAGCTCTTTCAGGCATGAAGAACCATAAAGGAGGAACCTGCCTCCAGGAAACAATGCATTTCAATAGCAGTGGAGCGTAATTCTCATTGGCTACTGTCTTCTGCCTTCAGCAACGATTGTGATCAATTGGAAGCTAAGCAATTAGGGCGATCAGATTTGTGCCCCTCTCGTTCTCAAGGACGTGGATCACTCTGGTTTTAGGGGACTTGAGCTGATGGTTCTGAAAACTCCAACCTCTAGCTTAACCAGTCTTTGCCTGGTGTGATTGTCCAGAAACATTCTGCGAATCTATGGTCTCAGCACGATTTAATTAAACGAGAAGCCATTAAACATCTCTGATAGTTTAGTAGGCACTTATGATATGCTGACACTGTATACTTTAACTTTGTGTGTGCTATTATAATATAATTTTCACAGAATTCTGCACAGTAGTTATTGTCAGCCCTTCTTATGAATGAATAAATTGAATATTAGTGAGGTTAATAGCCACCCCCACCCACCTAGGTCTGGAAGATTTGAGCTTCCTCTTCTCCACCCCTAGTTCATTCATTGCCAAAGCTCTGAAGTAAAGAAGTAATTTTCTTCCCAACTGATGGAATTTTAGGCTTAATGAACTTTTATGATATTTAACAAAGCTATACATTTTATCCCTGACTCCGAAGCATGACTTTCACGGAGGATCTCTGGCCCTTTGTTGTTTATGAGGTCAGCGGCCCTTAATCAGAGGTTGAGGACTCCTTACCTGGTGGATTTGAGTATCAGTTGAGCTCAGCTGAAGTTATGGCCTCCAGATCTCCCCTCTTTGTGTGCCTGTGGATTGGAATGGGCTTCATATGGGACCTTTCACATGTGAGATCTTGACAGCTAAAGCAACGAACGAGCTGCCTTCTCCGCACTCCTGGGATCTGGTGCATGCCACGTGTGTTCTTGGAGTCCATTCATGCTGTGACCTGTCTACCCTCTCCACCCTATGGTGGAATGGCAGCACCTCCATCTTCTCTGCCTCCCATCAGAGATGCATTAGGCACTCTAATGAACTCCAGCATTTCCCAAAAGTGCCAGATTCTAGAAGCTGTAGGCTCAGGGCAGAAAGATAATGCAGATTCCGGTCTCTCCCTCTGAGCGCCTCGCTTTGGCTTTTCACTCTCAGCACCATCTTTATTTCTCTACCTTCTCTGAGGATTTCAAGGTCAGCACTGACATAGATGTAATCATCTGTGACTAGCTCTCTGAGTTGAGGAAGATCAAGCTCTTAGGTTAAATCCCATATGAAATAAATTTTAAATTAAAATAAATTTGTTTTTAGCCTTCTACTTCTCTCATTGAACGTTGAATGGCTCCTTATACCTTTGGAAGGGGAAGACTTTTCTGTAACTTTAAGGGGGTCATTTTCCAAATCACTAGCTTCCTGTCAACTTTTTACTAAAACCTACCTGTGAGCCTGCATTGGCCCTCACAATACCAGCTTTGTTCTCTGGGAGAAAGATACTGAGAGCTAGCAATGCAAACATTGTACTGGGGAGCAATAAGCACAGAATGAGAGATAGTGGGAATCAGATCACAGTGCAGACCCTATCAGTGTTCCTCAGCTGGAGGAGAAGCTCCAGAGTCAGGGCTCCTCTTAGAAGTTCCCACGTTGGGTGGAAATGACCCAGTGGAGTCAGCCTTACTCAGTTATTATTGCCTGTGACCACACAGAGAAAGCAAAGGAATGCACAAACTGAGGGCGGGAACTTATCAGTTCACCAGTGTCATGAGAGCAACTTCTGTTCTTTCATTCTTCCCCTGTTTACTCCCCGCTGTTTATTTATGTGTGTGAGGGGAGGGAGTCATTTTCTGGCGTTTTCCTCCCACCATTCCCCTCTTGTGAAAACATTTTGGGAGTCCTGCACAGATGTTTACACACTATATGTATATTTGTGCTGTACACAAGAAGGAATCATTTCTTTTCATTCCCCCAAGAATCAGTTTTTATTCCCTTGGGGACAAGATAACTTCCATTAAAAATGGATGTTCAAGCCGGGTGGTGGTGGCACATGCCTTTAATCCTAGCACTTGGGAAGTAGAGGATGGAGAATCTCTGTGAGTTTGAGGACAGCCTGGTCTACAAAGCAAGTTCCAGGACATCCAGGGCTGGAAACTCTGTCTTGAAAAACAAACAAACAAAAAGAATGCATGTTCTAGATGAAAAGAAACTGATAGCCAGGTGCAGTGTATAACCTTGAGTTGGCACCTGCATTATTAAAACTGGTCATAAAGGGCGTTTGCAACCTTGTGAGACATTTTAATATGGACTGCATATTTTGTTAGGTGTGGCTGTGTTATTTCAACAGAAATTCAAGGAATTTATTTCAGTTTTATAAGTGCATATAGATGTAAAAAACAAAGAAACACTGGGTTAATGTCTTTGTTACTTTCTGTTACTGTGTAGAGACACCATGATGAAGGCAACTTATGAAAGAAAGTGTTTATTAGGAGCTCATAGCTCCAGAGGCTCGTAGAGGTCATGACCATCATGGCAGGGGGCATGGCAACAAGCAGGTAGGCATGGCTCTGGAGCAAAAAAAAATTGAAAGCTTACATATGACCCACAAGCAACAGGCAGAGGGGGAGAGACAGACAGAGAGAGAGAGAGAGAGAGAGAGAGACAGACAGACAGACAGACAGACAGACAGACAGACAGACTGGGCCTGCCATGGGTTTTTGAAACCTCCAAGTCCACACCCAGTGATACCCATCCTTCAACAAGGCCATACTTCGTGATCCCTCCCAAATAGATCCACCAGCTAGGAACCAAGCATTTAAATATGTGAACCTATGGAGGCCATTCTCATTAAAACCACTACAGTTAGTGAAGACTTGTCTCTTTATTAACGATGATTGGGTCACATCATATGGAGGGGGTGAGTGGTGGCCTTTGTGGGAGGAGGGCCGGCTTTGGCTCACCTGGAAAGCAGATACAATGCTGATTCTCTTCGGGTGAATGGGAATGTTCTTGAGAACGAATACAAATGTCGAGAAACTTTGAACAGAGAAGGCTCAGAAAGCGTTTCTCTGAAGCCTTTCAGATTTGGGGCGCTTTATTACCTGAGGGGCGAAGACCTGTTTTGTCACCTAGCATCATGAAATACTTATTCTAGTTATGATCAATCATCTTATTTTACCTTACGATGGAAGTTTTCATATGGCAACTGAAAATATCTGGGGTTACATAACTGAGAATTTCTTTGGGGGATTATATAAGCAAAATATTTCAAGATCTCTGGACAGGATGATGCATTTCAAGCGAAATAAACCAACTCTTTGCATGCTGCTCTAGACTCTCTCCTCCCGAGGAGCCCAGAGCTAACTATAGGCACACAGCACACCTGGAAGATCTCAGGCAAAATGACAACCATTAACTTTAGTCAGGAAGAACCAAGTTTATTTCAGCAAATTTTTTTCCCCTTTCTCAGCGGTAGATTCTCACTGTCAAACAGCACGACAGCAGGATGAGACTCTTACGTAAAGATGCAGCTGCTTCCTGGGCCTTCTCTCCTGCGATGTATAAACCCCACTCTTTGCTTCGGCAGCCCTCCCACACCTCTCTTCCTGCTTGCTGAAGGTTAAATGAGAAACCATTCCAAATAGGCTTCATTTTGTTTCTTTATTTTTCTTTTAACTTTTTTTTTAAGGTTTTCAGTCAGTGTTAGATTGAGAAGTCAAATGTGAGGGGGTTATGTTTTTTTTTTTTTAGATATGACTAATTATAGGCATGTGGCTTTATGAAAAATATCTAGATAATTTTACCTAGCACACTTTTAACCCAAATCCCTTCACATCTGGTATGATATAGTTCTTGCAGATTCCTGGTAAATCTGAGCTTTCCAAGGTCCTTTGTTCTCTCCTCTTCGTGGTCCTAACTAGCTGGCTTGTCTCCTTGTCAGGTCCTGCCGACCGTTCTTACTACTGATGACTCTGATTATCTAGTGTTGGCCTAAACGTAGGACATTCCAGAGAGAGATGCTCTTGAGTCAGAAGTGAAACCATAACAAGGTCCATTTGCTGTGACCTTGGGAGGTCATTGGAACCTACTGTCAGGGTTTGCTTGGTCTGTACCCCAAATCCCAGACTTTTCTCTCTTAACCTAAGGACTGTGTTTCCTGCTGTTTGCCAAGCAGATTCTTCTTGGGTGTCCATTGTGATGCCAAATTCTAGGTTTTTAAATGAAACCACTGTCCTTTTCAACACACCCAGAAAAGGCTGTTTTATCAGTAGCTTCCAGCAACATCCCCTTGCTTAAAAGCCTTCAGCGATTCAGTATTGTACCTATGGTAAAATGTAAATTCTTGTCCTATATTCTAAGGGCTGACACTCCATTAGATGGTCCATTTGCTATTGTCCACCTAAGTGCTCTGCTTAATTTGCTCTTGGTCAAATGTTCCCACCTTCTGGAATGTTCTAGCTACTTTCTTTCATTTTTCCCTATAAATACTTAAATTTCTCTTTAAATGTTACTAAATTACCAGATTTCCATTATTTCTTTGTATTTCTCCTCAACTATCACTACATTTAAATTAATATTGCAACAAATCACCCCACCCATCCCCGATACATCCTATCCCATTTGTTTTATTATTTTATTTATTATTATTTAATGTAATTATTATTCCATAGCCCTTACCACTGTACATTATTTACCTGTGTCTTGTCCATCTGCCTACCTTCCCAGCATAAAAACAAGGATTTATTTTTCTTACAGTGCTGAGGATCAAATCCAGGGCCTTGTACATGCTAGACAGTTTCTCTGCCAGTGAGCTGTATCCTCAGCCCATGTGTAGGGAGTTTTGCAAGTTCTGTTAATAAGAACCATGGTACACCCTGTGGTTAGAGTGGGCTGTAGTCTATAGCAGCACATAGTAGGTATTTATGCATGAAATAATGAATGATTGAACTCTGAGAAATAGCTCAGGACACTGAAAATATGTCAAGCACTCTCTTGAGCTTTGGAGAACTGGTTATAAATCAAATTCACAATATCTTAAGGGAAAAGGTAAACTAAACTGAAGTGTTATCAAGCTGAAGTGGAGTAGGGTGAAGGGAAGAGAAACATTATCCAGCCTCTGCTGTGAGCTGGGTGCCTTCCCTATAGCTAGTATCCATTTAAAATGCACAGTTACATCTAAAGATTCTATTAGTCCTAATTTTGCAGATAAACAAAGACTGAGACTAAGGAAACTTCTTTTCTCCCAAAGGTTTTATGCAGCAGATGGTTAAAATCAGAAGAGATAGAAATCTAGTTCAGCTAATGTAGAAACCAGTATGCTTTGCAGTATGCTAGGGACCAGATGCATTTGACTTGACCCAAAGAAGGCTTTGTGGGGTGGATGGTTTGAGTGATTTATGAGACATTGTAAACATAGAAAGAGGGAAAGATAGCCACCCTCTGTATAAAGCTCTCAACACACACAGCCCACAGCACGCAAGAGAACCACTGTCTGTATAAAGCTCCCAACACACACAGCCCACAGGGCGCTCTCTCTCTCTCTCTCTCTCTCTCTCTCTCTCTCTCTCTCTCTCTCTCTCTCCTCTCATTCAATGAACACATTTATTCAATAAATATTTGTTAAATATCTACTCTTTGCCAAGAAATACTTTATGCTCTGGTGCTTTAGAAGTGAATAAGGCCAAGTCCTTGTTTCCATGGAGCTTTTACTCTATAAATATTTTGTGTGATATTGTGAGAAAACAATATTCTTAGAATAGGGTGATGACCCCATCATATTCCAGCTGAGGACATGGGGGAGATCTGTTGAGCATGCCTCATCTCAGAAACTGCCCAATTCACCAAAACGTGATGTCGTTGAGTTCGAATACGAAAATACTGCATCATGAAGCACCAGATACTATAATTTAGTAACTCTAAGACCAGAATGACTTTAGGAACCAACTATTTTCATGCCATTAAAATCTTAATTATTACATGCTATTAATTGTAAGAACTATCTCATCTCAGAGAAGCCAAAATGTGCAAAAAAATCATTTTGCATCTTAGAATTGTGAAAATATGGTATATAAAAAAGCTATTCTTATCTTTCCCTGTGGTGTCTAACATATGGTACATGCTCGGAGAGGAACGACTTTAGCAAGATACATTGAGGTAGATGACGTAAGTGAGAATCTGTTTCTTAGAGAACTTTTAATGTTCTTTCTAGCTTTGGATCCCATCTTTCTGTTTTTCCTGGCTAAGTTATTGAGCAGCCATTTTGTCTGCTGTAGAATCTGGGAGCTGCAGCTCTATTTTGCCAGGCTGTGTGGTGAATGGAGACAGCATGCTATCTCAGAGCACTATCTCCGCTCTATTCTGTGTGTGAGAGAGACGTGAACTCACCTCCTGTTTAACAAGGCAGTGTGTTCAAAGAGCCTGGGTCTCCTCTTCAAGCAGCCTCTTCCTGTCGACGATTTACTAAGAGCTAGACACTAAAACCTAGGGTTGCAGTTGGCCTTCTCAGCTAGTCGGGAAACTGAGTCAAAAGGCTGGTGTTTGAGGTCAGCCTGGGCAACCCAGACAGACCTCCCTCAGGAGACAAGCTGGTATTCAACACCGCCGCACATTTGGGTGAGCTGGGCAGTTACTGACCTTTGGCACGGCCATCAGATCTTCCCATGTCCTCAACTAGAATACAATGAAGCCATCGCTCTAAAAATAATGTTTTCTCCCAATACCATACAAAATATTTATAAAAACTCCATGGAAACAAGAACTTAAAGTCACATGAATATTGCCCACCACGAACCAGATCTCCTGCCTTCCCTTTCCTTCTCTCTTTTTGTTCCCCTCCCCAACTCAGATCTGTATCTGTGGTTTTCTTACATCAGCTTCCTCCTTTTTGTCTGTTCTTCATCATTCCTTTCTCCTAAATAGTAGATTGCTCTCTGCCCCCTCAGCATTTTATTCCAAGGATTTGTAGATATCCAGAGAAGACGAAAACTTCAACAGCCTCATACTTGCAGTCTGCCCTCCTTTTACTTTCTGTTCATTTAGCCCACATCTATGCACGTAGCCACACCTAGATTCAGTCAACACTCCGTATTATTTTTTGCCTATAAATGATGAACATTTATCCCTAATATCCATAGAGATTTTAGTAAGTATATCATCACCTAGAGTTTGGTATTTGGTTAGACACATTTTATCTTCCTGAGTTAAATTTAAACTTGCACATGCACCTTAATGCAGCCATTGGCTCTGGACAAATGGAAACTTCTATATAACACAAATGCTCAGCAAAAGAGAACATATTACTATTATATATTCTATATAATATTACATGTTCCGGAAAGTTCTCTTGTATCCATTCTCTTGTCCCAACAACTTCAGTGGCAACTATTCTCCATTCTTTCCATCACAGGTTAGTTTTGTAGTTTCAGCATTTCATACTGATGCCGTCAGACACTATTCTTTTTCCTGTGTATTCTTTCCCCCAACATCATGTTTAAAAGATTGGTTCATGCTACTATGTCTATCAGCTTTTGCTTCTTCACGATGCTGAGTAGGGGTCCACTTGACTGTGTGTGTGACTACTGCTCAGTTTATTTGCCAATCAAAGGTGCTGTGAACACTTCTGCATAAGTCTCTAGAAATACTTTCACAACTCTTGTATTTAGGAATAGAATTGTTGGGTCATATAGTAAATATTTGCTTGGTTTCAAACAAACTTTCAGACATTTCCTCAAAAGCTGTTGTACCACCAATAGCATGGAGAAGTCGGAATAACACACGTTCTCTCCACTTAGGCTCTTGTCAAGACTGGTTTGTGTTTTCCTTTCCTTTTTAAAAGGCCTTCTAGTTTAGTCATTTGTAGAACATTACGGCTTTAATTTGGTTTTCCCTGATGACTAATGACAGTAAGTATCTTCATTTTTAATTGGTGTGTGTGTGTGTGTGTGTGTGTGTGTGTGCATTATAAGTTCTAGTTTGGTTTCTATTGCTGTGATAAAAAAACATTGACCAAAACCAACTTGGGGATGAACAGGTTTGTTTGGCTTCCATATAGAGTCCATCATCAAGAGAAATCAAATGTAAGAACTCAAGAAAGTAACTTAGAGGCAAGGACAGAAACAGAACCATGGAGGAGTGCTGCTTACAGGCTTGCTCAGATAGCCTTGTTATACATTTCAGGACTGGAGTATGGCATGGCCAGCAGTGAGCTGGGCTCTCCTGCATCAACATTTAATCCAAAATATGCCTCACAGACATACCTACAGGCCAGTTTGATGGAGGCAATTACTCAGTTGAGATTCCCTCTTCCCAGGTGAATGCAGTTTGTGTTGAGTGGACAACACTGGCAGTTATACGTGGGCTTTGTGTGTAGGCTGGAGGCTGACGTCAGCTGTTCTGTTATCACTTCCCTTATCTAAGACAGGGTTTCTCAATGGACCTGAGCCTGTCGCTTGATTAAACTGGTGACCAGTGAGCTGTGGGAATCCGTATGTCTCTGCCTTTCCCAGTGCTAGCTCCACATCCCTTAAGTGTCTGTTAAGCTTAAATTCGTCATAAATTGTGGGTCATGACCCCACATGAAGTTACACATTTGAGGATGGGGGCAAAAAGAAATTGGCGACAGTAAAAGATCTCTGAATACTTAACAATCAAAAATTAATTCGAAGTCAAACATGTACTGGATTAGAGCTTTTTCTGGCAGTGCCTACCTGTGTTGTATTACAGGAATTTGTTCAGCCGTGCTTCAGAATGCATAACCTGAACACTTTACGTCATGCCTCCTGTCACATAACACAACGCCAGTGAACACTCCTTGACACACCCCCGCTCACATCCAAACTGTTTCATTAGGAATTGCAGTGTTTTACTGTATATATGAACTTTTCTTCTCTTTGAGTAACAGAAGTGTGTTTGCTAAAAATAAAAAATTTTAATATTTTCTTTTTTTTTCTTTTTTTTATTCTTTTTTAATTAAAATTTCCAACTGCTCCCCGTTTCCCATTTCCCTCCCCCTCCTCCCACATATTGCCCCCTCCCCCCGCTCCCCTCCCCCTATCCCCACTCCTCTTCTCCTCCCCCCCAGTCCATTCCCCCTCCCTCTCGATACTGAAGAGCAGTCCAAATTCCCTGCCCTGCGGGAAGACCAAGGTCCTCCCACTTCTATCTAGGTCCAGGAAGGTGACCATCCAAACAGGCTAAGCTCCCACAAAGCCAGTTCATGTATTAGGATCGAAACCTAGTGCCATTGTCCTTGGCTTCTCATCAGCCTTCATTGTCCGCCATGTTCAGAGAGTCCAGGTTCAACCCATGCTTATTCAGTCCCAGTCCAGCTGGCCTTGGTGGGCTCCCAATAGATCAGTTCCACTGTCACAGTGGGTGGGTGCACGCCTCGTGGTCCTGATTTCCTTGCTCATGTTCTCCCTCCTTCTGCTCCTCATTTGGACCTTAAGAGCTCAGACCGTTGCTCCAAATTGGGTCTCTGTCTCTCTCTCGATCCATCGCCAGATGAAAGTATTTTCTTAATATCACTTCTCAGCATGTAAGTATCAAATTCTTGTGTCACTGGGTCATACTGTATTAGAATGTTAGAATTTTAAAAATGTATTTTTTATTTCATGTTTGAGTATTTACCTGCATGTAAGTATGTGTGCCATATGCACCCTCGGTGCCTTCAGAGGCTAGAAGAGGGCGTCTGATGCCTGAAACTGGAGTTACACGCAGGTGTGAGCCTCCATGTGGGTACTGGGAGCAGAATCAGAATCTTCTGCAAGAGCAGCAGGTACTCTTAACTGCTGAGCTGTCTCTCCGGCCCCAGAATGATTAATCTTTTAAATTGTAGTTTGTGGGCTGAGGAAAGGTCTCAGCTGGTAGAGAACCTTCCAGGCAAGTATGAAGATGAGAGTTGAGATCCCCAGCACGAGGTGGGTATAGGGTTGTGTCTATAATTCTAGATCTGGGAGCCTGGCAACAGGAGGTCCTACAGCAAGATGGCTGCTTATACTAGCCATGCGGTTAAACTCTGGGTTCAACTGAGAGACCTTGCCTCAAAGAGTAAAGTAGAAAGCATTTGAAGAAGACTCCCAATGTCAGCTTCAGCTTCCGCAAGCATATGTGCCCACACACTTATGACCATGTAGACACATTCGCACACCATGCACACAAATTGCTATTAAAGTATTTGTCCAATAATAAATCTAGAATTAATGTAAGTTCATTCAATAATGCCAATAAACAGCATGGAAAGCGAACGGGTGTTGAGGGGCAGGCGCTAAAGAATCTCAGTCAAGCTGGGCTGTGGTGGTGCGCACAGCCTGCTCTACAGAGTGAGCTCCACAAAGAGGAGCCCTGTCTCAACCCACCAACCCTCCCCCCACAAAAGAGCCTCAGTCACATCACTCTGTACACAGTTTAAGCTCTGTTGTTTCTTTCATTAGCACCTTGCCAAATTTTGGTGGTGGTGCCAGGGATTGAACTCAGGGACTTGCCCATGGTAGCGCTCTACCAATGAGCTACACTCTGATCCCTAAGCAAACCTAGAGGAACAGGAAACAAATCAGGGTTAAGGGTACACATGACATGTGCTTCTGAAGAAATAAGAGGAGATGCTGAAATAATTAAATGCTTCTATATTATAGCTAAGATGATAACAACATAGCTATGTGTGCTGATCAAAACTCAGAGAGCTGTGTACCACAAGAGTAAATTTGATTATAAGTAAATTATATATCAATAAGCCTCACTTTAAAATAATACCCCTTTCAAAGTGCTGAATTTCCTCATTGACTTAGAACCAGTCCTTTTAGCTCCTCTCAGTTTCCTTGCTCCATTTTATCTCTTTCAGATTCTTGGGGCATTTCACCTTTTTGATGCTATTTTGAGTGTTTCTTTAGTTCTCCTGTAAATTGTTAGACTGGAAGCTTTGTTCTCAGTTTCTCTACTTTGCTGCATATTTTATTTCCTGTTGAATCGACACTCTGTTGAGCCAGCCTCAGCTGTGCCTAACAAACAAAATCTCTGGCTGTTTGGCTGGCTCTTCTGCTGCCAGCAGAGGTCTGCTCCAGGCAGCTAATTATAGCACATGAGATAAGAGAAATGCCAATCCAGGGGCCCGTGTCTGGGGCTAGACAGAAGCGCATTAAGATCTAGGTTCTTTCATCTCCATCAGCAAGGGACTTGGAACAATTTTTATGCTCAAAAATAAACATAACACATGCCCACAGTGGGACTTGTTATAGCTGCTTTTGGTAGCTCCTTTTAAAGTCGGTTCAGCTATTTGAGAATGTATGCTGTTCATATGTCCAGAATTTTCTGGGGCAGTCCGGATTTCAAATATTCCATTCTCTAATAGCCTTTTAAAATATAGTTAAAATAGCCAGGTGGTATTGCACACCTTTAATTCCATCACTGGGGAGGCAGAGGCAGGTAGAACTCTTTGAGTTTGAGGCCAGCCTGGTGTACAGAGTGAGTTCCTGGACACCAAGACTACACAGAGAAACTGTGTCTTGATAAACCAAATGTGTGTGTGTGTGTGTGTAAGTATACATCTATATATGAACACACACAGATATAAGCTATATGTATGTATTTATTGTTTACTTATTTTTCCATTCAGCAGTTATTTACTGAGCACCTTCTACGGTATGTCAGGCTCCCTAGTGGACTGTGAAAAACTGTTGAGAAAATTACACCTGAGAAATTAATGTCATTTAGGCTGGAGGATGGGCAGGCTAACAAATGCATTCAGTTGCTTCAGGGAATAATCGTGCATGAATAAATATGTTGAACAAAGCCGGGCGATGGTGGCGCACGTCTTTAATCCCAGCACTCGGGAGGTAGAGGAAGGCGGATCTCTGTGAGTTCGAGACCAGCCTGGTCTACAGAGCTAGTTCCAGGACAGGCTCCAAAGCCACAGAGAAACCCTGTCTCGAAAAACAAAAAACAAAACAAAACAAAGCAAAAAAATATGTTGAACAATAGACTGAGAAAAAGTTTAAAATGAAATTGTCTGTATGTTTTTCTAACTAGAGTGTTCGGTAGATGTCAATGGACAGCTATCTATAAGAATGCGGAGTACTGACACACACACACCCATTATGCATTAGAAATAGTCTCGTGAGTGGCATGACAATACTGCAATGATTGCTGATAACAGCTGGCATGTGAGCTCTGCCGTACACCAGGTGGTTTGCTAACTCCCTTGCTAGTGCTCTGGCGACTCACCAGGGTGGGCATTGTTCTTCCCACTTCATAGACTGGAAGGAAAGAGGATTCTAGAAGAGATAAGTGAAGAGACGTCAAGACAGAGCAGGTCGGCCCCAAATGGTACCCTCTTCTTCAGGCCATACAGTTCCGTACTGTCGGCCTGCTTTCAGCTGTATCAGGTGTGCATTTATTAAACTCTCTGAAGCCACAGGAAGGCAAAGCGAGAAAGGCAGAAGCGATTAGGATGCAGAACAACCTTTGTAAGCCAACATCTTGGCTGCACCAGAGCAATCAGTTTCGGTTTCCATGGGGCCCTGACTCTCACTACTTACGGCCATTCTGGGGTCCCTGTCTATTTTAGACACAGTAACCCCTTCCTAACTCTTTGTGAATGTCCTTAATGTGCAGTTATTTGGCCATACAGGAGTCTTTTTATCCTCTTTCTTATTGCACACTATCGCATTGGAACTTTTGTCAGAGCAGTTAGTTTTGCTTGGAAGTCTCTAAACAGACCTCCTGTTTTCTCCCCTATTCCATTAACTCTATCTCTGACTCTCCATACACAGTGGTCCCTTCAGAATGTCTGTCCTTGCTGGCCAAGCCTGTTTACACATGTGTACATCTATACCTGCATTGTCTTTTCAAGGAAGTCATCCCTAGATTGCACTCTATAGCTAGCTAGGTACGGTCTGATTCTGCCACAACATCTCCTTCAGCAATCAGTTCTAGGAGGGCAGGGATTCTGCAGCTTCGCTCACTATTTTCCTAGTCTTTAGCTATCCAGGCGAAGAATAGGCACTGAAAAATAATTATTGAGGGCTGGCAAAGCTGGGAACACAGCCATGATGTGGAACCATTTAATCATTGCAAACAGTGATGATAATGACACATATATTCTCGAGCAGCTGAGCAGCCTTTCCAAGGCCCTGTGAAAAGTAGCTACAACAAGTTCAGCCATGGCTTGGTGATAGAACACCTGCTTAGCAGGCGCAAGTCCAGAGGGTCCATCCCTTGCAGTAAAAAGCAAAAGTCGTGTGAAAAGCAAATCTCTTAGATTTGTCGTTTCCAACTTCCTCACAAGCACAGGGCACCCCATTCTACATTCTCCAGGACTCTGAGCCTCTTCTCCCCTCTAGTTCTGTGCTTGCAGACTTGGCCGTCTGATGTTGAGTCTTTTCCTGGGGATTCTGGGAAGGCAAGGTTTGCATTTACTTTCTTCACTGTGCTAGCTGAGCACAGTGCCCACAAAGCACATGCCTTCAATACCTTGTAGTTGACAAACAAATGTGGGATCTGCTGATTTAAAAGAGAGTGACTCAAAAGTCACAGGGTAAAAACAATCAAAAGGCTCATTATCTACAAAGTCAATTTTATATAATTTAACAAACCATCCAATAGTGTATTGACAATTCTATGCTGAACAAGTCATTATTGCTGTGAACAATACCTAAAGAAGCCTTTTTGTTTACCTAGATCCCCTCTCTGGCCACCAGGGTATATTCAGTTCTAGGCAAGGGCTGATTTTTTGCAGGGTTAAGTTACCAGAGCCCTCTCTGACAGGATTTTTCAATGTAATTACAGGAGTCTTTTGAATGAGTCCAAATATTTTCATAAGATAGGCACAAAGAAGAGACTTTACAGGTTTGTCCTAACTTAAGGCTACTATCTGGCTCTGCTTGGATTTCTCTCTGTCACTTGGTTGGGACTATTAGAGTAGCCCTGCATTTCTCGGGGCTCCGATGAAGGGGAAGATGCACTGGGTGGCACAGTCAGTTTGGCTCAGTTCTTTGGATACATGTCTATGTGTCAGATCATTGTCGTTCTGATATCAGAACAGCTCCCTGGAACTACCTCTGTGGTTTACATGGGAGATCATTTGAACTGTGATCCCAGATGGTGGTCAATATAAAGGATGCTTCTGTATCATATGCTTCGGAGCTATCAGTATGGGATTGTGGGTCCTGGCTTCTCTATATCCTGTGTTTTTCATGGAAATGACTTTTGGCCAATCCCTCACCCCTACTACTCCCAGGAGACATCAGCTTCTGGTTACCTGTGCCTTCCAGGTACCCTCTGCAATACTGTCCTGTACTGCTTGAAATCATTCCAGTCAACACTGGGTCACATGCACAACTGTAATCCAACAGGCTTGCAACATAACTGAAAACTCCCAACTGCTTAGTGATATTTAGCTGCTGTTACTGTTATGTGATATGTGATACAATGTATTACTGGGGAATCTGTGGCAGTACTGGTGCAGACAAACCCACTGTGTTTCCAGATGTATAAAAGCAAATAGATACAATTACATAAAACACATAGTAGTGTGAGTGTGTGTGTGTGTGTGTGCATGTATGTGTGTGTATCTGCCCATTCGCATATATGTATAGGCCACAGAATAATTTCAGGTGTCATTCCTCTGATGATTTATTTGACACAGTCCTGGAGATTAGTGTTGGCCTGGAGACCATCAGTGAAGTTAGGCCAGCTAGCTAGTGAGCTAAACGGATATGCCCATTCTATCTCCTCAGTGTTAGCATTAGGAGCACACTCCATTGCCCTGTCGATTTTACATAGATTTGGAGGGGGGTTAACTCAGGTGCACTTTACCAATTGAACGATATCTCCAAATCCAGCTAGCAGTCCTTGATAACAAAAATAAACAACTATGCTGTTGGTTTATGGGTTTGTGACACTTTTTCATTATTCTAGAGTAGATTGTTTCTAGTTGTAAATAAGGAGCTGGAGAGATGACTCAGCAGGAAAGAATACCTGTTGCAGAGAGTCTGGGCTTGATTTCTGGCACCCACATGGTGGCTAAGAGGCATCTGTAACTCCAATTCCAAGAGATCCAATGTGCTTTGCTAGCCTTTGCAGGCAGTGTATGCACACGCATGTAGATGCACATGAAGTCAAAACACTTGCACACATAAAATTAAAAGAAATAAATAAAACTAATATGAAACATCTTTGAGTGTGTCTTTCAGAAGGAAGCCATGATTGCCATTGGAGATGACAGCTGTATCTGCCATTGTCCCCAGAGACATTCCAGTGGGACAGGATGCAGAGATAACTATTTACCCTGTGCTGAGGGAATGATGATATATGATCTTTGTTTGTTTGGGGTTTTGTTTTTGTTTGTTTTTGTTTACTGATGCAGGGTCTCACTAAGAGGCCCAGACTGGCTAGACACGAATGATCCTTTTGTCTTGGCCTCCTGAATAGGTTTCCCAATTGTACAGAAGGTTTTTTTTTTTTAAAAAAAAAAAAAATCTTAAAAAATAAAAAATAAAAGCTTAGAAAAGAACATGTACACTATATCTTTTAGGTGTGTAGTGGGCCATCCCATCCAGTTTTGTGCATGTGTTATTTTTCAGTGGATTACCGCAACATTTCCTAGTCCCACGTCTAGCCTTGCCCCAGTTTTCCTCCAAACTGAAACTTTCCTTCGTGCAGGAAAGAGGGCAGCTTGTTAGTCTCAGGCAGTTGGCACGGAGGAGCTGGTTCAGCTGGTAAAATAATTAAAGACCAGAGTTCAACCCCCAGAACCCTTATAAAAGGGATGAGAGTGCTGACTGTGTTTATAATATCGGCTTTGTGAACACAGGCATGGAGGGTACCCAGGGCTCGCTAGTCAGCCAGCCTAGTCTACTTGGTGAGTTTCAAGCCAGTGGGAACCCTTGTCCCAAAAGTAGGGTAGATAGTTCCTGATGAATGGCACTCAAAGTTGTACTTTTGCCTTCACATGCATGTACACACACATGCACCCACCCCAACCCCCACACTGCACACATGAAGTCTCAGGAAGAAAACAAAACTCACAGGGCTTGGCGAACTTCTGAGCATTACAGGACTTGCGAACTCCCTGTACTGGTTATACAAGCAGTAACAGTTGCTATAGACAGGAGGACTCTGACCTGCTGAGCTGGTGGATTCCTCCAGGGAGTAACAGGTAGGCGCTTTCATGAGTTCTCCCACATTCTGGGGTGGGTATTTTGGTGATGAAGCTGCCTTGGAGTCACCTATGCTTCTCTAAGCAGCCCAGTAAATTTACTAAGCCAGACTTGGATGGGATCATCCTCACTCTGACATCAGTGTCCTATCTGGAGTGTAGATGTCTCTCCAGGAGAAGTCACACAGTCCCTAAAGTCTCTTCTCAACCCAGCAGCCAGGGAAACCCTATGAAAATGCAAGTCAGGCTGCACTACTGCTCAAGTCAACCTCGATCCCCAGTCTCCTGCTCTCAGACTTCATGCGGCCCCCACTTTCGGTTGGCTTCAGCCAGATTCACTAGTCTACACACACACACGCACACACACACACACGCACGCACACAGAGCTTACTTCTACCTCAGGATCTTGGTGCAAAGTGTTCCCTTTCCTGGAAGGCTGTCCCCTAATGCCCACCAGCTGCTAGTTTCTTTTCTTTTTTTCCTTTTTCTTTCCCTAGTTTCTTTCCTTTCTAAAATAGTGATGTGCTCATTTATCCTTATTGTCTATCTTTTCCTATGAACATATAAGCACCAAGGCAAGGGTTTTCTTTGCTTACAGCTGTGTGTTTTCCTTCAAGGGCAATACCTGACAGACAACAGGAATATATAAAATAGTTTCTCAGAGAACAGCTACTGGGGGACCTGGAGAGATGGCTCAGCTGTTAAGATGGCTTTGTTGCTCTACCAGAGGACTGCAGTTGAGTTCCCGGCACTCATGTGGTGGATAACAGCTACCTGTAACTCCATTAAAAGAGATCTAACACCCTCTTCTGGCCTTCCTGGGCACCAGGCATGCATGTAGTACACATGTATACATTCAGTCAAACTACTTATACACATAAAATAAATACACATAAAAATAAACAATATACCTAAAAAAACCAATGAAGTACACACTTGTATTTTGTTTTTCATTGCTGGGCCAAACACTCGACAAAAGAAACTTAAGGAAATAAGTCTTTATTCTGGGGCAAAGATTAAGAATACAGCCTAGCAGAGAAGCTAAGTCATAGCAACACGGTCTTGAGGCATCTGGTGGCTCTGTGCCCATAGTCAGGAAGCAGGCGGAGAGGAAGCTGGTGCTTGGTTTACTTTCTCTTTTTATTCAGTCTGGGATCCCAGACCACAGACAGCGCCACCCACATTCAGGGGAGGTCTTCCCTCCTCAGTTCAACCTTTCTGGAAACATCTTCATAGACACATGTGCAGGTGGGCTTCTGTGCTGATCCACAATCCAGTCCAGTTGAGAGTGAGGACTGACATCACACTGCTGTCAGTAAGTTATATGACGATGCTCACTCAAACTTACAGGCGTAAAATCCCCTTCCCCAACTGCATGGTTAAGGGAGAGGGCAATGTTGAGTGGAACACATATGTTACACAGGATTGTACTCATAAGAGCCTCTTTGTAATATGGGCTTTCTCTTGCCACAAGCTGCTGGGCTCAGTGGAAGGAGATCATTCCTCAATACCTGCTTTTCTTCATGGTTAACTAGACCACTAGACCTTCAAATGGCCTTCCTGAGTTCCTGAGTTCTTGTTGGCAGACAGGGGTAGAGAACACACTCATGATGCATGTGCCCCTCAAGGCCATTGGGTGAAACTTAAGAATGTGAATTTATGTTGAAGATAGCACGGGGTATCTGGTGTGGAGAGAGGCTGCCTGCTCAGCCCACAGTTGCCATCAGTGGGTCCAGCCTGCATGTGAGTCCCAGCAAGGCAGAGCTCCTAAAAATATTGAGAATCTAATTCTAAGGGTAAGGGTAGGCTATTTGATATTCTCATGGTAGATATCATGGTAGAATGGGTCAGAAGTTTTAGGACTGATGATGTTATCTAATATTAAATTATAGATGGGCACACCATTGGTTTTCAAGGCTGAGTCTCTGAAGGCCTTACTCTAGATCTGACAATATTCATTGAGAGACAGTATATTATTTTTCTCCCCCAAAAGTTGTGTGTGTGTCTGTGTGTGCATGGACCTGTGTATAGGTGTGTCTGTCTGTGTGTATGGGTATGTGTGCCTATATGAGTGTATTTGTGTATACTTGTGTGTGTGTGTAGATGTCAGTGTCTCTGTGTGTATCTGTATCTCTGTGTGTGCCTGTATGTTTGTGTGCACACCTCTCTGTGTATGTCCCTGTGTCTTCCGTTAGGTGATGGGGGAAGAAAGGCTCCGTGTAAATCCTTAAGGAAGGGTAGTGGTGTTTTAAGCAAGGTTGGTCTAGCCTTGAACATTTAACTTTGGAGATGAAGGAACTGTTAATCCTGTCTTAATGTCCACTATGATATCACCTTTGGAAGCTATATCGGTCCTTCCCCTTGTGCTCCTCTGTCATCCTCTTGGAATCATTGATCACCTCTCCTGAGCTACAGATATTCTGTTTATCACATTGCATCAGGATCAATTTGTTCACTATATTGTGGTACTAGGGATTAAATTGAGGACCTTCATGTACTCGGCAAGTGATCTACCACCAAGCACATTCCCAGCCCAAGGCACTCACTTGTGATTGCCTTTGAAGTCTAGAGTGCCTAGAGGTACCTGGCTTATTCATTACTGTGTCCTGTTTTTCTTTGTGTGTATCAAAGTACTGGAGACACACTGCAGCCTCCACTACTGCACCAAAGACATTTTAAATCAGATTCTAAGAGTCGCTAGTGTTTCTAAGGAAAAGATGTTCGGTGGTGACTTCTTCACGAAGATGACAAGTGCCTGATCCTCTCCGTAAACCAGGGCATCGAAGCACTTCCTGTTAGAACTTCATTGTCGCACTGTCTGGGTAAAGCTACTTAGTACTTAAAGTGGCAGGAAGAGGAGGCACTGATGCTGAACTTAACACTTCCTTCCCCAACTCCCCAAGAGGCAAAAGAGACAATAACTTACCTTGAGACTGTGTGGGCTACCCAGTCCATCACTTCACTGTGTTTCAGTTCCTAGTTTTGTAGAAGTCATGAGTTATTATGCAAGACCTAAGTTTCTTGCAGCTCTAAATTGAGTTTTTGGTCCTATCAGCCGATACTTCTGCCTTCTCATTCTCTGCAGAGCAGGTCATGCCTGGTTCCCGAAACAGACCCACACACCCAGCCCCATGAGCTGCTGTCCTACAGCATGTCTGACTGTAACTTTCCCACCTACTGCTGCCTTATGGCGTCTGCCTCTGTGTTCTCTTGCTGTATCCTTTATCCTGTGGCTCGAGCCTGCTTGCACAAATGTTTTAAAATGGGTTTTATCTCTATAAAAGTGGTAGGCGATGAGCTTAGAGCATTACATATGCCAAGGTGCTATTTATATGTTTTATTTTAAACTGACTATGCTGACCTCTTGTCTGTTTGTTCTCAGATCTATTTCACTCCACCTTCTGTTCTTAGGAACTTTGTTTTCAGAGGCCAAAGGGATACAGAGGACACTGTAGATGGGAGCATGGAAGAATCAAGATAGGTGGGTTTGTGCTTGTGTGTATGTATGCATGCGTGTGTGCATGTGTGTGTGTGCGTGCATGTATGCACATGCATAATACAGCATATTTGTGGAGGCCAGAGGAAAACAGCTTGCAGGAATTGGTCTTCTCTTCTACAGAATGTGTTCCTGGCTTGAGCTTAGGTCATCAGGCTTGGTAGCAAGTACCTTTACCTACTGAGCCATCCTGCTGACCAGAAGCTGGGCTTTGTCTTCCTTTCTCCCTGCTTCATGTGGTAACTACAGCATTTTGACCACATCTCCACCCCTGGCCAGATAACCCTTTCCTCTATGTCCCAGATGTATGCTGTAAGTGCTGCTATCACTCTAGATCAGTGGTTCTCAGCACTCCTAAAACTGCGACCTTATGTTGTGGTGACCCCAACCATAAAATATTTTTGTTGCTACTTTATAGCTGTCATTTCCTATTGTTATGAATCATAATGTAAATATCTGATATGTTACCTATGACAGAATTGTTCAGTCCTCAAAGGGGCCGTGGCTATGGGTTGGGAACTACTGCTTAGATGGTTCTAGGCCTCTAGTTTATAGATCCTAGCAGCCTGTTTCTCCCTTCTAGCCCTCCAGTTACAGTAGTTTCTGCCATTTCGGTTAGCACTTTTGTCTTCCATTACCTGTTTTCAATTCCCCTTACAGCCACTAGAATGGTTTCTGTGGCCTCTTACTCTTGGATTAAATTATCTGGACTTACATAGCATCACATATATGCACGGGAAAACAAATATGTGACTACGTGAGCATATGTCTTTGCAGATACACATGTATACACACATATACATGACAATACAGATAAAGAACCTTCAACATATACTGGAAACAGTTAAGAGCAGCTTTAGGAAAACTGGGAAAAGAAATAAGACTAGATTGCTAGGAAGTGGTAAAGGAGTCCTAGCCTTAAAAAATAGCTTCCAGGCTGGAGAGATGGCTCAGTGGTTAAGTGCATGGCCTACTTTTTCATAGGACCCAGGTTTGATTACCAGTACTTACAAGGCAGTTCACAGCTATGTGTATCTTCAGTCCTAGGGGATGTGATGCTCTTTTCTGATCTCCAAGAGCATAGCACACATATGGTGGACATACATGTGTCTTAGAGTTACAACTGTTGCGTTGAAACACCATGATCAAAGCAACTTGGAATGGAAAGGGTTTATTCAGCTTACACTTCCCCATCACAGTTTATCATTAAAGGAAGTCGGGAACTCAAGCAGGGCGAGAACCTGGAGTGAGGAGCTGAGGCAGAGGCCATGGAAGAATGCTACTTACTGGCTTGCTCCTCATGGCTTGCTCAGTCTGCTTTCCTACAAAACTTAGTACCCCCATCCCAGGGATGATACCAGCCACAATAGGCTGGGCCCTCTCCCATATATCACTAAGAAAATGCCCTTTAGGTCTGCCTTCAGTTAGATCTTAGGGAGGCATTTTCTCAATGAGACCGTCTCTGATGACTCTAGCTTGTGTCAAGTTGACCTAAAACTAACCAGTACAACTGACCCCTTGGCAACACGACACTCAAACACATGGCTTTCCAGTCAGAACCTTTCCTTTCTCACTTATTTCCAAGATGGCACATTAATGTTAATATCATAATGGAAAATATAAACAACTGTAAAATTTCCACAGTCCTTACAAATTCAAACATACCAAAACCCCAGTCTCTTTAAAAATATCGAATCTCTTTAAACATCATAAAATCTATTTTAAAAAGTTCAAAGTCTTTCAGCTGCAAGCTCCTATAAAAATCAAAATTAAATTCAATGCCTTCTAACTTCAACCAGGGCATGGTAACAATCTGAACAAAACAAAACCAAACTCCTACAGTGTAAATAACTCAATGTCTAGTGTCTGGGATTCACTCGTGATCGTCTGGGCTCCTCCAGAGGGCCTGGGTCACTCTGCTGGCTGCCCTCTCTGCAGCATGCACAGCTTGCCTTCTAAGGTGTGGCAGGCTCCACTCAACGCTGCTGCTGCTCTTGGTGGTCACCCCACGGTACTGGCATCTCCCAAATGCTGAGGTCTTCTGCTGCAACTGGGCTGCACTTTCCCCAATAGCCTTTCCTAGGCTCTCTTCACAGTGCCAGGCCTCAGCTGCTCTGCATGGTTCTCTCCATCCCAGGCCTTCAGCCGCTGCCGGGGCTGCACCTTCACCAGTGGCCTCTCACAGTACAGGCTCAGCCGCTCTCCATGATCTTCGCGGCCCTCAAGACCATATCCCATGGGGGACTCTTAAATTACCAAGTTCAGTTGCCAGCACAAGGTACAACCTTGGCCATGTCTGGAACACAACTTCTGTGTGCTGACTCTCAGGAAACACTTTCCAGGAGAGTTCGCCTCAATGATGCTGGTCTCCTCTTAATCACTTCTAATGTCTCTGTTCCAGCCGACTGGCATCGAGTGTCTCAGCAAAGCCAAGGTTTCACTGCAGTGGTTGTGGTATCTTGTGACTCACACCTGATTCTTCAGCCCTGGCAAACCAGAACCACAGACTCTTAATTCAAAATAATAAATGGCCCCAATAGAGTCTTTCAATGTCCCTCCCTCTTCTGCATTGCCCTCAACATTCTCATCTTCCAAGTGCACCAAGCACTGACCATTCGATGGCGTTTCTAGCCTACAGTTTTAAAGTCCTTCAACACTCTCCCTACAAACAGCACGGCCAGGTCTTTCACAGCAACACCTCACTATTCTGGTTCCATCTTATCTTAGTTGGGGTTTCTTTTGCTGTGATGAAACACCAGGATCAAATAAACTTGGGAAGGAAAGGGCTTATTTGACTTACACTTCCATATCACATCACACCGTCACAAGAAGTCAGAACAGCAACCTAAGTAGGACAAGAACTTGGATCCAGGAGCTGATGCAGAGGCCATGGAGGGGTGCTACTTACTGGTTTGCTCCTCATGCCTTGCTCAGCCTGCTTTTTTATAGAACTCAGAACCACAGACTAAGGATGGCACCACCCATAATGGGCTGCCCCCTATCTATCACAAAATAAGAAATTGTCCCTCAGGCTTGCCTACAGTCGAAACTTAGGAAGGCATTTTCTCAACCTGAAAGTCCCTTCTCTCTGATGATGCTAGCTTGTGTAAAGTTGACATAAAAGTAGCAAATATATATATATATATATATATGCAGGCAACACACACACTTAAAATAAATAAAAAATTAAAATAGCTTTATTGAGCATACTTAACATTTCTACAATTATAACTTTTATGTGTGCATGTGTGTGACTTGAATTTTTACAGTGAGCATTTATTCACATATTGCTTATACAATATTAAAAATAAAGTTAATGATATTAAGAGCAGAAGTGGAGAACACGTTAAGTGTATTAGTCTAAACTGTAAGCCATGTAGGGAAAGATAATAACAATCATTCGCTCATTCAGCAAATTTTACTATTTATTGTGTGCCAGAAACTGTGGTGGTCCTCACCCTGACTGTCCATTAGTGACCACCACAGACATGATCTGTCCCCATATTATCTGCAGTGATTAAACATCTGGGATGCTGATGTTTGCTAATCATAAGTGAATAGTCCCTATTGCCCATAGTATTGAGAAATTAGGGCGACGAGAGAGCTAGCCTAGTAAAGTAAGGCTTCCCTGATGAAGTAATTTATTAACTGAATCCTGTTTCCCTTCCTTATTGCCTCAGGGAAATGGACAGACAGAAGAGGATTGTCCAAATCAGGGATTGCTTTCCTGGTTACTCCTCTCGCCTCTTCTTTAGCTACTCTAAAAGAAATAGATTGCTACAATCTTTCAGTGGAAGCCCATGATAGGATGCCAGCTTACTAGAAGCAGGTAGAGATTCTGCGAGAATATTCTAGTACCTTGTGTGTTCTAACCACACATTCCACCACTGGGCTGCATCCCCAGCCCCAGCGTTGTGGGTCTTACAGTAACTCACAAAACTGGTCAGCGGAAGACTCAGAAGGTAAGGCTCTCAAGGGGTCAACAGAGACTAAGGGCTTCAGGCCTAGCTCAGTGGTAGAACATTTCCCTAGCAAGCTTAAGGCCCTGGGTTTAATCCTTAGCACAACAAAATAGGACCAACATCAAAGCCAGAACCAAACAAAAGCAAGACCCATCGGTATAAGGATGCCAATGTCAATCAAACCCTCATCCTTCGATAAAGACAACTGATACCCCTATGTATATCCCAATGCAGAGCCATTTGCACTCTGGGTAAGTGTTCTAACCCTGAGATACAACCCAAGCTTTGTTTCCCATTCTGAAGCAGCAAAGATAAAAATGTGAAAATATCCTCCATCTTCTACTCATCTATCTGCTCGTGTATATTCCTTCGGGGGGAAAAAGTTGGAATTTGTTCTACAAAATCTACCTATGTGTAAGTTTCTGTCTTCCTAGCTTTGTATTTTTCTTCATTCATTTTCCTCTCCAATTTTCCAATTCATAGGCATTTTGGTGACGGCTATCATCTTATTTTTATTGTAACTCACCAGTCTATTTTATTGTCAGCCACAATTTCCCATACAATTAGGTTACTTGCAAAGCAACTCATTAATTGCAATTATAGTTTAGATACAGCATGTCTGACTAGTTTCTCCAGACTATATGAAAGAAGGTTGCATTTGCCTTTGATGTCCAAGTTACAAAAGTAACGACAGGTTTTTTCGCTTGACCTCAGCAGCCTCTAGCTATTTCTGTGCATTGTCAATAAGGTGTGTCATCCACACTTAAAACCAGCTGCTATGAGTGTAGCAACACAGCCAGTCCTTCCTCTCTGGCTCTGGCTCCTCCATGTCTGCACCCTGCAGGGACACTGAAAATCCCTCAGCGCTGCTGCTACCCTCTGTGAAAGGAGCACTGTGAGAGCCAAGGACTCAGCCTCAGTACAGCCGTGCCTGCCAAGTGGGCCAGCCCTGGGGTTGTAAGAACAGAATAGGGATTTATGTGTGCACGGTGGAAATAGAAGATTCGAAGCAGTGATGCTTGGGACTGGGTATCTACAAGGTTTCTTGCCAGTCGGTCCCCCACCTTCAGTCTCACTCAGGAAATAGTCGGAAGGATACAGAACTCAGTGGGAGGATCATCCACACCCTCCATCAAGCCTTCTTTTGGCTCCTAGCCATCTAGCAACTATGCTTGGCTGTACTCTTTAACTCACAAGATTTCTCAGCCACGTCAACAGATTCACAGAGACAGGCTTGCATCTGTAGCAGTGGTACGGTCGTGTTACAGGTGTCTATGTGAATGGGCTAAGATTATGTTCTGTTGGCCAAAATAGATCTTTGTGTAGTGCTCAGTCACTCAAATTCACGGGGGATGCTTAGTTTTACAGGGATTATAAGGAGAAAAGTCCCACATCATAGTGCCTTCCTCTGAGGCTACAGACATCATAGTTCACAGGAAGCCTGCGGTGAGAATCTGTTGCTGTCGGAACCCATCTTCCTAGCTCCGGTAGCAAGCAGGGGTGTGTAACTGAGTATAAGGACACAACTTTGTGGTCTAGCAGTGTTCTTGCTTGTGTGAGGTTTGGCTTCAGAACAGTTTCTGCTGTTTCCCTGGGCCCGGGGTGTGATGTGGGGCTCACGACATTGACATTTCTTCTCACACTTGCTGCTTCCTTCCTGCCCGAGATTTGGGCGATTTTTTTTTTTTTTAAAATTTAACAACACATTCTCTTCAGAAGCTGGAATAAAATTGATTTTTTAGTGAGTGCTTAGGTGGGCAGCATTTAACCCACACTTACTGTGGACTCACTCAGCTTCACACCGAGCAGAAACTCCTACTGATGAGGAAACAGAGTCAGGCTGATTTGCTCAGAGACACAGCAGGCAACCCACAGTCTCTCCAGACTCCAGGGTCTTTGCTCTGACCCACTGCACTGGTTCTCCACCTCCATGCATGAAAGACCCGGGGCTGCTTCCACTTGACCCATCAGATTGTGCTCGGTGCACATTCACTTCTATCATAGCAAAGCTGGTAAGCTGATACAAAAGTGGCTTCATTAACTAGCAGGAATTCTAAAGGCAGCCTTACTGAGTTAGAACGTTCACGTTCTCTGAGTGGAAAGCTGGGTTAAAAATGCTCTAAATCCTTCAAAAAGCAGCACAATCTTTTTCTTTTTTTTAATTACCACTGACTACATTTATAACCACTAAGGTTAAATATAGAAATACATTTTGTAGGAAACTGCCAAACTGTCTTTCAAAGTGTCTACTCTGGTTTCCTCTCCCAGCAGCCACAGCCGCGAATGAGCTGAGCGGTCCTGCTGCTTGGTCCAGCTACTCGGTAGCTCTTGCTGTCACTGGGGTTCTGAGTTTCGGCCGTCCTAAGAGACACACAGTGGTATCTCGTTGTTTTCATTTGTATTTCCCCGATGAGTATGATGTGGAACATCTTTTGTGTGCTTATTTGCATCTGAATATCTCTTCTCTGGTGAGTTCTTCCAGTCTTGGGCCTATTTTTCAAGCACTTCTTTGCTTTCAGACTTTTTTTTTTTTAATTTTTATTTCTCTCTCTCTCTCTTTTTTTTTCTTTCCCTTGTGGGTGTGAGATTGACCTCAGGGCCTCCTGCGTGTCAGGTAAGTACTCTACTGCTGAGCTATGTCCCCAACCCTTGCTTTTTTCTTGTTTTATTTTAAGAATTTAAGTACAGAAACTTAGAAATAGAGGAGGACGTTTTTAACTACATTAAGACAGACAGAGCACTTTTAAGAGTTATAGTGTAGAGATTAAAATTTAGTTTTCCAATTTGACATTGACTAATAATAATAAAGAATTGTTCATTGTAGGGAAAAAATTTAGGACATGACAAATTTCTGATAATCCTACAGCAGGTTTAAGATCTGACTAGGGCTGGGGTGTCGGCCTGATGGCGCTAATGTGTCTGAAACTCACCCTAGATGACGGGGAGCCAGCAGGGCAGGGTGGTTGAGAATTCAGGTGTTGGGGTTCAGCCCCAGTGCTGGGGTTTATCAGCTGGATGACCTTGAGCAGATTGTTTAGCCTTTGTGGCTTTCAGTGTTCCAATTTGGAAGGAGTAGAAAGATTCCTTATTGTGATGAACTGAATGTGGTCCCTGCCCACCCCCCCGCCCCCGTTTATCTCCTGGAGCCCTAACCCTTAGAGTGGCTGTATTTGGATGTGGTACTTAGAAGTAATGTACTAAGTTGGAATGGCCTGATCCCTAGGATTGCTTAGAGAAGGGGACAGTGACTTCTCCCTGAGGAGCACAAAGCTTGGACTACATGAACCCACAGTGAAAACGTGGGCACCTGATGCCCATCCCTTTGACTACCTTAGTTTTGAACTTCCTGTATCCAGAATTGTGAGAAAGCAAGCTGTTGTTGAAGTCACCTATTGTGTGGCATTTTGGTACCAACCTAGTAGGACTGCTGAATCTATATTGCTGTGGGTGTGTTTTAAATGTCCCCTAAAGGATCATGTGTGGGAAAGTTCCCATCATGGGGTGAAGCTCTGGAAGGAGCACTCCAGTGACAGGAGATCACTGACACATGACCATGGAGAGAACACTGAGCCCCTCCGCCCCTCCCTCCCTCCCTCCCTCTCTCTCTCTCCCTCCCTCCCCTCTTCCTCTTCTTTCTCTTCTTCCTCCTCTTTCTTTTTCTCCCTCACTCTCCCCCATCTTCCTCTTTTCTCGCCCTTCTCCTGGACACCATGAGTGAATGAGCAGATTTTCTCTACTAGGCTCTTCCCACAGTGACATTCTGCTTTAGTCCAAGACAGCGGTTCTCAACCTGTGGGTCGTGACCCCTCTGAAGGTTGCATGTCAGACATCCTGCACATCAGATATTTACATTACAACTCATAACAGTAGCAAAATTACAGTTATGAAGAAGCAATGAAATAATTTTATGGTTGGGGTCACCACAACATGAGGAACTGTATTCAAGGGTCATAGCATTAGGAAGGTTGAGAATCACTACTCTTAAACCAAAACCAACAGAGCCAGCCAACCACAGACTAGTACACCTCTAAAAACTGGGCCAAAATAAACCCTCTAATTTTAAATATATTTTCTCTGATATTTTGTCACAGTGATTGAAATCTCTCTCTCTCTTGCTCTCTCTCTCTTTCTCTTTCTTTCTCTCTCTCACATACATACACACGCACACATGAATAGTTCTAGGCACGTGGTACCAGCACTGGAAAACTCTATTGAGGTGTTATCCGGCATTGTTAACATCAGATCTGTGGTCCCATGATTACACAGTATATACACATTAACTGGACACAAGAGAACTGAGTTTTGACAAATTTTTGAGAAACTAATCTTAAATTAGTTAAGTGGGGAGACATTTTTGTAGCACGAATAATAAAAGCCCAGAGACAGAGATTGGGGTTCAACCTGAAGATCAGAAAAGCAAAGTAGCCAAGCCACTAGAAAGCTCTTACCTCTATGAAATCTTCAGACTAAAATACAGTGAGTTCCTGTCTTGTCCCACCCTGTATTCCTCTCCAGTGCTGAGATTAAAGGCATGCACCACTGCCTGACCTGTATGGCTGACTAGTGTGAGATTTATTTATTAAAATACAAATGAAACATCACTACACATTTTCATTTAAAGACAAGTCAGTCAGACACATAAGCACAAACTTGCCAATCTAATTTAGGGCCAATAACTCATGGCTTACTTCTTTCTTCCATCACTTGTCAAATGTTTGGATTTATGTAAGTTTTTTTTTAAGGCATTCTCCTTCTTTCTCACTAATAAAACCCCAAACCAATAACACATAAGTTGTAATGTGTCTTGAGGGAAGGAGAAAACAGAACAGGAAATGTCTATACAGATAAAGGAAGCCCATAAAACAGATGGTTCTTGTGACTGTAGGAATTCCCAGCATAAATGGCATCAAGTTAAATGCCATTTTCAAAAGAGTAGATGCCAGATAGCATAAATGTTAGTCTTTAAACAACTTTAATATAGCCAACATTCAATTTCTCTTAACACATTCAACTTACAGATATCTGGATCCTCTAATCTTCTGATTATTATTATGAAAATTAATTCAAGGTGAGAAAATAATTTTCTGTGAAGGCCAGGGAACTATGAAAAAAACAAATTCTTTTAATAAAGGTTGAAATCTGTTTTCATTTCAAAGAATTGCGACACAAGGGGACGTGGAAGAGATTAAGTGCTTGGAGAGAAAGCAGAGGAAACCTAAAGACACAGAGCAAAAGGCAAGGGAAAGAAGCAGGAAAGGAAGAAAAGAGGGATGGAAACAAGGAATTAAAAGAAAATTCTAAAAATGAAACAGTTCTATCGGTCTTTTCACATTCATGAATAAAATTCCTCTGAGGAGGGAGGTGTGAAGATGTAATTTATCAGCAGGATTTTCACTGCTGAATAACAGTCTCGCTTCCTCCTTCTCTCACCCTTAGTATGTGGGTGAAGAAGGCCATGCCAGAACTGGGGGATTCAAGCCCATCTGCTATTTGTTGCTCTGCAAGTGACTTATGTGATGGAAATTACCTGTGGCATTCAGAACACACATGTGGGGCATATGACAGTTTCCTCTTTTTTTCTTAAGGGTCTCCTGTAGTTTTCTGTACTGCAGTATTAAACAAGCAATGTTTAAACACAGTCAGGGACTGAAAAGATAGTTCAGTCTGAAAGTTTTTGCCACAGAGCACAAGGACCTGAGTCTGGTCCTCAAACCCAAGCAAAAGTCAAGTGCCACACATTCCCCTCACATGTGAATCCCAGCTGGGAATCGCTAATTTTGTGTGTTCAATCTGTAATACCTGTAGAAGCAGGAATACAGAAAGAGGTCACGGTAGCGGTAACTCAGTGGAAGGGGGCTAGGAGAATGTAGATAATATGAAAGCAGAGAGAGGAGGCTGGGGTGAATTTAAGCAGGGAGGGGATTAGATGGGGGAGTTAAGGGAACAAGAAGGGATAATAAACTGAGCAAAGATGTATGTAGTCATTTGGAAGTATACTTTCTTATAACCCAGTTAAAATATGTAATATAAAAAGAACTTGTAGGAAGATAACTTGCAAGGGTATGTATGGGCTTTACTAGCTTGTTCTCCATGGCTCACTCAGCTTGCTTTTCTTTTTCTTATTTTTTTTTTCAGCTCGCTTTTCTATGCGACCCAGAACCACTGGCCCAGGGCTGGCCCCATCCACAATGGTCCCTCTCACATCAATAATTAATCAAGAAAATGCCCTACAGGCCAATCTAATGGAGATATTTCCTAAACTCAGGTTCCTTCTTCCAGATGACTCTCTTTGTGTCAAGTTGACTAAAACCTAACCAGCACACGGCTAATCACAGTCGATCAGAGATGCCTCCTTTTCTATTGATCAGAGGTAAATTCAGAAGTTCATGGCTGCTCCAGGTGCTGAGAATAAGTGATGGTTGAGCGACTTAGCTACAAAGAAGGCATTTACAGCATTCCCTCTAAGGCGCGAGGATGATTGCAGAAGAGCCCGAAAATAGGGAGAAAGGCATAAGATGCCACCTTTGAGGCAGGATACAGCCATAGCAGTCATGATCCCACAACACCTACAGTTACCCACACTGGGTCTGCACAAGAATGGGCCTGTCAACACTCAAGCTTGGATGGGAAAGGGCCCAGGGGCCACTGATGGATTCTGGAAGAGGAGAGATCATTGCCTTTAGTTACAGACCCATTGTTATCCACTCAAGCTTCAATGGATAGTTCCAAACCCTGGTTAAACACGGTGGGTCACAAGACAAAACAAAAAGATTTTAATCAGGAGAAGACATTGATAGGGAAGAGGGCATGCTGATAGGGATGGAAGGGCGGTAGGAGCAGCTGGGGGTGAGAGTAGTCGGAATATCTTAGATGCACATTGCTAAAGAACAAACTTAAAAATACATGAGTGAAGTTGTATGTAATAGTAATCCCAGCACTGGGTACCAGAGACAGGAGATCCCATGACAGGACAGCCTATTTTCTGAGTCCCAGGTCCTTGTGAAAATTCTGTCTGCCCAAATCAAGATGGATGACATTTGAGGAAAAGCAACCGAGGTTGGTCTCTGGGTTCCACATACGCGTGTATACATGTGCAAACACACTTACACACACATCTACAAGCCCAGTAACGTGTTCACACATATGTGAAAAGTAATTCAGTTAATACTTATTTGTCATGTACTGTATGGCAGGTGATGAGGCAGCAGAGAAAGTGTCAGTCAGTTGCCTCAGTGAGCACGCAGCAATACCCCTTAAATTACTACTTACGGATTACTGTGTACTTTCCGAATGCTGTCATATCTTCTCATCCATCTTGTTCCCCCAGATCCTCCCCTGGGCATTATGCTTATGTCAGAAAAGGGGAATAAATTAAAACAAACAAACAAAAAGGATTTTTAGATAATTAGGAAAAAATAATTTGAAAGGCAGACATTACATGTGCTTATTTAAAAGAGATTTTTCTTAGCCTAACAGTAAGTGGCTGTGTCAGTTATTTCTTTTTGTTTTTATTTATGAATTTATTGTTGTAATAAGAGTGGCAGGGCTGCGTCCCCGGCACCCAGCTGTCCACATGGCTTATGCCCCAAAATAATTACACGGAAACTGTATTTTTTTAATCACTGCCTGGCCCATTAGTTCCAGCCTCTTATTGGCTAGCTCTTATATATTGATCTAACCCATTTTTAATATTCTGTGTAGTACCACGAGCTGGCTTACCAGGAAAGATCTTAACCTGCGTCTGTCTGGAGTGGGAGAATCATGGCGACTCACTGACTCGGCTTCTTTCTCCCAGCATTCTGTTCTGTTTACCCCACCCACCTAAGGGTTGGCCTATCAAATGGGCCTAGGCAGTTTCTTTATTACTTAACCAATGAAAGCAACAGATTAATACAAGACCCACCTCCATCAATTTATGCACTGGGTGGTGGTGGCACACGCCTTTAATTCCAGCATTCGGATGCAGAGGCAAGCAGATCTCTGTGAGTTCGAGGCCAGCCTGATCTACAAGAGATAGTTCCAAGACAGGATCCAAAGCTACAGAGAAACGCTGTCTTGGGAAAAAAACGATACAAAAGTGTGTTTATGCATGGGAGTGTTTTGCCTGCCTGAATGTAAGTGTACCACATGCACACAGTGCCCACGGTAGCCAGAAGAGGGCATTGTCCTTCCTGGAACTGGAGTTAGAGATGGTTGTGTGCCCTCATGTGGGTACTGGGATCTGAACCTGGGTCTTCTGCAAGAGCAGCAAGCAAGTGCTCTTAACCACTGAGCCATCTCTCCAGCCCTGTATTAGGCACTTTGGTGTGATAAAAGACCTTGGCCAAAAACAACTCACAGAAGAAAAAGGCTTTTTGGCTTACAGAAGTCATAATGGCAGAGAGACATGACAGCAGGAGCTGGAGCAGGAAACTGAGAGAACCGTACACAGGAAGCAGAGAGGGCGAACAGGAAGTGGGGCAAAGGTATAAACTCCCAAAGCCTGCTTCAGGGATGTACTTCCGCCAGCAAAGTTCCACCATGTCCCCTAACAGTGCCACCAGCTGGGGACCATTTGCTTAAATACCTGAGTCTATAGGGATATTTCTCATGCAAGACATCCCGGCAGCTTATGACTTCCACCTTAGCCTTTGGTAGACCGAGGCAAGATGCTCAGGATCAAGGTCATCCTTGGATATATATTTGCTGTGAGCTAGCCTAGGTTATACGATGAGACCCTGTCGCAAAAATCGTTTCTATATATCATTGTCTTACTTTCCTATTGCTGTGACAAGATGCCGTAACCAAGGTAATATCTGAAAGAAAGCATGCAATTCAGGATTTGCTTACAGTTCCAGAGTGTGAATCCATAACCATCAAGGCGGTGAATCTGGCAGCAGGCAGGCAGCTGTGGCCCAGAGCAGTAGCTGAGAGCTTACAAAGTTGAGAGGAGGGGGCAGGGCAGAGACAGAGCAACAGAGACAGAGACTGGGCCTGACATGGGCTTTTTAAACCTCAAAGCCCACCCCCAGTGACACACCTCCCCCCACAAGGCCACGCCTCCTAATTCTCCCAAAACAGTTCCATCAAGGACCAAGCATTCAAACATATAAGTGTATGGTGACCATTCTCATTTAAACCACCACAAACAATAAATATTATTTCATTTTACCATAGCCTCATGCTAGTCATGTAAGACAAAATGAAACAAATTTCCAGAACAGAATAGCTAATAACACACATAACTTCTGTGGCTTTTTGAGCTAAGCCTGTATGTACTACTGCTGGATGTGTTAATTCTCTGGGTTTCAGCAATGACAATCTCTTACTCTTACACTTCAGAGGGGAGCATACCCGGGCCTACTTGACAGCCTGGACCATCATGTAGGTTCAGATGCAGGCTACAAAGGTGTGTGCTTGCCAGTCATTCTGGTTCCCAAGTGTCTGCTCCATCTTCATTACTTCTGAGCAGGCCTGAACCTTTACCATGATTCCTGGGTAATGGCTCACACACTAAGTCCTGTTGCCGCTCTTACCAGCAGGACACTGCCTATTTGTCCCCAACTCAGTTATAATCGTTTCTTCTCCACTCCACCCCCATTTGGGACTCCATTTACAGTCAGTGGGGATCCTTGGCTAGGGACTTTTGGGGAGATTCTTGTGACTTGATCTTGGTCAATAAAAACCAATTACTTTGGGTGGGGGATTGGGGAGATAGTTCCGTTGGTAACGTGCTTTCTGCAGGAGTGTGGAAACCTGGAGTTGGACTCCTGGCCCCTGTAACAAGGCTGAGTCACGCCAGACCGACTGACCAAATCAGTAAACTCCACGTTTAGTGAGTGTCTCAAAAACCCAGCAGGATCTCTGTGAGTTTCAGGCCAGCGAGGGCTGCACAGTGTGACCCTGTCTCAAAAAACGAACGGCAAACAAAACATCGCAGCATGGGAAGGAGAGTGACGGGAAGACTTGCAAGCGTTTCCTGCTGCTAAAACGAGACTCACGGTACTGTTCACCACCACACAGGGAACATGACACGAGAGCTGCTGCATTGCTGAGCTCTCGTGCTGAAAAATTGACGTTCTGAGGAAGGCAAGGCAGAGCATGCGCATGGAGTCTGTCCTCAGTCACAAATGCTGAGCCATGAGACTGTCTACCATCCTCACATCTTCTTTTATCTATATAGCATATTTTCCTACTGCTTACCCTTAAACTAGCAAAATTGTCATAGCGGAAGGCCTGATAGACCTGCCTCTGTCTATGTGATGGAAGCCAAAGAATTTGAGTTGATGGTCGTGTGTGGGCTTTGATCGACTACTCTAATTTCAGAAGGAAGAAAGCGGCATAGTAATAAAAGCACAGGATGGACACATTTGCCTGCTTTTATTTAGAATTTTTATTTTGCGATAATTGTAGCTTTACGTGCAGGTGTAGAAGGGAAGACAGAGAGATCCCATGTAGCTTCACCCATTTTCCCACAGTGCTGACATCCGGCAGCTGAGGCGCAGCACCCTTGGAGTTTACCATCCGCCCTAAGACAAGACTTATGGTTTGAGGACGAATTCCACAAAGTCTCATGGGCTTTACTGGGAGAAATTTACAAAGCCAAAATAAACAATGGAAGTGGAGAAGGGGCCAAGACTGTTTGCTGGACAGATGGTGGCTGGGCATTCCAGGGAAAGGACTGCTTCCTTTGCTGGTTTTTCCTACAGGATATGAATGACAACAGCCTAGAGGACAGCAGGGTAATCAGACTTTTTGAGTAACATCATTCAGGACTTAAGTCGTAGTTTATAGCAATTGTTTGGGGGAGTCAGCTGCCTAGCACCTAAAGAACTTGGGGGTCTATGGAAGAAAGAAACTGGTCAAGGAAGCAGTTTGGGTGTAACCTTGGTGACTTGCTGTCCAGGAAACGTAGAAGAGACCTACAAGTGCTGGTAGTCTTATATGTCACCATGAGTCTTATATTCCTTTTTATATTCTTAGGATGTAGCATAAAAGGTGTCAGATAATTTAACAAATGTACTTTTATGCCAATTGTTAATTGCGACTGAAACATAAGCAACCAATTCTTTCTTGCCCGCCTTTCTTGGGTCTGTGGAGGTTCGTGTCCATTGTCTTTTCTTTGGATAAGCCTCTCTGAAGAATCCACAGCTCTAGGAGAAGGCTCCCTGGATTGTGGGGAGCCGCCCCTGCATACTCCATTACAAGATGGCGCCTGCATCCGGCAGCGCCAACTGAAATTTCCATCCCTTGCTCTCTGCCTCTCTCGTGGCGTCATATGGGCTGACGAGCTGCAAGCAGTCGGAGCGTGACACGTCCGAGGCGAGGACTATTAAGCTATAAAAGGATTGGGCTTTGGTCCTCTGGGGTCTCCGCTCTGTAAGCTTATGCTCTCCCTCTCAAGATGCATTAAAGCTTTCTGCAGAAGGATCCTGTGTGTGCCGCGTCGTTCTTGCTGGCGAGACGGTTGCACAGGACACTGGATCAAGCATGGTCTCCTGCTCTTGCATCCTAGTTACTTCCTCTGGCAACTCAAGCGGATGGAGTCTGTGACAGAAGCACCAAGGACTCAGCAACAGCAGGCTCTGCACAGCATAGCCCTTCCCAGAACACCCTTTTTAAGCTTGCTGGATGTAGGATTAGATAGGAAGCATGACCAAATCCTGCCCCTGTATGTAAACTTTTACAAAAATTCCATCTAGTACCCAATTTTCTCCTAATTCATCACCAAAACCTTTTAAGATGCTCCCACAGAAGAGTCTTGTTTCGGAGCAAACATCTTCCTTGAATACTAATGTGTTTCATCTTTCCAACAAAGAATCAAGAGTTTGAGATTTCTTTTGTGTAATTAATTGGGGTCCAGCATGGTGGCATATGCATATAATCACAACATTCTGGATGTAGAGGCACGGAGATCACGAGTTCACAGTCATCCCTTCCTACAAAGCTAGTTCGAGTTCAGCCTGGGCTATGTGAACCCCTGTCTCAGATAAACACACACACACACACACACACACACACACAATGACTGTGTTTTGAGTAAACTATTTTAAGCTTCCTGAGAAACTGAAAATAACCAGAGGAATCCTTGGCCTCTGTCTGCCCCACCCCCAGGCACTTGTCACTGCCCTTCCCAACTGCTAGGATTCTGAGCAGGAGTAGATTTGGAACTAGAAGCAGGGTGTGGTGGAACATGGTAGCACACGCCTATAAGCACGACACTTGAAAAGCTGGGGCAAAAAGATAGCTAAGACTTTGAAGCATGCCTGGGCTACAGAATGAGAGTCTGCCACAAACCCACTAAACTAACAATAATTAAAAATTAGTTACTCAGTTAAAAAAAGAAGAAGAAAGAAACTGTAAGTCCAGGAGGCACCAGACAGTGAACAGAGGGTTATGAAGAGCCTACGACTTCTAGCTCTCTGCTGTCAACTTACCTTCCTCATGGGTACTGAGCCCTCAGCCTTGGCAATTGTCTGACCCCAAGCTCTCTTCTCCAAGGGACAACTAGTCCCAGCTCTGTTAGAAGACGTCAAAGGATGCAACAAGCAAGCTGGCATAGTGACACCTGCTCTGTCCCTGGGAGGTGGAACACGTCACTTGCCTCCCCTTCTACCACGACTGCTTAATCTGTGGTGTACCTCATCATTCTAGGATGGAAAAAGAACCTCAAGCAGAAACACAACAAGACAGTAACGTTTAATGTCTTCTGAAAAGAGAGGAAGTTCTTTTATTACCTTCATCCATTGCCACCTTACTTTGAAGGGGGCAACTTCAAATGAACAGGAGTTTGGAAAGCTGACCTTGGCTGGTATAAGAATAGTGAGAATGTGGTGCTTCTCAATTTCTCATTCAGGATCTCAGTGTTCCAGGAAGTGGTTTGCTCGAGTTTCTTTTCTCTATTTAGCTCTCCTGAATGCCAGCTTCAGAGCTCAGGCATCACTGCCAAGGATCCTGCTGCTGCATTCAGCTGCCATTCACAGAAACAACCCTCCACACTGCCCCACATTCGGGAGTCTGTCTTACAGCGAGAAACAGGTGGAAGGACCTTCTGCCTGCAGCCTTCTGGCAGGCTCTGCTGCTTCTACTGCCCAGGGCCAAGAATGACAAAAATCCTTTGTGTATATTTCGGGGTGGGAAAGACCAGATATTACTGTGAACAGCAGTTAACTTGCTGTTCAGACAAGACTCCCAGGGCAGCTGTTGTAACTCAGACAGCAATAACTTTAACATGCGGTTCTGCTGCCAGGATAGATTGATAGAAACTTTGAACAAATCATTTAAGAAATTATGCTTTCATGATAATGTCGAGCAATCTTAAGATCAACTTCAGATAACTGAATATTTGTTAGTATCATATCAAAGAAGTGCAACAAGATATTAATCAACGAGGGCTTTGCTTAGACTTCCATCCCATTCTAAACATCTGCTTTCAGTAAAGTCTGTAAGTTTTCTGTCGGCAAAAATTGGAAACGACACCAGACTTGCAATCCACAGCCATGGTTGAAGCAGACTTAACTTCTTAGGTGCCGGCGCTTGCATATGAGACGGTTTCACAACGGAATATTAAATTCTAACTTGTGAACTAGACAGCTGTTTGTTAGCCAAAGCTTTACTCTTGCTTAATTTTTAGTCTTAACACATAGAAGTGTACACACGAGCTTTTAATTTTTTTCAATGAAGAAAACATTATTAATATTTAAATAGTTATTTATTAAATATTTGATAATATTTAGTTATTACTATTAGTTATTTACACTGAAGTAAAATTACTTCAGAAGGTAATGAAAACATGATTAGCTAAAATAAGTTATTCCTAGAAAGTAAGTATTTAACACAGAGTTATATGAATTTCAATATCCCCAATTAAATATCCTTGAGACCTAAATCTTATTAATGTCTTTGTTTTTAAAAAGTTTGATTTTGCTTTGAACAGGTCTGGGCCAAAATTAAGGAATATATTATCCTTTCCCAGAGAGAGCAAATGGCACTGATCACACCACTGTGGATCTTAAGATGTGCTTCAGGGAAGCCCAGAATTAAGACTGACATTGCTGCTCATGGTAGCACATTCCTATAATCCGGCACTCTGGAAGCAGAGGCAGGAAGATCACTGCTAGGGATACACAGTGAGTTCCGGGCCAGTTAAGGCTACATAGTGGGGTCATGTCTTCAGAACAAAACAAAATAAAAATCCACTTTGGCTCATATTGATTTTCACTTTGTTTTGCTTATTTGGGGCTTGGGAAATTGGCCAACCATTGAAGAGATTGCTATGCCAGCAAGAGAACCAGTGTTTGGATCCTCAGAACACATGCAAATATCAGGTGGGAGTAATAGCCCACGCCTCATCCAGCCTTGGAAGTTAGAGGCAGGGATCTCCAGTACAAACTGGCTGGAGAAACTTGCAACATGGGTAAGTCTGGGCTTGATTGAAAGACCCTATATCAAAAGAATAGAGTAGAGTGCAGAGGAAGAAGATCCCCAGCATCAGCCTCAGGCCTCTACATGTGTATACATGTTCACGTGTGCTCGAACACACATGTTCATCTTACATATAAACACACGCAAAGCTGAAGATAAAAAATTGGAACGCTGCTGGACACTTGGACATACTGACACTACTACCACTTGACTTGCCCTGTCCTTGGCCTACTTGGGTGTCTCTTTTTTTTCCTCATTATTGCTTCTACTTCTTCAGTCAAAGTACAACATGCTGTACTCGTCTGCCGGGTCTGTCCTGCCCATCAACTACCACTGACCTGTGCCAGCCTTCTCTGTCATTCATGATGCCCAAACGGGCACAACAGCCTCTGCCAGTTCTGCCACCTACTTGCTGATTCCTCATGCCCCGTGGAGTCTTCTTCTGTCATCTCTTCTTACCTCTACTAGAGTCCAGAACTGTAACACTCGCTCTTTGTGCCTCTCTTGACAGTTGCGAGCGCCTGCTTCATCCTGAGCACTCACCACACACTGCTAATGCCAAACCTCAGGGTAAACTAGGCTCTCTCACACGGAGGTTGGCCCTTCCTCTGACCCTTTGGAACATGTCACTGATACTTGATCTTCCCGGAAGTCCAGTCTTGGCTTTCTTCTCTGTACCCTTCCTGTTTCTAGACTCAGGGATTCAGGGAGCAAGATGTATTATGATAAATACATGTGACAACCAAGTTCTACCTATCCAGAGCCTTACCACTTGACTGGTAACATGCCCTGTATTATCAAAAGACGTGGTCTAATTGCTCCGGTTGATGAGTAAGTACTCTAGAGTTATTAATGAGAACAAAGTTCTCCAATTCCTTTAAACTGAAGACCGTGGGTGTAAGGTGATACACAGAAAAGTAAAGGAAACTCCTAATTAACGTGTTTTAAACCGACTTTGTCATACACCTCAGTAGATGATAACCCTGGTCTTAATGAATTTAGACATTTTGAGAAGCCAAGTGCTGAAGGTTATATGGTGAGGACAGATATCATGAAAGTACTTTGTTTGCTTTGTAAATGAGGCAATGTAGAACAATTCCTCCTAGCAGTAAATGAGGGTTTTCTGCCTTGACAAAGGTGGGTGTTGGGGGGAGGGGAAGACTGCTCAAAAGCAAACCATCACAATAATCAGTTTTCATGAAAATTTATATTTTTTCAAGCACAGCATTGGCCAAAAGAGATAATTTTCATATAAATTAACATGTCTACATCTCTGATCATACTTATAAATTTAAGAAAAATAATGGTTTATAGATTATCTACTGAAATTATGGACTCCAGTTGAGATTTCGGTAGGAAGAGGAGAGAGGGGCACCAAACCGTTCTAAAGCTTCCGATGCTTAGAAATACCTTCTCTCTCATGCCTTTTCTCCCTCTGTCTTCTGCCTTCCTTATTTTTTGAGATGTTGGAAATTGAACAAAGAACCTAATAAGTACTAGGCAAGTTCTCTCCCATTGAGCTATATCCAGTTTGTATACTGCCCCCTTTAGACAGGGTTTATGTATTGCAGGCTAACCTCAAACTCACTATATAGCTAAGGATGACCTTAAGTTTCTGATCACCTTACCTCCATCCTAACTAAGGGCTGGGAGTCTAAATGTGCACCATAGTGCCAGGATGCAATACTTTATGTTTTTTATTATGCTCAACTGTTTTCTAAACTGATAGTAGTTTATATCTATAATTATAAATTTAAAAATTCTCTAAGATGACTGATATTTTAGTTTTAGAGAAAGGATTGAAGGGGGATTCTGTGGGTTGTAACTTTAAAAATAGAGCCCTGGCTTTCCTTTATAAGGAAAGGGTTAAGAAATAGTAAGGGAAATGCTCAAATAGCTGCAGGTAATTTTCTTTCTTTCTTTCTTTCTTTCTTTCTTTCTTTCTTCTTCTTCTTCTTCTTCTTCTTCTTCTTCTTCTTCTTCTTCTTCTTCTTCTTTTTTTTTGAGACAAGGTCTTGATATGTAGCCTTGACTTGCATGGCACTCCCTAGGTAGGCCAGGCTGGCCTTGAATTCATCAAGATCAGTCTGCTTCTTCTGCCTTCTGAGTGCTGGGATTAAAGGCATGCATCACCACACCTGGTTTTGCAAGGTGATTTTTTTAAAAATTTATACAGTGGTACTTCTTATAATCTGTCCACATGGAGCTCCTACGAATGTGATGATGAACCTGTGCAACTAAGTGGACCGTGGACCTGTACTCTATTCCACAGCAGCGATGTTACAGTTAGAGAAATTAACTCTAAGGACTCGGGAGTAAACAGATCAGGGCTGTGAACGATGTGCTGACAACAAAAATCAGAAGTATGTACCCACATAATAGTTTAAAGTCATGTTTACTCTGTCCTAGAAAAGGAACCATCCCATAATACACTTTCCTTATAAAATATTCCAATAAAAATTGACTTTACACAGGAAACAAAACTCTAAAGTACATGACCTAAATATATATTTTGGGGCTTTATAATTTATATTCATTTCATAGATCAACACTAATTGTCATAAAGACATCTGGTTCAACTGATTAATTTTAGAGCTGAGGAGAGAGCAAGAGCAACTGAATTAAATAAACTGCCGAAGGTAGCAATGCCAAGACTCAAATATAGGATCCCTAATCCTAGTGTGAATCACTTACCCCATCTTAGAGTATGAAGATTAGAAATATACTTACTGACCTCTGTGTACGTGGGTTCACAGGCAAGTACACACACAGGGTATATTCGGGTAGGTATGTGTGTGTTTCTATGGGTGTTAATGAAAGTCAAGGGTCAACACTGTCTTTTAAGCCAACATCTCTCACTGGTAGCTGAGGCTACCAGTTGTTGTTAGTCTGTCCAGCCATTGTTTCCCAGGGCCTTAGGGGATACTGGAAACAGAACTCAATCCGCGTGTCTGTGAGGCAGGCACTCTAGTGACTACATCATCCTCCCAGCTATGTTTTGCCCTAAAGGACTTGGTCTTGGAAATCTGACTGGGGAGACCCAGGAGTCAAGAAATGATAGACACATGTGAAAAACAAAATCTGGGATTGGGTAGGATTGCTGGCTCTGATGGAGGATACCTGTTAGTCAACTGGCAACCAGCAACTCAGCAAGGAGATAGCTAAGTTGTCTTCCTGGGTGGTCTCTGCAGGGGAGCAGTTTCAGGCTGTCGAGGTCAGAAAGAATGAAGCTGCAGCTGATATTTTGCACACACTGACCTTAATTAAAGATCAATCATTCATCAGCATTCCTCGTTGGACCAGAGGAAAGTTTGGTCATTTTTCTGAGCCTTACTTGAGGAAGGCTTTGCCATATTCATTGGGTCTGAGGCACTGGGGTCCTTGACATGGCTGTACTCATGTCAACCATACACATTAACTCAGGAACTAATCAGTTTCTCACACAACTTTCATTCCCTGATCTTCATAATACATAAAAGAAATTTTGGGGAAATGATGGAGGAATTACTTTCATTTAATAAAGAAACTGCCTTGGCCCATTTGATAGGCCAACCCTTAGGTGGGTGGAGTAAACAGAAGAGAATGCTGGGAAAAAAAGCCGAGTAAGGAGTCGCCATGATTCTCCCATTCCAGACAGACGCAGGTTAAGATCTTTCCTGGTAAGCCAGCTCATGGTACTACACAAAATATTAGAAATGGGTTAGATCAATATGTAAGAGCTAGCCAATAAGAAGCTAAAACTAATGGGCCAGACAGTAATTAAAAAAATGCAGTTTCCGTGTAATTATTTCGGGTAAAGCTAGCTGGGTGGTGGTGGGAAGCAGCCCCGCCGCTCCCATATTACAACAGGGAAATACTTAAATAGCCCAGATATTTTTAAAATCTGGTGATAAAGTCTGAATGTATACTTTTTTTTCTTAATCAGTTTTATCACAGCAAAGAGATGAGTTTAAAACCATGGCTGATTTAAAAAATTATATGCATTTTTCATCCTCTCCATTAGATACCTTTTACATGTCTAAAATAGTGTTTCTCAACGTTCCTAATGCTGAGACCCTTTAATACAGTTCCTTATGTTGTGGTGACTCCCAGCCATAAAATTGTTTTCATTGCTACTTCATAACTGTTGTGAGGAGCAGTGGGCCTGCTTTTTGTCCTGCCCTGCTTCCACACAGCTAGCTTTACCCAAAATAATTACACGGAAACTGTATTCTTTTAAACACTGCCTGGCCCATTAGTTTCAGCCTCTTATTGGCTAGCTCTCACATCTTGATTAACCCATTTCTAATAATTTGTGTAGCACTACGAGGTGGTAGCTTACCAGGAAAGATCTTAACCTGCGTCTGTCTCGGGTGGGAGAATCATAATGACTGCCTGACTCGGCTTCTTTCTCCCAGCCATCTGTTCTGTCTTCTCTACCCACCTAAGGGCTGGCCTATCAAAGGCAAAGGCAGTTTCTTTATTAACCAATGAAAGTAACACATAGACCCTCCTCCATCACATAACTATAATTTTGCCTCTGTATGAATCATAATGTAAATTCCTGCATTTTCTAATGGTCTTAGGTAACACCTGTAGTGTTGTTAGATCCCCAAAGGGGTCTTGACCCTTATGTTGAAAACCACTGGTCTAAACTGTTCAATAAATAAGCAAATGCAGGGGAAATTGAGCATTGGAGCCTGTGCTAGTTTGAGAGAAAATGGCCCCCAAAGGGAGTGGCACTATTAGGAGGTGTGGCCTTGTTGGAGTAGGTGTGGCCTTGTTGGAGGAAGTGTACCACTGTGGAGGCAGGCTTTGGGGTCTCATATGTGCTCAAGCCACGGCCAGTGAGACAGACCACTTCCTGTTGCCTATGAGTCAAGATGTAAAACTCTCAGCTACCTCTCTGCACCATGTCTGCCTGCACATTGCTTTGCTCCCAGCCAGGACAATAACGGGCTAAACCTCTGAACTGTAAATCAGCCACTACAATGAAATGTTTTCCTTTAAAGTGTTGTCATGGTCATGGTGTCTCTTCTCAGCAATAGAAACCCTAATAAAGACACAGGTTGGTACCAGAGACTGGAGTATTGCTGTGATATGCCTGACCATGCTTTTGTTTGAAGGAATATGGGCCTTGGGACCGTGGATCAGAAAAGTAGTTGAATGCTTTAGGTGCTATGGGAGACAGCGATACTGAGGATGATTTGGACTGTGGGGGGCTGGCTCAGAAGTTTCAGAGAAAAAGAATTTTAGTATGTTGCCTAGAGACCGTTCTTGTGATATTTTGGTGAAGAATGTGGCTGCCTTTTGCCTCTGTCCAAAAACTCTACCTGAGGCTAAATTGAAGAGTTTTGGACCAGTTCTTTAGGCAAAGGAAATTTCAAAACAGCCTAGTACAGACTACACCATGTGGCTATTAATGGTAACTCTAATGAAGATTTATAATGAAAAGGAGCAAGCTAAGCAAGAAAAAAATACAAAATGTGTAGCAGATTGAGGAGAAAAGGAACACTAGAAAGTAGAATGGAGCTAAATCCTGTGTTCAAGGAGATAAATATATTAAGAAATGGAATAAAGAGAGTGATGACCTCAGGACAAGATCCCATGCAGCTAAATTTCCAACTTGTGAAAAAGAATTAAAGAAAAACTTAGACTCAAGTGTGGTGGTGCAGGCGTTTATTCCCAGAACTGGTAAGACAAAGGTTAGCAGATATCTAAAGGCCAGCCTGGTCTACAGAGCAAGTTCCAGAACAGTCAAGCTTAGGAAGTGACAGAAACCATGGAAAACAGAAAACTGGTAAAGGTATGACTGAAAAAGGGGGCCATGTTTCAGCCCTAATAAGCAGCAGAACTTGGCAACTTCAGCCATGTGGCTCTAGAGTTAAGGATACAAAAAGAGGGTATGGAATTTGCCTCCATGACTAAGAAAAGTCGCTGAAGCTAGACACATCGAGGTGCCCCTGAATGGTGGCCTAGGGAGGCCATTGTGTGAAGCTGTGATGTTGATGCCTGGATTATCTTGGAGACCCCCAGGTATTGGAGATGCCAGAGTTGTGGGATACCAGCCGAGGAGAGCTGCTAACAGGGAGTAGAACCAGCTCTAGAGAAAGAAACGTGTTTCAGTCAACAAAGGTGAAAGGAGTTGGAGATCTGAAAAGTGCTTTGACTTCAGACATGGAGATGCATGTTGGAGAAAGGTCGCTTGTTGGTTCCTGGCCCTCCAGCTAGCTTAGACCCGAAATAATCACACAGAAATTGTACTAATTAAATCATTGCTTGTCCCATTAGCTCTATCTTCTTATTGGGTAAATCATATTAATTCAACCCATTTCTATTAATCTGTGTATCGTTAAGTGGATGTGGCTTACCAGGTAAAGTTCCCAACATCTGTCTCTGGCGGCTCCATGGCTTCTCTCTGACTCCTCCCTTCTTTCTTCCAGCATTCAGCCTAGCTTTCCCTGCCTACCTAAGTTCTGCCCTGCTATAGGTCTTTATTTGTTAATGGTAATCACAGCACACAGAAGGGACTCCCACATCAGATGCAGAATTTGGAGTTTACCCAGCTGTTTTTCAGTGTTGTTTTGGTTCAGTATTTCCTCACTATGCTTCTTTTGTTAGTATTCAAGCATCTGTATTGGCCTGCCCTTGGAGTCCTGACAGGCTATGTCCTCAGCTGTAGCCACTAAGAACACCTCCTGTGCACATTCACTATGTTCCCTTTTAAGAGGTGGGTCTTTTCCACCTCCTATCTCTCCCCTCTTTTCTCCTCTCCCCTCCCCTCTCCTTCCCTTCCTTCTCTTGTTCTCTCCTCTCCTCTCCCCTCCCCGCCCCTCCCTTATCCTCCTCTCCTTCTCTCCTCCCCTAGAACAGAATTTTGCTAGATCTAAGTGGCACCTAACGGTTCCACAGAGCCTGTATAGTGAGTGAAGTGAAACAGCCAGATACTCCAGGACATGGTCAGCACCCCAGCTTTCCCAGGTTCCCCAAAGATGAACAATGCCCCCCTGAAAGTGAATATTCACAAAATACATTAGATATTTAAGAACATGTAAGCATATTTGGATCTAAGTTTTATTAATATAATTCTGTTTATTATAAAATTTAGCCCCATTCAAGACTTAAATAAACTAAATGCAAATGACATTCTAAGGGATATAGTCACAGCAAAGAATCTGATTGAAAAAGACATTCAAAAGACAGATTCCAGAAGCCACTTAAGACAATGAAGCTAATGGGTGTATGTGGCCGTTGCCACTTGGCTCCCACACCCTGGCCACATTGATTTACTTTTTGGCAGTAATTTCAATACTATTGACATATGTATTATCCAGAAAAGTAATTTAATCCACCCTAAGGCTGGCCTGTATGGCCAAAGCTTCAAGGTTACATGTGGATTTCTCTTTTGGTAAGATGGTTGTGAATCACCTTCTATCTATGGCCAACCTATCAGATTCCTTATTCTACTCTTTTGCAGATAATTCTTTGAGTTGCATGGTATTAAACTATTTCCAATTCTAGTGCTTAGGATCCTATATTACTTCATCTGTTTGAGTTTATCTAAAGCTACATATATCCAACTTGGAACTCTATCTTTTGCTTTGAAGGTAAACTTGGTATTTAAATTCCAGCTTCTCACTTGGAGTTCTGTCATCACCAAATTCTGTTTTAGTTCCTCTATTTATAGTTTATAGAAAGAAAAATGAATTCTGCTTCTATTGCTGTTTGAACTAAAATTCTTTTCATCTGATTTCATCACCCACTAGTTTCCCCGAGCAGAGAGGTAAATCAGCTTGTAGCCAACACTAAATTACAGCGAATACTAATGCGAGTGTTCATACTTAAGGCTACTTCAAGCTGTTACCATTTTTGTAATTTCTAGAATGTCCCTTTTCTTATGCAATGATCCAGGGCTAAAGTACAATCATATTAGACAATGATTTTCTTCAAAAATTATCTACCCAACCTAGCTTAGACAGAGCATCAAAGGAAAGATAAAAACAGAGAAGGGAGCTTTTTCAGGCAGTTGCTGGGTGCCAGGCTCTTCCTGTGTACTTTGAAGACTCAAGGTCTTGAAGATCCCTCACCAGAGGCCGTCTCTGTCAGGGACGGTGCTTTCTTCTGGATGATACCTACTGTGACAGGTAATGTAGAACTCCACTTCTATGGAAGAACTGCACGTGGTCTCATGTTTTTGATTTTTAGACTCTCAAAGTGGTAGTTATTAAAATAAGTTTACAAAGCAGATGCAATAAAGGCTTCCTCTCCTTGGAAAATGAAATGCTCAGTTATGAAAAAAATGAAAGAAAATATGACACATATAGGAAGAGTTATTTCACAAGAATTCTGTGAAGCAACTGGAGATAACCCAGCAGTTAAGAGCACTTCTTGCAGGGGACCTGGGTTTGAATCTCAGCACCCTTATGGAGTCTCACCATGGTCCCTAACTTGAGCTCCAAGGGCTCTGATGCTTTCTTCTGACCTCCCTGAATACCAGGCATGCACATGGTGCAAATATATGTGAGCAAAACACTCATACATATGAAAAATATTTTTTAACGTATAAAGAAGAAATATTGTGAATAAAGCTTTGCTCTTCATCTCTTAGATTGAAACTTCCGTCAGAGATACTGAGTGGGGTGATACAATGGAGACACCCAGCGGCTGGTGTGGTTAATGCAGCAACAGCACACTTCATCATGTTGGCTTCCTGTTTTCTGGGCGTACATTTCCTCTTGAAAATAGACATTAGATATAGCTACGTAGAAAGTCAAGGACATAAAAATAAATAATAAAGCTGTGACTTTAGTGTTACTAAAAGACTAGGCCTTTACTTGAAATATGGAAAAATGTATTTTAAACATGAATGTACATTCCTTTTGCATCATTAACTGTGATTTAGGGAAGAAGTCTTTAAAGAGATTAATATTTGAAACTTGAAATTAAAGGCGACTCAGTTGGTAAAGTGCTTGCTGCACAAGAATGAAGACCTGAGCTTCACCCATAGGCCCCACATAACAAGTCAGCAGGATGGTAACGCTTGTAATCCCAACGCTGGAAGAGAAAGGTATCCATGGGGCCTCCTGGCCAGTCAACCTAGTCCAGTTGGCAAGCCTTATGTCCCAGTCTCTGTTTCAATAACTTAGGTATGGCCATCGAATTTGAGCTAATTAGAGATGGCTCAAGGGGTTAAAGCACTTGTTTCTCTCGGAGAGGACCTGCAGCTGGGTTCAGTTCCCAGTCCCACATCATGGCTCACAACCATCTATGACTCTTGTTCCAGGAGCTCAGTCAATGCCTTCTGACTTCTGCAGGTAACAGACATGCATATGCTACATATATAGATGCAAGTAAAACACCCATGCATATAAATCTCTAGAAACAAAAAGAATCCTCCAAGGTGAATGGCTCTGAGAAAGGATACCTGAAGTGATCTCTGGTGTCCACCTGTAAGCATACACACATGTACATGTGTCCCTTCATACACATGTGTACTTAGACGCCATATACACTCATGAACATATAACTTATACATATATAGACGCACAATATTTAAAACTTGAAAATGTTTCTGTAACTCCACTGAAAGTGTCCACACATAAAATGTATTAATATATCAAAAATGCAAAGGCTGTGAAAAACATTTTTGTAAAGTAACTTTTAAAAAATAAAAAGAGGGCCAGTGAGATGACTCATTGGTAAAAGCTCTTGATGTGCAAACTCGGAACCTCAATTTGATCTCCAGATCTCACAGTAGAAGGAAAAGTAACCTCTGAGGGTTGTCTTCGGACCTCCACATGTGTCCACACATGGATATCACACAAACACACAGGCCCTAAAAGAAATATAGGAAGTAAGGAACTGATGCTGAGTGAAGAAGTAAATGGGCTTAGTCTCTAAAATAGATTTTATCATAACAAAACTTACACATTCATTTAGAAGAATGAGAAAACACTGAAAAAAGAAAGCACCAAGTCCCCTCATTCATTCATTCATTTATATATACACACACACATATGTATACACACACACACACACACACACATCCATTTCCTTATACAGTGATGATTTTCTGGGAAAAGAGAACCTTGCAAGAACAAATGCCAGAGGTTGCAGCATGTTTCTCAATGGCCCATTTTCCTAGACATGCTTCTCAGCGATTGGAAGAGGAAGGGCCCATGGGGGACATTTGAGTCACCAGCAACACGCCACATAATGTAAGTGGGACACTGCAGCTCCACTCTTCCTTCCTTTCACATCCTGGTACTAGAGCAAATGGCTTTCCTTTGCGCATGTGTTCACCATGATACCACACCATGACAGGCCCAGGGTAATGAGCCACAGCCATGGATTTAAGTATGAGCCAAATTAAACCATCCTCCTTTTAAACTTACTCAGTATTTGGCTATAATAATTAGGAGTTGGAAACAAAGTTTTTTTCAGTGTTTTTCTCCTTACTTTATGAACAAGTTCTTAGTAAACATTTGTTTATTCATAATTTTAAAAGATACATAATTTCCCTTTGTATGGATATATGAAGCATTTTTGCTTGTTTGTTTTTGTTTTTCAAGACAGAGTTTTTCTATAGCTTTGGAGCCTGTCCTGGAATTAGCTCTTGTAGACCAGGCTAGCTTTGAACTCACAGAGATCCGCCTGCCTCTGCCTACTGAGTTCTGGGATTAAAGGCGTGTGCCACACCGCCTGACATGAAGCTTTATTTAACAAATTAAAAAACTTTGATGCTGGGCATGGTGGCACACACCTTTATCCCAGCACTTGGGAGGCAGGGGCCAGCTTGGTCTACAAAGCAAGTTCCAGGACAGTCAGGGCTGTTACACAGAGAAATTCTTTCTGGGAGTGGTGGTGGGAGCAAACAAACAAACAAAAAACCTTTGGTATTTGGTATTGAACTCAGGGACACTTGAATACTAAGTATAAGCAAGCATTCTTAAGCTACATTTTCAGCACTTTCTATTTTTTGTCTTTTATTTAGGAACAAAATCTTACTATATAGCATATAGTCCATACTGGCCTTCGACTTGTGATCTTTGTCCCTCAGCCTCTCAAGTGACTAGAGTCATAGTAGTTAAATACTGCCATTATAACCAAAGTTCTAAATTAATTCATTGCTCACATTCCTCTTAAATTTATGAATTATTTAGAGTGAATACCATATACATATTTATAAGTTTTAAAATTATGAACAATAACATAGTCACAGTAATATACACTCTGTATGTGTGTGTGTGTGTGTATGTTTGCACACAGGTAGAATTCAGCTTTGTGCATGTTAGGAAAGCATTCTGCCACTGAGTAATTGACTGAGCTCTACATATATACAATAATAATCAAGCTGGGTGTAGTGACATGCGACAAGAGAGGCTGAGGCAGGAGGACCACGATGAGTTTGACACCAGTCTGGGCTGCAGAGTGAAAGCTTGTCTCAAAACAATAACAATAAAAAACAAAAACAAGCCGGGCGGTGGTGGCGCACGTCTTTATCCCAGCACTCGGGAGGCAGAGGCAGGCGGATCTCTGTGAGTTCGAGGCCAGCCTGGTCTACAAGAGCTAGTTCCAGGACAGGAACCAAAAAGCTACGGAGAAACCCTGTCTAAAAAATAAAAAAAATGAAAAAAAAAAACAACCAAAAAAGTTTATCTACCAGAAATCCAGCATCATGACACATCCATCCTTCCTGTAGTACAAACCTCTTTTGAGGATTTGAGCTGCATTTTCAGTAATAAAAAAAGACTGAATTTTTTCAGTGTCACACTGACATTGCTAACGTTTTATCTTTATTCCTAAAAAGCATTTATAAATATAATCCAATTTAATGTGCAACCTTGTGATATTTAGCACAGGAGGCATTTGTTGGCATACACTGACCTGTTAGGGAAGCTCCTCTAGCCCAGAAAGGTACTGCAAGTGGGTCACACCTAGTGACAGCATTTGTATCTCAGACAGGAATGGAATCTAGTTCATACTGTTTAATCAGCTTCTCATTTTTTTCACTGAACTGCTTACTTCCCAGTGTCAGACTGATACTGAGCTTGGTGAGGGCTTGAGAGCAAAGGTGTCCTAGTGACAAAGGGCTCTTTCATCGGTACGGACATTGATTTCCAAACTGTGTATAGCTATAGAACTATGGGTTATATATGTATGTGTCTGTAAACAGGTGAGGCCACACAGAATAAAAATTTCCAATAAACTTTAAAATTTTTTTGAGACAGGGTTTCTTGTTTAATAGCCTTGGCTATCCTGGAGGTAGCTCTGTAGACCAGACTGGCCTCGAACTCACAATGATCTGCCTGCCTCTGCTTCCAGATTTCTGGGATTAAAGGGGTGTGCCACCACTACCTGGCACATTTTTAAATTTTTATTTCATATGTATAAGTGTTTTGCCTGCATGCAGTGCTGATAGAGACCAAAAGTGGGTGCTAGATACCTTGGGGTTATGGCCTCATATGGATGATGGGAACTGAATCTAGGTCATCTGTAAGAGCAGCAAGTGCTCTTAACCACTAAGTCATCTCTCCAGACTCTACAAATATACCTTTAGGCTAAAAAAGAAATTCATAAAATTCTGTGTGTACAACTATTACTTAAAAGAACTTGGTATGTACATGAATTACGTATAGATAAATAAATATGGTACCAACTAGAAGACATGAAGAAATGAGTTGCTGCCTCAGATTGATGAGATCATATACTAGATTAAATATTTTATAAAGTTATAAAAGGCTTTCAAACCTTTTATAGAAATTTGTAGCCAAAACAAAAACCCTTAAAAATGACTTTTTCAACATAAGACCATAACTCCAGAATGAAGATTTTTAAAGGGAAAAATTTAAATATTTGTATGTATATAGGTATAACCACATGTATGTAAGTCATGTATGTGTGGGTGCCTATGAAAACCAGAAGAGGATGTCAGATTTCCTTCAGATGGAGTTATAGGCTATTGTGTGTCACCAAATGTGTTTTCTGGGGACTGAACTCTGGTCTTAACTGCTGAGCCGGCTCTCTAGCCCCTTTAAAGGAATTTCACTGATGACTTGGAGAAATAACTTAGAAAGGGTAATGAAAGAATACTGTCCCACGCAAACAGGTTTTTGACTTTCTGTAAGCTTACCCACTGCCATAGGTTCTTTGCCATCCTTATACATGTATGTGGTTCATAGAAGGGTGCTTCAAGCTTTCTTCTTCCTTGAGTATTACGTTACAAGCTGCAATTTGCTGTAGAAATGAATAAAAGATGTCTGTATTAGACAAAGAATGCCTTTCATAGACACAAATGCTTCAAGCATGTAGCACGTTTAGAAGATCCCGGACATATGTACAATAACTGTTACCAGATTAAAGTACTGTTTGCCAAAGGAGCTGCAGGAAGTTGGCTCTGTTAAGGTCAATCCTTAAATGAGAATGTGTATAAGAGATAAGAATTTGGCAGAATGCCGAATCTTGTGGCTATTTTTCCTTATATTTCTAGGTGGATAAGAAGCAAGTTGGTAGTTAACCAGGATGTTTTCAGACACGTGACTCCTAGATGTCCGAAGAGTACCGTGTTACACCATGCTTTGAAACGTTGTCTGTGTGGCGACTGTTTGTTTCTTCTGCTTAACTCTGTATTCTAATCTCGACACGGTCAAGACGCTTCCACACACTTTGTCATCACACAGGAGAGAGCACATGAATTCGTTGTACCAAAACTCTACATAGCTGTACCTAGATTGATGTTAAATAGGAACAAATGAGATGTTAACATAGAATTATAAGGCTTTTTTAAAAATTTATTTATTATGTATACAATATTCTGTCTGTATCCCTGCAGACCAGAAGAGGGCACCAGACCCCATTACAGATGGTTGTGAGCCACCATATGGTCGCTGGGAATTGAACTCAGGACCTTTGGAAGAGCAGGCAATGCTCTTAATCTCTGAGCCATCTCTCCAGCCCCAATTATAAGGTTTTTTTAAGCAAGTGTTTTATTAATTACTAAGTGGTTATTCCTTAATTACTCATTTCTCTACAGCCCATGTAAAATTATCACTCAATTGATAGTATTTCTTAGTATACAAAAAGGATTATGTGGAAGCAATGGTGATATAAAAATGGTTAAAGTTCATCATTTACCCAAAACCTAGTAGGAGACAGGCAAATTAAGGAGTTACCAAACAGTTAATGTGAAATTCCACTTTACATGGAGGCATGGGAGCGTCTAAGGATGTGGCGAGGGTAAGTCTGAAATTGGCACTCAGAATTTATCTTGAAGGGATTCAAAGAGATTATTCTGTACTCACACCCGGCACACTCCACATCTGGAATCGGGGGCCCATAGTACATTTGTCTTCATTTTGCAGTGATTTTGACTATCCATCCCTGCAGCAGAACTGAGCATTCTTTCACTGACATCAAAGTTGTTAGCATAAATCTCTTTGGGGATAAACGTCTGCATTTTTGAAGAATGATGATTGCAAAGGCTATGCTCAAGAAGCTGTTTCAGCATCCCCTAGCACTTGGAATTCAGTAAATTTTCACTGACTTGCATTTTCAAACACTCTTTGAGTTTACAGAGCCTAAGAAGTCATGAAGAGCAATACACAAAAGAGACAAAGAAAGTAAAATATGTGAACCCAGCTGAGATTGTTCTTGGAAGAATTTGGCATTTTCTCTTGACTAGTTACATAAACATTTAAGTGGTTTGTATGGTTTTAGAGATGTTTTCAAGATGAGACAAAAAGCATGAGGAGTACGTTGGATTACCGAGTGATCAGACAAATAAATGAAAGAGGCTTGTAATACATGTACTTGAAGTCCTCGACCTGCCATTTCCCAGTTTTTACCTTTGCCAGTCACACTCACCAATATTTTCCTGACTCTGCATCTGGCCTTCGAGCTTTGTTTTTGTTGAGACAGTGCCTTGCTATGTAGCCCTTGGCTGGAGTTCAGTATATATACCAGGCTATCTTTGAACATTTGGTGAACCTTCTGCCTTTGCCTCTTGAATACTCAGAGTCTTGTCTCATTGGGTCTGGCCTAGCATGAGGTTTTTAAAGACATTTAGTTAGGAAACGACCACCATGGTAAGAAAATTGCAGTGGAGATTACAAGTTAAATGGGAGGCAGCAGCAGAGAGTGTGATGGAAAAGATGAGGCTGTCCTCCAGAATGGTAGTGGGGTGGTGATGGCACAGGCCTGAGTATGAGTTTGCATGCCAGCCAAAGCTACACAGTGAGACCGTGTTTCTACAAAGGAAAAGAAAAATCACTCAGTGGAGTAGAGATTAGCAAGTAGGAAACAGACACCTAGTAGTTTGGGGCCCATCCTAGTGCATATGTCTTAAAGGGTCTGTTTCTCCGAGTAGGAGAAAAGGCACTGGATAGATGGTAACAGAAAATGTGGGAGACATTGTGGAGAAGAGTATGGGGAGAAAAAACCATGTCAGACTACTGTTTGCATTTTGAAAATGGCTCCAACTCACTTTTATACCAGATAGTGTACTTTTCCTCACTTTATTTTGCTACTAGCTGGCAATGCAGAAGGGCCTGGAGCACCTCCCTCACTCTGTTTTATTTTTATAGTCACTGGGTGCTTGTCTCATATTTTTCTACTGAAATATAAACTCCTGGAAAGGAAGCGGATTGTATTATTCCTTACATTCTCTGTAGCGACTGGTGCAAACACTAGTGTTGATTAGAACCCTTAAGCCTCTCTGATTTGAAGTTCATACAATATATTGTACAAGAGATCTTCGTTTTTGTTTTTGAGATGCGCTTCCCCAGCTCCAGCCACATTAGCAGGTCATCTCAATGGCATCGCCTTACAGTGTCCCTGGTATGGAAGGGAGAGTGACTTCAGAGCTTCCTCAGTGTGGGTCTTCCCTGCTTTTGCAGAAGGCAGTCCCTTACTCTGCAGCTGAGGTACAACGCATTATTTCTAGTAACCCTGCCATGCCAGGAAAGCTGTTGCAAATGCAGGCTGCTGCTGACTTCAGGTTCAACCAGCAGGAAAGCCACTTTTGCTAACAGAAAGCTCTTAGAAGCTTTGAGTGAGTTGGAGTTTTAAGACTGATGGTTTGATCTGGCCCCCAGCAAACACAGTGAAGCCCTAAATTTCACACCAAAAATTGAATCTAACTGTGCACCCAATAACTCAGTCAGCAATTCTTAAAAAATTGGAACTAGGGGCAGTAGCATTTATTTCCAGTACTCTATGGAGATCAAAGTAGGAAGATTTCTTGAATTCAAGGTTTGAGATCAGCTCAGGCAATACAGTAAACCATACAAGGACCAAAAATAAAATTTCTGTTTGGTTTTCAATAGTACCTCTACCTCCATGTCCACAAGAATTAAAACATTCTTTTTCAGTTATAACAGAAATATTCTGGTCTCAGGTCGTGGCTGGTGCTGGAACTTCTTTTCTTTCTAGAATTGCACAAGAGCACTAGAGTCTATATCCTGCCATCTTACCATTATTGTAATGGCCAAAGTGTGTAGGCAGAGACTATTTGTTCATGTTCTGGCCACCAAGACCCAAAATAATCACACAGAAACTATATTAATTACAACACTGCTTGGCCAATCACTTAAATGTATTGCTAGCTAGCTCTTATATCTTAAATTAACCCATTTTCATTTACTGTACTGGCAAGGTTCCAGTAGACTCCAGTGGGCGTCTTTCTCCTTAGGCAGTTACATGGCATCTCCTTGACTCTGCCTTCTTTCTTCCTCTATCTGCTTGGAATTCCCACCTTACTCTATTCTGCCCTTCTATAGGCCAAAGCAGCTTTATTCATTAACCAATAAAATTAATACATACACAAAGAAAGACTTCCCACACCAAAAACAGTCAAGGTCAATACTCAGTTACATGACCACTTGCTTCATTACCTCACTCAGAGGAAACTCTAATTTCAATACCCCCATATACCAGAGGTCTCCAGCCCTACATCTTATTGAGAAAGGGTCATTCTCAGTTTGTCTTTGTGTGTACCCCTCCTAAGGTCATCCCTGAAAACCAGTTCAGTATTAGTCCAGGTTAAATAAAAAAAGGACAAATCATACAATATTTTGAACACAAGGGATCAATTCAAAAAATTTCTACTCATCACAGGGACATGGAGCAGCAAGGAGATGGCTAGAAAGGAACAAACAAAACCATAAATATAATACACATAGGGATGAGTCACTCCCCTCAGCACTATGACTCAGTCATACAGAATCCCAGAGAGTGTGGCCCACTGGAGAGTCAAGGTGACCACGCAAAGCCACTTAATCATCGAGAGGGGTACTCACAGTGTCCCACTAGAAAGTCAGGTGAAGGGGTCCAAGGAAGCTATCTGTGGAGCTGCTTGCATGTTTGCCTCAGGGTGCACCTGAGTAGACAACTGTGGGAGAGAGGTGCACTGGTCACTGACACTGGGGGAACATGGTGCTGAGAAAGATGCAGATTTTATGCACTGAAAGAGCCTGTCTAACGCATGTGCAGTGCCTCACACCTTTAATCCCAACACCTTGGGAGGAAGAGGTAGGCAATTCTCTGTGAGTTTGAAGTCAGTCTGGTTTACAGAGTGAGTTCCAGTCTCAAAAAACTGAAAAACAAAACAAAATCATAAAAAACCCACCAAAACAACATCAAAAAAGAAAAGGAAAGGAAGAGGAAGGGAGGAAGGAAGGAAGGAAGGAAGGAAGGAAGGAAGGAAGGAAGGAAGAAAGAAAGCAAGCCTTGTCAGAGTCTCTTACAGAAGACTCGGTTCAATTCCTGGCATTTATGTGGTGGCTCACAACTATCCATAACTCCAGCTCCAGGGCATTTATCTTCTGAACTTCTCAGAAACCCATGTGACATATTACACACACACGCAAGCAGAACACACACACACACACACACACACACACATACACACACACACACACCCTAAAAAAGAAAGAATAAAGAGGAAGAAAACATACTACCAGGTAGAGATCTCTCCAATGCCCTCTCCTGACAGCTTAAGTTCATGCCAGCTAGCAAAAGAGTTCACATGATTTGACTATTTCTTAAAGCAAGCAAAGGAGGGTACAGTCAGAATCTTACAGTAATGATGTTAACTGGCCACTTTTTGTAATTGAAAAAAAAAAGTTCATAATGAGAACTGTATTTCACTGGCCTCTGAAAAGTATTGCAAATGAGCCAGATACTCTTCTATAGATAAACAGATAGATGTATATGTAAACACAAACCTGTAGAAGGTTCAGGAGATGTGCACTCTGCATGCCTATCTCTACAGGAAGATTAGAACTACCACCCTCTGATGGTTAGGCTGATGACTCTCTTCTTGTGTACATTTAATGTCATAGTCTCAATTTTATTTGAGTGTTGCTTTTTAGCAACAAAGGTGACAGGCATTTGAGAAACAATCAATAGTTCTAACTGTAGGGTTATGAAATCAATAAAAGAAACATCTAAGAGCCTATCAGCAGAAGGGAGTGGCTGTGAGCCACTGGGGTTTGTTCCTGGACAGTCGTATGCAGGAGAAGAAGAGAGCTGTTGTACTGTGATTAAGTATATTATGGCAGCTTGCCTGCAATGAGACCAACACACTCCACTGCATGGCTCTCAAGTCCATGCTCTTCTTCCCTCATCTTCTCAGAGCTAGTTAATATGACCAGCATAGCACCTTAGAGGTGACTGAATGATTTCCAAGGTTGTCATAACAGGCATTATGGCTTCGGCATTGGTCTCTTCGACATCTTATTCTAGGGAGACCCAGCTGTCATGCATGAGACATTCAAGCAGTCCTGTAAAGAAGCCTAAACAGGGAAGAACTTGGGCATTACTCATCAATCAGTACCAGCACACAAGCCGTATGAGTCAGCGAGCTGCAAAGTCAGTCCTCTTTTATTTACTGAACTTTTAGATGACTGAGTATCAGCTGATAGCTTGATTAACACTGGTCTCAGACCAGAACCACAAAATAGCTCACAGATTTCTAACCCACAGGGTTTGGAGGCGATTACTTTTATTACTAATACATGTTTATAGATAATACTCTCAGAGGATAGAATCTGGCCCAGCCCACATCATAAATAAATGTGAAAAGAATTTATAAAGAATAAACACTGTTTTGTGCTGAGGATACAGTTCCGTGGCAGAGTGCTTGCCCATTATCAACGAGACCCTGCTTCCAATCCATGGCACTGATAAAAAGCAAGAATGAACATATTTTAGATTAATCCAAGGGTAAGAGTAGGCCTAACAAGGAATGATAATACTGAAGACTGTGTCACTTAAACAGCTGTGGATGTTTATACAACTAGCCGTGCTACACTGAAAACTGGGATTTTCTGCAAATGTTTCCTAGCCCTTCTGAAGTGTGGGAGAGTGCCTGTGGTATTTGGAGAGCTGATCTAGCTGCCTCTAAGATGTTTCCAAAAAGTTTCTTATCATGTGCGTTGTTATCCATGATTTTTTTTTGAGATGCTGCCTTGCTAAGTTGCCCTCATCTTGACCCCTTTTTTAAAATTTATTTATTTTTTATTTATTCTTTGGATCTCTCACATCATGCCTCCTGTTCCCCCCATATATACCCCAAATTAAAACAAAGACAACATTTAATAGGAGAGAAAAGGAAGCAGGGAAAAAGCTGTCATGGAGGCTTCAGTATGACACAGTGAGTCACAGAGCAGGCATTCATCATAAAGAACCATGGATCTCATTCAAGGCCCCCGGTCTCTGCTGTACCATCAAGGCTAGGCCCTCACTGGGACTCTTCCTGGACATCATGTTGTTGCCCTGTGTCATGCAGATACTACAGCCCTGGGTTCACAACCCTACTCCTCAGCAGATCACAGATGGACCAACACATAATCCTTGTTTTGGGCCTAGGTAGTTGCAGGATTAGTCAGCCAGTCAGTTCTTCCCATCTTTGCCACCAGGGTGGGCTCTCCAGCTTTGCCCTGGCTAGTTCACTCCTTTCAGCGATGAGCAAGGGGCAGCGCCAGTTCTCAACTTTTCATAACCTTCACACACCTTCACACCTTCAGGGCCTGCTGTACTGTATTGCCCAGGGGAGATGTAGGGGCCACTCTCCTGAGTGCTGCAGCTGACAGGGGCAAAGACAGTTCTCCCGCTCTGTTCCTATGACCCCAGGTCCAGCTTTCCCACCTGCCTCAGGTGTTGACAGGGAGACCTTGAGCTCTGTGAATCCTGTTTCTGTTCTCTGCTCTGCAGCTGGGACTACGGCTATGTACCACTGGGCCAGCTCTTTTCCCTTTTCTATGAGGTGGTTTGTAATCAAACATCTGAGACCAATTAGGATTTTTAAAAATAGTGCTGCAATGAACCAGTTTTGATAGGTTTCCAGTACAGTTTGTGTGTGTGTGTGTGTGTGTGTGTGTAGTGCATTTGACTGAGACTTGATTAGATATTTTGTGTCACAGCATCATTGAAAAAGAATGACAAGGAGCTTGGCAGTGGTGGCACAAGCCTTTAATACCAGCACTAGGGAGGCAGAGGCAGGTGGATTTCTGTGAGTTTGAGGCCAGCCTGGTCTACAGGAACTAGTTCCAGGACAGTTTCCAAAGCTACAAAATATCAGCTTGGAAATCTGCAACTGCAAAATGACTTGAGCAGAGTCCTTTATCCCAAGATGGCAATCAATCTACCAACTCACTAACCAACCAACCAACCAACCAACCAACCAACCAACCAGCATATACCAATCAGCATCAAAGTATTTTAGGTTCCTAGAAGGTACTTCAAAGTTTCAGATACAAAGCCTTGGTTGTCTTTGAATTTTAGGAAACTAGAATCTCACAGAATGAATCAATTAGCTTTATTTATTTATTTTATTTATTTTTTGCTATCTTTGCACCCTTGATGATTAAAGCAATCAAAAGTAAGCATTCCACAAATACTGGCTATCACATTGTTATTTAAAAATATTTTTCTTTAAATTTCTCTTGTGCTTTTTTCAAGAGTGTTACTCCATGGACAGAAATCAACCTAACCTCAGAAAAGTTAATATTGCTGAAGAACATTAATCAACAATCACAATTTTTTCATTATATGGTACCACTGTACTTTTAAGAAAAAAAATGGGGACAATAAAATAAAACCCACCAAGACCAAATGAACAAAAAGCAAGTGTTTTTCTTAGAATTTGTCTTTAGTAGCAAATTATAGGTGACATATACAATTGTTCTTTTGCATTTCCAAATTTTATCTAACCCATGTAAAGAGTTTTTAAATGGCATGTTAGTGCTATGGAAGCCCCTCACCAACTGCTACCATTTGGTCATCTCAAACTCTTTTTTTTTTTTTTTTCTTTTTTTTTTTTTTTGGTTTTTCGAGACAGGGTTTCTCTGTGGTTTTGGAGCCTGTCCTGGAACTAGCTCTGTAGACCAGGCTGGTCTCGAACTCACAGAGATCCGCCTGCTTCTGCCTCCCGAGTGCTGGGATTAAAGGCGTGCGCCACCAACGCCCGGCTGGTCATCTCAAACTCATCCCCAATTCCAAGCCAAACAGTACCAATATTCTGGGACCACTGTTTCCAATATTATTCTATACCTACACATTTTAATAGAATGGAATATTTGCATAATGTGCACAATTTGACCCAGTTCAACGGGAGCAAAACTACTTTTAGGAACATTCTTAATACAAGTTTATAAAGTTTAAAATCAACTCATATAACATATATTTTAATTTCTTGATCATTTTAATGTTTTTGTTTATGCTAGTAAACCTTTGATGGACTCTACTTACCACTGTGAAACGCCTTAATGTCTTAACAATTATGAACATTTTGTGGCTAATGTACATCTTATAGTGCCTTGTGAGAAGGTTACATCAAATCCAAAGTATTCCTGGAAGCCTGAGTCACAAACCTGCCTGACAGGAGCTGCGGAATTGGTTGGTGGGGGTTGTAAGGAGTTCCTGGATTCAACAGGATTCTGACACAAAACAAATCTGGTCAAGAAAGACCACAATGTCACTAAGGCCCTAGCCTCTATTATTTGTTCTGCCATTTGTTGTTTTCCTTCTTGTTTGTTGCTTCATCTTCCTCACACACATATAAGTGGTTCACAAATAGCCGCGGGCTTTAAGGGAATCCGGAAAAAAAATGTTTTTAGCTAGAATTAAGGTCCCACGGGGGTGACTGGGAAAATAGAGAGAGCAGTCTTATAGAAAGCCCGGAGTCTATGGTCACAGACTGGAAATGGGGATTGCACGCTTACTACAGAATAGAATTTGAGATGCTACAGCTACAATATCAAGGGTATCCTCACATCTGTGCAAGGAAGATGTAGGGTAGTGATTCTCAACCTTCCTACTGCTGCGACCCTTTAACAGTTCCTCATGTTGGGGAATCCCCTACCATAAAATGATTGTCATTGCTACTTCGTAACTAATTTTGCTGTTACGAATCTTAATGGAAGTATCTGACATACGGCCCCTGTGAAGGGGTTTGCGACCCACAAGTTGAAAAACATTGGTGTAGGGGATTCTGCCCTATTAACCGGAAAAGAATTTCCCGGTGGTCTCTAATCCAGTGGTAGCTTGAAGACCTTCCTAAGGGCAAAGGGAGAGATCAGCTCCTGAACCCCCTCCCTTCATGTGGAACCCTGGAGCTGTGAAAATGCACATCTAACCAACTTAAATTTTCTGTACGTGCTCCTGAACCACTGCAAAATGAAGAGGGCAGGGTGCAACCGTGGACTCAGCCTTGTATTGCCATGTCTAAGCCGCGAAACAGAAAACGAGCACGACCATCTAACTTCACGTTCCACCGTACCAGACGCACAGTTGACGGAAGGACCCGGCAAGTTTTGTAAGAATTAAGAGGAACTGTGACAGACGGAGGTGTCCGAGACAGCCACGTAAAGACATGCTTGGTTTGACACGCACAGCCCACTTACTCATGCAGCGGGGCAGCCTCGGCTCTAAAAGCCCAGGCTCAGAAACGGTTCCCTAGAGCTCCGCAGAGCCGAGCGGAGCTCAGGTCTGAGCCTCAGCTCCCGACACGAAGACACGACGTGGCACTGTCGCGCAGACAGCTGACACTGAGGAAAATGGGAGCCTGCGTTTGATGCAGCATCAGGAAGGATTGGATATTATTAAGTTTGCCGAGCCAGCTCGCCGGCCGGAGCACTTCCTCCACTTTTGGGGGTGTGGGGAAGGCGGGGTACACCAGCGCCAGCCACGCCAGTGGTCGCGTGTCACGGGGACCGAGCACCGGCACCGGCCACTCAGAGGCCCAGCAGGCCTCGCGGGCGGGGCTGACCCGGCCGGGCGAAAGGGCGTGCCGCGAGCGTGACGCACTTCCGCCTCGGTTCTTCCGGCTTCCCCGGGACCCGACCCTCCTCACAACAATTTCGGCGCTAGCGCGGCCCGGTCTCCGCCCTCCTTCAGCCACCTGCCGCCCGGCCGCATTCCGGAGGGCCCGAGGCGCCTGCGGCCCAGTCGCCCGCTGCTACCGCGCCGCCCCGCGAGCCCCGGAGGGCGAGCCCCGGGCGGCCTTCCTGCTCGCAGGCTCGCTCCCGGCCGCGGCCTGCCTTCCTCCGGGCTCGCTCTGCGGTCGCGGCCTTGCTTCCACCGGGCTTGCGCTCCGGCCGCCTTATCTTGAGGCTCGCTCCGCGGCCGCTGCCGCCTCCTTCCAGGCTCGCTCCCCGGCCGCCGTCTTCAGCCGCTCAGGCCGCGCGGGTGCTCGCGTAGGGCCTTGTTGCGTTTCAGCTCGGGGGTCGCGGCGGGGGCGGGGCGCTGAGCGGTCCGCCGGGGCCTGTCCTTCGCGTCCTCCCCGGGTCGCCTGCCCGCCTTCCTCCGCAGTCCGGAGCCAGGCGGAGCCCAAACCTGGCGGGGACAGCTGCACCCCCGGCCCGGCACCCAGAGCCTGCCGCCACCACCGCCACCGTCCATCGTTGGTACCGGCAATGGCCTTCGTATCGCCCGCTGTGCTTGTGACTGATTTGGACCCAGAATATTGAGAACTCACTTCTGTCCCCATCCCAGCCGTGCCCGCCCAGTTACGGCTTAGCTTCAGCGCCGCTAGACTGTCCGACTTTGAGAGCACCATGGAGCAGAGTGGGATGGAGATTCCTGTGACTCTCATCATTAAGGCACCGAATCAGAAATACAGTGACCAGACTATTAGCTGCTTCTTGAACTGGACCGTGGGGAAACTAAAAACGCATCTATCTAACGTGTACCCTAGCAAACCTGTAAGTGTAAAACTGAACGCAGTTGCCCTGGCCTGCAGCCCCGTGTGCCTGGTACCTCCCTTCGCCAAGCTTGCCCCCTCCTCACCAATCACATAGGTCTCCATTCGAAATACTTTTGGTTGTGAGGTTGCGGGTGTCTCCTGAGTGAACCACCATCATTATCTTGCTAATGAGGTTCAGTTAATTAGGGAGTATACAGAAATACCAAGAGACAAGAATTTGCAGTGATGGAAAAGGGACCATCTTCCGTGCAACTTAAAGTCATCTATTGTGAATGTCAGATACTAATTTTATTTGTTTTTGAGATAAAGAATCACGGTCTATATTAGAACTTTCATTGCTTCCTAGGGCAAAATTCCATTTTAATTTTAAATACCTGGCCCAGGAATATGTTCATGGCGAAGAGAATATTCTCCTCTTTTGGAATGAGTATGTGACTTGGCGAAAATTATCCTTTAACCCTCACCCCATCGCACGTGTTGTGAGTTGCAGTTCACCTTGCTCCCCAGCTTCCCACCTCACATTTCTCCTGAAGATACAGACATTGAGACGGGCACTTTTCCTACACACCCCAGTCATTTGATACCTGTTTCTTTCTTTGGTTATGTCATCTGTTTCGCTCAGATCAGTGTGGCTTTGTTTTCCATTCTTTATCTTGGTATTGGAAAGATAATGTCGCCATTTGTCCCTAAAGTCTGATTTGAAGGTACGTAGTTGGTAAGTCTTTGAATAGTTTAGAAAGGTGTGTCATCTAGAGTATATTTTAGTGAGGCTTTCCTATGCTCTATTGTGTAACTTTTTCATTCTTGAGCATCTAGTATTCAACTACTCAATCTTATATTTAAATAATAAAGAGACTTGGTTTATATACTAGCTAGTTGGGAAACAACTGCTTTTTAGGCCTGTTTTGTGCACCTCAGTATGGAAGATGTTGGTCTGTGTTAAGATATTTATGACTTAGAACAGTGTCTATTGCAGTATTGTTTAAGATTTAGACATCTGGAATAACCACTGAATTACTTTATTGCCAAAGCTGGAGGGTGTATTTTTTGTTGTTTGTTTTAAACTCATTCGTCCTTAGCTGTATTTGTGACACAAATATTTTTTGTGTGTGGGAACACTGAGTTCCTTAGTAGTTGGAACAAACTAAAGGTTAGGACTTTTGCTCATTCAAAACTTAAGTTTGAAAGTGAAGATTTACACCAAAATCTTTCTATTGCATATTATTGTTTTCCCACATTTTTGAAATAGAAAGCACCTTGTGAGAATAGTCATTGATTGGCATAGATTTCATAACACAGCCCAAATACTATTTTAAAGTACTTTCTTACGTATGCACGTACTGGTATAGTATGTACTAAGGTGAGATCTACATGTTATACTGTTACACCATTAAGGGACTTGGTCTGCAATATGTGAATCAAGAGTTTGGATTAAGCCTAATGTGGTGTAATCTTAGCAGTTGGAGAGGTGGAAGCTGGAGGATCAGCAGTTCAGGGTCATTCTTAGCTGCACAGTGAGCATGATCTTGTCCCCCAAACCAAAACAGATTTAGTACTCTTTAAAACTCTTCAAAAAAAAAAAAAAATCCAAAAAGCTACGTGAGATAGAGATGTGAAGCCTGTTTGCCTGACGTGTCCCGGGACAGCTAGTCACTAATGCAGAACTGTTGGGCAGCTGGTCCTGATGCCTGAGGGGTCATCACTTGCAGAACTCTTTCTTGGCTTGCCTGACTCAGACACACTGGAGAGTCTTTTGGAGCCTGCACCACATACTATAATTAATGATTTTACTTTGTAACATTTCTCTAGCAAGTTTTCTGAGTGGATTGTAATGTCTTGTCAAGTTCATTTCTAGGTTGAAAATTTTGTGCAATTATTAGACTTGACAGGTTTCTGTTCTGACTTACACCTGAAGTTAATTTGAAACATCACGGTTGTTGAGTAACTGCAGTTAGTGGTACTCTAGCTAATAGAAGACATCAGCTCTAGGAATTGGGAGTCATAAACATTTTCTTTGTAAGGTTATTTAGAAGTCAAAACATTTTGTAATGAAGCAAGATTATAACAGGAGTTTAGATCCTTGTGACTGCCCCTGATGACTCACTCGGCTTTTTAAATGCTCTAAGTGTTATGTCCTGTGTGTGCATTCATGTGTGCATGCCTCACCTTCACAGACAAGAAGGTCTTACTGGTTTGCACAGCATGATCTCAAATTCTGATTCGCCCATCTCAGCTTCCCAAGTTGTGGGACTGTGGGTCCTCCCACCTGCCACGTTGCCCAGCTACTCTTCTTTCAGAGTTAATGTTGCGCTGAGGACTCTAAACCTTTTATTATAATGATAAGCAATACAGTTCTAAGTAAAATGACTAGCTAGTGTGACAGTTCTAAGTAAAAAGACTAGAAGGGGAAGATATTTTCTAATTTAGAATTTAGACATATGGTATATATATGTGAAAATTTTATGTGGAATTGAGCTCTTGGAATTCAGGTAACTTCCAAAGATACTTGTAATTGGTTTAGGAACTGGGAAGTTCACTAGTACCAGTTCATGTTGATAGTGTTTCAGATCGTAAAAATTTTAGTAATTTCTATAGGATGCCAAAGAGCTTTATTAGAAGGCCACTTTGCCTTGAGTGTTGGATTCTAGTCTGAACTTTGACTTAGTTATCAGAGATGTAAATGCCAAAATGCCTGAACTTCACATTGTTCAGTAGATGTACTATCCAATTAAAAGATATAAAATTCACCTGTCATTAGGCTCGTTTCCATCTCTTCTTAATGTCATCTTATTTGCAAACAGTAGGGAGCTAGAGATGGGTTGCCTTATCCTGAATTTGATGTTGAGGGCAAGCTTTCCAGTGCTTGGGGTCACAGTGCCTTGTGATGTGTGTCTTACCTTGGGTACATTTCCTCTATGTTTGCTGTTTATTTTATGGTGGTAAAAAACTAAAGCAGTCGCTTTCAATACTTAGGTCTTCTGTCTTTCCTGATTAGCCAGGGGAGCCTGCACTAGCTTTTCAAGCTGTTCTTTTACATTAACTTCTATTGGAAGTGAAGAAACGAGCAGAAGCAAGTGAATACAGGTTCTGTTCTGAGATTATAACATTATGCAGTCCAGAAGGAAGTTTTCCCTTTCTTCAGTAGAAGTAGTATGTCTTGTAACTTTTTTTGGAGCTTTATTGTTTAGTATTTTGTAATTCCCTATTCCTTACCTACTGTTCATTAAAATGTAGCTTGATCACTTCAGGACTATTGATTTCAAGATGGTAGAATCCATATGTATGAATACTTTTTACTTGATAAGACAGTTGTCTTATATAATTTTAACAAATTTAACAGGACTTCATGTCACCTAGCAGCATAGCTCAGTATAAAAAACACTGAACAAATGGTACTGTCAGATTGAATGTGACAATGATGAAAAATAGAAATTTGAAGATTTTAATGACTGCCGACTAAAATTTACTCAAGTATTTTAGTCTTATCCTCATGCCCTTTTTCTTAGAAAGAAATAAGGTTTTGTTTAATACTGCATTAATGCTTTTTGGAGGTTCTAGAGTTTTTAAATTTCTCTTTATATTATACTGATTTGTCTAAAATGCTTTTATTTAATTGCTCTGATTTTAAACTACTGTTTAGACCAGGTGTTTAGTAAATACTTGATATGCTCTATAATGTTTATTTGTGGTAGACATCTTGTGATATTAGCTCCTTTATAGATGAGAAAATAGAGACTTGATGATTCTTTTGTCTAATGTCATAAAACTCTTTAGGTAGAATTGGATTTGAACCTAAGTTGGTCTGACTTGAAAGAGAAGGCCCTTAGCCATATATGTACATGTATATGTATACATATATATGTGTATATATATATATGTGTGTGTGTGTATACACACACACACACACACACACACACACACACACACACACTTGGCAATAGGCTGCCCTGTAGTGACTTGACTCTATCAATTATACATCTATAAGCAGGAAAAAAATGAATTTGACTATTAAAAATATTTGGGGCTGGAGAGATAGCTCAGACGTTTAAGAGTTCTTGTTGCTCTTGCAGAGGATGGGGGTTCAATCGCCAGCACCAACATGGTTGTTCACAAGTGTCTTAAACTCCAGTTCTGTGGGATCTGATGCCCTCTTCTGGCTTCTGTGGGCATCATACTCACACTTGGTACAAAGGCATGTAATGTATGAAGGCAAAATACCTATACATGTTAAAGAATTTTCTTTAATTAAAAAAAAAGATTTGCATTTGATATGTACCTAAATATACTATAATATCTAGAAACTATAGAGTTGAGTAACATATTCTTATTATTGTGCTAGCACCTAATCAGGTTACTGTGGTTAGTACCATTTATTCTGATAAACTATAAGAAAATATGGGAGCATAATATTTTAAGATTGCAGAGTGTGTTGCTATTTTTGTTCTCTTCACAGTGTATTAAATTCTATACTATGGCATTCCCTATTGCACATACATCTGACATGTAACTGAATGACCTATGAGTGAAAACCTTTAATCAGGAAATATTCATTGAGAATTCCAGATATTGTATATTCTGAAGATTCTAAACACTGATTATTGCTGTAAGGAGATAGAGACTAGAGGCTGTTTGGGGAACCACGTTTCTGTTTATAAACTTCTGAATCTCCTGGAGCTTTGGACTGAGGGAATTTGATTAGAGACATGTTTAGAAATTTTAAAAATTAGTATTCCACAGCGTCCATATTTTGTGTGCTTTCTTGTATTTAACTCTTTAAAGCTATTTGGCACTTAGGACTGAGCATGTAAACTGAAATGTAATAGTTTCTATTTTCAGAGTATTTGTATGCTAGTTATTAGAACTTACCAGCCAGTTGAAGATTACTTTTATTGAATCATTATCATATATTTTTAAAATCTGCATATTTAAATTTCAGAATTAATATTTTGAAATTATACAGAATTTAGTTATGCTAAAGTTGGGCATAATAGTGTCATGACATTTAGTGTAGAGGTTTTTTTGTCTGTTTTCCATTTTTTTTGAGATTTTTTTTAAATCACTTTATTCTGATTAACTTACTAATAGAAGCAACACATTACTCAAACACTTGCCCGGTCACAGACTCTATACAGTTAAAATGGCTATTCTTTTGTCTACATTTTATCATTTATTATTACCGCTTATTACCCTTACTTGGTCTCCTTTTTAAATTTTATAATATTCACAAAGTGATACCTATTAATACACACACACACACACATTATAGGCTAGGATCCACATATGAGGGAGAACATGTGGGCATTTTGTTTGTTTCTGAGTTTGACATGATTTTTAAAGTCATATAAGAGAGACCCATTTAGTCTGTCTATAGACACATACTACATATACAGACAAACTTTAATCTTTTCATACTTAACGAATCTTTTGAAGTATGAAAATATAGTTGTTTTTGTAAATTCATGTGTTGGACTTGTGAATATTTAAATTTTTTTCTAGACTGTTGTGTATGAGTGTTTTCCTTGTGTATGTAAGTGCAGGTGCCAAGGAGGTCAGAAAAGACCATCAAATATCCACTGTTCCAGGACACACACCGAGAAACCTTTGTCCAGATGTTATAATGTAGATTTTTTAAGCATGTGCTTCTGGAGACTGAAGTGCCTGAAGCTATTTCTTCTGGAAAAATTTAGTCTCAAAACAAAGTATAAAATTGTTTTTCTATTAATAATAGAAAATTATTATTAACTATTAATTATTAACTATTATTATTAATATATTGTAAAGATTAATGGCTTATACTGGAAGTGTGTGTGGATTAGTGGTTCTTAATACTGCATTTTCTAGCATTTTTCTTGCTCAGATGTGATAGTTTCTGATTAATTCTATCACTGGTACAGTTTAAGAAAGAAGTAGAGATAATGTACATAGAAAGTAGCTTATGTACAGGTCGGTTGAGTGCCTTAGAAGTAACTGGTAAATAATGGCATTCTTCCACTAAAAATCTGAGGTTAAATGACTTAAGCTTTGGACGTGGACTTTTTGCCAACTTCAAAATGTATTTCTGTACAGAGAAGGTTAAAGATTTCTGTTGTTACCTACAAATGTCGTTTGAAATGGGGACTTGAAAGTTAGTATGGGTCAAGGTTTACTTGTTCAGCCTTTTGTAGCTTTAGCCAAGTTTGCTTTTGTGTCAGTCTTGCTCTTGAGCATCCTGATTTGTTGCCTTGATGTTGCAAAGCAACGTTTTGGAAAGGCATATCACTTTCCAACAGTTTCACATAGTCCTGTTAGATCTTAATGAACTAATATAGATAGCAGAAATTAATATCTGTGGTCTCTTGAATGTTGTGTTCTGTTTTAAAAGGTTGATGTGCATTCTGTTCTTAGATTCCAACCTGTGCAGTAAATACTGTTATTTTCCTCCTTTTGTAGATGAGAAATGCAAGGCACAGGGAGATGCCTGTAGTATCTTGTACATATTTCCTGACTCCTCTTCAGCGGTCTCTATATATCTGCCCTACTCTATGAGTCTGGCTCCTGTGCACAAGACCCCACAAGCAGTAAATCAGTGATGTTGCTCTTGATAATCTTCATCTTTCTATCCTGCAATGTCAATTTTTTCTATTAGATTCTTCCTTTTGGCATACAGATGTTGTTTAAAAAAAAATCCAACCCACAAAAAAAGAAATATGCATGAACCAAAGACCTTCTATAGACCCTACTTCTCTTGTCCTCTTTCTCTCCTGTGGGGAGAAATGCCTTGTTTTATATATTTACTGTTTCCCACTACATTGCTGTCCTTTTTCTTGTGTCTGTTCCAGTTAGGTTTTGTGAGGGAATGCAGAGATAAATAGAATAATGTGAGAGAAGTTCCCTGTATATCAGAAGCCTGGAAACATTCAAATAAATATAAATAAGTGTAGTACTTAAGTACAGTAGAATATTACATATTTGTTAGAAAGACTAAGGTGTTATCCACAGGATATACTAAGAAAGCAGGGCCCTCAGAGAGAAAGCACAGTTTCCTGCCTTTTATGTAAGAAGGGAAAGAAAACTATATATTTAGTGAGAAGGTATATAAAACTATGGGGGAGGGAAGAGGAGGCTGTTGACATGACAAGGGTGCTTATAAATGCTTACACCGAGGATATGATTTTCCTCTCCAGCAGCCAGTAACTGCGAGAGCCCCGCCCCATCCATGTTGGAATGGTGATGGGCCCAGTCTTGTGCAGATAGCCTCTGTTGTGAATTTGTGGTTGACTGGCCATATCTTGTCCTGAAGATAGCCTTTCACATTTCTTTCCATTCTCTGGCTCTTGCATCTTTTGCGACCACTTTTCCACAATGTGATCCTGAACTCTGTGTATGTGTGGGGAGAGAAACGATAGGATGTCCTATTTCAGACTGAACTCTCAACAATCTTGTATTCTCAGCCCTTTGACCAGATATGAGTCAAAATTAACTGTTTCCCACTGCAGACAGAAACATCTCTAAGACTGAGAAGAGTGCTAATTTATGATTGTAAATATAAATATTTAGAAGGCAGTTTGACGCCAGATAAATTTAGCAAAACTACAGTAGTAGATTCCCTTCCAGGGCCTATGAGTCTTACATCGGGTTTTCAGTGTCAGGCATGAATTACTACTCTGGCGTGGTCCCCACATCCAATCAGAACCTGTAGCAGTCTAGCGCTGTTGCTCCGGTGGCACCTTTGCTTGTCAGGTTGGTATTGTAGCTTCCAGGTGAAGCTCATTATTTTGACTTTGTGTCCTTAGTGGTATGTATCTTAGGACAGGGAGGGAGAAGTCTAAGAAATTATAGATTTCATTCAAATTATTAGTAACAATCTTGTGATTATTATTTTAAGATAAGTAGAATAAAACAATTTTCAAATAGCATACAAATGCCATCAACAAGTTTACTTTTAAACTTGAGAGAAGATACAAATAAGTAAAAACTTGAAATAGAAAATACCAGTCTGAACACAGGGATTAAGTTTTTGTTTTGTTTTTTTGTTTTTTAAAAATAAGAACTTATTTTGTAGCTTTGCTCACTGAAGACAAAAGTAAGTACTACAAATTTTCAGATTTTTGTCTTTAGGTACCATTTCAATTAAAAAGATTTAGGTACCTGATCAGTGACAGTTCTAGGCCTCATTAGAAAAACTAGAAGCTGAACCTGGGGCATATTGCATCTGAAAGCAAGAAGACTATTAGATCAGACAGAGATCATGTGAAATGACACTAGAGTGAACTTCCTAATGGTCAAAAATGGTGCAGTCTGAGGATTAATAGACAAAGAAAATGTTAGTATTCAAAAGCACAAAATTCTGTGAACTCACAATGACACTAAAGAAAAAAATTACCAACACCTCACTGGTCATGCAGGAGGTTGCTTGGGCAGTCACCCTAAAAACTGACAAAGGGAAGTAGTTGCACTTTGTGGTAGTTTTCCTCATGTAGACTGAGTAACCAACTAGCTAATGAGATAGAATCTAGAATGATCATACTAAAAACAGAAGAAATTATGGAATTAGAAAAACAAGTTTGCTATTTATAATAAAAGATTGGAGCAACTATATAGGTAATTACTAAGGTAGATAGGAAGTTTGTAAAGGACAGATTAGTCTGGCAACATCAGAACCTCTGATGAAGCTCAGTATCACTAAAAGTCACCATTCTAATCTACCTGTGCTAATGGTGCAGGAAGTACATAGCTTTATTACAGAGTACTCCTGTCACAGACCTTACTCCGAGTCTAATTAGCCTCCACACCTAACTACTACAATATCGAGTACCAGGAGGATACAGTTGACCCAAATAACACAAAGTGTAACTGTAAGACAGATAATGACTTCTTTCAGAAATGCACAGGAGAAATGAAGAGAAAGTGCAAATATTTGCGGATGTAGCTCAGGTGGTAAAATGTTTGCCTAGCATTCATGAAGCCCTGAGTTTGTTTGATCCCTAGCTTCACATAACAAGACACAGTGTCACACACCTGTAATCCAGTGCTTAGCAAGTGCAGACGGGACTAGAAGGTCAAGCTCATTTGCAGCTGTGTAGGACACGGGGATGAGAAGACAAGGCCATCTGCAACTGTAGAGCAAGTTTGAAACCTACCTAGGCTACATGAGTTGTTTGAGAACATAAATAACAAAAAAGATTGAGACATAATTCAGTCTTGTGTATGACCCTTATTTGAATTTTGATTCAGACCATCTCTAAGAAATGAGAAAATCTGAGCTGCATGGTTAAATATGGCAGTCCTGTAGTTATTAAAAAACTGAAGCAAACCTCTAGAGGTTGTACCAAGTCGAGTGGAAAGAAATGCATTTGCTCTAATGTAATCTTGAGGTTTCAAGGGGGCAGGGAGGAAGAGAATTAAGAATGTCAGTTGTTGATGAGTACTTGAGAGTTCTTTAACATGGTAGTGGTTCCTTTCATTCTATCCATTCTATATGTTAGATAATTTTTATATTGAAGTAAAGAAAAAATCATGCAAATTTAGGCTGAGTGATGGTACAGCATGAGTATCTAGTAATTAAATGTTTAGTCTGGTAAAAAAATATTGATTTATGATGCTATAATACTTATTGTAAGCATTGCAGCTTGGGTGGAAAAGTATTCTGTCAATGAGGAGCCAGGAATACCACAAAACCACTGTAAGCACAGCAGTTTATGGCTCTGCTCCTGGGAAAGGTTTCCCCAAAGTAACAACTTTACCCCAGCAGGGGAGGGTTTCCCTAGCAGAATTGTTACAGTTCTGCTCAGGTCCCCCAGTGTGTAACAACTGCTCCCTAGGGGAAGGTTTCTGCTGGGGAAAAGTCTCACCCAAGTCTCAGTCAAGAGATTTATTGGGAGGGAGGAATCGGGGAGGGTCTGCCAGGGTGGAAAAGGCAGCAGCAAACTGAACAAGCACAGGGCTTATATAGGGGGCTTCTTAGGGGTGGAGTTTTTCCAAAGTGAAGACTTTCAAGGTGGAGCTTGGTCGGATTTCAATCCCTGATCTTGGACAAGCTCAGAGAGTGGCTGGATTTTGTGCTCAGGGATTGGTTGGTTTCATGCTTAGGCACTGGTTACTTTCTGTGCTCTAGGTTGATCAGGGACAAAATGTGTTTCATTGATTCTGGTTTCAGGGTCAGGGTGTGTTTCTTTGACTGGTCCTTTTCCCCTACACTTATAAAAGGAACTTTAGATTTATTTGGTCAGGTATTAACTCATTACTTACTTGTGCATGTATATTTACCATTCACTGCTTATAGGATACAGATTAGGAAGCTTGCTTTCTCCTAGTATCACAACGCTAGTATCACAACGTTCAATACAAAACACTTCTGTGATTTCTACTTACCATAATGTGTAGACATTGTGTGTCATCTCATTTAGCTCTCATCTGAAGATGTACTGTCAGATCCCATACCTAAGTACTGTGGGTCTGCCTGCTCTTCCTTTTTCCCGTGGATTTACCAGGCTGTCACATGTGCTTCTGAACAGCTGGCTCTAAATTGAGCTTCTTCAGATTCCCTTCTTGGGTTTGGTTAATTTGATAGAGTAGTTCATAGAACTCGGAGAAACACTTTTCTTGTACTTACTATAGACAATAGAGATAGTATGGGAGGAGGGTGGTGGAGAATTTCTGAGCACTCTTTTATTTAAAAAGAAATTAATTTGATTAGTTTTTAAATTTCAAGTTAGCTATCTAGAAACTCTTGTGATTCAATCCTTTTGGATTTTAATGGAAATAGGTATGATTGATTAACTCACTGACCATGGTTAACTCAAAATGGACCCTGTTGTAGGGAGGCCGCTTGTTTGTTTCCAGCTGCTCAGCCCTGAAATAATCACACAGAAACTATATTATTTGCAATACTGTTTGACCAATAGCTTAAGCATATCATTCCGGCTAACTCATATCTTAAATTAACCCATCTCCATTAATCTGTGTATTGCCATGAGTCTGTGGCTTACGGGGTAAAGTTCCAGCATCTGTCTCTGGAGGGACTTCATGGTTTCTCCTGATTCTGCTTCTTTCTCCCAGCATTTAGTATAGTTTCCCCACCTAGTTCTACTCTGCCCTATCAACAGGCCAAGAAGTTTCTTTATTCATTAACCAATAAAACAACACATCTACAGAAGGACCTCCCACACCAGGACCCTCTTTCTGGAGATTGGGACAGGAAGTGACAACTCTAATTACGGGGCTGGTTCCCCTTGAAACCAAGCCCCGTTCCAAGACTTTGCTCTCTAGATACTAATTACTCTATTAGCAAGCAAAATCTAGAGTTTAAGAGTTTTAGGGAGGGAGGTTAAGTGGCAGGAAATGAAATGAAGATCAAATGTATATAGAGGGAGTTCTGTTCAGTTTTTATGTGCTGGTTAGAGTTTTCAAGACTTGGCATTAAAAAACCTTTTTTATTTTTTTTTTATAATATAGGAGTTTACACTTTGCATTTTAGAAATGGCACACTAAAAATCTCGTCTATCAGTTAAGCATCTTGGAAGGGTAACTGTATTTCTCTAGTGTCTTTTCGTGTCTAAGAATGCCTGAACTATTGATGTCACTCAGCATAATAATTTCTATTATGACTTTCAAATATATGACTCTTGTCATAGCCTTGCTGAAAATACAGTTTGCTTAAAATTATATTTATGGCTTGGGTTGGATTTTGAATTTAACATTTGGTATAGCCAATGAATTGTTTCCTTGGAATTCAAGGAACATTTGCAAATATGCTTTATGGGGACTAACAGAAACACACTAATTTTAAATAATGCTAGCAGTGTGAGCTTTAGTAGACTTACTATGAAGTACTAAAATGTAACAGAGCCAACCAGAACACACTTTCTATTATTGCTTACATATAGAGGTAACAACTGAATCTCCATGCATTTGTGTTGCTTTCTTTGGTTTTGTGGTTTTGAATGTGTAGATATTTGTACAAAGCAGGAATAGTTGTGGGAACTCCCATTAGATTTAAATGACTTTCAAACTAAGGCTAGTAAGTTCTTCTGCATTGTGTTTGAAGGAAGAAAATGGGTCTGGATATACTTTATATTAAAAAAATAACTGACAAACCAGTTCAAAATAACTAGTGATCTTGAACATTTATCTTCTAATATCTATTGATAGAAGGCCCTTTGCCTTTCTGTTTATATGAAATTGAAGGCTTTTAATTAAGAGTACAGCCGATAAAACAAACTTGTTTATCTTTTTGTCAAGTTTTATGTGATGATCTGTATTTATTATTATTATTATTATTATTACAGATATGCTGCCATTTGCCCAGCTCTTAAATGCCTTCAGCAGAACTTGGCACTAAAGTTCTTAAAATATCTGTTTTCTTCTTACTTGTCCCCAAAGAGAGTTTAGTTTTATCCACATTTGGTCATGTTTTCCCTAACCTTAAATATATATAGTAAAAAAACTGACTTCTTTCTTCTATCCCATTTCTAGTTGACGAAGGACCAGAGGTTGGTGTATTCGGGCCGACTGCTTCCTGACCATCTGCAGCTGAAAGACATTCTCAGAAAAGTAAGCTCTCCTTCTACCTTAGAAGAGTGGGAGAAACTGCATCTCAAGTTTTGTCTAGCAGATTGAGTTCATCAGCCCCTGTGGGTAGCAGAACAGATACAATACATCAGAAGGTAACAACAAGGCAGTGCATAGAGGGTGTTTGGCTAACAGTTTTGTATGCCCATCTGAGCTAAATCTGAATCTTTTGTTCAGATGTTTTTCATCTTTTAGAAGAAAACACTGACTTTTCGGTACTCCAAGCATAGAGTGTTTACAGTGCTCAAAGATTGATAACATCTCTATAAGACCATTTTAGATCAGGATATATAACATTTTTAATGGTTTGAGTTAGGAGTTTAATTTCTAGAAAGGAAATAGGATGATGCTGAAGTGGCAAACCTGCTAATCAGAATTTAAACGCTGATGCTCCAAGGCAGTGCTGCATATGCTCCAAGGTAGCTCTTTGACAGTCAACTCGAATGCTAATTATTTTAATGCATCTTTTAGCTCATTGTTTTTTGTGAAGTTTTTACTTTATAACTTTTTATTCTTGCTATGTTACTTTTGTTTGTGAATATAGTAAGATTGTATAGTGTTCTATTTTGTGTTTGGCTTTTTAACTGAAGTCTTAATGCAGATATTCCTGATCTCTTTTACTCTGCTTATGATCACCTGTGGGACACATAAAATGTAATGCCAATGTATTTCTCTACTTAAGGGCCTTTTTAGCTTTGCCAGTGTGGCTTCTGACTGTTCAGTTGCTTGTATCAGATGGCTATAGTGTTTTACCATCTGCCCACCTAAAAAATATTGTAGTTTATAGCACAAAGATTTCTCATCCACTTTCTCCTAATGTATAGCCTGCTTTAGCCATCATAGTTGTGATCAGTGGACATTATCACTGAAATTATGCATTCTCAGAGTTATCTAGGTGATGCATACTCTGTGGATTTTGATAAATGTATAATTACATGTTTCCACTATTATAGTATTATATAGAATCGTCCTTAAATGAGCTCACCTATTCTTTTTTTCTACTTTTCTGGTGCTGGGTCATCCCCAGCCTAGGACTTGCACTACCAGTGAGCTATCCTGAACTTTGTTTTCCTGTTTAAAACTGCTATATGTTCTGCTCTCTGAAATATTCTGAATAACAGCCCGAGGCCAGAACATGAATATTCTCAAAAGACTGTTGCAGACCTTGTGTAAGCACCTTGGGAAGTGCTATTTTTGAAATGGTTCTTTGAATTGTTTCTTTTCTTAAAGTTGGTTTCCTTTCAGTAAAATGTTGGTATTGGTTCTACAAACTGTTTAGTTATAAAATGTTCTATAGATATATTCCTCGAAGGTGGATGGATGTTTTGATAAACCATTATTAGTATGACCTTTTGGCCCTGGTTTTATGGGGATACACATTGGATACTTCAGTATTTCCTATTCAGAAGCTGAGTTTGTGTATCAAGAGAGACTACCTATGTTGTGCTGTCTGTCTGAAGCTTTTCCTTAAATAGCATAACCCCAAGAACTTTATCCTCTAGACTCCTAGAGCAACTGTAGTTTAGATTTTTGTTTTATGCAAAATACTGTCATGTATGTCTCTCATTGCGACCTGTTGCACTGGTTTGTTGTGGTGGTGCCCGAATGCACTAATTTGGTCAGTTAACAATATTATAAGTTCCTTTAAGGCTGCCCTTGATTTTCCTGGAATTCACCTCAGAACTGAGCACAAGTCTGGGTTCCTGGTAGTTGATCAGGTCTTCCCTTTTTCACTCAGGCATCTTTTTTTGACTCTTGCCCGCCCACCCTTCCCCATGCTGCTGCTGCTGCTGCTGCTGCTCTTCATAGTTGTTCAGAAATGCTACCTTGGCTCTCTCCTCCTCTGTTGTCTGCTGCCATCATGTTTTCTAGCTTACCAGCTTTTTGTCTTGTGTACATTTCTGTGTGATCTCATTAAAGCATAAAGACCAGCCTAGTTATTATTTAAAATGTTTTTTCTCAGCCACAGTTGTAAATCTGTGGAAATAATATGGAATATTTACAGAATAGAATTCAAATATATGCTCTATATCTGTGTGTATAAATGTTATAGATAAAAAATGTTGACTTAGTTTAGAAAGCAGTAAAAAGCTGTACTTCACTTTGCTAAAATTAAGGCAAAAGAGATTGAGTTGCTTTTATCGGTATGTTCAAGTAACTGAAGTAGTTCTGCTATTCAGAGTTTGTGGGTCTGAAATCTCAAGGTGACTCTTACATTGTTAAGACAGTATATGCTTTATATTGAATAGTTTATGTTGATAATTTTTATTATGAAAATAGTAAATTTATTATGAAATATTTTGTAATATTTGTTGCTTAAAATCTATGTATGCCAAGTACTTTTAATGTAATAGTCATTGAGTATTGAAACCATGAAAGCATGGATAGAAAATATTGCATTCAGAAGGCTACGAAATATTAAAATGGCAAACTTACCTCCAAATATTAAACAGTTTATTACTAACAAAATGGCTAGGCTAGAAAGGAAAGGAATTTAAGTCTTGAGTCCAATACTTTAGCTTAGCTAGTGACTTTTTGAACTGTAAATTTATCTTTAAATATGATCTTCTTTAATTTTAGCAAGATGAGTATCATATGGTTCATCTAGTCTGTACTTCTCGGAGTCCTCCCAGTTCTCCAAAATCCATCACCAATAGAGAAGGGCATGAAGCACTGGCATCCAGCACCAATTCTGTGAGTTGTTTTGAGAGGAGTAAACATTGAACTTCTCTGATTTTCTTTATCTGCCTCTAAAAACTAAATGGAGGGCTGGGGCGTAGTTCCGCAGTACAACACGGTCTAGCATATGTGAGGCTCTGGGTCAGTCCTCATCACAGCAAAGAACAAATGTGCAAACAAAACAGACGGATCACTTGGAGTTCGTAGTGTTGTTTTATTTCTAATCTTCATTTGATATTTTGAGAGCGGGTCTCATGTAAGCCTTCTGGACTTGAATTCACGGTGTGTAGCTGAGACTGGCCTTGGTCCATTTGCTTCTGCTTCACAGTTCCTGGGATCGAAGACTTTGCCACTACACTCAGTGAGGTTGTTTGAAAAATTTAAGACTATGACATTTAGCATTTGTTTTTGATACAGTGTTACTTTGCTTATAAGATTTGCTCACCATGAGCTATAATTTGATTAATGAACAGGTCGGCAATGGAGCCAGTCTTTATAGATTTAGTTACTGAAATACTCTGGAAACAGTTGATGTGGTTATATAATATAAATCTTAGGCTAGTGAAGTTTAAGAAATAGTAAGGTATCAAGTGTAGTATATTTTATTCAAAGCACATTAATTTATTTAAATCTAAATGACCTAAATTTTCTTAAAGTAGATTACTTGGCAGAAGACTTTGGGGTTTTGTTGTTGTTTGTTTTGGTTGTTTTGCTTTTTAATCACTGGATTTAGGCTTACATTCACAATGAAGAGCAGAGGAGAATCACTTAATATATTTACCTCTCATGTAACTAAATACTCATATCTGCCTGAAATTCTTTTGGAAGCTTGTAGGAGTTCAGCTTTTAGGGTGAGAGGATGGAGACTCATGGAAGCTTTCTTTACTTCTTGGTGAAGCAGGGAACTTTGATTGTGTTAAAGGTATTCCCTGCTTAAGAATTTAATCAACTGGGCTATGATAGCTCACACCTTTAATCCCAGCACTTGGAAGGTAGAGGCAGGTGGCTCTCCATGAGTTTGAGGCCAGCCTGGTCTACAGAGTGAGTTCCAGGATAACCAAGGCTACACAGAGAAACCCTGCCTTGAGGAACACAAAGAAAAAGAAAAAAGGGAAAAGAATTCAATCCAAATATTAAGGCAGGTGTAATCAATAGGGTAAGTTACCTGAGAGATCTGCTAATATATATTAGATAACTGGTTCTTTAAGAAATACATCCTTTTTTTTTGTTTGTTTGTTTGTTTGTTTTTCGAGACAGGGTTTCTCTGTGGCTTTGGAGCCTGTCCTGGAACTAGCTCTTGTAGACCAGGCTGGTCTCGAACTCACAGAGATTCACCTGCCTCTGCCTCCCAAGTGCTGGGATATACATCCTTAAATTGCATATTTACTCAGTGTGTCTTCTGTGGTACCAGCCATGGGAATTGAACTTACATTAAATTGAATATGAATCTTTATATGTTTCCTACCTTGGCATACAAAGGGACAAATTCCAGACTAGCACAGAGATTTTTTTTTTTTAATGTAGTTCTGGATACAAGTATATTCTAGTTTTTGTTTTTGTTTTTTTCCTACTGAGCCAGTAGTTTCTTGGCCATAATTTTATGTCATTAGCATATATATTTTTCAGAGTGTTATAAAAATATAAAAAGTATCAAAGGAAAAATAAGTTTAATTTCCCCTATGTTTTTTATGGTTTAAAGATTTCAAAGAGGCTTGAAAATAATAAAAAAAATCTAATCATAAAAGAATTGCCTAATAAAATGAGAAGTAATAAGTTTTAGAGAAATTAGGGTGTGTTAACATATAGCTAGGCTTTTCTATTAATTATACTTATGGATACGATACCTTTTGCGGGGAGGCAATTTTAAGGCAGGGTTTCTCTGTGTAGCCCTGGCTGTCCTGGAACTCACTCTGTAGATCAGGCTGGCCTCAAACTCACAGAGATACATCCATTTGCCTCTGCATCCCAAGTGCTGGAATTAAAGGCAAGCGTCAATACTGCTCTGCTATGAATACCATATCTTTTTTTTTTTTTAAGATTTATTTATTATGTATACAGTGTTCTGCCTGCATGTATCCCTGAAGGTTAGAAGAGGGCACCAAATCTCATTACAGATGGTTATGAACTACCATGTGGTTGCTGGGAATTGAACTCAGGACCTCTAGGAGAGCAACCAGTACTCTTAACTTAACCTCTGAGCCATCTCTCCAGCCCTGAATACCATATCTTAATGATCCATTTAATGAGAATTTTTTTTTAAAAGCCTTTCTTGGTTATGTCATAATGAGCCAGACTTCTTAGTAAAATATTTAGTATCAGTTTTTCATGAAGTAACTTCTTAAAGAGATCATTTTGCAGGAAATCAGTGTGCTTGTGATTTTTTTCCCCTGGAGAGAACTTAGGAAGGTAGACATGCTAAAAGATATCCTGCCTATCAAGAGGATGTTGCAATTTTAACAAACGTTGAAGGATTTAAAAGTAGCATTGTATCTAACCTTTCAAGGTGTGAATACTATAATTTATATAAAATCTAATGATGTTTTAAATAATGTACAATAATTGAAAAACTGTTTTCTGTTACTCATTGAGGAACTTTACCAAGCTGTATTTATTGAATCATTTGAGCATGAACACCAAAATCCTAATTGGTATCTTGTTGGTTGTAAAAACAAAATTGTTTATGGCATTTATAAATTGATACAAGTTTAGAATTGAAAATTCCGAAAATCTAGGGCAGTCTTGTTTTTTCCAAGAAAGTGGAGATGGAGACTGTAAATGACTCTAAGTTGTGTTCTTTGTTAATATCAGATAGAGCAGGGATTTTAGACCCCTGCTTTTCATTGTTCTGTTAGACAGTGTTACCGACGATGTATGTTACTGGTGTATAGTAGCAGTTTAAATGACTAGAAGTTAGTGGCATTCTTAGACATTTTCTATGTGCTAGGTGTTGTCAAAGGAGCTTTGCTTGCTGTCATTTAATCTACATAATTTAGTATGCATTTTTTTGTAGGTCGTTATTCTGTTGTCTATCTGATAAATACAGTATTACTATCATAATCTTGGCTTTCTGACCCTTTTAGTTTCATTAAAATCAAAATATGCTTTATGGGATATGAGATTCAAATCAGTTTCTAAAATTCAGGGTTTTTTTTTCCAGAGGGATTTTATAGATACATGTTTAGTAGGATATACTTACATTTTTTGTTTGTTTATTTTAGAATTCAGATCACTCTGATTCAACAACTCCATCCCCCAGTCAAGAGAATTTGTCATTAGTTGCTGGTTCTTCAGAAGGATTGAGGCATCGTACCCTTCCACAAGCACAAACTGACCCAGCTCAGAGTCATCAGTTTCCATATGTAATCCAAGGGTAAGTGAAAGTATGGGTCATAATTAAGGCCCTATAAAATCACACGCATGTGCACGCGCACACACACACACACACACAAATCTACTTTAGAGTTTTTTTCACTGTAGCATCTTTTTGATTATTAAAGTACATTTGAAACCAACTTACTTTTTAAGTATTTTCACATGCTTTATTCACAAACAGATGTAACAGAAATAAAATTAGATAATTACTGAAAGTGAGAAGCTAAAAGAAATGTAACAACAAACACAGAAAGTAACAAAAAATATTAATGCTGACTAAGTATATTATATAACAACAATATCTAGTAGGTTGGCTGAATGAATAGACAAATTTTTAAAAATTTTTTTAAACTTCGTGCATGTTCATAATGAAATATTTGTCTGTAATTTACCCCCATGTTCCCCATACATGCCCTCTTCCCCAACTTCATGTATTTATTTGTTTTGCTTTTTGAAAAATTCACTAAGTCCAGTTAGTGCTGTCCATATATACATGAGTGTGGGGCCATCCACTGCAGCATGAGAAACCTAGCAGCAGCCACATCCTCTATAAAGAATGGTTCTTCAGACCCCAGCAACTATCCAATGTCAATAGTGTCAGAAAACTCCTAAGGGGTTTTGCCTGGAGATCTTTTGTTGGGTTGATCTTATGAAGTAAGTCTTGTGCAGGTAGCCACAGCTGCTGTGTCCAGAAGACTGGTTTGTAGCAAACCCCTGCCCCCACCCCAGCTCTTCCATTCCTTCCACCTCCTCTTTCGAGATGCTGCTTTAACCTAGTTGTTGTGGTGTTAATATAGATGTCCCAGTTAGAGTGAGCAGTCAGACTTTACTCTCGGCACTTGCACAACCTCCTGTTGACTGCTGGTCACTGAGAAGTTTCTTTGACTAAGGTTAAGAGCAGCCCAGGACTACGGGTACAAAACTAAATATTTAGAAGGCAATTTAACAACATGGTCATTTAGCAAAATACAATAGCACATTCTACTCCAGGGCCTGTGATCTTCCCAGCTATGGGCTTTTGACCAGGGATTTCCCTCAATGTGGAGCAGGCCCCAAATCAATGAGAAAACAGTTAGTTACCTCATAACATACTTTTCTTGTACCAGTATACATAGCTTGTCTGGAAAGTTCATATTATAGCATGCAGGGCCCATGGTCCAGGATTCAAAAGACCATTGGTGTCTTTCCCCCCAAAGCAGACTGCATAGTACCTTTTGGCACTGTGAAAGCTAGCCAAGCAAGGAGGACGTGTCCTGGTTAGTTTGAGATTGATTTCTGTGTGTCCTGCTACCAAATTATGTGCTGTCTTTAATAATAGGGTCTTACCATGTAGTTATGGTGGGTAAGCGCAATGACCAATGTTCATTTAATAACCCATGTCTTCTGGGAGTGGCACTGTACAGAGTAGTTTTATTTGAATTCTTATTTTTAAAGTTGTATTTTGAAATTAGCTTACTGACTAGTGGGTTTCCCTAATATTTTTTCAGATATCCTTAGTTCTAGTTAGCCCACCTCCTGTTCCTCCTTTTCTATACCCCTCCCCATCCCTGCTTAATCTTTTAACTCAGTATACCTCATTTCTTTTTACATGTGCCCTACTATTCCCTCCACTGGTTATGAAAGTTGGGTTTGTGATAGTAAGATCCTCTATGGCTTGTGATATCCTCTTCCTTTGGATCAGCTCTTTTTCACTCCTGATTCTCTCCATGCTCCCACATTTCTCCCTTCTTTAGCCTTCCCAACCCTAGTTCTCCCCTCACTACTTATGTTCTACTTATACTCCATTATCCCTCCGTTCTCACTGGGTACCCTTCCCTCTCCCCCAACCCACCCAAGACTTCTTTCTACTTCCCTGGCTCCCTCTTGTGTTCCACATTAAGTATGCAAACTGAGGGAGATCTGCAAGTGAGAAAGAACATGTGCCATTGTCCTGAGCTCCCACATGCAGTATGTTTTTCTAGTTCCATAGATTTACTTGCAGATTTGTGCTTTCATTTTTCTTTGCAGCAGAGTAGTGTTCCATTGTGTGTAAGTTCCACATTTTCCTTATTCATTTATCTGTTGATGAACATCTAGATTGTTTCCATTTCTTTTCTGTTGTGAATAAAGCAATAGCTTAAGTGTCTCTGTAGTAGGATATGAAGTTCTTTGAGTGTAAGCCCTGAGTAGTGCAGCTGGGTCATAAGGCAATGCTATTTTAACTTTTTTGAGGGCCCTCTGGACTGGTTTCCAAAGTGGCTGCAACTGGTTTCTGTTCCTATTAGCTGTGAATTCCCCTTTCACCAAATCCATTCCAGCATTTATTGTCATGCTGTGTTCCTGATGTTGGCCCTTTTCACTAGGGTGAGGGGGATTTTTTCTTTTTTCTTTTTTATGTTCCAACTACAGTTCTCCCTCCCACCTCGCCTCCCCACTAGCCCACTCCCCCACTTCTTCTCCTGGGGAGTCAACAAAGTCTGGCACATTAAGTAGATTCTAAAAGTGGTTTTATTCTTTATTTTCATGATGTTTAAGGAAGTTGAGTACTCTTGTATTTACTAGACGTTTGTATTTTTCCTGAAAATGTTCTGTATAGTTGTATAGCTAATTTTAAAAACTGGAATATTTATTTTCATAATGTTTAAAGGCTTTTTGGATTTTGTATATTCTAAATACTAATTCTATGCTGATAAACAGCAAAGAGTTTCTCCCGTTCTGTGGTCTGTGTATTCATTTGTTTCCTTAGCTTTAATGAAGCTTTTAGTGTCATGATCTCCCATCTGTTGCTGTTGGTCTTGTTTCCTGTGATCCTGAGGTCTCATTCAGACAGTGTGTGCCTGTGCCAGTGAGCCGAAGGGTGCTGCCCACTTTGCAGCAGTTTCAGTTGGTTGGGTTTTGTTTGTGGCGAGAGATAAAGATTTAATTTAATTACTCTGTATGTTGAAATCCAGCTTTCCCTGCACCATGTGTTGAAGATGCTGTCCTATTTTCTAATGTATATTTTTGATATCTCCAAAAAAAAAAAAGGTAACAGTTTTATGGACTTTTATCAGTGACTCTCAGTTTTATTCCTTTGATCTGTGTGTCTTTGTGCCATGCTAGTTTTTGTTACTATAGCTCTGTAGTATAGTTTGAAATCAGAAATGATGATATTTTCTGTGTTATTCTTTTTATTTGGAATTGCCTTGGCTGTCTGTGGTCTTCTGTGCCTCTATATAAAATTCTTGATGCTTTCCTGTTTGTGAAGAATGATATTGGAATTTCAGTTGGGATTGTTGATTATTTTGGCTCATGGCTTAAGGGGACAATGCCCATCATGGACAGAGGGCATAGTGGTGAGGATGGTTTGTGGTGCCTGGAACTTACTTACATCTGGGAAGCTGAGAAGGTAGAACCGGGTTATAGTTGTAGTGCCCGTGTTTCAAGGTTGAAATGTTCTTCACTGTGCATAGTGGCCAGCACTTATTTGCTGTCTGTGTACAGACATGTAGAGTCAGAAGATGGAGAAGGAGGATGCAAAATCTTAGTCATCTGAAATGCAGTCGTGATTATTTTATGAAGAAACTAAAGAAAAAGCTCTGATGAAGAAATTCATGACATACTCCAGCCAAAAAGGCACAAAATCAAATCAGATAAAAAATAAAGACAAGAAATCAAAACAAACAAAAAAACCGAACAACAACAACAACAACAACAACAACAAAAAAAAAACGCACCGGAAAAAGTTCCTAAGATATCAGAGAACCTAGTTCTAAAGAAGACATTAAAGCAAAAATTTAAGCAAATATAGAAAAAATTAGTTCTTTCCAAAATGAAAGTCAAGTTTATTGATTATGCAAAGAATTGCTTACAAATAACCAACCAGGAGGATGTTTAAGATCTCTGACAGTAGAGAAAGTCTTTTTAAGAATATTATTTTAGGGCCTGAAGAGATGGTTCAACAGTTAAGAATACTTGTTCCTCCTACAGAGGACCTGTATTCAGTTCCCAGAGCCCACATAGTGGCTTATAAACATCTATAACGCTGCTTCCAGGGGATCTGGTGCCCTCTTCTGATCTCTGCAGGTACCAGGCACATGTGTAGTACACATACATACATGGCAAAACATTCATATACATAAATAAGCCTAAGAAAAATTTTGAAAGTTTAAACCATACAATAATTCTGTTGTCAAGTACAAACAAAAGTTTGTTTTTTTGTGCTATTACAGTTGCTCTGTTTTCATTATGGGGTAGCATTTTTCTTTAGTTGTACACAGTGTTATAGGTCTCCTATTCAGACACAGTTCAAGAGACTTACTTTATTCTGCTTCCCCATTCTCTCATAATATTTTGTTATTCTTTTATTGCCTTCATTGGTTTTTCATTTATCTTTCCATTACTTCTTGATGGAAAATTCAAGAAAACTTCTGTATATGTACTCAAGTATATTCTCATTCTTTTTTTTTTTTAATTATGTACCCAATGTTCCTCATGCATGTTTACCTTCATGCCAGAAGAGGGCACCAGATCTCATTATAGATGGTTGTGAGCCACCATGTGGTTGGTGGGAACTGAACTCAGGACTTCTGAAAGAGCAGCCAGTGCTCTTAACATCTGAGCTGTCTTTCCAGCCCCCTGTCCTCCTCATTCTAACATGAATAGGAGCATTTATACATATTTTTTTATATCTTGTTGAAGAAAATATTGAAGAAGTCACTCAAAGATATATAAAGAGATGCTAATTTATTTTATAGCTACATAGTAATTCAGTAAGTACATGGTTATAATGTCTACTCTTTTATTAAAAAATATTTGAATTATTTCCAGTCTTGTTATTAAATAGTTGCATAATGGATAACTTATGCGTGCATCCTTTTTTGTTGTTATATTTTGACTGAATGGATTCCTAGATATACAGATGGGTCAGTGTAGATAGGCCAGAGAGCAAACACCTTCAGTCAAAAGTTAAGAACAGTTTCAAAAGGGAGGTGAGTGCCAGGGATCTCTACGTTGGCATATTATCATAATGTCCAGTGTGTCTCTGTTAGCGAGAACTGATGCTGGGAGTGTTAGGAGGCTATACGACAAGTGTAGCCTTGACTCAAAGGCAAAAAGATGTGAAGTCTTGTTTTTATTTTCATGTCTGCTACTTTTGTAAGCATATTTTCAAAAGCAGAATTACTTAGACAAACAGATATGAGAACATTTTTACATTTTAGAAATTGTTCTGTGAAAGTTTATTTTAGTTCATACTGTCACTAGCAATGAAAGACTTGGATTTCACAGTCAGTACTAGCTGTGTGTGTGTTGCTAGAGATCAACAGGGTCTGGAATATTGATAGATATTTTTAGTGTCTTCTAACTTAGGAAACAAACAAAAGCTTATCATTGCTTTAATTTGTATTTGGTGCCCTAATGATAATTATTTTTAGGAACTCTCTTTATGTAAAAGATGTTAATGACTATTAAAAACAGCTTTTTCTAAGCTGCTAATTTCTGCTGCATTTCCTGTAATTTAACTCAGTACTATATTTAGAATACTTGACTATATGGAAAAGGTGAAACTTTTAGAACTCCTTTTTTTCTACCAGCAATTTAATAATCATATTTCTTAGTGTGGAAAATTTCTTTTACTTGTTGCTTAATGGCATAGTATCCAAAGTATTTAAATTATTGTTTTAGTTAGGGTTTCAGTTGTAAAGAGACACCCTGACCAAGGTAAGTCTTATAGAAGAAAGTATTTAATTACGGGTTTGCAGTAATTACAGTTTCAGAGGCTTAGTCAATTGTCATGTTGGGGGTGTGGTGGCATGCAGGCAGGCATGGTGATGGTGTGGTAGCTGAGAACTTTACACCCTGTTCTACAGGCAACACACAGATACTGGGCCTCAACTCTTAGCCGCGAAGAGATACACTTCCTTCAACAATGCCACTCCTACTCTAGCAAGGCCACACCTTCTAATCCTTCTCAAACAGTTCACCAACTGGGGACTAAGCATGCAAATATACGAGCCTATTTAGGCCATTCTCATTCAAATCACTACAGTTAAATAAATTTTTATTAGTTTTTCTATTCCTTTAGGTTTCAATAATACTGTCATTTAGTATCAAAAGAGTATTTTTTCTTGATTCCTGGCGAGTGCTGAACATTAACATCTTATCTAAAAGTCAGTAAACATAACTGAGAATTATAATATGCTAGCTTGAGCACAGAATGTATTTTACTGATTACATAGTTCAGCCATGTTTAACAATATTAAACAAATAGGGAAAAACATATCAAGATCATCTTAGAAGCATTTGCTTTTTTTGGCAATATATGTTTAATAGTTGCCTTCCATTCTAGACTGTGTGTGTGTGTTTGTATGTATGTGTGTGTACAAATGTGTAGGCTAGAGGTCACCCATCATCAGAGAAAGAATTATAGTCTTATTTAAGGGGTGGTTAATTAAATCAAAACTGGCTCGCTGTAACATTCTTCTTTGTTATGACCAAGTATTTGACAAGCAATTTCAGAAGGAGGGGTTTTGTTTAGCTCATAGTTGAAGGGATACATCATGGTGGGGAAGGCAAGAAGTGTGGGGTGGCTGATCACAGTGGGTCAGGAAGCACAGGAAATACAGAAAGTGGGACTGGGCTATTAAACATCAAAGTCAGCCCCTACCCCTACCCTGACTCACTTTTTCCAGCAGGACTGCGTCTTCTCAGGGTTCCCTAAGTTTCTAAAACAGTGCCACTAGCTGGGACCAAGTGTTGAAATACATGAGCCTGCCTGGGACATTTGCCTTCAAATCCCAACACTGGTGTTTGCTGAGTACACCGTAACAACGTTCTGAGGAAGATTCCCCTGTAAAATTAGGGAAACTGAGGCATAAGGAAGTTAATCATGACTTTCTACAAGTTTTACTGAACTAATAGAATTTTAACTTATTTACAGAAATTTAGAAGTATGTTATTCACTCTTGGCTCTTTAAATGACAGCTTACATTTGAAATGTTTGTTTTTTTATTTATCTGCTGTATCTTTAATAAAATTTTACTGCTTGAGTGTGACCTATTCCTCAAAATAATGTCATGAAGTTTATTTTATAGCTTTGATTCTTAAAAAGAATGTGCTTAAAAATCAAAGTTTTTTTTTTTTTCTTTGTTCACACTAACTTCGTGTTTTGTGGATGACTTATTTTGTTTATATACTTGGGTCCAGGGCCAACTTAGGTAAGATATATTGTGTTATTTGAGGAATGAATGTTGAAAATAAGTGTCTTTTCAGTAAGATTTAAAAATACTCTGTCGGTGATTGACTTAGTTCATAAATAAGTCCAGAGGATATTTTTTTTATTTGTTTTTAAGCTTTTGACACATTAAAAGGCTTTATTTATTCTTTATTGCAGAAATGTGGACCACCAGTTTCCTGGACAAGCTGTGCCACCTGGGTTTCCCGTGTATCCTGCTCTCAGCCCACTGCAGATGCTGTGGTGGCAGCAGATGTATGCTCATCAGTATTATATGCAATAGTAAGTCTGTCTAATTCATTGTTTTAGCTTCTCTGTTAATGGCTTAATGTTCCTTTACCCTAAGTTGAATTGGGATTGCATTTGTTTCTGTCATATTTCAAAATTACTGAGTAAGAATTGATAAACTTCTCAGAAGATACTTACTTCAAATTACTTGGGTCTTAGCCCCTTCTTCTTACCCCTGATTTCATTTAGCAATACTCAGATACTTTTAAAACACAGTATAGAAGTTGAAGAAGAGAGTTTCCCTAAAAGACTGCAGGTCTGCATGGAGACTAAAAGGTCAAAGGAAAAGTGGCCCAAGAAAGTGTAAGGCTCAGTGTGGCACATATGGTCACTGCACTCATTTCTTGACTGTGACCAGAGGAACTAGGCATCTCGTCAGTGAGTCAAGTCTCTGCTTTGTTCTCCCATTCATCCTCATCCCGTACTCTTGTCCTCAATGACCGGCTGCTGTGTTGTGTCCTCATCTGGTTTGTATGGTCCTGTTTTCTTGCTCCTCTTTTTTTCTCATTTTCTTCCCTTCTTTTTAACAGTAACAATCTTGGCTCACTTTGGCAGATTCACCCACCCACTGTGTGCCTGTTGGCACCCAGGAATCTGTCCTTGGAGTGCTCTTAGATTTCTTTCTTCTGTAGCTGCAATTACTGACTCTCTCATTCATGATGATGAGTCCTTTACCTTCTGTGCTTCCTGTGTCACTTCTTTCTTGGGAGATTCCTATAGAGTAATTGCTTCTGCTCTAAGTTCAGAGCATCTAAACTTGGGCTTCTTCATTCTTTAAATGCCTTTTACTTCTGACTTCCCCTATTAGTTATCAAGAAAGCTCTCGACCGAAACTATTTAGATTCTAGCTCCTGTTATCTCTGAACCGAGAACCTTACAGAAATGATATAATTAAGCTTCTGCTCTTTCTTTGAATCCTGCTTCCAGGATTTTAGCCTGATCTTTTCTTGTTTTAAACCTGTTTTACTTCACATTAGCTTTCCTTTCTATCTCATGATATTCGAACCTTATCCTACTTCAAGTAATAGTGTATCAGACATTTCTTTTCTGCTCCTAATATCTATTGACTTTATTGCCTCCAGCCTGAGGGATGTATATATCCCTGTACAGAGCTTACCTGCTTTATGAAGTTTCTATACTAGTGTTCGTTCATAAACACTGGCTTCAGGGAGACTGTTTGTACTTTTATAGTGTCAGCTATGGTTTAGTGATGACTTTGTGCATAGTACTCTGCTTTCCACCCTTTGTCCTGTTTGTGACCTCCATGAGAACCATGTAAAGGGAGTGAGACTTTGTGTAGCGTACTGTTGAGACATATTAACTTGTGTGCGCCATTAACTTTTGAGTCACAGGTTTTACCTTTTAAAGTTCATGCATGTATCAAAACAGTCATAAAATAAGAAATGTTTTAGAAACAAAAGGTTTATTAAGAACCAAGGTATTAGCACATTGATTTAAATAGGAGTTTATACCCAGGGAACATTTCCTTAATTTTCATTAGCTGTGTTGACTATATAATTTAAGCATTTAAAAATACTAAATAATAAAACAGTACAAAATAGTAAAATGAATCTCTGTGTATCTGTTTCAGCATCAGTATTTACAAAATCATGTCAATCTCATTCTACAACTTTTCTTTGTTAATATTTAAAAACAAATCCCAGCCATTTCTTGTTTTTAGGGGACCTATAATAAACAACTTATTCTAATCTTATTTTTCTCTGTGAGACAGGATCTCATATAGCCCACGTTGGTCTCAGAATGGTTATTCAGCCAAAGACGACCATGGACTGTTGTTCCTAGAGCTTCCACCTCTTGACCCTGGGACTGTAGGCACATGCATGCTACCACGCCACTTTATGTGGTGCTAGGCAAGGAGCACAGGGTTTTCATGTGTGGTAGATTGGGACTTTGTTAACTGAATTACATCTCTAGCCCTTATTCTGACTTAAGAAAACAAAATTTAAAATTGCCCATTTTTATTGTGTGTGTATGTGTGTGTGCATGTGCACACTGTGTCACATGTAGAAGCAAAGGGAAGTGTGTGGGAATTGTTTCTCCTTATACCATGTAAGTCCCAGAGATCACACTCTGGTGGTCAGGCTCAGTGACAGGCGCCATAGCCCACTGAGCCATCTTGCTATCTGTGCTGACTTACACAGTCACATTAACAGCACCTTAAAGGGCAACTCCTCAAATGGAGTTGACCAAAAACTATGATTGGGGTTGAGGAGTGGTTATCCAAGAATCATTTGATGTTTAAGCTCATATTTAGACAAGTATGTCAAAGTGCGGCATGAGGGCAAGTCGGTAGCTTTGAGATGTTCATTCCATGTAGAATAATAAAGGAAGCTATTAACGGAAAGACCCTTAGTTACTGTCAGCTTGTAAACCGTTTACCAGAATGTGAGCATGGCCATTATCATTTCCTCCTCCTCTCTGCTGTGGTCTTAGGCGGCCAGGCTAAGAGAACGTTCTTCCTTAGCCCCACTTTTTCACTGGGAACTGCTTCCTAAGAAACACAGAGCAAGAGTGTGATAGTCAAGATTAGGGTTATAAAAATTTTTCATTACCTAAAACATCTTTAAAATGCATAATATGGTAAAGTTTTCTTTTTCTTTTTAATATTTTGGTGAATATTTCAGTCAAGCTGCAGTTACAGCTCAGGCCACATCAAGTGCCAACCCAATTCAGCCCACTGCATCACCGCCTTTAAATTTGGCACATGTTCCTGGAGAAGAGCCTCCACCAGCTCCCAACCTAGTGGGCCAAGAAAATGGGCCCCTGAATGAGAATGTTCAGATGAATGCGCAGGGGGGACCAGTGCTAAACGAAGAGGACTTCAACCGTGACTGGCTGGACTGGGTGTACACATTCTCGCGAGCTGCAGTTCTCCTCAGCATCGTATACTTCTACTCTTCCTTTAGTCGGTTTATCATGGTAATGGGAGCCATGCTGCTGGTTTATTTGTGAGTGATGGATATTAACTGTTTGTGGTTTCTTTTAATTATTTCTAAAGAGCTTATCACAGATTCTAGCATAATGTAGTCAGTTAGAATGAAGGATTTTTAATATTGGCCTTCAGGTATCCAGCGTGTTCATAATAACCAAAAGCAATGGCACAGGTATTGTAATAATATTTATCAGAATTGTTTAAAAGCAGAGTATTTAATTATTGTATTTTATATAAATTATTAGTTTGATGATTCAGATTTATGTAGTATATTAGGTTATTTAGTATACTCAAGAATATGATAAATATTTTCATAAGGATGATTTTTTTAAGTAATATTTATCAATAGTAAGTCCTAGAAACATAGGTCACACTTTTTTCATAAGTAGATTGATTTATTTTTCCTGGCCTTGCCTTTTCTCTGAGAGGCAAAGAAATATATTTAGTTATATTTCATTTTGAAAAAAGCTCCAAAAGATTTTGTGGTTTAATGTGTCACTTGAGCCAGTTATATACAAGATAGACTTTTGGATTTGAATTGGGTTTTGTTTTGGTGTTACTAACCTTGAGAAATCCACTGACTTGAAGTAAGATACTTGTTTTTATCATTTATTAGAACACCTCCAGTAGTGTTTCCCTTAAGGACACTGTTTTATAGTATTACAAACACAAGTGATTGTGGCTTACTTTTTTTTTTTTTTTTTTTTGGTTTTTCGAGACAGGGTTTTCTCTGTGGTTTTGGAGCCTGTCCTGGAACTAGCTTTTGTAGACCAGGCTGGTCTCGAACTCACAGAAATCCGCCTGCCTCTGCCTCCCAAGTGCTGGGATTAAAGGCGTGCGCCACCACTGCCCGGCCCGTGGCTTACTTTCTTTATTTTGCTGAGCAGACACCAGGCTGGATGGTTCCCGTTTAGGCAAGAAGGCGGCCAGCAACAGGTTCCTAACAATGTTGATGTTAACAACGACGGGCAGAATGCAAACAACCTAGAACTTGAAGAAATGGTAGGTTATTGGTGTTTGTGTGGATTTTATAGGTAGATAGTCCTTAGTCCTATATGGGACAGAAATGATGATGGATTCTTGGGTTCCACAGATACCTGTAGAAGGCACATGAAGAAAAATTAATATAGAAACTGTGGTAGTTTCATCTGGGGAATTTAGCATGTAATAGTCATATCATCTATTAGAACAAGTGGAGAGATTAACATCTCTATAAAAATAGTTAAAAAGAAAATTACGCATTGGTGAGAATGTATTATGTTGGCAGTTATTTATGCACCACAGAATTTATTAATTTTAGACTTCACAAAGATTTCTAATTGTCCCAGATTTACCATTTTCCATACATACTTAGATTTCTTCTTGCTATAGAAAGTATTTAGCTCCACCCTCTGCTATTATAAGTTGGTGTTTGTGGTACCAATTCCTCAAGAGTGTGTTTATGTTTTTGAAAGGAGCGTCTTATGGATGATGGACTTGAAGATGAGAGTGGAGAAGATGCAGGTGAAGATGCCAGTGCAGTGCAGAGGCCCGGGTTGATGGCTTCAGCGTGGTCTTTTATCTCCACCTTCTTCACTTCACTAATACCAGAGGGGCCTCCCCAAGTTGCCAATTAGACCTGAAAACTGTGCCAGCTGCAAAAGAGGGTTTGACTTTAGGAAAGTGGTTTAAATAACAGTGCAATTTCAAAAGAAGAAAATGTATAACTTTCTTTTAATGATCATGTACAGAGGTCTTTTCTTTAAGCTTCTCACGCATAAGAATATTTTAAGCACAAATGGACTACTAAGTGTGTGATTTTTTTTGTTTAAAGATTCTAACAGAGCATAGCATAACAGTACTGGTCTTCCAGTTTTATTCATTTCAATTATGTATAGTGCGCCAAGCAGAACCACTGTGTGTTGTTTCTTTAAAGAGCTGCTACACCTTTAAATGTCCATAGCTAGATGGCCAACCCTTCAGTGTGTACTTTGAATAAATATATCTATTTTCTGTGAATTATCCTGAAAGTTTTAAACAGAAGTGACCTCATAGTTTTTAATAAAGAAGTTTATTTACCTAAAATGTGCTAGTAGCATCTTGCCCACCCATAAAGCAATAAACTTCTCAAAAATCTTAATTTTGACATTTGAATAAATGATGGAAATTTTCTATTTTAAGGACACATGTCGCATCAGTTGGAATTAGTATCTTAAAAAAAAAGGCAGCTCTTCATTGGAATGAAGTGATACAAAATGTTTGATATGGCAGTACTTTTATAAACTACGCTGGAAATTGCCCCCTGTAATTTTTTAAATAAAAAATCAATTATGATAAATAGCCTTATGGGATATTTATTCAAGTTCTTCAATACTAATTGACATACAGAAGTATGTTTAAATTTTGCAAGTTTGGATGGACTAATGTCTTCCCTACCAGTTTGGCCTTCTTCCTTTCTAAAGGGTACCTAGGTAGTCTCACACTGACAGAAGTGCTCCTGGGGTTTGAGCCTGAGGCACCTACAGGGTAGTGGCAGAAGAATGCATAGCTGTTGAAACTCTTGTTAAGTTTATTTCCTTCTGTTGGAAACTAAAGAGAAGAGCTGTGGAATCTGTTGAGGGTGCAACATTTTGGGGTACTATTGTCAGGGAGCTGTAGTTACAGGGGACCCTACAGGGGGAAATGAGCAGCCTTCTTGTGTCTCAGCCCAGGCAGAGCCTCAGGAGAAAGATGCTTGTCAGCTTTGTCTTGAGAATGGTACAATTGTGGCTTCTAGGAATGGTAACTGTGTTGTTATTTTTAATTATTTTCTCCATGTTGTTAATTTCCTCATGTCAACCTTGCTTTCAGTAAGTCTTGGTTACAAAACAAAAACAAACACACAAAAAGAAAAAAAGAAAAATAAAAACCCCAAACCAACCAACCAACCAACCAACCAAACAAAAACAAAAGAAACTAGTCAAGTGTCAGCTGTGTTTGGAGGGGCCTGTGATTGCCAAATGGCCATGGTGCTTAAAGATGGTTTTCAGATAGCAAAGAGGTTGTCCTGAAGCTCAGAGACTGGTCTGAAACCAAGTGGAGAGGAGCGACAATGAGGATATGTTTTTGGAGAGTGCTTCCAAGGTCTCTAATATTCTTTACGTTGACAGAAGGGATTAGGTTTTCTCCAGTGAAAGGTTATATGTGTGGGCAAAAGGAAAGCGTGTGTGGCTCAAGGCTGCAGAGTTGACGACACTGCTCTGAATAGTAACTGGTTTCTCTGGCTCTTTCCACCATCACCACTGAAAATAGACATATCAGTAGTAGGGTATAGACCATTTTTGGAGCCACAATTGTGTAGGTCAGTTACAGGTTTTGTTGTTGTTTTGTCTCAGAGTTAAGACTCGATTTTCACCTCACATTTTAGTAGATTGTGGTGAGGCAACTTTATGTCTGTTGAATGGTGGCACTGGAGCTGCAGAACTGGACCAGGCTCTGGCTAATGGGTTGTCTGGGAAGCCGGTGGGGCCAGCTGGTTCATCCCCACAGGTGAAAGGGCAAGCCTTGCAAATGCAAAGTGGTGGTAACTTCCGTGTGGTGGGCACAAATTTGTGCCTCACTTCTCTCGTGTACATTGTACTTTGGATAGTCCAATATTTAGACATTTAGAAACATTATACAGAATAGGAGTTCGTGATAATGCTTCCTGAATGCATCTATTACGGAGCGGTGTAAGCCTTTTCTTGAAGGTTCCTGTGGGGCCTGTGGGAGTTGTCCTCTTAAAGAGAGTATGGAACCGTCACTGGGGTGTTCTATTCCTGAACTTGGGGGCTTATTTCCTAGCCAGGACTCTTAGGAGTCTTTGCCTGGCACAGTGAAGCTTCAGGTCTACTGAAGACCCGTCTCTTCCTGTAGCAAACTCCCATGAATGCAGCTGCCCATGCGCTACATTTATGGGTACATTCTAGAGGTTCCAGTCTTGGGGATTGTGGTAGGTGACCCTGCTTGGAGACACCCCTTGGTTGAGGGGGTGAGAAAGCACGGAGTCAATGTCACAGATACCCGGAGTAGCAAAGCATGTAGCTGCAGATTTGTTTATTGTGGAAATCAGGCTTGCTTATATACCTCCTGTCCTGCCTCCCATTGGCTTCATTGAGTGAGTCTGTGGTGCTGGACTCCTATTGCTTCCGTGGATCAGGCAACCCATGTCAGTGGTCTCCAAGCATGGTGAAAGACTCCGGGTTAGCCCCAGGGGAAGTCATTAGTGGGCATGCTCATGTGGGCCAGTCTGTGCAAGGGCAGCCATGGCCAGGTCACTGTTAGGCTGTTTTTCTCCTGTAGGGGACCAGTTTGGAGGTTGTCAAAGCTTACTTCCCAATCCTGCTGCTGAGTTCTGACTCTTCATTTAACTGACCTACTTTACAAAAAGAGCCTGCCACTGCCTGCGCTTACTCTTCACAGAGTATGTATTGCAGCAGCTCAAGCCTGAGTGAGCCAAGGCTACAGAAGAGGCAGGTAGGAAAATGGAACATTCATGGTCTTTACCAGTCGCCATTCTCATGGAAGAATCATAGAAGAATAGGCCATTGTTGGGCCATCATGGCCAGTTACATAATGATAAAAATAATTAGCTAGAATGCTTATATTGCTGATGTTCAAACATGCCATATACCTGCTGTCCTAGTTACATTTTCATGGTTGTGATAAGCATCATGACCAAAGCAACCTGGGCAGAAACAGATTTATTTTATATTAAAACTGTCAAGAATAGAAATCAGGGCAGGAACTGAAACAGATTATGGAGGATGCCTGCCTTACTGTCTTCCTCTCTATGGCTTGCTCAGCTTGCTTATACCACATAGGATACCTGCTCAGGGATTGTACCACCCACAATTGACTGGGTGCTTCCAAAAAAAATCACTAATCAAGAGAATACCTTACAGACTTGCCTACAGGTAGTCTGATTAAGGCATTTCTCAGTTGAGGTTTCTTTTCCTTAGATAACCGACTAGCTTGTGTCAAGTTGACAAGACCCTAACCAGCACACCTGTTCTAAGTGTACTTCATCTTTAAAATGTTAAAACAGGATAACTTCCAATGTTACTTCTGTTTTCCAGATGAGAACACCACATTTAATTAAATAACTTGCCCCAAATCATGCAGGTGGCACAGCACTGCCTTCTCCCGCTTTATACCTTGCACTCCTCAGCCAGTTACACAAACAAGGCATCTAGGTCCTCAGCTCTGAGCAAATTGTGATGGATTTCACACCAACTCTTCTGTTGTGAAAACAAGAAAAGTCATAGTATAATCATCTATCACCATGTTCCAGAGCTGGGAACAGTGATTGGCACTTACTGATGTAAGGCTGGGAAGCTGAGTAGAAATTTTAGAAGACTTATTGGGTACAAAAATACAGTTCAGGAATCAAGTGCTAATCTTAAGTTCTTGAGTAGTCTTGAAAACAGGGAAGATGCTAACTTGAATTAGAAATTAATGATACAGGGGTGGGGCTAGGGGGAGGGGAAACTGGTTGGGATTATTGCATAAGAGAAGAATATTTTCAAAAAGTTTAAAAATGGTATAAAAAAGAAATAATTCAAGGATAACTGTCATTCAAGTACTTGCTGTGCAAACAAAGGGACCTGAGGTCGATCCCCAACACCCACATAAAAAACTGGTAGTAGGTTCCTGTAATCCCAGTGGTGTGGAGGTGGAGACAAGGGGATTCCTGGGGCTCAGGACAGCTAGTCAAGACTAATTCGTAAACCTGAGGTCTCCAGTGAGAGACCCAGCCTTAAAAGCAAGGCAAATGACTCTCGAGGTCAGTTCATGTGTGTGCACCTGCGCACAAGCATGAAAGCGTACACAAGTTAATGATAGCGGTGTCATGTTTCAGTTTCTATAGTGTTTTCCACAAGAATGGAAGAATAATAGAATATGATACAAATAACCCAAAAAAAAGTCAAAAAATGAGACATAGGAAAATTAAACAAATATAAGCAAAGAGAAAACTCGAAACAGCAATGCCTACATCAAGCACATGTGAACTAAGTATTACAATTTAGAGACGGTGTCAGTCTGGATAAAGAAAAAGACAATGATGCTAACAATGCCAGTTTAATGCAAGGCTACAGAAAAAGATGGTGAGGAAAGACCTAATAAGCAAAGAAGAACCGACCAGAAGCTGGTGTGCTCAGCACACACGTAGACACTGGCTGGTAAGAGCACACAGCCTGTTAGGCTGCAGTGGAGCACAGGGAGGTACTGAAGGTCCTGCCGGGCCTCCAGCTGGTCAGAGGAACCAGACTCAGAATGTGAGAGAAGGGAGAAGGGGAGGAGGGTGAAGGAGCTGGTGTCCAAGGTGATTGAGTTCCTGCTCACACTCACAGGGTGGCTCCCAGAAGTCACAGTTTGGCTATTTTTTCTTTAACAAATTTCATACCTTTCATGAAGTGTCCTCTGATCGTTTCAGGTTGACATGGAAGATTTTAGTTTAGAAAAGAATATAGAGCAGTGGTTCTCAACCTTCCTAATGCTGCGGCCCTTTAAACAGTTCCTCATGTTGTGCTGATCCCCAACCCTAAAATTACTTCATCGCTACTTCATAACTGTAATTGTGCTACTGTTGTGAATCGTAATGTAAATACCTGATTGCAGTATATCTGATAAGTTACCCCGCAGGTTGAGAACCATCTGTATAGAGGATGAGAAGGAACACATGCTCTTGGCGCCTACTGTGGATCCAGCACTCATGCGTTTGTAGAAAGGACAAATTAAGTACTGGAAATGATCAGTAACTGAACAAAGCACAGTAAAAGGAGAGGAGGAGTTGTGAGACCCCAGAGCTTTCCCCTGCTGAATCTCGTTTGTCACTCTGGACTTTTAGAGCACACTTGCCAAGTCTTTGTGTATTGCTTCTTGAAGATTGTGAACCTGGTACACGCCTAGTAATGGGCAGGAACTATAGGGGTAGATGGCTGCAGTGTGTTACTCTGAACACTAGGTGGTGATATAGCACCACATAGATCTGTGCTATTGACAAAGTGGACCCTGATAGGGACAATGCTACCTTCCTTACCTTAGCAGGAGAAAGCATTGACCTTGGTAATGTAGTCTTGATGTAAAACCAGGAAGATTGGAGACCATGGTTGCTAGTTGCTCCTAGTTCTAATCAGGTCTGATGAGTCAACTTAGGCATTCACCTCCTCAGAGGGTTTTGGGAATGAGGTTGGATATCTAGGTAGCTACAAGCTTGGTGCTGTGGAAGGAGACAAGAGATTTAAAAGTTTAAAAATTCCATTTATGTGTAAGCCCGGGTGGGGGAGGGGCAGGCCTGCTCCAACCAACCACGTTCCCACCCTTCCCCATCTGCTCAGCTGGTGACTGCAGATTCTTCCTGCAAGAAAGCCTGGTTAAGGCTCCTTCCAGACATCCTGGGAACTAACTGCAGAGGTACTTTTCACTGGAGCCCTTTGGGGGTGTCCATGGTTATTATTTTATTATACTTCTCAGAAGGATCCAGGTCATGAGAGACAAAGGCTGGGGAACTGTTCTGCCAGTGAGAGATTGGAGGCCACAAGGAGCCAGGGCCAATCAGTGCAACTTTGGTGATGGGTGCTTGTGGGACAACCATTATCAACTGAATGGAGCCTGCAGCTTAGCTTGTCCTAAGGCTATGACATTCATATTATGGTTCTGACCACTGTGCTATGGCTAATGGGTAAATGGGATAGAGGATTTTTTTTCCAAAACTTTTTTTTTGTAATGTTTTGTAAATCTAAAATTATGTCAAACTTGAAAGTATAAAATTATAAAACTTTACTTTTCCATGATTATAGAATTTTTAAAATAAACATAAACATAGAGAAAATAGAGATGACCCTTGAACAGGTGGCTCAGAGGGGCTGCTTTGGAGCCGGGGTGCACCAGGAATGAAATGCTTTCTGGGGAGTTGGCCGGGCATCACAGCCATCTGAGGATCTCTTTATGCCCAGTCAGATCCAGTGGTGGAACTGGACCATTGTTTTCCAGGCAAGAGTCATTTAATTATTAGACAGCCTCTGCAATGACACAGATCTACTCACATGCTAAGCATTTGCTTAGGAGACTCCATCCTAGGCCTTATGCCTCATTTAGCAATTCTCTAGGGAGATTTTGGGTTTTTTTTTCTAATACCATAATTCAGGGGTTTAATCATTATTGCTTAAAATGAAAATATCTAAATCAAGATGGTCTTAATTGCTAAGTGCTGGGTTGTTTTTTTTTTTTTTTTTTACATCATTCTTTAGCTCTTAAGATCTGAATTTATAATTTTGGAGGTTTTAGAAAAGTTACAGTGAAGTTACAAAAATAATAGAGTCCTGTCGGACGCACTCTTGTTATTCTCACATTAGTTCGGGACATTGCTGCAGCTAATAAATCAATTTTGATACATTATTTTAAAACCGTAGCCTATATTTTCTCAGACACCCTTGATCTCGAATGCATGTCCCACTTTTGCTCCAGAACCCCATGTTTCATGTTCTGGTAAGTGTCCTTCTCTTTACTGTTTAGTCTGTTCACTGCTGCAAAACTCTCAGACCGTTTTGCTTTTGAAGACCTTGTCCATTTGAGACCCATTTTGAATTGGGTTATGTGTTTTTAGGGAGACTCAAAAGGACAGTACCATTCTCATTACGTTTTGAGGTCCATGTCATCAGCAGGACTTAGCACTGTTGATACTGACGCAGATCCCTTCGCTGAAGTAGTCCGTTTCTCCCCTGTGAACCCCTTCTTGCCCTCCTTCCACAGGGCTCTTTGGAAACAGGGCCTGTGCGTAGCCTTTACTTCAGGACTAGGTAAGTTCACCCCACTCTGAGCAGTGTGTCTACATATCATTAGAAATTCTCCCACATGGACACTGGTCTCCTTTTCTTTACCTGGTCACTTATAGGTATCAACTGGGACTCATTCTACTTATTTATACTTTGGGTTTTAACCCAATTCCTGCTTTGTTTTGTTGTTAAATCCCCCCAGCTTTGCCCATTAGGAGCTCTTTCAATGGGCCCCTGCATCCACTGAGATACCCCACCACTGGGCTATTTCTTCTGGACACTTCCTCATACCCTGGTGCTTCAGGCTCATCTGGGGCCTTTTCTCCTCCAGTTATGGAATTGGTCATTTTGGCAGTGAGCTGGGGGAGAAGGACCTCTTTATTACAGTTAGAATGTCTTTTCCATAAGAAAGGTTTGTAATTGTCTCATAGTGATAAGCATTTTGTGATATGAAAATTAAATCTTCTATAGTTTGCAGATAAAAAGCTATAATTTAAAATGCAATACAAGAAGGAATGTGTTTGAGAATCCAGTTCATAAACAAATTATCTGGAACAAGTGTGAATTTTGTGTGTCCAAAGATACCCTCTTCAGTTTTATCATGTAGTGTCATTTTTTTTGTTTTTTATTATTTTTATTGAAAATGTTTTCATACAACATATTTTTATTGTTTTTCCCTTATTTCAACTCTTCCCTACCTTACTATCCACCAACTTTGTGTTCTTTCTCTCTCTCTCAAAAAAGAGAAACAAGAAACAAAACCAAACAAAAGCATTAAGAAACACAAAACTCCCACAAAAACACAAAATAAAAAAACAAACAAGAGACCAATAAGACAAAAAGTACAAAAACAAAGCAAAATGAGACAGAAGCCCAAAACACACCATTGAGTTCATTTTGTGTTTGCCAACTATTCCAGGACTTGGGGCCTATCCTGGAGTGTGATTAATATACCCAGTGACACTCCACTGGAGAAAGCTGATGTTCCCTTTGCTGGTGGGTATCAATTGCAGATAACTTCTTAGGAGTGGGATGTATCTACTACACCCTTAGAGTGCTGGGACCCTGTCTGACTTGAATTGTGTAGTTCTTGTGTGTGCTGCCACGGCCTGTGAGTTTGTGTGTGCATAAGTCCTGCTGTATCTGGAAGACACTGTTTCCTTGGAGTCATTTTTCCACCTCTTCTTTGGCATAGATCCCTGAGCACTGAGAGATAACGACATCTCATTTATGACTGCGTTCTCCAAAGCCTTACTCTGTGAACTTTGTCCTGATGGTAGTCTCTATGTTAATTCCCATTTACTTGCAGGAAGCTTCTCTGATGTGGGTTGAGTCAGGCACTGATCTTTGGGTCTAGGCGTATGCCATTAGGAGTCATTTTTTCTGCTATGTTCCTTTAGCAGACTGATAGTATTAGGCTTTCCTTAGACTACCAGTATCAGGTTCTTGGCCACGTTAGCGGTGTCAGGTATGGGTTTCATCTCCTGTGCTGGGCCTTAAGTCCAATAAAAAAGTGTTACTCCCATAACATGTGTACCACTGCGCACCAGTGTGTCTTGCAGGCAGGCCACTGTTGTAGTTCTCGGTGTTTGCAGTTGAGTGATAGTGATGATTACTTTTCTTCTCTGGTAGTGTGCAAGGTGCCTTGTGACCATGAATGTTCCATGTTTAATACCATAAATAAGTGTTGTCTTCAGAAATAGGGCCTTACCATCAGGTTGTGGAAAACCACCAACAGCCTGAAAATGTTTGGCAGGGAGGTTCCATGGGACAGCTTTTTGCCAAGGACTCTACAAGTTGTAACCCATTCCTGGCACTGAAGGTTTTGCATGGTGGAATAAGATGTCTAATTGGGGGCATTGTTGGCAGAGCCTGCTTGTTTATTTCCCCAGCTTCCCAGACCCGAAATAACCACACAGAAACTGTATTAATTAAAACACTGCTTGGCTAATCCCTTAGGCATATTGCTAGGTAGGTCTTATATTTTAAATTAACCCAACTCTATTAATCTGTGTATCCCATGTGATTGTGGCCTACTGGTAAGGTTCCATATGTCATCCAGCGTCTGTCTCCTACTGTGGCTACATGGCTTATCCCTGATTTTGCCTACTCTCTCCTCCTCGGTCCGCATGGAATTCCCACCTTGCCCTTTTCTATGCTGCAATAGGGCCCAAAGCAGATTCTTTATTAAGCAATGGTAATCACAGCATGCAGAGGGGAATTCCACATCAGGGCATTGTCTTTCCTATTATTTGACTTAATTTAGATCCCTTTCGTAAGTGTATACATTTTGGGAAATTTCTATCTCACAGCACAAAGGGGATTTATTTGCTCGAGGGGGACAGAGGGCAGGGAATAAGAGACGAAGATAGGAGATAGGGGACAAGGGAGAAGGGGAAGGGAACAAGAGAGAGAAAGGGAACAAGGGAGAGGAGAAAGGGGTATTTGTCCCAGAGGGGTTCAACAAAGGACTGCCTCTGGATAGAGAGGAGACAGACACGGCCAATAGGCAAGCGGTGGTTTATACAGGGAAAGGGAACCCTGTGTTAAGATGAGGTGTTTAATTTTAATTGGCCATGTTAATGAGGTGAGCCAAAGGGGACTTTTGATTGCTGAACGTCAGTACTTTGATATTTAGGCCTTGGTAGTCAGTCTGAGGAGGAGGAAGTGACCAAATAAGGGAATAGGCCTTGGCTAGTTTTAGGAATGTAATCTAACAGTTTCTTAGCAAGGCAGAGGGAATGGGGCCTGCCAGAGATGTGTTCACCATGCTCAGACTGACTAGAGTCCCTTCAGTTGGTTTTTCAAAAGGCCTTCAGTGTTACCTGTCCCTCCCTATCCCATGGTTTACCCTGCTCCCCCTACCCTGTGCTGACTAGTCTTATGTCAACTTGACACACAAACTAGAATTATCTGAAAGGAAGGGAACTTAATTGAGGAAATATTTGTTAGATCCTGTTGTAAGGCATTTTCTTAATTATTGACTGGAGAGGGCACAGCTTTTGTGGGTGGTTCCATCTCTGGGTTGGTGGTCCTGGGTTCTTTTAGAAAGCAGAATGAGCAAGCCATGGAAAGCAAGCCAGTAAATAACGCCCTTCTATGGCCTCTGCATCAGATCCTGCTTCCAGTTTCCTGCCCTATTTCAGTTCCTGTCCTGACTTCCTTCAGTGTTGAACAGCAATGTGGAAGTATCAGCCTAGTAAACCCTTTCCTCCCCAGCTTGTTTTGTGATTATGGTGTTTGTCACAGCAGTTAGGCACCCTAGCTGAGACACACACTCTCCCCATTTAGTCCTCTTATTCTGGTTCTCTTTTATCTCTCCATAACCCTATATTCTATTTCCTTTTCTTTGAGACATTTCTCCCCTGGCCCCTTACTAGTTACCTACTTCTCTGGTTATATAGATTGAAGTACACATATCTAAAACATCCACATATAAAACATGCAATATTTGCCTTTTGTGTCTGATATACTTTACTAAGGAAGATTTTTTTAAGCTCTATCCATTTATCTGTGAATTTATTTTTTAACAGATGAATAATATTCCATTGTGTAAGTGTAACACAATTTTTCACTCATTCGCCAGTTGGTGGATATCTATGCTATTTCTGATTTCTGGCTATTGTGAGGAGAACATCAGTGAGCATGAATGAACAAGTTATCTCTGAAGTAAAAGGTAGAGCCTGTTGGTCTATGTTCAAGGATGGTATAAAGCTGGTTCTTGAGGTAGACTAATTCTCAGTTTCCTGAGGAACCACCACACTGATTTCCATAGTGGCTGGATCCGGAGATTCATATGGGAGAGAGTTGAAGGGACTGCCCTTCGTGACTGTGAAGGAAGACCCCAGGATGGCTACCAGAAGCAGACAGAGAAGGTGGCACACCTACTCCAAGATTCTGCCCAAGTACCATACTTAAACATGAGGATGAGATGCTTTGTTGAAAGTCGTCCATGTTCTCAGCACTTGACTTGTCAATGATGTACTACTAAAATTCTTACCTTCCCTTTGGTACTTGGATTAATTTCGAGTAGCCTCTGAGGGCCTACAGAGAATCCCTGTGAATTTTTAAAGAAAATACAAACTATTTTTTTCCTCTGGTGGACATGCAGTAGATTGCCCAAATTACTGTTCTGTTAGATGCCCATGTAGATACCAACGGTTTCCAAGGCTCACTCATGGCCTTGCCTCATGAGATCCCTGAAGGGGCTTGTGAATCCTCAGGGAAGCCAGGCTGTCACTCAGACAACTTATCATCTTATGTTATTGAGGAACACTTTTATAATAGTGCCAATGTTTTCTTCCTGCACAGATGTGCACTTCCTAGCCATACTTTTCAAATTGTGCAGACAATCGAGCAAGTGCTAACACAAGAGGCAGGAATGGGTTATCTCTTAGGGAAGCTGCATGGTGATGGTGGTTGTGTGTGATGGGAAGTCCTGTGCAAAGATGGGGCCACATTGCCAGCCTGTTCAGGGTAAAAGTGATGGCCTGTAGCAGTTCTGCCCAATAGAGCAGAGATGTGATCCCTTTGAAAAGGGCAGTTGGAGGGGGTGAAGGTTCTCTGTGCTCATTCTTATGTGTCCTTTTTTGATAGAATTTAAAAAAAAAACCCTCTAAGGCTGTAGATTTATAAGATGGAGGTGAGCCAGAGTCTTTAGTTACTGCTGGGAGTGTGAAGGAGAGTCTGTGTGGTCTGCGTATAGTCTGTTCCATCTTCTGTGTTTCAGTTACTGTACCCTGGAAGTATCCACTGGAAGCATCCTCAAGTGAACAAAACATAATCTGAGCTGTGCACTGCTCTCTGTTGTTATTGCAGTGTGAATGTTCAAGTGACCCTTATGCACCAGCGTAGGGGACCTCACAGTGCCTGTTGCTATCCTTCCCATGTCATCTCATCAGGTAGACACTGTGTGAACACATGTCAGCATATAGGCGGGGCAGATACAGTACAATAGGGCGTTCTGAGCAAGCACAGCCACAGAACTTCCACTGCAGCATATATGATAATCTTTGTTTTATTAGTTGTGGATGCTGTGTGACATGGCCATAGCCTTCTTGAGTCATCACTGCCAGCACTGCCCTTGAGTGGTCCTAGTCTGTTTCCTTACATAGCTGTGCGGCAAAGCACAAGTAGATAAAACCTTACGTAGGTTCTTGAGCCCTATGTAGTCTTTACCGTCAGACTCTTTCTCCGGGGATCTATTTCTCCCTTTCAGATTATCTTAAGAAAAGCCAGGTACATCCCAGAGATGATATAGATACTTTTATCTAATCCATAAATACATCTCTTTGATTCACATTTTGGGAATCCAACTGGTTTTATTGCTACCTAGGACCACACTTTGGTCATTCTCCAGTAGATTTTCTTCTGTGTAATTCCAGATCCGTCTGCCTCTCTTATGCCTTTCATGTGGGACCAGTTTTCAAACACTAGAACACAACTATAAATGACTCTGTGTTATCTGCTGTTTCAGAAATCTATTTGAGTTTGTGGGATGTATCTCCCACAGAAAAAAGGAGACCCCTGTAAATGTTTGCACATGATTTTAAATTGTTAACATACATTAGTTTTACATGGGAATGGGTTTATTGTAACATTTTGTCCTTTATATGAGTTTTAAGCCATGGAGATTATATGACCTGTCTGTGACTGCCTCAATATGGCAATGCCTGCATATGAGGATTGCTTGCAGTAGGTAGCCACACTTTACTTTCTCTTCAGCTACGTGATGTATGCGTGGGATTAGTTTTAATATTCTTTGAGTTTCTTACATTTTTAAATACTTCTGTTTTTTTGTGCACTTCACAATAAATGTATGGAGTTGAGAGTTAATTGACCTGTTTTATCTTGGTCTGGCTGAGAGCATGAGGGAGCACACACTGAAAGAGTGTTTTGGGGGAAACTATTTCACAAACTATGTCAAGAAACGTTCTCTTTTTATAGAGTCATTTCGTTTCTGGTAGTTGAACCTAGGGAAAAAAAACTGGGATGAAAGTTAATGCAGAAAGCTGTTCCCTGGTAACATTAGCAATAGCGGTGAGACATGGAGAGAGGAAGGTGACTGCTGGAGCATGTCTACTAGTTACCGCTGCATAGCAGCTTCCTCTGGACTGGATCTCTCCCTCCTGGAGAAAGAAGGAAGGTGCGTAAGACTTAGGAAGCTAACAAAATGTATGAAACTCAGGAAGTACAGACAGTGCAAAATTCATAAGTCCCTCTCCAAGAAGATGTAAGCAGTATACATCTTCTTGTAGATGAGACTCTTGAGTGGAACTGACTGCGACTTGGGTGCAGAAGTGCAGAGCTAAAGCTTTCCTTAGTTGTCACTCAAGCTGGGGTGGGCTCTTCAGTGCTGCACTGCCCATGCTCCTGTAAGTACAATAAACTCATTAGTTCGCCATCCTGGACTTGGTGGGATCATGCATTTGATCTGTTGTTGATGCCTTGTTTAGTGTGAACAGAAGCTTGTTCCCATGTCTCTAGGGAATATTTTGGAACTCATTTAGAAAGAAAAATGTAAACCTGTTTGAAATTTTACATATGATCGTTTCTTCTACTAGATTGACTTTTAAAAAATTAAAACACAAGTTTAATTAGATTCAACTAAGCAGTCCATTGAAATATTTGAACATCCTTATGTGTAAAGACTAAGGAGGAATGGGAGGGAGTGGCTGCTAAGGAAATGGGTGGTGGTGCCCAGAGTGTGGGAAATGACCTCTAGCCTCGTGCTGCATCTCTGAAAAGAGTTCTCAAGAAGTTTTCTTCACCACAAACAAGGCATCAACAACAGAACAAATAAATGATCCCACCAGGTCCAGGATGGCGAATTAATGAGTTTCTTGGATTTACTTACAGGAACAGTGGGCAGGGGAAGTTGGCCACAGGAGCATGGGCATCACTGAAAATCCCACCCCAGCATGGATGACAACCAAGGAAAGCTTCATCTCTGTACATCTCTTCTCCACAGAATTTTCTGCTCATCAAGAGGACAGAAGATACTGAGGCAGAATCCGATGGGTGAAGAAATCAGTTTGTACAAAGATAGGCATATCTTGCCGAGACACTCCCTGCTCCCTCTGAAAGAACAAACCACTCTCCCCCATCGCAGCAAGTTTAAGTTTTGCTCTGTTGTTTACTCTCTTCAGCTTAGCTGCTGTATTTCAGAGCAGGAGGGCATCTTACCACTTCTCCAGGGGCTTCAGTTGCCTTATAATTATTTCTCTTTGGAAGCTGGCAGGATGATGGAATCAGAGATCATACACAGACAGACTAAAAATAGAAAGAAAGGAAGATACAAGAAAGATGTAAAAATGCCCATAATGAACTCATGCATCTTGAGGAAACTTCTGATCTAATGAGAATGGATTTTGTTGAGACGATTGTACACCAACAATTAATTATTCATGGCAGAGCCATCATTAAGATTTCATTTTGTTTAAAGGCCTCTAAGTGACTTAGAAAATTGGGTTAAGCGGGAGAAGAATTTCAAGAAAGAGACAAGGGAAAGCTTTTCACTATATTGACTTTTTAAATATTTTCAAGATAGATCTTGTGAGTTGGCACATAAATTATACTCTGACTGAAAACGCCCAGTGACTTGCGTGGACACTGTCTGTGCATTGGCAGATGGTGTGCCAGCTTGGTGATATGAAAACAGCTGTACAGATTTGTGAAAGGCTTAGGTATTTATTCCAGAATTCTATAATAATTCAATTGGGTGTGGGTAGTAGGAGTCTCCATGAAATAACAGGATTTTGCAACCTGTGACATTTTGTGTCCAGTGGTAAGTCAATGCACACTCTGCTCAGTTACAGTAATGTAAAGTCAGGCATGATTTAATTTTATAAGACTTTGGTGTCTTAGACCCTATGACTTGCTTTTCTTTGAAATTGGTGTCATGTTGAGGTTTTAATAGGAGATTGATTTACAACATAGAGTTAAGAGATCTAGGGTGAAGTCATAGAAAGCCATCGCACACAGGATCTGTCCTTGTGGGTTCTTAAGAGATGTTTATTTAACACATAGAAGATTTTAGTCTAGCTTGTATCCAGAGCCTCTTAGGACAGTGTCGGGCACATAGTAGGAGTTCAGAAAGTGTCACAGTTGACTTAGGATCAGAGCCTGTCAGTGAGGAGACCACAATACCAATCAGGAACAATGGTGAGAGAGAAAGCTGTACAAAGAAGGACCTCTTCTCCTGCAACACCTTTAGTACAATAAGAGAGCAGAGTAGCTAGATCAGTGTGAGTCAGGGAGTAGAGAACAAAGAAGTCAGGGTGATTAGGTTGGTAATGGTGGCAGCATCCACCATAGACAGAATTCTTCATCTCGAAACAACATGCCACGGGAGGGCAGAAGACACAATAAACAAAACATACAATGGGAACTATATGATCACCTTAGGAAGGAGCCATTGCCATAGTATTGGGATGAATTCAGAATGGGTTTTTATTTCTAAACATTTGTAGCATTTTACAAAAAGTTGCCTGTTGGGGGAGGCTGCTTGTTTGTCCCGGCTGCCTAGAACCGAAATAATCACACAAAAAGTGTATTAATTAAATTACTGTTTGGCCCAGTATTTCTAGCTTCTTATTGGCTAACTCTTACATATTAATTTAACACATCTCTAGTAATCTGCGTATTGTCACGTGACTGTGGCTTACTGGCTAAAGTTCTGGCATCCGTCTCTGGTGGGGCTACATGGATTCTCTCTGACTCTGCCTTCCCTCTCCCAGCATTCAGCTTAGTTTTCCCCACCTAGCTCTGTTCCCCTATAGCTCTGCTATAGGCCCAAAGCAGTTCCTTTATTTATCAGTGATAATCACAGCACACAGAGGGAAATCCCACATCAGTTGTCTTGTTTAAAAACAGTTGGTTTCTTCCATACCTGTGGCTTCTCTATTCATAATAGCCAGAAATTGGAAGCAACTTAGATGTCACTCAACAGAAGTATGGATAAAGAAAATGTGGTACATTTACACAATGGAGCAGTTAATAAAAACATGACAGAATGAAATTTTCAGGCAAATGGAAGGAACTAGGAAAAAAATCATCCTAAGTGAAGTAACACAGACCCAGAAAGGTAAATATGCATTTACTTATATGTGGATATTAGCCGCTAAATAAAAGATAACCAGGCTACAATATATAGATCCAGAGAGGTTAGGCATAGAGGAAGGGACTAGGAGTGGGAAATAGAATAGATTTTATGGATGGACTTGAGTAGGGGGTAAGAGGGAGTGGAAATGGGAGGACCAGGAGGGGAGATGGGGTTGAGTGAGGGAATGTGAGAAGAGGCAGCTAGAATTGAGGAGCATTTTAGGAATGGTATGGAAACCTAATGCAGTGGACACTTCCTAAAATATATGACAGTGATCCTAATGAGATCTCTGAGTCCCAACTGGCCATCTCTTGTCACCAAATGAAGCTTCTAGTACCAGGACTGGGTTACATCCAATTGAGTTGTGTAACATGAGGGCCAGCTTGTTGGGGTTTCTGTCCTGCCCGGTACCCCACAGCCGGCAAGGTCCCAAAGAAAATCACACAAAGGTCTTCATAAGATTATAAACTGATTGGCCCATTAGCTCAGGCTACTTATTATCTCTTGTAGCTTATATTAACCCATTATTCTTATCTATGTTAGCCACATGGCTTGGTACCTTTCTCAGGAGGGTAGGGCACATCTTGCTTCTTTGGTGATCTGGGCAGGAGTCCGGAAAGAACTTCCTTCTTCCCAGAATACTCCTGTTCTCATTGCCCCACCTCTACTTCCTGTCTGGTTGACTCGCCTATACTTCCTGCCTGGCCAATCAGTATTTATTTAAAACATGATTGACAGAATACAGATAATTCTCCCACAACACTTCCCCCTCTTTTTTTTTTTTTTTTTTAAAAAAAAAAAAACAAAACAAAGGAAAATATCCATAGTCCATTTTTGGGGAATGTGGGCGTAGTATTCCAGACTACTTCTGGCTGGTTGGGGGTGCTGATAATCTTATAGGGACCTAAAGAAAATTTAGAGTTATGATCAAGTCCTGACTGGAGTATCCTGTGAGGCTTGATCATCTCAGGCAACATCTTGAATCTGTTCTAGATGTAGAACTCAGACATCTGGGCCATCTGTTTCAGCTGGAGATTTCTCAGGTGGTCTTCCTTGATCAAACCTGATTTTTCTTAACTCAGAATAAATCCACAGCCTCTCATTTCCTGTGGAAACAAAAGTAAAATTTCTTCTCCAAAGTAACATATCTTTTGACTTTAATTTTGAAGTCAAGGTGGAAACAATCCAGGATGCTGGCAAGACAATAGGTTACTATCTGCAAACCGACAGCGAGGCCCCATTGCTGAAGACAACACCCATACAACTCAATAAACATAACAGAGGTAGAGCTGGTGCCTGCATTGAACCTTCACCCCTTGTTATAGTGCCTTTGGTATGTGAAGATACTCTGCAGGCTTCTAAAATAGAAATATAAGCACCAGCTCGGCCACAAAACCTTTCATCTACTATCTGTCCTGCCTGCAAAATATGCCAGGGCAATGGCAGCACAAAGCTTGTGAGAGTAACCAACCAATGTCTGATTTGACTTAAGGCCCTATCCATGAGGTAGAACTCATACCCAACACTGCTTGGGTGACCATGACCCAGAGACTAGATAGCTCAGAGACCTAGGGTAAAGCCAAATACTACCGGCCTTAAAAAGAAAGTAACAATAAAATGGTCCCTGATGCTATTCTGCTATGCTCTTAGGCTGGTGCCTTACTCAACCATCATCAGAGAAACGTCCTCCTGCAGCAGATGGGAACAAATACAGAGATGCACAGTCAGACATTATGCAGAGAGTGAGAGACTTTGGCTCACTCAGCTCTAAAGGAGATGTCTATCAAACCCCTCTCCTCAGGGCTCAAGGAAGAGGAGGCAGAAGGAATGTGGGAACTAGAGGGATGGAGGATGCCTGGAGAACGAGGTCCCTTAAATCAACTGAACAAGGCTTGTATGAACTCAGAGACTGAAGCAGTAAGCACAGGGTCTGCGGGAGTCCACACCAGGCCCTTTGTATACATATTATAGCTTCAGTCTAGTACCTTTAACGGGACTCCTGAACATGTGAACAAGTGTGTCTCTGATTCTTGTGCCTTCTCTTGGGGCTCTTTTCTTTCTGTTGGTTTGCCTTGTCCAACTTTCATGTGATGACTTTTGTTTTATCTTAATAAAACAACAACAACAACAACAGCAATACGAAGGTGGTTTCTTCTCGATGCATTTTCAGGGACATGTTGTAGAGCCATTCTCTTACTGATGTAGGTGTCAAGTCAAAATGCACACAGCTTTCTGCACTCATTTCCAACAGCAGAGAGTGGCGAGTCTGCAGCTCCTTCACTCTGACATCAGCTAACAGCCTGTGTATATGTCTCTCTACTTCTGTACTGTGCAGAGCAATGAGGAGGCTGCTGCTTCCTTAGCCCAGCAGACACCACAGCCAAATTCCACAACACGTTTACACGTTTCACAGAAGAATGTTTAGGCTTGGAGCCTAAACATCTTCCTCTCTCGAAACATGTTTTTCAAAACTGCTTCCTTTATGTAGGGTGAGATGGGACGGCTTCGCCCCTGAGTCACCTTCAGGGTCTGGTGGAGCACAAGCTCCTGGCTAAGGCAAAGGCCGGGCAGGAAGCTTCTCTTCTGTGAGTCTGACTCTGGGCCACCCAGAAAGAATTTTTTTCATGCCAGACAAACAGACACACATGTCTGTGAGGCTCTTGCCCCATTTCTTGTATGGCCTGGTTTCTTTCAGTTGATGAGTAAACTGTGACTTTTTGCCTTTAAGTCCCAAGAATGCTAGGATTCTGGCAGCCAATAGTGATTTACAGTTAAGGTTTAGATTCTTGGGGCTGGGACTGTAGCTCTGTCAGCACAGTACTTGCCTAGCATCATGCAGGAAGTCCTGGGTTTAATGCTCAGCAGCACATAAAACAGACAGTGGTAATAGCTGTATAGTAATCCCAGCACTCGGGAGCTAGAAGCAGGAAGACCAAGGTCATTTTTCGCTATGCAGTTAATTTGACATCAGCCTGGGATAAACTGAGATACTGAGACCCTGGAGTGGGGAGGAGAAGACAAACTCAGAGAGAGAGAGAGAGAGAGAGAGAGAGAGAGAGAGAGAGAGAGAGAGATTAAAAGGAGGGAGAGAAATAGGAGGGAGGGTGGGAGGAAGAGGGGAATAGAGAGAGAAAGATTGCAGGGAGAGGAAGAAAGAAAAAGATTAAAGATGGGAGAAAGAGAAGGAGGGAGGGAGGGTGTGTGAGAGAGAGAGAGAAAGAGAAGAGAGAGAGAGAGAGAGAGAGAGAGAGAGAGAGAGAGAGAGAGAGAGAGAGAGAGAGGAGGAAGGGAGGGAGGGAGAGAGCTGCACTATTTTCTCTGGGAAGCACAGAATGTTTTGAGATGTCCTCTTCCTTGGTCCTCTCACATTCAATACTACATCTTTTCTCACCTGGAGTCTTGGCTTCTGCTGACCACACAGTGGAACTGTAGTTAGTACTGGGGATGGAGGGAGCCTTAGCATATCCACACAGGGCTGTTCTAAATTGAATAGGAACAGATAACTCTGGAATATTTAGGATGCAAGGAACATTCCAGCCTCTTACTAAAGTATAACACACAGAGAAGGCTAGCATCAGTTATGCTGTTCTAAACACCCTTAAGTTAGCCCCGAAGCTTGTGTTTATTTCCTACCCTTCTTAGCACCTATTGTCCGATCATGCTGGCCTCAACCTTCCATACCCCGTGTGCCATGAAATGGGCATCTTTCCCACGGCAAAGCAGGAAGTGGGTTACAATCGCCATCCCTAATCTTAGTCATTTCCTCAAGGTACTTTCTGTGTGACTACTTGGAGGTTGGAAAGATGGCTTGGTGGTTAGGAATGTTTACTGCTCCTCCAGAGGTGCAAGTTCAGGTCCTAGCATCCACGTCAGGCAGCTCCAGCCTGCAACTCCAGGAGGGCAGCACTCCCCCTCTCTCCCCATACACACATACAAATGAGTCTTTTAAAAATAGGTAAGCAATTTTCTCTAATGATATACTTAATGACCACATAAGTATTAATTAACATTTGAGTATATAAAAATTGTGCCTGACCCTTGAATTTACTATGTTGTGGCTAAAATGAGATTGTACTAATTGAAACATATTGAATAAAATTTTAGTGGAAAAGTGCCTAGAAATGCCACTGAAGAGAATAAAAATAACCAGTGAGCACTTGGGAGGCAGAGGCAAGTAGATCTCTGTTAGTTTGAGGCCAGCCTGGTCTACAGAGCGAGTTCCAGGACAGACTCCAAAGCTATGCAGAGAAACCCTGTCTTGAAAAACCAACTAACCAACCAACCAACCAACCAACCAACCAACCAACCAAAAAACAAAAACCAAGCCAAACCCCAAAAAAATAAAAAATAAATAAATAAATAAAATAAAAAAAAGAATGTGGGAGTGTTTTCTATCTATCTGTTGCTTTCATTGGTTAATTAATAAAAAAAACTGCTTGGCCTGATAGAGCAGAATTTTGATAGGCAGAGTAGACAGAACAGAAGCTGGGAGAAAGAAGGCAGTGAGGCAGACGCTATAGCTCTCCTCTCCAAGATGGACACAGGTTAAGATCCTTCCCAGTAAGCCACCACCTCGTGGTGCTACACAGGTTATTAGAAATGGGTTAATCAAGATGTGAGAATTAGCCAGTAAGAGGCTAGAACTAATGGACCAAGCAGTGTTTAAATTAATACAATTTGTGTGTTGTTATTTTGGGTGTTAAGCTAGTCGTGCAGGAGCTGAGCGGGATGAATAGCAGGCCTGCCCACAGCTCCATCTACAAAAGAAGCCAACTTTCAGGGTACCACTAAGAGAACTCAATCTCTCCCCAAATATTGCAACTAAGGGCCCCAAATAGGCTGATGACCTAGCAATAAGTCAACCATATGTAGATGGAGGCTGCTTGTTCGTTTCCAGCCACCCAGACCTGAAATAGGCACACAGAAACTGTGTTAATTAAAACATTGCTGGCCGGGCGGTGGTGGCGCATGCCTTTAATCCCAGCACTTGGGAGGCAGAGGCAGGCGGATCTCTGTGAGTTTGAGGCCAGCCTGGTCTACAAGAGCTAGTTCCAGGACAGGAACCAAAAAGCTACGGAGAAACCCTGTCTCAAAAATCCAAAAATAAATAAATAAATAAATAAATAAATAAATAAAATTAAAAAAATTAAAACATTGCTTGGCCTATTAGCTTATGCATATTTCTAGCTAGCTCTTATATCTTAAATTAACCCACTTCTACTAACCGTGTATCCTACTGGTAAAGTTCTGTCTAGCGTCCGACATCTATCTCCTACGGTTACATGGCTTCTTTTTGACTCTGCTTACTCTCTCTATATATCTTTTCCAGCCTGGCTGTATTCTGTTAATCCATTGGCTGCAAGCAGCTTCTATATTAATCAATGGCAATAAAAAATATTCACAGCCTGTAGGCAGGAATCACACATAGAAGTCGATGTAGACATCTCACCTGAGGGGCAGCTCTACAGGAAAGCCAGGATACATAACCTTGTGAGATAGCAAACAAAAGCAGCCCGAGGCTTGTATAGAAAGAGAAGTGTACTCATTGGGGCATCTTTTGGGCCTCACAGGGCATAGTGATGCTACTGATGGTGCTCAACTCATTGTTGGCAGAAGCTCATTTAGCTCTAACTCAGCATTGGAAGCCACCACAGAACACCCCGGTAGGGGAGAGGGCAGGCAGGGTGGGTGAGGAACTCCCATTCCAGGCTTCACCAAGAGTGGAGAAAACAGTGCATACTCGGGTACCCGTCTCTTGTATGCAATAATCATTAAGGTCGTGCACTTTGTCAAGGCTCTCTCTCTCTCTCTCTCTCTCTCTCTCTCTCTCTCTCTCTCTCTCTCTCCGGAGAAATGATAAATGTACTTTTACAAGACTCTGTCCTTACTCTTTCTAGAATTGTAAATAAAACTGCTGATTCAGCTCACCTGCAAGCACTTCAAAGCAGAATTGAATTACAATACACTGTTTCCTACCAAGACCCATTCCCCGTGTCTCCTCCCTCTCTAGGTCACAGTACCACCATCTTATCTACCTGTGGATCAGCATGAAAAATAAACAAAAGCCCTGTGCCAATTGACTTCCTTGTGTTTTTGCAAGCATCCCATAATATGATTTGGGGAGAAGTCTGAGAACAAGAGGGTACAGACAGCGAAGTTATAAGTGTGGAATTCAGGGTCAGACCTCCAAAACTGATCATGGCTAGCTCACTGTCAACTTTTTGAATCTGTATAAACTTAGAACTTCTCCCACTTTCTGGTTTCTGAGAACCAAGGGGATCAGCAGTTTCTAAAATAAAGGGCATTGTGAAAACTTAATGACCTGGGTGTGGACCGTTAGAAGCAGAGCCCCAATCAAGACAACCTACAGCCTTACATTCAGTTATCCAATGTCATCAGCCCACCAAGGAAAATGAAGAGTGAGCCGTTTTTCTCTGATGACAGAATCCACCCCATATTCCCATTTGACACTGGTACTTCAAGCATCATTGATTTTTAGGGGTTCTGTGTTCCCAGTGTGCAGCCTATAGTCCAACCTGTACCTATTGTAGAGTTGCTTTTTATTCTGTATCCCAGTCAAAGCCAGACAAATGGAGTAACATGCTCAGATGAGGTGTATTTGTGTTACAACCCCAAAAGGTCCTGCATCATCTTCTTACTCAGTAGTAGGGGAATCCAGGGACAGCAATATGTTCTTCAAGTTGGGAGAAATACATCAATATGCTGAGACCACTGGACCCCTCAAGCTTTCGGTGAGCTACAAAAGCCCCTGGTTTTATTTTATCTTATTTATTTTATTTTTTTAGAATAGGCTGCATACCAGATCCAAGAGATGTGATAGGACTGTAGCAAGGAAAATAAGATCAAGCTCCATGTATACCAGGGCTGGAGAATCGGTACTCGCCTGCAGTAGAACACTGTTGAGAAACTGCTGGCCTTATTATCCCCGAGGATAGGGGGATTCTGTGGCCTTCATGAATGCATACAGAGAAAACAATGTTTGCCTCACCAGTAGTAGTGGGCTGGGGGTCAAGAAATATATTGATTTGCTCCAACAATGAAATGACACTCTCGTCCTCTAACACTTAAAAGAAAGGCTCTCAGTTCTTAAAAAATCAAGATCAAGACTTGGGTTTATGATGGGTAACCTCTTTCAGCCAATGGCCTTTGAGAGGCTGGACCAGGTTGAGGTGTGGCTTTGGGGTACCAAAAGACCGAGGTGCCACCCGCTTGCCCTTCTCTTCCTGTGCTCCACGCCTTGATGTTGGACCCCCACTCCTGTTCTATGGTTTTTCTCTTTTAATAAAGAAAAACCTTAGAATACTCTATTCAGAGTTAGCTTGGGATTATTTGACTTACATTCCCCCCACTTGATGCATTCAGCCTTGCAGGATGGACACACACACACACACACACCTTTTTTGGCAGGAAATCTATAGTGCTTTTTAAAGAAAATTTACAAAAATATTAAATGAAAAGGGTGACTAAAGTTCCAAGAGCAAAATAGCCAGTACACTATTGGTGTGTGGGGAAAAGGCTGATTTCTTTATGTTAGCTTTTCAGACATGGTCTCAGTCACACTTCCTGTCTGAAGGTAGGATCACTGTCCTCGAGAAAGCAAACTTACTCGTAGCATCTGGGAGTGAGGCTCACTCACATGCGAGCATTCTGTATACTCTTAAGCATAAGTGAATCAGCTTCAATTTGCCAGATAGATGGACAGTTTAGTGGTTCAAAGCAAAATGTAATAAACTAAATAATTGTGGCCTTTAATGTAATCTCATACAATCCCATTACATCTCAATTACTTTTTTGACCCTTTCACGATAGTTCTTGCCTTAAAAAACACATACAATCTGCAGCTCAGAATGTCTTCTTCCAGTGTTATGCTGAGGAAATCAATTGATCAGGACAAATTAATATCCCACTCTGTCTTCCACTTGTGGTGCATGCTGGCTCAGGAAAGGCATGAACGCGGGTCTCCTGGGCGTAATAAATGTTTATCAAGTGTTATTTGTGAAAAGCTCCCTATTTCCCCATTCCCATGACTTTTAGTATCTCAACACCTCTTATTTCTCTTAAATTAACAAACAAAAAAATCCAGGATCAATTCTGTTGCTGTTTCACACATCATAAAATGTGTGAGGACAGCTGATTTCCACATATGTCTTTATGCTGGAAACAAAGAGCTTGCGGACTGAAGTTGATCACGGGTGCGAGGGTGACAGTGGTAAATACGCAGTGAGGACAGAAGTGAGCAGCTCGACCGCCTGTGGACAGGACGGCGGCAGGGTCTTGACTCCACAGTCGCTTTCTCATAAGTTTGTCAAATGGCTTAGATGGTTGTGTCTATCCAAAAGTAATTAAACTACCATGTGATATTTCAGCATCATCATATGTAGAAGCAATTGAACAACTGAGTATGAAATGAGATCGAGATAGTTGGGTAGCTCTGTCTGTTTCTAAAGGTTTGCTCAATACCGTACATAGTGGAGTTGAAAGAAATTATTGTCACTTTAGTGCTTTTTCAAATCATCCAGGGAGAACATGCTGTATCCTTGGACCCTTGAAGAGAAAGCGTGAGGTACTGGCTGGCATTTGACAGTTTCTCTGTTCTTTGTTCATCCGGTTGGTCATTCAGCTGAGCACAGGGCCCTGGGATCACAGGCTCAGATGTACAAGGTAGCTCTGGACTCCAGACCTGCTTCACGGCACCTGCGTACATACCTGTTGCAAACCGTTTAGCCTCTTCAAATGCTCCTTTCCCATATGCAATAAAGTCAGAGGACAGGGGTTCCTTCCCAGCTGCGGGGGAGGCAGAGAAGGGAAGCATGCCTTACTCTGTGTCTGGTATGCACTGGGAATCACATGGTTCCTAGACCCAAACCGAATTCCTGTTTCTTCTTTCCAGGTCCCTGTCAGCATATATTTTGGGAAAAAAAAAATTACTCAATGGCTTTTCTAAAATATTTCCTCTTTCTGGATTCAGGCAGCCAGCCGAGGGCGAGTGTTTGCTAAGTGGGGGAATTAAATAGTTCTGCCTGCTCTCCGCTGATAACTGCTGCTGTAATCAAAACATGGTCGCCTCGTGCCCATACCCAGAACACACTGGGAAGGCACGACTATTTCTGGAATGAAAGATGCGCGCACCAGCTGACCAGCTGGCTCATCTTCTACAGGTAGGAAGGTCAGGGCTTACTTACCCTCAAGGCTAGGAGGTAGCTAACACCTGGGGGGACATTACCAAGGGAAGAATTGCAATGACACTGACCTCTCCAGGGTAAGGTGGGCCACAGCAGCAGGAATGCATAGCCTGACATTTATTTGAATTTTACAGGCTCTAGGAGAGCTTGAAGGAACATTTACAATCTATTACCCATTTCCAGAATCTCAGGATCAAATTCTTGTCGTTTTTAGATATAAGAAAGCATCAGCTCCACTTTACAGACAGGAAAATAAAGTCAGAAGAGCAAGAGATCTGCAAGCATCAGCAGTGGGTACCCTTGATACATCCTTATGCAAGCACAGCAGGAGGACCCGCGGGATCACGGAATCACCTCCCAGCTCTGTTCTAGATGCCCTGGAGCTGCCTGTCCTTAGCTGGCTTAATTCAGCTGCGCCTCGGGTTGCTGGGGGGTTAGGGGCTGCGGGACGGGAATGCGAATAGTACCCATCCTCACGTGTGGACTCAGGACACAGTTCCTGCAAAGCCCTTTGCTCACTGCTGCACACAGCGAATGCCTAGAAGCGTTTTACTCTGATCATCTCTCCGCAGACGCAGACTCTTTCAAAAGGTGTAACCTTTAGTTCTGTTAAAATAAAGCTAGAACTCTGTGCAGGAGACAGAGCCATTTCCTCCGTTCCTTAGGAGTCAGTGTGAATGAACCTCAGCCCTTCCCGGAAGGAGGCAGAAGTTGCAAGGCTACAGGTTCGTGAGAACCACAACTCTGGGGAAGAAGCCTGCTGTTGCCTTTGCCAAGAGATGGACTGTTAAGACAGTCGGGGAGGGGGCCCTGGAGAGCTGACTTTAGAGCTAGATAGATTCTTACTGTGGCTTCCACCGGGTGTACAGGTAGAGGGAAAACGGTCTAGACTTGACTTCAGATCTCTGTAGCCAATGGGTGAGGCCTGGAGCAGTGAGTTATTTGAGGGAGCAACTGCTTCCTGGAGCGAGGACATCAAAGACTCAACGGTTGAGAGCTGAAGACTGGGAGAAAGGAGTTCAGTTTAAGCTAGCCTTAGCATTCTGATCCGGACAGAATCCTCTCTGCTGACTCTCGCTGCTTCCTCCCACTGCATAATAACTCTGTTTTTTTCCGGACCTCTCCCTTGGGTAGAAGGAATGTCTGGAAAAGCACAGCCCAGCCAAGTCCCTTTCTCTTTATTGTCTTTGGCGCATGAGCATCAGTTCAAAACCTTGGCAGGCTGGTCTCTCACAGTCAGCACCTGTCAGACCAGTTCTGCCCAGATGGAGTGAGCACAGCTGTTAAAATCTGAGATTCACCTTCAAAGCTCCAGAAAGAAACAAGCAGGCACTTGGATGGGTGGGTTGGGGGAGCAGGAGCTCCAATCTGCCAGGCAAGATGTACCCAGATATGTAATGGTAGATAGTTGTTACAGTGGTAGCCAAGTGCTTTCTGAAGGGATTTGAGGCCTGTTCCACAGGAAGAATCTTCTGCCTGTTTGAGAGTCTTCCCCCTCTCAAAAAAAATATTAATGTCTCAACATGTCACAGACCCTTATGAGGAATATCACTACTGATATTTAGTTAAGCAGACATAACTGCCTTCTAAGAATCTACAGAAATACCACTCTCAACCCTAACCATAAAAACTTCTATTTGTAGTGAATGGCAACGAATGCAGAGACTCATGGTTGCGCAAGATGCTGAGAAAAAGTGACAGATAAGGACCTGATCATAAACAAGTCATTTCTATTAATCCCTGATGGAGGAAGGTCATTGGTTAACTAATAAAGAAACTGCTTGGCCCTCACAGGTTAGAACATAGGTGGGTGGAGTAAACAGAACAGAATGCTGGGAGGAAGGGGAAGTGAGCTTAGACGCCATGCAGCTGCTCTTCAGGGCAGATGCAATGAAGCAAGCTGCCAGGTCAGACATGCTGAATCTTTCCTGGTAAGACTGGTGCTACACAGATTATTAGAGATGGGTTGATCGGGATATGAGAATTAGCCAGTAAGGGCTAAAGCTAATGGGCCAATCTGTGTTTAAAAGAATACAGTTTGTGTGTTGTTATTTTGGGGCATAAACTAGCCAGGCGGCCGGGGGCCGGGCGGGAATGCAGCCTGCAGCTCCCCTCAACAAATCCCTCCATGGGTCAGGGAACAATATGGAAGAGGGAACAGAGAGAACATAAGATCCTAAAAACGGGGAGAAAGGCAACACAGTACCATCCTCTATACATGATACAACCATCGTAATACTTGTACGTGTCCTGGATATGGGTCCATTCCCTTCTGTTCACTTGAATTGATTTCATCTAAAGTTATCTTTAATCTCTAGACCTATTTCCACCATATCCTCTCATATTCCAAGCTGCCCTGTCCATGTCAGAACTAACAAAAGAAACCCACATGTCCAGATGTCTTTGCAGAAATACAAACAATGGGGCTGGAGAAATGGCTCAGTGGTTAAAAGCCCTGGCAGCTCTCAGAGCCGCCAGATGAAATTGCCAGTATGCACACGATTGCTCACAAACATCTTTAATTTGGCCTTTGATGACACTGGATATGCATGCTGGGAAAGTACCCATACACAAAATAAAATATTTTAAAAATGTAAGCAATATGAAAGATCAAGCCATTATCTCCCCTTCAAGAACTACCACTCCTGTGGAAACGTTGCCCAGTGAAGATCAACTAGATGAACTCCAGGATGCAGAACTTAAAAGAGCAATCAAAGAATTCAAGGAGATTAATGAAGGCACAAAGAAATAGCTCAATTAAGTCAAGGAGAATGAATCTGAATGATGCCCAAGGAAACACAACATAAGGCTGATGGAAACAATGAAGACAATTCAGGACTTGAGAACAGAACTCAATACTGAGATAGAAACACTGGAGAGGACTCAAGCTGAAAGGAAGATGGAACTGAAAAACCCAGTAACTCAACTAGAAAACTCAAAGGAAAGTCTTAAAACTAGATAAATCAAACAGAAGAAAGACTATCAGGACTTAAGGAGAAAGCAGAACACTTAGGATCTAGATCAAATAACAGGAAATTTGAAAAAATACACAGAAAGGAAACATGGGACACCATGAACAAAACCAAGCCTTTGAAGTGTAAGCATAGATGCAGGAAAAGAAACCCAAGTCAATGTCAAAAGTGAGATCTTCAACAAGTTCATAGAAGAAAACTTCCCCAAACTAAGGAAAGACACACCCACATAGATACAAGAAACACACAGAACCACAAGTAGACAAGACCAGAAAATGTCCCCACAGCATATCATAGTTAAAACAGTAAGTGTATATAGTAAAGAAAGTGTATTGAAAGAGAAAATAGCAGAATAACAGCTGGTTTCTCAATGGAAACTTTGAAAGCCGGAACAGCTTAGAGAAATGCATTCCAAATTTTAGAAGACTTTGATAACTAACTGAAAACAATATATCCAGAATAACTATTTGCCATGATTGAAGGAGAAAGAAAAAAATTTCCATGGCATAAACAGCCTAAAAAATTTATAACCTACAAACCAAACCTAAAGAAAATATGGGAAGCATTAGTTTGGTTTGAAGAGGAAGTGAATATAGTAGAGAAACTAAGGTCATCCATAAAAAGATATTTTAAAATGCTTGTACTACAATCAGCTGGAACACCTAAGAGAAATGGATAACTTTTGGCTACAGCCAAACTATCAAAGCCAAATAAAGAAGTCAACACCCCAACAGGATTGAAATAGCAATAAAAAGGCTTCCAGCTTTAAAAAAAAAAAATCCAGAGCCAGAAGAATTTACAGCAGAATTTCACCAGACTTTCAAAGAAGATACACAGTCAATCCTTCATAAACTGTTAAAACAAAATAGCAAAAGGAGCACCCCAAACTCCTTCCATGAAGCCAGTGTCACTCAACACCAAAGCCAAGTTAAGACACAATTAATAAAGCAAGTTAAAGGCCTATGTCCTGAAAGAACACAGATTCAAAAATATTTAACAAAACAGAAACAAAAATTTGCAAACGGAATACATAAACATATCAAAAAAATTATATACCACGACCACGCTGGCTTTATCCCTAAAACTTAGGGATAATTAAATGTATGCAAGTCAATCAATGTAACATTACATTAATGGACTTAAAGGCAAAACTCACATGATCATCTTCATAGATGCAGAAAAAGCCTTGATAAACATACCTTTATGGGAAATGTCCTAGAGAAAAAACTGGAGGGAACAAATGTCAAATAAAAGCTATATATGAGAAACCTACAGCTGATATCTTTATAAATAGGGAAAGCTCGAAGCAGTGAAGTCAGGAAGGAAAAAGGGCCGTCTGCCATCATGACTCCTTTCAATATTGTGCTCAAAGCACTAGCTGGAACAAAAAGGCAACAGAAGGAAATCAATGGGGTGTAGGTAGGAGAAGAAATCCATATCTGCAGATGGCATGATATTATACATTAGAGATCCCCCAAATTCTACCAGAAAATGTCTAGAAATGATACATAAATGTAGGAGCATGACAGGATTCAGAATCAAATTACACAAATCAATAGCTTTTTATATTTATTTATTTATTTATTTTGTTTTTTTCAAGACAGGGTTTCTCTGTGGTTTTGGAGCCTGTCCTGGAACTAGCTCTTGTAGACCAGGCTGGTCTCGAACTCACAGAGATCCGCCTGCCTCTGCCTCCCGAGTGCTGGGAATCAATAGCTTTTTAATTCACCAACAACATTCAGAGAGAGGTCATGGACACTCCCATTCACAATAGCCTCAAAGAAAATATCTAGGAATAAACTTAGCCAAGGAAGTGGAGAATCTCTCCAACAACAATGCTGTACCTCTAAAGAAAGAAATAAGAAAGACACTAGGGCCAGGTGATGGTGGCGCATGCCTTTAATCCCAGCACTTGGGAGGGAGGCAGAGGCAGGCAGATCTCTGTGAGTTTGAGGTCAGCCTGGTCTACAAGAGTTAGTTCCAGGATAGGCTCCAAAATCTACAGAGAAACCTTATATCGAAAAACAAAAAACAAAATAAATAAATAAAAAAAGAAAGAAAGAAAGAAAGGAAGGAAGGAAGGAAGAAAGAAAGACAGACACTAGGAAATGGAAAGATGCCCTATGTTTCTGGATTGGTAGAATTAATGTTGTGAAAAATGATCATTTTTATTAAAAGCTATTTGTAGATTCAATGCAATTTAAATCAAAAGCCCCATCTCATTCTTCGCAGCAATAGAAAAAAACTAAAACTCACAGGGAACCAAAATTGACCCCTGATAGAAAAAAAAAAATTCTGAAAAAATTCATAATAATAATAATGGAGAGATTACTACTCCATATCTTAAGACATATCACAGAGACATAACAATAAAAATAATATGGCACTAGCAAAAAATCAGACCTGTAGTCAATAAAACAAAATCAAATACCCAAATATGAACACATTTAACTTCAGTCTTTTATAGTCGACAGAGGTACCGGAAACATACACTGGAGAAAATAAAACATATTCAACAAATGGCGCTGGGAAAACTGGATGCCTACACATAGAAAAATAAAACTAGACCTGTATCCATCACCTTGCACAAACTGAACTCCAAATGAATCAAAGACCCGAATGGGAAACCAGGAACACTGAAACTGTTAGAAGCAAACAGGCAGTAAAGACTTTCAAGAGGACTCCATTCGCCTAAGAACTGAGGCCAACAATTGACAAGTGAGATTCCTAAAAGATTCTGCATAGTTAAAGAAACAATCAATCGAGTGAAGAGGACGATCACACAATGGGAGAGAATTCTTGCCAGCTACACATCTGACAGAGGATTAATATCTGTAACACCCGATTCTGTGTTACACCCTCGGTACACTTCCCACGCGAGTCGGGCAAGGGCATGGAGATTGAAAGAACACACAAAGAGACCAGGGTCATTCGAAAGGAGATCAGCCTAATGCCAGTTTATTCAGACTTCGGGAAGTCCTTAAGTACCTAACTGCTGCACAAGGACCTCCGCCCAGGCAGGTGGAAAATTACCATACCAACAAAGGAGTCAATGCCCTATAGCTAATCACCAGGCGGGGCAAAAAGAGCACAGGAACAAACAGGACGCTTAGTTAGCTGACCAGAAACTGTCCTCGCAGATGCACACCAAAAACAAGGGCAGACCCGGGCCCTGCAAATATCCAGACTATATAAAGAACTAAAAAGAAAACCACCAAATGGCCCATTCAAAAAATGGAGCTGGTTCTCAAAAGAAGAAAGAATGGTTAAGAAATACCTTTTTAAAAAATGCTCATCATGTCTAGCAATTAGGAAAGTGAAAATCAAGACATCTTACCCCAGTCAGAATGCCAAAATTAAGAAATGATAACTGTCATTTACAGATAACAAACACTGGAGGGGATGCATGGAAAAAGAATCCCCATTCACTGTTAGTGGGATTGCAAACTGGTGTGCTCTAGAAATCAGTTTGGAGAATTCTCAAAAAAAATTAAGCTAAAAACAAATCTACCATACGACCTTGCTATACCACTCTCTGACATCCACAGACACTGTTGTGTTCACTGTTGCTCTCTTCATAATAGATGGGAAGTGGAAACTACCTAAATGTCCTTCAACAGACGCATGGATAATGAAATATGGTACATATACACAATGGAGCACTATTCACCTATAAAGAAAAGCGAAACCAAGAACTTCATAGGTAAATGGATGGAACTAGCAAAGATCATATTGAGTGAGGTAATCCTTATCCAGAAAGACAAACATCTCAGGCTCCTAGGTCCAAATTTTCAGAGTACATAATTTGGAGCAACTTCAGAACTGGGAAAGTAAAAAGGGACCACTGCAGGATGGGCAGTGGGGGAGCAATGGGAAGGCAAATGTTAGGGTACAAATAATCTGATGAAGGAAGCAGGAAAAACAGAGGAGGATTTTAACTAGGCAACCAGGAGAGAGAAATACTGAAGAAGAGAAGAGGTAGAACAAGCACCAGGATGTCCGAAAAAGTCATAAGGAATTATTCTATTAACTATCTACCTAAAAGTTCCTATGCTACACATAAGTTGATATATAAATATACATATATACTTTAAGTAAAATTTTCTCTTCTGGGCTCACAATACTCCCCTTAAGAGCCAAAGATAATCTAAGAAAAAAACCCAACACCATGTACAAGAATCCCTCTTTTAAGTTGTTGGTCAGTGTTATTCAACAGACTCCCAAAACATTACAGACTATAGCACTGATCTTGGTTGATCCCCAGATGTAGAAAGTAAGTCTTTATTACTGAAGATATCATATACTTTGGACACAGGACCCAGAGGCCACTGATATGGAACTGATTTGAAAGCCTCCTTCCTCCCCAAGGATTACTTTCATGGTATCAAGCTTCCAAAGGAGGGAAGCAAGCCACAGTCCTAGCCAGCTATGATGCCTATGATCCACAACAGTGACCAGCATAGTAAGATAACTCTAAGGGTGCAGTGGTGGCACACACACCCTGGGTAACCAACAACTATTTGGTTGACTTCAAAATCCTCTCAACAAGAGGGGAAGCATTCCTGGTACTGGCAATCCAGTACCTACTACCCAGGGCTAGTGAAGTTTTCAATCTTGGAGGAGAATCTATAATTGCCACTTCACTAAACTAGCAAAATCCCTAACTACATTCTAAATATTTGTCCATATTCTACAAATAAGTATAGCTCTCATCCCTAATCAAGAAAACTTCTTTAAGCAGCAGAAAGAGGCCTTTACAGAGGAACTACAACCAATCAAAAGGCAGAGTTGTGGAGCCTATTCCCAAGGGATACATCTACAATACACTACCTTTCCCCAAGGCTCAGGGATCTTTGGGGAAGACGGGGCGGAAAGACTGTAAAAGCTAGAGGAACAAGGGGTTTGCTGTGAAATTGTGTCTCCTAGAGATGCTAGAAGACACACCCATAAAATGTTCCTGACATGACTGCCGAGATATGAGCTGAACAAGGACAACAATAGGCATGCCGGGCTTTAGGGGAAAGACCAAAACGTATCAATACTACAAAAAAAAAAAATACAGTCAGGTAAGGAATGTTGAGGACAGAAGAAATTGTTTTGCCCAGAGAAAAGCATAGCCATTGGTTAACCAGTACCAAATGGTCATCCTTGAAAACTACTTATTAGTAACGTACAGACTGAACAAATTGTATCTATGTATTTAGGAATGTACATGTATATACATATATGTATGACACAGCAATTAATGACAAAAGAGCTCATGAATTTGAGATCAAGGAGGAGAATATGGGAGGGTTTGGAGAGAAATGGGAAGGGGGACATTATAATCTTGAAAACTAAAAGAAATTTTAAGAAAGTTCCTGGTCTCTTTTCACTAGATATCAATAAAGCCTTAACTCTGCTGTTGTGCTGGTTAAAAATGTTTATAAACATTGCAAAATGTAACCTCAGAGGTATTTGACTGTAACCAGTCAGCCCTGTCATACCCTGTGAGGAAGATGGAAGACGATTCCCAGAAACACTTGCATGTGTTTGTAGGTTATAAATATATATGTTTATGCAAGCAAATAAATAGATAGATAGAGGTAAAGACAATTCATTTGTATCTCATTACACAGTTTTTAGTGAGAACTGTGGAGCAGATACCTGGACTGGTGGATGAATTACGGGCCAGGCCTTCCCTTCCATTCAGGCTTATGTATTGAGAAACTTCTCATGTCATGATTACAGTTGCTTGATTTATTGTTTGCAAAATGGTACCCGAACAGGTAGAGTTTCAGTGTCTGGCAGTTTTTGAGCAGATAGGCTTTAGCAATACCCCTATCTTGATTCTCACTGGGAACACTGATTTCTAAATCTTAAGTGGGTAGAAGTGATGTGGAAGTAGCATCAACCTTCTAAGTGAGCACTCAATTAACTCCTGCTACGCCTGTAATAACTCAGTTATCGTTAGGAAATGCACTGCTTTAGAGTTACATATTTCCTTCCTAGGTTTTTTTTTTCATAGATAAAAGGCCTCCTTACAGGGAGATTTATTGGTTTGCATGGGCTCCCCCTCACTTATTACCCCACTTCCCTGGACTGGAGCTAACTGTGGACTGCCTGTCTGCAGCAACCTCTACTGTGGGAAGTTGGACCTTTGCAGCATTCTGCTCCATCAGCTCACCTTTTACCGGCCTGAATCAAACTGCACATTTCCCACAAACCAAACCATGGTTTGAATTTTTCTTTTATTCCAGAATGGCAGGAGTGCATTTTCTCACAGTTATTTCATTTCCATTGCTTCAGTTTCCTTAAGATGGTTTTTCCTGGGAAGAGCAATGCTGCATAATGTGGAGAAACCGGGGAGTGGTGTGAGGACACAGTGAATGAGGGGCGCAGGGTGCATGTTGGGTGTGTTTGTGCAAGCGCAGTGGAGCCCAGTCATCTCCGGCTGGCTTGCTGGTGTTCATGGTTCCAGGGGAAGCGGAACCCAGTGACATCTTGCCTTTTCCTTTCAGCTCTCCAACTGTACAAGTGTCCTTTCTGCCACTAGACCTTTGGATATATGCCCAGTGGTGGGATTATGAGATTGTGGGATGCTTCTTTTTAAAGTTTTTTGGAAAACTAAGTACCGTTTTCCATAAATAGGTATGTATTTATACTCCCATCCACAGCGTAGTAGGTGATTTCTCTTTATAGTCTTACAAAGGCTTGCGATATTGTCTTTTCTTTTTCATTTATTTTCTACAAATGCTTTACCTGCAAGTATGTATGTATACCATGTGCATGACTGGTGCCCTAGACAGTCATGAGTGGGCTTTGGATCCCCAAGAACTGGAGTTAATGAGGGTTGTGTGTCTGAGCGGGTGCTGGAAATCGAACCTGAGTCCTCAGCAAGAGCTCCACTTTCTCTTAAACACTGAGCCATTCTCCAGCTCTGTGCTGTCTTTTAAATAAAAGTCATTCTAGCAGATGTGAGGCAATGTCTTATGCTTTAACTTTGGATTATTAGTGATTTTGAGAATTTTTTTAAATTGATTTTATTGAGCTATACATTTTTCTCTGCTCCCCTCCCTCCCCACCCCTTCTACTCTCTCCCATGGTCACCATGCTCCCAATTTACTCAGGAGATTTTTTTCTTTTTCTACTTCCCATGTAGACTAGATTCATGTATGTGTCTCTTAGGGGCCTCATTGTTGTCTAGGTTCTCTGGGATTGTGATTTATAGGATGGTTTCTTTGCTTTATGTTTAAAAACCACTTATGAGTGAGTACGTGTGATAATTGTCTTTCTGGGTCTGGGTTACCTCACTCAATATGCTCCATCCATTTTCCTGCAAATTTCAAGATGTCATTATTTTTTTCTGCAGTGTAGTACTCTGTTTTGTAAATGACAACATTTTATTTATCCATTTTCAGTCAAGGGACATTTTGGTTGTTTCCAGGTTCTGGGTATGACAAACAAAGCTGCTATGAACATAGTTGAGCACATGTCCTTTTGGCACGATTGAACATACTTTGGATATATACCCAAAAGTGGTATTACTGGGTCTTGAGGAAGGTTGTTTCCTAATTTTCTGAGAAATCACCACACTGACATCCAAAGGGGCTGTACCAGCTTGCATTCCCACCAGCAATGCAGAAGTGTTCCCTTTTCACGACAACCTCTCCAGCATAAGTTGTCATCAGTGTTTTTGATCTTGGCCATTCTTACAGGTGTAAGATGAAATCTCAGAGTTGTTTTGATTTGCATTTCTCTCATGACTAAGGATGTTGAACATTTCCTTAAGTATCTTTCAACCCTTTTTGAGTACTCCATTGAGAGTTCTCTGGTTAGGTCTGTACTCCATTTTTTTTTTAAATTGGATTATTTGTTGTTTGATGACCAATTTCTTGAGTTCTTTGTACATTTTAGAGATCAGCCCTCTGTCTGATATGGGGTTGGTGAAGATCTTTTTCCATTCTGTAGACTGTCGTTTTGTTTTGCTGACCATGTCCTTTGCTTTAAAGAAACTTTTCAGTATCTGGAGGGCCCATTTATTGTTTTGAGAAGTTTTTTTTTTCCTGTATGATGTGGGTGTTCCCTCTGTGTGCTGTGATTACTATTAATGAATAAAGAAACTGCCTTGGCCTGTTGATAGGGCAGAACTTAGGTAGGTGAAGAAAACTGAAACTGAATGCTGGGAGGAAGAAGCCAGAGTTGAAGAGAAGCCATGGAGCATCCACCAGAGACAAATGCCAGAACTTTAGCTGGTAAGCCACTGCCATGTGGTGATTCACAGATTAACATAAATGGGTTAGATTAAGATGTAAGAGTTGGCCAATAAGAAGTTAGAGCTAATGGGACAAACAGTATTTTGATTAATACAGTTTCTGTGTAATTATTTCAGGTCAAAACTAGCCAGGCAGCTGGGAACGAACAAGCGGGCCCTACTCCTACATCTGTATTTTTGTTTTTTATTTTTTTAAAAAAACAAACTATCTCTTTTCATTATACATACCAATCCAAGTTCACACTCCCTTCCCTCCTCCCATTCCCTCCACTTATCTCCTTCCCCCACCTCCCCATCCACTCCTCAGAGAGGGTAAGGCACATTGCTTTGGGGACAGCCCTATTATATCTAGGCTGAGCAAGGTATCCTTCCTAAGAAAATGGGTTCCCAAAAAGCCAGTACAAGCAGTAGGGATAAATCCTGGTGTCACTGCCAGTGGCCTTTCAGTCTGTCCCAGCCATGCAACTGTCAACCACATTCAGAGGGACTAGTTTGGTCCTATGCTTGTTCCTTCCCAGTTTGTCTGGTGTTTGTGATCTCCCAATAGCTCAGGTAAACTGTTCCAGTGGCTGTACCCATCATGGTCTTGACCTTTTTGCTCATATTTTTGAGACTTTTTTATGTACCCCTTGGCCCTATGTATGTAGGCCCTGATTCTTTTGCTACTGTGGTGTGTGCTTTTGATGTCACGCCCACATACCTATGCCAACATGCTTCCCCTGCAAAACTTCTGGGAACATGATAGTCTTTAATTAATTTTGAGCTGATTATTGTAGATGGGACAAAATAAATATTTCTTGTGCGTGTAGATACTCCATTCTACCAATATCAGTTGTTGGGGAACTTATGTGTTCTCTTGGCATCTAACTATAGACACAAGGATTTATTTCTGGTCTCTCTACTCTATTTCAGCAATTTATAAGTCTTGATTGTTTAGTACCACGTTATTTTGGTTATTATAGTTTTATGGTATGTTTTAAAAGCAAGCAGTGTAATGTAGTAGGGAGCGACGGGCTGCATTCCTGCAGCCTGGCCGCCTGCTAGCTTATGCCCAGACATAATTACACAGAAACTGTATTCTTTTAAACACTGCTTGGCCCATTAGCTCTAGCCTCTTACTGGCTAACTCTCACATCTTGATTAACCCATATCTAATAATCTGTGTAGCACCACGAGATGGTGTTTTACCAGGAAAGATCTTAACCTGCGTCTATCTGGGAGAGGAGAATCATGGCGACTGACTGAATCTGCTTCTTTCTCCCAGCATTCTGTTCTGTCTACTCCGCCTACCTAATTTTCTGTCCTATCAGGGCCAAGGCAGTTTTTTCATTAAGCAATGAAAGCAACACATAGAAAGCAACACCTACATCGCTGTAATACTTCAATTCTTCAAGTTTTATTCTTTTTGTTCATAATTGCTTTAGTTTATTTGCAGTTTTTCTTAGTTCCATGTGAGTTTGGGATTCTTTTTGATTTCTGTGAAAGTTTTTGTTGGAATCCTGATGGGAATTGCATTGGCTCTGGAAAGAACTTTCTACTAATACGGAATTTTAGCAGTAGTAAGTTTTCCTAATCAATGAATTTAGGGTATCTTTTCATTTATTTGCATCTTCTGATATATCTCATTATAGTATTGCTAATAAAGCTTCGGTGAGAGTCTTTTTGGATGAGATTAAGATTTAAATTGATGGAGCCCGAGTAAAGCTTGCCCTCTGCAATGTAGGTGGACCTCATCCAACCAGCTGATGACCTGAATGAAACAAAAGGTTGACTTTTTCCAGGAGAAATTCCCACAGCAGATGACCTTATGACATGAACTGTATGTCAGCTCTTCTTTGATCTCTGGTTAATCAACCCACCCTGTAGATTGTCCTTGTTGCCCTTGCCAACACCTGTAGTCACATGAGATAATATGTCTAAATACACAGACACAAACATCTGTCACCTACTATCTATGCATGTATCATCTCTCTATATTTCTCTAGTTCACCATTCATCTATCTATATTTTCTATTATATATCTGTACTGTCTCTGTTCTATCTATATATCTATTTATCTGTCTGTTTGCCTTCTACCTACTTATCCTGTTGGTTCTGCTGTTTCTCTGGAGAGTCCTGGAGACTTCCCTAACAACTGTCATCCACCTTAAGTACAGGTGAGTCTAGGCTAATCAAACATTTCTCAAGGGAGTATAGACTCCCTTGAGTCTGTTGAGTGTTTAGTTGGTGGCTGGGACCATATCATCCCTCAGAAGAATGCAGAGACAAACACAATGTATGAACTTTATGAGCCTGACACACAAAGCCCTCTTCTAATTCTCAGGCAGCACTCACATAGCTCAAATGTTCAAAGCCAGAATAAAGCATATGGGCTCGACAACCAAGATCACGTGGGTTTGGATCTCTTGGCCGTTTTTGAATATTTACCGAGCTTTTGTCTTCTCTTCTGTTAAATTAGATTAATAATCTTCAGCTTCATATATCATAGTGAGTTCATATATCAAAAGAGCCAATGTATGTTAAGCACCTAGCAAGCAATGTATCCTTAAAAGACACTGTTTAAATACTTCCTTACATACTTGTTAACTGCTCCAGAAAATTATTTCACCTATGAAATAATGTTTGTCCATCCATGAAAAGACCACAATAATAGTCCGTGGTTTTCTATCAGTTGTTTTGCTGTATTGATGACAACAGCAACAGATCATGTTGTCCAAATGCAGTCTCCCTTGGCTATGTATCTTGATGTTCTGTGTCTGCTGAAAGTAGTATCTGATAGATAGCAATACAACAATAAGGGTAGGACTTACAGCTAACTGTAGAGCAATGATCCCTCTCGTAACACCATCTTCTTGCTGTTCATTGCTAAGAGCGTGTCCACGGAGTGGCTGAGGCTTGGCGGATGTTTGGGGTTTCTGTGTGTGCGCTTTATCATTCCTTCTATAACTTGGGGTGTGTGAGAATCATTCTCTAACTGAAGGACAGGAGAAAGTGACATCCTTATCCTCACAGCACTTAACTATTTTTCTGAAAATGAAAAAATAAAATTCTACTTTGAATCCAAAGTGGTGGTATTTAGGGCACAGACACTTTGGAAGACTGAGCCTTGGGGCATAAGTCCTTGCATCTCTCCAAGGTTAGGAGCTATCTTTAAGTTCCCAGAGCTACTATTTGAGGCCAGAAAAGCACCACAGGACAAGTAATGGAGTTATCTGATTCACAACAGTTTTCTTGGCCAGAATAAATGAGTTAGCTTCCTGGGGGCAGAATTGGTTCTTCTCTGCATAGACAATGGCTCCACACACTGGAGAGGAGTCAACTCAGAGCAACTTGAATGCTCCAGTCAGGCTGCTGTGAACCTGCAATCAGATAGCCACTTGCCAGGCTTTGAGAAAACCCGCTGGCTAGAACATGGCACTCTTGTTGAGAGAGTCTCCTTTTCTTTTATTAATGCATCTGTAGGGTAAACATATTTCCTGGTTCATGAGAATAAAATATCTGTAGCTCAAGAACTCTGCTAGAAGCCCTGGGTTCCCCCACCCCCACCACTTTTGAGACAGGGTCAACCAAACTCATTTCTTGAGTGTTACAAAACTTTTTGGACCATAACTGTCTATATTATAGTCTATAGCTAAATTAATTCTGTGTGTTTGTCCTCCTCAAGTCACTCTCTTCTTTTCCTATGTCCTTTGCTGGCCACTTCCCCTGGTTCCTAAGCTGCACCCCAACAGCCATCCCTTCATCCCGATCAATCAGTGCCTTTACTGGCGTTAAGCCTAACAGCATCTTCCATGTGTTCCTTTCCAGCCCCTATTTTGCACTTCATCTCTCCCTTTACCGGCACTGTTTTCCGTGACTTTTTGGTCTCTGCCACCTTTCATTTTGATCCTTCACTCACAACAGGGTCTTTAAATAATAAATATTAAAAAACAATCCTCATCAGGATACACAGACATTGCAATATAATCTAACTTTTAGTAATGATCTACCCAGCCTGCTGAGCTTTGACCCCCGCCTACCTGCCTCCTCCTCTGTCTTATGAGGTCCCTTACCTTTTAGAACACTATATCTTGGAAGTCACGTGACTTGACGTGATTTGCACATGCTGCCTCTGTTGCGGGAAATGACCTTCCCTGTTGTCCATCTGGCAGATGACGACTCCAATCTGGCCAGAGCGTCATTCCAGGGTGTCTGTCATTGGTCTCCCCTGAACAGGCAGCAGTGTGCCACTTGTGATGTGCGCTTCATCCAGGAACACATCTGGCTTTGTCCTATCCCATTGTTCTCTCTGGGTCTGGGCCTGCTTTCTGCTCCCACATTACGATTTTGATTTAATTACAGCGCAGATCAACTGTGGAATGGCACAAGTACTTGTCATCAGAGAAGTACTGACTCTCTGGATAGACGGATAGATGTTCTCCATTTGGGTTTTTATATTTAATTGTGTTATTATTTTGCTTACATAAGTCATACACTATCATTAGACAGCTTTTGTAGTTTGGTATAATCTTTTAACCATCTTCCTATGTGTACGATACAGATTTAATGCCTGAGGATTGGCATCTATTTGTACAAGCAGGCACACAATATAAACATAACCATCATGGGCCTGTTCAGCAATGGTTTTGTTTGCAGACAGGGAGTAATACCTTTGGCCACCGTTGCCAGTAGCTCCAGTTACAAGAACGTGTAGGACCTTCTGTTGGCTACAACCCTGGACAGAAAGCAGGTCTTGCCCTGGTGCGGGCAGCTAACAGGAAATTTTGTTTAAAACAGTCATTCTTGTCTCACACCCCACGCCATTCCTGGTTGTGTCCTGGAGCCTGGGGCCCTGGAATGACTTCCCGCTGTCTTTCTGCTGCTGCCAGATTGAACAAGTGAGCTAAACTTTCAGTTCTCACAAGGAAACACCCTGAGTGGGCTCCAGAGACCCCACCATCCTTGGGGACTCCACAGCTCCACAGTGCTGTCGGAAATCCTGTATCCCTGCCTTGGAAGCTGCAGCTTTACCAGGGACAACTCAGCCAAGAGACCTGACGGCCCCTCCCTCTCAGCCCCCATGGACTTACTCTGGGACTGCTTGATATGCAGCCCGCACCCACTCAACATAATGCGCCTTTACCTGCCAATGTGCTTTGAGGGATATTGTTAGCATTAAATTTTCCATTTCCATTTTCATGTTTGACATAATTGAGGAATGAATGCTCTTATGAAAATTAAACTTGTGGTTCTCCTGGGCTGCTGTAACCCTGTTAAAATGTAATGTGATTTTTGATGCTTCTTCTTGAGGTTTTATTAAATAGAATATCAGGATGACTAATTCCCCGGGCCTAAATGCAGGCTGGGAAAGCAGCATTATTGATAGGGCTGCGTCCAAATGGTCCTCTGTGCTCAGCCTCTAATGGCCTAATAATGCATTATACTTGAAACAGAAATACTTTGGGTTGTAGTGCTTATTGCCATTAGTGAAAACACCTGGACGCTCCATTCATCAAGGTTACATCCAATGGGGCCCATTTGTTTATTAGGCTGTCAGTAAACATCTTTATTTGGTCTGGGTTCAGCCACATTTGGCCACCCTGGAGAGATCTCAGATCCAGCCAGGGGATTTCTTGTGGTTTCTTGTGATTAGTTTTTTCATTAAAAAAAAAAAAAAAGGGTAAGCTAATGAAAAGTTAGGGGAGGCTTTATAAAGAACACATTTTGCCTCTTGTAATCTGTGGGGATGGCAACAAAGATCAGGGAGGCAGTTCCTGAATGTTCTTTCTTTCAGCAGCTGCTGATGGGGCAACTGGGCCTCCTTCCAGCTGGGGAGCGAGCCTGGACCAGTTCAGATTCCCAAGTCCCTCCTGAGGTCTGTGTGCTGTTTCGCTCGTCCCTGCAGCCTCTGGACACAGAGCGTGGCCACTCCTCCTGGAGTGGTAAATCTATGTCCATGGAATTTCTCTTGGACACAGACCATGGCCTCTCCTCCTGGAAGGGTATTTAGGGAGTTTCCCGTCTTCCCTCGCCAATCACTCCCTAATTTAGGAATTTTCACTTCAAAAGGCCTTAGCAATAACTGTGGTAACAAACCAGGAAAGCTCCAGGGTGCTTTTTGTTTTAAAAGCTGCTTTTAGGGGAATAATATACATGGAATATAGAACATCAATGTATTTTAAAGAGACAGACATGCTAATTGCCTTCATTTGGTCACCACACATTGAATACACACATTGAACTATTACTTTGTGCCCTATAAGCATGAATAATTATTGTGTCAGTTAAAAAGTCACTATTGAAAGAAGCCAATAATACAGATTAATACATTTGGCCATATGTAATCCCATCAAGTCAAGATGGAAACCCACCAATACTTACTAGAATCTATTCACACAAAATACAGCTCTCACTTCTAAGGGAATAAGAGACTATTGGTTCTGAGAGAAATATGAGTGACTAGGGGTTGAGAACACAGGCTTTGGCTGGTACTAGTAATAGATTATAATATGGAAGAAGTTCTGTGAACTTTGTATAGTTTCAGAACAGAAAGGAATTATAGAGCAAGGAATTTAGCACATTCATGGGTAGGGCCATGGTAAGTTGGTTACAGTAAAATGGGAAAGTGTTGCTGTAGTTCCTAGATGCCATCTGATGACACGCTCAGCTTAGATCCGTGGAAGTCAGTAGTCTGCTAAGGCAATAGGTTGAAACAGTTTTTTGTGATTGTTGAAAGAAAATTCCACTGAACACAGAGCTGGGCACAGAATGGCTTTTAAGGAAACTAAAGACAGCCTAAGACAGTAGACCCCTTAATACAGTTCCTCATGTTGTAGTGACCCGCCAACCATAAAATTATTTTTGTTGCTACTTCATAACTATAATTTTGCTGTGGTTATGAATCATAATTTAAATATCTGTTTTCCAACAGGCTTGGGTGACCCCTATGGAAGGGTTCTTATACCCCAAGGGGTCACGACCCACATATTGAGAACCACTAGGAAGACAATCTGTCTCTGGATCTGTAGCCTAAATCATTTCACGATCATCATCTAATTGGCCACCTAGCTTTGTAGAATCTTAAACATAGGCTTGGCATTGTTTCCCTGGGAACTTCGGCTCACACAATCTTTCTCCCATCCTTCCTGATGCCTCTCTGGAGTCCTACAGTCCAGATCCCAGCTATCTGTCATGAGATTTTGCATTTGTAAACCGCCCAGGCCTAGTCACGAAGGAGACTCACCCAGCACCCTCCCCCCACCCCCCGCAAAAAAAAAGCCTTTAAACAGATTCTAAACCTTTGCTTTTCAGACTTGACAGGAAAGCACTGAGGGCTGAGGGAGGAACAGGATATATAGCATAAATAACACAAATGGCTGAAACAAGAATTTGTTGCTGCCCTGCTGAGGCGCCTGTCTGTGGTAACTATGAAAGCACTCACTGTATTAAGCAAACATATGCACACGCCTCAAATTGTATTATATGCCTCCTGTTTGGATGCAGGGAATACTGAATTTACATAATTGAAAATGTGTTTCAGGCGTATTCCAGATTTATCACCTGGAAATGGAGCAAAAGGGGTGGGACATGTGTGAGCTGTCCGAAAAAACCTGCTTGGGAAAGGTTCAGGTGCTGGACCCTGTGTTCAGGAAGGAGGGTGGCGTCCATAGCTGCCAAGTCAGAATTGGCTGAAGGAGCAGGAGTCAAGGGTCGACGTGGTCTAAAGACAAGGGATGGACGGTCTGCCCTGAGGGGGGATAGGTGGCTCACATCACAGAGATAGCAAATGGCCTCTCTTAGCAGGGTTTATCTTGCAGTCTCTGGTGCTAGAAGGAGCAGAGTAGAAAGTCACTCCCTGGGAGGTGGAGATCAATGGATCACCTTCTGCATCCTAAGCCCCAAGAGCAGTTTCCAGCGGCAAGGAAAGTCTCTACACCTGCTGCTTTGAGCACCCATCCGGCTTTATCAGACAGAAATGTGCTTTTGAACAGGATCCATTATTAGGGAGTCTTCTTTCAGGTTTCAAAGATCAACAGGAGTGGGTTAAGTGATATAGGTATGAATAATTTGCATTGATATGGATTTTGCTTTAGTGATTTAAATTTAAGGTCAATTTTGTTATATGTATATGTATTTCTGATATTGATTAAGGTATTGTGATTGTGTAGCTCATGTAAAAATGTTATGTATATAAGTTGTTAATGAATAGTTATTTATAATAGTCAAGTTTGTAATCATGTTAGATTTTCTAGATGTACATAGATATATTTTAGATAGACATTCTTCATATCTTTCAAAGACTACGGAATATGCTATTTAATGTTTTAATAACTTAGGACTTTTCATGACAATGAGACACTCTGCTCCTGGCAGCACCAATCTACTTCAAGAAGAAGATGGACATCGAAGAGGATCCTTATGGAGTTTGATAGCCATTTGGGCAAGAAACTGCTCTTGCCTGGACTGTTGCATAAACTGGACACAAAGAATCCGCAGAGAGAGGACTGCTGAACTTGCCTAAAGGTGAGATGATCTTTCGAGGTTCCTGATTCATGAAAGAGTCTGCGAGACATTCTGCAGGACACAGCAGATAGTGACTGAATTGCCTTTGAAATTTCTTGCTTCATGGAAATGTCTGCTGGAAACTATGGGCCTGTAGGCCGAAGATGGATGCCCCAATGGTACAGAGAAACTTTGGGTGACTGTCAAGGCAGCGAGATGTCTCTGAATTTCTAGAGTTTGAAAGTTGCTTATTTCTTGTTTGCTTAGGTAATATTGTATCTTTCTGGAGTCTTTGATGGAGTTGAAGAATGGTTAGTATTAGTTATAGTTTTCCTTAGTTATGATAAAGATAAAATAGATGTAAATATTGTAATTTTTACTTGTTAACTGTTTTGTTATATGTAATTTTGCTATGTTAAAGCCTTCCTTTTTTTGTTTAAACAGAAAAAGGGGAAATGATGGAGGAAGGTCATTGATTAAAAAATAAAGAAACTGCTTGGCCCTCATAGGTTAGAACATAGGTGGGTGGAGTAAACAGAACAGAATGCTGGGAGGGAGAGGAAGTGAGCTCAGACTCGATAGCTCTCCTCTCTGGGGCAGATGCGATGAAGCTCCGACCCAGGATGGACGTAGGCACACCTTGGGGTGCTACACACATTATTAGAAATGGGCTAGTCCAGGTGCGAGAGTTAGCCGAGAAGAGGCTATATATAATGGGCCAAGCAGTATTTAAAAGAATACAGTTTGTGTGTTGTTATTTCGGGGCATAAGCTAGCCAGGCGACCAGGAGCTGGGGCGGCAGGAGCATAGCCCGCAGCTCCCACTGCAGTTAAGAGTGAGATGTAAGTCTAGGAAAGGGTCTCAGGCCCGAGTTTCAGTGATCAGACTGTTTTTTACTAGTCTAGTAATATGGGACAGCTTTTTCCAACTCCCCTGACCTCACTTTACTCATCTGTACAATGGAGTGGAGATGGGTCATAGTATGTGGCCCACAGAACTGCCATAGAGAATAAATGAGATGCCATGCACAAAACACAGCATAGATCCCGCCACACGGCATCACGGATTCCATTAGTATCAGATTTCCTGCTTGATGTGGGAGTGATTTCTTTCTAATCTGTTGCTTTCATTGGTTAATTAATAAAGAAACTGCCTAGGCCCATTTGATAGGCCAACCCTTAGGTGGGTGGAGTAAACAGAACAGAATGCTGGGAGAAAGAAGCCGAGTCAGGAGTTGCCATGATTCTCTCACTCCAGACAGACTCAGGTTAAGATCTTTCCTGGTAAGCCACACCTCGTGGGGCTACACAGGTATTAGAAATGGGTTAGAACAATATGTAAGAGCTAGCCAATAAGAGGCTGGAACTAATGGGCCAGGCAGTGTTTAAAAGAATGCAGCTTGCCAGGCAGTGTTCAAAAGAATACAGTTTCTGTGTAATTATTTCAGGTATAAAGCTAGCCGGGTGGCGGGATGCAGCCCCGCTGCTCCTATTTCAACACCTGCTGGCAAGCTTAATGTCCAATTAAGTTTTCAGGAACTACAATACCATAGCACAGATAGTAATAGCATCAGGAAAATTTGGGGCTGTGCCTCAAAATCAGAAATTCTGCAATGTTCTTCAAGGCTGTCTGTTTGGTGGTCCAAGCAGGGTGTGTGCAAATGTGCCTTCTCTCGCAGTTCCTTAAGAGTTTGCAGAAGAGATTCATGTCTCACTGAAAGAAAATAACCATTCCTCAGTTGTGGGAGCTCACAGGGCACACAGGATGGGAGAACAGTGTGTGGGACCAAGGGATAAAGGTGACCTCTGTGTCCTTTTCAATGAGGGGGTCAGGATGACTCAAGATCCCCAAAGCTTTGGGGTGTGTGTCAAGGAGTTTCTGGGCCAGAGACTGTTCCTGGTACAGCCTGAGAGTGGACCTAGGACTTTCTCTGCCGTGGAGAACAACACATAGCCACGGCAAATGCAGATAGCAACACAGGGAGCTCGCAGGATCATGGCAAATGGGGTGGGACAGTGACTTCTGTAGTCAGATCCAAGACTTGAGGGGAACTGGGCTTCTCAGTGTGTGTGTCTGGAAGTCAGTGCTATTGGCTGGCTCCTTGGCGAGTCTGTGAGAAGTCCCACTGTGGTACAGACACACCCCAGAAGAAACTGGGATGAGGATGATGTTCCTGGGGATTTGTTTTCCACCATTTGACAGAGGTTCCTTCTATTAAAAATGACAACAAGGGAAAGATACGAACAACTGAGCTCATGGATAAAGATTCGTGCTGACTTTAATGTCCTTTGACAAAAAAAAAAAAAAATCCACAGAGAAGCTGAGCATGGCTGGTAGATGAAGGAGGTGAGAATGTTTTCCAGGAAGTGTGGCCAGGTGTAGCGAAGACTCTCTTATAGCTTGTTCTTAGGATAGCAGGACATTTTTACAAGCAAATCAGAGCTAAGCGCCAATTGCTGGCCTCTTAGATACCGAGAGTGTCCTGGACTACCGATAACAGTTTTGGAGCTAAGAGTTCTCACGACAGAGTTATATTCATTGTAGACACACCATCAAAGGTGGAACCTGATGAGAATAAAGCCTGGACCCCAGAAAACAGGCATTTTGCAAAATAGAGTCCCCCATCAAGCCTAGTGCAAGGGGTATTTTAAAACAGGCCTGGAAAGGAGATAGGTGTGGGTGTTAGGCCAGGGGTGTTGGCCCTGTCTAAGGGCTATGGGACATGGGAGGGAGGTGGACAGGTAGAGAACACAGAGCACCTGCAGACAGAGTTGGGAAGGATGCAGGGAGACCATTCAATGACCTAAGTGGGACATCATAGCGTCTGGAAATACCTGAGCAAGACAGGCGACAGTGGAAATGAAGCACTGGTTGCTCTTGCTCTTTAGTGGTTTGGCTGCAAGGAGACTTCAGAAAGATGGTCTCAAAGAGAAGATCGTTCTCGTGAGAGTCCCAGGAAGCCTGGATAAGCTAGCACCACAACAGTCACCACAGAACATCAAATGTGCTTGTTTCCTGGAGGTAAGAAAAGGAAAACTTGTCAGAGAGTCAGTGCATCGTTGGGATAGCTGAGAATGCTTCCCATGTCAGCGCCTCTGTGCATCAACGGTTTCACCCGGGTTCAAGGCACCTGCCGGTACATTGTAGGTTGGCGGGAAGCTCTTTGCCCTTGGCTGAGGCTCCACTCAGAGATACGAGCCAGTGGCTAATCATAAAGGGCATCTTGGAGTTGCTGTGTTGTGGAACAATCCTTTCGTACACTGGGAAGATGTGTTGCTCTCATTGGTTTAATAAAGAGCCAACTGGCCAATAGGTAGGCAGGAAGAAGTTAGGTGGGAGAGCCAGACTGAGAGAATGCTGGGAAGAAGAAAGGCTGAGTCACCAGCCGGATGCAGAGGAAGCAGGAGATGAACACGCTGTGCTGAAAAAAGTTACGGCCACGTGGTAGAGCACTGATAAAAAATTGGGCTAACTCAAGTAGTAAGAGCTAGTTAGTATCAAGCTATCAGCCAAGCTTTATAATTAATTAATAACTCTCTGTGTTGGTTATTTGGGAGCTGGCTGGCGGGCAGAAACTTCAGTCAGCACTGCACTGTTGCATTTTGGATGTGTCTGAAGATTCCCCAGGTGGACATGCTTAGTTTTGAAGATTGTGGAGCCTTAGCAAGGTAGGGTTTTGCCAGAGGAAGCAGGTCATACCTGGCAAGCCTTATGTGTTCTATGGCTCGGATGTGATTCCTGAATGCTGATGACATGAGTTGTGTCCTGCTCCTGCTGCCCCAGCTGCAGGAAGCAGAAGTATTCTGTGCTCAGCATCGGAGCATTATGGTCTATCAAAGGTCGTGAATGGTGGAGCCTGCTGGTAGGTCCTCCATGGGCTTGTGAGTGGAGTGCTGCTTGGCCAAAGGAACCTCCCATGAGTAGGGTACAGGTGGTGAATCAAGCCACTGAACTCCGATCTTACAGTTCTGGGTCACTGTGCCCTTCCTTCCAGGGATCCTCTCCTGGCTTTGAGCTGTCCTTCTTGCTGGAAGGAGATGCGACCCTGGGAGACAGACATGTCCTAGTATTGGACTTGAAATTCCTGCTACCTTTTGGGCTAGTACATCGTGTATGGTTGGCTAGTAAGTTTATGGGAAGAATGAAAATGAGGAGAAAGATATGTCAGAGAAGGTTTTAAAAGTAGCTTGGAGTCCTTTTTGTTACACAGAGGAGTGTTAAACAATAGGCTGGATCCAGGGCTTCCCTGCCTGCTGGTGCTGGAGGAGTTTCTTGCTTCTCTAATCATCTCCTTGTCTCGATTGTGAGCATTGGGATGGTCAGGCATGTTGAATTCTTCTCTACCATCTTTCCCCTGGACCACTTGTGACTCGTGGCATTGAGAGCAGCGACTGAAAACAAACCACACGTGACCATTGGAAAAACAAAGGGACACAAACAAATCAGTCCAAAGGACAGCTGCAAGGTGGTATACTGTCGGAGTCGAGAGCACCGGCTCTGAGTAGAACGGATCGATCCAGAACTAACCCTAGTGCTGCTGTTCCCAGCTGCATGCCCTTCTGCAGCTTACATAACTTCTCTGAGTTCCCTCCCCCTTTAAAACGGGATGATGATGTTGCTTAGTTTTCAGGCCCAGTGAAAGGGCTGTTGTGCAGCGTCCTGGCCATAGGCGCTCAGTAAAGGTGGACTCCTATTATCGTCATCCGTCGGGACCGTTTCCTTCTTCCACACCCTTGTCCCCAGACTGCAGAAAGTTTGCTGCTTACCACCTGTGGGCTGAACGAAGTGAAAATGTCCTGGGAAGGAGGCTTTACAGTTTGGTAGAGAAACAGAATGCTTTCCATAATCCTTTTCCTCACCCTAACCAGACTGGACTTTCTTAATTGCCTTGCTCATTTCCCACGCAGGCAAGGTCAGTTGTTTTGAAGTGCTGGAGTGTAGTGAGACACATCTGTTCTATACCCTTTAGCTCTCAGGGGAGCCCTAGCTGCTGTGTTTTGAGCTAGGGACAGAGAAGGGCATAGGATTTGGTAATTTGGAGATGTGGCTTGAGACTGAGCTTTGACTCCTACCTGCTGGGATCTCGACAAAATGTCTTGACACCTTTGTACCTTGATTTTCCACTTCACAATGAAGCCAGGACTCTGAGGATGCTGGGAGGCTTCAAAGTGAGGTGTTCAGCAGACGCTGGATAGATGCTGGTGGCCCCTCCCTTCTACGGGGTTAATTTCAGACTTGGAGGCCTGAGGGCAGGACTCACAGACATGCTGCTGCTGCTGCTGCTGCACAGTGCGGACAGGCCGCAGGGTACTCATCAGCCCCGCAGTCTGTTGTGGATACTTTTTACAGTCCAGGGATGGAACCTGGGACCTCACGCACCATAGGTAACGCTCTGGCACTATGCCCTTTCCACTTTTTGTTTTGAGACAAGATCTTGCCAAGCTGTTTAAGTTGGTTGTAAACTTACTCTGTAGCCCAGGGAAGGCTGAAATTTGCCATCATTCTGCCTCAGGCTCCTTGGTAGCTAGCTAGCATGACAGGCCAGAGCCACCACACCTGAGTCAGCAAAATAATTTACAGAGGCTTCACTGTAGGTTATGAAAGCAAGGTCATCTTCCCTCACTGCCTGCAGCTACAGTTCCTTAGATCTGGAGTTGGGCCCAAGAGTCGGCGTTTCTAACAAGCTTTCCAGTGCTACTATGGGTCCAAGACCACACTCTAAGAACAATGAACAGAAAGCAGTCAGGCCAGGGAAATGGGTGCCCAGGCATCCCAGACAATGACAAGATGAAAACAGAACAGCCTTCGAGAGGCACACTGTCTCGAGTCACATCCGAGAGAGAAGGCAGAGCAAGGAGTTTGAAAAAGCAAACACGCGCTCTGATGTGGGGAGCTGACAGGAGTGATTGCAGAGAAAGCCATCCCCAGACAAGTCCATTTGTTCAGGAAATAAAGGAAAGGAAGATCCTATAAGGGGATTGATTAAAATGGTACTGCAGTCAGGCATCCTGTTTCTCGTGTTTTCTGGGGAGACGGGGCATCCTGAGGAGAGGAAGGCAGAGCTCCTTAATGGCCCTGGCTCCAGGGCGGAGGGGAAGGATGCCACTTCCTGCCTCCATCAGGAACATGGCTTCTAGATGTCAGTGCTGTGGATGCTGGTGGTGAGTTTTGCCCTGGGAAGCCTGCAGCTAGAGGTGCTTTGGCTTACTCAGGCGCTCTTTCTGACTGTTCGTTGCTGAATAGTGAGTCAGCTGGACTACCGAGTCAGCTGGAAATGGGGAAACTGTCAGAATTTCACCCCTTCCAGTCTCTGAGGATGATCGTTTGGTTTGTGTGTGTTTTATTGAACTCTGTAGGGGCGTCCGTTGTTCATGTAGTACTGAGAATACCTCTCAGGGAGTGCTGTGATTTCCCTTGATTTGTTTGGAAGATCCTTCTGCCTCTCTCACTAAACTCTTAACGCATTTGCTTCTTGTCTTTCTTTCACTCTCCGTATAGAGCATGGCACAGGGATTCTGTTGGAGTGCACTCAGCACAGAGGATTCTGTGATTTGATGATTTAAGCTGTAAACAGGAGATTTTTCACCCCATGTTTACAGAAGTCTGGGGTGGGGGTAGGGAAGAATATGAATTCTGAGTTTATTAGGAATCTTTCAGAATCAGCCAACAAGAACAGATCAGAACTTGGAAAGAGAGTAGCAACCAAAAGAGACAGAGTGGCAGGAATAAAAGCAAGGCAGCTAACTGACTTGGAGACAGATTCACAACCACCTGTATCTCTAGTTTTAGAGGACTGATTCCTCTTCTGGACTCTATGGGTAGCTGCGCTCACACATACTGTGACACACCCTCACCTTGTCTCCCATAGACACACAGTTAGAGAAAAAAATTTTAAACTTATGACATTCTGTCATTTAAAAAACACAAATTGAGCTGGATGGTGGGGTTATACCCCTTTAATCCCAACACTCAGGAGTTCAAGGCCAGCCTGCTCTACAAAGCGAGTTCCAAGACAGCAAGGGCTACAAAGAGGAACCCTGTCTCAAAATACCAACAAAACAACACAAGCAAAACCAAACAAACAAAAAACCCAAATAAAACCAACTAACCAACCAAACAAACAAGCCCACAAAATGAAAATACAAATGTTAGTCAGGCTACAGACAAAAGAAGGCCCTTGGGCATTGCTGGAAGGACATACAGGAGTCCAGCCCCTGTAGAGATCAGAAGGGAAGTTTCTCAAACACCTCACAAATAGATCTACCTTGTGATCCAGATACTTGACTCCTGAGTATTTACTCAAAAGAATCTAAGTCAGCACATGCCAGAGACACTTGCACACCACCGTTTACTGCAGTACTCTTCCCAATAGCTAAGGTATAGAGCTAACCTAGATGTCCCAAGTAGAAGAATGGATAAAAAACATGTGGTGGCCAGCGGCTGGAAACCTGGCAGTGATACCATCAAGCCTGATGTCCAAAAGAGCAAAGAATATTTCTCTAAGCAGAAGTGAGCACTGGACCATTTTTCTGCCAGGCTCCATTGGGCAGCCAGAAGAAAATCTCTTGTACTCTATTCATGCTTAAAAACAAAACTTGGTGTCATCCAAGACATGCCTTTGCTACAGTGCTGGGGTTTGGGGGTTGGTCTTTCTTCCGCTGTTGGGAATGGCCTGAGCTGTGTTGTGGGTAGACTATATGATAAACCTGTTGCAGAAATCAGCCTGTTTTTTTTTTGTAGTATCTATTAAACTTGAAAATGTGGGAAAAAAATGTGGTGGATATACATAATGGACTCATTTCAACCACAAAACGAGGAAAATTACATCATCTGTAGAAAAATGGATGCAATTGGAGGTAATCACACTGTTTCCTCATATTCAAGGATTCTAGATTTTATATAGATGCATAAAATCATGCGTCTATGACTTGAAAGCAGAAGCAAAGCTGAAGAAATAAAGGGGACCAATAGGGTGGAGGGAGAAAGTGCTGCCAAAGGGGAGTGTAGGGAGGTATGGGGGTGTGTCTTAGTTACTTTTCTATTGCTGTGATAAGGCACCATGAGCAAGGGAACTTAAAGAAAGAGGAGTTGATTTGGGGCTAGCTATATCAGAGGGCTAGAATCTACTACTATCGTGATGGGGCAGGCAGGTTGTGCTGGAGCAGTGACTGAGGGCTTCCATCTGAGTCACATGCACAAGGCAGAGAGAGCTAACTGGCAATGGTGTGATCTTTCGAAACCTCAAAGTCTATCCCGTGACTCTCCTCCTTTATCCAGCCAAGCCTCCTAATCCTTCTCAAACAGTTCCACCAGCGGGAATTAAGAATTCAAGCATATGAGCTTATGAGGGCCCATTCTCATTAAAACCATCACAGGGGGAATGTATTCAAAGCACAATATGCATTTGAATGAAAATGTACTTATATAACATGTATATACAATGTACAATGAATAAACACAAAACTGAAAATTTACAGAAATGTAGTATATATGTAATATGTGTGTGTGTGTGTGTGTGTATGTGTGTGTATTTAAAAAATAAATCATCAGAAGGGAACTTTTTTCATTGTGGTTTTTACTGTCAGAATCTGATTGGGCTCCTCAGGGTGAAAACCAGAAAATGCGAAGTTCATGACATAGTGGTGGGGGATTGAAGTCTTAGTTTTGTCTACATGGAGCCTTTACTAATATCTCAGGTTTCCTTACCCTGGCAGTGGTTCCCCAAGTGGTTTCCATTGCAGCAAACTCAGATTTTTCCTATCTGCCTCGTGGTTTCTCTAATTGAGGTCTCTGGTAGTCTATGGGGGAGTTTTGATTTCTGATTGGTTCAGCTTTTATCTTGTGTCTCTGGGAATGACAACTTTTCCATCTTGCTACATTTGGAGCCGGGAAATAGAAATCAGGTGAGGATTTAGTGTACGTCCCACTTAATCACTTCCTGACCCTGCAGTCAAATGGGTGGGTGCGCTTGTTGGTTGAATCAGGCAGATGTGTTCAGGATGCTGGGACAGGCTAGGTTGACTGGGGTGGTTTCTTACCCAGGGACCATCTGCATGGGCCATTTACCACTGTGTAAGCAAACCCTTGTTAAATATGTAGAGTTAAACCTTTGTCACGGATAGGGGATGTGTGAGAAAGGGGTTGGGGGAGCAGAATTTGTGAGGGGTGGGAGGTACTTGTGTTGACTTTCTCCCCTCTCCTCCCCACCCGCATTTCCTTTCACATCTATATTCGGAAGTGTTCTGAAAGGTAGATTGGTGATGGAGTGGTGGTAAATAATTGTTAATCACAAGGAAATCTTTAGTCATTTGTCCTAGATTTTAAGTTGAGGGGCAGCTTCCAAGAATAGAATGCTCTTTGCAGAATATAGCTCAGAAAGTTTTGAAAGTGGACAGGAAGAGGTGTGTGTGTGTGTGTGTGTGTGTGTGTGTGTGTATACCAATGTGTAGGACTGTTCAATGCTTACTTTCTAAGTATTGCTTATTTCTGGCATGTATGCCAGGCTCCTCTGGGACTCAGGGAGGGGTGAGAACTTATTTATTGTGTGTTATTAACACATATCACCTTCCTTATTTCTTGGTAGAAATTAGTATGAACAAAACTGTAATAAAACTTCCACCCATATCTCAAGATGTGATCTTCTATACTCAGACAAGCTTGCAACCTGTTTGGAGATAAAACAGCTTTGCCTGACACACCTAGAACAAGCTCTTTGTCTTGAAAGCTTGCATGCGCATAGATATGTATGTTCATCTGTGTGTGCATGAAATTGTAGTATTGAATTCATGTTATTACTTACATTAAGGAAAAATGTAAAATTTGAGTCATCCTGAAATCTACTGGTAAGTACCATAAAGTTATTTTTGGTTTATGTTATTCTATACGTGTTAAAGGCATGTATATAAGTCTTTGCTTTTCATAGACTTACGCTCACATAGGCGCATGCATAACAGCTCACCCTAGGTTCCTGTTTATTTCCTTAGCATTAACTCCTTGAAGTAAAGTTGCAAAGCCAGAGGCCATACAGCTTATAAAAGTTTTGATGCATGTTTCTAAGTCGCTCTACAGAGATGTTTTTATCTTTACACACTAGCAGCAATGGGAGGGCCTTTCCTCAGGAAAATTCACAAACACTATTGCCTTAAAACTTAACACCTCAACAAACTCCGACGTGTGCACACAACGGTCCAGTGAACAGCATCTTCGTTTGTGTCTTGATGCCTAGAAAACTTGAGCGACACTTCCATATGTTACGACTGTCCGCAGATGTTCTTTTGTGGTTCACCTTTTCATGCTACTTGCCTGCTTCTTCATTGGAATGTTCTTGCTTTGATGAACTTGGAAGGACTAATCTGGTTGTCAGTTAGACCACATTAGTTATGGTATTGTAGACAGCTACCTGAGAATGTTAACTTATGTGAAAACAGGGTTGTCTTTGTTCACAGCTTCAAATGTTCGCATCCATAAGTGGAAGTGCTGCTGCTTTTGAGTCTACGGGAAGGTGGCATTTATGGTGGGAGCACATGGCAGAGGAAGGTGAGCACTTTATGGCCACTGGGATGGGAAAAGATAGGGTTCCTAAGATTCCCTTCGAGGGTTGTTCCCATAGTGTCCGTCTACTCTCCAAATCTTCTTCTTCAGGTCTCTAAATCTTAAAGGGTCTACCATCCTCCAGTAGCACCACAGGCTAGAGACTAAGGCTAAGTCACACAAACCTTTTGGGGAAAATTTATCCAGGCAGACCACATCAGCCTGAATGACCAATTACACTCTTTGGTCAACTTCAGCTGTGTGGCAAAGGCTGTGTCTGGTAGCCTGTCTGGTGTGGAAATCACTATATAGGCCAGGCTAGCCTGAAAGTCACAGAGACCTGTCTGCCTCCTGAGTGCAGAATTAAAGAGATACCCTTGGCCACTCCTTGCTTTTCTAGGAATAAGGCTGTGCAGGGGGTAGAGTTAAGCTGTGCTTCTGGGACCAACCTGTTTGTGCTTGGCCTCTTACCAAGGTCCTGAGGCTAAACCATGATCTGATGGAAGCTCCAGGAACCAAGAGCAGAAAACCGATTTTGAAAGTAAGATTTCTTTTACTAAAATATTAATGTCTAAGATTTAAAAAGGAAGCAGGCTCATCAAGGGCTATTGCTTCCCCATGACTGCCACTGCCGTTATACCTAAAGTTCTGCTGTATGCCAGCAAAACTTGTGAAGCATGATTAATAAAAGCTCAGGGTCAGAAAATGGGGTTCACCCTGAAGATCCAAAAAGCAAAACAGCCAGATACTGGTTCTTACCTCGACCTCAGTCGATCTGAAATGGCAATCCTGCCTCCCAGAATCTCATAATGAGACTGTGTGGGTGTGTGTCTGAGATCTGTCACCCCTGTTTTATATTCCTCTCTAGAGATGGGCGTGTCTGAAATTGGTTACATGATTTGCTCAGTCTTCAGTTTCTCCCTTTGGGAAGTGGAGATGACCCACCATTGCTAACATATAAGATAGTTTCAGGGATTGAACGAAGATGCGTAGCTGGGCATTGGAAAACACTGTTATAATCATCGATCATGATGATGTTATCTTCTTATAATAATTGCCAGCCCAAGATTTTCAGTTATCCTTGTGAGCATGATCTATTTGTGGATAGTTAGTCCCAAACACATTGTTGACTCACCATTGCAGCTGGGATTTTCTTTGGGCTCCCAACCAGCTCCCAAACAAATTCATCATGAATGCCCGGCCTTAGCTTCAGCTTGTCCCGCTAGCTCTCTTAACTTAATCTAACCTGATTTTTTTTTTTTTTTTTGGTTCTTCGAGACAGGGTTTCTCTGTAGCTTTGGTGCCCGTTCAGGAACTAGCTCTTGTAGACCAGGCTGGCCTTGAACTCCCAGAGATCCGCCTGCCTCTGCCTCCCGAGTGCTGGGATTAAAGGCATGCGCCACCGCCCAGCAATCTAGCCTGTTTCTATTCATCTATGTTTTGCCTTGGGGCTTTTTACCTTTCTGTCATTGTGTACATTCTACTGTCCTGCTTCCTCCGTGTCTGCCTGGCCACTGACATCTCCCTGGCGTCTCTTTTTCTCTTCTCCTTTCCGAGTCTAAATTCCTCCTCTTATCACTCTCCTGCCTGGAGGCCACACCCATATCTCCTCCCTCACTATTGGCCATTCATATTATTTTTATTAGACAAATCAGGTGCCTTATGTAGGCAAGGTAAAACAGCAGCACATTTTTATAAAATCAAACAAATGCAACACATCTTTACATGGTAAAACACATGCAACACATCCTTGAATAGTTAAACAAATGTAACCCATCTTTACATAGTTAAACAAATGTAACAGATCTCTTTGTATAGTTAAACAAATACTCCGCAATATGCTGTGTACTCATTAAACTGCATCAATTAAATTTTCTAAAACTCTCAAAGCCAAGAGCATGGGAAGCAGTCAACACACTGGCATCTTGCACACAGCACGTTTTCTGAAGGAGAAAGGTGGGCTGCAAAGGCTGACTGGGAGATGGCCATTAAACACGCGCTGAATGCATGCACAGGTGCCCCTGCATCCCGTTCCTGGTGCTAAGGTCAGAACTGTCAGCCAGACCTTCACACAACTAGTCAGCAGCAGTCTTTCCACCGCAGCCATGGACTCATGGTCTGCCATTTCCTAAAAAGTCAGATATCACTTTGACGTCTCTTCCCCGGTGCTTCATCTGAGCAGCCTCCCGGGCTCATTACCTTCCGTCGAGGTGTTTATGGCTGTGGTAAGTGGGAAAGGAGGCCCATGGGAACTTTTACATCACTAATGCAGAACATAAACCAAGAGCATCGAGAGCCATGCCAAGAAGGGTGGCAACAGAAGCAGCTGCCACGCGAGGCTCTGAGTGACATAAATCAGACTCGAGAGCTTGGAAACGTTGATGCAGTCCCAGCAGCCACGCGTTGCTGGATGCTCAATTGTTTATTAGATTTGCCCTGGCAAATCAGGACCAGCACTGTCCTGAAGATGTCAGAGCCATCCCGACTTCTGAAAGCAAAGGAAAACAGCGATTACGCCTGTGCCTGGCATGGTGCCAGCAAAGCCCGTGTCTTTGGGGAGCTGGGCTTGGGGACTGAGCCTGAAGCCACGGAGGCAGCGCTGAGAAAGAGCGCTCTCAGGTCCCTTTGGGTGAAGGTTATCTGTCATTTTCCTATAGGGAGGGCAGCTATCAGACCACCTCTTCCAAGACAAGCTCCCCACAGTATCTACTTAGCCAGACAGTTCTATGGAGATCATGGTTATGGAGGGGAACCCATTGGATGGAGCAGGAAGCCTCCGTCTGTGAGAAGAACATCAACTCAGCTAGGAGTGGCCCATTAGCAAAAGGTCTTTAATGATTGCTAAAGGACCAAAACTTGTAGTAGTTTACTTATTTTATAGGTTTTCACATATACAAAGATATCTATATAAAATCCTGCACCTTTCCGTGGTGTGTGTGTGTGTGTGTGTGTGTGTGTGTGTGCATTGTTAGAGTTCCTGAGCTCTTTTGCTGTGGGAAGTTTCTCTTCCTGCCTACCTTTGTTTTTGTTTAAAAATCAAATCCCTGCTCTCGTTTTGAATAGGTGGAAGGTAAACACTGGTGAACACGGGCTGGAGCAGGAATCTTGTAGGGGCCTCTTCCCCCTGGCTACTTTGAACACACAGTTCAGCTCTTTAGGACTGGTGATTAGGAAACTAGTTCTTATCCTTAGACAAATCGCTGTGCTCTCCAGGGTTCAAGGGTATCTCAGAGATCTGCTAAAGCGGGAGTGTCAGTAAAAGAGCGATCGAAGTAAGGCCAACACTAGGTGGCGCCAGTGTACAGTTGATCTTCTCCGAATGCCTCAAAAGTAATCTGGGCAGACACACACACAACATAATTCTGGAAGGGGGCAAAGTTTTGCAGTAAACTTGGACCTGTGACTGTGGTCCAGCCTGCTGACTGCCCCGGGAATTACACACACCTATCATATCCTCCAGGCAGTGATACGGCCTTCCTGGCAGTGAGCCTACTCTGGCAGGGTTTCTGTATCCTGCCACCATCATTGGCGTGCCTCTTTTTCCAGACACCTTCCCCCATAAGTTTGAACTTCGGTGTGGTCTCTCCCTATTTCCCAGGTGTGTCATTTCTCCAGCTCTGAAGGTGGGTGGCTCCCAGGGAACGACCTACTTCTCCTTGTTCATTTGACACAATGCCTGTAGGACATTCAATTGTTCAGTGCCCGTCACCCGTGACTATAATGGTGGGTAGGCCGATGGCCTCCCTAAATCTTCTTTGGGGAAACAGTAGGTCCCCCTCGCTGTTAGGACTTTCCAAGGTAACACTGGAAAGGACTGCTGGGAGAGCCTGGCTCACAGCAGGGATCAAGACAAGTTTCATTCCTTCAGAGCAGGACGTCACCACCAGTGGAATTCCTGTGGGCCCTGTAGAGAGGGGTTTGGTTTTCTTTGTGATGTGAGTCTTCCATGGTCTCCCATAAGAGAAGCAGAAATAATAGACGTTATTTGCATGCCCTCAGAGAACTCTGGGAATTGTGGCTAAAATGCAGATTTAGACCAGAAGAGCCCTTCATTGGAGAAATACAGTCATTACTTTGGGCATTGGGGCAGAGAGGTGGGGACATTTCTTCACTGGGTGACTTCTGGGTCCTTGGACTTGGCTGCTCCAAGCTGGACAGACCCCTTGAAGTCTCAGCAGGAGAGGTCATTGCACACCCAGACCCCAGACCCGCCATTCATGGCTTTATGTTCCACACAGGAGGATCTGAAGAGGCAACGCCTTGCAACTCCAGGCCAAGTAGGAGGCCTTTGAGAGCCGAGCCAGCGGCTCACAGCAGGAGGCTTGCACGGACCCCTGCTTTAGTTATTCTTCTCTTTTCCTCCTCAAAGCCTTGTTTCCTCAAGTTTTTGTTCATTTTGGGCATAGCAGTTCATGAATAATGTCCCAAGTATGCTGCGGCAGGATCCATGCGAAACATTTCTGACAGGACGCAGCCTTTGGGGTTCAGTATATAAGACAGTCCCTCTTTGCCACAGGGCTGATCCTCACCCATTCGCAGCATAGTTTAGATGTGGCTAGATAGTGCAGAGGTGGATTTCCTGGTGCTTATTTTATTAGAGCCATGCCTTTCTATAAATCGTAAGCATCCATTTCCGTTCTTTGCATCGTTCTATAAATACTCCAAGGCATACAAAGAGAGCTGAGATTCAGCAAAACAAGGAACTCATCAAGAATGAGATCTGGTGGACTCACTGATGCTGTTAGACACCGAGGAAGAATTGTTAGAAGGAGCTGCAAGTCAAGACTTAAAGCTGGGAAAGTGGCCAGAGCCCCCTGAAGACTGACTTCTCAAGTCCTGTCTTCTGGTAGATGTGGCCCTCAGACAGCCTCTAATCATAGGATGAAGTTAACAAGACCTAGTGAGGCAAGGAGCTGTGGTGGGCGCCTGGCATGGAAGGGGCTGCTGGGGAGGAGTGAGGAGCAGAGGTGGGTGCAGAAAGGGAACTGTGCTCATTCATCACATGTGAGTAAGATGTTTCCCGTGCCTTGGACAGTGTATTGTTGATTTTACTCCTCTGGACAGTCAGAGCACTCAGAATAAAGGAAAGAGCCCCTGCAGCAGGGATCTGAAGCAGTGGGGCATGGTGATTCCTGGAAGAGCTTGGGAGGTCCAGCCCCGCTGCCTTCTCTAGTTCTTGGTCAGGCTTAGGGTATGCGGAAAACCGGTCATGTTTACTTAAGTTTTTCTTCTTTTTCTGTATGTTTCTGAGAGTTGGATAAACAGCTTTCCCCATGTTCCTTGTCCTGAGAGATGTGGTGGTGGGGGGGGATAGAAATATGGATTGGTTCTGTTTGATTTGTGTCTTACACTTGATGGCATCTGTCCTTGTGGAAAATAGTCTAGCAGAGGGGGCAACGGGGCAGTGATAGGAGGCACCTAGAGGAGAGAGAAATAGAAGTGTTCCCCTAGACTGGGGAAACACTCTTGTGGCTTTGGTTATAGTAGTGGCAAACTGGTGACAGTCATCTTGGGGGCTCTCCTGGGCTCTGCCAGAACCCTGTGGGAGAATCATTTGACTGCCGGTTTTTGAGTATAGTTCAGGGAACAGGAAAGTGGCCTAAAAGAGTAGAAGGCCCTGTGGCACCCTTCTTGGGCTGCCGACTCCCCAACACGAGTGACAGCTAATGCTGTTGTAGACTCCCCTTGCTTCCCATCAGCAGAATGACTCCCTTTAGTCATTCTGGGTATACTGCTGGCAGCGTCCTTGGCTGGAAAGATCTTTCTGGCCCAAGGTCACACTCTTTCCCTGAGCGGCTGGTTGATGCGAGGAGCAAACCCCTGACTTCTTTTCCCATGACAAAAAGACCATGACACCTTCGCAGCTCTTCTGGCAGACAGAGTCAAAGAGCCTCAGAGGAATGTCTGTGCTTAAGTGTGAGACTGACCACAGGGCAGTCATGAACTGTGTGTGGAAGGTAAGGACCAGATGAGAGCCCCACTTCAGAAAGAATCCTTCGGCTCACTCTCAGGGTCGAGACAGACCCCTGAACGCTGATGCTCAATGTTCTGCCGACCAGTGAGACAGGACTGTGAGTCTAAAGCCAAAAGAGGGCTGAGAAATCCAAGAAGCAGGATTCTTGTTTGTGAGTCAAGATTCCTCTGCATTGACTGATGATGCTGAGCTATTCCAAAGCTTTGAAAGCTGTTTCAGCTATAGGGGTCCCCACTCGAGTGGGCTGAGTCACTACGTATAAAATATCAGGGTCGGTTGAGTCTTATTCGGTTAGATTTAACTGCATTAATGCTACTATTCAGTTCTGCCAAAGATCTGTCTAATTTTTTTCTAATAACACAAAGAGCTCAAGTCTTTATGGTTTAAGATAATAACCATTTAAGAGACTATGATTGAATATGACCATGCTTACACCAAGGTCTGGGACAAGGAAACTCAAAGTTTGTGTTGATGATATTAGGAAAGGAAATAAATGGTTTCTTCTTCCTCAGTCCTCCCCCTCCGACCATCACTGTATTTACATTTTGTGATTAGAGTAGGGCTGGGGACAGCGTCATGGGTACAAGGGAGGAGTGCGGAGAGACAAACAAAATAAAGGATCTATGAAGAAATTACATGGAAACCTATTACTATGTAAGTTGATTAAAAATATAAAGTTATTATTATTAATATATGAGTTTAAATAATAGTAATATAAGAGTTTAAGCAGAGGTAGACTGCATGGTGAATAATACTGTTCAACAAAGTCATAGTTTATTAGAAGAAAATCCCAGTGCCAGGTGAGGGATACCTTCCTGAGAGCTGTTAGAAGACACTGTAGACCTTGCCCAACAATATAGGCTAGCGCATTGTTCTTGGCTGCTCACGAGAGCCAGATAGTAAGACATTATTGTTGAAGACACTACACACTTTGATTGCAGGACATAGAAAACTCAAGCTGGAGCTGAGCTGGAAGATCTCCCCCTGTTGGCTGGCTCTCATAGCGTCAGAAAGCGCTGTGCAAGCTGGTCTGGGAGAAAAGACTTCAACAGCCTTACTCACATGTAAGCCTTGTGTGCTCTAACAATGGCTTGACAGGCAAGATGGTCTTACTGGTTCAACAATGGCATGGTAGGGCTATTATCGGGGTAACCAATTACATTTCACAGGAAGAACTCATGCCTGGTACTCATGCCAGAGGCCTCAGGGAGGAACCTACTGATGTTGATTCATTAAATGGATATGGTGTTATATTACCTTCCACATACTTTGGCCATCCACAGGTCAGTACTGCTCTCAACCTTGGTCAAGGAAGCTTCTGTTTGTAATGTATGATGGTTAATGCATAGGCTTGTAATTAATCAAAATTCTGAGAATAAGTGACTGTTGAGTCCTCAGGCCTAGAGAGGGTCAGTGTATTATCACTTCCAAGTCTCAGGGAATATTGTGGAAGAATGGGGGCACAAAGAACGTTGAAGGCAAAGGGTGGGGAAAGTGTTGTGAAATCTTGACTTCAGCCTTTCATGGGTCTCCAGAGCTAGGGCATGGCCATCATACTCATAAACTAATCTGACCAGTGCTTGCACGTGATTGGGTCTAACAATATTCCATCATGGTTCAGGAAAGGGCTCATGATGTTCCAGTCTTCCTTGAGGAACTGGAGACTTGTCCGTATGAGGGAAACTTGTCCGGAAGAAAGTGTTCAGTGGGAGTGAGGGACAGAAGCAGGAGTAATGGGGGCAAATATGATCAAAATATATTTCATATGTGATGGCCTTTAAAGTCCATAGTCTGCTTCCCTGAAGTGGCATGAAAGGTCCACAGAAGACCTCATCATCTATTCTCCTCCATCAAATGACAACTGGTACAAAGTGGTCCTGCCGTAGATCCATCCAAGGCCATTCATGAGGTACAAAAGTCCTGGTGCATCAAGTTAGAATTCAGCCTAAATTCATCTTCATACTCCTGGTCCTGAGGCAGTGAACAGTCCAGGTTAGAGTTATTGTCAGCAGCATCTCTTGGCTTATGGAATCTAGCACCTTCATTCTCCCTTCATCTTCCGCATTCATTCACTCAGCCATGAAGCCCAGTGATTCCCCCTACTAGTTTTCACCAGTCTTCTCCTTTAAGCCTCTTCTGGTCAAAGATCTTACTCAGCCCAGGTTGCTTTATATTCCCCATAGTGATGGGAGAACTTTTCTAGAACATGAAACATTGTGTTATGTTCATACCTAATGATCCTAGAAGGGATTTCCTGACCTTCAGGCTACAGTATAATCTTCTCTTGGAAGCACATAGCATTCTTTCTTGCCAGCCTCAGTCAGTCCTTGCCTTTTCCCACTCCGTCTTCTTACCCCCTATTCTCTGACTCCTATGGGTCACCCTGGTACCCCTGGAGCTGGAGATAGAATTCCTCCTCCAAGGAAGCAAGAGCCAGGCTTCTATAATCAGATGGTCCAGGCTGAATGTGTGCCTCCTAGGCACTATGGAAACTTGGAGGGCAAGTGAATTATTGCCTTTTAACCATTGTGACTGTAAAATGAAGTTGGCAATGAGGCGACCCCTACATCAAAGCCCCTCTTTCGGATGTTCTAGTCACGTGATTTGCTCTGAGGATAAGGCCATGTCAGGCTCAAAAATGAGCTAATACTTTTAGGATGGAGACCTGGAAGCAAGAGCGAGTCAAAAACATCAACAAGAGTAGTTCTCCTGGGCATCAGGACTGTTGGGGAATTGAACTTCCTTCACTATGTTTTATTCCCTAACATCAAATTCCTACAACATGTGGATCAAGAAACAGTCAAACCAACTTCTTCTGTGGACTCTCCCTAACTATTCCAACAAAACTTTGGGCCTAACTTATGCCTATCTGCACTGGCCTGTGACACCATCAAGGCAGGCAGCCATTCATTTACTCTGCCTACTGCCCACAGTATCTAGAAGCTACTTCTGTGACTCTGGATCCCTAGGGATGTGTACAGAAATATGAGCATGCTTGTTAGTTTGACTTAAATCAGTGCCTCTTGAAGCAAGAATCCCGGGGACACTACTGCCACAAGCTTTAAGTACTCTTAAAGGTTTGTAGCGCATGAGGAATCGACATTTTCAAGAGATGCATTTTCACCTTTAAACTTAGAGAAAATTAAGATCCTCCTTGTTAAAAGCTTTAAGGGAGGCTAGGACATCAATAGAGAATACAGAGCCATGTACAGTGGTGGATAAGCCCTTGAAGGCAGTTCCTTTCTCTATCTAAGCTCTTGGGACTTGGACGAGGGCATTCCCCCACTCAGCAAGAACTGTCAAGAATTCACTTGTTCAAAGTTGTGATGAGCATTATTGGGAGACCGCTGCCCCACTTCACCAGCGCCTGAGGGGACTTCAGTGTCCAGCCTGTTGGTTCATTATCTGAGAGCCGAGCCCTGGTCACCAAACCCCTTGCTCTTCTGGTAGGATGTGCTGGTTCTTTTCACAGTTCAGTTTTAATGCTTGGTCTAAATTGACACCTAAAAATACCAAAACAAAACAAAATACCTCTGCCACTAACAAAAAGAGCCAAGCAAACAAAAACTATTACGTCCTGAACTTGACAAATTTGACAAATAGGTAGGATCCAGCGTTCAACATCTAATCAGTTAAAACTCATCCTGCTGCCCGCAGTTAAGTGTAACTCTTTCCATCATTAAAGAAGATTATATTTTTGTAACAAATGGACACCATTAACAAAAGCCAGAATTGGTCAAAATTTCGAGACCAACTGGATATGAGGTGCCCAAACCCAGATGATAAATCTACAACACAACCTCAGCCAAGCTCAGAGAACACAGTGTAAGGGAGGTGGATCGTCAAAACCAGAGGCCCAGGAAGTCTGCTGGATATTGTATCTTATTTATATGATGGGGAAGTGACAGACATGAAATCAAAACAACATGACAGCCTACAAGATCTGAACAGTACAACACTAATTGATGTGCCAGCATGCATGGGAGAAACTTCACAGGCCCTTGTTGGTTGAAGAGCTATAAGCAATTAATAACTACCGAGGGAAGAATTAGTTTTTGCTAGGGACTAGTTCCCTAATAGTTATTTAATACCAAGGGATCAGCCCTGAAAAAAATATATAAGCAACACTAAAGAGATTCAATAGGTTGTATTGATGCAGTTATTCATATCTGTATACACATCTATATGTAACAATAAAGATTAATTTGGTAATTAAGTAAAACATGGTTAAAGCTGTTTAATTCAATTATTAACATTTATATTCATTTGTGTTAGTCTATTAAACATATACTGTAAGTTTAATTAAGGTTTTATGTAAAATGCCAAGCACACTGTCCCAATTAGCTTTGATTTTCAATTTGGCACAGCCTAGAGTCATTGGAGCGGAAAGCCTTTGTTGTCCAGAAGAGGTTGGCGTGTGGGCATGTCTGTGGGGATTTTTTGATTGCTAATGGATTCAGGAGGACTCAGTCCACCGTGGGCAGCACCATTCCCTAGGGGGGTTGTCTTGGTTTATATGAGAAGCTAGCTGAGCATTAGAGTGAACAAGCTAGCTAGTAGTGCTTCTACTGTTTCTTCTTAAGCTCCTGCTTGAGTTTTTGCCCTGATTTTCTTCAGTGGTGGAACTGTGTTCTGGAGTATAAGCCAAAAAGTCCTACTTTTTTGTTTGGTCAGTGTATTTGACTACAGTAACAGAAAGGAAACTAGAATATGAACCAATACTATGTTTACAGCTTGATTAGTTTTGACATCAGTAATTACTTGCATGACATCCAGATGGAGAGAAAAAGACACTGAATATTCCAGAAGCTTTCTTGCAGGCCCTCGCTAACTTACAGTCTTAGCCTCAGCCCAAGGAAGTTGTATGAGCTACTGAGGCTTGAATGTTTTTCTTCAAAAGTTTCTTCTTCAGAGTTGACCGAGTTAATACCAGAAGTTGTTCTCTGACCTCCACAAACATGCTGGGCTTTGTGTGTATGCATATGCACATGTATGCACACACATGATTTCTTATTGTAGGCAGTGGTCTGGTTTTAGAGCCCATTTCATCCTGTGAGTTTCACGCCCTTTGCTATGAATTGCATTGATTCTTTCATGGATGTAGGAATAAGTGTGGTCTCAGGGTTTGGAGAAAACTGTATTTCCCTTTGCTCGCACGTATCAATTGCAGGTGGCTTCCTGGTTAGTAGTGAGACTCTGGGTCTGCTTCCCTCTCTCAGTGCTGGGATCCCATCTGCCTTAAACCTGTGAAGGTCGTATGCACGCTGCCACGGTCTCTATGAGTTCACGTGTGCATCGGCCCTTCTGGGCCTGGAAGACTGTTTCTTGGAGTCATTCATCCCCTCTGGCTTCTCTTCCAAATAGCTCCCTAAGCCCTGAGGGGAGGGGTTTGACAAAGACATCCCATTTAGAACTGAGAGCTCCAGAGTCTCTAACTCTCTGCACATTGTCCAGTGGTTGGTCTGTGTCAGTTCCCATCCACTCCAGGAAAAAGCTTCTCTGATGAGGGCTAAGCTATGCACTGATCTATGGTTAGAGCCACATCTCATCCAAGTCATTTTATTGCCATGTTTTATTTTTATTTTATTTATTCTTCTCTCATATGCTACATCCTGATCACAGTTTCCTCTTCCTCTTTGTGGTGGTTTGAATAGAAATGGCCCCATAGACTCATGTGTTTGAATGCTTGGCCCATAGGGAGTGGCACTATGAGGAGGTGTGGCCTGGTTGGAGTATGTAACTGTGGAGGTTGGCTTTGAGTTCTTATACGCTCAAGCTATTCCCAGTGTGGCACACATCTCCTCCTGCTGCCTGCAGATCAAGATGTAGAACTCTCAACTCCTCCTCCGGCACCATGTCTGCCTGGGTGCTGCCATGTTTCTTGCCATGACCATAAGGAAATAAACCCCTGAACTGTAAGCTATTCCCAATTAAATGTTTTTCTTTACAAGAGTTGCCATGGTCACGGTGTCTCTCCACAGCAAGAGAAACCCATATTAAGACCCTCCTCTCTTCCAAGCTCCTCCCCCACCTCCCCTCTCCCCAGGATCCACTCCTCCTCCATTTCCCTTCAGAAAAGGACAGGCTCCCCCGGGGGTATCAACCAAACACGGCATATCAAGCTGTAATGAGACTAGGCGCATCCCCTCATATTAAGTCTGGGTGAGGCAACCCAATGGGAGGAAAAGGGTCCCAAAAGCAATTGCTATATTTCATTACCAAAACAGTAATATCATGTTCTCCCCTAGGCTCAGAAACTCTCTAGTCTCAAGTTCTTGGCACAATAGGTTTTAATATGAAAACTTACATACATGTTTGTTTATTAACTTATGAAGAAAACAAGAAAGAAAGAGCAAAGTGGCACGGACTGGGTTAAGGGATTTTTAAATGACAAACATGAATTTGAGATTCTTAGAATTTGGATTTTCAGATTATAGTCATACATTGACTTACTTAATTAATTATAAATTATCAGTCATCTGGGTAATTCAGAATTACTTTAATTCAATAGCAAAGTTTATTTTCACTTGGATAATTTTCTTTCTTTCTTTTTTTAAGAAAGAGCAAATTTTCTACATAAGGATTCTCAAACAGGTAGTGTTCGTGAGGCACGGATCCACCTTCCAACGTTACTGGAAAAGGCAAACGATCTCTACTTCGGCACAGCCACCCTTCTTAACTAAATGCCACGAAGCCCCTTACTCCCTGGGAAATTCTATTTGTAATCTGTAAAGACCTTTCAACCAGTTTCTCATAGGATAAACTTTCCTTTTTTTTTTTCATTTTTTTTTTTTTTTTTTTTTTTTTAAGGCTAGGAACTGCTGCCGCCACTCTGATTGTCAGGGACAGAAACTTGTCTGTAGTTTTCTCACAGTTTGCATGGCATCCACTCTCGTGCTTGGTTTAGAACCGTGCATCTGAAAGGCACAGTCCTCGGTTCTAGTCCTCGGTTCTAGAATAAGAGGCGTGATCTGTCCCAGCATGCAACTCTCTTCCCTTACCTACCTGGAAGGTTCTCAGACCTCCCTCAGGTTCCTAAACACATCCGTGCTATCCGGTACAAGCAAATCAACATGCTTCCCTCGTGGTTTTTCCTCACAAAGTGTGGTACAGAATATGGTATTCATATGACGTCAGTGTTGTTGACTGAACACTATTGAAGGGAAGTTTAGGTTTCAAAAGACACAAAACCCCAATCAGGTTATAGGAAAACGCTGTGAGGCTTTAATCATTAAAATGGCTCTCTCTCTCTCTCTCTCTCTCTCTCTCTCTCTCTCTCTCTCTCTTTGTCTGTGTGTGTGAACTATTGAGTACCCCTTGCTGTCATGGAAAAGTGGTCGTCTTTATTCAATAAAATTGTCACTGAAAGAAAGAGTAGTTGGGCTAACTTGTGTATAATTTGACGCATATAGCCTCCTGAGGAAATGTCTAGAATAAGGTCGTGCCTCATCCACTTCCACCAAACAGGACCACAAGGTCAAACTCTTGCTGTGAACTCCATCTTAATTAGAGCGTTTCTAGGTGCTTAGGAAGGAAGGGTTCCTTAGGGCAACCCTTCTCCATCAGTTAGTGCTTCTTGGCACTTATTGTACAGTACCACAAATCGCCTGTAGATGGCTGTACCCACCTATTAGCGCCCTTACACGCTGTATGCAACTTTCTGAACTCTGGTGGTAGTTCTCTGAGACAGGGGCTCTGTGATGTAGACACAAATTTCACTGTCCTTAGAGATAATGGATGATTTTATGCAGGAAGGAAAAGGGGAGGTCACTAGAAAGGTTCATGTGGTAGAAAACTTTGGGGCCGCCATGATCTTCTCTCAGCAGAGTACAGGAACATGAAGTAAATGTCAGTAAAGCTGAGGATTCCATACTCTCTTTTGAATGTCACAAAGTATCTTAATCTTACAAATTCTCTGTGAGGTTCTATGGAAAGACGGGTTAATTTGGCTTAACCTAAAGTTTTTGTGAATCCAGTCCCGATGGATATGAAGTCAATATGCTTGGAACAATACACTCTTGGGGTTGATATCTCCAAGGAGTCTCAGGGCTGGGGCAAACATGAAGCCTTGTCGTTTTTCTGGGTTTCAGGGAAGTTGCATCAGATAATGCCTACCTATGGCACCTTGCTAAGTGACCAGGTATCTTGGATGAAGAGCGAGGGCGGTCCAACATATTTTGTAGAAACTGCCTACTCCTCCCAAGAATGGGGAAAGGAGCATCCAGTTTACAGGACGCCTCACCTGGGCCAGACACTGGGACAGATGTTTTTCTGTGTTGCTAATGAGTTCTTCCTGACATTTCCCAGGGCCATACCACCTGTGTGCCACTGATGGGAGGGCCGATAGGGGATCAAGAGGAAGGGAGTTAGTTCGCATTTAGTGAGTGGTACATCTTAGAATTACCCCCGTTTGTCTCCAATGCCCTTACCTTGTATTTGCTCTAGTATATTACATTGCTAGACTACGAAGGTTTATTACTAGACTAGTATGACAGCAATTCAAGTTGATTTAGCTCCAACAGCAATATGTGGAAAAGGAACATCAGAAGACCCAGGTTAAAAAAAAAACAAAAAATTAAAAACAAAAACAAACAAACAAAAATTTAAAAATCCCCAGCATTTCCACTCTCTGACTGTATGGACCCAGAAAAGTTAACTTTTTTTGAGTTCTTCTATGGTCACCCAGTTCTTGGTGTCTCCGTCAATCTTCGCAGGTGTAGCCACTTCTGCTATGTGTTAGGCTCGGAAACATTCATCCCAAAAGCAAAGGACTTGGTGGTCCCTTCTTGACCAGCCCTGGAGTCTCTGAGTCTTGGAATTTTGCCATAACCAGGTCAGATAAGAGACCCCAGGCAATGTCTCAGTTATCAGAGTGAGGGCTATATTTAGGGTGCAACTGTGAGTGTGGATCCCCCACAGGCTCTGGGAGGTAGGTGGCACAGTTATCTGGCAAACTTGATACATGCAGACAGGCTCTACTGAGTGTTCTCGGTCCAATAATCCCCCTCTTCCTTCCCAGCGCCTTTCTTCTCCAGACTATCCTGCGTCTCACTCTGCCGGCTTTCACATCTTCTCTGTCTTTGGTGGCCTGGTCTTTCTTTTTGTGGGGTTTAACAAATATTTGTTTGGGTTGAGATTGCAGACTGAAAGCTGTGGGCTGCCCCTGAGCTCTCAAATGTGCATTTCACCTGCACAGGTTTAAAAAACGTGCCCCTTTAGCAGAATATTCAGATACTTCTTACAAAATGAACAGGGTTCTCCCGGGCCATACATAGGTTACCCCCTGCATCTTCTCAGGTGCCCTGTTTATTCCTGTCCCACCATGTGCCTGCACTCACGCCTTATGCTTCCCGGGCCGTCTGTGTTCCACTATTCAAATTTCTACCCCAGACCCCGACTGCTCCACGCCCCCCCCCCCCCCATGAAGCTCTGCCGTTTTTTTTTCTCTATTGCCCTAAAGTGGGAAACTGGATTGATAGAGGCTGCATTTGTCTGCTTTCTGTCATTATCACACATATCCGAGCCACTCATTTTAAAGAAAGGTTTATCTGGGCTCCTTATTCAGAGGTTTCAGCCCGTGGTCCCTTGGCTCTGTTGCTCCAGGCACGTGCTTATGCACGTGGGAACAGGTACCAAAGGACCAAAGGAGGCTGCTCGCTTCAGGAAAGCTAGGGGAAAGAAGGATTCAGACCCAAATAGCACCTTCATGGATACATCCTCAGTGAATTAACCTCTTTCCACTAGAGTTTGCCTTCTAAAGGTGCCACTACTACTTGATGGTGACCAGGGCTTCAATGTGTGGGGCTCAGAGGGGCGTTCAGGAACAGAACTATGGCGTACATCCATAAAATTTTTACTCCCCCACCTCACAGGTCAGTGTTGGCTATGCTCCAGTGAATCTTCAATCCCTAGTGACTGTCGTGGTCCAGATAGTCCAGAGTTTTCAGCCTTTGCTCTCCAACCAGTACCAAGACACAGCCACCCACCTGGGGGAGAAGTTCCTGCGCATTTGGACTAAGGGATGCTTAAGTTCTCCCAAGCCCTTTGCTTATGCAGCAGGCACCTTTCCTGCTTGGACATTATTTCCAAGGTAGCTATCAAGGAGCTCCCTGAGGGGAGGAACTGTTTCCTGTGGGCATGCGGCCTTTGCTCTAGGATCTGGTGTTTTCTGAAAGATAGTTGAATCTGACTGATGTACTTTAGATATATCCAAGAGAGATTTTCAAAGCCAGTGCTGCAGATCAATTTGGATAAGTCAAAAGACAAAATTGGAGGCAGTTTGTCGTGAAGTAGAGGTTCACGAAGTTTCTCTCACTTTATTGCAAAGCTGAAAGACCATCAGAGCACCCAGTGAGGAGACCATGTTGAAATCTGAGATAAAAAGAGAGTGAGCTGAGGCAGGACCAAGGTCATTGGCCTGCATCAGTGCTGAGCAAAGTGTCCCATCACAGGGAATGGGCCTCAAAAGATACGTAAAATGAATACAAAAATTAAAAAAAAAATAGAGTAAGTTGTAGAGCTAATTTGGTTCTGGTCACAGAGACACTGCTTTTTGAGACCAATGATTGAGACCAAGTATGGTCTCTTTAGCATCTTGTTTGGCATGCTGAATCTCAGGCCCCACACAGGAACTATGAAAACAACAGGGGCCTAGAAACTTGTGTTTAACCAGACTTCCATGTGATTGCCATTCACGCTGACATTTGAGAGATACTTGTGTCTCAGTTTCTTCAGACTTTGCTAAGATTAAAGCACCTTGAGGGAGAAAGGGCTCACTCTGGCTTCCATGCAAAGAAGATACATTCCATCATGGCAGGGAGAGCATGGAGGGAGCTTGAAGCTTGCTGGTCACATTGCACCTGCGTCAAGGCGCCACCTTTTAAAGGTTTTAAAACCTTCCCAAACAGTGCAGACTAAGTGTTCAAATGTGGGAGCCTACCGGGAACTCATAACATTCTGTCCACAGCAACTTGAGCTGTGAGTTCTCTGCATGAAAGCCAGCAGAGATGGGATTTTGCTTTGGCTTCGGCATTAGACATTAGCCAAAACTCGATCTCATTCATTCGCTTGTTAAATTTAATCTGTAAAATTTCAGGTTTTCAAAATGAAAAATTCCAGAGGTAGATTATGGAGATGGTTTCACAACCATGTCAATAAGCTGATGCAACTGAATTGTATGCTTGAAATAGTTAAAGTGGGAAACTATTTTAGGTATATTTTACTTCAACAATGTTTATTTTTATTAACTGATTTTATTCATTTATGAAGCAAAATTAATTTCCCCTTTTCCCCATTGGGGTAGTATTTTAAAAATCCCAACAGTTTTGCATTCTCTGTCCTTATTCTTCATATTCATTCATCCACAGAGATGAATCTATTTTGAAATTTTATTTGAAATTCTAATTCCCCACCACAAAATCGAGTGTCTATTTCCTCCCCTTTCTTACTCTATCCTCACTTTGCTTCCATCTAAACTTTTTCTTGGAGGTTCTTATTTTTAAGGTTACTTAGTTTTTAGTAATTTACCCCTGGGAGCGAAATGAACTTAGCTGCTGGATGAATGTGACAGAGAATTGCGTGTCACACAGAAGAGGGCCACACCCTGTCTTTAGAAGGAGGATGTGGTCTAGAAGACAAAACACTGCAGAGATGATTGTCACCATAGGCAAGAATTCCAGATGACCCCTGCTGACTAGATGGTATGTGTTTTCTCACATAGAGCAGAAGAAATTGCTTTGTGGTAGCCTGGCCACTTTAGCCTGGTGACTTCCCACTCGTGTGAGGAGCTTCTTTGGAAGCAAGCTCTACCTATCGAAATTCCGACTCAAGTTCTACCTATCGAAATTCCGACTCAGAAGTGTCAGGGTGGGACCCACGGCTTTGTATTTCCAAGGAATGCTAATATGGCATAGGTCTACACTTTGTGAATGACTACTGGGGTGGGAAGGGGAAGAAATGGAAAACCCTTAGAGATCCATATGAGGCTGTAACCACAGTGTGGACAAGGATGGGAGAATTATGGCACTAACAATTTGTATGTTATTTCTCTTGTTTTGTGATGCATTAAGGGTAACTTAAGTAATTTTTCTTCATTTTTAAAAATGGGAAATTGTCATGAAGGTAATTTTCATGTGTGTGCCTATGTGCTTGTGTATGTGTACAAGTGTGTGCATGTGTGTGTGCATGTATGTGTGCATGTGAATAAGTGTGTGTATGTGTTTGGGTTTATGTGTTTTGGTATGTATGTTCGTGTATTGTGCATGTGTGTGTGTGCATGTGTATATATGTGTGTGTGTGTTTGGGTGTGTGCATGTGTGTATGTATGTATGCATGTGTTTGGGTGTATGTGCTTGTGTGTGCACATGTGCATGTATCAGAATGTGTGTAGCTCTTCACTAATGTTCAGTTCATGTTACCTACCATTTAACTATGCTATCCTCTCTGGGGAGTGTTAGCATAGTGAAGGTCTGAGGGCTGGGAAACCCAGAGAAAGAAGAGTGTGATTGGAAGGGGTTAGGAAGTGAGAAATAAAATAAAAACCCACCAGTAGCAAGGGCCTGGCTTTGGCCCAAACTTGTAGTTTTGAAACCTCAGAGAAGCTGGCAACTGGAGTCCCAGAGAAGTCTATCTAGCCACAGATGAATCTCACTTGCTCTAAATCATCTTTAAGGCTTTTGCTGGCCATGTGTTATTCACAAGAGTGATGAAAACTGAAGACTATCCTAAAATCTCAAAAGGCGCAGCCTCTCAGACAAGACACTGCCAACTGATGGAATACGAATAGAGCAGTGTTACTGTGTCACTCTGGGGGTCCAGCCATGTTCTCCTCTCTTGCCCCTGTCATGAGTCTGTGGTGCACACAGTGGGGACACCTCCACAGTCACAGTCTGCGGTACACACATAGTGGGGACATCTCCACAGTCACAGTTTATGGTACACACAGTGGGGACACCTCCACAGTCACAGTCTGTGGTACACACACACAGTGGGGATGCCTCTACGGTCCCCTTCTGGTCTGGTTTCCAAAGGAAAGCCAAGTTCTAACCCATGGTACCATAATGACATAAAGTCCTGTGAAGTGTCCCAGAGCTCCCAGTATCCTTCCAGGTAGGAGCTGTGGCCACCTGGTAGCAAACTGAGGAGTGGTGCTGACAGATCACGATATTGTGGGTGACAAGTCATGCAAGTGTTATTAGCAAGTCCTCAAAATGAGATGTGTTCAGATATTAAATCCCCATCATTGTATTAAGGCTCATTTATTTTTAGCATTTTTCTTTAAAAGGAAAAAATTTGGGTGATTAGAAAAAAATAAATATCCAACCCTGAAAAGTGAGAGGTGATGAGTCCAAGGTCAGCTTCACTGGAGCAAAGAAAACAAATTGCTCTGCTGCTGCTGAGAGTCTTAGAGGCCTCCTCTCTGCATGTACAAAGTAGCTGACCTGGGACTGCAGCCCCACGGGAAGCGAGCCTAAGGATGGTCATGGAGAACCGTCTTGTGTGGGTGTTTGCCCTGGACAGTGAGGCCAGTGTTGTAACAGGGAACTGACTTGGCGCACTTTCTTCCAGGCCATATCTCCTAGGATCATATTATTAAAGTGCTTTAAAAGTTTGTCAAACCTTTCTCTCTTGATCACTGTGGTCAACAACACAGTTTAGTAAAGGAGAAAATTATCCAAGTCCAAGTGTTTAAAAGAAATATTTTAATTTAGGAAGTTAAAAACCTACAGTTTAGCCTCAGTGTTGCTGTTCTATGAGGTGGGGAGATTCTTGCTTCTTCCAGAGCTTGGTGGCGGTCTGTCTTCCTCCTTCAGTCTATTTTCTTGCATGTGTTTAGTATCTGGACTCCTGTAGGACTGTCCCCAGAGGAACCCTTTACTCAGAACCCGACCCTGTGCTTCCTGCCCAGGCCTGGCTGGAGAGAACAACGGAGGAAAGAAGGCCGGCCAGCAACTGGCCAGGAAGGCTGTTCTGGACACCTGCAAACAAGTGAATCCCTTCATTCATTTCAGCTTCTTGTTCTTGCAGAGAATAAAGGACAAAATCCGGCTAACCATCTGTCACATTGTCTGCTATACTGTAAATCCCTGCATATACCTACCTGCCTTGAATCTTGGAAAGTCACAGTATAGCATATAATGGTCTGTCTAATGTGTGCTTGAAATAACATCTATTCTCCAGCTCTTGGATACACATCCTGTTTTTCCATCAGTTTATTCAAGTCTTCCATGTCCTTGCTGAAGTTTTGTCTCTTCTATTTGTTTCTGCATCAGTTGTTTTAAAATCTTTTGACAGTTGGTGTGGGATTTTTTTCCTCCGATTCTGTTAACTTTTGTCTTGTAGGGATTGGGACTAAGTTAGGATAATCACAAAGGTCAGAATTTCTGCATCTTCAGGGTAGAAGTGGTTTTGCCTATCCTTATGTGACAGCCACTGTTACTGCCAATGATGCTCCTTGTCATTGACTCTTCCTTTGCTCTGCACGCTGTCTTCTTCCCCACATGCCTCTGCAAATGGGCACTGTGTTGTATTCAGAGTCAGGAGCATCTAGGCCTTGGGCCTTGGGAAGCTCCACTCAGCTTAGTCACCAATATCACACTGTCCTGGTTTTCTTTCTAAGCTTTTACATTTAAGGAAAAGAGATGGGTGATGATAACAGAGCTAACAGATGCTGTCATTTAATCCCAGGCCAAATTGTCCTTCTCTTCTTCCTCCTTCTTTTGTGTGTGTGTGTGTGTGTGTGTGCACCAGTGGTCAATCTTGAATGTCTCACCTATCACCTCATGTTTTTGAGACAGGGTCTCTCATTCTACCTGGAACTCACTGACTTGGCTAGGCTGGCTGGCTACAGAGTCCAGGGATCCAGCCTCGAGACTGCAATCAAGCATCTGCAAACCTGGCCTGTTTGCTGGAGACCTAGGGGTTGAGTGGAGCCATCTCTGCAGCTCCTCAATTGTTCTCATTCCTCCATGCGAACAGACCACCACCCCTCTCACTGGAGGTCACATGTTGACTCTGACGTATCCTTCATCTCTAAAGGAGGCTGCCACGCACACCTCCCCCTCCCCACCTGCACACACACACACACACACACACACACACACACACACACTTGTTAGGAGAGCTTCTTTGGTCGTCTCTGGCTCCGTGGGCAATTTGTCATTTTAGATCACTCATGTGTCAGTCATTTGTCTTCCTCATGACACATCAGCTTCCTTGTGCCATCATGCTCCTGGACTGGTGTGCTCCTGCATGTGAGCACATACATGTGCATGTATGTCTCTCTGTGTATAGCTGAACGCAACAGGAGAGACTTTCTGGCATTCCTTTTTCCTGACTTTGAATACCTGTCAACAGCTTGTCCAGTTTTCTCCAGATCATCAAGCATCGGGTCTCTCCTGCCTGTCTGGCTTTAGCTTACAGCTCTGGGCTGATAACATCTTGATGCCATGCCTTATGTCCTGCTCTATCTCAGATTTGATAGTAGATCTCATAAGGTCCATAGATAACCTTGCTGGGTGATTGGTTCCCAAACACGTGCTGTCTCAAAATGCACACATCCTCATCTTCCAGGAACTCATCTCCTAGTGTCCAGTTTTTTCTGCAAAGGTCCATGCGCTCAATGTTAACCACTCTCCTTATTTGAACCCATTCCCAGTCTATGACCTGTGGAATTCTTTTGAATCTGACTCTACCTTCCCTCTGCCCTTCCTGCCAGGTCTTTTGGCTTAGACCCCACTCCAGGTTTTCATCCTGGCTGTTTAACATTCACGCAGCACCTGAACTCTGCTCTCTGGTTTGCGATCATGGAATTGCCTGGTAATGAGGCCCCCTTGCATTCTCCTAACCTAGTCCACACTTCTAGTGCCATCTTTGCACAGTCAGGCTGGAACTTTAGCCATCCCAAACCCTCATTTGAGGTCCTCTTTCTTCTTCTGTCTGGACTCCCTCACCACACACACTCCTCTCCATTAAAAGGTAGAAAGAACTGCTCAGCTCCTTCTGGGAACCAACCCCTCATGGAAGATACCAGTATGGGGAATAAACACCAGACATAACAATGGGTTCCTCAACATCAACCCTGTGGTTTCCTATACATAATTTATCCAGCCTTCAAGATACATTTAGTATTCTCAGGGACATGGACAAATTCTCTCTGATCTCTGGTCACAACGATCTAAATCATTTTAATTATGGTACATAAAGAACAAAGTTCCCTAAAGCATCATATAAGTGTACCCATATTTCCTCAGTGAGGACTGGAACTCCTAGCAAGGCTGATCGAACCAAGGTCTTCTAACTCCAAGTTTACTGTCCTTTGCATTGAGTTTTTGTTGTATTACTTGGGATACATGACTCTCTGTGATGAATTCCACATCTCCACAAGATCTGATGAATAATAGCACTATTTATGGAAGGTATACTTTGGGCTCTTTTAGAAGAAGGTTAAACAAAATGTTATATTTGATCATTTGACATCTTGGTATACTTGAATTATGACATGTTTTATAATAAATAACTTTCCCATAGTTTAATGATGTGCTTTGTAATCAAGAATGTCTTAGATGCAAATTAAAATTCTATCTTAAAAAGTGTGTGATGTTTTCCATTTGAATGAAACTGTGGGGGTTGGAGAAATGGTCCAGAGGTTAAGGGCACTGACTGCTCCTCGAGAGGTCCTGGGTTCAACTCCCAGCAACCACACGGTGGCTCATAGCCATCTATAAAGAGATCTGATGCCCTCTTCTGGCATCCAGGCAAACATGAAGACAGAACATAATAAATAAAATGAATCTAAAAAAAAGAAGAAGAAGAAGAAGAAACTGTGTATACACTCACTGCTTCCTATATTTACTCATAACAGACAGCTGCTTAGCCTTGGGCTCTGGGTTCACAGGGACACAAAGTTGTGAAATAGTCTGACCTATCAGATTCTCCTTTGGCATTTCAGAGACACTTTAAGAAAAGGGGAATGAGTAATAATTTGCATTCCTCCTTTCCCAAAGGGCTAGCCAGAACCCATCCCTCTTGCTTCCATTGTCGACCCCTCTGAAATGTAAAAATATACATGAAAGACTATGTCGGGTCCACCTTTCCACAGTGGCCACACTCTCACCGTGCTGTTTTAATGCTTGGAGAAATGAGGAGTTATTTGACTAGGGTTTCAAATGGGACTTCAGCTAATCTGTTATGTATTCATCATGTTGATTGTTTCTCTTTGGAAGGGGGTGTATGATTCCACAGTCCGTAGAAGCAGCAAGGACAGAGGAGACGAACGAAGCCTAGTCACTCTCATCCCACAGCAGACCCCACGGAGAAGCATGTGCTATCCTGAGGGCAAACACTTTGTTAGCCTCAACATCTTTAAACCTTCTCCCCCTTTCTTATGAAGCTTAGAAAACAGTAAATGAGATTTATTCTGAAATGGGGATTTGTGTTGTGATACTTAACTCCTGACCTGCCCCTTCCTTTTGTGGATGAGTTAATGGCTCCCTTGCCTGTACAGACAGACTTCTCAGAACACCAGGACCTGCAGGGCAAGATCTCCATATTTGATTTCATGATCATGTACCTCCCGTCACTGACTGACCTTGGTTTTCAACAAAGACAGTCAAATTGGTATTTCTATTTCTTGCTTGCCATTATAGTTTATGAGTAAAGTTCAGATCTATTATCTTAAAATTCCAGCTGTCCTTCTTCTACGCCCATATCTCAGGTGTCATCTCTTGCAGGGAGCCTGCTCTGCTGTCTCTGCTTGATCCTCTCTGCCTACCCTTGGATCCCACCTAGCTTCCCTTGGAACCTGTTCTTTTTGTTTTGTAGTTCTCTGATGAATCGTTCCATAATACTGCAGTGAGTCTTAAGTGTGGTCTGTGCTGTTCATATCAGAACCACTGAATCTCCCACCAAACTGCTGGCCTACGACTTTCAGGATGGGATTCAGAAGTGTAAGTACTTGGTAAGTTTTTCCCTCCTCTGACTTTTGGGGACCACTTTTGTAAAGTAGGTTCCTTGCCTTCTTGGTAAATTACAAAACAATTCACACATGAGAATAAAAACGTATCTTCATGAAGGTTACCTCCAGATTGACCGCTTTGCCTGAGCCAGCATCCACGTTCCCAGATACCTTTTAACTACTTTAGGCAGGCCTCAGTTGTTTAATTGTTTCATTTAAAACTTTTTAATACAATCTAAAATTTATAGCCATAACAGCATGACCACTCCTGAAGGATTCCTGTCTCCTTGGTCTCATGGGCAGGGTGACACTCCCATCCTCTTTAGCTGCAAACTAAAGAACAGGGCAAAGAGGATGTTGCAGGTCCAGTGAGCTTCCTGGATTGTTTGAATGTGCCCAAACTATCAAGTCTAAATAGCAGATAAATATTTCCTCATGAAAGAGGAGGTGGAAGGCAGGCTAGAAGCAGAGAGGTGGCTACCAATAAAAGGATTTGACTCCAAGGTGGACAATCCACACGCAAGCACCAGCATGAGCCTCAAATAGCTAGGGGGTGATGTTAACTAGGAAGTGGTTCTCAGACTGACAGGAAGATGACAACTTCAATGGCTGAAGACAGATTCTCTCCCAGAGCTTGCAGAAGGGCCATGCTTAGGCCTTGAGTTTGACCTTGTGAGACTTCACCAAAGCCTGGGAGAGCCACACTGTCTGCCCCTCTGACACCAAAGCTGTGAGGAAAGCTATTTCAAGTTATGCTACCAATATGGAGTGAATGCTCTTGGTAGTCAGATTCAAATCCCCCTATGTTGGTTTAGACTGAGGTCTAGGCAAGAGCTGTGTGTCATTTGGGTACTTTTCTGAAAGCCCAGAGTTGCCCCTCCTCCTCGCTTTCCCTATTTGTGGAAAAAACTATCATCTTTTCACTTTTCAGCTTTTATTTTCTTATTTTGTTTGTTTGTTTATTTATTTATTTTTGAGACAGGGTTTCTCTGTGTAACAGCCCTGACTGTTCTGGAACTAGCTTTTGTAGACCAGGCTGGTCTCAGACTCACAGAGATCCAGCTGTTTCTGCCTCCTGAGTGCTGAGTATAAAGGTATACACCACCACTGCCCAGCTTGTTTTCTTTTAAAAATACAATATTTTTATTAATTATTTGAGAATTTCATACAATGTGTTTTTAAATGATAAAATTCTTTTGAAATTAAAGTATAATTGCCTGTTTCCCCTTTCTTTTTCCTCTCTCTAATCCCTCTCATGGTTGTCTCTCAAATTCATGGCCTTTTTTACTTTAACTATTGTCACATATATATTATATAAATGTACATATATATAACCTGCTCATTCTGTATAATGTTATTTGCATGTATATAACTTCAGTACTGACCACTTGATATTGGACAACCAACTATTTCTCCTTCACTCAGAATTCCTTAGTTGCCCGTAGTTCTTTGTGTAGGGTTTAGGCTCGGTGAGATTTGGCCCTTCCATGTTAGTATGTCTGTGCTGATGAGATGTCATGGGTGGAGTTTCTCCGTTGTTTCTAGGAGACAAAACTTCACAGCTGACTTCCCGTTCCTTTGGGTCTGGCAGTCATTCTGTCTCTCTCCGGAAATGACCCCTGAGCCTTAGGGGCAGGAATTATGTTGTGTCTGTGGAGTCTGGCCACCACATGATCTCTTGTTCTCAATATTAAATTTGATGTGTTTTTCTTTAATGGCCTCTGTTTGTTATAAAGGTAAGTTTTTTTTTGATAAAGAGTGATGCCTTCACTTACCTGTAGATATAAGGACAAATATTTAAACTGTGGTTAGGGATTATGGTGGTTTAGTAAACTGGGAAATTGTAGGTTTGCCTCCAAGATCTATGACTTCACTAGCCCAGGGTAGTTGGCAAGGGGTGGTTCCCTCTTGTTGAGCAGGTCTTAAGTCAAACAAGGGAACTGTTGGTTGCCATCAAGTGTGTGTGCCACTACTGCCCCTAAGAGTCACCATGCCATGGTGGTTGTTATTGTGGCTCAAGCATCATAGCTGGACAGGCCTATTGTTTGCTTCCCTCAACCGGAGGCTGGTATGGTACCTTTCAGTAGCGTAAAGCCAGTCTTCAGAGAGGAAACTTTTAGGTAAGAGCAAGCTCAGGTGCTCTGGGTTCTGTGTTTAAAGTTTATGATGTCCAGAAATAGGGACTTAGCTTCTACCTCTGGAAGGCAGTCAAGGACAACATCAACAGATTATAAAAGTTTTGGAAGTCTTTTGGATAACTCTGACTAACAACTCAAAAAGTGGAATTCTCATGCCTGGTGTTTGTTTTTTTGATAGGAGGTTTATGGCTTTTAGGAGGGAGCATTGCCAGCCCAGGTGGGAAATTTTATTATATATATATATATATATATATATATATATATATATATATATATATATATATATACATATATATATGTATATAGATGTATTTATATGTGTGTATACATATATATATATATTTTACATAGACTTATTTGTATTATATGTAACTTTAGTTAAGTATACAATATTATGATTCAATATGAATTTTTCAGATATCCTTCCTGTTATCTTACCTCCTCCATCCATCTCCTTCTTATTTTGAGTTCAGTAATTATTCATATTTTGGGATTTCCCAATTATAAGCCATGAACCAGGTTAATATGTTCCTCTGTCCCCTGTAATTCTTCATAAGTTGATGGTAGATTAAGTGGCTTAGGCAGATTTGGGTCATTTGATAACAATGGCACACACACCTGCATTGTCATTTTGGGTTGCACCTATAGCTAGCCATCTCTTTTGTGATGATAGGATTGATTCATCCAATGTGGAGTTTCATGTCATTATATATGTAGCACACAGAGTTCACTGATGTCTATTACCTAGAAGCATTTCTTCCTCAGGTGTAACAGAGTGACTATATTATAAATCTATCATTTTCTTTTATTCTCTTAGCTTGAATCTTCTAAAGTGTGCCATCATACAAGAAAGTCAGGATAGTGACTTGATTCTGTAAGACCATTAAGGCCATAAAAGCCTGAATTTTTGTGGGGGTTCATATGTACACTTTTGTATATGTGTGCTGGGACATGTGCACTTGTGTAAATGCACATGGAAACCAATGTTGATGTCCGACGTCTTCCTCGATTGCTCTCCATTTAAAGTACTCAGGCAGTCTCTTGACAAGCCCTGTGTTCTGCAGTTTGAGTAGGTAGTTCTGCAGCTTCCCCGGGGGACCCCTCCTCTCTGCCTTCCGAGCACTGGTATTACAGGCAGCTTCCATGTACACTCAGATCTTATGTGAGTGTCCGGAATCTGAGTCCCAGTCCTCAGGCTTGATTGACAAGTACTTCAGCCACCAAGCCATCTCCCCGCCCCTCCTCCCCAAATCTGCTGCAGAGTTGGCTGCATTTGGAGGATTATTATACAGCCTCAGGCTCCAAAGTGAAAATAGAGAGAACATCGCAAATTTGTTATAAAAACTCCATCTTGTGCAAAATTCTAGCACTTGCTTCAGAACAAGTCCTTATCAAATGCCTGCCATGTCAAGAAAGTCTTCCTGGACTGATTTCAGATGGGGTCCCTAGAGAGCTTTAAGGGACATGCTGCATTGTTCTTCTCTAGGTGAGACTCCCTCTCAGGGCGTTAACCATTTGAAGGGTTTCCTAGCCATCAGAGGTCCATAAGGCCTTTGATAGCTTCCAAGCTGCAGCTACGACAGTGGGCATGCTCAGCCCAGCTTCTCAGGGCTGCTCCAAGGTTTGTCCAAGGTGTTCCAGGGTCTGCAGTCTGTGGCTGTGGCTGGTTTTCTGCTTGACCAGGAGCATTTTCACCTGAGGGCACCAAGGAGCAATGCAGAGTAAGAGGCAATGGTCTGGTTTTCCCCTCAGCTTGGCTGTTAACTGGGTGGCATGTAGCTGGAGCACGGCCGTGAGATCTCTTCCGGTCCCAATGGTGGAGTGGCATTTCATTTTTGTTTAAATAAATGAAGCTTGTCTGAGGTTCAGAGAGTCAAACAGCCACACTGGCCAGCCTTACAGACCAGGCCGCAATAACATATACTTTAATCCCAGTAGCTACACTAGTTTGCATAGAAACCGGGTGGTATGTGTCTTTAATCCCAGTGATGCACGCCTTTAATCCCAGCCCTAGGGAGGATTATAAAATGGGAGGAAATAGCTCTCAGACACAGTGTCGTTCTGAGATTTTTGGAGGCAGGATTGCCATTTTGGACCGAGGTAGAGGTAACAGCCAGTGGCTGGCTGCTTTGCTTTTCTGACCTTCAGGTTTAACCCCAATTTCTTTCTGTGTGTTTTTATTAATCGTGCATCAAGATGTCTCTTCCTCTTCAGAGTACCAGAAACTAAAGTGTCTGAGGCTTTGTCTGCTTCTGTCACCCTTCACAACATGACCGGTAGAACACACTTTACAGTCCCAGTACTCCCTAAAATGACTGCTGGCCCTCTGGCTCGGATGAGTTGAGTGACTGTGTCTCTAATCGCTATGACCCTCTCAGGCCTGTTCTGCATAATGGAACAGACTAGAAGCTGAATATTTGTCTGGACAATTCTGATCAAACACGTGACTTCCTTTGATCTTTCAGGCAAAACCAGGTTTTCTTCCTGAATCCCGACTATACTGACTCAAGCCACTTGTTCAGCTCAGAAGGCAGGGTTTTCAGGGCTCATTAAGGCCCTTCCTCAGCTGCACAGCTCTGACAAAACCCTGGGCTCTGGGCTTTGCTTCAGCAATGGAAATAACTATTGGCAAGTGTGGAGATTGGCCTAGAAACCTGGGCTTCAATGGTGCCAAATCATTACCTGCTTCTGTCTGCATAGTCAGGATCTGGGCTGAGCATTCCCTAAGAGGGACAGCTGGAATGAAGGGCCACCAAGGGCAGAGGAAGGTGTCTGAGTGACAGAACTGTATTGGGAAAAATTAGGGGTGGTTAAGTAATCTTTCTGTTTTCCTGCGAAGAGAATTAGCTTGGAAATTCCAGCCGGTGTGCTTTAGCGCTTAGGTGACCGTGCACCATCCATGGGAGGCTCACATTTCTTCTTGTACTTTTGCAGGCACAAATAGAGCTCCTTCAAAGCTGTGATTGTGAAGTTGGGGTGCAAGAGCATATGCTAAATAAGGTGTCCTGCTTTTGTGACTGGGCAGTGAACAAGCACTGGGCACCAACAAATTGATTTTCTTTGTGTGTCCTTTCAAACGAATTTGTTGTCTTATGGTAGCTAAAGAAGACATATGCTTCATTAATTCTTTCTCTTTTTTCTTCCAAGAATCTCTTTAATGAAGTTTCACAGTCCTGCAATACACAGGGATGCTGGGAATAACATCTGCGTTATACTTGTTGTAGCCAGAAAGATGGACATGTGATCTGGGAAGATGAGCTTTAGTTATCCCATGCCCATGGCTCCATGAGTGCTCTTGAGATGGTGCTGGCTACCCAGAGTAATGAAAACATTCAGGAAATTTCTGAAGGTCCTTTCTCCCTGGGCTGCCAAAGCTGTCTGATGTGTAACTGAACTCCCCAAAGCCACACCTCTCTCCACAGTGTCCTCACCACATAGAAGATCCTTACAGAGTGGGAAAGATCAGTGCTCAGAGAAACTTAACCAAACATGGAAACGGGTCATGGCAGCCATATTTACTCACCATGTGTTTACGACATGCACTCAGTTTTGGTGCCTATATCACTACCTCCCCCTCTCCGAATAAAAGACCGCTTTTAACTTCAGCAAGCAGAGTAAACATATTTTGCTACCTTGTGAACTTGGGTCTCTTGCTTCACTTCCTTGCTTCTTTGTCTATGTCTAAATGGTGTCACCCTCACAGGACCAAAGACCGAATGAAACCCTGTATAGAAAATGCTCAGCTCAGCAGCAGTCATACAGAGAATACCCAGGACACATTTACTGAATAAAGAAGTGGTATTTGTTGACTTACTCAAAGGAATATCCTCACCAGGAAACTAAAGGCTGTGTCAGTAGGCGGGTCATAGGGAAGGTGTGTGATCAAGGCCTTCAACACCAGGAACACAGAATAAACCACCACCATATAGCTCTCCTTAGGTCAACCATTTAACTAGTTAATCCAATATATTCTATGTTAAAATAAAAGGACACATTACAGACTAGAATGTAAAAGTCCTCTGGTCTCTTGTACGAGGTTCGCTGCTGCTTTCCTCTACCATGTAGACTCTCATGGTAGGGGTTCAGGTGACCGCAGTGGGACAGCTTGGGACTGGGAGGTAGACATCATGGCTCCAGGCTGTCGTGGGGACCCTGTGAGGTCTTGGCAAGCCATTTAACCTCTTCTCTTTGTCGTCATTTATGGATTTGAATGCCTCACTTTTGCCTCTTGAATTTATGGTTTCCTTCTCAGTAGCAACATTCAGAGGAGACTGAATGTATTAATTTATTAGTTACAAGGATTGACTAGTTTAACTTTAGGACCAATTCTTTGATCATATTGTGAGTCTTAGCTATGTTTAGGGTAGTATTTCATGATTGGGACAGATTTTTTCATAAGTATAATATACCTGAATTTTTATGTTGATAATTGAATATAGAAGTTGAATTCAAACACATTTAGTGTTAATTTTATTTGTATACCCTTTCTATCATAACATGTCCATAATATGCATATATCATATCATGTCATCAATGCTATGGCATATATTATCTGTATATGTACTATGCTATACATACAGATTAAATTTTATATGTGGGTATAGAAGAATGTTTTTTCATGTACTTTTCTTTTTGCTTTTGTCTTAATACAACCACTGCAGTTTTCTTTTCCTCTGCTCCCCCCACTCCCCTTCTACCTTCTGTCTCCCCTAAATCCTCTTCATTTCCTTTCAGAAAAGAGCAGGCTTCCCATAAAACAAGGCATAACAAGATACAATAAAACTAGGCACAAGCCCTCATATCAAAGGTGGAGGAAAAGGGCCCCAAGAACAGGTAAAAGTGTCTAAGCCACCTCCACTCTCTAGCTTGCTGTTTTTGTGGGTCTCCTAATGGAAGAATATGTTTAAAGCCATAAGAAACTTGGTTGGGCATGAACCCAAAGAGGGAAGCTTTCTGGCATTTTATGTGGAAGAACAGGATTGTATAAATTGTGGAAGGTTAAACTTTGCTGATGGAGTTGAAAACGTTTAATGCTTGTTGGATATTAAGTGGCTCCTCTATATTTCACAGCCTCCTTTGTGACTGAATAACCATGTGAGGAATTATAGTCTTTTGGCAATGAGTGACACAAGTTGTTTCCAAATTGAGACAGGAAAACACTTCTGCAAGACAGCCCCTCAGCTCTTCCATTCCCTACCTGAGATAGAAGTTGAGTTTAAGATGGAGTCATGGGATAGGATCTATGAGGATCTCTAAGATGGTTTAGTGGAGATGTCTTATTCCGTTTGGGTTGCTATAACAAGATGCTTTAGATTGGTGGCGTATGAATGACAGAAATTTCTATCTCATGGATTTGGAGCTCAGGATATCCAGGATCAAGGTACTGTGGACTTGGTGTCTGGTAAGGACTTGCTTTCTTCGTGGACAAATACCATTTCTTTGTAACCTTGTGTGGCAGAAGACTCAAACAAGTTTCCTTGACTAGAACTCTAATCTCATTCACAAGCCCTCCACCCTCATGACCCAACTGCTTCATAAAGCATGTTCCTTATACTACCACCTGAAGGTTGGTATTTCAACATGTGAATTTTACGGTGACACAAACATTCTGATCACAGCAGGCCACAAGGTTTTCATAGGCAAGGGCTGAATCTAGCTGTTCCTTATGTCCCTGCATGGGATACACTTGTGTATGTGTGTGTGTGATTGCTATATTAACATTCCTGTGATCATGTTTCTATCTGCTTTCTCATTCAGGGCTCAGTGTCCTAATGTGTCTTCCTCTGGAGAGCCGATCCTGGCAGCTTTCTAATATTGCTGTGAAGGGCTCCTTCGCTCCATCACATTGACTAGGGAGACCATGTCCCTGCTCTGGGCACCTGCCTCGTACCCAGACCACCACCATAGCCTCTCAATTTCTCTCCTTCAACTTTCTTTATGACACGGCAGGGAAGATTAAAACTCTAACTTGGTGTTGCTTCTTTGTTGCCTAAAAGCCTTTGATGGCAGTCTACGTTCCCAGTATAAGATCACAATCCTTTGTACAGCATGGTGGGGCTAGCACTGTGCACATCTCTTCTTTCTGTATTCTTTACCTGGCTACCTCTGCACGTGAGGACCCTGGGAAGGCCTGATCTTCCTCACTGCCACAACAAGGCCCCTTTGACATACTCAGTAAGCGCTCTGCACTTCAGACTTTTGTGCCAGCTCTGATTTGAGTCATTGCCAGAGCCAGTGTTTGCTTGATGTTGTCCCCTCTTTCTGGACAGAGAGGCCTAGGTCCCCATACCTCACTTTATCTTCAAGGTGAGTATGAACGGTTGGTACATGTTCACCCTTTTTTATAAATAATCTCTGATTCAGTAACTGGAAGACACTTTTCTCCTGCTGGTTCTGAGATAACAGGGTAAGGATGAATGCATTTATCTTCATTGTTGTTAATAGCAACAATGACAATAGCTGATTCTTAGACATAACCACTTTAAATGTTTCATCCATTGTCCTATGGACAACACAACTTTGTAAATGTTCAATGATCCTATTTTATAGATAAAATACTAAAGCAGTGAATCTAAGATAATTCCATTAGTGAGTGGTAGAGCTCATACTTCTGAAAGCACGATTTTCGGTTCCCAGGGCTGGATTCCATGAAGCTCATGGCTCAGTACTTCTTCCATTTTCTTTCTTTCTTTCTTTTTTTTTTTATTCTTTTTTAATCAGAATTTCCAACTGCTCCCCGTTTCCCATTTCCCTCCCCCTCCTCCCACATATTGCCCCCTCCCTTCACTCCCCTCCCCCATCCCCACTCCTCTTCTCCTCCCCCCAGTCCATTCCCCCTCCCTCTCGATACTGAAGAGCAGTCCAAATTCCCTGCCCTACAGGAAGACCAAGGTCCTCCAACTTCCATCCAGGCCCAGGAAGGTGAGCATCAAAACAGGCTAAGCTCCCACAAAGCCAGTTCATGTATTAGGATCGAAACCTAGTGCCATTGTCCTTGGCTTCTCATTAGCCTTAGTTGTCCGCCATGTTCAGAGAGCCCAGTTTCAACCCATGCTTATTCAGTCCCAGTCCAGCTGGCCTTGGAGAGCTCCCAATAGATCAGTTCCACTGTCACAGTGGGTGGGTGCACGCCTCATGGTCCTGATTTCCTTGCTCATGTTCTCCCTCCTTCTGCTCCTCATTTGGACCTTAAGAGCTCAGACCGTTGCTCCAAATTGGGTCTCTGTCTCTCTCTCGATCTATCGTCAGATGAAAGTTCCTGTGCCATTCTCCTTGGCCTCTCGTCAGCTCTCATTGTCCGCCACATTCAGAGAGTCCGTTTTATCCCATGTTTTTTCAGTAGCAGTCCAGCTGGCCTTGGTGAGCTCCCAATAGATCGGCCCCACTGTCTCAGTGGTTGGGTGCACCCCTCATGGTCCTGACTTCCTTGTTCATGTTCTCTCTCCTTCTGCTCCTCATTATAACCTTGGGAGCTCAGTCTGGTGCTCCAGTGTGGGTCTCTGGCTCTATCTCCATCCATCGCTAGATGAAGGGTCTATGGCGATATGCAAGATATTCATCAGTATGATTATAGGATAGGTTCATTTCAGGTTCCCTATCCTCAGGTGCCCCAATGAACTAACTGGGGACATTGCCCTGGGCATCTGGTAGCCATTCCAAGTTCAAGTCTCTTGCCAACCCTTAGGTGGCTCCCTTACCTAAGGTATGAGTTTCCCTGCTCCCCTATCCAACCTTCCTTTATCCCCAATCACCCCGATTCCCCCAGTTCCCCTCATCTTCTCCTTCACACTTTTCTCTCCTCATCACCCCTCATCCCCATCCCACCCCACCCCCAAGATTCCAATTTTTTTCCCATCAGTCATGTCTATTTCCCATAGCTGGGAGGATATCTATATGTTTTTCCTTGGGTTTACCCTCTTGTTTAGCTTCTTTAGGATCACAAATTATAGACTCAGTGGCCCCTATCCATGGCTAGAAACCAATTATGAGTGAGTACATCCCATGTTCTTCTTTTTGGGTCTGGGTTACCTCACTCAGGATCGTATTTTCTATTTCCATCCATTTGCATGCAAAATTCGAGAAGTCATTGTTTTTTACCGCAGAGTAGTACTCTAATGTGTATATATTCCACACTTTCTTCATCCATTCTTCCATTGAAGGGCATCTAGGTTGCTTCCAGGTTCTGGCTATTACAAATAATGCTGCTATGAACATAGTTGGACAAATGCTTTTGTCATATGATAGGTCATCTCTTGGGTATATTCCCAAGAGTGCTATTGCTGGGTCCAGGGGTAGGTTGATCCCAATTTTTCTGAGAAACCGCCACACTGATTTCCAAAGTGGTTGCACAAGTTTGCAGTCCCACCAGCAATGGATGAGTGTACCCCTTTCTCCACAACCTCTCCAGCAAAGGCTATCCTTGGTGTTTTTGATTTTAGCCATTCTGACAGGTGTAAGATGATATCTCAAAGTTGTTTTGATTTGCATTTCTCTGATCGCTAAGGAGGTTGAGCATGACCTTAAGTATCTTTTGGCCATTTTAACTTCTTCTGATGAGAATTCTCTGTTCAGTTCAGTGCCCCATTTTTTAATTGGGTTAATTATCCTTTTAAAGTCTAGTTTCTTGAGTTCTTTATATATTTTGGAGATCAGACCTTTGTCTGTTGCGGGGTTGGTGAAGATCTTCTCCAAGTCAGTAGGCTGCCTTTTTGTCTTAATGACAGTGTCCTTTGCTTTACAGAAGCTTCTCAGTTTCAGGAGGTCCCATTTATTCAATGTTGCCCTTAATGTCTGTGCTGCTGGGGTTATACATAGGAAGCGATCTCCTGTGCCCATATGTTGTAGGGTACTTCCCATTTTCTCTTCTATCAGGTTCAGTGTGTTCAGATTGATATTGAGGTCTTTGATCCATTTGGACTTGAGTTTTGTGCATGGTGATAGATATGGGTCTATTTTCATTCTTCTACAGGTTGACATCCAATTGTGCCAGCACCATTTGTTGAAGATGCTTTCTTTCTTCCATTGTATACTTTTAGCTCCTTTATCGAAAATCAGTTGTTCATAGGTTTGTGGGTTAAAATCCGGGTCTTCTATACGATTCCATTGGTCGACTTCTCTGTTTTTATGCCAGTACCACGCTGTTTTCATTACTGTAGCTCTGTAATAGAGTTTGAAGTCAGGGATGGTAATGCCTCCAGAAGTTCCTTTATTGTATAAGATTGTTTTGGCTCTCCTGGGTTTTTTGTTTCTCCATATAAAGTTGATTATTGTCCTCTCAAGATCTGTGAAGAATTTTGATGGGATTTTAATGGGGATTGCATTGAATCTATAAATTGCCCTTGGTAGAATTGCCATTTTTACTATGTTGATTCTCCCAATCCAAGAGCAAGGGAGATCCTTCCATTTTCTGGTATCCTCTTCAATTTTTTCTTCAATGCCTTAAAATTTTTGTCAAATAGATCTTTCACTTCCTTGGTTAGAGTTACCCCAAGATATTTTATGCTGTTTGTGGCTATCGTGAAAGGTGATGATTCTCTTATTTCTCTCTCTGCTTCCATATCCCTTGTGTATAAGAGGGCGACTGATTTTTTGGAGTTGATCTTGTATCTAAAGGCGTTTATCAGCTGTAGGAGTTCTTTGGAGGAGTTTTTGGGGTCGCTCATGTACACTATCATATCATCTGCAAATAATGCAAGTTTAACTTCTTCCTTTCCAATTTGAATCCCCTTTATCCCTTATGTTGTCTTATTGCTATTGCTAAAACTTTGAGAACTATATTGAAGAGGTATGGAGAGAGTGGACAGCCTTGGCGTGTTCCTGATTTTAGTGGGATGGCTTTAAGTTTCTCTCCATTTAATTTGATATTAGCTGTCGGCTTGCTGTATATAGCTTTAATTATATTTAGGTATGACCCTTGTATCCCTAATCTCTCCCAGACTTTTATCATAAAGGGATGCTGAATTTTGTCAAATGCTTTTTCAGCATCTAATGAAACGATCATATGGTTTTTTCTTTCAGTTTATTTATATGATGGATTACATTGATAGATTTGCGTATGTTAAACCAGCCCTGCATGAACCAGTATGAAGCCTACTTGATCATAATGGATAATTTTTCTAATGTGTTCTTGGATTCGGTTTGCCAGAATTTTGTTGAGGATTTTTGCGTCGATGTTCATGAGTGAGATTGGCCTGTAATTCTCTTTCTTGGTTGGGTCTTTGTGTGGTTTTGGTATCAGAGTTACTGTAGCTTCATAAAAGGAATTTGCCAATGACTCTTCTGTTTCTATATTGTGAAATACATTAAGGAGAATAGGTATTAGGTCTTCTTGGAAGTTCTGGTAGAATTCCGCATTGAAACCATCTGGTCCTGGACTTTTTTTGGAAGGGAGGTTTTTGATAACAGCTTCTAATTCTTCATGACTAACAGGTCTATTTAGGTTGTTCACCTGGTCCTGGTTTAACTTTGGTATATGGTATTTATCTAAAAAAGCGTCCATTTCTTTTACATTTTCCAGTTTTGTGGCATACAGGCTTTTGTAGTAAGATCTAATGATTCTCTGAATTTCCTCTGTCTGTGGTTATGTCCCCCTTTTCATGTCTGATCTTATTAATTTGCAAATTCTCTCTCTGCCGTTTGATTAGTTTGGATAGGGGTTTGTCAATCTTGTTGATTTTCTCCAAGAACCAGCTTTTTGATTCATTGATTCTTTCAATTGTTTTCTGTGTTTCTATTTTGTTAATTTCAGCCCTCAGTTTGATTATTTCCAGTCTTCTACCCCTTCTAGGTGAGTCTGCTTCTTTTTTTTCTAGAGCTTTCAGGTGGGCTGTTAAGTCTCCAATGTGTGCTTTCTCTGTTTTCTTTAAGTGGGCAGTTAGTGCTATGAACTTTCCTCTCAGGACTGCTTTCATAGTGTCCCATAGGTTTGAGTATGTTGTTTCTTTATTTTCATTGTCTTCAAGGAAGAGTTTAATTTCTTTCTTTATTTCTTCCTTAATCCAGGTATGGTTCAGTAGTTGACTATTCAGTTTCCATGGGTTTGTAGGCTTTCTGGGGGTAGCATTGTTGCTGAATTCTAGCTTTAATCCATGGTGATCTGATAAGATACAGGTGGTTATTAATATTTTTTTGTAACTGTGGATGTTTGCTTTGTTACCGAGTATGTGGTCGATTTTTGAGAAGGTTCCATGAGCTGCAGAGAAGAAGGTATATTCTTTCCTATTTGGGTGGAATATTCTATAGATGTCTGTTAAGTCCATTTGATTCATTACCTCCATTAATTCTCTTATTTCTCTGTTAGGTTTCTGTCTAATTGACCTGTCCATTGGTGAGAGAAGAGTATTAAAGTCTCCTACTATTAATGTGTGCGGTTTGATGGCTGCCTTGAGTTTTAACAATGTTTCTTTTACGTACGTGGGTGCTTTTATATTAGGGGCATAGATATTCAGGATTGAGACTTCATCCTGATGAATTGTTCCTGTTATGAGTAGAAAATGTCCCTTTCCATCTCTCCTGATTGATTTAAGTTTGAAGTCAACTTTGTTAAAAATTAGTATGGCCACCCCTGCTTGTTTCTTAGGTCCATTTACTTGATAAGCCTTATCCCATCCCTTTACTCTGAGTAGGTGCCTGTCTTTGTGGTTGAGGTGTGTTTCTTGTAAACAGCAGAATGTTGGATCCTGTTTTCGTATCCAATCTCTTAGTCTGTGCCTTTTTATAGGAGAGTTGAGTCCATTGACATTAAGTGATATTAATGACCAGTGGTTGTTAACTCCGGTCATTTTTTAAGTTGTAAATTTTGTGTGTTCCCCTTCTTTGTGTTGCGCTGGTGAAGGGTCTCTAGTTGTCTGAGATATTGTGGTCATTGTTGGACTCCTTGGTTAGTGATTTTCCTTCTAATACTTTCTGTAAGGCTGGATTTGTGGCTACGCATTGTTTAAATTTGTTTTTATCCTGGAAAATTTTGTTTTCTCCATTTATAGTGAACGAAAGCTTGGCTGGGTATAGTAGTCTGGGCTTGCATCCATGGTCTCTTAGTTTCTGCAGTACATCTATCCAGGACCTTCTGGCTTTCATGGTTTCCATAGAGAAGTCAGGTGTAAGTCTGATAGGTTTACCTTTATAAGTAACTTGGCCTTTTTCCTTTGCTGCTCTTAGTATTCTTTCTTTATTCTGTATGCTTTGTGTTTTGATTATTATATGGCGAGAGGATGTTTTTTTTTTTGATCCAGCCTATTCGGTGTTCTGTATGCTTCTTGAACCTTCATAGGTATATCTTTCTTTAGGTTGGGAAAGTTTTCTTCTATAATTTTATTAAATATATTTTCTGGACCGTTGAGCTGCGCTTCTTCTCCTTCTTCTATTCCTATTATTCTTAGGTTTGGTCTTTTTATTGTGTCCCATATTTCCTGAATGTTTTGTGATGAGAATTTGTTGGCCTTGCTGTTTTCTTTGATCAGCGTGTTTATTTTCTCTATGGTATCTTCAGAATCTGAGATTCTTTCTTCTATCTCTTGTATTCTGTTGGTTATGCTTGCTTCTGTTGTCTCTATTCGTTTACCTAGATTTTCCCTGTCCAGCTGGCCTTCTGTTTGTGTTTTCTTTTTTGCCTCCATTTCAGTTTTTAAGTCTTGAACTGTTTCCATTATCTGTTTGATTGTTTTTCCTTGGTTTCCTAGGGTATCATTCACTGATTTACTCAATTCTTCAAACTTTCTGTTATACTTCTCATCCATTTCTATAAGGGCATTTTTTACATGCTGTTTAAGGGCGTCAATCATTTTCATAAAGTCAATTTTATCTACTTCTTCATGATTAAGGTGTTCATGTCCTCCTGTTGTGAGGTCGCTGGGTTCTGGTAGTTTCATATAGTTTTTCAGATTGTTGGGTGAATTCTTGCATTGGTGCCTGCCCATCTCTTTCTCCGAATGCTCCCCTATGGATCTTCTTTTACCGGATCAGGTCTCCTTGCCTACTGATGTACCTTCCCAGTGATGGCTCTCTGCAGTGATAGCTCTCCTGGTGCTCCAGTGATGTCTCTCCTTGCTTGTTGCAGGCAGACCAGTGAAACAAAGGAAGTCTCCTCTGCCTACTTGCCCTGAGGATTTGCCCCCAGAGCCAGACAGACTGAGCTGGATGGTGTTATGTGCCCAAAGAGGAAAGGGGACAGAAGGAAGAAGGGTTCTGGATGCAAGCTGGGTGGGACAAGAAGAGAGAGGCAGTATGGGGGGGTAGAGCCCCTGCAGGGAGCCTGGGGAGTATAGGGTGGGGGATGAGGAACTTCAGAGTTCCCTGTCCAGGGCTGCTTCCGCTGCCGCTGGTCACAAACTCACCCCACTGCTGTCTCTCCTGGTGCCGAGATCAGATCTCCGTGCAGGTTGGGTAGTTCGTAAACAAAGCGCCTACCTTGGTTGGTGCAGGCAGGCCAGTGAAACAAAGGAAGTCTCGCCTGCCTACTTGCCCTGAGGATTTGCCCCCAGCGCCAGACAGACTGAGCTGGATGGTGTTATGTGCCCAAAGATGAAAGGGGGCAGAAGGAAGAGGGGTTCTGGATGCAAGCTGGGTGGGACAAGAAGAGAGAGGCAGTATGCGGGGTGTAGAGCCCCTGCAGGGAGCCCAGGGAGTATAGGGAGGGGGATGAGGAACTTCAGAGTTCCCTGTCCAGGGCTGCTTCCTCTGCTGCTGGTCACAAACTCACCCCACTGCTGTCTCTCCTGGTGCCGAGATCAGATCTCCCCTTCTTCCATTTTCTATCTCTATAGAAAAGCCACAGCTGGGACTGACAGTTACCAGGCTGCAGTGTAGCAGTTAGATGAGTGTGTGTGTGGGGGGGGGTCTAGGAACCACGAGGGATGCTCCGTGAGATGGATGGAGCACCCAGGAACCATGAGGGATGCTCCGTGAGATGGATGGAGCACCATGAGGGATGCTCAGTGAGATGTACAGAGCACCCAGGAAGTATGAGGGATGCTCAGTGAGATGGATGGAGCACCCAGGAACCACGAAGGATGCTGAGTGAGATGAACGGAGCACCCAGGAACCATGAGGGATGCTCAGAGAGATGGATGGGACACCCAGGAACCATGAGGGATGCTCAGTGAGATGATGGAGCTTCCAGGAGCCATGAGGGATGCTCAGTGAGATGGATGGAGTACTCAGCACCAAGAGGGATGCTCAGAGAGATGGATGGGACACCCAGGAACCATAATAGATCCTTGGTGAGATGGACAGAGCAGTCAGGAACCACGAGGGATGCTAGTGTAACCAGCTGTGCCTCTGTGTGCCATTTCAGTGCGTGTGTGAAATGGGCTTCGAAGTCATCCAAGATAACTTTTTCCATTAAAAAAATTGTCTCTGTGACTTGGGAAAAGGTTGACTCTAGCACTGAACACGATTTTACTTTTCTTCTAATTAATTTTGTTTTCTGCCAAAAAAAAAAAAAAAAGAAAAGAAAAAAAAAAAAGACTGTACCTTTAAACAGTCCCAACCTCCAACAAGGTGCCCCTGGAGGGAATCACGGGATCAATTTTTCCAACAGGGACTATGCAGCTTGGCCTTACAGGCTTCAAGCTTTTAATTTGCTTATACATGGAGTGGCTGGAGCTCCATACATTACCAGATCAATGCAAATCAGTTTACTTGAAGTTGGTTCAATTTTAAAAGAATTTCATTAACCAGCAATAAAAGGCCCGGCTTAATATTGTTATTATAGGATCTCAAGCTCATCAGGAAGAATTCTTTTTCTATAATGATCTTAATGTTTATATTAAGGCATTTTCTAAGGGGGAAAGGGGAAACGAGGAAGCATTCTAGAGAAAGATGCCGAAAATGATGGTTTTTATTCACAGAATCTGGTGTCGGACCTCTCGTTAAATAAATTTTCCCAAATGACAAGAGCCTCGGGGAGGACATATGTTTCTTTAAACATCATATTGTTCCCCAAACACATGTTCACTGCATCATGGAATCCACACAGAACCGTAACCACTCTAAGGCAGAAGAGACCTCAGTGGTGTTGGGTAAAAACGACTTCATTTTACAGGAGAGAAGATTGATATCGAGAGACAGTGAATGTCAATCAAAGGCCAGCCATCTGGTTAGGGGACCTGGAAATCAGGCCCGTGCTCCCTTTCCTTACTCCCCACTGCAGCTTTGCTTGCTGGCTCCACAGCAGGTGGTGAGAGGCTTGATGGGAAGTTACCTCCTAGACAGGACCGCCAGTAAAGAAGGAATTCCCACAAAATTCAACTCCGTGGATGACTATGGTGACCCGGGACTAAGTGAAATACATCAGGCATAATAAGGCAGACATTGCTCTGCCTGTACAAGGCCTCTGGAGCAGACAAGCTCTTGTCAGCAGCTGCAGGGAGGGAGCAACGCAGCTTTTCAGTCTTGACAGGTCAGTGACTTCTAGGGATCTGTAGGACACTGTGCCTGGAGTCCAACACTGTGTAGTATAATTGCGGACTAGTTAAGTAGGCAGATGGCATGTTAGGCGTCCTAGGCACAGTCACATAAAAATGAAACGTTTTTGAAATGTTTTTAATTGCTTTCTTCTTACTGCGACGCAACGTATACCAGAAGTGGTTTGAATCTGGGGGATCTATTTCGGCCCATGGTTCCAGAGAGTGCACATAGTCCATCATGTCATGAAGAGGCTTCATGCAGCCCATCGTTGTGCAGGTATGGTGGCTATAGCTGCTTGGTCCATGGCAGCAGGAACATGCAGTGTGACTTGCTCGTATTCAGGGGAATCAGGAAACAGACACTAAACCGAAATCACAGGTGAGCTATGACCTTCAAAGTCCATCCCAAGGGCCTTGCACTTGAAACTAGACCTTACACCCAAAGATTCCACAAGCGGCCACTTGGAAGCAAGTCTTTGTGCTTTTATGCGAAGTTGACCATCTGCATTGGTAACTTGGACATAGGATTCCAGAATTTTGAGTGGTTTCTCTTTTCTCCAAAGAACTTGAGAAAATGCCGTTCAGTGGCTAAATCCCAAGATGTCCAGAAGGCAATTGCTAAGAAGGAAGATTCTGCTCCATCTCACCTGGGATTTTCTCCATGTCACCCCACACCCTCAACCTCATCTTAAGCTGCTAATTGGCATTGTCTAAGCCTTGAGTTCCTTCTGGGCCCCAAGGAAGCTTGAGTTGGGGCTGGCGAGAGGTCAGCCTCATCTGTCGCCCTCCACCGTTGCTGGTCCTCTATAGTGAACCCCTTGTGTCCTCCAGGAGACCTTGTCTCTTTTCTTTCTCACAGCCCCTTTGAAGGAAAAATACTCTGGGTCTGCAGGGCACCCTGTCCATCTTCAGGGCCACGCACAGAGAATGGAACAGAACAGAAGGCCTGGAATCTGTCTGCCCAGCTCTAATCCACCAAGGAGTCCCACACTGTGGGTACCAAAGTCTCATGCAGACTAGTCACAAAATGGACATCATTTCTATCAAAGCTGGAGAGGAAAGAGAGAGCTCCTGGTCAGAGTCAGTTGGTTCATACCAAGGTTTCCTGACTACATCCAAAGTCCACAGTCCCTACCTACAATTCCTGGTGCCAGGCAAGTCAGAGAGCTCAGCATAAGGCTGAAGATCATAAGGCTGAAGAGTGGCCCGAACACTACAGTCAGGGCTGAAAATTGGCATGGCCTGAAGCTAGGAAATTCTGCTAGAACTTTGACTGGGGTGACAGAGAATTTAACAAGATGCATAAGTTTGTGCTTTTCAAATCATTTCGTGTAGAATTATGTGGCCTCCCAGGACCGCTTTGCCACCCGCGATGACCTCCTTACATTGTAGCGTAGACTTTAGAGGGATGGGCTAGTCTGTGTCCGCACTGCTTCTTTGTCTTCACCAGCTGTCAGGAACTGTAGCATTTACTTTCTTGTGCCTTCAGCCCTTAGCTACCACGTGTTTCTTTCATTATCAGCAGCCCCTGACAGCTACATCTTACTGGGGTTTCTGTGGTGTGCAACTACCACAGTGACGAGACAGAAACACACAGATGTGGAAAATGACATTACAAAGCATGGTCAACTTTGACCCATGTTGGTTCCCGCACCAGGAGAAGCTGCAGCTGTGTTCTACCTGCTGCCCGGGGTTCCTAAGTAGATCCTGAGAGAGGCCACTGGCCAACAGGAGCTGACCTGAAGCTGGGGCTTTAAGTCATTTTGCTAAACTCATCCTGACATGTATGACTTTGGTAACACCCTGTTTCTAGCAAAGGCTTCTCATTTTTCTGGCAAGAATGGATTTCCCTTGGGGTCAGCAAGAGACACGGGGGTCGGCCTCTGTGTTCTGAGCAATCCTGCTGGAATCCTCTTTGGGTGCTGTCTAGATTACACACAGGGAAGGAAGATGCTGAGTCCAGGAGGCCAGTCCTGATGCAGAGCAGATGTGGGTGGTAAGGAATGGTCTATCCTCAGTCATATGCCTCCTGTTGTCTGCCTCACTCATCTGATCCATGCCCCAGCAGGACCAGAGTCATCTTTTAGGTTCACACCTCACCCTGTGCCTGTGAGATTGCCCTTCCCAGCCTAGGAACACAGTCATGGTCTCAAGTGCTGATCCCCTCGCCTCTTCAAGTTCTCTTAACCTTGGTGGAAGGGAGCAGCTGCTGGGTTCTCTTGGAGGTTCTCATGGTTTGCTATTGTTTCAAGGCTGCCCAGTGAAACTCTGCAAAGAACCTCCAGGACAAGGTCGGTGCTGTGATCCACTTTTGCAATCCCAGCACTTAGAGGCAGAGGTCAGAGGGCAGTGAGTTACAGGCTAGCCTGAAAGGACATGTCAAAACTGCCTATTGAGAAAATTCACACACACACACACAGAGAGAGAGAGAGAGAGAGAGAGAGAGACAGAGACAGACAGAGAGACAGATAGACAGACACAGAGAGACAGACAGACAAAGAGAGAGACAGAGAAAGAGACACAGAGAGACAGACAGACACAGAGAGAGACAGAGACAGAGAGACACAGAGAGACAGACAGAGAGAGAGAGACAGAGAGAGACAGAGAGAGAGACAGAGACAGAGAGAGAGAGAGAGAGAGAGAGAAAGAGAGAGAGAAAGAGAGAGAGAGAGAGACAGAGACAGAGAGAGAGAGAGAGAGAGAGAGAGAGAGAGAGACTGAGATTCCAGGATGTTCTCCTCACCATATGACCAAAAAGAGCAGAGCATAGACCCAGACAGCTGCTGAATCGGCCTGGTGGAGGGAGATGGAGCCAGGTATGTCCTCCTGTCCTCTCTGTGGGATTTGTAGGAAAACCCTGGAAAACGCTGCTGCCTTCACCACATCAGTTTCATCCCTGATGTTCTTAACATACGTGAAGAAAAGAAAAACCGTGTGCTGACTTTCTGCTATTTAATATTACTGTGGATAATATCCTTTATGTTCACCAGGGAAAATTCACAAATGGAGAAGGAAGGAAAGGAATTTGGTCTTCGTATGCCCCGCCCTAGAGACATTTGCCAGCACATCTGAGGCCTTATTAGCTAATTCATTTTAGTTAAAGACAGTTTTTATACAGTTTCATTACAGTCTTAAAAAAGCCACATTTTCCTGATTTTGGATATGCTATTTAGAAAATATATTAGAACTGAAAAATGAAATGTAATTTCCAGTATCTTACCACTTTTGAATAATTACTAAGACTGTATTGCCATATATCTGGGCTGCTTTTTTCTATGTTAAAGCTACAATCAGACTCCTATTGTTTCTTTGGTTTTCATGCACATTCGGAGAAGGACAGGTACAGTTCTTGAAGGAGGATACTATGGGAAAGTATCAGACTAATTAAAAAATAAAAAATAAGTGAAAAAATAACATAAAGGACCATGGAGTGAGAACCATACCACTGTGGTAAGGAAGTGGGAACTCAGTAAAGCCAAGGGTGTGTGCTGTAGAGGCTGCTGCAACATACGCTGCAAATGGAGGCCTGGTTCTGCTCCCAAGCTGAGGAAAGGAAGACCACTGTGTTAACTAATACATTCTTTGCTAGGGCCTTGGGCGCTCTGCAGCAGCATTGTCTCCGAGCTACTGTTCCACACAAGGATGCTGATCTGAATGTTCTCTTTGTGATCTTTTGCCTGTGTCCTCCTCAGGCTTTTAAAGATAAAATAAAGATTGTGTTTTGTCTTCTAGTGTTGCCCAGCTATGCAAGGCCAGCCTGATTTCCCAATTCTTGCATGCAACTTAGCTGTGTGCAAGTTTTAACAATTTATTGATGAAGTTAAAATATCTCTTCATTACATTGGCATAGACTTATTTCTACAGATTTTAGATTAGAGGCAACAAACTGAAACATTGTCTAAAAAATCATGTTCTTAATATAATGTTGCTTTGGTCTCTTTCTTTTTCTCTGACGCCCACGGTGTTGATGACCTAGTGTTCATCTTCGCCATTTCTCCCTCTAGAAAAAAGCTGATCGTTCTTCTAGTTTTGACTATGTTATAGACTTTTGTCTGTGGTCGTGGTCGACTGCAAAAAATTATGTGTGATAGTGAAAGTATAAAATCTAGTGTGAAGCCCCGTAACTTCTGGTCCAGATGGTTTTTCTGAAACTGTTTGTTGACTTCTGTAGTGTTTGGGTCTGATTAATTTTGGTGTGTGATGTTTTTTATTTTCAACTTTTCTTAAAATAGCTCAGATCTTTGGGGCATGATAAATGTAAATCTTCTCATTGAATGCTTTCAAGTTCCATATGCCTTAGTGTTATCCCTCTTCATAGTAAAGAAACATATTGTAGTTTAAGATGAGATTTTAGGAAGAATATCAAGCTTACTTTAAACTACAGAAATACTTTAAAAGATTTACTTACTTTTACCTATGTGTGTGCACGTGTGCTTGTATGAGTTTATGCATGTGTGCCTGTATGAGTTTATGTGCACCACTTGCGGAAGCAAAGTACCCATGCAATCTGGAGAGGAATTCAGAGCACCTGGAACTGGAGCTGTAGATGGTTGTGACCTGCTTCATGTGGGTGCCGGGAACCAAACCTAGGTCCTCTATACGAGCAGTAATTGCTCTTAACTGCAGAGCTATCTCTCTAGCCCATTACTATAGGAGAACATAGATTTGGAATGCTTCGTGGGCAAAGGTATTCACTAAGAATAGATACACAAGGATCTTTCAATGATTAGGTTGTTTTATAGCAAAGCCAGCTTTATGGGAAAGTAAATGTATAGGCATATGGAAAAGATAGGGAATTACTTGTGTGGTATCAGCTCTTCCAGGTGGTGAGATGGGAATTCCTCTAATCTAGGTTTCACAGAGACTTTCTGTCCTGTACAGAAAATTAAATTAATATAATTGAAAAAGTATATTAGAGTTCAAAGCTAGGGCTATCAAAGAGTTGCCTGGCCTTTCTAATGCGTGAATTGTTCAGGTGATGGATGTTTCTTAAGGATGCTGATGATCATGATGAGGGTGACGACAATGACATTAGTTCAGAAGCCCTCAGCTATATGGGCATGATTTATAGTGGAAACGCTCAGTATGTCCTTATTAGCCACATGGAAAAGGCTGGAAGTACAACAGCTTTCAGATCCCTGGAATGGGCCGGCATTCAAATGCTATAAGATTCTGAGGTAAGTGCTGTAGCCAAGTCCAGGGCTAGTCGTGGCTCCAGCCAGCTATAGAGATGTAATCATCTTTGAGACACCCCCCTCCACTCCCTGTGTGCCATCACTGGAAGGCCATCTTTGGAGTCTTCCAGTCAGCAGTACCAGGCTTTGCCCCCAAAGCTTCGATTCTGCAAGTAATTTGGAATCCGCATCAACACGCCGAGAAACAAGGGCTCTCGGAGCCTGAAGTTACTGGGCACCTCCCCTCTCCAAGGTAACATGCTAGTGTGGTGTGGCAGGGACAGGGCAACAGAGGCATCCTCCATCACCTGCATACTACACACCGAGAGCAGCTGGCTGCTCTCTGGGAGAAGTTTAAAGTCATGTTAACAAATTCTTAGACTTCAGAAAAATCACGGAAAATTAGACTTCCATGGCTCAAATGACTTCATAATTTTTAAAGCTGTGTTAACTTTGTAGATGTTTTCTTGTCTGTAGCAAGAAATGTGCTGGCTAGCAGTTGTCATAAGGAAGATCACCTTATGATAACTTCATCAATTCCAGCTTAGCCAGTGGGAGAAGACTGTCCCGCAACCTATACACACAGACATGCATACGGGTCTGGGGTTCTTCAGAGGATGGTCATCCCTCATTAAAGAAAGTTGGCAACACAGGAGATAGTTCAATGTCTGTGCCTACTGCAGTGTGGCAGCCATTATATTAGAGTTCTTGGAGCTCGGCAAGTAACAGATTATTTAGCTATTAGCTGTTTAGAATTCATGATGTTAATTTACCTTATCAAGAAAAGAAATCAATAATATCTAATGCTGCTAATAAATATTTTACAAGCATTGTCACAGATGTGACTCATAATGAGGTATCCTAGGGCATCGTGATTGGAAATGATTCCCTGCAGCATGGGATGATGCAAATGTTTAAGAGAATGGATCAGGGATTCAGAGAGATGTGTCAGAGGTTATGAGGTTGTGCTGATCTTGTTAGGTCCCAGCACCCATGGCAGGCAGCTCACAAACTCCTTGTAACTCCAGCTCCAGAGGTTTTGAACCTTCTCCTGGACTCCTTGGGTACCTGCACTCATGTGTACACAATCCCACACACAGACACACACGTATGCATATAATTTTAAAAATAAATAATAAATCTTAAAGAAAGAAGGTCAATGACTGATGCTAAACTTAAATTGCATTGTCAAGAGATCAAAATGTAGTTATCTTCCCCTTGCTTGAGGCTTCCCTGGAGAGATGAGCTCTGTATATTGCCGGGTTCACAGGTCCACAGGTTTCTGGTTTCCCCTTCCCAGGCGTGCCATATCATAAACAGCTTTCCAGTGGTCTTCCTAGGCCTGCTCATAGATTCTGATGGGGAATCTTTGTCAGCCAATTATCTTTAAGGGTGGGACCAAGTTAGGGCGTGGTTTTCTGGGTACCTGGAAAAAAACAGGGCTTGGCCCAGGGGCTCTCTCTCTCTCTTTCTTTGTAGTTCCCGCTCTACACAGCTGAGCTTGGACTTCTCGTTCCTGTTTCGTGAGTTTGCCCCTTATAATAAAGAAAGATATAATTGGTCTATCTTTTAGCTAGCCTGTTTTTTTTCTTGACCCTAGATAATTCAACAGATGTCAACGAAGTCTCACAGTCACAAGCAAAGGAACAAATACGGTTGTTTAAATCAGCTAAGAGTCCTATGTAATTATTCTAGTGGCTTGTGAATCTCACTTGGTTTTGCTATTACTAGGAGATCTTACATCAAACTTTTGAAGGAGACTCGTGCTGTTTTGGGAAGTGGAAACAGCACATGAAAACACATCGGCCTCTTGGGCATAGCTCTGTCTTTAAGCTGGACCCGACACAGAATGCTCAAGGACTCAGTGGCTGATTAAGGAGCTGAAGTGGGCAGCATCTGGGATCGGCAAAGCCAATACACAAAGTCGGCTCTAAAATGCTGATGTATTTTACACTCCTTGCCTTTAACCTTTGCAGAGGTGAAGGCACTGGGTCAGAGCAAGGGTAGGTAGTGGGATGGAGGCTCCCACTCCCAATCTCAGCACTAGAACTGGTGGCACCATCTGGAGTACAGAGGGAGGGGCTGGGGCAGATGACCCTACAACAGATAAGAATAAGAGTCAAAGACAGAGTAAAGGGCTGAGAATGTGATGGAGCCAGGAAGTAGAGGCCTGAATGGATGCTGGTGTCATCCTTAGGAGAAGGGCAAGTTTTGTAACATGGTTTTCCTCCACCATATTTTTTTGTGCCATTTCTTATATGGTATCAACTAGAGTGTTATGGTAGTGAAAACTGACCAGCGATAAAATCCAGAGACACACATGCTTTGTCATTTATATTTTCAGCCCCTGTTTAATACCAAAGCCAGAATCTTCCAGCATCAGGATGTCCATGTCCTAGATACTAAATGGGTACTGGGGTAGTTGCATTGAGCTGCTCACTGAAGACGACATGTCTCAGACACCTTGTCTACAAGAGTTCTAGTCTTCTGAAGAATTTCCCTCCCCAGTCCACATTTTTTTTTTTCTGGGAAATTGCAAGAAATTGCTCACTACCTTGGCTGGTGTCTCAGAGGTGCTTATGTGAGCTGAACAGTGCCTTGCTACCCAAACCATTTTACCAGGGACAGGCCTCTACTGTAGCCTAACCATCACACCTGACCATGGAGGTGCCGATAGAACTTATTTGAGATTGCCATTTCTAGAAGAGAACACTGGACTGAATTTAAGAGCAGTTATGTGGTTTTGAAGTATAGACAGTCATACCTCTTACTGACTGCAGAATTGGGCATCACCCCACCTTCCTGGTTCTGTTTCTTCATCTACAAAAGAGAATGGAGCTAGCGGTCTTCTGTGTGGGACATTGTGCTTAAATGTGTTCATGTGGGGAGAGGTGCCTAGCATGGAAGTTTAACGAGCTGTGAAGTCATCAAACACACCCAAAGTGTGGGGCATGAGGTTGCCTTGGCCAGGTGGAGCAAGCATTACAGATAGCAGCCTGCAGAGACTTCTGGAGGCTCAGGCTCTTCAGTGATCTCTGCAACCCGGAAGGCAAGCAGCTCTGACACACACTTCTCCTCCAAGTGAGGCATTCAGACCAGAGTTCCTAACAGGACCAGATGCCTCTCTTGAGCTATTTTTTTCACTCCCTGGATGACTTGGACTTACAGACACTGCTCCCACAAGGAAACCAAGACGCCGAGTCCTGGTGGGAAAGGAGCAAATTGTCAGAGGGGCATTTGGAGCATTTGACCTCCTAGCTTCTAATTACCTTTCCTGTTATTTCTCCAGCTGAGTCAGAGGTTCCAGGAGAGTGAGGCAATGCTGAGAGTTGGGGGATTGGAGGAGGGGAGAGAGTTCAGGGAGAAAGAGGAGAAAAAGGATCTGAGAGACTGTTCCCTGAGAGTCATCGATTGATCCAGCTTCACTGGCATAACAATCCCAATTTACTGAACATGTTATATGGGCTTCCCAGTACCTTGATAAAAAGATGTCTTGTCCATAGAATTCTGGCATGTTTTACTCCTGAGTTTAGCCAAAATTTGAAAGTTTAAAGACACGGGAAAGTCATTTGAGAGAGCAAAAGTGCTGAGGCTAGGGCTGAGCTTTGCTTCTGAGCCTTTCTTCCGCCTTTTAAAAAATTAACTTTGTTGTTGGTCCAAAACAGCAGGAGAAGTGCAGTCCGCTCGTGTGCACGGAATGCCAGCTTCAGAACTGGACTGGTCCTTTCTCCCCAAACATCCCCAGGATTCTCCTAGTGATCTAAAGGCTGAGGCCAAAGGGAGCCTCTCTTACTCTCTTTTATTCCTCGTTTGACAAGGCTTTCTGTGTTACTCAAAAGGATAAGAAAAAAAAGTCACAGCAGCTTCAGACCTTGTTATATGTTTTTATACTTCATCAGTGGACATTTCTCAACTTCCAGCGCTTTATAGTAGCAGGATTTTGTGGTCATTGACATCACCAGTGACGTCAACTGGATCGTGCTAATTCATAACACCCACTGCGTTAGCATTCTCAAGAAGAACAGAACTTACAGAACAAATACAAACTACAAGGAGAATTCATTAGGTTGGTGTCTTAGTCACTGTTCCACTGCTGTCAGGAGACACCACGACCAAGGCGACTTATAGAAGAAATATCTAACTGGGGACTTGTTTACAGTTTCAGAGGATGAGTTCGTGATCATCATTGTGGGAAGCATGGAGGCAGGTGCTGGAGCAACGGCGGCTGAGTGCTCACACCCTGATGTAAGCACTCCAGGCAGGAGGCCGAGAGAGAATGAGAGTAGGCCTAGTGTGGGCTTTTGAAACCTCAAAGTCCACCTCCAGTGACACACCTCCTCCAAAAAGGCCACACCTCCGAATCCTTCCCAAACAGTCTGCTGACTGGAAACCAAACACTCAAATAAATGAGCCTTTGTCAGGGGGCTTTCTCATTCAAACCACCGCAACTGGCTTACATTATGTGGACTGGGTAGTTCGACAGCGACTGACTATATAACAGAGAGGCTGAGACCCAGTACCCTCTATGTGTATGCCTGGCCTGAAGACCTGGAGGATTCTTGGAGAGCTGCTGGTCTTCAGTCTACTTCTGGAGGCTGAAGAATCTGGGGTCTCACTGTAGTGAAGGATGGGACAGCAAAAGGGTATATGTGCTCGCCAGACAAGAGTGAAGATAGGCAGGTGATGCCTGCTCTGTTACTCTGGTTTATGGAGAGCTACTGAGGACCAACCTCAGCCCTCTCTCAGGGTTCAGAATAGGACTTCTACGACAAGTGAAAACTGGCTCAGGAATGGGATCTGAGGGTTAAAACAAACTGACCAACTTAGGCACGCTTTCCTGCATGTTTCTTTATTACTTAGGGGATGATGAGTGTAAGGCATAAGGCATAAGGCATAAGGTATAAGGTATAAGAAGAAGGCATCAGGCATAAGGGTAAAGCTAAAGGTAAGAAAAAGGGATAAAGCATAAGGGTAAAAAGAAAGGGGTATAGAAGGAGTGATCTCCACAAAGCTGTCAGTTTATATAGGCAGACAGGCAACTTAACAATCCCATAGGTGGCAACAATCATCACTTGTGCATTTTCAGAGTCACAAGTGGATCTGGCAAGGAGATTCCTTATGTCTCAGAGGGGGCGTGGCCGTGAAGTTCCCCTGTGCCTGGGAACACAGCCTTGGTTGCTATACTAACCTGTGGGTTTGGTTTGCATTAGTGTCTAGCTGGTTGAGTTAAAAGGAATCTCTTCTGGGGACCCTGCTTCTGACTCCAGCAGGGTGCCCAGGTGAAAACTTTTCTCTCTGAAGCTGGTTTTAGCAACTCAGGTCTTTTCCCTGTATAAATCTGGGCTATGGTCCTATGTTAGTTGAAGCCAAGGTGGAGGGTAAATACAGAATATTAGTAGTTTGTTAAGTCAGAGCAGAAGACTGCAGAGCAGACATGTTACCTCCTGTATGAGGCTCCTTTCTTGTCTGAGACTACTGTCTATAAACAACGTGTGTGGGGGACTATTTTTATGTAGATTCTGGCTATGAGAACAAGGATTTGACTGACCCCTTTTTACACCATGGCTTCATGGTGTGTGTGAGGGTATCTAGTTGCCTTACAGGAAAAGTCAGGTTGGCACACTGATACACTGCTGGAATACTAGAGAAGGGAGAAATGTCACGATATCACAAGATTTTTACAGAATTAACAGTGACTTATCCAAAGGACAGATGTCCATAGCTCTGCAAAAATGGGCTCTCCAGGTGGAGTGTACGTATACACTTCCCGTGAATTAGACCAACAGATCTGTTAGCTGGGGGTTATTTACTGGCGTATGGGACAGCTTACCAGTGACCATATCAATGAAGAAAATAGCATCCTCTCCTTCGACAGCCATGAACTGACAATTTAGCCCCTTGGGGACAGTGGGGCCTTTAAGGGCCCTCTCCTAAGTAATCACAGCTGCAGTGAGTTGAATATAGCAGTTGTCCTGTCCTGAAAGATGTCTTTTGGGGGCACATTTCCCCCATCGTATGCCTCTTACATTCTTTCTGCCTCTTCTTCTGCAATGTTCTCTAGCCCTTGGAAGGTGTGATTACAGGTATCTCAGCTAGGGCCAAGCATTCTACCATCACTGGTGTGGGAGGTCCTTCTGTATATGTGTTGCTTTTATTGGTTAATGAATAAAGAAGCTGCTTTTAGCCAATGGCTTAACAGAATATATCCAGGCTGTAAGATACATATTTATATAGAGAGAGTAGGCAGAGTCAAGGAGATGCCATGGAGCCGCCAGAGGGGAAAGATGCAAGCTGCCAGCCAGAACCTTGCCAGTAAGCCACAGCCACATGGAGATACACAAATTAATAGAAATGAGTTAAATTAAGATGTAAGATCTAGTCAACAAGAAGCTAGAGCTGATAGGGCAAGCAGTGATTTAATTAATACAAGTTTCTGTGTGGTTATTTCAGGTATGAGCCGCTGGGCAGTCAGGAAATGAACTAGCAGTCCCTTACAACACACCACTTTGACCAGTTACAAGTCTCTGCATTAACTTCTGTCTGCTGTACTAGAAAGCTACTCTGATAAAGGCTGGAATGCAGGGTTAACCAATGGATATAAACATGCCTATTTAGAAGGCAGTTTGGCCACATGACCATTTAGCAAAACAGGAGCAGGTCTCACTAGGGACGGGACTATGGGCGCCTCAGCCACGGGCTCCTGACCAGACTGCAGTACCAGGCATAAGTTCCCGCCTGTGGAGAAAGAACAAAATCAAAGCAGAAAACAGTTGGCTATTCATCTGACAGTCATTTCAGAGGACATATCTTGCTGGCAAGTCAGTATTGCAGCATGCAAAGTTCACAAATGTAATGAATCGGACGGGAAGTGACTTTTCTCCCCTGGCAGCTGCACACACCTTCAGGCACCTGGAAAGCTAGTTAGCAGGGATAAAGCATTCAGCTCAGTTCCAGCTTCATTTGGTGAAGACATCAGAATGTATGGTGTCTTCAGCAATTGGTCTTCCCGACAAATTGTGGGTCAACCTAGAGCCATAGGGGTAGTCTGTCTTGTTCCGAGAGAGGCTCTTGGGGTTCTCCCCCAGACTTCTTTATATCTGGACTGCTGCCAGATGGCACTGCCACTCTTGCCTCAGTTAATCCTTCTAGGAAATGCCTTCATAGACCCACTCAAAGGTCTACCTCTTAGTTGGTTGCAGATCCAATAAGGTTGACCACCAAGATCACCAAACACCCATTGTTTGCAACCCTCTTTTAGGCAATTTAAGCATTTCATTATCAGAAAGAGCACAGCACAGTAAATTGTTACCTCATTCTACGATTAAAGAAACACAGATGCAATGCATACAGGAGATCTGCTCCATGGCACAGCATAGACTGTAGAGATAAGATTCCAGGGTTAGCTGGCCATCTCTCAGCTCCCAGCTGGTCCCCTCATTGCTTGATGACCCACATTTTCAGCAAATGTGCTGCTCATCATCATTATGAGAAGCCCCACCCACCATTCCCAGCTGCCGCACTGGTCCAGGGACTATCACCCCTGCAGGGTTCCAGGAGAAGCCTTTCAGCCATCCTTCATCTTCTGGGCCTCTGTCAGGTCTGGAACCATACAGCAGCCAGAGTAAGTGGTTTCTTAACACTTTGTAAAAACGAAACAAAAAACAAACAAACAAACCCAAACAAACTTCATACATACCAGCAGGAAAGAATTTTTAGAAAAGCATTGTATATTCACCCTCAGATATAACCATGAACATCCAGTTGCTCTTGTTTCAGCACAAAACAAAATTTCTATTTTGTTCCGCTATCTATCTCTCAATCTGTCTTATGTGTTGCATTTCAAAATAAGTTATAGAAATGAACACTTTGAGCATAAATGTAACTTGTTTTATTCTCTGGTTTATACGAAGGCTTTTGTCTTTTTGTCTTTTCTGATATCTTTCAGTATCTTTGGCAATGGAAATTGTTTCTCCCAATAGTTTTTGCAGTTATGCTTACATGGTCCACATAGACTTTCAAACATCTCCAATGTCTAATATCTATATAACATCTATATAAGGGCTCCCTAGCACTCTCTGCCCATCTCTGTTGGCCCGCTACCCTGGTTGTAACAACCATGTGTTTCCCTTAGGCCAGGAATGCCAAATATTTCCACTAGACACACTGACTCCAAACCCTGGGTTGAGGACTGTGAGACTCTCTGTGCCATCAGTAAAATCTGTGCTTGATTTGTACTGCCTGGTATGGAGGTCATGGGGCATATGGAGGGACGGAACTGCATGCCAGCAACAAATTCAGGAGAACTGTTCCATTCTTGCTTTAGATTCCTGTTCTCTTCTACAAGCTGTGTAGTCTCATGGTCTAGAGGCCCAGATGGGCACTGTGGTGAGTCCCAAGCCTTGGACTGCAGAACACAATATGGGGGTAAAAATCTTACATAGCCTTCACCCAAAAGTGACCCCAATTTCCAGATAAATCCAGAATGCCCCAGTCCAAACTAAAAAATGATGCTACCCAGTGTCAACCTCAGACAGAGGAAACAGACAGCTTGGCTTTTATATCATTTTGGAAAGAGAGGCAGAGCTTTAGAAAGCCTAGTTTTGGTAGAAGAAACATAGACATATTTAGGAAACAATCCTACCTTGCTTGTCCTCCCACCTCACTGGCTGTCACCCGCTGACTTTCTCCAGCTGACATTGTGGGTGTTCCAATGCTCTATGAGTGGGTCGAGGTGTGAGTGAAGCCCTCTGCTCTCTGCTTGTGGGTTCCAAGTGCTTGCTCCATGATTTTTCTGTTTTATGTGCATCCTTCATCTTCTCAAAGATCACCTGGTCTGGGGGGGGGTGTCTATGTGTCCAAGTGGCCTCTCCTCTCCCCCTCTCTCTTTCTAGTCATTTCCATTGCTTTTATTTTTGCCTTGGGTTTGTTCTTTTCCTTTTGGGGCTTGGGCATGCCATGCTCTGGGAATATTTCAGTTTTGAATCTATCTATTCAGTTTGGATCTATCGGCAGGCTTCCATCAACACTTTTTACCCTAAACATTTTCATATATGCAGAATAAAAAGTTGTAAATGACAGGAAGATCGTTTGATTTCCTCTGTTCATACCCTTTAGAGTCTTCTTTACCTTGCAGATAAAAGCCAGGAGTATGAGACCCTCCAGGGTCCAGTCCCATCCCCCAGCTCAGATCTACATTTCTATCCCCTCATTCACTGGGTTCAATGCCTGCTCTACATCTTAAATGTAACTCTGGTCCCCTGCCTCCAGTCCTTTTCATTTATTGTGCTGCTGTTCCTCCTCCTTAGAAAGGTCTTTTCTGATCCTTTGAACCATAGCATCTGCCTGTGCTCCATCCATCTTGTGTCAGGCCACCTTAAGGCTGGAAGCATCAAATGCCAGCTGCTTGTCTTGGCCTATGTTCTCAGGCCTTAGTAACAGAGAAGAGTTGATTCTGTGACCCCGTCAGTCTGGGACTTTAAAGCCAACTAGACCATAGTATGCACAAATCCTGGATGCCAGGGTCAGTGAGCTATAATGCTGAGGTTCAAGGCAGTACAAGAAAGAGTCTATCGGGCTCTCTGCAAAGAGACCCTTCACTTTGTGTGTTTATACCTGGCCACTTAGATGAACACACTCTCCTTAAGGGTGTATCTTCCCTGTCTGCAGCAATTCACACACAAGTCTTGAGAGAGGGGAGCTCTTGTTCTGTAAGGGAGACTAGGCACAGGACTGGCCGTGCTGTCATTTGATTAGTCTGTCTTCTCTTTCCTAACTTCAGAATCTGTGTGATGTTGGTTTATTTTTTTACTCTTTGCTCTTTGGGGGCCCACCACCTAGCTCCTAGATAAACGCACAGAGACTTAATACTTCTTATGAATGCCCTGCCTTGCTTCTCTCCAGCTTTTTTTTTTTTAACTTAAATTATTCCATCTACCTTTTGCCTCCGGGCTTTAACCTTTTTCTATTTCTGTATCTGCTTTTTCCTCCTTATTCCAGCTATGTGGCTGGGTGGCTGAGCCCCTGTCATCCTCTTCTCCTTTTCTATACCTCCTCTTCTCTCTTTCTCCTTCTATTGATTCTCTCTGCCTTCCAGGCCTACCTATCCCTCTCTCAGCTAGCTATTGGCCATTCCCATCTTTATTAGACCAATCAGGTGTTTTAGGCAGGCAAAGTAACACAGCTTCACAGAGCTAAACAAATGCAACATATCTTTGCATCACTAAACATATATTCCATAGCATAAACACATGTAACACATCTTCAACTAATATTCCATAACCCCCATGTTTTCACTAAAACCTCTGTAATCACCTCCCCCACCCACCTTTAGCTTCTCCCATTTTTCTTATCATCAGAGGCTGTGTTTCTTAATTTGGTCCCAGAAGTGTGAGCCACAGTTTTCTTATTTTTATGGTTGGTTTGATTGATAGATATTTTTAAGTGATTCTTTTTTAATTGATTTTATTGAGCTCTATATTTTTTCTGCTCCACCCCCTTTCTCTCCTCTTCCCTTCCACCCTCTCCCATGGTCCCCATGCTCCCAATTTACTTAGGAGATCTTGTTTTTTTCTACTTCTCATGTAGACTAGATCCACGTATGTCTCTCTCAGGGTCCTCATTGTTGTCTAGGTTCTCTGGGATTATGATTTGTAGGCTGGTTTTCTTTGCTTTATGTTTAAAAACCACTTATGTGTGAATACATATGATAATTGTCTTTCTGTGTCTGAGTTACCTCACTCAGAATAATGTTTTCTAGCTCTATCCATTTGCCTGTAAATTTAAAGATGTCATTATTTTTTCTACTGTGTAGTACTCCATTGTATAAATGTACCACATTTTCCTTATCCATTCTTCAGTTGGGGGGCATTTAGGTTGTTTTTAGGTTCTGGCTATGATAAACAATGCTGCTGTGAACATAGTTGAGCACATGTCCTTGTGGTAAGATTGAGCATCCTTTGGATATATACTCAAAAGTGGTATTACTTGGTCTTAAGGAAGATTGTTTCCTAATTTTCTGAGTAATTGCCATACTGATATCCAAAGGGGCTGTACCAGCTTGCATTCCCACCAGCAATGCAGGAGTGTTCCCTTTACCCTACAACCTCTCCAGCATAAGTTGTCATCAGTGTTTTTGATCTTGGCCATTCTTACAGATGTAAGTTGGAATCTCAGAATTGTTTTGATTTGCAGTTTTCTGATGGCTAAGGGATGTTGAGTATTTCCTTAAGTGTCTTTCAGCCATTTTAGATTCCTCTGTTGAGAGTTCTCTGTTTAAATCTGTACTCCTTTTTTTATTGGATTATTTGTTCTTTTGATGACAAATTTCTTCAGACAAAGGTCCGATCCCCAAAATATACAAAGAGCCTCCTGCAGGACACTGATCTGCTTTTACCTGAGTTTAGCCTAGCGAGATTCTGTTCCATTTTCTGACCCATGAGACTGTAAAGTGATAAACTTGTGTTCCTTTCTTTCTTTCTTTCTTTCTTTCTTTCTTTCTTTCTTTCTTTCTTTCCTTCCTTCCTTCCTTCTTTTGAAAAAGTTTTATCAGTTCTTTGACAGTTTTATACAATGAACTTTGACCATATTCATCCCCCAATTCTTCCCAGGTCCATCTCCCCTTCCCTACCTACCCAGCTTTGTGTCCTTTTAAAATTCTAAACTTATTAAGACCAGTTTGTGCTTTCCTGGCTGGTCTGCAGTGTAGGTCACAGGGTCCGCACTGATCACAATTCTCCACTCAGCACTCTGTATAGGATCTTCTGGCACTGTAGGGGCTAGCATGAAGGTAGGAAGCTCCCGGCTTAGTTCCAGTTTTATATCTCTATGTCCTCTTATGTGACCAGAATGCATGGTGCCTTCAGCATAAGGACCTTACAATCTAGTTATGGTGGACAAGCAATAGATGTGGCAGTTCCCTACGTTGGAGGGAAGAGACTGAAGTGGTCTCTCTGTCCAACAACTTGTAGGGTAGTAACCTACCCTTGGCAACAAGATTTTAATTTAATAGCCCATGGAACCCTATTTCATTCTCAATGCTTGAGTTTTTATTTTTTATTTTTCTTTTTTCTCTTTCTAGCTTTTGCTTTTGATGAAGTTGTTATTTTCCTCTTTTCCTTACTGTTTTTCTTCTAAGTTTCTTTGGGCTTCTTTTTCTAGTTCTTTACTCCACAAAGATAGGCCTTTGCTTTGAGATCTTTGTCCTCTGTTACCTCCTTCTCCTCCTTTGTGTAGCTCAGGGTATTGTTCAGGCTAGAAGCATTTTCACTCTCAAACTCTGTGGAAAGTCCAAGGCCTTCCCTACTACATCTAGGTTGAGCAAGGTTTACATTCAAAGAGAACAGGATCCCGTGAAGCTGGTATATGCAGTAGAGACACATCCCAGTGTCACTGTCAGAGGCCCCTCAGTCTGCCCCAGCTGTCAACCCCCTTCAGAGGGGCTTGGTTGTTTCAATGCTCGTTCACTCCCAGTCCAGGTGGAGTTGGTGAGCTCCCATTAGGTCAAGCAAACTGTCTCAGTGGATGAACCCCTCATGGTCTTGCTCACACTCTCACTCCTTCTACTCTTCAAGTGGATCTTGGGAGCTCAGTACAGTGCTCCGATGTGGGTCATTGCCTCTGTTCCCATCTGTTGTTGGACGAAGGTTCTATAGTACCCTTTCTTTTAAAGGCATTCAAATCTTTAAAAAGTTTTCCTTTGGTACTAGGCACGGTTCCCTCTTATTGAGGGAGCCTTGGGTACAATGAGAAAGCTGTTGATTACCCCCAAGGCATGGTGCCATTACTGCACCCTTCTGGTAACGTGGACACTAGTCCCAGGGAGGGTAATTCAAGACAGTTCCAGCTCAGAAGTCTCTGTCCCCTGTGTCTAAAGTGCATGATGTCTTCAGCAATAGGGACTTACCTTCCACCTTTGAAGTGCCACTGGGGGCAATAGCAATAGCCTACAATGTTTTAAGAGTTTGTCCTGACCAACAATTCAAAAGAGGGTTTCTCATGCCTGGTGTTGGGGTTTTTCTTAGATGACTGTGTATTTTGGAGGAAGCAATTTTTGACACAGATGGAAATTTTCATTAAAAAAACCATATTCATGTGTACTGTATGTGTGTATATAATAGTAATCAATGAAAAAAGAGGCCATCTTAGATTACTTTAAAAAGTAAAAGAAATAACTAAAACATACTTATTTAGTGCAATGGATATTTTGTCTACATGTATGTCTGTGCATCATGTGTGTGCCTGGTGTCCAAGGAGACCAGAAAGGGGCCTTGGATTCCCTGGGCCTGAAGTTTCAGTAGTTGAGAACCACCATGTGGAAGCTGAGATTAGAACCCAGGTCATTTGCAGGAGCAACCGGTGCTCTTAACTGCTGAGCCATCTCTCCAGTCCCTCTGCCTTCCTTTTATTTTTCATTTTATTATTATTATTTTTGTTTGTTTGTTTTTCAAGACAGGGTTTCTCTTGTGTAACAGTCCTGGCTGTCCTGGAACTCTCTCTGTAGACCAGACTGGCCTCGAACTCACTGAGATCCACCTCTCTCTGCCTCCTGAGTGCTGGTATTAAAGGTGTGCGCCATCATTGCCCAGCCCCTCTGCCTTCCTTTCAATGTATTTTCCAGTCAGCAGTGCTTTTGCCGGATTCTGTAAGTTTTAGTACATTGTGCTCCATTTTTATTTATTACAAGAAATTTCTTTCTCTCCCTTACGATTCTGTCCTTTGCCCATTGGTCGTTGAAGAGTGTTTTAAAATTCCACAGATTTCTACAGTCTTCCTTCTGCTGTTGATTTCTGACTTCCACTGTGACTGGATATGTTCTCTGTACGACTCCAGTCTTTCAGAATGTATCACGTTGTAGCCTAACACGTGCTATGTGGCCTGTTTTAGAGGATGTCTCAAGAGTATTTGAGAAAGTGTGTGTTGGGGTCTGTTGACGGGATGTTCTGTACAGGACCCTTGGGTCCAGTTGCTTTAGTCTTATTCTTTAACATATTCTTTTTGGAATTTTATATTATGTACCTCCAACCCCATTATTTCCCAGCCCTTCCATATCTGGCCTCCACCCTTGTAATCTGTCCCAAAAAAGAAGAGAATAAAAAACTTAAAAATAAAAAACACAAGCGAAAACAAAAAGGATCTCACTTGCGTCTCTGGGCAGTCTTCTCCCACTGCCGTCATGGCTGTCTTGGCTGTGCATGCACTGTTTTGCTCCCTGCCTTTCTGCCTCTCCATGGCATATTTGTTTGTTGTATTGGAACTGACATGGGGAGCTGTGGCGTGTCACACAGCCCACCTTTATACCACAAATGTTCATTACAATGAGTTGTTGATTGGGTTCAAGGCCTCTGGCTTCTGCTACACCATCAATACTGAACTCTCAGCAGAACTCCTCTAGGACATTCTGCTGTTGTCCCGAATCCCGGAGATCCTGCGGCTATGGTTCCTCAGGACAGGCCCCTTCACAGCTCCAGCGACTCATAGATAGGTAGATAGTGAAGTATGCCAACTCAAAGCCCTGAATCTGGGCCTGGATAGCAGCTGAGTGGGTCAGCTAGCCAACTCTTCCATGCCCTCACCATAGCCTCCATGCATCCAGTGAGAGGCAGGGCCGGTTCTCACATGTGTGTTGGCTGGTGAATGGAATGGCAGCAAGGTCCTTGGCCATGAACAGGGCTTCTGCTGGCAGCCCAGACCATCACATCCTCATGGCCTTTGGTGGTAACATGGGCCACAGACATCATCACAGACCCTGGCTCACAGACCACAGACCCAGACATGGCCCTCAGTGGCAGCACAACCCAGACATTACATGGCCTCAGATGGCAGTGTAGGCCTCTCACAGAAGCCTCTTTCTCATCCCCATAGTGTTTCCAGTTCCACCTCTCTCCACAGCGCACAAAAGGCTCCACTTCTCTTTCTCTCCCCTCTCTCCACTACATCCTTGCTCTTCACAGTGGTGCCTACCAGCCTGCCCATGCCACCAGTCACTGGGCAAGCTCCTTTAGTATTACTGAGGTGCTGAATTTCCTTATGAGCCTCAGCTTGGTGTTTATTCCACTAGTTGCTGCATATATTTTGGAGCTCTGATGTTTGGTGTTGTTGTTTTTTGTCCTTCCTTCCTTCCTTCCTTCCTTCCTTCCTTCCTTCCTTCCTTCCTTCCTGTACTGGGCATTGGACCTAAAGCTTACCTTACAGCCAGTGTTCTGTTACTGAGCTATATTTCCTGTGTTCTCACTACGTTTCCCAGGCTGGCCTTGAACTCACTCACTCCGTAACTCAGGCAGGCATTGTGGCCACAGCTTCCTAGGCAGCTGGGGCTACAGGTCTTCACCCCTAGTCTTTAGGGTCACATGTGTTCATCAGTGCAGGAATTCCTTGGTGACTGTACATCTGTGACAGTTTTTGACCCTGTTACTCTGGTCTCTGCACAGCCGCCACCTCTCACCCTACTGTTTTGCTACAGTGTGGTGTTTCTCAGCCTCAGACCAGGAATATTCCATCTTAGGAATTTGCACATAAACAACGAAGTAGCTTAGTGGTAGGAACCTGGTCAAAGAGCAAAATTCATGATATTTCATATACATGTTATGCTCACAACAAAGGTGACTTTATAGGATTTTTTTTAAAAAATAATTTTGTTCCTGAAATAAAATTTAATAATTGAAATTCTCCACTTGTGGTATCATCACTGAAAACTCTCTGATTTTTGAGAATTTTAGATTTTGAATTTTTGGATTATAGACAGTATTTTTAATTTTTGTAGTGACACATTTTGAATTTCTCCTTATCTCTTTATTTTTTTGTGTATCCTACAGACATTTTCTTTTTGTTACCATGAGTCTTACAAATAATATCTTAAAATCACAACAATATTATCTCGGTAATTTTTATTTTTATTATTGTAAGAGGATAGCTGCTGTTTTCAGGAAGTCTATAAATATAGTTATCAGCAAAAGAAAATTTAAGATATTAGTAAAAATTAATGCCAGACCAGGAAGCTTGGGGCCTTATTTCCTCTCATGGCAACATTGGAAAACAGCTGCAACCAGCAGCCAGCTAGGATAGCTTCAGGGACACTCTGGCACAGTAGTCAAAGTAGCACCGAGCAGGAGAGGTTTAGAGACAGACACTCAGAAAGGAAGGTGCTCAGCCATCCCTCCAGCAGGTGCAGCATTGAGAGTCATTGCTGTCTCTCCTGAACCAGAGGGAGCAGTGCAGAAGTTAAGACCTAGACAGACCGTTATGAGAAGACATTCAGTTACACTAGCAATAAAGGGAATATAAGCTACAGAAAAATACTCAATAATAGATACTTGTGGACTAATACAGAGCCAGATCTCAAAGTGGGCTCTCAGCTAAAATCTAGTGCAGTCTTTAATGACATGACTCCTGGTAGGTTGACCACACTCCAGGCAGGCCCCACTCCCAGGAGTAGTTGAGCAACAAATACTTAATTCATAGTGGATGATAGATAAAGAAGAAAACTCTAAGTTGGGTGAGTGGAAGGTGAGGGTAGAGAGGGTGGGTAAGGAAAAAGTAGGGGGAGGGATACAATATGACCAAAATATATTATATGCAATTTTCAAAGAATTAATAAATTATTTTAAGAAAAATATCAAGCTGGGCAATAGTGGCACATGCCTTTAATACCAGCACTTGGGAGGCAGAGACAGGCTAATCTCTGTGAGTTCAAGGCCAGCCTGGTGTACAAGAGTTAGTTCCAGGACAGTCAGGCCTGTTACACAGAGAAACCCTGTCTTGGAAAAAAAATATTAACGCTCATAAGTATCAATTATCTAATTGTAGTTGATCTTCCTTTAGGTGGGAGCCATAGCTAATAAATTTGGAAAATATTCTATCTTATTCAGTCATAGAAATGCAAGATTAAATGGAACAGGACCAATATACCACCCATTAATCCATTAAAGTAAGTGTTTTCAATGACCGTGTCAAATGCATAGAGATATGGTGAATTACATTGATGTTTCCTGTGGTCTCACTATAAAATGGTATACTGAAAGCTAGAAAAGCTAGGCTGTGTTGCTATAAGCAACTCAAAAATGCTAGCAATTTGACATACAGCTTTTATCTTATTTATGTGAACAGTTACAGTAGAATTTACTGTGACTTTCCTTCATGTGATAATTCACGGGCCCATAGTATTGTCTCGTTGCATGGCTTTCATTAGTGCCCTCATAGGCAGAGCAGAGATTCCTCTCTTAGGTATCTTAGTACATGCCATTTCTGTTTCATAGCTCACCAGTCTCATGACCTTAGATGTAAGAAAGCTGATAGACTGCTAAATACTTGGCAAAGACTTCCTGATACAATGTCAGACTGTACCTGACACATGGTACAACCCTTTTGAAGTATAAATTTAATCAAATAAAAATGCAATTTCATAAACTCTAAATATATGAAAATGATTTTCATGCCACAGTGTCGTTATTACTGTCTGCAAAATGGTGATCCAGTACCCTATTGTATCTGTTATATATGAAGCAATGGGTTTCACCCAGTGTACAGAACCCACAGTCCTATTATATAGGAGGGAATGCATTTCACCTACTCTGTAGAACCCATAGTACTATTGTATATGAGGTGATGGGTTTTACCCAGTACAGAACCCATAGCCTTACTGTATAGGAGGCAATGCATTTCACCTACTCTATAGAACCCATAGTCCTATTGTGTATGAGATGATGGATTTCACCCTGTGTGCAGAACCCATTGGTCTATAAGGTGATAGATTTAATGCAGTCTACAATACCCATTGCTCTACTGTACATGAGATAGTGGATTTTGTAAGTCTACAGTGGAAAACTCTATGCTCGGAACATAGCTTCATGCCAATCAGACAGGATCTGTTAGAGCTGAACCCAGTACCTATTTTCCTGTGTGTGCTGTAACTAAATGACAGTTTGAACACCGCTGTGATCCTTTAAACAGGCTTTGTTTGTCCTACACAGAGTTCCAGAAGTGTGAAGATCGTCAGTATTAGAATACTTAAGCTTGGAAGATTTCACTTGCACGTGGATTTTCTAAAATTTACCCCACTTACTGCCACTGCATTGGGTAGGCTTGCTCTCCTGCTAGTTCAGTGACCTGACATTGCCCTTGAAAGCAACTTCAGTACGGTTAAGTGTAAGGAAACTTGTGCTGGTTTCCTTACACTTCCCTAGCGGGGCCTCTGCGAATCAGACCATTGCATCTCTGGGGAAGGTTCTGAGACCGAAAAGTCTGCCTTTTCTTTCTCCACTGCAGAACACAGGCTCCTGTCTTGGGTCACCCCTTGTGTTGGAATTCCCAGGTAAATGGCAGCCGATTGACCTTCTCCTGGCAGACACAAGTGGGTGCTAATGAATGGGAGAATGTGCTGCCCTTACGCTTGATAATGAGGTGACTAGCCCTCACCTCTCCTCTTCCTCACTTAGTGTTGCATGGGCAAGACAGAGACCCCGCTTTAGATTCCAGTTTAGAAGGTCTGAGAGTTCACAAAAGCTTATAAGTTACTCCCTGGTGCCAACTTCACACAGTAGTGCTACAATTGAGAGCATATTTCAATAACACCTTGAGACATTTGACACTTACTGCACCAGCAGAGAGCTTGTGATAGTCATGTGTCCTACGTCTTCTGTCACCCATCCCTCCAGACTGCATTTGTCTAATGTCTCCCTTATGTTTGAACCTTTTATGGACTGTAATTTTTGCAAGGCTGAAAGGATAGCCTCATTTTACTAGGGAGAAAGGTAGGTCTTAGGGAAGTCGAAAGATTGGTCCGCAGTCACATGAGTGAGAGATAAATTCAAACTAAGATCATTCCAATAAGCAGCATTATCCTGGAGAGGCTCACTCTCCTGAAGAGGCTGTTGTAGGTGTAATTATTACTAACCCAGTTGTAATTTCAGTTAGTCATCCTATTCTCTCGTCAGCTATATGGATGCTCTGATAATACTGCTCAAAGAACCACATCGCCCTGATTAGTACTCAGACATAACCTGAGACTGTGGATCACTGTAGCTGTAATAATAGCAAAGCCTTAGAATGTGCTGCTTGGGTGCTTCACGGGCAAGGCTGTTTGGTTTTTCTCCTCTTCACTCACATTCCAACTAAATTGCCAAGCCTGGGATTTTTGTAAGACAGAAAGCAAACATGGAGTTCACAAAATCTGACCTTTATTTTGTATTTCATTGCAGTTTATGGCAGACTAGGCTGTGTGTGTCTGGGCAGGGGGTAGAGGGGTGGAGGAGAGACTGTTTGAAGGTAAAGAAAAGCAGGAGAAGCTTTTGTACAGTGTGGACAGTCTATGGTCGGTGTGCACCAATCACATAGGATTCGTTCCCACCCCAGGGCAGTCCCTGGGCAGGTGCGCACATTTGCCGGAGATGATTTTGTGGGTTTCCCGTCTCTGTGCAAAACTGTGGAGACTGGACATCATCTCTGATGGGAGCATTGGAAAAAGAAACCTCCATGGTGGCTGAGAGTCAATTTCTTGCCCATCCAGAGGAGCTGGACAGAGAATTCAGATTTTGTTTTTTTCTTAAAACATCTGGATTAAAGAACATTTGCTACTTCTTTGCCTGCTTAAAACAAAGCAATATTTCTCAGGGTGGCTCTCAGGTTGTTTGCTTCCAAGCTAGGCTCTATTGCCAATGGATTCTCCCATTCCTGGCCCTGCAGTTCTCCACTCCCAGCCCTGCACTTGGTTCCTTGGATTTTGCATACCAGCCACCACGGCCAACCAGTAGCTTCCTGCCTAATTTCCTGCCTTTAAGCACCTGCTATCCTTTCTTCCAATAGAGATTTGCTTTTTGGGGGGCTGTGAGTCTTTCAAGAACCTGAAAAGGTCTTCCCAGACCCTTTATCCTTGAACTGTGAGCACCCTGAGGTCTGACACTGTCTAATTTATCTCTGGTTCTCCATAGCTGAGCACAATGACAGTCACATAGAAAGTGACCCAGGAAACATTTGTATGACAAGCCTGGCCAAGCACTAGTGACAGCACTAGAGGGTATGAGACTTCACAGAGATGTATGTGTGACTGACATACATGCTCCATGCCTGCCACCAATGGACAGAACAGAGCAGTGATGTGGGATTCCCCTCTGTATGCTGTGAATGTTTTATTATCATTGGTTAATAAAGAAGCTGCTTTGGCCTGTGGCAGGGCAGAATAAGTTGGGCTGTAAAACTAAACTGAATGCTGGGAGAAAGAAGGCAGGGTTAGAGAGACCCAGGGAGCTGCAGGAGAACCTTACTGGTAGGCCACAGCCTTGTGGTGATGCATAGATTAATAGACATGGATTAATTTAAGATATAAGGGCTAACTAGAAATACACTTGAGCCATTGGTCAAACAGTGTTGTAATTTGTAGTTTCTATGTGATTATTCGGGTTTGGGCGGCCGGGAAATGAGCTTGCAGTCTCCGTTTACAGAGCAGGGCTGTCTTCTGACCAGAAATGAGGCGTCATCAAGTAGTACGACCTAGTTAGGGCCACACTGGCAGAAACAGTGTTGAGTATATTCAGTTTGGTAACCAAGTGATCATTGTGTAATATTTCATACTCCTTTCTGGGCTTGGCCATTCTAAGCCTCCACTAGACAGATAGCAGGTGTCTGATCAGGTCACTCCACAGGCTCTGCTTTAGCATCACTACCTTCATTCTATGAGAAAACTCAGGCTCAGAGATGTCAACTTTCTGTGTGTTCCCTATAAGGAGGGGCCAGATACAAACTCAAGTGTGCCTTGTCCCCTTACAAACTGGTGACAGTGTCTTGACTGAAAAGAAGTACTCTCTATCAAGACAGTCTGAGGGGTGTGTGTTTGGAAGTATGTGCAGGGTCTCTAGGAAGAGAAATGGGGTGAGGTGCCTCGGGATACTCTCCTTCCTAGCCGCTGGGCTCCCCAGACTTGATGGACAAGGTGACTTATGGCTGAGGGCTGCAGGGTTCTGATCCCCTGGTCAGCAGCAGGTCCAGCAGAAAGGAACATAGATGCAGAAGACAAAGGTAATAGTGGCTGCAGGGCTGGAGAAACGCTAGGCCTGCTGCCTTCCAGATTGATATTCTCATAAAACTATGGTGACTGGAGCCTTTGAATGCAGGCTGCACAGGTCTCTGCCCACTCATCACTGTTGGGGAGCCCTCATACCTCTATGATGCCTGAAGTCTACCCAAGACCTCTTAATCTTCCTTCTGTTTCAAATAGCCACAATAGGAGAGTGGCGAACCGGGGGCATCTCTTCAATGCATTTGTTTTTCCTTTGTGTGAACAGAACAGCTAGCCTCCTGCCCAGCTCTGCATTCCCTCCCCACCCCAGCCCCTCAGGTCCTTGCCATCTGGGAAAGCAGCACTGGCTTTCCATCAAATTCTCCCATGCTTGTTTCCCTCACCTTTTCTCTTTCTTAATCTTCCCATGTCTCCTAAAAGGATTAATTAGAAAGATGTGAGCAGGGGTTGGGACGTCAGAAAACAATCATCACTTTCCTATCTGACCTCTCTCACCAGCTGCAGAATTAACAAATTGAATGTCCTCAGCAGGCAGGGGTGGCACATGATATGGAGTTCATTAGGAGCCTGGCTGGGGCCGAGTGCGGAGCCCGGTTTAAACAACTCTCGCTGATTAAATTCCTTCCAGGCACTCCCGCCAGATGCTGTTAAAAAATACTCACATCCAAGAGGTTTTTAATTTTTTTTTAAACATGTGCCAATTATTTCCCTGCTATCTGCAGGTGCTGGCAAGCGTCACAGACCGGCCTGGCCGGGCTGTCTACAGGCTTATCCACCCGGCGCCTGCCTGGGGGGCTCGTGTCTGCAGGAATGGGATCCCGGGGTTCTTCTCTAGGCTGTCAAAACTCTCCAGCCACCCTGCCTGGCTGGCCTTCCCTGCCCCCAACCCGCCCCAGCACCTCACCTTCTGAAGCTCACAGCTCTCTCAAATGTTCCTAGGTGGCAACACAGATCCGGTGACCCGCTAGAAGTGGGGCCCCGGGAGGGCGGACACGCAATCATGCTGGGGCTAAGCCAACTGTCTTCCAGCCAGGCGGGGCTTCAGCCCTGAGCCAAACAAGGACATATAATTGCCCCCTCCGTGAGGCGTGCATGCTTGGCATTTGTTCACAGGCATCCCTAACAGAAGTCCCAGAATGTACTTCCCTCCTGCTTCCACTCCAGTGGTATCAGAGACTTGGCTTATTCCTCAATCAATGCTTAATTAATTCGCATCGGTTTAATAGATGCCACTTAAGCACTAAAGCAAGGAATAAAAACAGAACAGCATTTTTTTTAGTATTGCTCATATTTTTAATGATGATATAGAAGCTTTTGACTAAGAACAATCTGATTATTCTGAAATCAACTTTTGTCTTCGTCCCTTTGGACTCAGTGGTGGCCATGTCCCACTAGTACCAGCCCTCAGGCTGACACCTCTCCTGGTTGTTTCCTATGTCCCGGCATGCACCTTTAGAATTCACATTTTGGTTCGACATTGCTGTAGTTGCTAACCTTGGGAGGTCATCTCCTCTTCTTGGCTGCTGTCTGTCACTCCATAGGCACTAACAGTTCTCGTCTTCCCAGTTCAGGGGGCCTTTTCTCTCCTTGGATGGCGGCTGACCCAGAGCCAGCTAGCCGGCACCCTCTCCTTGCCATCTTACCTGAACTGAACTAAGAGCTCCCACGATCCAAAGACAACACTCAGTCAGTACAAAAGAAGGGAGAAGGATTGCAGGACCCAGAGAAAGGTGGGAAAGAGGCTTCAGCTTGGATTTGGGGATCCTGTGAGTGCGCATGAAAGCAATAATGAGCATGAAAAAGAATACGTTCAGTTCTGGAGGAACTGTCACCAATCACAACACCAACAACGCAAGCACCAAGAGACAAGATGTCTAGTAACTGGACACCATCTTACAGTTGTTGATGTCTCCAAGTCACAGGAACTGATTAGAGAGGGGAGCAGTTCTCACCAGCCTCTGGGTCTCAGAGCCTGTGGAGTCTTGTCTCTCCCCAGGTCGCCCCCTGACCCATGCTTCTTACATAGCTTCCTTCAGACTATCTTTATCCTCTCTGCTCAGAGGCCACATTTCCAACAATGTGGAACCATTAGCTCACGGCTCCTCAACCATTACTTAATCAGACAATGAATCCCAGAAGAAAGATTTTTGTTGTATGCAGTCCGAAGGGTATGTCTTTTATGAAACAGGAACCGGAAGATGCAAAATCAGAACAGGCTGTGTAGGAGCCAGTGTGTAAAAGTGTCTATCCACCTAAAAGAAAAAAAAAAGGAAGGTGGCTCTAGATACAGAGGAAGAGTTTAATCCAGTTAAAGATGGGAAGGAAAACAGTAGATACCACAGGGAAATGTCCTAGTAATAAGGAGGTGAAGCCAGAGAGACTCAATGCTCAAAACATAAAAATGATAATGGGTGATGATGGATAGCAAGACTTTAGAACATGTAGCAAACCAGAGAAGCTTCTAGTTCATGATGAAATCTTAAACACTGAAACACTAGCAAATTATATTTCACAAAACAGTAGATGTGATCTGTAATTAAAAAAAAAACAGGGCTAAGATACTTAGAGTTTGTTAGTTTTGCTACAAAATTTCTAACAAATGGAGGAATTCAGTAACAGAAGAGAAAATTAAAAATAAAAGTATTATTATACCAATATATGTTTGCAAATGTTTGATTAAATCCAGCACTCTTATGTTTCATATCCACTCAGTGTTTCAGGTGCACATATAAATGTTCTCCATCAAAGTCGTTATTACTTTTTAGTTTGTCTTGTGATAGTCAAGTGGTACTATGATTTTAGGTCAAGAACATCAGTAATATGAAAATTATTCCTTGGTCCTCCTTGCTTCTACCAAAAGTTCTCCTTGATATGCTCACAGGTTCTGCTGTCCTCCTTGAGAACCTCTCCTGGTGCTTTTGTAGTCCAGGCCTGACGTCTACATGGGCTTCCAGACTCCATGGATCTGAGGTTCCACAGTGGCACTTGTATCTTAATTCAGAAACCTTTTAGAAGTTGATGCTTAGTTTTAGTGTATGAAGCCACAGCTCCTAAAAGGAAAACACAATGACTCAAATCCAGCTGAGATATTAGCAGTTGGCATCAGAGGAGATTAAAAAAAAAAGATTACTATAGAGCACATGGAGAATGGGGAAAGGGAGCAGAAGAGGCAGCTCACAGACGTAACCACACTCTAGCTCATGATGGGCTCCAGGCTGGTTCTTTCGCCATTTTCTATGATCACGGGTTGACAGTGGTGTGGTGGGCAGTGAGGGTGGACACAGTAAAGAGATTAGTCTTGACTGCGTGAACATGGAAACGCAGGACCTTATGTGGAGGAGGATGTCATCCTTTGCATCTCGCAGTGAAGCCCTAGGTTTCTATGATGGATTGAACAGCAAAGGAACCTCATGGGCTGAACCCAAGCACCTCCTTCTTACATAATGCATTTTCCATTTTTGTCATTTAATATTCATACCATCTACAATGCTTGCACTGGTTCACCAGAAAAACATCAGCTCAAACATATTTTGGGCACTTCTTCTTAGACTAGAACAAAGCTAGTCCCAATTGTCTTCAAGCTACAGAACACGTCTAACCATGTTTGACCTCTCTATACACATATCGCAAGCTTGCGAGTGGTTAAGACCCTCGATCATATCTTCAGAGTTGGTTGCACGGCATGCCTTTAGAAGTTACACAGATTATTTTTTCCACCAGAGAAGAAACTACTGTAAGCATAAATTTTAAAGAACACTTCATATGACATCAGATTACCATTGGCTTCTTTCTGTCAGGAGGGCATGTTACCCGACCTAGTTCAGGGAAAATGTCTATGGCATTTTACCTGAATAGCTGAGGACCTTAGACCCTCTAAGGAGAGAACTATGGGCAAGAAAGATGATGAACCTGGGAGTCAGAATACCCGGGCTTTCACTTTAAAGACTTGCATCTTTGTGTAAGGTTCTTAATTCGACGTGGAGCCCTGGTGTCTTCATGTATTATAGGGAACACTGTATTAAATAGCATTTTAGGTTTGAAATTCCAAGCTATTTTAATCAGCTATGCGCTATTCAGTTATTTAAGCTGATACAAAATAGAATTATGTTGGTTAATTAGCCCTCTGACTACGGGGAAACTTCAAGGTCATTTCAAACTCACAGTCACATCAGCTGAACAATCTGCCACATCCACAGAGGGATTTGTGAAACTCAAAAGCTTATATTTTACATGCTGCGAAGTAAATCAATTAAGATAAAGCATTTTGGCTCTATTTGTACTGAACCGATTATACTATCTTGATTTCCAGGGTTAGCGTATGAAGGGCCTTTTGACAGGTCCCAGCTAGTCAGATGGCAGTTATTGCAGTCCACCCTGCACCAGGGATTCATTTTGCAGTTGTCATTATAGGTAGCACTTCAGGGCAACTCCTTACTTACCGCAGCCCTCCTAGGAGTGTGCTTACTTACCACACACACATCCTCGGACTCTGCTCCCTCTGGAGAGCCACACAGACCACTTAGAAAGGCTGTATTTAGAAAATCATTAGCAGGGCCTTCTTTAAAGCAACGGGAACTGTCACTTTGTCCCAAGTAGATGTGACCACAGTTGTCCCCAACCCAAAAGGTTTTCTGAAGGGCGGTTGCTTCTCCAGTAACTTCACTCTGCCCTTTAGCTTCATGTGAACAACCTGGAGGGATTTCTTATCCTTCCAACTTTGACTTGCTTAGAAGTGTCCTGGGACCAGTCTTTTCAGCTGGATTTTAGCACCTCTGGCCCTGGTTTCAGCAGGGTCAGAGGGTAAAATAGCCAGGCTGCTAAGAGTATTTCACCTGCACACCCTTAAAATAATCCAGGCTTCTTGGGGGAGGTCGGTGTGAATCCTACTTAAGTTACGCATGGAGGAGAAATGCATTGAATCATCTCAGCGTTCTCCATAGTTACACAGATGCCACTGTTGCTTTATGACCAGCCCGGCATATGCATCCGAACCTGTCACTGTTTCTTCTATCAGCTGTGGCTCTGCAGTCACTGCCCCGCTGCTACATCTGTGTCCTGCCAGACCTCCCACTGCCACTGCCACCAAGCATAGTTTTTAACTAAATCTCTATTGCTCTATTTACCAATAAAGACTTGGAGTCAGATGCTGGAGTGAAAACCTGCCAACTCAGAGAAGCCTAGAAGCAGTCAACTGTCCTTCCTCTTTTTCCAGTGATCCAGCAGGAGAGCATCTCTTCTATTGCAACAAACAAACAAACAAACAAACAAGACCAGCACACTTAAAAGTCCTTCCCTACTACTTCCTGTGTGTCTCTTTGTGTAGTTTTTGGACTCCCTCTGATTCTCTATGGCTACTTTCTGTCAACTAGTTGCTGGCTATGCCTATTGACCCAAGGTTGATTTTATTTAATTAATGCAATTTCAAGGTGCACAGAGTGATCAAATATCCCACAGTGGGTCATCATGTTAACCAATTGACTCCCAGGTGAAGCCAACATTAAGGGATGCCAAGTCTGAGGCCGCCAGCTCATGAATAGAGGTAGACGGGTGAAGAGGAAGGCATCTCTTATGTGCTTACGGCATGTTCCTAAGAGAGCTGAAAATACAGCTATGAACTGCCAAAAAGGCCTAGGCTAGAGGCTTGGATGTGGAAGTTGCTTCGGTACACAAGCTTTTAAGAGCAGGAACCAAGGAAGTCATCAAAGAAAAGAGCAGCAGTAGTTGTCTGGAACTCAGATCTCACAGCAGGTGAGAATGGGCGGTGTGTATGTGTCTGTGTGCTGCTTTGGATTCTTCAAAGTTCTTGTGACTTAAAACAATGTGAACATTACAGCAACAGAAAGAGAATGTTCTGTTGGAGAGACATAGAAAAGAACCAGGAGACAGCATTTTGTAGAAACAGGAAGGCGATATTCACTCCAGAAAGAGGATGCTGGGCAATTTCCAGTGCTTCACTGATGTCTGGTAAACAGTAAGACTTGAGAAATGGGACAGCTGGGGACCTTTAAGACAGTCATTCCAGCAGGTGAGAGATAGTGCAATTCAAGTGCTCTAGAACTGAGAACCCAGCAGGCAGTATGGACTAGGGCATGAAGTGCTGACGAAGCTCATAAAAACTGCATTCAGTTTGTAAGAGAAAGTGATGTGTTGGGGACCCAGGAGTACTAGCATGTTTTTACTTCATAGAAGAGAAGCAGGAAGTGAGGAAACCATGGAGACGGTGGTAGGGATCGTAGACTGGTTCTTAGAAGAGGACTCTCTGTGCTGGCTGAGGGTACAGGGACCGTGCCTGAGAGCGTTGACTGGACCAGGACAAGCCCAGAGGAGAAGCAATTGCAATAATGAAGGTAGCCAAGGAAGCTGAAGACAAATGGCATTGACCTCACCACCTGCCGAGAATGGAGGCTGTTGCCCTGTGTTTAAAACTGCCAAGGTAAGGGCGGAACTGAAGCACTGGGGCCCTGGGTCTTTGCATTGACTACTTTGCTCCACAGTCTGGGCCTGAAAAGGGTGTCGCACCGGTGTGATGGGCTGTGTAAGGCCTGCTGAGGTCCCTGAGCAACACTGTGGCCAGCACAACCTTGCCTCAAGTCCCCTCCCTGCTGCCTAGCTGCAAAGGTATCGCTTTGCTCCGGAACAGAACATCAGGAACACTCAAGTGCCCCCCACACCAGTTCTCCATGCCCCTTCCCCTGATGTGATTAACCGGGGCCTGTGCCTTTAAGGAGTGCCCCCTTCTGCTGCCCTTCCCCCCTTCAATTACACCACTAATTTCAGTAATGGAGCATTAATAGAGTAATGGGTGAGTGAGGCTGGCCTGAAGGAACTGTGGAGCTCAGCACAAATTGAGTAAATAAACCATATATTAGATTTCTAAACAATACTTTTAGTCTAGTCTCTAGGGAAAGAGAGTCGTCAAGACTTCCTTAAGTCATCCCTGCAAAGTGTATGTAAAGAAGTCTCTCTTCAGGGCTGGCTTATTTGTGGAAGCAGAAAATATTTCTCTCTCTCTCTCTCTCTCTCTCTCTCTCTCTCTCTCTCTCTCTCTCTCCTCTCCTCTCCTCTCCTCTCCTCTCCTCTCCTCTCCTCTCCTCTCTCTCTCTCTGTCTCCTCTCCTCTCTCTCTCTCTCTCTCTCTCTCTCTCTCTCTCTCTCTCTCTCTCTCTCTCTCTCTCTCTCTCGCCATCCTTTCCAGGGACATGGAATGGGGCCATAAGGCAGTTGCTGCCCAGCATATTCCTCTCCTCGTTTCTATTTCTTTTAACGTTGACAGATGTACCTGAGATAGGACTCTCCAAACTGTGTCCCTTCTGGGGACTCAAGAGGGGTGGGCATTCAGACATGTTCTAGTGAATGTTAGCTAAGGGAGCTTGTGGGAATCAATGGGAACCTGGCAAGGGGAGGGGCCAGAAACGGAAGTAAATTTCGGGGGATGGGGAGATTATTGGAAGATGGACTTATTATGGGATAATGACTCTGTTGATACCACTACCTGGCAAAAGTTAATGAGGCTCCCCTGAGAAAATCCTCCCAGAAAAACTCCAGTACAGCCTGAAACATAGTGTGAGTCCTTTTTCAGCCTAAGCTAAAATGAGGCGGTGTCTCCAGACCAAAATAGCTAATCCTGTGTCTCTGTTGTGTTAAAGAGTAATAGGTCACAGGCCTGGGAGATGCTGGAAGTCCAAGGAGATGGTTTCAGCTCCGCTATTTGTTAGCTTCAAGACATTGGGTAGATAATATAATTTCACCGTGCCTCAGTTTCCCTGTCTGTAAAACAGAAAGAGGTCTTTCTGCTTGATCCCTGAAGACTATTGTGAGGAATAAAGCAACCGTGTGCTGGCTGATGGGAGCCCTGCCTGCAGTGATTGGTAGATTGCAACTTGATTAGGTCTAGAATCACCATGGAAGCGTGTGTGTGTGTGTGTGTGTGTGAGAGAGAGAGAGAGAGAGAGAGAGAGAGAGAGGGAGAGAGAGAGAGAGAGAGAGAGAGAGAGATTACATTTGACACCTAAAGCAGTACGTTTATCATATTCTTTTTTTTTTTTAATCTATGGGGTTTATTGCACAGTTGTTGGGGAGGTAGCAGAAGAGTTAGCAACAAATTAAATAGGAAACTCCTGTCATTACAGGCATTCTAGGCACTAGCAGAGGGACACAGAGACAGGATACAGCCCTCAGAGGTATTAATGCCAAGACTGTGTGCTCGAGTCCCCCATGCAGGATCCTATTATTAAGTGAGTAAAAACAAACAAACAAGCAAGCAAAACCCAACCTGTTTCATGATGCTTTGAGTGGGCAATGTCACCAGTTGGTGTGAAGATCTTGCTGTCCCCTTCCTGGCCCTCTGCTGTTCACAAACACCTTGAAAGGACCCTGTTCCAGCCCCTTCTTGAGACTCAAGGACTTCTGAGCACACATGCAGAGACAGCAGACAACCCTGCTTACAAAGGCATTACCTATCATTGATTTGTGTCTCTTTCAGAAAAGGCTGCATTGCTATAACACTGGAGGAGAAATTCATGAGTGTAGGGAAAGTTCCAGGGGTCAGGATGGATGTCCCCCAATATGGAGAACAAGTCTTTCAGTATCCTTTTCCTGATAACACAGGCAGTCAAGATCACTCTTGGGTGCAATGGGTTTTACATTTGTAAGTGATTGCTAAAAGTCTCTGTTGACTCCTATATGGGTTCATTTTTGTTTCCATAATAAAATAGAGACAAGATGCTGTATAAAGAAAAAGGTGTTTGTTTCCTGATTCTGTGAGGGAAAGACTTAGAGGATGGCTGTAGTGATGATTTCCTTACTGTAGAGTCCTAAGAGTGAGGAGGACATTGCATGGCCAGAGGCAGGGACTGCAACATCTTTCTGGTCCCTCTCCTTTGTCTTATAAATGTACTAAGACTCAGTCACGGGGCTCTATCCCCACTACTTCTTCCCATCCTGAGCACATCTCAAAGACCCTCACTTTTAAATACTGAAGTCAGACTCACTTTCCAACTTTTTAAATTTAACATGTGTTTATTTTTGTGTGTATGTGTGCCTGAGTGTATTGTGTATGCCATGCCACATTCATGCAATGTCCATATTGGTCAGAGAGGGGTTGTTACCTCGAGAGCTTTCGTGGAACTCATAACAATGACAGCAGGTATGTCTCTGACACTTTTGCCTGCTCTTGGGACTTCTTTCCTCCTATTGGGTTGCCTTTTCTAGTCTCAATATGAGGGCTTTTGTCCTGTCTTACTGTATCTTGTTTTGCTGTGTTTGTTTGTTGTCTCTTGGAGGCCTGTTCTTTTCTGAAGGGAAACTAAAGGAGAATGGATGTGGGGAGGAGGGGCCTGGAGGAAGCTGGGAGGAGTGGAGGGAGGGGAAACTGTGTTCAGGATGTATTGTATGAGAGAAGAATCCATTTTTAATAAAAATAAAAGCAATAAATTACACAAAAGACTTAATTTTTAAAAAGTTAGATAAACCCCAGACATGAAAGAAATTCAGGGAATGATTCTCTGCTAGGTCAGTATTGTAAGAATGAATCATGTTCTATTTTCAGTATAGAGTGCATTCAGAGTTCATCAGAGAATCACAGATAAGCAAGGGACACTAGACCCCTGTCCTCCTTAGCTGGCAGCTGGTACCTCCTTGTCTAAGTGCTCTCAGTTCTTCCTGGGGTTTTAAGGTTACAGGCAATCTCCACAAGACTGAGCTCACAGTCAGAAAGGGAAGGAATTCCAGCCCCAGAATACATATTGGATAAGCCTTTACATCTTGAACCAACAGAATGGAGAATCCTGGGAGGGGACAGTACTAGACACCAAGAAGATTGTACCTCCCCAAAATTCTAGCCAATAAGGAATTCGGGAAGCAAGGAAATCAGATTCGGGATGTTAAAAACCACTGTTTCCTGCCACATCAGCACACTAGCCACCCTCTTGTCTTCTCTACACACAGATGTTTGATTGCAAGATTGGGAGATAAGTTGCTCAACACACACTACTCTGTGTCTCCAATGCTCTTATTATGAAGTGAGGATCATCACTTCTCACAGAATTAATGGATGGACTTCTGAATTATTAACTATTAAATAACCACTACAGTGACAATGGCAACAAACTCACCCATGTTTTCTATACAAGGCCTGATGGGCATAGCAGGTTTGAAATATTATTTAGTCTGACTTAAATCTTTTTTTTTTTTTTTTGTTCTTTGAGACAGAGTTTCTCTGTGTAACTCACTCTGCAAGACCAGGCTGGGCTTGAACTCACAGAGATCCACGTACCTCCACCTCCCGAGGGCTGGAATTAAAGGTGTATGTCACCACCGCTTGACTTGACTTAAACTTTTAGAGCTTCCAAGAGGCCTCAGTGTCTTGATTGGCCAAAAGTATCTGACCATTGACCTCTTGCTGGTGATAAATGCCCAAAAGTCTGCTTAGGTGGTCAAGTGTTGTCATGGGCTGTAGTGAGTGCCCTGATTGATGTTGCCATTTTAAGATTTTATTGTGAAAAATATCAAGCATTGAAAATGATCATAATGAGCCCCATCCATAATCCAGAAAGTGTGTAATAATAATAATAATACTAATAATAATCAACACAAATGAAACAAGATCATACCTCTGTGAAAGCTATAGTCATGCCAGAATGGCATTTCTTGAGCTTGGGACAAAGCACACCTATGTGTATTCTGTAGTCCCTGAAGCCAGGACCTTTTTCCTTTAATGCTCCTCTGATGTTTTATAGGATCCTAATTAGGACAGTTTCATAGCTCAGTCCCTTGGGCACTGACACCTTAACACAACCTTGGTTTGCTAAGAATGTCAGACATCAACCAACTGTTAGCCAATTGCTGTGACATTCCTTAAGACTCCTGTGAGGAGATCAGTCCCACATGAGGCACCAGATGCCAGTTTCTGAGTGTTCACAAAGTTTATCTCAGTTATTTCATGACTAATAACACCACTCAGACCGTCAGTGGAATAGGATATTGTTTGCCTATTAGTCCAAGAGAGACAGTGAATTGGTGGTCTCATGACTACAGGCTCCCTGGGGTTGTTGCCCGCCCTTCAGGATGTCTTATTTGAGAGCCAACTGTCCCGTGCAATCTTCATTCATAACTTTTTGTTAAGTTTGGTGGGATGCCAGAATTCTCTTTTCTTGTCTATTATCTGTAAGAGGATGGGGAGGGGCAGAGATGGCAGGGAAGGGCAAGACTTAAGGTGTCTTATCTTCAAAGAGTTCAGCCAGGATAAGAAAGGTGCGATTCAGCCCAGTTGCATATCCAGCCTGGCATTACACCATGCAGGAGTGTTGTGACATCTTTGGAATGAGACATTCTTGTTTGATATGGACATCAGAGCAGCTAGCATCCTAGCAAGTGAAATCACCGTGTTACCATATTTTGTGCCTCTTCTAAACGCCAGTCCCTGGGCTTGTGAGTTTAAACGGTATTTTATTTAAGTTTCTCTATTGCCCTGTTTGGACTTCTGAAGGAGCAGAAATGCTTAGTTTGATATTTTACAGAGGATGACACTAACGCCACGAAGCTCAACCCCAGCCTGAAGGGTTGAAGACACAGCTTCTACCTGCCCTAAGCAATATAGCCACAAATGCAATGCTTGTTTGGTGAGGCCTTTCCTCCATTGGACAATGGACCATGAATCAATGCCAAGGACCAGTTAGGGAATGCATTTAATATAAGTAGATGTGAGATGGAATTCTTACTCCAGAGAGAAAAGATTGGACCTGGCTTCAAAGTACATGTCTTTGAAACTTTAGAATCCTTCCTTTATCTTAGCCAGTTATTCTCCTAGTCCATTTCCTGGCTGTGGTGTGTTTGTGTCTTCACCATTCTTCATGTAGCTAGGGTTTAGCTTAACTTTGTGTTGCTAAGATTTTGGTCTGAGCCATGCCTGCTTCCTACACCTCCATTAACTACCTTCAGTCAGGTCCTGTGTAGGCTGTTGAGGGGTCATGTTTTCTGCCCATTAAGATGACCCAGGATGGGACCAAGTTCAGCACACCAGTTCAGCGGTGCTTAAGAGCGAGGTCTAATCCAAATCAACTGTTTTGAGTCTTGGTGCTTCCCTCTTCTTCATACAACCTACTTAGCTGGGAGTAGCAAAATTTGTATAAGATAGTCCATACAAAACCCCACCCCAGTCCTGCTGCGCTGAAGCTCAAATAAATATCAGTTGCAGATGGTTATTTGCGCTTGGTGTTTTCCTTCTCTTCATGCAGCTAAATTTTCCTCATTTAGTGATACTGACTTTTGAAGTCATTTTGGTGCTGATTCCCTTGCAAAATGAACTTAGTTTAAAACTGGTCATGGGTTACAAGAGTTTCTAATGGGAGCTGGAGAGGTGGTTGAGTGGTTAGCAACACATGGTGCTCTTGTAGAGGACTGGACCTGGGTTTACAGCATCCACATTGGGCGGCTCATAACCACCTGTAAGTCCAGTTATAGGGCATCCAACGTCCTCTTCTGGACTCTGGGGGTACCTGCATTCACATTTACATACTAATGTACACACATATACATAATTAAAATTAACTTTAAAACACCTTTTAAAAAGACTTTAAACATGTCTTACACACATACTCCAGTATTCCGTGATTGGTGTAGCTGACCTGCACTCTCCTGCACACAGACACTGCTTATGTCTGGGTTCCACAGATGCCCCATAATTGCCAAGCGTTCCCACCTCCAATATGTTTGGAGTTCTCAGGCTGGGAAGACAGCTCTGTTAGCAAAGTGTTCGCCTTGCAAGCTTGAAGACTGAATTCAAACCTCAGAATCTATGTGAGAATCCAGGTGCAATGTTAGTCATCTGTAGCCTCAGTACCAGGGAGATGGGGACAGACGGAATCCCAGGAATTGCTGGCCAGCCAGCCAAGTCTAATCCAAGAGCCCCAAGTTCCAGGGAAAGACTGTCTGAATAAACAAGGTAGGCATCTCCTGAATAATGACACTCAGGGTTGATCTCTGACCTCCACAAGCACACACACCTGCACATACATGTAAATACACATACATGAACATGTGCATGTTTGGATCCTCCCCAAACCCACACACCAAACATATTTGCAGTTTTCCTCCATATTGGTGGCATATTACATCAGCTATAATATTTTTACTGTTTCTTTGATTTCTCCATGTTGTATAACAAAATGTCTACTGCTACATGCTCACTCAACTGTGGGCTCCAGAGATGTTTGTCTTAGAATGACATGAGGGTCATCCTGCTTTCAAGCTGTAGGAGGTTGGTTTCCTCCTCTGCTGCGCTTACAAGCTGGGCTCACTCTTGCCTCTAGGCCACTTTTCCGGGCCCAGGGTTAATTAAAATAGGTATGCACCACCATGACAAACTTTGTATAATCTTGCCTCTACCCCATATCTCTCCAGTTGTTTGCTTCCCAAACAGTGCACAGCTCCGTTTCATTATGCCCACCCCCATCATGATGCTCTCACAAGCCAACACTGATGGGATCAAATGATTCACTCTTCCTTCATATCTCAGTGTTTAGTGTGAGGCTTTAGTCCATGGGTGGTTTTTTCTTTCCTGACTGAAGGATACACTTTTCAAGCAATTTCTTACATTTTGAACTTCAACAAATCTAATTTTCAACAAATTCTTCCTTGAAAATCCACCCAAGATAAATGAAAGCATGTCAACCCAAAATTCATATATTATTTTGCTCAAAATATTCATAAAATGGTAAAATTCAAATACTCCAAATATCCATAAACTGGTAAATAAACAGCAAATGATTTTGTCTTCCAAAGAATTGAGTGCATGCTGGCACAAGCTACAACATGGATGAGGGGCCAGACTATGACTCTAAGGAAAATCATGTCAAATGCCTAGAAAAGAGAAAGCTATAGAAGCTAAAAGCAGCCCAGTGGTTTCCAGGACATGAGGCTGAGGGAGGGTGGAGATTCATTGCCCATGTTACTGAGGGTGCTTTCAGGGTGGTAGAAATGCAGGGAGATTGCATTGAGGAGGCATCTGCACAGCACTGTAAGTCGACTAAAGCTAGTTTTACTGAAAAAACTGCATGATGCAGAGTTAATGGGTTATAGAAATTATATAATGATGCTAAGAAGTAATTAATTTGTTGTTTTGGGATGTAGCTTCAGTGGTAGAGTGCCTGGCTAGCATGCATGTGTAGTAAGATGAGCGGTGGGCTGCGTTTCCGCCCAGCTCCCGCACGGCTAGCTTTACCCGAAATAACTACACGGAAACTGTATTCTTTTAAACACTGGTTGGCCCATTAGTTCTAGCCTCTTAATGGCTAATTTTCACATCTTGATTAACCCATTTCTAATAATCTGTGTAGCACCATGAGCTGATGGCTTACCAGGAAAGATCTTAACCTGCATCTGTCTGGAGTGGGAGAATCATGGCGACTGCCTGACTTGGCTTCTTTCTCCCAGCATTCTGTTCTGTCTACTCCGCCTACCTAATTTTCTGTCCTATCAAAGACCAAGCAGTTTCTTTATTAATTAACCAATGAAAGCAACAGATAGATAAAGACCCACCTCCCTCATGAATGAGATTCTAGGTATGCTCCTCAGCACAAATAAATAAATAAATAAACTACTTATAATGATCCTCAACAACAGCTGTCTGAGATGACAGGGTCAAATAGGGCTCAGTTCCCACTTTGGTACTGTCTTGCTGGCTGTGATGACTAATCTTGGTTGTCAATGTGATGCACCAGGGAAGAGGGAGCCTCAACTGGAGAATTGCCTCCATCAGACTGGCCTTTGGGCATGTCTGTGAGGAATTTCCTTGATTACTGATTGGTGTGTGAGGGTCAAATCCAGAGTGAAGAGCATTGATTCTGGGAAGGTGGGAAAGAGGACACCAGTTGGTTATCCAATACCAAACGGTCATTCCTGAAACATACATACAAGTAACATTATATAGGCCAAGCAGGCTGCATTTAGGAATGTCTGTGTATATATATGTAACAGCATTATTTTGAAAAAGGCCATGAATTTCAAGAAGAGAAAGGAAGAATATATGGGAGGCTTTGGAGGGAGGAAATGGAAGGGGGAAATAAAGGAAAATGGAACCGAAATTATTCTATTATAAGACATTAGTAATCAAGGTTCAAACTTTTGGTCACAATTGCAACCTGAGCAAGAGGCTTAGAGCTAATTGAGATGCTGCCGTGTGTGGGTGCAGGATAGAGAAGCACCCAGAACATCAAGATGGCAACATGGTCAGCAGACTCTGTCTCTAGGAGATGCAAAATTCAGAAGTCCAGGGGCTGGAGAGATGGCTCAGCGGTTAAGAGCATTGCCTGTTCTTCCAAAGGTCCTGAGTTCAATTCCCAGCAGCCACATGGTGGCTCACAACCATCTGCAATGAGGTCTGGCACCCTCTTCTGGCCTGCAAGCATACATGTAGACAGAATATTGTAGACATAATAAATAAATAAATAGTATTTTTAAAAAAATTCAGAAGTCCAAGGATCACTGAAATCATAAAAAAAAGAATACGATATAAAAGAAAAGACTTTAAATATCCCTAGCACTTCATTCTTTGGAACAACTGTGAGTTTGTCTGGAACACTGGCAAACTTCATTTTCAGAAACAGTTTCAAGGTTCAGTAGGAAACTCTGAAGACCTACGCATCCTTAAATGCACTTGCATTTTTGTGGCCACTGTTACACACTCTTTGTAACTGGAGCCTTGTACTCAGGTAACATAAACCAGGAAAACAGAGTTCTGAGAAGTTCACTGATTGGCTTCTTATGCGGTGATTCATATTCCAGTGTTTTGATTTTCATAAAAATAAACATTTGGCAGTCAGGTGTCATTCTGCTCCACTGCCTCCAAAAGGGAGAGTTTTACTCCATTGGCTAATCCTTTGTCAGACTGGGGTGAAAGCAATGGCTGTTTCTCTGCCCTTCAGACAGGATCGGGAGGTTTCATGGCTTCTACCTCTGTGCTCTAAAGAACACTTGGGAAAACCGTACCTAAAGATTAACCAAAGAATGGGGGAGGCCTATTTAACAGAATGGACTTTTTTGTAATAAGGACTTGGGCACTGGTGGAAGAGCAAAAAGTAGTTGGTCCTTTTGCCTAGGATATAGCAGATATTCAGTAAATATAAATGTAAGACAAACAAACAGCAACAAAGAATTCTACCAGCAATTCACTCATGCATCAACAAGTAATTATCTTTTAGGAGAAAGAGACAGCCGAGCAGGAGCCTGTGAGCAAGTCAGTAAGCAGTGTCCCTCGGTGACTTCTGCCTTGAAGTCAAGCCTCGGTGTCCCCAGATGATGGGCTGTAACCTGTAAGACAAAATGAACCCTTTCCCCTCCGAGTCGCTTTTGATCATAGTGTCATCGCAACAACAGCGAAGCAAATGTTTGCTTCGTGCGCACAGCTGGTCTCTCAGCCTTTGGGGAGCATTTTCAGGGAAGGAATCTGCGACACAGCTCTGGGATTTCCTGTGAGGTGTTCTCATAGAATGTGTGGGGCAGTGGGTTATTCTCTAACAGACGAGCAGTGGTGGCGGCGGCTGCTATTTCTCCAAATGCTGCTGGGAGTGTTGAGACAGGGGAGTAGATAGTCCATCAAAGGCACCCGCCCGAAGAACAATGTAGTGACAGCGGCGGCTGACAACAAGAGACAAAGAGCTGTGCTGTCCAACACTGCCCAGGGCAACCTGTCTCTTCCTGCCCAGCCCCACAAAAGGCTGCCTGGGAGATGACAAAAGCTTAAGAATTTGCTGAATGTGTTCCCCTTGACAGGCAGAGTAAACCCGAATGACCTTCCTGGGACACACAGGAAAGATGTATCGAAAGAATTCATGTCATACCTAAACTGAACCCAAAGAAAAACATATAAGCATCCCCCTGAATATTAACCTTCATCAGGCGATGAAAGAAGACAGAGACAGAGACCAACATTGGAGCACTGGACTGAAGTCTCACGATCCAAAGTAGGAGCAGAAGGAGAGTGAGCACGAGCAAGGAACTCAGGACTGCGAGGGGTGCACCCACACACTGAGGCAATGGGGATGTTCTATCGGGGACTCACCAAGGCCAGCTGGCCGGGGTCTGAAAAAGCATGGGACAAAACCGGTCTCGCTGAACATAATGGACAATGAGGACTACTGAGAACTGAAGAACAATGGCAATGGGTTCTTGATCCTATTGCACGTAATGGCTTTGTGGGAGCCCAGGTAGTTTGGATGCTCACCTTAATAGACCTGGATGGAGGTGGGTGGTCCTTGGACCTCCCACAGGGCAGAGAAACCTGCTTGCTCTTTGGGCTGAGGAGGAAGGAAGACTTGATTGGGGGAGGGGGAGGGAATGGGAGGTGGTGGCGGGGAAGAGGCAGAAATCTTTAATAATTAAATAAATTAATTAATAAAAAAAAGAAAAGGAAGTAGAGATACATATTTGAAAATCTTGGAATAATAAACTCACAGGTTTTTGACCCACTCAATATAATTAATTGCTTGGTTGGAAACTTATATTAAAACTATATATTGACAATTTGAAAATATGTTAGGGAAGTTTGCTTAATACTTGAGATTGGGCAGAGCTGATTATTGGACGTACTTACATTGGCATGCTGGGTATTGTTTTAAAAGTGTATCTTTTGATTGGCTTTTTATTGATTAAACTATTTCACAACACCAAGGGTGGAAGCTAAGTTGTAGATAGTCTTAATAATACAAATAATTTTTGACTATGGCAAAACAAGTGGGATTCATTCAGTGGATATAGGGCAGGGTGCTCTAGCCCATCATATTTTATTTCCCTTTGGGACACTTATAAGTTTTTCATGCTGTGGTTATTAAATGTTTTAAATAATGAATTTTGGTGTGACATTTTCTCAGACAGTTGAAGGACTCTGTTTTCCCCAGCCCCAGAACTTCCCTGTACCTTCCTAATTGTCCTGGCCAGCTCTTTTCTCCAGCACGAGGCCACTTCTCAAGGTTAGGCCTGGCTGGCCTTCATTCCATGGCATCATGCACCACCCTCTCTGTCCAGGCTGTACTTGTAATGCCTAAGGCACACACATGAGCAACATGAGGAGAGGCCCAAGGAAGCCATGGGCAGAACAGACTCTGCTGCCCATTCTGCCTATGGTTGAGTAGCAGGCAATGCATCCCAATGGAACACAGGGCAAATTTAAGGAACAGGTGAGAGTCATGTGTTGGGCTTTCGGGAGCCCACCTACCAGTGTTACAGCCTAAGTTCTTCAGGCTGTGAAATCCAAGTCTCCTGGCACACAATGGGCTCAAGAACCAGAAAGTGATAGCAACTTGTAGAAAGTATTAGAGGAAATGTGACTAAGCAGCCAAGGAAGCAGGTCACATAGCCAGAACTTGTGAATCCAATTCAGATGTCTGCATCCACGCTGGCTCTGTCTTTGCAGTGCCCGCCTCTTTTCTTGCAAAGCCATTTTCAGAAAGAATGCCTCATGTATCTCTGATTATAGTTTTCTGGTTTTCATATAAAGTTGGTTTAGCACTGACAATGGCTTTACAGTATTTTAGGTTAATTCTTTTTTCTAAATATATCTCTGAATCTGAGCAAGGACATGTAATTTATACAATTGTGGACAGTCGTGCCTACCTGCAAAGCATAAAGGTTTTAATATTTGTAAGATAACTTAAAAGATAAAGAAAATTATGTCTGCTCTGTATGTTGAGCAACCCCAACACACTGAGATGAACAGTATTAAATTTAGAGGTGCTGATGAGTTTAAATTCTTACAAGAAAGCATGAAGATAGTTATATTTAGTTAGAAGTAGTCTGTACTCTATGGTATATTTTAAATGACAGAATCTTTAGAATAATAGACGTATGCAAAAGGAATAACATTGGCAATATTAATACTAGATAAAAATTTCAAGAGGAAATTAGGTAGATCAAGAACTTAATTCATTACCATTGTTAGGTATATACTCAAAAGATACTTAATCATACCACAAGGACATGTGCTCAACTGTGTTCATAGCAGCATTATTTGTCATAGCCAGAACCTGGAAACAACCTAGATGCCCCTCAACTGAAGAACGGATAAGGAAAATGTGGTACATTTACACATGGAGTTCTACTCAGCTGTAAAAACAATGACATCATGAAATTTGCAGGCAAATGGATGGATCTATAAAAAACCATATTGAATGAGATAACCCAAACCCAGAAAGACAAATAAAATATGCATTTACTCATAAGTGGCTGTTAGACATAAAACAAAGAAAAACCAGCCTACAATTCACAATCTCAGAGAACCTAGACAACAATGAGGACCCTGAGAGAGACATACATGGATCTACATGGGAAGTATAAAGAGACGAGATCTCCTGAGTAAATTGGGAGCGTGGGGGTCATGGGAGAGGATAGAAGGGGAGGGAGTAGAAAGGGAGGGGAGTGGAGAAAAATGTATAGCTCAAAAAATCAATAAAAAAAGAAAAGTAAAACAAAAAGACAAAGAACTTAATTCATCTAGCATTAAAAATGATGTCATATTGTTGTTGTTGCGAATTCTGAGATGTAGACCTTTCTGCTGCACAAGTGTTGCCATCACAGTGTGACTGCCAAATGTGTGGTAGCAAGACACCTGGAATCATTTTCATGACTTTAAATTCTGAGCATTATCAAAACCTCTTGCTAAAAGCTGCTAAGAGATAATTGGGAAGAGTAAAATGTCAACTCTACATTCATCTCAGTTGTCAATAAAAGTGTAACAGGGCCCCAGACCTTAGCACAACTGACTACTGACTCCATGGTGGAAGAACCGTTCAGGCTATAAAACTCAGCATGTAGACAGTTTCACCAGCCAAAACTAAAACAAAGGTCTAGCCCAACAAAGCCCATAGTTCGAGGAAAGTCTCTAAATGTAGCAACCTTGCTTTTTGGCTTCTGTAGTTTTGCTTCTGGCTGGCTGTTCTTGTCAACTGAAGTATGTCACCCAGGACATGTTTCTGTGCTCAAAAAGCTCACCCTAAGAAGACTTGGGGTTATACTGAGGTCCTGAACACCCAGTGTAGTCACCGGCTAGTAAATAAAAACTTTCTATTGACTTAAACCCATGTCTGAGTGGTCTTCTCTGGTGGATACCCCACAATCAAAAAAGGATAAAACTAAATAAGGACACAGAGAATATGTATAAACTGATTAATAACTTTTGCTTAATAAATCTATTGGAAATTTTTAAGATTAGAAAAGGTATTTTTATGTCAAAAGAATATTTTTTAAAACTATTTATAACACAGCACAACACACACACACATACACTGAACCTCAAGACACTCGCATTAAAGAGTAGAAATTACTTGATCAATGTTTCAAATCAAAGTTTCAAAAGTTAAAATGCAAAAGAAAATTACCCAGACAGCCAAGCGGCGGGGACCAGCAAGCAATTCCAAGAGCAGATCGTCCCACTACAATTAAATCAAAGAGGTAGGCCTTTTGTTGGCGAGGTCCCTGACAAACAGGGAGCTGGGTCCTGTTCCTGAAGACCCTTCTGAGTGGTGAGAGGGATCTTGGCCCGCGACAGGAGCCAGGAAATGGAGCGAGGGAATTTTGTAAGCCCCTGGCCAGCATGGAAACCTAATCCAGTTTTAAAAGACCCATTAGATAGCATCGATAGGAGGAGAGGGGCAGGCGCCAAGGCAAGAATTCACCCAACAATCTGAAAAACAACATGAAAACACCAGAACCCAATGATCTTACAACAGAAGGACTTGAACACCCTAACACAGAAGAAGTGGAAAAAATTGACTTTATGAAAGCAATAGAGTCCCTTAAACAACATGTAAAAAACGCCCTTATAGAAATGGATGAGAAGTATAACAAAAAGTTTGAAGAAATGAGTAAATATGTAAATGATACCCTGGGAAACCAAGAAAAAACAATCAAACAGGTAATGGAAATAGTTCAAGAATTGAAAACTGAAATGGAAGCAAGGAAGAAAACACAAACTGAGGACCAGCTGGATATAGAAAGTCTAGGTCAATGAGCAGAGTCTACAGAAACAAGCATAATCAATAGAATACAAGAGATAGAAGAAAGACTCTCAGATTCTGAGGACACCGTAGAGAAAATAAACGCACTGATCAAAGAAAACAGCAAAGCCAGCAAATTCTCATCACAAAACATTCAGGAAATATGGGACACAATAAAAAGACCAAACCTAAGAATAATAGGGATAGAAGAAGGAGAAGAGTCACAGCTTAAAGGCCCAGAAAATATTTTTAACAAAATTATAGAAAAAAACTTTCCCAACATAGAGATATTCCTTTCAATATTCAAGAAGCATACAGAACACCAAACAGACTGGATCAAAGAAAAACATCCTCTCGACATATAATAATCAAAACACAAAATATACAGGTTAAAGAAAGAATATTAAGAGCTGCAAAGGAAAAAGGGCAAATAACTTATAAAGGTAAACCGATCAGACTTACACCTGACTTCTCTATGGAAACCATGAAAGCCAGAAGGTCCTGGATAGAGGTACTGCAGAAACTAAGAGACCATGGATGTAAACCCAAACTACTATACCCAGCCAAGTTATCATTCACTATCAATGGAGAAAACAAGACATTCCAGGATAAGAACAAATTTAAACAATACGTAGCCACAAATCCAGCCCTATAGAAAGTAATAGAAGGAAAATCACAACCCAAGGAATTCAACACTGCCTACAATAACTCAGGCATCTAGCGACCTTTCACCAGAACAACTCAAAGAAGGGAGACACACAAACTCTACTACCAAAAACAATAAGAATAACCGGAGTACACAACCACTGGTCATTAATATCACTTAATATTAATGGTCTCAATTCACCTATAAAAAGGCGCAGGCTAAGAGATTGGACACGAAAACAGGATCCAACATTCTGCTCTTTGCAAGAAACACATCTCAACCACAAAGACAGGCATCTACTCAGAGTAAAGGGTTGGAAAAAGGTGTTTCAAGCAAATGGTCCTAAGAAAAAAGCAGGTGTGGCCATATTAATTTCTGACAAAACTGACTTCAAACTAATATCAATCAGAAGAGATCGAGATGGATACTTTATACTCATAACAGGAACAATCCATCAGGATGAAGTCTCAATCCTGAATATCTACGCCCATAATATAAAAGCACCCACATATGTAAAAGAAATATTACTAGGACTCAAGGCAGACATCAAACCACACACACTAGTAGTGGGAGACTTCAGCACACCTCTCTCTCCAATGGACAGGTCAATCAGACAGAAACCAAATAGAGAATTAAGAGAATTATTGGAGGTAATAAAGCAAATGGACTTAACAGACATCTATAGAACATTCCACCCAAATAGGAAAGAATATACCTTCTTCTCTGCAGCTCATGGAACCTTCTCGAAAATTGACCACATACTCGGAAACAAAGGAAACCTCCACAGATACAAAAAAATATCAGTGTCCACCTGTGTCTTATCAGATCACCACGGACTAACGTTAGAATGCAACAACAATGCTACCCCCAGAAAGCCGACAAACTCATGGAAACTGAACAGTCAACTACTGAACCACACCTGGGTCAAGGAAGAAATTAAGAAAGAAATTAAAGTCTTCCTTGAATTTAATGAAAATAAAGAGACAACATGCTCAAACCTATGGGACACGATGAAAGCAGTGCTAAGAGGAAAGTTCATAGCACTAAGTGCCCACTTAAAGAAAACGGAGAAAGCATACATTGGGGACTTAACAGCACACCTAAAAGCTCTAGAAAAAAAAGAAGCAGACGTGCCCAGGAGGAGTAGAAGACTGGAAATAATCAAACTGAGGGTGGAAAACAACAAAATAGAAACACAGAAAACAATCCAAAGAATCAATGAAGCAAAAAGTTGGTTCTTGGAGAAAATCAACAAGATCGACAAACCCCTATCCAAACTAATTAAACAACAGAGAGAGAACACGCAAATAAATAAGATCAGAAATGAAAAGGGGGACATAACCACAGACACAGAGGAAATTCAGAGAATTATTAGATCTTACTACAAGAGGCTGTATGTCACAAAACTGGAAAATGCAAAAGAAATGGACATTTTTTTTAGATAAGTACCATATACCAAAGCTAAACCAAGACCAGGTGAACGATCTAAATAGACCTGTTAGTCGCGAAGAACTAGAAACTGTTATCAAAAATCTCTCTTCCAAAAAAAGCCCAGGACCAGATGGTTTCAATGTAGAATTCTACTAGAACTTCCAAGAAGAGCTAATACCTATACTCCTTAAGGTATTTCACAATATAGAAACAGAAGAGTCATTGCCAAATTCCTTTTATGAAGTTACAGTTACCCTGATACCAAAACCACACAAAGACCCAACCAAGAAAGAGAATTACAGGCCTATCTCACTCATGAATATCGACGCAAAAATTCTCAATAAAATACTGGCAAACCGAATCCAAGAACACATTAGAAAAATTATCCATTATGATCAAGTAGGCTTCATCCCAGAGATGCAGGGCTGGTTCAACATACGCAAATCTATCAATGTAATGCACCATATAAATAAAGTGAAAGAAAAAAACCATATGATCATTTCATTAGATGCTGAAAAAGCATTCGACAAAATTTAACACCCCTTTATGATAAAGGTCTTGGAGAGATTAGGGATACATGGGTCATACCTAAATATAATAAAAGCTATTTACAGCAAGCCGACAGCTAACATTAAATTAAGCAGAGAAAAACTTAAAGCCATCCCACTAAAATCAGGAACATGACAAGGATGTCCACTCTCTCTATACCTCTTCAATATAGTGCTTGAATTTCTAGCAATAGCAATAAGACAACATAAGGGGATCAAGGGGATCCATATTGGAAAGGAAGAAGTTAAGCTTTCATTATTTGCAGATGATATGATAGTATACATAAGCGACCTCAAAAACTCTACCAAAGAATTCCTACAGCTGATAAACACCTTTAGTAATGTGGCAGGATACAAGATCAACTCCAAAAAATCAGTTGCCTTCCTATACACTAAGGATAAGGAAGCAGAGAGGGAAATCAGAGAAGCATCACCTTTCACGATAGCCACAAATAGTATAAAATATCTTGAGGTAACTCTGACCAAGGAAGTGAAAGATCTATTTGACAAGAACTTTAAGTCTTTGAAGAAAGAAATTGAAGAGGACTCCAGAAAATGGAAGGATCTCCCTTGCTCTTGGACTGGGAGGATCAACATAGTAAAAATGGCAATTCTACCAAAAGCAATCTATAGATTCAATGCAATCCCCATCAAAATCCCATCAAAATTCTTCACAGATCTGGAGAATACAATAATCAACTTTATATGGAAAAACAAAAAATCCAGGATAGCTAAAACAATCTTATACAATAAAGGATTGTCTGGAGGCATTACCATCCCTGACTTCAAACTCTATTACAGAGCTACAGTATTGAAAACAGTTTGGTATTGGCATAAAAACAGAGAAGTCGACCAATGGAATCGAATAGAAGACCCTGACTTTAACTCACAAACCTATGAACACCTGATTTTCGATAAAGGAGCTAAAAGTATACAATGGAAAAAAGAGAGCATCTTCAACAAATTGTGCTGGCAAAACTGGATGTCAATCTGTAGAAGAATGAAAATAGATCCATATCTATCACCATGCACAAAACTCAAGTCCAAATGGATTAAAGACCTCAATATCAGTCCAAACACACTGACCCTGATAGAAGAGAAACTGGGAAGTACTCTACAACACATGAACACGGGAGAACACTTCCTACGTATAACCCCAGCAGCACAGACATTAAGGGCCTCATTGAATAAATGGGACCTCCTGAGACTGAGAAGCTTCTGTAAAGCAAAGGACATTGTCGCTAAGACAAAAAGGCAACCCACTGACTGGGAGAAGATCTTCACCAACCCAGCAACTGACAAAGGTCTGATCTCCAAAATATATAAAGAACTCAAAAAACTAGACCGTAAAAGGCTAATCAACCCAATTATAAAATGGGGCACTGAGCTGAACAGAGAATTCTCAACAGAAGAAGTTCAAATGGCCAAAAGACACTTAAGGTCATGCTCAACCTCCTTAGCAATCAGGGAAATGCAAATCAAGACAACTTTAAGATACCATCTTACACCTGTCAGAATGGCTAAAATCAAAAACACTAATGATAGCCTTTGCTGGAGAGGTTGCGGAGAAAGGGGTACACTCATCCATTGCTGGTGGGAATGCAAACTTGTGCAACCATTTTGAAAAGCAGTGTGGCGGTTTCTCAGGAAATTCGGGATCAACCTACCCCTGGACCCAGCAATACCACTCTTGGGAATATACCCAAGAGATGCCCTATCATACAACAAAAGTATATGCTCAACTATGTTTATAGCAGCATTGTTTGTAATAGCCAGAACCTGGAAACAACCTAGATGCCATTCAATGGAAGAATGGATGAAGAAAGTATGGAATATATACATATTAGAGTACTACTCAGCAGTAAAAAACAATGACTTCTTGAATTTTGCATACAAATGGATGGAAATAGAAAACACTATCCTGAGTGAGGTAAGCCAGACCCAAAAAGAGGAACATGGGATGTACTCACTCATATTTGGTTTCTAGCCATAAATAAAGGACATTGAGCCTCTAATTCGTGATCTTAGAGAAACTAAATAAGAAGGTGAACCCAAAGAAAAACATATAGGCATCCTCCTGAATATTAACCTTCATCAGGTGATGAAAGGAGACAGAGGCAGAGACCCACATTGGAGCACCCGACAGAAATCTCAAGCTCCAAATCAGGAGCAAAAGGAGAGAGAGCACGAGCAAGGAACTCAGGACTGTGAGGGGTGCATGCACACACTGAGACAATGGGGATATTCTATTGGGAACTCACCAAGGCCAGGTGGCCTGGGTCTGAAAAAGCATGGGATAAAACTGGACTCACTGAACATAGCGGACAATGAAGTATACTGAGAACTCAAGAACAATGGCAATGGGTTCTGGATCCTACTGCACGTACTGGCTTGGTGGGAGCCTAGGCAATTTGGATGCTCACCTTACTAGACCTGGATGGAGGTGGGTGGTCCTTGGACTTCCCACAGGACAGGGAACCCTGATTGCTCTTCGGGCTGACGAGGGAGGGGGACTTGATTGGGGGAGGGGGGAAATGGGAGGCGGTGGCGGGGAGGAGGCATAAATCTTTAATAAATAAATAAATAAATTTAAAAAAAGAAAATTACCCAAATGGCTAAACAAAAATGCTATAAACCATAGTTGCATGTGTATCCCCAAATACAATCTGTTGCATCCATTGTACATAGAAATGCATATGTATATGTAATAACAATTAGTGAAAAAAGGAGGCTATGAATTTGAAGGGGAGAGGGAAGGTTTTGAAGGGAGGAAATGGAAGGAATAAATGTAATTAAACTATAATATCTAAAATAAAAAATAGTTGCAGATAATTTCTAAAATGGCAGTATAAACATTGCCTTTCAAAAAGAAGTATTACCAAAGTCATGTGATTTCCCCATTCTTTCTGTAATTTGCTTCATTCCTGTAATAGAATTCGCCCCATATCCATTTTTTATCCATATGTCTAAAGCCCCCCTATCCATGCGTCTTCAGCTTCCCCCATATCCAAGCATCCCCCCTCATATCCCTGTTCACTAAGGATTAATAAGGAAATTTCTATCCAAGCTGAAATAATTAATTAGAAAAGTAGAGACATCACAGTAAATCCAAATACTTCTTTGAAAAGGGCCAAATTATACTGGCAAACTCCACAAATGTAATCACCATAAATTCAAATCCAAAAACACTCCAGAGAAAATATCAATAATAAGAAGTGGATTTAAGCAATGAAACAAAAATCATAAAAGCATTAAGAAAATACAATGAGCATCTCTAAATGCATTTTAATACCTCAACTAAGTCAAGACTGTAAAGCAATCAACAAAATTTATGTGGTCAAATTCCATAAAAGAAGTTGAATAGAGAGAACAGGGACAGAAAATGTAGAAAATGCAGTTGAAGGTTTGTTACTAAAGGTCCTGAATATAGAGAAGTTATTCTATCATGAAGAAACACACGATTCCTGTGCTGTTGAAATTGCGCTATAGAAAAGGAAAGGAACACAAACCTTAAGTCAGTTTAGACAATGAACATGATCCTGATACTTTACACATTAGAATCAATGAGGGAGGCAACTATAAATAAATGCAAAGGTATGCAAATGAGGTCATCTTATGTACTATGTAAGCAAATCGTAGCTTCAGGTTTTATTGATTATGTGCTCTGACCCTTGACAAATAAAGATATTACAGAACAGACTATGCATGGACTTACTCAGGTGACTATCAATGCACTCAATCATATCATTAGAATGAGCAAAATATTTTATCAAATGTTTTTAAAAATCCAGCATTTAGCCTCTATTTTTAATTATCTGAAAGAAAAATATAAAGATAATTAATCATGTTAAAGATACTGAAATTAATGTCTTAAAATGAATAGCACAAAATTTTCCTCTAAGTTAGATGAAGACATTCACAGTAACCATTAATACTGAACATCATCTTAGAAGCTTAAATAATGATAGTAAGATAAGGAGACACAATGAGAAGAATAAAAATTAATTAGAAAGTAAAAGTTTTAGCATAAGAGATTCTATCCAGAAATATCCGGAAAATAAAACCCCCAGACTAGGTTTTCTGTATGAAAACAGTAACAAGTAAGAAAACAGAGATGACGATCAATCACTTCAGCGATGACTTAAAATATAAAGTACCTAAAAATAAGTTCAGTGGGAAGCAGTCAAGGTATCTTGAGGAATCCATAAATTCTTCTGCTCTAGAGACATGACATCCCCATGGAAGTGTTTTTATTAAAAATAATATTGTCACCAAAATGAGCTACCAAAGTTGGACAGTGTCAAATGCCACCATAATGGGATTCTTAAATCATTTGACTCCCAGTAATTCTTGAAACAGGAAAATTGGATAATAACTGAGAACTAAGTGTCTTTATTGGGGAGATGGGTGTCGTCGTATATATTTGGTCAGAGAACACCTATGGAAATCGGTTCTTTCTTTCCACCACATGGGTCCCAAGGATCACACTCAGGTCTTCAGGATTGGCAGCAAATGCCTTTATCGGTGAGCCATCATGCCTTCTCAAACTGAGAATTTTTAAAAATTGTGTAGTAGAAAGGAGTCCCTAATTCCTCTGTCAGAACATCCCTTAAAGTAGCACAGTAGTGATGCAGACAGACAGGCATACCTGGGAAGGACACCTGGACGTTCATAAATGGATCCAAGCTGAGGTAAAATGAAGCATTTCTAGTAAAAGAAAATTTTGATTGAGAAAGGGCAGATGATTCCATGAAGCCTTTGAAGCAACTGTTGCCAACTCTATAGAAAAGAATAAAATGTTCTCTAGTTCACATTAGGAGTTCATGTGTTTTTAAAAGTTGTAATTTTTTTCCAAGAAATTCAAAATATTTAAGAAGTAGACACAGAAAATGAGTACACTGTATGAACACAGAAGCACATGCAGACACAAGAGTATACATGTTCACAGAGACATACAAACACAGACACACTCACATACAGAGACACATACACAGAAACCCACTGAAACAGGCACACACACACATATACAGACACACATAGAAACACATACACAGACACTCATAGACACACAAACATATGCACACAAACACACATATATACAAACACACAAAGTGTATATAACTTTGTTCTAACACACAGGAAAGCATCAGTTTGGTGTTTTGCTTTTGTTTTCTTTCTTTTTCTTTTTTTGGTTTTTCAAGACAGAGTTTCTCTGTGTGGCCCTGGCTATCCTGTAGACCAGGCTAGCCTTAAATTCAGAGATCCACCTGCCTCTGCCTCAAAAGTATTGGGATTAAAGGCCTGTGCCACCACTGACCAGCTAGTTTGGTGTTTTAATCTTGTGTGAGAAAGGACAGTAAATAAAACAGAAAGATACATGATAAACTAAGAGGGGGAAAGTAAGATCCTTAAAAAATATTAATCCCTGTGATATAAGAAGCCTTTCTTTCCCTGTGTTCCTAGACAATTTCTTTTATTCAGGATCCACTGAGTACTTTGTCCGACTGTGTCTTGGAGACACAAATGAGTATACAAAGTTGAATCTCTCCCACCATGGAGCCGAGTACCTCAGACAATTCGTTGTAAAAACAGACAATGTGGACTGGGAAGGTAGCTCCATGGGTATAAGTACCTGTTATGCAAAGATAAGGACCTGAGTTCAGATCCCAGAGTTCACAGAAGTTATGTGTGGCGTTGTGTGCTCGTGACCACCACTGAGGAGCTGGAGACAAGATGGTCCCGAGGCTCTTTGGCTGGACGGTCTAGGCAGCTGGTGAATTTCACGTTCAGTGAAAGAAGCTCTACCAAAAATAAGATGGAAATAAGGGAAAAAACATAGGGTGCAAGGGAAAGACGTTCAGGGTTGAGCTCTGTCCTCTCTGATCGCACTTAGGTGCTTGTGTACCCATTCCACAGACGGACACACCACACACAGCTGCAAATACTAATAAAAGTGAAAACAATACCGTGATGGCTGGAGTTAACTGCCAACTGATAGGTTCTAGAGTCACCTTGGAGGGAGGCCTCAGGCTATGCCTATGGCGGGTACCGTCACTGCATTCACTGAAAACCCACCCACTGTGTGGCACCATCCTGGGCTGGGATCTTCGACTGGAGGAAGGAGGCTGAGTGCAGCTTGCAGTTGCTTGAGGCCCCCATTGCCTTTCTTTCCCTTCTGTGCAGTCCATGACAGAGAAAGATAGGTGCTGAAATACCAAAGAAGGCTTGGTTTTATAGTACAGAAATTTTTCATCCTTGTGATTTAGAAGGTATAGATTTTGCATTTTTTAAAGAGTATTGTTTCCATTAAAGTTGATGTACAGCGGGAAGATGTTCATATGCCTTAGAGAGCTCATACTCTCTTCACCTTTGCTATATTACTGAAAATGCCGCTCACAGGTTCTAACCTTTGCAACACTGCATTAAATCTCTCAGGCCTGCAAAAAGACGGTCTGGGCAGGAATAGGTGAGGGGAGGAGGATGAGGAGAGTATTGGAAAACAGGATCAGAAACCGTCATTCTATAAAATTTTGTTCAACCTGCATTTTTCATTAATTTTGCTTTTCTAGCAAAATCATACTTTTCTAGAGTTCTATGTTTTGGGGTCCACCTACGATTTACGCTCATGACAAGTGCTTTAGCGGTCTCACCAGCCCCGGCTCCTTGGCAGCACTCTGAACCTTCCAATCGCCACAGCAAGTGTTTGCAGGTGAGCCCCTTCCTGATATGTAGACCGAGCATTGATGCTGTGGGTGGGGGTGGGGAGCAGCATCCCAGGCCCTCATGGAGAACATCTTTCAGCTGGCCTCGCTTAATCTTCACACTAGCCAGGCAGGCCAGTGCTTCAGCTCCATCCTCAGCCACAGTAGCCGGATAGGCTGCGCGGAAGATCACCCTGTGAGCCCGTAATGTCACCCTTTCTTCACGTGGTCTTTCCCAGTAGCATCTGGGGAAGCGGCCGCACTGTGTCTCTTCTGCAGCTGCCCGTGGCCATGGATTGGGATCAGAGCCAAGGAAAGAAGTCTTTGGCAACTTGGGGACGAGCCTGTGATGATGGAAGTCATTGCGCCCTTCTTTCTCCCTTTGCGTGCTTCCTCTGTGTGGACCGTGTGTGAGGGCTGGAGCTGATGATGAGTCTAAGTTAGACCAGATGGAAAGCAAGGGCAAATGGCAGAAAGCAGCTCTTTTCTCTGGATTGTTTACATGAGAGAGAAATAATCTTCTATATTGTTAAAAAACAAAAACAAACAAACAAACAAAAAAGTTATCTTGTTTTTAAAGTTTGTGGGACCGACTTAGTCTGAATTTGTTCTGTAAGGGTCTATGACTGTTGAAGGACAAATGGTATCTAATAACAGGGCTGACAACATCAGTGTCCCAGGTCCTAAGCAAGGGCTCTGTAGCCCACTGCTCTGAGAAGATTTCCTAGTACGGGGCACGGGGTCCTACATTTTGGGTGTGGATTCTTACGTCGGTCTCCATCCAGAGCCCTAGATTCTTCTGTCAGCAATTGGGTCGGGAGCCATTTCCTGGTACCAAGGCTTGCTTCTGTCCACACTTGCTGTGCTTTCTGGCTGCAGTGACACAGCTCTAGTGTGCTTCATCAGTCCTTGGGGTCATCCATCACCATCATGTGCCAGAACAGAAGGAATTTGCTCTTCTTACAATGAAGGGTGGCATTCAGGGTCGCCGAGGTCTGCTTCTCTGAGACCATTCCATCAGAAACTTCATGGTGTGAGGACATTCTCAGGGAAACCCAGACCCAGCCCAGGGCCATGGTGCAGCCCTGCGGAATTCTGACATCATGCACTTCTACATTGTTTGAGTAACTCAGCATGTTGCCATGTTTATCCCCTCCGGTCAGGCAATTACCGAAGGAAGTTCATGGCTCTGTGTTTTCAGCAACTTGTGCCTGATGCATTTGTTGAATGCATTCCGGGCTTGTAAGCTGTTCCCTTCCGGATTTGCTCATCCTCTCTTCCCTCACCAGTGACCAGTGTCCAGCAGTAATGCATCTGATGGCACCGAGCCTTAGTGGCCTGAGGGAGGACAGTCACCAAGCAGAGATCGAAATCACATTTTTATTTACATTTTTACTTTTCTGCAGCTTATTTTCTCATAGCCGTTTGATACATTAGGCCACAGTGGACTGGACTGAATTTTTTTGGGGGGGGGGGGGAACAGGGTTTCTCTGTAGCTTTGGTGCCTGTCCCGGAACTAGCTCTTGTAGACCAGGCTGTCCTCGAACTCCCAGAGATCCTCCTGCCTCTGCCTCCCGAGTGCTGGGATTAAAGGCGTGTGCTACCACCGCCCGGCTTGGACTGAATTTTTGAATGATTTCATTTTTTTCTTCCAAGACTTTCAAAGAAGTTGAAAAGCTTATTTTAAGGAATCAACAGGTTCGATGTTGTTCATGTAACAGGTCTATTTAGTTATTTATCCCAATATTATCTACCGTCTTTCTCTTTTCCCCTTGGCATATATTGATTTACTTGATGTTGTCTCTGAAACTCTGTTTCTCTTTATTTTTTCTCTTTTTGTTCTTCAAAGTAGATAATCTCAATTGACCTTACCTCCAAATGTACTGATTCTTTCATCTGATATTTTGATCTGCCAGACAGTTTGCTTCATAACCATTCTTTGTAAGCCATGGTTTGAAAAAAAAAATCTCCAGTCTCCATGATGATTAGCTAATGCTAATTTCTATCATGAGTATGGGTTATTTTATAAGCTACTATAGAGCAGAGGGAAGCAGGGGACAAGGATGAGATAAAACGTCCTGAATCTTGCTATTTGTTATAAGTTGATTATTAAGTGCCCCCTACAAACCAAGATGTTTGAACTTTTAGTCCATAGGTAGAAGCTGTTTTGAGAGGTGGATCATGGGCAGACCTTGTGGAGGACAGTGGTGGAGGAGGTGGGTCACGGGCAGAGTTTGTGGAGGACAGTGGTGGAGGAGGTAGATAATGGGCAGACCTTTGTGGACTGTAGCCCAGTCCTGCTTCTGATGCTGTGTTCTCTTCTTCCTCTCCACTAGACCCAGTTTCTTCTGCTGTAGGCTGAGCTTCTCCAGACACCCTTCAGGGTGGACTGCACTCTCTAAACCAAAGTCAAACTAAACATCTCCTTCCTTAAGATGATTCTATCAGCTTTCCGGCAGAGAGATGGGAACACTCACTAATAAGCTGTTCTTACTGAGGCTCAGCTGTTCCTTTTGCATTGGTATGCTAATTCAAAAATTCAAATTCTTGAATTAGCTTTAAGAATTTAGCTAATTTTCAGAGTTCTGAAAATATATTCTTGATTTTTTTTTTTTTTTTTTGGTTTTTCGAGACAGGGTTTCCCTGTGGTTTTGGAGCCTGTCCTGGAACTAGCTCTTGTAGACCAGACTGGTCTTGAACTCACAAAGATCTGCCTGCCTCTGCCTCCCAAGTGTTGGGATTAAAGGCGTGCGCCACCACCGCCCGGCAACCTCAGCTCCTGTTTAAGACACTGAATATCCATTCATCAGTTTAGGTGATTTCCTTGAATATCTGTATATTAGCCTGCAGATATGCCTGAGGAGCGTGTTCTTCCACTTTTTCTTTTCTTTTCTATTTATTTATTTATTTATTTATTAAAGATTTCTGCCTCCTCCCCACCACCGCCTCCCATTTCCTTCTCCCTCCCCCCAATCAATTTCCCCTCCCTCATCAGCCCAAAGAGCAATCAGGGTTCCCTGCCCTGTGGGAAGTCCAAGGACCACCCACCTCCATCCAGGTCTAGTAAGGTGAGCATCCAAACTGCCTAGGCTCCCACCAAGCCAGTACGTGCAGTAGGATCAAGAAAATGTTCTTTTTCCTTTTCTGGAAGCTTTTCATTCATTTAGAAAGAATTTATGCTAATTCAGTTTTTTTGAAGTTCTTTTTGTAGGGTGTCTCATCAAAGTTCCCCGAGTAGCAGACTTAGGGGAGATTAGATGCGTTAATTCCTGCAGAATGTTGTAATTCCTTGGACACCTCAGAGGTGCACATTTCTGCTGTATTTGTTGGGGAATAGTGTATGTCCCACCCTGATGAATAGCACCTACAGGCTGTCGTCTCATTGGACAGGGGGAAGGTAAAATTGAATGCTGTCTTTTCTATTGTACTCTGAAATTGTAAGCACTGAAGGCCTTGGACACGTAGGAGAGCAGATTGCTATGTGGGTATACTCCTGGCACCCACACTGCATCTGATGAGCTCTAATCTTCCTCCATTCTCAGCAAGATTTGAAAGAAGAGCTCTATTGCTAGTGAAGATTTTTTTGATGGAAAAAATTGACTTTAATGAAAGCACAGTTATGAAATGAAGACAAAGTAGATCTGCATAAAACCAGGTGCCTTCTGTCCCACTCAAGTCTCCTGTGGGCTTCACCCAGCAGCAGCCACTGTGTGTGCTGGGCTGCCCTCTGCTGTGTGGGGCCTGCCATGCTCCTCCCTGCTACCTGGTTAGGATATGAGAGTCACCCTTTTAATAGAGTTTTAAGTGTGTGATGTAGATGTGCTATCTAAAGGCACAGTGCTGTTCTGCATCTCTGTGCCATGTGTGTCTCTTGCATAATCCTGTAACTAGATAAGAGGCAGCTCCCTCAGGGTTCTGCACCCCCTTGCATGGCATCTACCATCCTGATTTTCATTGTCATGAATTTGATAATGAGGCATCTCATATGGTATGATAATACAATATTCAGCCTTCTGTAACTATTGCATTTCATTCAACAGAATGTCCTATGGATACTATACACCCAAAAATATGTCAATATGTTCTTTTTGAGGTTGAGCAATATTGCTTTTCATACATATTAATTTTCTCATAACTTTGATAAACCATGATGAAAATAGCTAAGGAGGGAATGGTTTATTTTAGTTCACAGTTTGAGGGTTCAATCCATCATCACAGAGAAGCCATGGTGACAGCGGTACGAGGCATCTGGTCACATGTTGTGACCTTAGGCAGTGTGCTGGTTAGTTTTCTTACCAACACAAACTGGAGTCACCTAGGAAGACAGAATCCCAACTGGGGAATTGTCTTCATCAGGTTGGCCAATGGGTATGTCTGTAGGAGATCTCCTTGATCAATGCTCGGCGTGGGAGAACTCAGTCCACTGTAGGTGGCTCCACCCCTTAGCAGGTTATTATGGATTGAATGAAAAAGTAGGCTGAGCAAGCCAAGGGGAGCAAGCTAGTAAGCAGTATTTTCCCATGGTTTCTGCTTCAGTTCCTGCCTCCAGATTCCTTCCTTGAGCTCCTGACTTGGCTAACTTTCATATTGGACTATAATGTAGAAATGTAAGCCAAATAAGCCGTTCTTCATCCAAGCTGACTTTGGTCAGTATTTTCTCACAGCAATGAAAACCAAACTAATCCAGTTAGGATACGGGTAGCTCCCAATGAACGCTGGTGTTCAGCCCATTTTCCCCTTTGTATGCAGTCTGGAGATGCATGGCATGGTATTGCTCTCATTTAAGCTGGATCCTCGCATCTCAATTAACTCAATCTAAAACATTCCTTAAAGACCTCCCCAGAAGTTGATGGAGGTGATTCTCCGCCCTCTCATGTTGATAATTAACCTTTACCTTTTTTGGCTAATTTGTCCATTGATGGAAATACCATTTGTTTCCACACTTTGGTTATTGTGAATAAATACCTCTGCAATGAACTTGACTCCTACATCTAATTTCATCTACTCTGGCATTTTCTTATGGAATGGTCCCTTGGGTCTCTTGTTTTCTCTAGTAAAGTCTCAGATTTTGAAGTTGGGTCAGGCCCTGGGTCTATCTTCCATCCATAGAAACTTACTGTACCGCTGGGAGGGACAAAAACATTTCCTGTACCCTTCCCCCAGTGCTGAGTCAAGAGGAAGAGGAGCTGATACTAGCTTTTACTGATGAAGATTATTGGGGTGGAAGAAGACAGAGAAAGAGCAAGAAAATTCAGTGAAAGTCTTGCTGCATTCACTGCAGAAAAGAAAGGGAGCACTGGCCCAGAGAGAGAACTCTCTGATCAAGAGTGTATACTGCTCTAGCAGGTGACCCGAGTTTGGTTTCCAGTACTCACATTATAGGGCAGCTGAGACCTTCTTCTGATCTCTTTGGACACCTGCACATACATGTGCACATACTCTTCCCACAAATATACTATATATATATCAAAAGAAAGGGATTCCTTGGCCATGGCAGTGCATGCCTTTAATCCCAGGCAGAGGCAGGCAGATCCCTGTGAGTTTGAGGCCAGCTGTAAACCAAGACTGCTCAACCGTTCCCAGCTGTCCGGACCCAGGTAATCATACAGAAACTATATTAATTACAACACTGTTTGGCCAATAGCTTAGGTGTATTCCTAGTTAGCCTTTACATCTTAAATTAACCCATTTCTATTAATCCGTGTATCACCACGAGGCTGTGACCTATCGGTAAGGTTCTGGTGGCAGCATCTTTCTCCTTTGGCAGCTACACTGCATCTCATTGACTCCGCCTGCTTTCTCTCTATATCTCTGTTCAGGTTTCCCACCTGGCTTTGCTCTGCTAAGCCATTGGCCAAAGCAGCTTATTTGTTTGTTTATTCATTAACCAATAAAAGCAACACATATACAGAAGGGCTTCCCAGTTCCAGGACAGGCTCAGCGAAGCCCTGTCTCGAAATACAAAACAAACAAACAAACAAAAAAAAAAAACAACAAAAAAGCAAAGGAAGGGGATCACAAGTTGAGCTATGGCCATATATCTCTGCAGAGGGGATAGTTTGGAAGATACCATTGTAAAAGGCTCTTTCCCACTGAGGCACAAGGATGGGGTGTGTACACTCTGTGATCTCCTTTCTGGACCATGGGTGAGCATAGATGAATTAGGACTAGTCTTGGGGTACTTTGAAAATAAAGGGGAATCGGGTGTGCGGATAGATAACACTAATCCAGGGTACCTGTCAGTGAGTTCTCAGAACCTGGAAGAGGGGAAATTTATCCCAACAGCGGGGTAGAAGAAACACCCTGGGAAATGAAAGACAAGTGGAAGACTGGATGAATGAGTCCAGGCATTGAATCTGATCTTTTCTTTAAATGTAGTTTTTGAATGTAGAGGATGATGGACCTGGGGGTAGCAAGAGGCCTGGTCTTCTGAAATTGATTTCCTCTTTTTAATTGAAAATAGTTCTTTTTTATATTATATCATGATTATGGTTTCCCCTCCTTTATTCTTCCCAGCTCCTCTCCTATCCTGATATGTGCCCTTCTGTCTATCATTAGAGAACAACCAGGCTTCTAATAGATAGTAATGAAACAAAAGAAAATATAATAAGATAAAATAAAAGCAATCACATCATAGCAAAGCAAGCAAACAAACAGACAGACATCTAGGTTGTTTTCAACATCTGGCTATTATTAATAGAGCAGCAATGATCATGGTTCATCAGTGTTTCCGGGGTAGGATGAAGCATCCTTTGGGTATGCCCAGGAATGAATAGCTGGATCTTGAGGTAGACCATTCTCCAATTTGGAACTTCTGGCTCTGTTTCAAGTCTAGGTGATCCTATGGCTTGGCAGTGTTCTGGGACAGCTCCAGACTGCTGCACACACTACCCTGCTGGCCCTGCTTAGCATGGATATTCTCCCACACCTGTCACCTCTGGGGTCTCTAGTTCTGCCTTTCTCTACCACTCACACAACACTGTTCTTCCATCTTTCCCACTTCTCCTTTGCGTGTTTATTTGTTGATGTGACATTGCAAACTGCAGCATCTCTCTGTCTCTCTCTGTCTGTCTCTGCCTCTCTCTGTCTCTCTCCCTCTCTCTGTCTGTCTGTCTCTCTCTCTGTCTTTCTCTCTTTCTCTCTCTCTCTCTCTCTCTCTCTCTATATATATATATATATATATATACATATACATATACATATACATATATATACACACACACACACACAAGCATGCCATGGTCTCTGTCTCCTGCAGCCATGCTTTTATGCCCTTTATGGCCACATCTGTCATTTTACCATTCTTCCCTGTGCACTCATTCACCACTGTTCCACCATCTTCTCTTCCAACTTCCTGAGCCCACTCTCCAAAAAGCATCTTTCCGTAGAACCTGCCCTTCTCTGGCTGTTCTGGGCACACTGTAGGCTCTACAGACTCCTCCATCACTGCCTCCTCATCTCCCCTGGGAACCTTCATGGGTGTGCCAGTCTCCTAGAAGCTGCTCCCTGGCTGTTGCTGCCATCTTCGACATAGTTATGCTTCAGGTTTTCATCCTTGATGGCAATGACATGCATCCGGTTGATTCTGCAGAACCAACTCCTCCATATACTCCAGCAGCTCGTAGATGGTTAGATGCTGAGGTGAAGCTACTCAATGCTCTGGATCTGGGCCCGAACGGCAGCCCAGGAGGGCAGGATCTACCTACCTGGTCTGATTATTATTTTTTTTTTTAATCAGGTGTCCATAGGAGTCTGGATTTATGTCTGTGTGTCCAGTGACAGTACCATGTCATTTTTATTTCCTTAGCTCTGAAGTACAATTAGAGATCTGGATGGTGAGACCTCCAGCAGTTCTTTTATTATTCAGGATTATTTCAGCAATCTTGACATTTTTTTGCGTGTGTTTCAATATGAAGATGAAAGTTGTCCTTTCGAGATCTGTGAAGAATTGTGTTGAGACTTTGATGAGGACTGCATTGACTCTGTATATTGCTTTTGGTAGTGTGCCCTTTTTATCTATTACTTCTACCAATCCATGAGCTTGGGAGATCTTTCCATTTTCTGATATCTTCTTTAATTTCTTAATGTTTTATATGAGTCTTTCACTTGTTTATTTAGAGTTGCCCCAAGATATATTATTTTTGAGTCTATTGTGATAGTGTTGCTTCCCAGGTTTCTTTCTCAGACTGTCATTTGCATATAGGAGGGCTACTGATTTTTCTGTTAATTTTGTAGCCAGGAGAATTTTAGGGTCATCTGCAAATGACTTCTTCCTTTCCATTTTGTGTCCCCTTGATGTCCTTCATCTGTCTTATTGCTTTAGCTAAGACTTCAGTTCTTTATTGAATAAGTACAGAGAGAGTGGACAGCCTTGTCTTGTTCCTGATTTTAGTGGAATTGCTTTGAGTTTCTCTCCATTTAAGTTGAAATTTCCTGTGAGCTTGTGGTCAATCACCTTTATTATGTTGAGGTACACCCCTCTAATCTTGCCAGGATTTTTATCATGAAGGGGTGTTAGATTTTATGAGCTTTCATGTGGGGGGTTTTGTCTTTCAGGTTGTTTATATTTTGGATTTTGTTTATTAATTTAGCTATGTTGAACTATCCCTGTATCTGTAGGATAATGCCTACTGATCATGGTGGATGTACATTTTTTGAGTAATTTTGCATCTGTGTTTATAGTGGAAATTGTTTTGTAATTCTCTTTCTTTGTTGGGTCCTTATGTGTTTGGGTTATCAGGATAACTTTGGCCTCATAAAATGAATTGAGTAATTTTGTTTCTACTTTATGGAATAATTTGAGGAGTATTGGTATTAACTCTTATTTGAAAATCTGGTAGAATTCTGTACCCAAACTTTATGGCCCTGGACGTTTTTTTGGTTGGGACACTTCTAGGTCTGTTTAAACTGCTTATAGGATTTTGATTTAACTTTAGTATGTGGTGTACATTGAGAAATCCATTTCTTATAGAATTTCCTATTTGGTGGAGAACAGGTTTTCAAAGTATGTCCTTACGAATCTCTGGGTTTCCTCAGTGTCTGTTGTTATGTCCCTCCTTTCAACACTAATTTTGTTAATTTGCATCCTCTCTCCCAGCCTTTTAGTTAATTCGGCCAAAGGTTTGTCAATCATATTGATTTTCAGAGAACCAAATCTTTACTTAGTTGATTTTTTCTCTTTTGTTTCTATTTTATTGATTTCAGTCTTGAGTTGGATTATTTCTTGCCCTCTACTTCTCTTGGGTGCCATTTCTTCTTTGTGTTCTAGAGTTTCCAAGTATGCTCTTAGGTTACTAGAATGAGCTCTCTCCCGTGTTTTAATTGGTCCTTAATGTATGAACTTGCCTCTTAGAACTGTCTTCATTGTATCCTGTAAGCTTGGCTATGCTGTGTTTTCATTTTTATTCAATTCTAGGCAGTCTTTCATTTCTTTCCTAATTTATGCCTTGACCCATCTTTCATTCAGTAGCCAGGTGTTCAGTCACTATGAATTTGTAAGTTTTCTGTTGCTGTTTATACCCAGCTTTAGCCATTCTGGTTAGATAGGCTGCAGGGTGTTATTCAATTTTCTTGTATCTGCTGAGATTTCTTTCTGAGTATGTGACCAATTTTGGAGCAAGTTCCATGAAATGCCAAGAAGAAGGTATATTCTGTTGTGTTTGACATGTCCTGTAAATATGTGTTAGGTCCATTTGGTTTATGACCAGTTAACTCCAGCCTAGCTCAGTTTAGTTTGTGTTTGGATGATCTGTGTATTGGTGAGAGTGGAGTATTGAAGTCACCCCCTCTCAGTGTTTGAGAGTCGACATAACATTTTAGCTCTTTTATGAAACTGGATGCCCTTGTGTTCTGTGTACAAACACTAAGAGTTACAATATCGCTTGGCAGTGGTGGTACATGCCTTTAATCCCAGCACTTAAGAGACAGAGACAGGCAGATCCCTGTGAGTTTGAGACCAGCCTGGTCTATAGAGCAAAGTCCAGAACAGGCACCAAAGCTACAGAGAAAGCCTGTGTCAGGGACAAAAAAAAAAAAAAGCTGCAATAATCTTAGGAGATTTTCTTCCTTTATGAGTATACAGTGTCTTTCCCTATCACTTCTGATTAGCTTTAGTTTGAAGTTGATTTAGTCAGACATTAAAATGGCTACACTGGCTTCTTAGGTCCATTTGGTTGGAATAAAGATTTCCATTCTTTCATCCTGGGGTGATGTCTATCCTTGATGTTAAGGTATGTTTCTTAGACACTGCAAAATGATGGATCCTGTTTTCAAATTCAATCTGCTAGTTGTTGTGAGATATTTGTACACTGTGTGAAGATGTGTTGCTGTGATTGGTGGAATAAAAAGCTGAACCTCTAATAGCAGGAGAGGATGGGCAGAGTTTCCGGGGAGAGAGAGGAAGAGGAGAAGGAATTTAGGCATACAGGTGATGCCAGGGAGACACTGAAGACAGTACAGCGGGGAGATAACCAAGCCACGTTGCATAACACAGATTATTAAAAGCAGGTTAATTTAAGTTGTAAGAGCTAGTGGGACAAACCTAAGGTAATGGTCAAGTTTTCATAATTAATAACAAATTACTGTGTCATTATTTATGGATGGAGGTCCTGACGAGAAAGTACCTACTACAGTTAGCTAGTCTGTTTATTGGGGAATTGAAACCATTAATTTTGAGAGTTATCAATGAACTGTGTTGATTCCTCTTATTTTGTTGTGGTTGTATGGGATTTCTCCCCTCTTTTGATTTTGGGGTCTGAGATTATCTCTTTTATTTTTCTTTCTTTTTCTTTTCTTTTTTTGTATGGTTAAACCTATTCAGGTTGAAGTTTTCCTTCTAGTCCCTTCTGAAGAGCTGGATTAGTAGACAGATGTTACTTAAAGTTGTTTTGTTTCATTTTAATCATGGAATGTAATTTTCTACTCCATCTTTAGTGACTGAACATTTTATTGGGCGTAGTAGTTGACCTGACATCTGTGGTCTCTTAGAGTTTGTGAAGCGTCTGTCCAGGCCCTTTTAGAGCCTTCATTGGGAAGTCAGGTGTTATTCTAATGGATCTGCCTTTATATGTTGCTTGTTTTTCCCCCACCTTGCAGCTTTATGTTCAGCTTTAATGTTCTTCTTCTTCTTCTGTTGTTGTTGTTCTGTATGTTTAGTGTTTTTATTATGTGTCATGGGAAGTTTCTTTTCTGGGCCAGTCTGTTTGCTGTTCTCTATGCTTCTTGTACCTTGATAGACACCTCCGTTTTTAGGTTAGGGAAATTTTATTCTATGATCTTGCTGAAAATATTTCCTGTGCCTTTGACCTGGGTTTTTTCTTTTTCTTTTATTCCTGTTGTTCATAGGTTTGGTCTTTTAATAGTGTTCCAGATTTCCTGGATGTTTTGTGCCTAGGAATTTTTAGATCAAGAGTTTCTTTGACCGAGGTGTCCATTTCTTCTATCTTACCTTCAATGCCTGCGTTTCTCTCTTCCATCTCATATTCTGTTGGTGAGGCTGGCCTCTGAGCATTCTGCTCAAGTTTCTAAATTTTTCATTTTCAGATTTACGTCAGTTTGGTTTTTTTTTTTTATTGATTCTATTTCCCCTTCAGGTCTTAAACTGTCATATTCAGTTCCTTTCACTGCTTGTTTATGTTTTCACAGAATCCTTTAAGGGATTTATTCATTTTCTTATTAAGATCTACATCATACTCATAAAAGCTATTTTAAGGTCCCTGTCTTGTGCTTCAGTTATATTGACATTCTCAGGGCCTCCTGTGGACTCTAGTGGAGACACATTGTCCCGGCTGCTATTATGCTGTTGTGTGTTGGGTATCTGGGGATGGGGTGATTGTCATTCTAGGTGCTGATAACTGGTCTTGTCTGTGTTGGGTGAGTATTTTGTTCCTTGGTTTCTGTTGACCTCTCTGGTCCTTAAGAGGGTATGTGGCTGTTTGTTGCCTGGTAGAAAATTCTTTTGGATTCTTCCAGGTGTGGCCACTAGGGGTTTCAGGTAGAATTTGTTTGTAGGTATTGGGAGCTGACACTTAGGAATGGAGAGGAGCTGGAAGGATGGCTGAGGGGGTCTACTAGGGAGGAAAACAGGGTGTTCCACCAGGGTTTGCTAAGTTCCCTGGGAATGAGGCTAGAGCCACAACAGGGAGTCTGCCATAAAGTTGAGGTGAAACTGGGGGATTGGGTCTGGAGGAGAGGAGGGAGTAAAGGCCTGAAGATTGCCTGCCTGCTTTGCTGACCTACTTGCTTCTCTGGCAAGCTTGGATGGCAGATTCCCAGGAAATGCCTACTAGCATGGGTACTGGGACAACTGGGTAAGAGGGGAAGACATTTGGAGGAAAAGATATATGCAGTCTGCTGGAGATGGGAGAAGGGAGGGGTCCTCAGAAGGGGGTCTGTTCCAGAGCTGGGAGTGACATGGGACACTGGACTTGGAGGAGAAGAGAGGTGGAGACCTACAGTTGGCCTTTCTGCTTCACCCACTGTGCTGCTCCTCACACTGTCAGACTGTAGCCTAGGCTGACCTGGGAGTTACTTTGTAACTCAGGATAGGTTGAACTCATAGCAATTCTCCTGTCTCAGCATATGGAATTCTGAGAATACAGGTATGTGTCACCATGTCAGGCTTAGAATTTTTGACAGCTAACAAATAGATTCTTCTGTTACTAAGATTTATGCCAAATGAAACAGAAGTGTGATAGCTTTTAAAACTCGTTTCTCAAAATCACTGTGAGATTTAAATAGTTCAGACGAACCCAGGGGCAAGGGGGCTGAATTGCGTGTCCCTCTTTTATATTTTAAAGCCCCGTTCCCTTGGTCCTTCAGAATGCGACTGTATCTGGATAAGATCTTTAAAGGCGTTGTAATGGTAGGAGGAGAGCTCACAAAATAAGCTGGATGAGGGGGAGCGTAGCTGCAGACCCTTGCGGGAGAGGACTCAAATATTAAAATTGTTTTTCCATGATTTTCGGGGACAGGAGAACCGAAGTAGTGAGAACTATTCCAGTACAGTATAATAAGGCCAGATACATTGCTCTCATATGCCTGATACCTTTTGCTGCTGTAACTAAATACTTGAGAAAAGCAGTGGCAGAGGGAATGAGAGGATCTCTCCACAGCTGCTGGCTGGATGTTTGTGTGCAGAGCAAGGCAAGGGGATTTCTTCATGGTGGATGGAGGCAATGCTGACATGGTGAAGGGCTTTCTGCTTTACGCCCCTCCCCTTTGTTGTCTGTGTAGGACCCCAGTCCATGGGACGGTGCTACCCACATGTGGGGCTCTCGCCCTTGAGTTAACCTATCCTGGAGACATACTCATCAATTTACCAGATGATCAAAATCTAGTCAAGTTAGCAATGAAGATTCACCATCGCACGGTACAGTGTGCCTAAAAGATTTTTCAGCGTATATTAATCCAAACACTCATCTTTCTGTTTTTACAAGCATTTTCTAAGCACCCACTGTCTCCCAGATACTGAGCTAATCCCTTGAGTACAGTAGAATGACAGAGAAGTTAGCACAGCATGCAATTTAGAGACTCTGGGACAGAAATGTAGAAATGTATTCAACCACATACTGAATGTTGAGGACATAAGAAAAAGTCCACAGTAGACAGGAGGTGGTGGCACACACTTTTAATTCCAGCACTCAGGAGGCAGAGACAGGTGAATCTCTGTGAGTTTGAGGACAGCCTGGTGTACAAAGTGAGTTCCAGGACAGGCTCCAAAGCTACACAGAGAAACCCTGTCTTGAAGAACCAAAAATCAAAACAAACAAATGTCCATGGTACTCTTCCCTTATTGAACAACATAACAGGATACAAAGCAAACACTGTGAGCACAGGTGAGTGTTGATTAGAATTTCCTCCTCAGCAAGCACTAATTCTCCAGTAGAACTCTGTCTTGAAGTTAGCTCATCTGTCCTTCTGGCAGAAGACCCTTGAACTTGACCCCTTTCTTGGAGTCAGAATCACCTTATTTGTTGAGCAGCATTCATTTACTTCCCTGCCCTGCACTGTTCACTCTTTTCTGCCTTGGGCACCTAGGCCCTGGGAAATGTGCATTCATCCCGGAATGAACGCAGGCATATTGACATATAAGAAATAAAACAAATGGGCCGGGACAACAACAGAGATGGGAAGAGCAGGTTATGTTAGTTATGGTTAATGTTTAGGAGTGGGTGGGACAGCACCGCATTGACACCCAGGTCTGTCGCCTCCTGGTTTGAGATGATAGCAAACATACGATCTTTGTGGTTTGTCCGTCACACGGGGATCATGAAGAGAACATTCCTCTCGGTGCCTGTGAGGGGCAGATAGCGATGCGTGTAAAGGACTGAACACATGCACTTCTCCTGGTGTCAGACATGTGGTGGATTTCTAGAAAAGAGCAGACATTGCTATGTTACGCTCCACAATGAAAGGTGAGGAGACCATGGTTTACTGGACCTTGGGCTGCTCTTTGCCTCTGTCTCCCGGCCTTCCTAATACAGAATCAATACTCTGCTGGCCCAAAACTCAATGCATTTTTTCTCTGCACCCTCCCCCCTCCACCTCTTTTCTTTTCTTATTGCCGTAGTTTAAATGGTTGCTCTTCAGACTCCCGCTCCCCTTAAGCGTATTTGATAAGAAAACGACCCTGGCCTGATTTGAAAGCCCAAGCTACACATTTATCACAAAATTTACAAAGCTAGTAGGCTGGTCTCATTCAATCAGGAGCCCAGTTTCACTGCCTCCTGTAGCATGGGGGCAGGGCTAGAAGTGGGGCAGCTTTGGTGAGTGGTGGGGAGCCCTTCTCCACTGTGTGCACTTGTTCCTAAAATAGCCTCCTTTGTTTTCCTGTTTCTTGTCAACTGGGAGCTTATTCTGAAATTAGACCAAGTGGGAAAACACAAAGGCCTGTAGGTTTGTCCATCTCGGTACCATTAAATCCAAGAGGCAAGTGCGATGGGGGAGGGGTGGCTTCATTATATAGTCAGCTGAGCCTTTTAGCTTCTAAGCCGGTCTGACTCAGGAATGTAGGCGATTGTATCTCAGGGAAAAAAAAAATCAATATTAAGATGCACAATTGCTCCCCTGGTATCGAAAGAATTAGTTGATCTACATGCTAAATGACAAGGCTCTTGATAACAGGGATTATGTGACCTGCCTTTCCAGCCAAGGCTGCTGGGGACTGTCCTCTAGGTCCCCAAAGCAGAGATAATCTAATTAGAACAACAAAGACCAGGTCCATTTGAGAAGAAAGTGACATGGGGTAGGTGGGGGTGGGGATAACTGTTGAGTATGTGGAGCTGTGTTTGGTCTTGAGGTCAGGGGCGGGCTCACTCAGGACAGAAGCTGTAGGTGGGATCTGCTGGGGAAGGCGGCCTGGAGGGGAAGGGTGGACAGAGGTCACCTCTAAAACATGACTTAATCTGCACTTTGGCTCCACAAACACTGCCACACTGGCTCCCAGACTCCAGCCAGACTTGACAGGACCAGTGAGCAAGGCTCCAGACATCTAGACACTCAGGGGTCCTCCGGGAAGGAGACAAGTGGCCTGAGAAACACTGGGAACCTTCTGATCAGACTCCTTCCTCTGGGAATTCCCTGCCACTCAGAGGCCAGGCCCCTGATGCTGTTTTACCTGTTTAGGACAAACTGAGACTAAGGTCATGTTCTGTGGATCCTTCTGTTGTCTCTTCTGATCTCACACCTCAGGTGGTGACAGTAAATATCTCTATTTTTAAAATGGGTGGAAGTAGCACTTTATCTATCTATCTATCTATCTATCTATCTATCTATCTATCTATCTATCTATCATCTATCTATCTATCTATCTATCTATCTATCTATCTATCATCTATCTATCATCTATCTGTCACCTATAGAGAGAGGAGAGAGAGTCAAGGTTGCTCTACTTTGTGGGTTTGGAATACTCTGCACACTAAGCAGTTTTTATTGATTCCAAAAATGTTTCTGAAATTTTCTCAAACTTTTAAATATAAAAATCAATGAAGCTGCCTTGCTAAGCATAAACATCAGCCCCGTAAGGTCTGCACTCAGTTCCTAATTCTTCCATGTCTTTTGGGAAGAGTCCTGTGGTGCCATGGGCTTAGTTCCATCTGCCTGGGCTCTCCTGCAGGTTGCTGACTTATGGCCTTCTCACTGTTCTCAGGAGTGTAGCAAGAAGCCCTCGTCTGCTGGGAGAAAAGCGTGGGTCAGAACTCCTCCTCACATGGAGGAAGACCCTGGACTGCTGAGGTAAACTGCTGTGCCTAACTGCAGCTCGGCTGCTCCCTGTGGGGACGGTGGGAGTCAGGAAGGTTCTGCAGAGACATGTGACCTTGTCAGATGGTGGAGAGGATCTTGGAGAGTATTCCAGGCAGAACTCAGAGGAAAGGAAAACATGGTCAGAGAAGAAAGCCATACTCAAGGGTCACTGGAAGGCTCCGGCTCTCGGAGAGCACTCTTGTTTGGGGTGTAGAAAAGGAGGCTGAGTAGGAAGGGTTAGGGTGTAGGGGCCTTCACGTTCAACCCTGGGGTGGTCACAGTCACTTCTTCATTCTTTTGTTTAAGAACATCATGACTAACAGTCTGCAATAATACATGTTCTTCTCTGCAGCTTTGTGGGAAACCACCACCTACTGGTCAGGTCAGACCTGCAAAATGAGCTTTTTCTCTTCCCATCCAACATGTTTAGGTTGATACATAAGGAATGAGGAGAGCTGAAGAGTGGAGACAAGAGTGGAGAGGACACAAATTCCCAAACTGCCAGCTGCCATTGATTCCAACTATTCCTAACTTAGCTATGCTTTAAGCAGGGGCTCGGAATCCTGGGCTGAGCAGGATGGAGGGAGATCCTAGGTCTTGCATTTGAGGTCCACTCAGTCAAGAGCTTCCTTACCAGTATACGATTTTCCTCCTCTGTAAAAGAAAAGGCTTGAAATGGATGAAGGGTGTGGTCTATTGTGATGCTGGGTATCTTAGACTCCTACAGACAGATGCCAATGTAAAAGCAGCTAGGCTGAGCCTCTCAGTGTCTCCTCGGGAGGAAGAGCAAGAGGAGGATGTGCTGGGAGGGCCAGCGAGCACTTGTGGGCTTCTGTGTTAGAAGCTGACTGGGAATTGGGAGCTTTAGATGCTGTTTGTGTTGGACCATCTGTACCAAGCTCGTGGCCAGGGCGCCTTATGGTCTCCCAGCAGGAAGCTGATGAAAGACCTCATCTGGAAACAGCTTTCTCCGAGGAGCAAGAATACTGGAAAAAGATTTTCCTATCACTGTCTGCTTCCCTCCACATCTCACCCTGGCCTTGTCCTCATTTTCGCATGATCAGTTTGGAAGATGTTCCCACCCAAAGGGACTTCTCCACAAAGCCTCTTTTCTCACCAGTGACGTCCCCTGCTTCCTGGTCTGCCTGCTTTGGCTACAGAAGGGTGCAGTTTGGAGACATGGATGAGCTGAGGATGGATGAGGTCATGGCTCCATGCAACAGGATAGGGAAACAGTATCTTCGTTTGTGGCTGGAACTGCACCCATCCAGTGTGTGGACCCAAAGTTGTTATTGCTTGCCACGTAGCTATCAAGAGTTTGGCCCTTGGGAGTGAGCTTACGAGTGGCTCTTGTGAAACTTGAAGAATGCAGATAAAGTTGAGCGCTTGGAGCCGTGGTATGTGAATGTCTAGGGAGGAATTTTTTGCAGTCTTAGTTGGACTTTATTTGTTAACTTATTTGTTTCTGCAGGGACTTGATAAGACTCGACTTCCTCTTTGAAATGTGTTTTCTCAGGCTTCTACAAGTCCATTCAGGGACTGCGTATGCAAGGGCCCAGACAAAGAATTTCACATGGCTCTTTTCACATTTGCTGTGGGTTAGGAAGCTTTTTGACCAGATGTTAAACAAAACTAACTCCTTCTGTGTACTGTCACTTTAAAAATGCCACCAGGAAGTACTTAGCTAGACTAAATGTGGGAAAATTAGTTTTTTACTGACTTTTTTTTTTGTCTCATAGTTGTAGGTGCCGGCTATGAAGAACTAGTATCAAGGTGGTTTTGCTTGAGCTGGACTTTATTACATCAATTCACCTCTGTATCCATCATTTCTCATATCCTTTTGTCCAGCTAGTTGCCTCTCTATACTTACAACCATCATTTAGAGTCCTAGCTAACTGAGGCCTCTTCTGTGTCATGCTCTAAGGTTACCATGGTGAACTGGATAGATCTGATCTCCATCTTTGCAAGCCCACATCTAGAAGGGGTTAGAGAATAATGTAAAGGGCCGTCTGTGTGGGTGGATGCTCATAAGAGGGCTGCACTGTAGTCAGAGTACACTGACCACACATGCACCCTGCTTACACTATGTGGCTAGGTGGACAGAGATGGACAAATGGACATGAGAAAGAATAGATAGGCTATAAAATAGATGGATATAGTAAAGCCCAATTCAGAGTTTCTGTCTTATAGAAAAGCTGACAGAATTATTCTTATAGCCAAGAACATTTTTACTTTTATAAGTCATTAAGGCTAATACACTAAGTTGAGGGGAAAACTAAGATGGTGAATTAGCTTGAATCTTCTTGATCCATCTGTCCTCCTCTGTAGTGAGCAGAGGAGTTCATTCAGAGCTGTTAGGCTGGGTTCTTCCTCTGATTTTTAAAGCCCTTGCTTCTCTTTGCTGCATGGAAAATGAGAGTACAGTCAGCTCCCTGGACCACTGGGTTCTCTATCCCTTTATCCAGGTATTCAATTAACGTCTGATTTAAAAAGTTTTATTGGAAAACAAATTGTGTCCATACTAAACATGTGTAAAACTTTTCCTGGTCATGTTGCCCTAAAGAATGTTGCATCATAACTATTCATACAACACTCACACTGTATTTGTTGTTATGGATAATCTCGAAGGGATTTTTAATTGTATGGAAAGATGGATGTAAGCTATATGCAAACATTACATCATCGTCTAATAAGAGGCATGAGTGCTGTGGATTTGAGTATTCACAGTAGGTCCTGGAGTCACTGTCCTCAGAGTCTGGTGGTCAACTGTGTTCATTCTCTCTATTGCTGTTGTGGGACTTGCCCTGGTGCTTAATCTGGTCACACTGTAAGCCTCTAGCTTATTCCTATTAAACCCCAGTGGACTGGAGCAGCATTTTCTTGCTTTTCAAAGGATAAATAGCAATTATGGCAGATTTAAAGCAAAGTAATTACGTCCTTTGCATAACTTACTGATGGGACCTCAATTACTCTAGTAGATTATCAACATTCTCTGTCTCTCCCTGTCTCTCTGTCTCTCTGTCTCTGTCTCTCTGTCTCTGTCTCTGTGTGTGTGTGTGTGTGTGTGTGTGTGTGTGTGTTTCAGGGATATAGCTATGGCTAGCTTGAATTCCCCTTAGTATGACTAGCACTAAATTGTATCTTACGTGGTTTGAAAAGTATTGTGTCTTAGTACAAGGAAGACTAAGAAAGGAAAGAATAGAAAGATATTCTTCCTAAAGATAAATAAGAACCTCATGGTTTTAGGAGAGAATGTAGCAGGTTGTGGTACCAAAAGCAGAGCCTGTAACGTGTCTGGTAAGTAGAAGAGTCGCAAGTGTGCAGCACTGTAGGCAGAGCTGCTTCTGAAGTTGTAGCCCTGACTGTAGGGCTTTGCTCCTCGTCCCAAGACGATGCTGGCACATGCAGCGCCCTTGCCATTTGCTTGATTTTTAGGAAGAGTAAGATGGTTGTCCACGCCATGAAAAAGCCCTAGGAGCCAGGAAGAAAATGGCTACAAAGAATTTGCCCAGGAATAGGCAAGGCGCAGAGCTATCTTCCACTGTCACCAAAGCAGAGGCCTTATGCATTCTCCATCCCGCACCCCCCCACCCCCTTCTTAGTACCAAAAATTTAGCTTTGTTTTTCATCCAAGAGTATCTACTAACACCCCAGCGCTGCTGCAATAAATCCCTTAAGCAGAAGGGTTCACAGAAACACACCACTGCTTCAAGTTCAGGTAGGGCTTTGGGTGTTCTGCTTCTGGTACCCCAGGGCACAATTAAAACCTCAATGGGAAGCCTCCTCCTCTGGAGGCTGGACTGGGAAGAATTCACTGCCAGACTTCTTCAGATGGCTGGCAGTTCATTTTCTTGGGGCTGTGTTAGGACTGAGGAGCTGTCTGGGGCTCTTAGCTAGAGACTACCTTCATTTAGCAACCACAGAGAACTCCCTGCAATGGACCTCTCAACATGGCGGCTTACCTCATCACACCAGTGAGGAGCGTTTCCAGGGTAGACGTGTTACAGAGACTTTAGAAACGGGGACACTCATGGGCACGGTGAAGAGATCGGGAGTGGAGATAGTGGAGACCCTTATATTCTGTACCTCACTGTGACTCAATCTTTCACTTCAACAGGCATTTTAGTGGCAATAATAACTTCAGACTTCCTCTAGGTCTCTTCCCCAATCATAACCTCTCTAGATGGTGTTCTCATCAGTTCCTGATACTTTTCCATCCTTTAGAATCTGGCCATGCTCTGGGGAAGACTTTCTTGACACCAGACAAAGGTGCATTAGTTGTTTAATGCCCTCTCTTGACCCACTTCTGTTTGTTTTTTAAATTTTGTATTTGTTTTGCATAATAGCTAGATGCATTGTGTCCTGGATTCTTGCCTTCAGTACTTTCGGACTTAATTAAATATTTGATGCCCTTTTAATTTTCCTTCCCACAGTTTGCTTGGTTAGTTTTGAATTATTGTAGTGACTCCCCTTTGATGAAACTCAATGGTGCTGAAGTAATGGACAATCCACTAATCAATAAGAAGCTTCTATTATTTTCTTTCCAAGTGTTATTCTGGTCCCATGTCCACAAACAGCATTAGATTATAGAAAATACTCTTCCCAAACAAGAATTCAGCCAGAGAACAGTAATTCAAATATTTCCAAGCACTTTTCCTGTTCTTTGAGAAAGCAGTTGCCAGGAGAGAGAGAGAATGCCTTGTTTTCTCCCTGCTTCCCACTGTGATGCTAGGGGCTTCCTCCCAGCAAGTGTGGCAGTGTGGTCAGCCTCTAGGGGCTCTGGGATAAGGACAGATGCCCTGGGCAGTGGTGGAGGGGACACCGAATCCTTGCCTGTGGTAGCATGGCTGCATATGTTAGTTCCAGAGCCCACCATCACTTTCAAGCCCAGATCCGTTATTTACAACTCAAGTACCCTAGAAGGAGATATTTGGCCAGTGTGCCTCAGTCTCCTCATGGGTGAGACAGGGAACAAGACCACATGGGCAATGCCCGAGTCTCACACTCACCACATGTTAGCTGATAATGACCACCCCCACCCCGGGGTTTCATTTCTGGTAGTATTCTAAGACATCAATGAAGCTTCATAGTTCCTGGAACTGTCTTCCTCAGTTTTAGAATGTGAAATTTCAAGGCAGCCATCAGTATGAAGCAATCAGTTGTTCTGATGTAACTTTCTGATCTGTACCTTCACACCCATCTCGTTCTCCTGTTGAACAGTACGACCAGTATCTCTTGTATTGGATATTCATCTTCTAGTAATTTCTTTATCAGGGTTATAAAGACTTATCTGACCTGAAAGGTGCTATCTTTCTTTCTTAGGCTAGATTATTTCTCAGTTTAACTTATTATTTTCATGTCCCAGGAATGTTCACACTTGTTCATAATCTCAGCACTCTGGAGGAGGATCATACATTTTGGCAGCAGGATAGCACATTTGAGGTTATCCTGGGCTACATTCGGGGACCATAGATTTGCATTAGTCTTCATGTACAGTGGGAAAAGGAGAACCAGGGCCAGGGCCATGTCACTTCTCACCATGTATGCCACTTGGCCAAGATGAGCAGAATGGTCCAGGGTGCTGACACACAAGAGGGCATGTGTCACCAACACTGCTTGCTCTGCCGGTGGGTGAGGGAAGTTTCTAGCCATTCAGATGCCACCACAGATCAGAAAGACCTAGAGTCCAGAATGTTCGGGAAGTCTCACTCATACTTTTCAAAATTTACTACAACAGTTTGGATACACTTGGATGATGTATGTTTTACTTGGGAACTTTGAATAGTGTTATTTTTCCACTAGGATCTGATTACAGAATGTCCAAAATGACTGACAATTCTGTCAAGACAGTAGATTAGGAAAGTGGTGGCATGGAGTTACGTAGCTACTTTATGTAGGGCTTTTAGTGGAACAGAAGTGAGAAGAAGACCCCATCACCGAGCTCTAGGAGAAAGTTTCATGAGCCGACCTAACTCTCCATAGGTAAGACGGCCATCAGAAGCGAAGCCCAGCAGCCCTGTTAACAGCAGTGACCAGGGACACACTCTCGATTGTTATTGGTCAGCCACTGTATAGTAACTACAGTATTGAGGTGGCCAGGGACACACTCTTGTTATTGGTGACTACAGTAGTAGTTCATTTATTTAATACACATAATTGAAATATTTAAAAGAATTTAAAAATTCCAAAGGCCTCAAAAATACCTTCTCCCACATCACTGGGCATGGACACTCAGCATAATCTTTTTTCTTCTAATTTAAAATAGATTTTCCATCTAATTCATTGGAAAGCTGGGGCAACATCCGTGGGTCATATTTCATTACCTTCTTATTAATGGCACCTAATACATATGAGTATGCAATAACGTGTTACTTAACTTATGTTATTCAATGTTGGGAGCCCTTTAACTAGAAGTGTGTGCTTTTGGAGTCCATTACAATTTTGGCAGTTTTCATCTTATTTGTAAATTTTTGTGAACAGGTCTAAAAACACAGCGTCAAATGGATCACTTTTAATTTTGTGCGAATGTCTTAAAAAGTTGCCTTTAATTCCCAAATTAGTGGGATGGAAGCGGAGAAGCAATTTGGCTAATGCTGCTCGGAGCCGCAGCTTGTTATGAGCTGGCCGGTGGATGGGGACGCTGATCAAATTTTCTCTGCTGCGTTATGCCGGAAAAGATTCCGCGGCTCGTTCCGACCAGAGCACGGCTGAGCTGCTGATGGAGGGCGCAGAAAGGACTGATAGAGAGAACAGAAAATATTTGACTCCAAACACATTTTTAAAACACGATGGTGTTGATAGTCCTTTCAGTTAAGTTTTGGCCCCACGTCCTCCCTTCATTTATGTAATTATTTGGGGACAGGGATGGCCAAGTGATGATGACTCTTCGTCTGAAACCCAGATTTGCTGGCATCGCGCGCACTGTTGCGGCGTGGGCACTTCCATTTGATGGAAGCGACGTACATTAAGAGGTTTGTTGTCAGGATTCCAAAGGCAGAGATGGCAGGAAGCTTGTTGACTTTAATGTGATTGATTAGTGACCTATATTCTAAATGGTGCACCTCGAAAAGTGTGCAAAACCGTCCTTTCTCGGGTTGGAGATTGCCATTGCACAGCCGTGTCAGCTAATCCTAACTGAGCTGTTAAGATGCGGCTTCTGGGGGCCTCACCGCCATGCTCTGGGGAAGGCTTGTTTCTGGCATCTCTCTCTCTCCTCTGGAGCCGTGTTCTCCGGACCCAGCAGCCTCAAGTTGAACTCTTTGCATAAGGTCAGGTGAAGTGAGTTTCCACTGACTTTGGGTACAAATGAGAACACAACAAGGTGCCTTTCTGGCTCCCTTTTATTTTCCCAAATTACCTATGTGCGCAATTTCCAGAGCAGGTGTGGCTAGAAGAGCCAGAGGGCCACAGAACCAAGGCAGGGTGTCAGCAAACTCATAGCTCAAGCCAAAGTTTGCTAAGGAAGTTCCTGGTTAGAATGTCCCTTGGGAAGCCTGAAGCTTTGCCCCAAGGACTGAAGCCCCGACTTGTGGGCTGCAGCTGCGTACAGCACTTGGCTTAGGCCTGGCCACCTAGGGCAGTCAGGGGCTATCACTCACCCGTGCGAGGAAGAATCATGAATGGAGGGGAGAGATGGAGAGAAGGGACTCTTAAAAGTTATCAGCCGAGGATCGGTGAACTTCACGTTCCAGGGACACCCTTCAGGTAAACATTAAACTGTGTGTTGTCCGGCTCGGGTGCTTTTTCCTCGGGATGCCCGTCACAGTCTCTTTTCTGCTTCTCTGGCAGAATACCCATAGTAAGTAACCTATAAGCTACAGGAACTTACTGTCCTGTGGATCTACAGGCTGTGAAGTCCAAGATCAAGGCCCTAGCACACAGTGAGAGCTTTTTAATTGTATCATCCTACAGGAAAAGGCAAGGACAGCAAGAGAGACAGAGGACGTACACATATGTATATATGTGTGTATGTACTGTGCATGTTATGTATGCGTGTGCTGTATATGTATGTATAGCCCTCTCTCCCCATTCTTGTCTCCTCTGCTGTTCAGGACTTTGGATTCTGCTGTCTACGTTATCTAAGGATAACATTCCGGTGACAGGGTTGACGTGGCCCCTCCCTACGTCTCTTCCACTCCTCCCCGCTGCTCTCATTCATTCCCACCGGAACTGCTTCCAGATGAGTGAAAACGCAGAGTAATCCCTCGCTTAACCTTGCTCCACCTGTGTGGCTGGCCTCACAGTCACAGCGATCTCATAGACGGACGACAGGGGTACAGGTCTGCCTAAGCAGACGGAGCTCCGAATGGCTTCCCCTTGGGAGCACAGGAGCCAGAAAATGGAGACACATCCTTGCACATTCTTCCTGTTTTCACACCCCAAACCCCTGCAGATTAGTAGAACTTTTCAAAGTCAAGCGCCCTTCACCCTGGGTGTTCATTGCTGTTCAGCACAGGGTTGAGGCTTTTCTCACTGGGGGAGGCCCCTAATTGCTTAATGGTCACAGTGTGCTCTCACCAGTTGACTTATAAATAAGAGAAGTGGACTTTTGGCTGGTATGTCTGGATGCTGGAAGTACCCAAGTAGGACCGATAAGGTTCTGGTGAGGGCTGCTTCTGCACTGCGGCTCTGGTTCTGCTTTGTGTCCTTTGTGGCCCGTAAAAGTAGGAGAGCCCTCAACAGTCTCTTTTACAGGGCACTGGTCCACTAATGGGTGGGACTCCTGGCTCCAGACTCACACCCCAAAGGACCCACTTTCCACGCCTCTCACACTGGGACTGGGATTCCCACGGATAGACTTTTGGGGATGGGGCTTTGTAAATGGAGACTTCTTGTTTGTTTTCTGGCTGCCCAGATCTGAATAATCACACAGAAACTATATTAATTACAACACTGTTTGGCCAATAGTTTAGGCATATTTTTAGCTAGCTCTTACATATTGAATTAACCCATTTTCATTATTTTATATTTTACCATGTGGCTCATGGTTTGTTACCTCTTGCTTCTTGGACAGCTACATGATATCTCCCTCCTTTGGCTGCTATATAGCATCTTCCTGACCCTGCCTACTCTCTCTCTATATCCCTTCCAGACTGACTATATTCTGCCCTGCCATAGGTCAAAACAGCTTTATTCATTAACCAATAAAAGCAACACATATACAGAAGAACATCCCACATTATCCCCCTTTTTCTGTCTAATTAAAAAGGGAAGTTTTAACTTTAACATAATAAAATTGCATACACAAAACAGTTATCAAGCAAGAATTATAATTACAATATTTAGTCCATTTATATTTGATAAATTAAGGAAAATATTCTATTGTCTATCCTATCTTTGTGAGTCTAAAGTTTTATATCTAATTATCAAACATACATATAATAGTAGCCATCATTTATTAAAATTCAAAGCTGGCTTTGGAGTTGGATGGTGGCTGTCCTTCTCTAAATCCAAGCAAGTTGCTAAAAGAAAAATTTAGACTTTCTGTCTCATATCAGGATCCACCTGGTATGGGACAAAAGGAAGATAAAATCTAGGGGCTACTATTATCAAAACTCTGCTTTCAAAAATTTTTACTTCTCCCCATACCCATTTTTGTCTTTATGGTACCTTTTGTTGAATTTATGTTCATAAAAATAATGTTTAAGTTTTCCACAATGAACAATAAATTTTCCTACAGTAATCTTTGAAGTGTCCAGGAAGAAGATGGGGCCCCACAACAACAACTCCACCTGGTTGATATGATGTCATTATGCTGATAGCACAGCTTTAAGATGAGTTTTGGATTACAAACTGCTCAAGATGATTCCAACTTGGCTCATTGAGATGGTGCACCTTCTTACAATGTTCTGGCCAGAACTTCAAATAAGAACTTCAGAAAAATCCTACTGACTACTTAGAGACTATCTGCAATTATACCAGACAGTAATCTTGAAACTTAACCATTATTTTAATTTTTAAGGATCCCATAGAAATTATATCACCCCCATGACAGTTGGAAGTAATTCTAGAAAATGACGTCCTCTCTCCCAACAAAGTTTGTCCTCATGGTTAGGGACATCTATTAGGGATTGGTTATAACTGGTTGAGGGTAGAAATAAAGTAGGCTCAGGGATCTCTCTTGAAAAAAAAAGGTTGGAAAAATCGATGGGATAATAGGTAGATTAGTTTGAGCTTACACTAATAACAATAGTAATACTGAGATTACTTATGAGTTATTATTTATAGACAATTTACATTGGTATAGCTTCTTGTATATTGATACAAAATTAAATCATATTTGTTATATTGAATATTGTCCTATTTCTGTTTACAATATTTGTGCATCTATGCAAAATTATTTTATTATATTGTATGCATGCATGTTTCTACCTCTGCTTAAGATATTTTGTATATTGATGCAATTTTAGGATGTATTTATCATATTGCACTATACATTTCTACTTTTAATCAAGATACTTAAATATTGCTTACATTTTGAGGTCACTGTCCTCATTTGCTGCACATTTGCTTAAAGATTATTTAATTTTTTAATATTAAGCCTTAGTCTTTAAGCTATATAGGTATTAAGAATTACAGGTCAATAGTCATCCATGTTTGTCATACTTATAGTTAGATTAATCAGGCTTTTTAGATTCATAGAGAGTGTATTCTGCATAGATAGATAATCCTCAAACACTTCAAAGAACTGTAGAATATGGCATTTAAATAATTTGGGATTCTGTTGACATGAGACACAATTGTTCCTGGCAGCACTGATCTATTTCCCAGAGAATGTTGGGCATTGAAGATAATCCACTTGGAGCTTGTTTTCTTCTTGGCAAAACTGGTCATTGGACAAAGAACTTCCCCTGCCTTGACCACTGACAAATGCATGGTGTCCAGACTGGACAAGCTGGATATAAGCAAAAAGACTGCCAAATCTTGCCAAGACAGGATAAGATTGATTTTCAAATTTTCCTGCTTCTGAAAATGGTCTGTCAGATACTCTAGGCCTTAGCCAAAGTTGGTTGCCTCAGTGTGCAAATAAGACTTTGGGTGATTGCTCAGGTAGCCAGTTGTCTCTGTCATTTTTTGTACCTTTTGGAAGTTGCTTGATTGCACTTCCTATTTACTCAAGTAATATTATTTCCCTTCTCAAGTCTTTGATGGGGTTGAAGACTAGATAGTTATAGTTACTTTACTCTCATGACTTAGCCAAGCTATTTTTAATATAAGACTCCTTAGGATAGGAGAACTATGAAAACAGTTAGCATATTTTTCTTGTTTGATATTGTTCATGTTGGTTGTAATTCAAATTTTTATCTATGTTTTTGCCTCTTCTTTTCCCTGGATAATACTTGATATTTGTTTTTATTGTATATTGTTTTGTATTAGGTGTAGAACTCTCCTCTCTCATTTAGACAGAAGGGGAGGTGCTGTGGGAACTCCTTCAGCCAATAGCCTTTAAGATACCTGCTCAATTTGGGTGTGGTCTCATGTACTATAAATGCAGACAAAAAGTGTGCATGGGCCTCTTGGCTGCTGGATTTGGTTCAGCTCATGCAGAGGACTGTGGATCACTACTCTTTCTGTGAGTTTATCACTAGATAAATAAACCTTGGTTATACTCCATTCCAGGCTATTGTGGAACTCTTCTGTATGCCAGCAGCGTAGGGTCTGCATTGAGGGTAGGTTATGGGTGGGGAGGCTTCACGAACATTCTGTCTCTGTGCTGCTGTGTTTGAGTCTCTTGAAGATATTTTCCTGATATTCACTCAGGTTTTCATGTTTATATGGCTGTTGTAAAACCAGTGAGATTTAGAGAACGTAAATTTTTATTAAAATTCGGAGCTAAATTTTCTGTCCAGCTTCGAGCCAACATCTATTTGCTCTGCCTGGTATTCTAATTACTTGAAAAACATTCCCAGTGCGAGGCATGACAGCACATGCCTATAATGTGAGCATGTGGAAGCTGAGGGAGGAGGATTGCAAACTGAAGGCAGCCAGGGCTACATACAGAGTCTGAGGCCAGCCTGGGCCATTACAGTGAAATGCTGTCTTAAACAAACAAAACATATTTCTTTTAAATTTTATTCTTATGTGTGTGTTTTGCCTGCATTTATGTCTACAACATATGTGTTCCCACAGAGGCCAAGAGAGGGCAGACCCTTCTTTGGAACTGGAGTTACAGATAGTTGTGAGTTGCCATGTGGATGCTGGAAATTACACCCAGGTTCTTTGGAAGAATAGCTAGTGCTTTTAGCCTCTGAGCCATCTTTCCAACTCCAAAGCATATTTGTGGCTTCAACTTTTCTACCTGCCAAATGGGCACATTGAACAAAATCAGTGACTTTCTAATTTTCTTGTATGACATTAGGAGTTGGGGCAAAGAAAGGGAGCAGGGAAGAGATCAATGACATTCTTGAGTCTTGTGTCCCAAATTTGTTTTCCCCGTGATCCCTGTTTTTATTGCGTTTTTCTCCATAACATGGTGAACTCCAGCAGAACGGAGTGCCTGAATTGCAGAACTGTGACATAAAAATCTGAATATTCATGAGAAACCTTTGATACACATGCATAAATCAATTCCAATCCAGTTACAACAGAAGCATTGCTGTGCACTGACACGGCCTCCAACTTAGCCCGCCTTTTACTTTAGGGGAGACTGGACTGCTAGGCTAAAAGTGGCTGCCAGAGCTCACAATAAGGAAAACTTGTATGACAGCCCCATGGAGGTGCAGCCATCTGATGGAAGTGTTTGTATGAAGATCTGAGGAGCCTCACAAGGGAAAACCTGTCAAGGAGACAGACCACAGTTCAGGCATCTCAGTTTACCTTTCTTGCAGGCAATAAAATGAGACCTACACAAAAATCTGTAAGGTGCGTATCTGTGGTCCCTTGGGAGGAGTGCAAAAGAGCATGAGATTGACTTTCCATGGTTAGTCAAGGAAGCGAAACCCTATCCTGGGGTACAAAGGTCCCCAAATGAAAGAGACAAGGAGGTATTCCAGGAGACTCCGTATGTAAAAGCACAGAGGACTAAGAGAGGCAATAGTCAGGGCCTACCGAGGTAACAGGCAGGAAAATGGCCTGGGGTCCCCATGCCAGAGTCACCATGGCACTGGGAAGGAAAGTCGAGCTCACACAGTGAACTGAAGACAAAGCAAAGAGTCGGGCCTCAGAACAAAATGGATTTTCCCTTTCCACATGGAAAAGGTCAGATAAGCAGAGCATGAAGCCCAGTAGTGGCAGGGGCGATGGGTTGCATAGGAAGTGGAATGGGCCCAGGTAGGATGGATTGTGCTCTGATCCAGTTGCTGAGCATGGAGGGGCAAAGGCCACCTCCTAATCAAGAGATCCAGCCCACCTAGCCCTGTGTAAATGCACAGCGGCCTGCCCAGCTCCACACTCCCTTACAGAGACCAAGAAAGTAGAGATGCTGCAGGGGATATTTGCAAGGGGAGATGTTCCTCAACTTTCAGAATCTAAGAAAACTATGACTCTGTATTCAAAGTACTTTTCAGAGAAGCCAGGCAATTTGGTTTTACCAAAGAAAAGTTACTTAGCAATAGACTGTGAGCTTTTGACTTTGTGTTGAGTGGCAAGACAGGCACAGAGCTAGGCACTCTGATCTGTCATCCTTGAGTATCACCCTGAGCTCCAAAGGGGGAGATTAATCAATCCCACTGGCAGGTGGTAGGTTGTGGCTCCTGGGACTAATCTGCAAGCCCAGGCTCACAGAGAAGTTAAGCTGTACTTGGGGGAGTCAACCATCCCTGTCCTCTCCAGGCCAGCATTCCTCCTAGGGAAGGTAGTGGAGATGAAGTTTGTTGGGCTTCTAATCCTTCAACACAGCTTCATCATAGTGGAATTTCCCCTAGTGTCGGGGGATCAGGCCTAGATACTTTCTCATCTTTACTGACCATCAAATCATCTGATGTTCTAACCAAATTTAGTCCCTTGTCCCACAGAACGACACAAAGGGAAGATATTGTAAGGGTCAACTGAAAACACTGAAATCCTTTGGAAGTTGTAAACTGCTGTTTGCAGTAAAGAAAATCCATGCAAACATCTTCGTGAGTATCTGTTGTAAGTCAGCTCTAACCAGAACAACTTGGGCAGCCCAGAGCTCTCCTTAGACACTCAGATGTGCCTCTCCCCTCCCCTGCCCTCCTCCTCTCCCTCCCTTCCTTCCCCAGTCTCACTCTCTTCCATGCATCTTTCTCTTTGGGCTTATGAGCTGACTGGTCTGTCCTTTTAGACTCATCTCAATGCTGCTTTAGTCTGCTGTTTGCCCTCATGTACAGAAGCAGAGCTATGAACAAAGATGAAAGAGTAGAGGAACAGAAGGTGATGGGGCAGGGTGCTGGTCCCTGTAAGGCCATCCAGAAAGGCTTTTCTGAAGAGGTGCTGTTTGAGTCAAGACCTACATGAAGTAACAGAGTATCCCTGCTGCTTACTCGCATGTGTCAGGTAGAGGGGAGCCCAAGTTCTGCTGTCCTGAGAATTTGGTAAAGTTGTATCCACAACACTGAACACACAGCACGCTCTCACTAACAAAGATTGCACTCAACTGCAAAGCCAAGCCAATATAGACCAGTGACCTGTTTATTAATAGATCCCTGCGTGGGCCGTTTAAAATGTAGTGGGACATAGATAGATCAGATGTCCTCACTGGGGTGTGCTTCTGGATGCCTTAGTCTATAGGCTGACCCACTGTCACAGAGTCATTCCTGTCTCCAGGGTACTGGTAAGCTTATCTTTTCCCAGAGCACCTCTACTATTTGGAGGTGCAGTCAGAGCATCATTGAAGCGTGTGGGGCCACCTTCCACTCTGGCCTTCCACCCTTGGCTATGAAAGCAATGCTGTTGACAAAAGTTGATCCATACATTCACTTCCTAACCTGCTGTCCATTGGTTCTGTGTGGTCATTCTATTGAGAGTCTCAAATTGAATTTGTATGGATCGCTCATGCAAAAAGCTTTTTCGAGAGAGTGGTGGGCAGACTTCTGGAGTGGGAGGGGAGCTAGTCTGCCATGGGTTTGACTTGAATGTATTCTTCCTCCTTTCCCTCACGCTACCTCATTCCATGAAGCCAGAGGTGAAAGGAAAGCAGAGTCTCTCTGTGGAGGGGATTTTGAGCAGCAAGGGCTTAATAAAGTACGAAGATTTAGGAGTTGCTTTGCTCTGGGTCACAGGAGGCAATGGACAGCAGAAGCGTTTCTGTCTGTGCTCTGCTGTCTCTCCCCTCAACACACATACTCAGAAGCCATCTTGACATGCTTCCTCATCGCAGATGCCTTGGCCTCACTTCCTGTAACTGCTGGGGTCTCAGACGGTGCTGGTGAAAAGTGGCCAGCGAGCTGGAGCCCAGTATGCCCCACAGTGTGGAGGGGAAGCTCTCTGAGGGGAGAGGGTGACAGCCCCATCCGGTGGCCCAGCCTGGCTCCTGAACAGGAATCCTAGTGACTGGGACATGACAGAATTTGCCTTTGAAACTCCCACAGCCTTCCTGGGCCCCTTCACTTGCCTTATGACATCAAGGTGCCCTTGCCCTGGTGAAAGTATCATAGTTGGATGTTAAGAAGTAGCGTGAATAGAGCTCAGGTCCGATTGGAAAATGCAAATCCTGTGTTTATGAAGCATGATGGGACGTGTACAGCCAGTGTCAGCATGGGGGTTTACAGCCCAGCTCTTCACCTTGACCTGCTTTGGTCTCAGTTTCATGGTCTGGGAAACAGAAAAGGGCACATTTAGCCTGTTGGGATTGTCACAAAGACAAAGGGAACATTTGTGTTGCACAAAAAGCCTGTGGCAGTGCGTACTCATAATGGCTGTCCATCTTATGATAGCCCAGTTTCTCTCCTTGTTGGAGTACCTGTTCGTGGCATCCAGATCAAAACACCCATCTAACCTGAGGCTACATAAGAGAGGGCAGCTTCAAGCCCACTTTCCTTCTTGAACAGCTTCATATGAAGCTCCAACGGAGGTGTGGCAGTCTGCAGGAGATTTCCAAAACAATGATCAAGTTAAGCCAAAAAACTAAAAGAAGGGGATAAAAGACAATATATCGGACATATCTGTAAGGTGGTTTTTAGTGGGCATCCTGACTGACTGTGTTCTACTTGGGGATGGGACTCCCGAGGTGAGGTATATAGTCACCATTGGATGTTTACACGCATCTGCAGGCCACTGCTCTTACACTCACTCCATCCTATGTGACACCAGCACTGTCCCTCCAGGAGCATCGCTGGGGTGCAGAGTCCGAAAACACTGTCCAGCCCCTCCACACCTTACTAACTACAGCCCTGCCTTGTTACCAGCCTCCAGATGAGCCAATGAGATGGAAGGCACCGTTCTTCCAACAGCCTGGGGGTGTAGTCCTTACACACAAATACAGTTCAGGAGCAAGTGTACACAGTATTTCTTCATTCGCGCAGGGCTTTATTTGAGACAAACTAGAAAGCTTGCAAAGTCAAGGCAGACTGCAAGGACAAATCTAGGTCAACTCACAAGCCAGACATGAAGTTTGAGAAGCTAGCCCTAAGAAAGTTTGTTTTATGACACTCTCTGTTGTTACTGTGTTTAAAACAGTGTCGTCTTTATGGGATTGTTTGCATTTAATATTTATTGGATGGATAAGTAGTAAATACTACGCCATTCCTGGATCACTTTGAAGTTCTTACAAAGCAATTTAGCAGTAGTCTTTGCGGGAGCTTTCTGGCATAGGGACTACATTTTAAAAAGTTTCTCTCCATAACCCACGTGGGTTTGCTGCATTCCCCACCAGGCAGGTCTCTGGGCTACCTTGGTGGCTAGGATGGCTCACCCTCAGCCTGCATATCATGGCCTGAGGCTGGAGCAGATGGATCCAGCTTCCCAGTGATGTCTTTCCTGCTGTACAGACCGTTCACATCTTTCTGGGGGCCTGTGAGGTTGACATCAGAGTAGTTTGAAAAGGGTAGTAAGATGGTTTTCAAACGAAGCTCATTCTTATTCCTCAGGGGTCGGGATTCCATTTCCACACTAAATGAGCCTTCCAGACCCTGCACTTTGGAGGGGAAGGGTATTTATTTCCTATTCCCCTCCTTCACCTAGTAAAGAGACAGCCTCTCCCTTTAGTTCCCTCTTGAGCCTCTTCCAAATCTCCACCCTCTCCCGCTTCAGACCTCCTGAACCTCTTAGGAGGTGTTTCTTTCTGAATGTTTGTCTCATCTTCCCTGGGGATGAATTTGATAATTCCTAATTGTTTGACCACATTGCTGTGGGTCTCTGGAGGTTTCTGGGGGTCCCTATTGTTCTAGGGTTTGCTCATTGGACCTTTTGCCATCCATGTTTAACAACACAGGAGTTTGTTGAGTTTTTCCCAGACGTTTTGCTCCATCAGTTCTGGTGCTGTTTTCTGCTCTTTTCTTGGACTCTGCTCTTTTCCTGTGGAGGCATTTCAATGAGCCCCTTAACCTGTTAAAATCATTCTTAAAATCCTTTTCCTTTGCTGCCTTCACTCTCTCCTGTACCTCTAGCCTGACCAGTAGGACACACCAGTCATACCCTTCAGTTCTGTTTCTTCCCACCCAAGCTCCAATTGCCTGTGTGGAAGGGAGAAGAGAAGAAACACACCTTGGGTCTTTCATTTGCACGGGTTTAACAACAGCCCCCATCCCTCATGCTTGTAAAGAGCGTAAGATCTCTTGTTGGACCAAACATTTATTGTTGGGACAGAGTTGGGTTTCATTTCCCACACAAGTTGATTTCATTCATAAATGTCACACGTAGTCCCAAAAATGCGGTTCTTGTGTTTTAGAGGTTTGGATTTTGATAAAGGAGACACACAGAAAATAGATCACCACCTTCCTTGATGTGAAAAAGGAGACCTGAGTGGCAGGGCAAACAGCAAGCTCCTGGGTGGCTTCTTGGGCCCAGCTCACACTCCCTGTTTGTGTACACCAGACTCCAGTTAGGATTTGAAACAGGGATAAGCATTTGCAATCAGTGTTCATCTTACCTGTGAACACTATCCATGTCAAATTCTCACATACACATACCACTGGTTTTCATGAGAGACCTATGAAATGTCACTTACCCTGAACCACTGAAGATGACTCCCAAAATGCACCTTATAGTTGGCTTCCTCAAATATGGTCACCTAGCTGAAATCTCTGAGATGCCAGGATTCAGGGCACTATCTAGATGAAAGTCTCATTCTGAAAGCTGCTCAAATGTCATACCCAACAGTTCTTAGACAGTTCACAGGGAGCTGGGCAGTGGTGGCGCACACTTTTACTCCCAACACTCGGGAGACAGAGGCAGGCAGATTTCTATGAGTTTGAGGCCAGTTCCATCTACAGAGTGAGTTCCAGGACAGCTAGGACTAGGACTACACAGAGAAACCCTGTCTCAAAAAAACAGGAAAAAAAAAGAAAAAAAGGTAAGAAGGAAGGAAGGGAGGGAGGGAGGGAGGGAGGGAGGGAGGAAGGAAGGAAGGAAGGAAGGAAAGAAGGAAAAATGAAGGAAAGAAGGAAGGAAGGAAGGAAGGAAGGAAGGAAGGAAGGAAAAAAGTAAGGAAGGAAAAAAGGAAGGAAGAAGGAAGGAAGGAAGGAAGGAAGGAAGGAAGGAAGGAAGGAAGGAAGGAAGGAAGGAAATTCACAGGACACTAATTCTCTCTGGAAACCATCAATCATAAAGTGGGAAACAGCGCTCTAATTTGCAGATCAAATTCTTTCTGCTCTTGTACAATATTTTATGACTTTGAGCCGTGACAGATGATTACCAGGTTATCAAGGGGGAGACAGATGAGCTAAACTAGAATAGTCACCCCGATATTTGTCACCAGGACTTTCGTTCCTGTTCTTGTAACAAAATACCCCAAAGCTTCATACTTTGTAAAGAAATCTTAATTACCTCACACTTTCAGCGGTTGAAGTTCACTCCCTTGCTCTACCCTTGCTGAGGGCCCTCTGAATGTGCACAATACAATGAAGAAGCACAAGAGGAGCCAAGCATGAGCAAGAGGCCACATTGCGTGGCCGCCCGCGCTTGTAACAACACTCATACAATAATGAACTCAGTGAAGAGATTAGAATTAATTCCTTCTAGGAATAGCAACTGACCCCACTTATGAAAGTTTGCATGACCTCAACACTGCTACACCAGAGACCACCTCTCTAGCACATGAATCTTCGTGAGACACATTCAAAGAACGTCGGAACCATAGCAAAAGCTAAGAGCATCCTGATGGCGTCAACTCAGTGAAATTTTCTATTTCTAGTTGGGTACAAATCACATTGGGATTTGAGGAGATTGTAAGATGTTAAATTTTCCTGAAAATGTTGAGAAATAAAATCATGGTCTCTCCTTCCTTATCAGTTGACTAAGGGGACTCGCGAATACATTGACAGAGTCTCCTCTTTACCGTGTCTGTCCCTCTCCTCAGGCATCCCCCGACTTTCTTCCTCTCAACGGATCACTATCAGTCACACTTTAGCTACTTCATGACTCTTTGCCACTGTTCAGACTGAACAGTCCTGCCGCTGGTCCCTCAGTACCAGGTCTAGCTGTACAGTGCGCTAATGCTGCTTACTCTATGAATATGTGTTTGGCCCTCCCTCCTTGCCTATGAGTCAATGTACTTTTCCCTTTGCGTTTCCAGATCCTTCAGTTAGTGACAGCTGTTTCTTCTGATTTTCCAGACTAGGAAATGGGATGCAAGGGGATTCATACTTTAATTGAAATCACACACGGAATCAGCAGCCCGAGCTATTGACAGGGATCATTGCATGTTTGTCGTGACATGAAGGCGGATTGTAAAGTGATTGCCCCCTTTCTTTCATCACAGTCCCTCACATGGGTATAGAGTTCCATGCAAGAGCCTTGAGCTCTTGACTGGAAAGGGAAGGCCTGGCTTCCAAACTGACTTGGCCTCACCGAGCAGTACGGCATCAGGCAAAATCTTATATGCTCTCTGGTTGCAGTGTCGCCTTTAAAATTAGAGAGGAGGGAAATTTTCCTGCTTGAGCAATTCACTTCCCTGTGATTGACATGTGACAGTCACAGGTTCAGCGGCTCTGACGGGTGACTGAATACCCCATGTCACAGGGACAGAGCCAGTATTCCCCAGCATTCCTGTCAGACTCCCCCTTTCACTTTCACATCCCAGTTCAGATGATAGCTATGTCTTACCGCAAAATACCCAGCCTCCTGCTAGTCTAGCAGCCCCAGAATGATGGAGACTGCCGTGTGGATGGTGGAGTTGCTATAGAGGCATGCTCCAATGCTCCACTTTTGAGAAGTGCAAATGCCATCAAGACCTCAGAAGTCTGAAATACGGCAATTCTGCATCCAAGAGAGAATGCATCTTTCTGCTCGGCTGTGTTTATGGGCTGTGATGCACCTGAGCCAAAATGCCTGCCAGTGGGAGGGCTCTACCTGCTCTTAGTAAGCAGGACTTTGAGGTTTGGAGTCTCCATGTTTGTTTCAGAAGGCAGGGAATTGGTTTTGTTAGTCACAACAAACATACTAACAATGGAAAAGGAGTTTCCATCATCGCTTGGGGTAGAGAAGAGGCCTACTTACCACAGCATCGGACTGTTCTCCTGTTTCCCTTGGAGACTAGCCCTCTCCTCTCCCCTGACTGAAGGTTTTTACTGACAGGGAGGGTGGCCCATGAGTGAGATGTTAATCTTTCTACAGCACTATCTGAGGCCTGCAGTGTGTGGAAGTCCCAAGTCCAGTCTGAGGTGAGAGGCTTTTGCCTTTCTTTTGATACAGCATGTTAACACAAATCAGACTGTGAGAAGAGGCCTGTGGTCACCGTGTCCCTTTGCTGTGCCCTCCAGCGCTCTTCAGCAAACGTATGGAACCGGTAGTTTATAATGTCAAGGTCTAGCCCCCAAAGTCTGAGAAAGTCACCTTGTAAAAATTGTAGCCCGCATAGAACCAGCCTGTATTTTTCCAGGACACCATGAGGAGTTCAGGACATCCTTGAGCCCCTTGTCTTCACTGGGCTGTGGCAGGTAGGGCTTTTCTCTTATAAGTGGTTACAACATTCCTGTCCTTTAAAGGATGGGGGTTTCCAGGAGTCTCTTGTCTGAAGATGTCTTTGGGACAAACTGCATCGCGTGCTGGTGACATTCTATGCTGCAGTGGGACTGGCTCCATTTGGCTCCCAGGGCTCCCAGCCTCTGCTGGAACCTGAGGGTTTGAGGCTGTCTGTAAGGCCCTTCAGGTAATGCTTAGCTGTGAGAAAGACTGCAGCAAGTTATAAAGAGTCCAGCAACCCCAGCCAAGGAGAAAGACTGCCTGAGGACGTCTCTGTGGGGCAGGCAGCAGGAACTTCAAGCTGAACCACAGAATTCCTGAAAGCCATTAACACACAGAGGCGACAGACACATGGTCACAAGGTGAGAAGAGAGCCATGGGGAAATGGGCCATGAACATTAGAAAGAGAGGAGAGAAAGGCGGTCTGTGAAGTGTGTGCTGCTGAGAGGGATTCAGTGGAGAAGCCACAGTGCAGATTCTCTCCTGGAGCACTTGGGGTAGGCCAGAGCACCCAGCATGAGTAGGATAGATAATGGGTTAGAAGGGCCTAGAAGTTCTTTTCTTTATTGTTTTTATTGAGCTATCTATGTTTCTCTGCTCCCCTCCTTTCTGACCCCTCCCCTTCTACTCTCTCCCCTGATCCCCATACTCCCAATTTACTCAGGAGATCTTGTCTTTTTCTACTTACCATGTAGATTAGATCCATGTATGTCTCTCTTAGGGTCCTTTTTGTTGTCTACGTTGTCTGGGGTTGTGGACTGTAGACTGGTTTTTCTTTGCTTTATGTCTAAAAGTCACTTATGAATGAGTACATATTATATTTGTCTTTCTGGGTCTGGGATACCTCACTCAATATGATTTTTTCTAGATCCATCTATTTGCCCACAAATTTCAAGATGTCATTATTTTTTTCTGCTGTGTAGTACTCCATTGTATAAATGTACCACATCGTCTTTATCCATTCTTTGGTCAAGGGAAGCAACATTTAGGTTGTTTCCGGGTTCTGGCTATGACAAACAATGCTGCTATGAACACAGTTGAGCACATGTTCTTGTGGCACGATTGAGCATCCTTTGGATATATACCCAAAAGTGGTATTACTGGGTCTTGAGGAAGGTTGTTTCCTAATTTTCTGAGAAATTACCACACTGACATCCAAAGGGGTTGTTCCAGCTTGCATTCCCACCAACAATGCAGAAGTGTTCCCTTTTCCCCACAGCCTCTCCAGCTTAAGCTCTCATCAGTGTTTTTGATCTTGGCCTTCTTACAGGTGTAATATAAAATCTCAGAGTTGTTTTGATTCGCATTTCTCTGATGACTAAAGATGTTGAGCATTTCCTTAAGTGTCTTTCAACCATTTGAGATTCATCTGTTGAGAGTTCTCTGTTTAGGTCTGTATCCCATTTTTTTTTTTATTGGATGATTTGTTCTTTTGATGACTAATTTCTTGAATTCTTTGTCTATTTTGGAGCTCAGTCCTCTGTCTGATGTGGGATTGGTGGAGACCTTTTCCTGTTGAAGGAGGCCACTTATTGGTTTCTGGCTGCTCAGCCTCAAAATAATCACACAGAAACCTTATTATTTAAATCACTGCTTGGTCAATTAGCTCTAACTTCTTATTGGCTAACTCTTATATCTTAATTTAACCCATTTCCATTAATCTGTGTATCTTCACATGGCTGTGGCTTACCAGATAAAGTTCCAGCATCTGTCTCCAGCAGGGTTACATGGCTTCTATCTGACTCTGCCCTTCTTTCTCCCAGCATTCAGTTTAGTTTTTCCCGCCTAGCTCTGTTCCACTATAGCTCTGCTATAGGCCCATATCAGTTCCTTTATTTATTAATGGTAACCAGAGTAAACAGAGGGAAATCCCACATCATTTTCCCATTCTGTAGGCTGTTGTTTTGTCTTGTTGACAGTGTCCTTTGCTTTACAGTTTCAGGAGGTCCTATTTATTAATTGTTTTTTTTCAGTGTCTGTGTTACTGGGGTTATATTTAGGAAGTGGTCTCCTGTGCCAATGCATTCAAGTATTCTTCCTACTTTCTCTTCCGTGAAGTTCAGTGTGGTTGGCTTTATGTTGAGTTCTTTGATCCACTTGGACTTGAGTTTTGGGCATGGTAATAGATGTGGGTCTATTTTCACTCTTCTACACATTGTCATCCAGTTATGCCAGGCTTAGGACTGCTTTCACGGGTGTCCCTGTCTTGGGCCTGCTCCCACAGAGGCCACTGGCCTGGGCCCAGTCCTTTGGAGGCCACTGGCTTGGTCCTACTCTGGTGGAGGTTGTTGGCTTGGGACTGCTCCAGCAGAGGTTCAGGCCTAGGGATTCTTAATATGTTTATGATTTTGCCAATGGTTCCAGACTTCATAGATTTTAAAATATGAACTTCAGGAACATATTATCCAATTCAAAAGTTTTCATGACTGTTTCATCCTGAATACCAGAGCAGGTTTTTCAGGGGTCTTCTGGGATAACCTGCAGGCTCCTCAACACTGCTCAATCAACACCATTAGCTTCTGGAACAGTCACTGTTCTCCTGTTGACCCCACGCTGGTTCAGTCTGATTTGTGTTATTAGAGAAACCAGTCACCGAGAGGTGGTAGAACAGTGAGTCAATGTGGATGGACATGATTTCCTGGGTTTGTCCTTGATTTGGGACAAAATAGTTAACCTGTCTGTTTCCACACCTGTTAGACAGTAACGGCAATCACTTGGAGATGTTGTGAGAATTAAAAGTAAATTCAGTTGCAGCCTGCAGTGGCTACTAGGGCACATCAAGTGACAGCTTGGTTAGAATCTCTTTCCTATTCTTCTACATGAATATATACTAAGTAAGTTAGATGTGAGGTGTGTCGAAGGGTAGGAGATGATTGTAGTAGGTATGAGGAGAGCTAGGGCACCTGCCAGCATGTTCTAGCAGTACCTGTTGAAATAGCCAGCTTCTTCTCTTTAAAAGATTTATTTTTATTTTTTTTTATTTTTGAAACAGGGTCATGCTATGAAGTTCATAACTGGCTTGAACCTCACCATGTACACCAAGTTGGCCTCAAATTATAGAGGTCCATCTGTCAGCTTCCCGAGTGCTGGCATTAAGGACAGGAGCCACTATGTCAGGCCTTGAAGTTAATGCCAAGTTTTTGAATCCGAGGGCACTAAAGTGGGCTAGAGACTTACAGATAGAAATAGAAATAGAGGCCATTTACTAAGGGAGTGAAAACACCCCCAAGCATGGGAGTGAGGTAGTGATCCGAGAGTAAAACCCCGAACATGTCAGGTCAGGTGTCACATGACCCTCTAGGACATTTCCATAGCACTGACCTTGATCATGTGCATATCTCATGGGCTGTTAGCGCTCTCTGTTAGATGATGTCCCGATGTGGAGAAGGGCTTCTAGCTCTCCTCTTGCCTGCTAGCTTCCTTTATGTTAATCTTGATGTGACTCTCCCTGCCATTATATGGTTGCGATGAGGGAGGTGCCTGAGAACACACGGCCTTTAGCCTTTAGACACATCCTCATTTTCCCAAAGCTCACAAAGATCCCACACACCAGGGCCCATTGTCTTTCCCTGCTGTGTTTGTTCTGCTTTCCCCACATATTGTTGCCCAAGGTCCTCAGACGATAAAGTCCTTGGGTGCCCCTGCCTACCCTTGTGATTTTAGCCCCATTCTCTTCAGATTCTGAATTGGGAAATGACATTTGGGCTCAGCACTTGGGTGCCCTGTCTATGGAAAAACAATTTGATACTTTGGCTGGAGCTCTGTTGACAAGTCACGGGAGGGCTTCCACACTTCACTCCACACAGAGGCAAGCAATCTCTCTCCTGGTTTTTTTCTCTCTCTAGTTCTGACTCCCTCCAAAATGCGCATTACACAGTCACACCGTATTTTCCATGAAGCTTCCTGAAACACCTCAGTGAGGAACCCTTCAGTGCTTTCACCAGACATCGGTCCTTAGGAAAAATCCCCGCAATTTTCACCTGGTGCATTGCTTCCATGACACGTGAGAACTTGATTCTGAAAGTGACCTTCCAGGAAACAGTACTGCATGACATTAAAGCTGGAGGGTAAAGTGGGGAACCCATTCCTGCAAGGGCTGTTAGTAACCGCGAAAGCGGCAAGCAAGTGATATCGGAGCATCCCCCAGGAAACCAGTGCTGGTCAGGCTGAGTGTTCCCACTGCAAGCATCACAGTGTCATGAAGGCTTGAGTTTTTACAGTCATTCCTTTCTTCCTGCAGCAACTGGGACTCTGACAATGCAATTTCTCCTTGCAGAGGATAGTATATCATGTCCTGTCATGATACCATGTCTCTTCAAGAACGTGAAGTCATACTTCAGGATCAATATTTCTTAATGGATATTTCAACAGCTCTTAGAGGGCTAGGGTTTGAAGGTGCGCGGTGAGGGAATTACCAAGGAGCCTGACCACCAGGCCTCAGTCAGCCGTAGCGAGAACACTGCCTAGGGGCCCGTTCTTGCCCAGATTTCCTGATGACCTGCCTGTGCAATGGCGGGAGAAACTCGTGAGTTTGTGGTTGTGTGTGTGTGTGTCTGTCTGTTTGTCTGTCTATGTGTTTTTAGATTTCTGCGAAGGCTCAGAGGGCAAATGTGTTTGGATGCAGGTCTGACCTTCCAGGACTACATGGAAAAAAACACTGTTCTGAAGTCACTGAAAAGGTAGTTTCGTAAATTTCTTCATATGTGTGTTGTGAAGCATTGTTGATATTTGCAACAGTATTACATGTGAATGTAAATGCATCGCCCAGTACATACCATCTGTAGCTTTCTAACCTTGTTCTGAAGAAACAAGTCTTATGTATTAAAAAAAAAAAATTACAAGCTGTTTTATTTCAGTCTAAGTCTTGTATAGGATGACTCATTAAAACTCTGATTTCTCCTTCCTGTTGTCACTAATGGCCCAATGAGAGGTCAGAAAACTGGGGTGGGACCTTATCTTTAGAGTACAGGTCCCCAAAGAAGGAAGTAGATGGTGCATGCCCAAACCCAAGTCAGCAAATGAACTCTGCCCACGCATGGCACAGCACACAGTAGGAAGCAAGGGTGGCACAGAGAGAGGATTTTTTAATTATCAGGAGCCTCAGAATCACCCACCCTCTGTTTAATAACCAGAAAGCTGGACTTATAACTCTTATCAAGCCATGTGGTGGGGCCTGCATCATTTCACCAATTTCAACAAACTGTCCCGGCACGGAGGGAGATTAGACGTTGTGTTTATTTTCTGTGGCGTTGGGGCTGTGTTCTTTTCAAGAGAATGAGATATGAAAGTAGAGGTTCACTCAGAGACATCGCCCGTGGGTCCTGTGACATGAGAGAGTCCAGCAACTTTGCTTCTGTGCCCAGGTGACTGGAAGTAACTGCAGGCTGTTTTCTTCCCCTGGGATGTAAATTCTGAAAGAGGAGGGAGGGCCCCTGTGTGCTCTGCTTTGATATAGCTAGACCTGGAAGCACGCACGGTGGGGAAGCCTGTAAAACGGGCAGAGTCCAGAGAAATCCCATCAGCTCTGTAACAGGCTGTGTCCAGAGAATCCCACCTGCTCTGAACTGCAAAGAAGATTTAATTATCATGGAAAATCAATGATCAAGAGAGGTATTTGTATTTGTCCAAGGCCTCAGACCAAGGGGATTCGGGACTGGGAAGAGGGAATAACTAAAATGAGGTGGATCCTTCAGGGTTCCTCTGTCACTGTTGCACTGGGGAGGGAGTCTGCCATGGCACCTGTGCAGGGTAGTTTTATGTCAACTTGACACAAGCTAGAGTCACCAGAGAGTGGGGAGCCTCAACTGAGATTATGCCTCCAAAAGACCAGGCTGTAAGCAAGCTTGTAGGGCACTTTCTTAAATAGTGAATGATGAGAGAGGACCCAGCCCCCTGTGGGTGCTGTCATCCCTGGGCTGGTGGTCTTGGGTTCTACAAGAAACAGACTGAGCAAGCTATGAGGAACAAGCCAGTAAGCAGCATCCTCCACGGATTAACTTCTGGCTCCAGGTCCCTGCCCTGTTTGGATTCCTGTCCTGACTTTCTCTGATAATGAACTATAATGTGGAAGACTAAGCCAAATAAACCCCTTTCTCCCCAACTTGCTTTTTTTGTCATGATTTCTCATCACAGCAATAGAAACCCTAAGACAGAGCCCTTTGGCCACCAAGGAAGGTGACACTTAGCAACCTCTGAGCATTTTGTGGAGCAAATGTGTCATGTCTGTTGGTCTGTTCAACAGCCAGAGCCACCAACTGTTAAGTCAAAGGATGTGATACTTCCTCTAGCCCCACATCTTCCCAGCAAGAGATGTTTTAGAGGAAATCTGCTGGACACTCTAGCAGAGACCCAGTCGTCATGGGGACATTTTCTGATGTCTCAGGAGGGTCAATGTGAGTGAGCACTGAAAGGCTTGGGCAGGGCTAGAGGAGGAACTCAACCTTCATAGCCTGTTTGGTCCAGAGCTGAGAGCAGGCCCATGTTCTCCTTCTCCTCACAGTCTTACACACAGTGTGCTTCCATCACAAACGGCAAGCAGCTAAGCTTTGTGTCAAGACCTCTGGCATTCAGCTCCATCCTCCCTTCTCCTCCTGAGGTTTCTGGCTCCTCTCTGAAGAAAGCCTAGGGCTGGGTAGATGACCCTGAGTTTTGCCTCTCCAGCAGATTGTAAAAACAGTGATCATGGCTTTGCATTTCAGAGATCTCTGCTAAAATTCACAGGCTTTAATGTGGGACAGAAACCAGCATCAGTCCAAAAAATAACAGGGGCTATCTAGATGCATAATCCAAGGTATGGACTCCAAACCCCCATGCTTATAGACCAAACTATAGACAACATAATGCTGGCATGTATGAAGGCCCTACTCCAGGCCTCATTATGCTCAAGACATAGATAACACAGATGAAGTTTTGTTTAATTAATACAAAACATGTTCTTGTCCATGCTATTATGTGTCTCTCCCTTAGTCTCAGGGGCTAGGGACTGACTTCATAGCAAAGCCTCCTCAGCAGTCACATGGAGCCAATGGCAGCAAGCACTAGCTGCTGTGAATCTCCCTGCAATCAGCTCCGCTCAGCTTCTTCATGCTTTTGCTGGAGATGGCCATGGGCATTCGGGGAAGCCTGACTGCCTCATGGATTCATAGGCCACCTCCAAGTGCTGTCAGAGAAATATGCTATCATAAAAAGCCAGTTGCCAGTAAAGACCAGATGCACATTTTCAACGTTGCTGTAAAATTGTGTGTGTGTGTGTGTGTGTGTGTCGGGGGAGCCACAAAGGAAGAGAGGGAGAAATGGTCCCAGCCTTGAGGTTCACGTGTACACATCCCTTGACACCAAATGCCTGGTGCCTCCCATCTGCTTCCCGCTGTCACTGGGGGCTGATGAGGAGCTACAGCTGCACCGGCATCAGCATCCGTGAGGCCCACAGAGGAGCCTTTCTGCTAGAACGGAGCATCCATGGACAGGAAGATGGAGCCGGGGGAGGGTAGCTGTAGGTCCTGTGGGAATGGTTCTGTCCCCAGATCTCAATTTATCTTGAGTAGAAAAGTTTCCTTCCAAGAGCCTAGCCAAGAATGTTGATGTCACAGGGGAAGGGAAGAGATGTGATTGTGTGTCACATAGAACTGGGAACAGCCGTTCAGAGGGACAACCTTATCAATTAGGTAATGTCTGCTAGTGATTGATGGAGTGTGTTGTGCGGTGTTCCAGCTGTTGATGGGTCAGCAAACATCTGCAAAGAACACAGTACCTTTTGGGAAAAGCTTTTCTTCGGCTGGGCTCTAGTGATTGGAGCCCAAAATGGCTGGTTTGCCCAACAGCATCAAAGGTATCAGAAATAGAACCAAAAAACAGAAATGTGGACAGGATAGAGGCAGAAACTCTGGTTGGGACTTTTGTTTCTTGTCCTAGACTTGGGCAGAAATGATGACTCTAATTGGCTGTTTCCCCTCTTTCCTGTTGTCCGTATTTTCTCCTAGTCTTTCTTCATTTTCTTTTGTCTTCATCCCAATTTGTTTTTCTTTTTTTTTTTTTTCTTTCTTTTTGGTTTTTCAACACAGGATTTCTCTGTGTATCTCTGGCTGTACTGGAACTCACTCTGTATTCCAGCATGGCCTCGAACTCACAGAGATCCACCTAGTTTTGCCTTCCTGAGTGCTAGGAATAAAGGTATGAAATACCACTGCCCAGGTTTGATTCCATTTTTTTCTCTCTACTTTCTTGTCATCTCTCCTTTCCTGCCTCTCTTATTTCTCCCTCCCTCCCACTTCTCTCTCTCTCTTCCTTGCTTACCCTCATCTCCTTGAAATGCCCACATTTGGTATTCACAGTGTAAAAAAGCATTGAATAAAGAGCTAAGACATCAACAGTGTCTTGTCCTAAAAGTAATCAAAACTAGAGAGGCAAAAGTGAATGTTTAACCATGAGATAGAACAGAATATAAATATGTGGTTCAGATATAACTAATGTATACACTTTTTAAAAAAACATTGTCTTAGGTTTTATTTAATTTCTCCTCTTTTTGAAAATAAAACATCAAATTGCAGAATGGAAATTTAGAATATCAACAAAGTAAATTATCCAAATATCTCCAAATAGTAATGGAAATACCAACAGGGAAAAATGCATAGGTATGTATGTAAAATCATGCAAACATCCACATGTGCTTATGTACATATTTAATGACGGGCAAGAAAATACTATTAACACTTTTGTCACTGCTGTCACAAAGCAGCTGACAGAAGCCGCTAAGCAAAGGTTTATGTTGGCTCACAGTTTGAGGGGCACACTCCATCACTTGAAGAGGCTTGCCACAGGCATCTGCAGTCAGCAGGCAGGGAAAGAGATGGAAAGAAGGAGGGAAGGAGAAGGAGAAAGTGAGAGGGAGGGGAAGAAGGAGAGGGTAAAGGGAGAAGAGCAGGGAGGGAGGGAGGAAGAGGCCCTTAGCTTTCTTGGTTAAGTTCAGTTTGGGACTCTCAACCACAGGGATGACCCTACAGTATCAGGATGGGTCTCCTCTCCTCAGTTAATCCTCTCTGGAAATTCTCTCACAAGTGTGACCCAAGGTATATCTCCTGGGTGACTCTAAAGCCACTTAACAATGAAGATGAACCATCACACTGTTTATATGATAACTACTCTTTTTGCTAAACATATTGCTGGCATCCTTATGGATACTGAGCAGCATTGCACCTCATCTCTCATGGGTTCCACAGCAGCCCATTAAACTGACCTTACCAAACTGATTGAGAATGTGATTTTTTTTTTCAGGGCAAAGATTGGTTATATTACACTTAAAGAAGAAGAGATAGCCCCAAAGACCTGTTAACTACAGCCCACCCCTGAGGGAAACAGAAAAACTTACAGATGTGGATGTGGGTGTAAACCTGTTTACTACGTGGGACACCGTCGTGGCTTCAGAAGGTGCCACAGAGCCTATCTGGCCACCAATGTAAGGGATGGGATGAATTTTTCACAAGCAACCTCTCAAATTCTCCAGCCACCACCTTTTTGAAGAAGCTTTTGACTCTCCTATCTTCTGTATTAGCTACTTGCATAGTTGCTGAGACAAAATAAATAAGGACAAAAGCAGGGGCAAGGAAGGTGGAGCTTGAGGAAGTGTTATGTTTGCAGCAGGGATTCAGGAAGGGACGGTGCTCATGCTCAGTGAGGAAGCAGGAAGGGATGGTGCTCAGTGAGGAAGCAGGAAGGGACGGTGCTCAGTGAGGAAGCAGGAAGGGACGGTGCTGGTACTTAGGAAGCAGGAAGGGATGGTCCTGGTGCTCAGCTGGGTCTCCCCAGTTCACAGAGTTGAGGTTGCAGCCCATGAACTGGCTCGTCCACATTTTGAGTGGGTTTTCCCATCTCAGTGAACCCAATGTAGAAACTCTTACAGACATGGTCAGACCAGCGTTCTCTGTGACAAGGAACCCAAAGATCAATATCCCTCACCAAGGGGCACACATGCCTGTGAATAAGTGTGGAAACTTAATTGGCAAAGAACGAGAGCCTTTATTTTTATTTAAATAGTTTAATTAATTCTTTGAGAATTTCCTGAAATGTTGTTTGAATATATTCAAACTCCTCAGCCCTCCCCTTCCTACCCTCTCAATTCTCCCATCTTTTCCTATCCAACTTGAAAGTTACTTCCTTCCTTGCCCATCAAGTCCAGTTTGTGTTGCCCACCTAGTCTTGGGATTGCGGCCTTCTGTGGTGTGGTCAGTCTTCAAGGGGTTATATCAAAAAACAAAACAAAACCCAAAACAAACACTTCTATCCCCACAGCAACCAAATGCGAAGAGGCTTCTAAACTGGGGTGGGAATTCTGGTTGACCTTCCCACCCTCTGTGCTTAGACTTTGTGCAGGTTTTATGCATACTGTTGTAATCATTATGAGCTCAAATGTGCATTCAGACTGCTGGGTCTGGGAAACACTTTTCTTGAAGTCATCCACCACTTCTGGTTCTTAGGATCGTTCCACCCCATCTTTCATGAAGACCCCTGAACCTTGAGACAAGGTATAAATGTCCAGTCTCGGGTTGAGTACTCTCCAGTGTTCTGTGCTCTGTGTATTGACCAGTTAGGGGTCTCTGTGCTTCCACAAGGAGAAGTGTGGGCTTCTCTGAGCCCCCCCTCACGTATGTTGCGCAGGTCCAACATGAAGGGTTCATTCTCTGGTCTTTTGGTTCTGTCTGCATTGGTCCCTTCATGCCCACTGCTCTTGTCCTCATTTTGAGTCTCTTTGACCGACTCCTTACCATGTGTCTCTTTTCTTCTGGACTAGGGATGCACCAGCTTGGATGCTCTGCTGGCCTTGCTCCCTATGCCTTGTTCTAGATCGCATGGAGGAAGCACAGCGGGCTGGGAGAGCCCAGTCCTCCCACTAGTGTTTAGTTTAATCTCCTTTTGTAGCTTTTGTCAGAGAAAATGACTTTTTTGGACAGTTGTTCTCACGTCCTCTGAGTCTGCCCCATAGCTGGTGGCTCTGTTCCCAGTCTGTCAGGCCCAGGAAACTGAGGTTCTAGGTCCCCTGGAGGGCAAGAAAGGAAGGCAGCTTCTCCCAAGGTCATCAGGGCCTGAGGACAGGATTTTAAAACCATGGAAGTAACCATTATGCAAAAAATATTTACACACTTATCAGATTTCTTTTAGTTTAACTTTTTAAAAATTACAGTAGAATCGTGAGTTCACTTTAACAAAATGTTTTCTGTCTAACCTGACCTGCTACATGAGACATACACAGCATAGCCCTCACACATCTCATGTTCTGTGTCACATGGAATATGCTGTTTAAACATGATTGATTTTTCCTCTTTTAAACATATCCTTAAAGCTGTTGCCTCAGGGACTTTATATCAGGTATGGTATTGTTCTTTTTAATGTTATAAGACCTTTAAAAATTATTTTATTCCTATATTTATTGATACTATATATAATTAAATCACAGTAATGTCAGAAGTTACACCCATAAAGTTTCATCAATACGATTGCCTAAATATGAGCTGAACAGAGCCACCAAATGCTCACAGAAAACATGCCCGAGTAGATTGAGGAAAGCTAATGAGGCTGAATCCCACGCAGACAACAACAGGCAACCAAGGGATGCTGAGAGCAGAGATTTTCCAATTCAATAAGTTAAAAGTGTGCCATTATTAAATGGGCACAGCAGCTCCATCTAAAGAGCTCCAAATGCTTTGGACTCCATTCGTTTGTTTTTGGTGGTAGCAATTTTATTAATTTTGTCCTATTGAACCAATCATACATTTTATACATAAGACTCAGGGACATTTTGTCACACACTGCTTCCTAATTTGTCATTTACCATTTTAGACATTTCCCCCTTTATATTTTTTATTTTTGAACATGATACAATTGATCAGATATATAATGTCCTTTGTTATAGGTTAATCTGTGTTTTCTTCTTATATTTCCACTGCAGTGAAGTTAGTTTGGTGTTTGGAGTGAATGTGGATGCTCTAGTCAGAGGTCAACAAGACACAACATTGTGGACTAGGCTACACTTACAATACTTTCTATGTTTAGTATTGTTTATTTTACTTTCATTAAACTGTAGTTGTTAGGTTTTTGTCCATATTCATCATTTAAAGAAAACAAATTTTATTTCTTGATGTTATTCTTTTGTGAATCTTTAATTTCTGTTCCTGTTATTAGTTTTTATTTTTTCTAATGTTGTAATTCTTTATCATTTTATAATTTGAATTTACTGTTATTGTAATCCTCTGTTTGTAATGAAGAAATAACTATTCTTCCATTATAGCCTTGAACAAATTCCAAACATCTTGAGTGATATATTCTTACAAATGCTACTTTGTAAATGGATTATATTGCCATTTCTTTAGGTTTAAAAAATGGGTTTAACAAATAGACAAGTTACCATTTATAATTAGTTTTAACTCTGTGTTGCTGCATTTTAGCCAAGAGTAAGACCTGTAGGACTGGCTGTCTTACTTTCAAGAGACTTTAAATTTGAGAAGACTGGCCCCTAATTTATAATTCACTTGTAAGAAAGTGTGTGTGTGCTGGGCGGTGGTGGCGCACGCCTTTAATCCCAGCACTCGGGAGGCAGAGGCAGGCGGATCTCTGTGAGTTCGAGACCAGCCTGGTCTACAAGAGCTAGTTCCGGGACAGGCACCAAAGCTACAGAGAAACCCTGTCTCAAAAAAAAAAAAAAAAAAGAAAGAAAGAATGTGTTTGTCTGTTGAAGCTTAGGATCACAGTGTAGAGACTTTGTGGCATCTGCTACAGTGTGGACTCCTTCCCTAACAGTTCAGACACCATGTCCTTCTGGTCTTGTTTTGGTGCCTCTTCTCCATCCCCCTTTTCTGTTGTAAAAACACACAATGTTCAATTACCATTTCAGTCAGTTTTAAGTATGTAGTTCACTAGGCTAGGGACATTTATGTGCAACACATCTCTGTATTTCTTTCCATCTTGTAATGCCAAACATTTTAAACACTTTTCTTAGCCCTTGTAAACTATATTTCTAACTCCACTTCTATGATTTAATATGAAGAGAACCATATCGTGTTTCTCCTTCTGTGACTGGGTTATTTCTCTTGGCATAATGTTCTGCCATTATGCCAAGTTCAACCACATTTGAGCATGTATCAGCCTTCTTTCCTTTTTGTGCTGTGTGGTAGTCCACTGGGTACATATACCACATTTCCTCCAGCATTTCCTCTTCTTACCACATATAACACTTCTGACATACCAACTTTTGCTGTGTCCTATCTCACACGGAATAGAGTGGCCAACCCATGACTGGTCCAGCTTGAGACCTATGCCATGAGAGGGAGCCATACACACACTGCCTGGATGACCAGCAACCAGGAGCTGGATAGCCCATAGAACTAGGATAGAATCAAACATGACTGGCAAAAAAAAAAGTCAATGAAATGATTCATAATGATATTCTGTATACTCATACATCAGTGCCTAGCCCAGATGCAGAGACCAACAGTCAAGCATTAGACTGAGCTGGGGAACTTCATGGAAGAAGGAGGGGAAGATGTAGGATTCAGAGGAGTTGAAGACACCACAAGAACATGGACCCATGGAATCAATTAAGCAGGGGGGCCATGGGGCTCACAGAGACTGAAGCAACAATCATGGAGCCTGTATGGGCCTGATCTAGATCCTCTGCATATATGTTACGGTTGTGTAGCTTGATCTTCTTGTGGGACTGCTAACAGTCGGGATGTGGGTGTCTCTGACTCTTTTGCCTGCTCTTGGGACCCTTTTCCTCCTATTGAGTTGCCTTGCCCAGCCTTGACAGGAGGGCTTGTGCCCAGTTGTATTATAACTTATTATGCTGTGTTTGGTTGATATCCCTAGGAGGTCTGTTCTTTTCTGAAGGGAAATGTAGGAGGAATGGATGAGGTTGGGGGTAGGAGGACACTGGGAAGAGTAGAGGGAGGGGAAGCTGCAGTTGAGATATAATATATAAGAAAAGAAAAAGCAAATAAATAAAAATTTGTTTTGTCCTCCTGCTTAACTATGTTCTTAAAGTTTTTATTCATCTTTAGAAAGTGATGAAGGGGAGACCCTGAGTAAATACAAGAGTGAGGACTGTGTGTGTTCATCTGCTGGGGCTTCTCCACTCTACACCTTACAACTCTGACTCCCACAGTCCGTGTGCTGGTCACACTCTGTGTGCTGGTCACACTCTATGTGCTGGTCACACTCTGTGTGCTGGTCACCGTGTGCTGGTCACACTCTGTGTGCTGGTCACACTCTGTGTGCTGGTCACCGTGTGCTGCTCACACTCTGTGTGCTGGTCACACCCTGTGTGCTGGTCACACTCTGTGTGCTGGTCAACGTGTGCTGGTCACACTCTGTGTGCTGGTCACACTCTGTGTGCTGGTCAACGTGTGCTGGTCACACTCTGTGTGCTGGTCAGACTCTGTGTGCTGGTCACACTCTGTGTGCTGCTCACACTGTGTGCTGGTCACACTCTGTGTGCTGGTCACACTGTGTGCTGGTCACACTGTGTGCTGCTCACACTCTGTGTGCTGGTCAATGTGTGCTGGTCACACTCTGCCCCTTACAGCCTTGACTGCCACACTCTGTGATGGTTACCATGTGTTAGTCATTGTGGGCTGTCCTTTTTATTAAAGTTTAACGTATCTATGTATTAATACTTGGAATTTAAACTGACTTTTCTACTTCATATGAAACTACCTATTGGAAAAGTTTAAACTACTACTTATTATAATTTACGTATTTCATATTAAATCTGCCTTGCTTTTTATGATTTCTGGATTCATGCTTCCTTAATTTTTCCATCATTGTGCAATAAAGATGCACTTTTTGCCATGCTGAGTATGCCTCCGTCTTCCGCTCCCACAGCTATTGCCATCAAGTTGCTGGCAAGTCTCACTCATTTCAGGCAGGCAGTGCAGCGTAAGCTCTGCACTGGCAGGGGCTGGTCTGTGCATGGCCGTGCCTATCTGCTTGGTCTGGTGGCTCATTCCTGTTCTCAGATGTCTGCTTCAAAGTCGGGCTGATATTCACAGCGTTCAATCAGTGTTTCCCAGCCTTTTATCAAAGTGTCATTTTCCTTTTGTGGCCGCATTCTTTTCTTGCCAGCTCTATGATACCAGGAGGAATACGAAAAATCACAGTTCCAAGAATATATCCCAAGGTTCACGCCATCACCCTCCCCGCTATCCCTGTATCTGGTGGCTGTCATCTCCCAGACGGTCATGGGCTGTCACTAGTCCTCTTTTCTGCTTTAGAGTTGGCAGAGGAAGAGACGCTGGCTGAGAGAAGAACACTGGCTACTTCACAGGTCAACAGGCACACAGGAGAGGGAGGGTGAAGGCAAGCTAGATTGCAAATCTGGAGAGCTCAGGAGTGAGAGGTTCCTTCAGAGCGGTGCAGAGTGGGAGTCAAATGTCACTGGATGTGGACCATTCTAGAAAGGGTTCTGCGAGTCTCCAGCAGCGAGGGGATGATTTCTCTCTCCTCAAAGGAAGAATTAGACAACGCATCACAGTGTCCTTCCCACCGCCTACCCTTACTGGTAGAGGGTTTGCACGTTGTCTGTTTCCTCATTAGGCTGTGAGCTTCTTGGGAGTTTAAACTGTCTTATTCAGTCACTGTGTACCACATGTCCTGGGAAGTCACTAGGCATTAGTTGAATGAGAGGGCCACAGGTCTGCTCATACAGCAGGGTGAAGGCAAAAGGGAGAAAGAGAATTGCACTAAGAAAACACACAAGAAATGAGAGACAAGATGAGACACAAGAAAGCTGTTAAATAATCCTTAAATCCACGTGCACACAAAGACAAATCAGAGAGCAGAGAGTAATCCTCCATTTCACTTGGGTCACACAGCTGGAAATCATGGGAAGAATATTTATGACCCTCAGATCCAAATAGGTGTCTGGCGCCATGATTTGCACTCTACAAGGATGTGGAATGTTCTTGTGATTTCCTGATAGACCTCCCACCCCACCCCAATAGCCTTTCCCACACTGCATGCTTGTTTATTACAGTGAATTAATGAATTACATATACTTCAATATTCTGTGCTACTTGGATAAGAGCATCTAGAAAACCAGGCTGTGGGAGACCATCCCAGATTTTTAACTAAACAAGCCATCAAGACATCAATTTAGCTTTACTGACTACTGATCCCTCTGATTTGCTACTCTTGGTGTAGACAACTGTGATTGTTGCCTTTTCTGCTTTAGGCCCATCTTCTCTTCCTCAAAGACTAACTCAATGAGGAAAGGTGGTTACCTGTGACCAGGACGCAGGACACCTGTGTCCAGGTGTCACCAGGACAGTCCCAGCTCTCTGTTGAGAGACCTGACCTTTTAAATGTCTCAAGGCTCCGAGCTTCCTGCGCTGTGTCCTTCTCCGCAGGGCAGTTGGGAGAAGGCCTTTCCTAACTAGAAATCTCCTTCAAAGAAGCCTCTTCAGATACCATTCTTCCCATCTGCTCAGTAAATTTATTTTAATGGATATGGATATTTATACCAGTGAGACTTTCAGTAGGTCTTGCTTGCACTGCCTTGGGGCCTCTGTCCTCCCGAGGGAAAGACCTCACTCTGTGTCAGGTGGCTAGTCCTCACAAAGTGTTGTCGCGTTGTTTGACTCTGCTGTACCCTTGAGGAAGCTAAAGGAGTGAGGGTGACATGTGGCTTACCCAGGGCAAGGAGCAGTTGAGCTGGGGTCCAGCGATACTTTGGGGACAGTCACTACGTTTCAGGCCAGGTGCACTGATATTGTAGGGACTCTCTAGAGAGTGGAGCTTCAGCGGTGCTGTTACATCTGCGCCCCCCCCCCCCCTCGCCTCCATGTGTTCATATCAGTAGCTGAAAACCTTCAGACTGAGACCATCAATGTTAGTTGACAGAAGCCCCTGTAGTTTCTATGGAGAAAGAAGAAGGGTGAATGAGAAGGGGCTGGCATTCTTAGAGCTCTTTGGAACACGATAACTCAAGGCCCTGCAGGAGCTCCCATGCATCTGCAGGGCCCCTTGGAATGCTGACCTTCTGCAGAGTCCATGCATACTAAGTACCAACATAGTCTGCAAGGTGTGGCATGGTGCCTTGGCATAAAACCAGGCAGCAGTTGAATAGGGCTTTGGTTGGTGGCTCTACCCTAACTGTGCCTGAGATCATGATTGTATGCACATGTGTGCAAATGTGATTTCTGTGCACAAGCACATAATTGTGAGCCCCCAGTGCTCTTACATATACAAAGACTTGCTAATGAATTCCTAACACACAACGTGAACATGTCAGTCACCAAGTTTGGAAAGCCATTTACCACTAAGCGTCCCTAAAGCAACAAGGCTTCTAGGGTCAGCAGAGCCTGAGCTCAGGTCTCTGTTTGCCCTAGAGACCTGGGCTAGAACTAAGGCTGTCTGAACCCAGACCATTTTCCTTTCCCATTGGCAACCTACCCCCACATGCTTCATTGAGGTGCTCAACGTTTTTTCTTTATTTCCGATGATCTAGAGATGCAAGTCAACTGCCTGATTTTTAGGGCTAGGTTTTAACTTTTGTCTTTCCAAGGTGAAGAGCAAGTGCTGGTGTGGCCATGGAAGGACATTGCCCATCCTAGAGTGGCCATGGTAGGACATTGTCCATCCTAGAGTGGCCATGGCAGGACATTGCCCATCCTAGAGTGGTCATGGTAGGACATTGTCCATCCTAGAGTGGCCATGCTAGGACATTGTCCATCCTGAGCAAAAGTTCCCCTTTTTAGGTAATCAGCTAGGCGTAGCCAAGCAGCAATGGGATAGGAAGGTTAACTGAAGACCTGGTCACCATGTCAGAAGGTCTCCACAGAGTCAGGGTATCTTGAGTCAGCCTTTGTCCCTCGTAGTTTGACCCTCTCTCACTCTTGTAGTAAATAGTTGCTTCTGGAGGCTTTCTTTGGTCACCTTGCAAGGAAGGTCATGTCCCATGATAAAGTTTAGGGTGTTACGAGAATAGAGAAAGGCAAACTAAATGAAAACTCTTATGCTTTTGTTGGAGAAAAATATTGATATTGAAGATATTTATGAATTTTTTTCAAGCACAAACACCACTAATGACAAAAGGGGATTCTGCTCAGGATGGACCCTGGCCTCGCCTGCGTGGTTCTGAGCTGGGCTAGTCCCCTGCATGATGCACGACCTGGACAGCCGTTGCTGGAGCTCCCGAGAGACTACTCTCTTGAGCAGTGCGCACAGCAGTGGAACACAGGTCCTGCCTGCTTGGATTTATTCACATTCCTTGTATCAGTAAAGAGATGGGACCGCAGCATATTAAATATTTACAATTACCAGAGAAAAGACAGCACACAGCACTAAAGTGAGATAAGAATATAGCTTTAAAATATTTACAATGAACACACCACATTCCTTCTGGGTCTTCTCTCGGGTCTGGCGTTTTAGGCCTCTGATTGCTATATTGTATCTTCTTCCAGGTTCCCCTGGAGTTTTGGAAATGTGTGATAGTGCCTCGTGGCTGTGTCTGAAGAAAACGATTATATAGATGAGGGTCATTTGGGGAACTCGATACCTGTGGCCCCAAGCAAGAGGGCTTTTCTTATAGAGTTGACATATGTATCTTTAGGCCTCCGTCAAGTTTATGTATGATCTTGCCTAGAACAGCACTTAGAGAAGGAAACATCAAGGTACTAAACCCACACTGGCTGCAGACCTGACTTGCATTGGCCTCTGACATCAAAGCTAATAGGGCTGTGAGTGTCTGGTCTATGACTCCTCTCGTTAATCCATCGATGTTATATGCTACTACTCTGCTTCATGTTTGATCAGTTGGCACGCCTTGGAAAATCTCATTCTTCACTCTTTGGTCTTCATACAGCCAATACCAAAACCAGTGAAAGTTCAACTTGAAAGCACTCCATTAGCTGCAGAGAGGAGAGGAAAAGGTTCAAAAAAACAGATAGCAAAGGTCATCTGGCCCTTTGTTTACCTATAAAGAATGCAAACAGCGTATGTATCAACTGTGAAGTATTTGGCTCTCCAGAGAGATTAAAGGGTTGCAGCTTGTGGGATGGGTGTCAGGGAATTATCAGGTCTCGCAGGCATTTTATTTGATGGGTGCCATGTTTGACCTTGAAGCACAAGGCTGGCCCTCCTGGTCCTGGGGATCTCCTGATGTTCTTGCTCCATGGTGGTATCTGCACTGGGGCCTCTGAAGGCTCTGGCAGAAGTATCGGGCAGAGCACGTTTCTGGTGTGTATTTATATCGAAGTGGCTGGGTTGCCAAGGAGCTGAGAGAAAGCAGAGCAGAGATAACTTCTAATCCACCTTTCTGTGATAATGTGGCGCAAAGTGAAGAGACCCAGGACTCCATCCTCTGGTCTGGCATTGCCTGAGAGGGGCGGGCCCTCGGGGTTCCCAGCAAATCCAGCAGGCCCTGGGTGAGCATTCACATTGGAAAAAGCTAATCATCACACCAGAGTGCAGATCCACTGTTTAACAAATAGACAAAGAGGAAAGCAAGAGAGAGAGAGGGACCAAAGCAAAATGCAAGTCCCAAGAGAGAGAAAACCATCAGACAACCAGGCTGAGATTTGGACAATGCAGATCTAGAACCTGGGGCGTGAGAGCTCATAAAGATCTAAGAGGGTCCTGGGATAGAAAGAGCAAGTTCCCATGGTGGCTGAAACAGAAAGAGCAAGCCACAAAAGCACCACGGTCATATCCCATGTTAAGTGCTTTACCAGTCTACATGAAGCGACCCTTCAAGAATCTCAGAGTCTCTGATCGAGTAGTCATGAGGACTTCCATCAGAAAAATAGGTGGAAGAATCTAGAAGGCGGGAACAGCTCATCCTGTGCAGTAAGGATGTATGTTGAGGTAAAGTATGGAAAGTGGACAGACAATGTTTCTAACAACAGTAAGACGTGCAGCGAAAGTGGACAACTCCCTAAGGCTGAGCACACCGGGCCTCATCTTGACATGGGATAAGGCAGCTGTGTTTGTTTCCCTTTCAAGTCCACATGTTGAAACCTGGTGATCAGTAAAATGACCTTCTCACGAGTGGTGGTAGTGTCCTTCATAAAGATGCCACAGAAAGCTGCCTGTCCCTTCTACCACGGGAATACACAGCAAGATGCTGTCTGTGAACCAGGAAGAGAGCCCTTACCAGACAGATGCTGAATCTCTGAGAAGTGGGACACGAGGTTTCTGTTGTGTGTCAGCCACTCAGTCTGTAGAGCTTTGATGGCCTGGATGCACCACGGCTACCACTGTCTTCATAGATCTGAGGCTCACACAAGAGAATGGCCATAAAAACCACCCTTGATTGTAGAGCAACTTACAATTTAGCTTTCTTTCCTCAGGAGCTAGCTTACCAATAATAAGCACCGGGAAGTGACAGCTGGTCATTGGATATTTTTGTCATCCGTGTCTTTTCCTATCTTCAGGGATCGCTTCTCTACCTTTGTCAGTTTGAGGTGGGAATGGGGTACATGGTCGATGTTGACTAAGGCAGAGCTGATCAACGAGGCTGGCTAGTCCTGTGTCTTTTGCCTGCTGCAGACGCTGGTTCACAATCCCATGCTATGTGCCCCTCGGCAGTACTCCACGGAACAAGTGTTATTTATTCGTCCATAAACAGCCTGTTCTCTAAGGTATATTAAAGAGTTACAGAAGCCCAAGAGCTTTGGCTTGAATTTCTGATGTTTCTATCTAATTTCATGGCACAATTTCCCAGGCTGAAGTGGGTTCCTTTTCGGTTTTTCTTGCTGTGATGAAACATTCTAACCAAAAGAAACTTAGGGGAGGACAGGGATTATTTGACTTACACTTCTTAGGTCACAATTTATCACTGAAAGAAGTCAGGCCAGGAGCTCAAACAGGAACTAAAGCAGAAATCATGCAGGAATGCTGCTTATTGGCTCATTCCCAGGCTCAGGCTCAGCCAGCTTTCTTATGAAGCTGCAGACTACTTGACCAGGGATGGTACCACCCACAATGATCTGGGCGTTCCCACATCAATCATTAATCAAGGCATTCTTTCAATGACAGGGACACCGGGCAATTCTTCAGTTGAGGTTCCCTCTTCCTATGTGGCTCCAGCTTGTATCATTTTGATAATAACAACTAACCAGGACAGACAGACAGAGTGGTGGGCTTGTTGTTGTTTTTGTTTGGTTTGTTACACAGATCTCACTATGTAATCTTGGTGTGGGGCTCATGTAGACCAGGCTGATCATGGAGATCCATCTGCCTTTGCCTCCCAAGTTCTGGGGGAAAAGGTGTGCCCCACTGTACCTGGAAAAATGGGGGTTTGTCTTTTATAAGGAATTTAGATTGAATTCAATAAAATCAGAAAAAAGTACTGAAGCAATTGGTAACAAAAATATAGGCAAAGTAACAAACAATCCAAGGTGTACAGAGGACAGGGTTCCTCTGGCTTTGTAGTTCTGGGATATGGAATCATTTGTCAATAACATTGGACTTAAAAGTACTTCCTTCTTCTTCTTGTTATTCTCTCTGCCTCCTCCTCCTCCTCTGCCACCTCCTCCTCCTCCTCCTTCTTTTCTTTCTTCTCTTCCTCCACTTTCTCCCATCTTCCTTTTTCTTCTTCCTTCTCCTTCTTCTCTGAGACAGGGTTTCTATATGTAATATCCCTGACTCTCCTGGAACTCACTTTGTAGACCAGGCTGGCCTTGAACTTATAGATATCTGCCTGCCTCTGTCTCCTGTATGCTGGGATTAAAGGTGTGCACCATCACTGCCCAGCTATAAATACTCAATTCTTTATCCATTTTAATGCAGGTCTCAAATCAGCATGATCCTTCATAGCCTGGAATGTTTTGTATTCTGTGTGTGTGTGTGTGTGTGTGTGTGTGTGTGTGTGTGTGTGTGTGTAAGATGTTCTCTGAGACTTCTGGCCATAATATTCCCTCAGATGCCCTTGTTTGGAGATTTGCAGTCAAGATCAGACTGTGAAACTCTGGAACTAGCTGTAACCAACAATAACATCCTCCAATAAGCAGGCAGGCAGAGGAGTTCACCATCAGGATATCCTGAGTCATCAAAGACCCTGAAAGTCTAACCTTGAGCCTGATGGGCAGGGTGGGTTGAAACTTGTCTATCATGAGTAAATCAGGGGCTGGCGAGATAGCTCAGAGGTTAAGAGCACTGGCTACTCTTCCAGAGGTTGTGAGTTCAATTCTCAGCAACTACATTGGTGGCTCACAGCCATCTATAATGAGATCTGGTGCCCTCTTCTGGCATTTAAGCATACATCTGGCAAAACACTGTATGTAGAATGAGTAAGTCAAACATAAACAGCATGATGTTAGGTGTGAGCTTCCCACTTCATGAAAAATACTGCCCTGTTTCCATGTATGTATCTAAGAGCCCCCATGTACGTATCTAAATACTGCCCTGTTTCCATGTATGTATCTAAGAGCCCCCATGTACATATCTAAATACTGCCCTATTTCCATGTACGTATCTAAGAGCCCCCATGCTCACACTTTGACCAAGTTTCCTCTATCTGATCTCATGAGCTCATTTTAGTCGATATTTAATGAGTACCCAGGATGTATTTACATAAGTCTGGACTTAAGTTGATTTATTCTAGCTGAGAAAAGGTCTTGGTTTGTCTGGGTTTCCACATTGAAAGGAAATGCCAAAAGGTCATAATGAATGGTCCTTTGTTATCACCAGTCTACTAGGTGCTAGACTTTGAGACTAAGGATGCAGGAGACAAGGCTTGAGAAGTCCAGCTCACACTCTGAGAACTGCTAAGGGCAGACTGCCCAAGATGCCAGGACTATGACAGGGCCCCGTGTGGGGTCATCATGTCAATGGGGGATTTGAATGTAAGAAAGGACATTGGGCAGGAGTTCTGTCGTATGTATGGATCATCACTGAAGATCTTTAAGACCAGGCAGCAGGAAACATGTACTCAGAGCACAGGATCCAGGTAGCAGTGGCAGAAATACTGCAGACCCTACTAAGAATGGTCTTGGAACAGTGCACAGCTGGGCCTCCATGTAGAAACACAACACCTCCAGCCAAGTGTCTAGGTCTCTTACCCACTACCTTTCTTCTTTCTAGATGCCGTTCTCTCCCGAGGTACAGTTCAAAGGCATCAGTGCTGTGCTGATTTGATTTCCTAATGACTTTTGTTAGTCTTACTTCTCCACCCTAAAGAACATTTCCCCTTGAATTCTTCTATTGTCATGTCTGAGCTAAAGCGCAGAAGAGGGACACTGTCAAAATAGATGGGCGCTAATGGTAATACCAAATGCCCAAGCCAAAGACCTCACCCGAAGTCACTGTGTACCCTGTAAATTCCTTCCTCCCTCCTCACTATCACCCACAACAAAGCATGGGCCTTCGAGATGCTAACTGACTCTAGACTTGAACTTAATAGAAGCTGTTTTTCTGGGAGACCCACAGGTTTCCCTGGCCAGGAGATGACCCAGACTGAGCCATTTGAGGCAGCGGAGTAGTGGAAACCTGGCTCTTTTATTTGTGATGTTTCTGAGTTGACTCACTAAATAACAGTTTGCTTACTGCCTTCCAGAATACCGGCTTTTAAAAAAATGATGAGAAAGAATTTAGAAGAAGAGAAAGAGCAAAGTTTCACTTTAGAATATTACTTATGATTGACACCGGCTTTTCCTCAAAACTCACCCCTGTCTGTATCCTGTCCTCAGAGAGATACAGTGTCAACCAGACATTGTCGTCTGCAGGGCAACTCACTCAGGGCTTCTTGACTGTGTCTGTAACTCCTCTCTATTGCGTGGCCGGCTCCCATCCCCCTCTCAAAACTCAGAGCCTTTGTTGACGTTGACAGCTCATCCCTGAGCCATCATTCATTCTACCCATGGCAAACTTTGGAGAAAATAAAAAACCCTGCTCCTCTAATCTCATTAGAAGGACTGCAAATTGAATTTAGCCCCTCTCAGTGTCCCCTCAGCTGGCTGTCATTAGGAGCAGAGGCTGGGCCTTGGCTGAGACCCAAAGACCAGCTAACTGAATTTGAGATGCTGTGGTCTTGACAGGCCAAGGGAGGTAATTGAGGAGCCGTGAGGCTCCTGGTAACATTTCAGGCCAGAATTACACTGGGGATCCCAAACCCCCATCTGTACTGGTGTCGAGGGCACTAAAAAGTCTCCCACTGGGCTCCAGGATCAAATTATTGATAAAGAGATCATTCCCAGTGGAAGGTAGGGAAGCGATGGCAACCCACATTTGGTTATGATGCAAAGTGGGTGTCGGAGAAGAAAGGGACACCAGCCAGTGAAAGTCAGCAAAGCCACCAAAGTTGGAAATAGTCTGCAGGGAGTGTAACCTAGTTGAAAGAAAAGACTCACAGACAAGTCCATATGGTGTGAGGAAAAGACAGAGCTTCAGTCTGTAGACATTATTTCTATGTGTGTATACTCCTTAGCTAGTCACATCCTGAATCTTCTTTTTTTTCCTCAACAAATCCCAAGCACAAGAAGGTATGTGTAACCAAATCAAATATCTACAAGGGGACGTTTCCAGATATCAAAATCCAAGGATGCCCAAGTTCCTTGTATAAAAGTGTGACGTGTTTGTATACGTTCTGTGTCCATTTTCCAGGATACTGTGAATCATCTCTTAGGGCCCTTAAAATGCCTGGCGTAGTAGAAACACCGTATATAGGTGGTTGTGACACTATGTTGTTTGAGGAATAATGACAAGAGCATGTCCAGTCCAGATGCAGTCCCTCCTTTGTGACGTTTTTGATCTGTAGTCTGTTGAATGTGTGACTTGCAGGCAGGGCCTCCAGACGCAGGGAACAGCTATTGACTGGATGTTCCCGTGGATGGAGCATGGACTAGATCTCTGAGGTTTCTAGTACCTAGATCTATTCTAAGTATCTCAATGAAGTTGAGAACTCACCAAAGCCTTGCTGTGCTAAATTCTGTTTTAAAGGAAAGAAAACCGGCGATTATCACCTATTGTAGGGGCACCAAGTCTGTGCACACAGCCATGAAACATGATACATGTTATTATTGCTGGAATTTGTACTTTATGGATGAGGGGACTAAGACACACACGGGTTAGGCAGTCTCTTGCCCAATGTCATGGGGACAGAAAGAACTTGGGTTGGGATTTAAATCTAGGACTTCCTGGTTCCAACATTTCTCAGGCCTCTGTGGCTTAGGAGAGAGAGCATAGTTTCTCCTTTAGAATGTCATGTTGGCAAGATCTGATACTCAGAGACAATGTGGTTAGGGAGGAAGGTCGTTGGGCATTTCCGAATCTCTCTCCTCCTGGAAAATGGCAGTGTGTATAGATGCCCCCTAACTTACAACGGTGGTATGTCCTGATAATCCCATCATAAGGCAAAATATGTTTACAAATGCATTAGTGTATCTAATCTATGACACCTGAAACATGCTTAAAGCACTTCTGTCATCCTGACACGGTGCCGTCAGCTATCACAAGGCTTTGCTTTACAATAAGCTGTTGAACAACCCATGTAAGCTATTGACTGAAAAGGAAAAAAAGATGATCACATGGATGTGATCTTTCATCATAGAATTGAAAACTCTGGGCTGAAAGGATGCCTCAACAGTAAGATCCACACTGCTTTTACAGAGAACCAGAGGTCAGTTCCCAGCACCCCGTCAGGTGGCTCACAACTGTGTGTAATCACAGTCCAAGCAGATCAATGTCTCCCAACGCATCTGCAGTCATGCATATAGTTAAAAGCAAAAATTCTTTCAAAAAAAAAAAAAACCCTGAAAAATCGCAAGTCAAACTATCACAAGTCACAGATCCTCTCTGCCAGGAATCCCCCCGTGGGTGTATTGTGAGGCTCAAAGGAGAGAGTGTACATTCAAAGGCCTCCGTGTGGTGCCTAGCATGTAGCAGCAGTGTGAATTCCATCCACTTGCAGGCTGGATGGTCTAAATCCAAAGTTCAGTTTGATGCTGTCGTGGTTCCCTTGCCAGGCCTTCCCAGACTTAGGGTCACATTCTCATTCAGAGAACCTGCTCAGAGATGCAGTTTCTGCTGAAGAAGAAAGGATAAATTGGAGGGTTTCCTCTCTTGTTTCTGTAAATTCTCTACACAGAGTAAGAGAGCCATAGCTGAACACCTTCCCAAGCCATTATTATGAAGTACTCACTATCTGCAATGTTTATCTCACTGAATTTGGTAAACTATTGGTTTGCCCTGATGCCTCTTTTGTGGGTAGATGTGGTCTCTACGTTTTTAAAGATGGTCATAGTACATTTACTTATATTTTTATATATCTTCATGTCTATAGCACTAAATATAGCTTGAAAGTTACCTTTGTGTCACAGACTGTTGAAACATAAATCTGCTACTTTTCACATGAATTATTCAGAAAGCTACAGGTCTTCCTAGCTGCCACTCTGCATCCCAATTGTGTTGAGGTATCCAATTCAGTGAGCCTGCGTTAGTATATCCTGTGTGCCTGGTTCTGGGTTGACAGGCCTGTCCTTACCGTGTCATTTAAATCACCTATCAACCCCTGTGGCCCTACTTTATAGGTAAGAAGGTGACTTCAGAAAATCCAAGCAGGGTTTTAAGGCTTTAAATGGAGGACTTGAATTTGAACCAGGTATCTCTTATAATCACCATTGCCTGGAATCTTCCATTACACTCTGTGCAGCTGGAGAGACAGCTCAGCCATTAAAGGCTAGGCTCACAGCCATTACACTCTGTTATGTGTTCCCGGTGCATTGGGAGGAGCCCCTACAGTGCCTACCCCCTCCCCCACCCCTGGAAGCAACTTCCAACTGTTGGAAGTTGAGAAAATGGTGAAGCCCTTTCTTTCAGACTTGGTCAAATGTGTTTGTTTGTAGATGAAACTGGGCTTTGGAAAGTTAAATGTCAGACCTAGATCACATAGGTCCTTTGTGAGCCAAAGGCATGCTTAAGCCATGGTTCGCCTATAGTATGATTCCCCTGCTGGCCCCACAACCTCGCTCTCTAGGAGGCTGATCAACTTGAGATTTTGGACACCCTAATGCTGTCAAGGCAATTCCTCTCTGCATGAAGTCTTCATTTAGTGCTGGCCTCTTCTCTGATGCTGGACATGTCTGTGGTTGGATTTCCATCCCTGAGTGGTTTTAAGGCAGGAAATCAAAATTTTACCATGTTGAGGAGTTACCCACATTCAGTTGGTCGAAAGGCCTATGGGTAAAAAATGCAAAACTAACTCCCACCCTCACTACCACCCTAGTTGCTCTTACCATTGAAGCACTAAGAAGGGTCTTTTGAAGAACATGGCACAAGACCCTCACAGTATAGAAGCCAATGTCTAAATTGAAAATGAGTTATTCAAGGTAAGTAGTTAAGTACACAAGAGCTGGGTCGTGTGTGTCCAAATCCTAGCGCACCATACTCTCAAGCTGAGCAGCCTCAGCCCATCACTTTCCTTGGGCCTTGGGCCGTATTTGGGAACAATCCTAATATGTGTGGTATATTAGAGATGCTTCAAACTCTCTGATACGTCTCCATTCAAGAGGCCTCAGCTTCCCTCCCTCCCCTTAAATCTGAGATGGTTCGTGATTGATTTTACTGATAAGGTCTAGAGAAGGGTCAGTGTATGACAGAGTAGGGCAGTGCTGCGTTTCCTCCAGCTTGTATTCTTACTGGGGCCATTTCAGGTTTAACTAGAATTTGATCTCCTTGTTGGAGAATCCCATGGAAAATTACCCAGCTCTATTCTAGGACCCCAAGGTCAGGGTATCCTAGCTAATTTATCCGTTAAACTGCTTGTTCCTGCAGAATCCCCTCCAGCTAACTGCTTATCTAGGCTTTTTTTTTATATTGCTTGTGACTGTGAAGCCCCTCTGCAGTTGCTGAGAGAGATGTAAGGATGTGATTTTTGCATTCAAAACCCCTGAGCTCTGGTCCCAGAGGGTTACACTTAGATCCTGAATACCTTAGTATTGTCCTAACTGGCAGTAATAAAGACCCTCAACTGGCTACAAGCTGTGTCTGGGTGCTGTCTCTGGTGTGCGATCCACACAACTGTGTATTTCATTGTGCCATGCCGTGTCTTCAAGGGGTAAGCAACTTCTGCTTTGGTCTTGTGAGTCTTTAAAATGCCACAGAAAAGGTTAGATGACCCGAGGCCACCTTACCATTTTGAAGTCCAGGTTAGACACTTGAAGAGGGTGTGTTTGCGGGAGGCAGCTTCCAGCTGTGCTAGCCTTAGGAATCATCATGGCTGGGTCTCAAGACCTTAGAAAGCAGAGAAAAATCTTGTTCTAGTACCTAACCCCCAGAATCATGAGGAACAATAGCAACAGGGTGCTGGTTTTAGACGCTGTGAGTAATTGGTTATATAGCAATAGTTAATTGGAACAGGACCGGAAGCAGGAAGAATTAGATGCCCTGAAATACCTGTGTTGTTTAGAGCAGCACGTGGCCCAGTCAGTGGTCGGGAAGAGCAAGTCATTGCACTTTTACTACCCAGTTGTTCTTTTAATCTGGTTGAGAGTCACAGCAGTGAACATAATTCGAGTTATATGACTTTATGGAAACTAGGGGTGAGTAGGAACTAGTTTTATACTTAACCACCAAGGAACGTATTTCCTCAGAGATTCAGGGCTCCAGGGCTGTTGTGTGTTGCCCCTCCTCATGGTAGGACACCGACAGCTCTCTGGGCTGACCTGGAAGGGTTAGGCCCAGGGATCGTGTTTCATCACTGCTGATGAAAATTCAGCTGCTATCGATTGGGCAAGCTCTGATGCCCTTCCCGGGTCAGGAGAGAAACCCCAATCATTGTTGAGTAAATACAGTATTCTGTTCACTACATCAATTAGGCTGACCCCAGGGGCTGCAGGATCCCTTGGCTCCCCCATTTGCAATGACAGCTGCCATGCTAATGAATGCACATTGACATGATAATTAAGCCATTATACAGAAAGGGGCTGCCCTAGTAGCGGCTGCTTCCTGGGGCCAGCTAGAACTGATGGAGGCTACAAAGTGACTTGGCCTGCAAAGTCTTGGATGGTCCCCACTCACTCCCATAGGTCGACAGTCTGCCTCTTGCGGGGTGAAGGCAGGGATGAGGTGGGGAGGGGGAGACTAGAATGCATGCTGCCCTAATGCTGCCAGTACTCGCTTTATTGTAAGACATACGATGTCACCTGAAAGGAATTCCCTATTCCTTTGTGGAGGGAGGCGTGAACCTGTCAATTCCAGCAGGTCTTCTTCTCCAGAATGGCAGGCAGAGGAAATTTAGGAGAATGAGGACCCCCCAAAGCCCATACCTTGCCTACGTGACACCAATGGGAAAAGCCAAGTGACAATCTTCTCAGCGTATTTGGGGGGAGACAACTTCCTGTGTGAGCAATCACAGAAGAGACCCACATTTTAGCTCACCAGAACTGACTGGATGTAGTCTGCTTGACCAGAGCACCAGCTGAGGAGTAAGGTGGACCAGGAGTGCGTCTCCACTCAGTAACCCCTTGGGTGTGGATCCTGGCTAATCAGATGGCCTTTTCCTGCCTTCATTTCCACAACTGCTTTACTTCCTGTAAGACTGACCCAGGGCAGCATTTCACAAAGACGATGGCACCTAACATGGCAGAGAGCTCCATGGACAGAGGGGTCACCGTGCTTGGTTACAGAGCTTCTAGAAGGGCTTTCCAGACCAAGTCTGTATCATGCTTGGTGACCGCCTAGAGGTCAGGCTGCATGCAGAGTGTGCTCAGTACAAATGAAGTAATAAAGAGCACAGAAAACAGCACTTCCATGTCACCTTATGATACGTGACTTATCACACATCTATCTCCCTACCAAGCCATCCACATTCACCCGGTGCATATTAGAGAAATATAGCACAGAAATAAACACAGACCAAATCAGTGCCTGGTTCTTAAAAATACCTTGTCAGCAAATGGGCAGCCTAGTTAAAAGCGGTGGGTGGCATCTCGCTGTTCTGTGCAGGGGAGTGTGCAGCTTGCTTCACATGCCTTGTTCCACACTGCGTCTGTGCTGCTTCTTGGCCCTCAGTTAATCCAATTCAGGCGAGCGGCAATGTGTAAGGTACAAGGGGACCTTGGGTGTGCAGTTTCCTAAGATAGCTACAGAGCAAGTGATAATCCGGACAATGTATGTTCACCTGTACATGCTAAAGCCTGTCAGGCATGAGGGTTCACCAGTGGGCAGGCTAAGTTGCCCCAATGCTGCATTCAAACCTGCGCATTCTGAAGTCATGTCTGTGTTTATCAGGGAAAGTGCTGTGATTGATTAGACCTAGGCACAGCCGACACAGGGATGGAGAGGAACGACTCTTGGTGACAGATATTTGTCCTGTCAGACATAGGGAAGGTCTGAGAGCCCTTCCAGTGATGAGTTTTTCTGTGTCTCCTTTGCTGTGCTGTTTCATAATAAGAGATAACCCACCCATGTGCACCCTTGTGTGAATTACAAGTCCCTCCACGAGCTGAAGACAGCTTCACTGCAGCCCTCCATGAACTGAAGACAGCTTCACTACGGTTCCTCCAAGACCTGGAGACAGCTTCACTCTGGTCCCTCCATTCTCTTCAAAGAGACAGAGAGGACTCTATTGAACTGGGAGAGAGTAGGAGATGTTAGAGAGAAAAGGAGCATAAAGGACAGAGGGTGCGTGTGGAGGGGTCGGGGGGAGAGGAACAGGAAACTTTCAGGAAGGTGTTGGTTAGATCTCTGGGACCAGAGACTCTGTGAGTGTCTACTCGGCCTGATTCTGTTTCCATTGTTTCAGTTCCTAACTCAGCAGGTATCCACGAGCTGCCAGTTTTGTGCCAGCTCCTGCTCTGGCCACTGAGGATGCTCAGCGGAGCTAGGCTACACCTGAAACATAGAGAGATCCATTCACAGTGAGCCATCAAGCTGGAGACAGGCTGTAGACAGACCTTGGTGGTACCCTGGCAGGAGAAGCTTGCCATCTACCATGATTAAATAAATGGTCCCTCCTTGTCTCCAGTGACGTTTTTTAGCAACTGAATTCCAAAGCTAATATATGGAAAAACTCCATATAAAGCAATTAAAGTGAATAATGGTCTTTTATCTTATCGCATCTGTTTCTTGGAAACCATTTAATGAGTCTCTCATAATCATGGAGGTTTTATTTGTGTGTATGTGTGCACACCCTTGGGAGCCAGAGGGCAACCTTGGGTGTCACTCCTCAGTAGACACCATCTACCTATATTTCTGATAACAAGTGTATCACTGTCCTGGGACTCTTCAGGTAGGCTAGGGTGGCTGGGCAGTCAGCACCAGGGATCTGCCTCCCTACCTCCTCAGCACTGCAATTATAAATGTTCATAAATGTTCACCACCACGCCCAACATTTTTTTTTCAATTTCGGGATTGAATTCAGATCCCTATGCTTGCAAGGCAAGTGCTTTACCAACTGTCCTGTTTTTCTAGCTGCCATTCCCAGTATTTTATACCCATCTCACCCGTCCATCCTATTAAACTGGGAGCAAAATGAGGGAGAAAACAGGGCAACATGGCATGCATGCAGACAAGCTTGGCTCTGCACATAGGAGAACGGTACTCTGACCCTCTTAGTGCACAGAGGGTGGAGGAGGGCTGGAGGCTGGCTGCACAGACTGCTCATTCTTGCTTTCAGTCAGAGTTTTGGAGCCTGACTAATTAACTGAACAGGAAACTTTCTTGGCCACTGAAGGGGAAATCCACCTGAACTCCCTTCCCTCAGGGTTGTCCCTCAACAGTGATTGGGATGACAGACAAGAGACTGGGGACAGCCAGGATGTTGAAAAGTTCATCCATGTCCTGGGACCCCATGAACAGCTAACTCCACACTTGAGGCTATCAGGAACACACTGCTGAGTGCTTCACTTTATTCCCCCCCACCCCCCCGTGAAATCCTGAGGACTGTCAAATAAATGACAAGACCCATTTTACAAGTAGACCAGAAGTCTGTCGTGGCGAGGCCGAGCTGATTTCCTATCTTATCTTGAGTCATCAGTCTCTCGTTCAGCCTTCCACAAACAAGTCAGCTGTGAGATTGGCACAAGGGGTTGATGGGCCAAGCATCTCTCAGGACTGTGGTCTGTCATGAGTCTCCAAGAATGAGCAAGGGCTGAGCGCAGCCCCTGCTGAGGAGAACTTGGTTAGCTGGGCCAGAGAAGCAGATTCAGTCACTGAGACACAGAAGGCGGCCTCCGGGTTTGAGAGGGACAATGGCAATGACCGTGGCGACAGAGTCTTCGGGCATTTTATTTGTTGTTTCATGTGCTGTTCGTACATTACCTCACTACCTCAGACAGCCTTGTCGACTCCTTTTTAGGTAAAGAAACTGAAGCTCAGAGAGAAACTTCCTAGCTTCACGCACCTTCTAAGGGGTGGGGTGGTGCTGGGGCTTAAATTCGAAGTGTTGGATTCTAGAGTTGCTTGTCCACTTACCTGTGGTGAAATAAAATACATCACTATTCTCACAAGATACACTTGTGGAGACCACAAAGGCTGTACCCAGAGCCTATTTTCCTGACAAAATGTGGTGCCCATGCCCTTTGCCCCATTATTTCTTCTCCTCTTCCTTTGGGACCCTCTCATCTTGTGTCTTTTGTCATCTACGTGACACCACAAGACCCTGGTATAACTTGAAAATTACAGTCTCGTGAAGCAGAGCAGAATTCAGGAGTAAGAACCACTGAGTGCGTATGAGAGTGGAGCTATCTAGTTTCCAGATTAGCAAGGTTAATTCTGCATTCCTGGACAGCAATGTGGTATTAAGAAGCAGAGCTCCAGGCTGGACCCCGTGTAAATGCAGCAAAGATCCTAGATTCTGAGGCCAGGCCTGTGTTCTGGGACTAGGCATGCACGGGTCAAAGTTCCAGTCCAGATGGTAAACAGAGAAAAATCGCAGCCTTAGATGATGCTCTAACACGTGAGGCAAAAGTTATGGTAATCCCTCCTCTGCGGGTGTCGGTGGAAGAAGTGAGACAATGTACATGGAACGCTTTGCTGGGTGTTTGGCATGGGGCTTGATAAATGGAGCCTGTTATCTGTTTGCTCAACAAACATTAGCATCTATTCCGTGTATCAGCTCCAGTGTAAGACTGCATTTTAACAGTCTTCTTCTGAGCTTCTGGGAGGTGTTCTGGTTTTCTTCATGGAGTCTTGCACAGTAAGTTTATTACTTGGCTTTTGAAGTTTCTGGTTGTAGTTTGGAATTGAACCCTCCAACTCTGAGTTCTTTAGAACTTTTTAAAGCTATGAAATCTTTAAAATACGCTGTTTAAAAAAGAAAAAACTCTCTAAAATTCAACCCAAATGAATTGGTTTAGCTCCAACTCTCTGCCCCTGTAGAGCACCTCAACCAAGCCAAAGGGCCTGTCTGAGGCAAGCTAAAAGTTCATTCTCCCCATCCTAGAGATGGAGGCATGGGGGGCTCTCCTGTTTCATCGTCTGGGAGACACAGGGGTCCTTCCTTCATAGTAATTGTCAGGCTTGTCCATGACTGATGCCCTCAAAAGGGTGCATCTTCCACTCATACAGATGCCTAAACATAAGACCCAGTATAAATATACAAACCAGCAATAGCCTGTCTACCTCCTTTTAAAATAGAACTAAATTTCTTGATGTCAATGGGCATCAGTACTGAATAGTATTCATTTAGTTTGCATTGTTTAGGTAATAATAGCGATACTTCTGTTTTCTGGTTTGTTTCACCATTAAAAATTGCCCGGGATTATTGCCCAAGATGAATATCTTTGATTTTTTATTGTTGTATTTAAAACATACTCATATTGCAAAAATCAAACAATTTGGATATTCTAGAGAGTTTTAAATTTTCTGATGTTTTAAAAAAGATTTGGTTCATTTATTTTATTAGTGTGTGTGTATGAGTGTGTGTGTGTATGGTATTTGCTATGTGACAATGAAGGCCATAAGAAAGTGGTGAGTATCTTGGAGCTGTCAGTACAGGCATTATGGGAAAGCCGTGTTCCCGAGGCTGCAGTCTGAGGCCCATCTCCATGATTGTACAACAAGCACTTTTAGCCACCACATCATCCCTCCTGCCGCCACTTCAAAGGCTTTAAACACTTGACAAACTACACCTCAAATAAGTTGAACTGGGGTTAGTATGATGACTCAGTCAGGAAAATTCTGCAGTACAAGCCTGAGGACTTGATATGGGTCCTTAAAAGTCATGCAAAAGCCAAGCACAGCATCTACCTGTAATCTCAGAGAAAGGACGAGTTGTGGGGCTTGCAGCCAGCCCGTGTAGCCACTCGGTAAACTAGATCTAGGTTCAGTGAGAGACCTTATCTCAGAAACTCTTAGAGAGACAACTGAGGAAAATACCCAGTGTCAACTTCTGGCTTACACACATCGGTAGGTTCACATACACACACACACACACACACACACACACACACACACACAGTCAAATCAATTGGTTTTCACAATTCTGCACCAGCGTTGATTAATAATACCTAATCTTTGCAAAGTTAAGGTTTTAAAACATAATGGCTTTTTAAAATATCAGGTTACGTTTGCTTTTTTTACATGGTAACAATGAGTATTTCCCCATATTTATTAATTATTAGTATTTTCTTAATTATTGCATTTTGTTGAGTATGGAAAGTGAGCCTGTTAGCAGTGTTCCTCCATGGTCTCTGCTTCAGTTCCTCCCTTGGGTTCATGTCCTGACTTCCTTCCATGGGGGACTATAGACTATCAGCTGAAGTAAACCCCTTCTTCCTCAAGCTGCCTATGGTCATGGTCTTTGATTTCAGCATTAGAAAGTCATCTAAGACACCATGTTACCTACATAGTGCGCCAGCCTACAGCCACACCTGTAAACTTATAGACTACAGCTTTACAAACTTTGCTTTCTTCTTTTCCAGAGATAGTATTCTACTGTAGGATATACTCTGATATTTAATTAAGTAGCAGTATTAAGTAATAACATGTAGAATTTTGGCACTTTTATTTTTTTATTAAGGCTATGAAAAACTTATTGTGTCTATGATTATCCACATAATACAGTCTCAGTGTTGCCAAATTTATATTAGCCAATCTAATAAGAACAAAATGGTATCTCATTGCTACTTTGCTCTGCTTTCCTAATTGCTAACGAAATTAAAAACTTTTTCTTAGCCATTCACATTTCATTCATTTCTGTCTATATCAGTAAGCATTCCAGTAAAGACAGTCAGACAAAAGTCTCTAAATACAAGGGCTCAGATCCCATAAATATTCCCTTTCTCCTGTGTTACTGTGCCAGGGCAGTGAGCAGAGCAGGGCTGGGAGACAGCTCTGCTCCAGGAAGTATCCCAGACTCTAAGCCTTTCCTTTGTTAAGGCACCATTTTTGAGGGCATGGCCTCGGCTCCTCAGATGACTCAGCTCCTCAAGTCTGCATTCTAGCCCTGAAGCAGTAAGGAGAGCAATGTCCTGTGCATATAGCCGTCTTGTGTACAGTCTGTGACTGCACACTGCAGACATTACTGCTCACTGTGGCAGTGGGGTTTTTTTGTATGCCTTCCTGTGGTTGTGCCTTCTCATTGGCTCTGCTTTTATTCTTATTTAGCCCTATGTGCATTGTTAAGATAGTTGTAACAATTTTTATTTACTTTTTTTGTAGTTGTTTTTGCTGTTGTTGAGACAGGTTCTCTCTGTGTAACGGTCCTGGCTGTCCTGGAACTCACTCTGTATTCCACGGTGGCCTCCATCTACCTCTGCCTTCCTGAGTGCTGGATTAAAGCCGTGATTCACCCTGTGTGGCTACATTTTTTAAATTTTATTTTTAATTAAAGTAGTATATCACTTCCATTCTTCCATCTCCTCCTTCCAATCCTCCAATCTGCTCCATCTCAAATTTATGGCCTCTTTTTTCCTAGTATTATTAAATATCTATAAATATATATGTTTATACATGAATAAATATGCAAATACAGCCTGCTGAGTACCATTAGTGTTGCTTGTATGTATTTGTTTTTAGGGCTGATCACTTGATATTATATAACCAAAGAGGGAGCTCATCTCTGAGAACAGTCACTAACTGCTAGTCGTTCCTTATCTAGGTGTAGAGCCCCGTAAGATTTCCCTTTCTATAGTGGCATGCCAGCTCATCATGGAATTGTTCAGGTCTTATTTAGGCAGCCATATTGTTGAGATTTTGGGGGTGTGACTTCCTTTTCAGTTCTAGGAGACAGACAGCATCTCACAGTGAATGTCCTGGTCCTCTGGCTCATACGGTCTTTTCACTCCCCCTTTGAAGTCCCCTGGACCATAGGAGTTATGTTGTAGATGTATCAATTGTGTTTGATCACCTCACGATCAGTTGTATTCTGCATTTTGACCCACTGTGGCTTGCTGTGGGAGCACATTCTTTTTGTTAAAAGGTACATTCAGAGTTTCTGTCTCATATTGGGAGCAATCTTGTATAGGACAGAAAAGAAGACTTTAGAAAAATTTTACTTTCTCCATCTCTATTTTGTATGTATATATGAATGATGTTTAAGTTTTCCACGATAAACAATAGATTTTCCTACAGATCCTTTTCCTGCGTAATCTTTGAAGTTTCCAGGAAGAAGATGGGGCCCCACAGCAACAACTCCATAAGACCGCTTTTTTGGGTACCAGCTGCTGAAATGGTGCACCTTCTCATAATGTTCTGGTCAGAACTCCAAATAAGAACTTTAAACAAAACAAAACAAACCCTATTGGCTGCTCAGAAATTGTTTGCAACTATACTAGCTAGACAGTAATTTTAAAACTTAACCATCACTTTACTTTTGCAGGATCCCATTAAGAGAACATCACCCCCATGATGAGCAGGAAGCAATTCTAGAGGACCACTCCCCCTATCCCAAAAAAGTTTGTCCTTAGGGTTGGGAGCACTGTTTAGGAGTTGTTGATTACTACTTGTACTAGATAGAGGATTGGGTAAAAACTGTTTGTTAAAATAAGGGGGGGTGATAATAGTGGGTAATAGAATAAATACTTGTGAGCTATTATTTATGGATAACTTACATTGGTATAGTTTTTGTATATTGATACAAATTCAAATTATATTTGTTATTTTTGTTTACATTATTTGTACACTTATGCAAAGTTGTTTTGTCAGATTGTGTATATGGATGTTTCTAACTCTGTTTAGGACATTTTCTATATTGATACAACTTTTAGGATATATTTTCATATCATATATTACTTCTACCTCTGATCAAGATACTTATAAATTATTTATAGTTTGAGGTCATTATCCTCATTAGTTGCACTTTTGTTTACAGATTATTTAATATTCTAACATGAAGTTTTAGTCTTCAAGTTATGCAGGTATTAAATAATTATAGATCAATAGTTGTTCATATTTGTTGTACATACAGTCAGATCAATTAGGTTCTTTAGATACATAGAGATTGTATTCTGTCTAGCTAGGCAATCTTCAACCACTTCAAGGATCTGTAAAACATGGCATTTAAATAACTTAGGGTTCTGTTGACATAAGACATGATTGCTCCTGACAGCATCAGTCTGTTCCTGAGAGAATGTTGAGCATTGAAGACACTCTACTGGTGCAGGAGGTTCTTCTGTCTATGTGTTCCTTTCATTGGTTAAATAAAGAAACTGCCTTGGCCTTTTGATAGAGCAGAACTTAGGTAGGCAGGAAAGACAGAACAGGATGCTGGGAAGAAGGGCAGTGTGGCAGACACCATGGTTCTCCTGCCTGAGACAGATGCTAGTTAGACTTATGCTAGTAAGCCACAGTTAAGTGGTGATACACATTAATGGAGATGGGTTAAACTAATATGTAAGAGTTAGCCAATAAGAGGTTAGAACTAATGAGCCAGGCAGTAATTTAATTAATACAATTTCTGTGTGGTTATTTCGGGGTTAAGCTAGCCAGGCAGTGGGACACAGCCCACTCCTTCTACTACATTCCACTAGGAGTTTGTTTTCTTCTTAGCACCATTGGCCTTTGGGCAAGGAACTGCCTATACCTCAACCACTGGCAAAGTACATGGTATCCAGAAATGGATAAGCAGAACACAAGGAAAAGGACTGTCAAATTTTGCTACAACAGGGTAAGATGGTTCTGAAAAATTTCCTGTCTTTAAAATTTGTCTGTCATTTATGCTAGGCCTTAGCCAAAGTTGGTTGCTTCAGTGTTGCAAAATGAGACTTTGGGTGATTGCTTAGGTAGCTAATTGTCTCTGTCACATATTGCTTGCTTTGGAAGCTGCTTGATTGTATTTCCTGCCTGCTCAAGTAATATCTCCATTCTCAGGCCTTCGATGAGGTTAAAGATTGGATAGTCATAGTTACTGTCCTCTTATAATCCAGCCAAGCCATTTCCTATACAAGACTTAGACTTCTTAGGATAGGATGTTTATTAAAACATTTAGCATATATTCCTTGCTTAATATTTTTTATGCTGGTTGTAATTCTAGTTATACTTTATATCTATTCCTAGTGTATATAGTTTTGTATTAGGTTTGGACCCTCTTATTTAAACAAAAGGGGGAGGTGCTGTGGAAGCAAATTCTGCTCCTTCAGCCAATAGCCTTTAAGATATCAGCCCACTTGGGCATGACCTCTTATACTGTAAAAGCAGTAAATGTGGTGCCTGCTCTCTTGCTTCTGGCTCCCGTTTCCAGCTGCTAGACTCTGTTCCTGTTCATGCAGAGGACTGTTATCTAGGACAGTGATCTGTAAGTTTTTCCCTTAAATAAATAACCCTTTTATTGTTCATAATTCTGAACTGGTGTGGAATTATTTTGTGATTTCCATCTTCAGTGGCTTTTTGCAATAGTCTCTGCCTGATGAAAAAAAGAATCTTCTTTGATGAGGGCTGGGTGAGAATAATATTTATCTGTGGGTGTAAAGGTAAGGATTTAGACTGCTGATAGGAATTACAGTGTTTTAGGAAATGGACAATTCTTCTCTCATGTCTATGAGCTTTTCAGCCAGGGAGCTTTATGACTAATTTATGGTTCTAGACATAATTTCTCTCCTTTTCAGAGGACCTTCAGTTTAATCAGACAGGTATCATTAATGCTAAGATCTAAGTGCCACCATTTCACTTTCAAGAACATCTTGCCACGATGGCCATTGTTGAGGTTCATAGGCATCACAGCTTGTATATCATCTGCCAATACTACCGCAGCCAGTCTTCAGCGGGAGGCTTTCCAGTCAGATCTAGCTCAAGCTCTTCAAGTCCTATGGTAGAAGTTCATGGAGTCTTCAGCCAAAGGGACTTACTTTCAACTTCTGAGAGACAAGCAGGGACACCAGCAATAGTCTATAGTATTTGGGGAGTCTCTTGGATTTCCCTGACAAACAATTTAAAAGGAGGTTTCTTATGCCTCTTACTGGAGTTTGGATAGCTAGTCTACATCTCTTGGTGAAGTGCATTGTCATTCCAAGTAGTCCAACTTCATTTAAAAACATATATGTATGTATGCATGTATACACACAAATGTATTATACCCAATTTTAGATAAGTATAAAATGCTGGTTCCTTATATTGTTTTCAAACAAGAATTCACACATGGGGTGGCCTGTAATACAGAGAGCTTGTCAGCTTCCCCTCCACGAAGTCTTTCTTCTTCGTCTATGTCAGCCTTATGCCAGCAAGTGGCAAAATGGTCTTATGGTAATCATTTCTCAGAAGCCGATTTGGGAAAGTCTTCTCCCTACTCTGCACCTGCCACACCTCCCCACTAAGGTAGAGAAAAGGGAACAGTGGAGGACATTGACCTCAGATTCTGACTTGCCTCTGTCTCTTTGTGGTCATGAACAACTGGCCAGTGGTTCTCAACCTGTGGGTCTGGACCCCTTTGGGGTGGCATATCTGATGTCCTGTGTATCAGATATCTACATTATGATTCATAACAATAGCAAAACTACAGTTATGAAGTAGCAACAAAAATAATTTTGTGGTGGGGGGTCATGACAACATGAAGCTGTACTAAAAGCTTACAGCATTAGGGAGGTTGAGGACCACTGTCCTAGGCAGTTGGTTTCACATCTTCGGACTTGAGGTTTTCGTTTCCATATCAACAGCCATGTGTTTCCATTCCTGAGTTCCTTTGTAGCCATCACTTTGGAGTTGACAGCAAGACATGGTTCTGCTCTTCAGGGCCCATTATCTCTTCTACCCTTCACCTCCCCTCCAGTCCTGCCCTCTGTTCTATACTCCAGGCCCACTTCCCCTCACTTTCCTTTTCCTAGGGCAAAAAGTCCCAGGACTGGGAAAAGCCCAGAAGCAATTTTTTAAATAATTGATCAATTTTTTGAGAAAACCATGCAAGAAATTCTAATCTTATTAATCCCCCACTGTGTTACAGTGCTGAAGGGAAAAATAAAAGTCTAGAACCAAGGGATACTACAAAGTCACACTGCATACACACAAACATTACATAAGACTTATTGGAAAAGACACAGGAAGGTGGCTGCCTTTGCTTGGGAGGGAAGCAGCAAAGAACTGAGCTGGAGACAGGCTTTACAAAGGTTTTGTTGCAGGGTGGGTGGGGGCACAGAGTTTTCCAGAATGGCCTGGGCTTGGTGGGATTCTGTGGCCTGATCTTGGGGAAGCACAGCGATAGGTGGATTTTTGTGACTTGATCTTAGACTTTTTTTTTTTTGTGGATAGACCTTGATGGCATGCTTCTCAAGGGGCTGGATAGAGTAGTCTGGGGGGTCGGATCCTGGCTACAGCATTGTCTGTGAAGTGACAAAGAGATGTGTTTCAGATGCTTTCCCAAGGCAGTGAGTTCAGCCCAGTGAATGAACTGTCCAAGTCCACCCCCAAGGCTCTTTCATATGCACCCAAAACTACAACACAGTCCTGTGGGCATTTAGTTAGACTTCAAAAGTTTTCTTTTCAAATTTTTTTTTTATTTTCATGTGTATGTGCATGTATGTACCTGTGCACACATGTGTGGTCAGAGAACACTGCACATGAGTCAGCTCTTCATCTTTTTGTGTGTGTGTGTGCATGCACTCACCTGTGCACATGTGTGGTCAGAGTACAGCTCGCATGAGTCAGCTCTCTCCGTTCACTATTCGGGTTCCAGAGATTGAACTTGAGTCATCAGACTTGGTAACAAGGGCTCGTACTTGTGGAGCCATCTCACTGGCTCAGTCTCCATTCTTCCCAGCACACACTGTACAAAGGTCATCCTACACAGAAGGATTTTTTGGTATGCATTGGAGTGGATATCTTTTGGCAACAACCACAGGCTTCATCTGTACTGCTGTCCACACACATGCCTTCTAAACAGTGCCACCTTACATGGTTTCCACACACTTCTTTAATATGATCTGTGACTTTGCCATGGCCCACAGCAAGAGGCTAGGTAGCCTTTTCAGTCTGGGCTGGCAGCAGGGTGAGCCGCAGTATGCTGCAGGACTCAGTCTCCTTGAGTTCATTGTTTCCCACATAACATTTCTTGTCTATTCTCTTCAGCTGGTGTAAGAACCCCAGAAAGGTAGTTTTAATTGACAGTACCAGGGGAACACAGCCTTCAGGTCTACCTGACTACCATATATGCAAATGAAGAAACCAAGTCCAATCTCAGCTACCTTGTGAGTTGCCCCAGCTTTGACTCGGGAAGTTTGAAGAAAGAACAAAACTATCAACATATTGGGAAATAATTCTCCATGGACCTCTCAGCTTTCTGCATGTCCTGTGAGCAAAAGGAACCAGCTGCTTTAAATTATAATAGAAGAGATGCTGATATGCTTGGTGTGGTGGTACACATCTTTAATCCCAGCACTCGGGAGGCAGAAGCAGGTGGTTCTCTGTGAGTCTGAGGCCAGTCTGGTCTGCAGAGAGAGTTCCAGGACAGCCAGGGCTACACAGAGAAACCCTGTCTTGAACATACACACACACACTTACACATACAGAGAAGAAGAAAGAAAAGATGCTGATAGTGTAAACATCATAGATCAGAGATCTCATCACCCTCTGAAGCAAAGGCAGGTTTATTTACAGCTTATGACATCAGTCTTCTGCTTAATAAAGAAGATATCGGAGCTCTGCTGGAGCAGGCTCTAGGCAATGACCTCCACAGGAGCAGGTACAAGTGAGCAACCACTGAGGGAGCAGGCCTGAGGCAGAGACATCTGTGGGACCAGGCACCAGTCAAGGACCTCCTAAGGAGCGGGGACATCTGCAGGAACAGGCCTGAGCCAGTGATCTCCACCTGAGCAGGCCCAAGGAATCAACCTCTACAGGAGCAGGTATAAGGGAGCCACCAATGAGGGAGCAGGCCCAAGCCAGAGACCTCTGAGGAACCAGGCACACATGACTCAAGGACCTCTGAGGGAACAGCCCCAAGCAAGCAACCACCAAGCAAACAGGCCTGAAAGACCCCTGGTATTGCATAGTTGACCCCTAGGAACACTGAACAATCTCCAGGAACACCGAGTAACCTCCAGGGTAACTGAAACGATGGCCCTGACTGTACCATGAGGAGTAATCATCTGAACCTTGGATCTACTGGCACCTGGAAGATTGATCACCAGAGACACAGCCCCAACTACACCAATCAGAGGAAAAGATGGGTAGACCAGGTAAGAACACACACAACACCACAAACAACAACATAACACCAATAAAAACTAGTGACCCTATAACAGCAAGAGTTGGACACCCAAATATAGATGAAGCAGAAGAAAATGACCTAAAAAATAACTTTAGAAGAACGTTTGAGGTCCATAAAGATGAAATGAAAAATTTCCTCAAAGAAATGGAGGAAATGACAAACAAAAAATTGGAAGAAATCAACAAATCCCTTAAAGAAAACCAAGAAAAAGCAATCAAACACATAAAAGAAACAATTTAAGACATGAAAACCAAAATAGAGACAATGAAGAAAACACAAACTGAAGGATTTATAGAAACATAAATTATGATAAAACAATCAGGAATGACAAATACAAGCATAAACAGAAAAATACAAGAGATAGAAGAGAGAATCTCAAATGCTGAAGATAAAATAGAGGAAATAGACTCATTGGTCAAAGAAAACATTAAATCTGACAAAAGCTTAACACAAAATATTCAGAAAATATGGGACACATGAAAAGACCAAACCTAAGAATAATAGAGATAGAAGAAGGAGAAGACATTTAACTCAAAAGCACAGAAAATTTATTTAACAAACTCATAGAAGAAAACTTTCCCAACCTAAAGAATGGTATGCCTATGAAGATACAAGAAACTTACAGAACACCATACAGACTGGATCAAAAAAAAAAAAAAGTCCCCTCGTCACATAATAATCAAAGCACTAAACATACAAAACGAAAAAAGAATATTAAGACCTAAGAAAGAAAAAGGTAAAGTAACATATAAAGGCAGACCTATCAGAATTACACCTGACTTCTCAATGGAAACAATGAAAGCGAGAAGGTCCTGGTCAAGTATTATGCAGACATAAAGAGACCATGGATGCTAGCCCAGACTACTATACCCAGCAAAACTTTCAATCACCATAGAAGGACAAAACAAGATATTTTATGACAGAACCAGATTTAGCCAATACTGAGCCAAAAACCCACTATTAAGCAAAGTATTAGAAGGAAAACTCCAACCCAAGGAAGTTGGGTACATCCACAAAAACTAAAATAACAGGAACTAGCAATCACTAGCCATTAATATCCCTTAATATGGATGAACTCAAATCACCTATAAAAAAGGCATAGGCTAAGAGATTAGATATGAAAACAGAATCCATAATTCTGATGCACAGAAGAAAGACAGATAGCAGCTCAGAATAAAGGGATGGGAAAAATTCCAATCAAACGGAGAGCTGAAATCAACAAAATAGAAGCAAAGAAACAATACAAAGAATCAATGAGACAGAGTTGATTCTTCGAGAAAAATCAACAAAATAATCAAACCTTTATCCAAATTAAGCAAAAGATAGAGGGAGAATATCCAAATTAACAAAATCAGAAATGAAAAGGGGGACATAACAACAGACATGGAGGAAATCCAAAGAATCATGAGGTAATATTTTAAAAACCTGTACTACACAAAATTAGAAAACTTAAAGGAAATGGATAACTTTCTGGATAAATATCACTTACCATAATTAAATCAAGATCAGATAATCAAATTAAACAGACTTATAACTGCTGGAGAAATAGAAGCAGTCATCAAAAGTCTCCTAACCCAAAAAAAAAAAAAAAAAAAAAAAAAAAAAGCAAAAGCCCAAAGCCCAGGACCAGATGGTTTCAGCTCAGAATTCTACAAGATTTTCAAAAAACTAATACCAATACTCCCCAAATTGTTGCACACAATAGAAACAGAAGGAACATTGCCAAACTTTTTTTTAATGAGGCTACAATTCTGCTGATACCCAAACCATGCAAAGACATTACTAAGAAAGAGAATTACAGACCAATCTCACTCATGAACATTGATGCTACAATACTGGCAAACCAAGTCCAAGAACACATCAGAAAAATCATCAACATGATCAAGTTGGCTTCATCCCAGAGATGAAAATCTGTCAATGTAATTTACCATGTAAACAAACTGAAAATAAAACCCACAGAATTACCGGGTCATCTCATTAGATGCTGAAAAAGCTCTTGACAAAATACAACATCCCTTCATGATAAAGGTCTTAGAGAGAACAGGGATACAAGGAACATACTTAAATATAATAAATTCAATATACGGCAAGCCAATAGCCAACATCAACCTAAATGGAGAGAAACTTCCAGCGATCCAAATGAAAATCAGGAACAAGACAAAGTTGTCCACTCTCTCCATATCTATTCAAAACAGTAGTTGAGGTTCTAACTAGAGCAATAAGTCAACAAAAGGAGATCAAGGGGATACAAATCAGAAAAAATAAGTCAAACTCTATTTGCTGATGATATGATAGTTTATATAAGCGACCACAAAAATTCTACCAAGGATCTTCTACAACTCATAAATACCTTCAGTAATGTAGCGGGATACAAGATTAACTAAAAAAAAAATCAGTAGCCCTCCTGTACACAGATGATAAAAGGGCTGAGAAAGAAATCAAAGAAACAACACCCTTCACAATAGCCACAAATGCCATAAAATATCTCGGAGTAACTCTAACCAAACAAGTGGAAGACTTGTACGACAAGAACTTTTAAATCTCTGAAGAAAGAAATTGAAGAAGAGACCAGAAAATGGAAAGATCTCCTATACTCTTGATTAGGTAGATTTACATAGTAAAAACAGCAATCTTACCAAAAACAATCTATAGATTCAATTCAATGCCCATCAAAATCCCAGAAAAATTCTTCATAGACCTCGAAAGAACAATATTCAACTTCATATGGAAAAGCAAAAAAACAGGATATTCAAAACAATCCTGTATCATAAAGGAACTTCTGGAGACATCACAATCCCTGACTTCAAACTCTGTTACAGAGCTGCAGTACTGAAAGTAGCCTGGTATTGGCATAAAAACAGACAGGAGGGCAAATGGAATTGAATCGAAGACCCAGATATCAATCCATACTCCTATGAACACCTGATTTTTGACAAAAAAGAAAACAATATAAAATCAACAAAAGAAAGCATATTCAACAAATGGTGCTGGCATAACTGGATGTCAATACGTAGAAGAATGAAAAGAGACCCATATCTATCACCATGCACAAAACTCAATTTCAAATGGATCAAAGACCTCAACATAAAGTCGACCACACAGAACCTCCTAGAAGAGAAAGACCACTTTTAAAGACCCAGTAACACAGACACTGAGAGAAACAATTAATAAATAGGACCTCCTGAAACTGAAAAGCTTCTGTAAAGCAAAGGACATAGTCAACAAAACAAAACAGTAGCCTACAGAATGGGAAAAGATCTTCACCAACCCCATATCAGACAGAGGACTGATCTCCAAAATATACAAAGAACTCAAGAAGTTGGTCATTAAAAGAATAAGTAATCCAATAAAAAATATGGAGTGCAGACCTAAACAGAGAACACTCAACAGAGGTCTAAAATGGTTGAAAGACACTTAAGAAAATGTTCAACATCCTTAGTCATCAGAGAAATGCAAATAAAAACATCTCTGAGATTCCATCTTACATCTGTAAGAATGGCCAAGATCAAAAACATTGATGACAGTTTATACTGGAGATGTTGTGGGGTAATGGGAACACTCCTGCATTGCTGGTGGGAATGCAAGCTGGTATAACCCCTTTGGATGTCAGTGTGGCAATTTCTCAGAAAATTAGGAAACAACCTTCCTCAAGACCCAGCAATACACTTTTGGGTATATGCCCAAAGGATGCTCAATAGTACCACAAGGAAATATATTCAACTATGTTTGTAGCAGCAATGTTTGTTATAGTCAGAACCTGGAAACAGCCTAAATGTCCCTCAACTGAAGAATGGATAGGAAAATGTGGTACATTTACATAATGGAGTACTACACAGCAGAAAAAACTGATACCTTGAAATTTTCAGGCAAATAGATGAAGCAAGAAAACATCATATTGAATGAGGTAACCTAGACCCAGAAAGATAAACATCATATGTACTCACTCATAAGTGGGTTTTAGGCATAAAGCAAAAAGGAAAAGAACCAAAAACAACAACAACAAAAAAAATAGCCTACAATTTACAATCCCAGAGAACCTAGATAACAATGAGGATGCCAAGAGAGACATACCTAGATCTAATCTACATGGGAAGTAGAAAAAAAAAGATCAGAATAAATTGGGAGCATGGGGACCATGGGAGAGGGTAGAAGGGAAGGGAAGAAAAAGGGAGGGGAGGGGAGAAAAATATGAAGCTCAATAAAAACAAAACAACAACAACAGAAAAGAAGATACTGTACCCCTGGCACAAGCCCAATGTGCCTACTTCTTAACAGTGTAAAGGGTCTGTATTCTTGAATTTCGGTGTTCCTTTCTTGTCATGCATAATGCATACGGGTGTTACTTTCTCTGCATCACACCTCAAAAATCTGACAAAAGGCTCAGTGGTGAAGGGCTTGCCTTGTCCCGAGTTTCATCCCTGCATCACAAACAAGAGAAGGGAAAGGAAGGGGGAGGGGAGAAAAGAGGGGAGGGGTGAAGACAAGGCAGAGAGGAAGAGAGGAGAAGGGAGGAAGAGAAGGAGATCAAGAGAGAGAAGGACACACTCCACTGCTGTGCAAATTGCCACTATCACTATGAGAACTAAAGCCCAATGTCTCTGGCTAGGCCAGGGAGTCTCGCATTTGTTCCCTGCATCCATGACACTAGCATTCAGCTCTCCAGTGAGAACACCAGTGTCTTCACACCTCTTGACATCCTACTGAGACCAGACCAAAGTCATAGCCCGAGACGTCATGGTCATTCTAAAAGAGCTTCTTTTAAATTCCTAAGCTTGGGGTGGTTTGCTACGCTGCAGCGCGTCGTAATCTGGGAGATGTGTGCATGTGAGCGGTCAATCTCTTCAGGGAGTCTACAGAAGCTGTAGGTAGGGTGCCACATGCGGGTGCTGAGCTGGGCCTGGACGGATACCCCAGATGTCTCCTTCAAATGTCTACTGTCTTTTCCAGGAGAGCACTCATGGAGGCTACAGACACGCTGGTTGGGACACGGTACTAAAGCTATGTCCAACCAGCTTAGTGATCGGTTTGCATCTGAGAGACGAGGTGGCATTTACGAATGACAATAGAATCTTTAATTCTCAGTGGCAGAGCTTCTGGTGTCCAGTGCCACCTACTAACCATCCAAAATTAAGCACTAGCCATGCAGAGTTTCTGGGCCTCAGTTTTAATATCTGAAAACTGGGAATAATGTTTCTTATCCTCTAGGGCTTTTGTGAAGGTTAAGCAATTTAAAACGCATGTATCTCTTTGGATGACATCGGTAACACTGGAACTTCCTGTCATCAGTGTGGCCATCACCAGTACCCACCAGCTGAGTAGTGCTCTGTCCAGTAGCTTCTATTTCATAGTTCAGTTCCACATCTGAAGTTCCCCAAAAGGAAGCAGTTAAGTCTTATGTGCCGCATCCCCCTACCCCTGCATTTTAATTCATGTAAGAAATTGCTTTCCTTGGAACTCACATGCCTGGGTTAGTGATCATGGAACTAGAACTCAGTGGCTCTGCCTTCCTGATGCCAGTCGCTCTAACAGCACCTGACTCCTAAAACAGACCGAATGAACCTACTTCTCTCTGATTTTGTTGTTCTGCATTAATCTATTTTATTTGGTCACATTCAGGCAGAAGTGACTGCCTGCCTGGTTGAGACAGCTATAGAGGATAGCAGTGGAAGGGAATGAAGTATAGCAGGCCAGATGAGACTCCTAACATCCCGGATCTCAGAGGAGTCCACAATGGAACCGAGAATGAAACCCAAAGCTGGTGCCTGGGTACACGTCCATCAGAAACCGATGAACCATCTTACAGCGCACAGACAGTTCCGGCCTCCCCAGCGTCTCTTCAGGATTCTTACAGTGTCTTGAAACCCTAGTTTCTCACCATGTTTTCAAAAGCTGGAAAGGCCAGGACTCCAGAGTATGAGATGTGATGTGGATTTCCAGGTCAATTGTGTCATCCTTGGCAGATGATGACATCTTTCTGAGCCTCAAAAAGGAGGATGCTAATTTCTGCTTCATATAGATGTTGTAAAGTGCTGTGGCACCCGGAAAAGACCAGTACGAACTGGCCTTGGTCATGTTTTATGCTTTGGCTTTGAATGGGAGACTGTGAAACAAAATCACTGTAGTTTCATGGAACAACCTCTGTTTTTATCTGTTCTCCTTGTCAAGCAAACTCATTCACATCACGAATCTATGTCACCACCTCTCACACACACAGGTGTCTTTTTGCACTCTGGTCCTTGAGTTCTTTACATTTCATGCACTTTAATATGTATGCCCTTAAAATTAGACTTCTGCCCATGACCCAAAGGCAGCACTAAATAATTAGATAGAAGAAATTTTTCTCCAACTATTCTGTATATACACCCCATGTGAGTGTGTGTGTGTGCACATTTGTGTGTGAGTACAAGCATGCTTGTGCCATAGCGTGCATATGGAGGTCAGAGGATGGGATCTCTTATGTTGCCATGGGATACACCAGGATAGCTGGTGCGTGATTTCCAGGGAGTCCCTTGCCTCTGCTTCCCACGTCCCCGTAGAAGCATTGAGGTTACAGATTCATGCTTCTGTGCCTAGGTTTATGTGGGTTTCTGGAATTTGAACTCAGGGCTTCATGTCACATGGCAAGACCTTTTACCCACACAGTGATCTCCCCAAACCATCCTTCAATTCTTTCTAGTGTTTCATTGCCAGTTGGGTATTCACCCCACTAGTCTACAGTGCTTGGAAAGAACTGCTCCTGGTCAGTTCAGTGTACCCTCATCAGATACGCAGGGCACAGATTTGGAGTGGAGTTATACACAGAGGAATGAAGCATGTCTCCTCCCCTGCCTTCAGAAAGAATGGTCTCATTTCCTTTCTCATTGGACCACAATGGAGCACGTGACCACAGTGCACCGATAGCTGTGGTAAATGGGTATTCCAAGATCATTGCAGGCATGGGACACTGGCAACTTCCCTCTTTTGCTCACTGCAGGGAGCAAAGTCATCTAGTCCCTTCCGTGGATCCTTATATCCCGGTGAGGATGAGAGTTCCTGGTCTTCTAAGCATGAACCTTTACTTGTGTGCTTACAAATAATCTGAGCCAGGCTGGAGAGATGACTCAGTAGTTGACAGAGCTTGCTCTCTCCAGGGGAAATCTAGCTTTGGTTCCTAGCACCCACATCAAGCTGTTCACAGCCACCTGTGGTTCCAGTTCAGGGGACTTGGCGCCCTCTTTTGGCCTCTATGGGTACTACACTCATGTGCACAGACACATGGACATACACATATATACATAATTTTTAAATTAAATGACAAGAACAGCAGCAAATGATCTGAGTACTAGGAATAAGAAGGTGCCCGGGTTTGATCTTTCCATCTATTCCCTGGGATGCACTTCCTCAGCTCAGCCTCCCTGTACTCAAATCTACCTCGGATGTCATTTTGAAGGCTACAGGGCTGAGGCCATAAATCTGTGCCCTTGTTTAGTATGGCATGTCCTCTACCTCTAATCCAATCTCCCTCTCTGTGTTCTTGGTGCTTGCTCATTCAGTTTGACAGCTATTTAATAAACCCATTTGCTGTCCCCCTGACATGAGGCAGAAGTGCTGGGTGTTGAAGAGCTGTGGGGCCCTGGTGGACAATGAAACCCTTTCCCACTCAACACTCTTCCAGCTCACTACAGATAAATTGTGGAGAACTGGAAATTAACCCACGCTATCTTCCTTTCTTAAGGAAAAAAAAAATCTTTGCAGACACAAGCAGCGGAGCATGCGCCGTAAGTGAAGGATGTCAGGAAAAATTACATTTCCTGGCTCCGAGGGCAGGGGTGAGCCCAGATCTTGGGCCTGGGAGCCTTTTCTCAATCTTGCTTTTATCACTTCAAAGCAGAAGGTCTTAAACGAATGCCCTTTATGACTGGCTCTGTCTTCAAAACCATGAGAGAAATGACGTCTTTTTTTAAGCCCAGGGGCTAGAAGTCAAGCAGTCCTCTGAGATCTTCAGGTTCCACAGCTCCACAGCCAGGATGTGGGACTGTGTGGCAGAAACAGCCCCGGCTCCACAGTCAGCAGACCCAGCTGGGATTTGGCTGTCGCACACAAGCTTTATCATGTCGGGCCATTCCCCTCAGCTCTCTGAGTCTTGTTTGCTTTATAAATGGGCGTGCCATTTGCCACAGAGATTGTCATTAGGACTAGACAGAAGAACAAGCCCTGGGCTTTGGGCACACAACAATTGTCTGAAAAATCATAGCTGGCATCATTTGTCCCTGCAAATTGTAAGTGAGTCTGTTGTCCACTCTGTTGCCAAATCACCAGATAGCCCTGTGCTGTTGGTGTATTAGAGAAATGCGTTTACTTGGTTGTTGCCTGCATTGGTGGAGCCCACAACCTACTTCCTCTATCTTCAAACCTGAAGTCAGGGTACAAGATAATTTCTATATTCCAAGGAATGTCCTTTTAAGCAATAACGGGAAGACATTCAAGCCAGATCTAGGTTATCTTTAAACATGAAGGAAAGTTGTATTGTTGGGCCAGTGTGCAACCTCTGCTAAGGGCAGGTAGGTCCGGTGGATCAGGGTCAGGGTTGAGGTCTCAGGGCCGTGGCTGGGAGCGCTAAGGGATACGAAGCCAAGTTGTTTACGAGCAATGGTGATCCAGCAGAACAGTGGAATTGGAAAAGGCAGCATCTAAGGGCAAGGGTTCTACCATCCATCTCTGGAGTCTGCAATGCCACTGACACATGTGCAGATAGCCGCTGGCCGGCCTTGATAGGCCCAGCACCTCTGCAATCGGGCTGCGTGGACCTCTCTCCTTTGTTACTGGTCTTATCCAGCAGTAGGAGGCCGGTGTGGGAACGGGTGAGTGAAGACAAACGTTGCCTCCTGTGACACTGTTTCACTTATTATTTCCGCGTATCACTAAGCAACAAGGCAGAGCCGAGTTTTATAATTAGTATAAGTGGGTCACTTATAGTCAAGTTACCTTGGAGCTATTTAGGACTTTGAGATTCTCCATCTTACCTACTTTGTATCCTACCACAGTGTTCATGGTTCTCTTTATTCCAAACTGGAGTTCTTGCCTTGATGGTGGAAATGTACTGAGCTGAAGCATGGCTTTCTTTACAGCTGCACTGCTACCTCCAAAGTCTCTGGTCTTTATCAGCAGCCCGTGACACTGTAGGGAGAGGCTGGAATATTTATTTAGGCAGTGGAGTCTTGCAGAATGAAGGTAGGCCAGTGGAGAAATGATCTTGAAGCTGAAAATAGGACCCTGGCTCCTTCCTTCCCTTCTACCCTTCCACTCCCTTTCTCTCCCTCTCTCCTCCACTCCTTCCCAATTCCCCACCTCATCTCCTGCTCCTCTCCTTCCTGGCTGCCATAAAGTGAGCAGCTTTGCTCCCTTGCTACAGGTGGGTCTCCAACCTACAGAGTCAAGTAACTGTGGTCTAAAACTCCAAAATAAATTCTTCCCTTTTAAAGTTGTTGGTCTTGGGTCATGGCAGGAGAAGGCAGGCTATCACAACTGTTCCTTGATTACATTCTGTGCCTGCTTTTGTTGTTGTTGTTGTTAAATAGTATTATTTATAGTCATGTCTATGCATGCGTGTCTGTATGGGGCTGTGCACACATGAATGCAGGTACCCACAAAAGCCAGACATGTCAGGTCACCCAGGTCTAGAGCTGCAGGTCGTGGTGAGCAACCTGATATAATTGCTGGTTATCGAGCTGGAGTCTTTCGCAGCAGAAATCATGTTCTTTATGATAGAGCCATCTCTGGCCCCACCCTTACCTAATTCAGCACACGGTCTCTCCTTCAGTTACGATTAATTTTTCAGTGCCACCTTCATATTTTTCCTTGAAATCGTGAGAAACATCCTGAGCAATCACCATCTTTCTTCATTGGGTTGGTACACGCAGCAGCACCACTCCATGTCAAAGTTCTTGCAGCCACTGCTTCCTTCATTCCACTTAAAGGCATCGCTGGTGTGGTAACCAAACCCACCACCAGCAGCACACACAGTGCAATCCCATCCTACAGCCTGCCACAAACTGCTCATTCTCTCCCTACCACTGAGGATGGATCCCCACTGTCACCCTGCAGCCACTCCTTTTTCTTCAAAATTCCGTTTAAAAGTCCTTGTCTGAGACTACTTTTGGTTCTGTTTTCTGTTATACGCAGAGAGTTTTCTACACATACTCTGGATGGCACACTGAAGAAACAAAGGCAGAACTGGGGGAAGGAGAGAAGCTGCCTCACACGAGATCTTGGGTAGCACTATGGGAACTTTGGAGACGGTGTCTCATTCAGAGACTCTCAGTGAGGCCAGAGACTTGGACCCTGTACTGGAACATCATTAGACAGACGCAGGTTAAGATCTTTCCTGGTAAGCCAGCTCATGGTACTACACAGAATATTAGAAATGGGTTAGAACAATATGTAAGAGCTAGCCAATAAGAGGCTGGAACTAATGGGCCAGGCAGTGTTCAAAAGAATACAGTTTCCGTGTAATTATTTTGGGGCATAAGCCATGCGGGCGGGCGGGTGCCGGAGACGCAGCCCCGCCGCTCATATTACAACAACTATGGGAACTTTGGAGACGGTGTCTCATTCAGAGACTCTCAGTGAGGCCAGAGACTTGGACCTTGTACTGGAACATCATTAGTCGTAGCTCTCCCTTTGTAAGGGAAGTGACCAGACACAAAAGTTTCCTTCAGCCAAAGGCAGTGCCAGTGGGGTCAGCAGATGTGGGCTGTTCTGTATGATGGTCCCAGAAGGTAAGGTAAGGTTATATTAGCTCAGAAGCAGTATCTTAATAGGTAAGCCCATTAATCCAGTGTATCCTATAGCCAACATTAAGGCCAACTATTTCCATCACTTCAGACAGTTCTTCAGGCCTTTTGGCTCTCCCAACACCACAAAAAAAAAAAATCCAAAAAAAACCCAACTATTATTTTAGTTCTGTATCCCCAGACTATTTTTGCAAGTTCTACAACTTTATGTAAATAGATTCACACACAAGGAATCATTTGTGTCTGGTATATATGCTTTCTAGATTTAGTTATATTTTTGTGTATGTTGGGATTCATTTAAACTGTTTGTATTATTCTATTACTGTACCATGAATTATTCATCCACTAATAGCAGTGCAAACAGTTAACATCCCTACAGTTGCTACGTGTTCTCTCTACTGCAACAGATGAGTCTTCATAACCATCATGTGATCCACTCTTCATCTCCAAAACAGATAAACATTTCGATTTATTTGGGGCTATTGATATGATGTTTGTGAACATTCTTGAATGAGTCTTGGTAAGGACACATTTTTGTTTCCCTCAGATAAATAATACCTAGAAGACTTAATGAGCCATACTGTAATTGTTTTCTCAAAAGTTAACTGATACAGTTGGCCCGGGTGGATAAACCATTTCGTTCTCTATACTGATTAGTGTTTTGTCATCTTGACTCAAGCAAGGGTCATCTGGGAAGAGAAAACCTCAGTTGAGAAGACCCTTCCATCACACTAGCTTGAGGCAAGCCCATGGGGGCATTTTTCTTGAGTGAGGATTGAGTTGAGAGGTCCCAGATCACTGTGGAGAGTGGCATCCCTGCAGGTAGTCCTAGACTGTAGAAGAAACCAGAGTACAACTCGGAGAGCAAGTCAGTAAGCAGGTCTCTTCCATGTTTCTGTTCCGGTTCCTGCCTCCAGGCTCCTGCCTTGCTTGAATTCCTGCCCTGACTTCCTTGGACTGTGATGCTGAAGCAAACAAACCATTTCTCCCCTCGTTGGTTTGGTCACAGAGTCTTATCACATCAATAAGACACACGCTAGAACCTTCTCCTACCAGAAATACAGGCAGCTCCTGCTTTTCTACGTTCATACGACATGCTTTTGATGCAGCCAGTCTTCGTAATTATAGCCTTTGTGCACATTACATATGTTTACAGATTATTTGTGTTTCTGGAAAGTGACTGCTCAAGCCTTTAGCTAAGTTTATATTGATTTATCTTTTATTGTGCCCGGAATGAGTTCCTATGTGTTCTAATATGTCTTCTGTAGCTACACACATTAGGAAGTTTTTCTCAGTCTTTGGTGCTTTTGTTTTTTAAATAGTATCTTTAAATGAATAAAAATGTTAACTTTGCTGAATTCCAATTTAGTTCCTCCTCCTCCTCCTTCTCCTTCTTCTGTGTTTAGTGATCTTGGTGTCTTATGGAAATTTTGCCTGTGCCTCATGTCAAAGGTTCACTTTTTTCCCTCAAGAGCTTTATTGGATCCATTGCTATGTTACATCACTTTCAGTATCAATGATGTTTCTAGGTAAAAAACCTTCAGCACCTGTGCACGGGATGTGGTGACTGGAAAACAGGCAAGGAGGTGGCGGGAGCAGGGAGCCAGGACAGCAGAAGTAACGTGGGTGACATCACTGTCTCCCATGTGCCTGGGGAGCACAGAGTGGCTGTTCTCCATTAAGGAAGGCCAGCTCTGCCTTTTAAAAGGGGACCTGTGAATGGAATTCACACAGTGCCATGACCCTCAGAGTGTAGTGTGGCAGGATGTGGCAGATGCCCTTCCGAGTTCACAGCACACTCTCCCAGCTGAGAACTTGCCACCCCGCCCTTCACACCCATGCCTCCCAGCAGATCCGCAGCCTGTCCTTCTCGACAATGTTGGGACACATTGGGCTGGGCCCTACAAGGACCCTAGCTCATGCTTGGCTCCTAAGCACACTTACTCGGTCTTGTTTTCCAGGGGATCAGCTTCCATTGTCCCTCACTCTGGCCTCACCTTTCCTAGCCTATGGAGACTGAAGCTGGGGAAGTAGCTGATCCTCTCTACAGACCTCTCTGGTCCAGGATCCACGGTTCCCTGAATGAAGATTCCCTTGGGGTTTACAGGTAAAGGCTAGAGTGAGGAAGGAGTGTGCACTGGAAACCAGGCTATTGCCAGCTCTGACCGAATCTTCTACACAGAGAGCCACCCAGGGTCACATGATCTGAGAACGCCGATCAGAGACTGGCTAGCAATCTTCCAAGGGCCCATGGGAAAGCTTTTTGTTATTATGCAGCGAGGGCTAAAGGAAGGCAATCGTCAGGTGATTGAAAAGAGCCCTGTAGCCGGGCGGTGGTGGCGCGCGCCTTTAATCCCAGCACTCTGGAGGCAGAGGCAGGTGGATCTGTGTGAGTTCGACGAGGCCAGCCTGGTCTACAAGAGCTAGTTCCAGGACAGGCTCCAAAGCTACAGAGAAGCCCTGCCTTAAACTAAAAAGAAAAACAAAACAAGCCCTGTAAGTGACTGAGAAGCTGAGATACATGAGCATTAGACCTTACACAGAGGTGCCTCTGCCCTTGGTGCATACTGTCAGTGTCCATGGCTATGAGGTATTTTGCTTTGTCACCAAACAAGTGTCAGTGAGAGGGTGAGGGGAAGAAAGATGAGGCGAGGCAGCGAGGAAAAGCAAAATGAAGTCCAATAGAGGGTACAGGCCATCCGCCAGTCTAACACTTGAGGACAGGTTACCATGTTTCCATCTCCGGCAGCCCTCTCCCAGTCCCGCTCTGTGGGGTGAGTGGAGAGCCGCTCAGTTGTGTGTGGAAAGCAGTAGCGTTTCCAGGGAGCCGCAGGACCTGTGCCACCGAGCACTGGCTCTGCCTCGAAGGGTGTATTTTGCTTTGTTTCATTTTTTAAAACTAAGTCTTGTAAGGACTTATGTTGATGAGTGTGGCCAGGCAGTAAGCGAGCAGAGGAACTCAGGTTTTTGATTTTTGAAGATGGCTATTCTGGGATAGTTGTCAGCCTGGGATTATAGGACACCCTCTAGCATAGTCACAAACCCTGCGGGGCCGTGTAAAGCCCAGTGATTAAGGGAGTGGTGTTCTGATAAAGGCAACGGGCACTTCGTGCCCACAGAGCAGCAGCCCCCACGCATGCTGAGGGGACGGACACAGTGCAGCTGCCTGCTCTGGCCTCCACACCAAGTTTGAATGATCTCAGTTCAGCATGAACAAACCAAAGGGATGAGGTCAGTGAGGTTAACTGCTATGCATGTGCACACATAGAAGTAAGGGTGCATTCTCCCCTCAAAAACAGAGGACAGATCAGAAAGATGCAGCAATAAGTATCCCATGAGAATCAGCTGTTCTCGGCACGGGGCTCATGCAGCCGAGTGGCAGAGAACTTGGCGTGCTCCAGGCCTTGGGTCTAATTCTCAGACCTGACCTAAGAGAACAGTGTTGGATGTGAAGAAGTTTACCCTTCACCGGGACCACTGTTGACGAGGAAAACCACAGCAACAGTAGGTAAAGGTCACCAAGTCCCTTTCAGTGCTTTAGTGTAGGTACTGGCATGGAGGAAATGTGGGTAATGGCCTCAAGCAGAACCTAAAAGATGGAAACAGAAACCCATGGCAAGATCTTCTGTCATGTGGAAATGATTCCACAGTGAGAGAAAAAGAGTGAGCTGGAAGGAACTTAGGCAGCCCTGGTTCCCTCATTTAGCCGATGAGGAAGGTGAACCAGAGAGACTTGTGAAGCTAATTCCTGTCTTCCTGCCTCCTAGTGTTAACAGACAGCAGCATTCTGTAAAACACTGGCCACAGTGGGACGACCACTGTAATGAAACCCACAAAATGAAGATAGCTCGCACAAAGGGCCTAGCCTGGCGGCTAGCTAGGAGCTCCCAGCATGACTGCTCACATTCTTATGCTTTGTGCTCCTCTTGGAAAGTCCACATCCTGTCTGACTCTGTGGGCTCCAAGTGCGGCATGCGGTTAGCAGCATCTGTGTGACAAGCAGCATTCCAGCAATGCAGAATCTTGGATCCAAGGAGGGACTCACGACAACACTGCTTGCCAGGCAACCAGGTCCCCAGGTGGTGCATATACACAGGAAAGTTCCCGGTGCCCTGCTCCAGCACAGTCCAGCTGTGGCTTCTCCTAATGAAAAGAGTTCCCGAGGTTCAGCAGCTGGGACTCAGCACTGGAGGAGACTGCCATACTGGTTCTGAGTGTGGGATTTATATTTGTGCCTTCCAGTTGCTTTCATGGAGTATAAACATAAGTGGCTTTAAACAGGAAGAATTTGTTTTTCCCAGAAGCCCAGAAACCTTCATGACCTCATCCAGCTACTGGTGCCTCTAGGGTGGTTCCTGGGGACGTGGCTGCATCCTTTCCTTCCATGGACATCCTCACTGAACCTTCCCTAAATCTTCACCATTCTGCCGTTTTATATGGACACCTGGAACTGAATTTAGGGATTGCCTGGAACATCCAAGATGACCTCGTTCTGAAATCTTTCAATATCTCTGCATGACCCTTTTTTGCAAATAAGGTTTAGGTGTATGTATGTGTTTGGGGAACCACCATTTTGAACCCACTACAACATTCCAGGTGTCATTAGTGACAGCTTTCACCATTAGAGGGCCTATTGCTGCAAAGAGGATGGGATGGATGTCACATTGTTATAGATGAGGGTCTCCCTATTTGCTTTCAATCATTTGATAAGGTATCTGTGGGAAGAGGCAGGGGGAGGGTGAAGAGGAGAGGAGAGGAGAAGAGAGGATAGGAAAGGAGAGAAGAGGAGAAGAAAAGAGAAGAGAAGATGAGAGGAGAGAAGAGGGGAGGGGAGGGGAGAGGAGGGAAGGGGAGGGGAGGGAGAGATGGAAGATACTCCCTATACTCTCTGGACAGGGAACATGCAGAAGTCTCTAAATTAATCCCCCTCACTGCTCTCTAGTAATGAGATCAAGAAGTCACTAACTTTAGAAGTTGGTCTCAAATCTTTCTGTCAACAAAACATTGTCATCATGCCTTCTCTATCTGGGGCCCCCTTCCTTCCCTTTCCCCCCCCCGCATCTTAGGAGCTGTTCTGAGTGAAGATCCACCCTAGCTGGCTGCTGGGAGCTCTAGTCCTGCCTCCCGCTCTATCCCAACATGAAAGCCTGGCTTGTCAGGATGTCTGCACATGGGTCACTGCACTAATTACGAGCATTATCACTTTGCCAAGAACATGAACTCAGAAAAAAGCCTCTGCTGATCCTCTTGGACATTGGGGGATCCTGACAGCAGGCTGTTGAACTCTGCCATTTGCCTCACAGCAAGCCTGGCCCTTGGTGCCTATGACGCTGCCCCTGGTGTTGGGGAGCGAGCTAGCATTTCTACTGAAGATCTGTAGTCAAGAGATGGCACATGTGCACATAATACAGATATGCTTTGAGTGTGCAGTGTACATATGCTGTACCATGAATCATTTTAAGTGTTTAGTTTGGGGCATTAAGTTCATTACCACTGTTGTGTGACCATTGCCATCTGTCTCCAGAACCTTCTCATAAAAATAGACACTCCACACACATTAAACACCCACTCCCCCTGCCCAGAGACCCTGGAAATGCCCACCCTCCCTCCCGGAGACCCTGGAAACCATCATTCAGCTTTCCGACTCCATGAGTTTGACTGCTTTAAGTGCCTCGCTTAAGTGGAGTCGCGCAATGTTTGTCCTTTGGTGCCTGGCTTATTTCACTTAGCACAATGTCCTCAGACTTTACCTATGTGTCCCCATGTGTTGGAACTTGTATCTTTCCTTAAGATTGAGTAATAGTCTATTGTATGCACCGTCTACGTCTTGTGTGTCCATTTATTCGTTGATGAAATTTGGGTTGCTTGGTTTACCTACAAATTTATCTGTCTCCCTCTGCCTCTGCCTCCAGGGGCTTGGATTAAAGGTACTAATTCATTACCTTGCCAGAGATTACATGGATTTTTAAAGATAAATGTTTGATTTCTGAAATTACTTAAGCTAGAAGAAGGGAAACTGAGTCTCTAAGGCCTGAGCATCAAACAAAAATAAATCTGTTTTGAACACTCACTGAAAGCAACTGGACAAACTCTGGACAGGAAAAGCAAGTCTCCTGCCTTTTTCACCTTTGAAAAAGTCCTCAGATCTTCCAGGACGTGAAGACCAAGAGTTCCAGGGAACCTGAAAGTGCATGGTTACACTCACCAAAATAGTATTCAGGGTCTGAGGGCAGAACTGTGTTTGCCCCTTAACTCAGGCTGGATGGCTTGGATGTGATCTTATGAATGACAGGTCGTGACTGGAGGTCCCAGCAGAGCTCTGAGGTAAACTTATGAAAGTCTGGGCAGATCTCAGGCCTGGTCGGTTTCAGGACACAAGCTGCAAGGAACCCTGGTTTGGGTATGAATGACAGATATTACTGGCCCTACTGCTATGGACTCTGAAATCTACTATTGAAAGACTTTTCTGATAAAAGTTTGTTTACAAGGGCGGGAGAGATGACTCAAAGGTTAAGAGCACTGGTTGCTTTTTCAGAGGTCCGGGGTTCAATTCCCAGCACCTGCATGGCAGCTCACAACTGTCTGTGGTACCAGTTCCAGGGGACCTATTACCTCCACACCAATGTGCATAAAATAAAGCTAAATGATATTTTTAAAAATCTTGTTTACACTATTATTATTTATCTTACTTTAAAAAATCAGTGTATTTTGAAAATTGGTGGGTCACTGCCTTTCTAGTTGATTTGACGAAGGGTACAGAGGACTCTGTTATCAAAGAAGATCATGAGATTGCTTTTATCTGAAGAAAAATAAAATTATGCATTTTGTTGTTTTTCTAATGTATAATTTCTATTTCTTGATTTTCTTGGCAAAAGTTAGAAAAGGAAGGCTTGTAAACCCTAGGACACATAGTAACTAAAATAATGGGGCTTTCCAGGGAGCCATCAGTCACATTCCATCTTGTTGAGAGAGACACCTGGGGACAGTGCTACAGCACAAGGAAGAGCAGGTGGCAGTCTCACGGTCAGTGTCTGTGCTCAGGGGAAGATACTGAGTCACAGACAGATGGTCCCTAAGAGCACTTATACGTTGTCTTGCCGTCACCCTGAGGCAAATTACATATAGCAGAGTACAAAGCTGGGAACAGAGAGCCAGAGGAACTGTGACAGTGTGGTCAGATTCTTCTAGGACGAAGTTCCCTAGAGTGCTGTAAAACTTACTTTGTTCTATTTCCTCACCAATAGCATAAGCAGACTTATGCACACCACCCTTCCCAGCCAGGCCTGGTTATTAGTCTAAAAAATCTCTGTCTTGGGAACCCGGATTACTCTTAGGGATGATGAGGGAGGGGGACTTGATGGGGGAGGGGGGGGGAAATGGGAGGTGGTGGCGGGGAGAAGGCAGAAATCTTTAATAAATAAATAAACAATAAAAAAAAAGAAAGAAAACAACACTTCCCCAGTGTAACACCTTTTCTCTAGTCGTGGAATATTCTAGCTCTTTAATAGTCCCATTGGGCAATAAAAAGATTCATATGCCGCTTTAAAAAAAAAAAATCTCTGTCTTCCACCAACACAGAAGTCACTAATGGCACTGCCAGCACTGTACTGACGAGCAACACTACTGAAGTCAGAAAATCAGCTTGTTTTTCTGAGACAGGGTTTCTCTGTAGCTTTGGAGCCTGTGCTGGAACTTGCTCTTGTAGACTAGGCTGGCCTCAAACTCACAGAGAACCACCTGCCTCTGCCTCCCAAGTGCTGGGTTTAAAGGCGTGCGCTGCCACCACCACCAGGCCAGAAAATGATTCTTGAGGCACCCTTTGTGGCAGTCTATCCCCAAAGTTTGAAAGTGTTCATGGAGTCTCCAAGTAATGTGGTGAGCATTTTAGCGGCACCCCAAAATGTTGATAGAAAAATGCTGCCTGGGATGATCATGGAGTCCAGTGGACAACAGCGCTGACATCTGGAGCGAAGGCTAGGCCTCCCATTTCCACCTTCAGAGTCAACCAAATAAGCCACCTTGTGTGGAGTTCTGCCTGCAGGGTGAGTAGCTGGTGGTCTTGCCTGAGGTTCTCTGGAGAAAACTAGGCCGGAAGGTAAACATTGGTGCTAGGCGCCCACTCACTCTCCAGATTGCCAATTCTTTGTTTCTTCCAGGGGGAATGGAATGGCATTAGACCTACTCTGTCTCCACACATCTAAGTTCTGAGGATGAATAAAATCCATGAGGAAGTGCCAACTCTTCAAATGTGTGCGGCCTCTAACTATGGAGTACTCCCAGGCAAGGGGCACTTCTCAAGATTGCCTGGGAGATTTAGATGAAGCTCTGTCCTTTCTGTTGCCCACTTTTCACTGTGCTGATATATTTCTTGCTGCAGTGAATGGTTCAGTCAGTTCTGATGCCACCACTATTTCCCAGAAACAATAGTGATAGTGATGACATCATAGCTACTATCCACTGTCCACTCTCTGTCTGCGCCTTTGTTCATTTCCAGTGCTAAAGTCCAGGGAGGAGATGGGTTTTCAGGACCTTGGAGCAGAAGCCTACCTTCTGGCTCCGCAATCTCTGGTTTGGGCTTTGTTGAAATGCATGCAGGGAAACTTTAAGAAGCTAACAGTTAGGTTCACAAACCTAGTTCCTCTAATCCCACGGTATCTGGCACTGGCCTTTCCTTGGGGCTCCTCTCTGGCAGACAGGCTGATTCTGTTGTCACAGTCTTCCTGCCTGCAAACTTAGACAGAATGTTCCCCATGGCTGAGGCCCAGTAAGACTCCACTCTTTTACCAGGAGGCCTGTCTGCTTGCTTTAGACTCAGCTTGAAGGAGTTCCTAGGCTGCCTTGGGAGGGATTTTAGAAAATAAAAGAGGAGAGAGAGAGAGAGAGAGAGAGAGAGAGAGAGAGAGAGAGAGAGAGAGAGAGGAAGAAAGAAGAAAGAAAGAAAGAAAGAAAGAAAGAAAGAAAGAAAGAAAGAAAGAAAGAAAGAAAGAAAGAAAGAAAAGGTAGTTAATTGCAAAAAAGCTTGCAGGACCCTCAAGAATTCCTATGGGAAGCTAATTGGAAAGTCGTTTGCTGCCTTTAATGACCTCCGCCTACCTCCGCCCCAGCCTTATCCAGAGCAGCCACCCTATCTGTAAATGGCGACCATGGAAAATGTACACTGGCGACTTGGTGTGAAAGATAGGCAAGGCTCCTAAAAAATCTTCTCGGGGGGCTTATCACCTTCTTCTGGCTCCACAGCAGGCTCGGGCTTGGGACTGGAGGAAACGGTCTGTCTGTGAGCCTAGACAGGGTCTCATCAACAACTGATAAGGCTGCTGTGAACAAGCAGGCCCTGCCGGCTCACTTGCCTCTCACTCGCTCTGGGCCTAAACACCAGATGTGTTTGTAGGAAATGCACAGGGCCCATGGCCTCAAGGTAGGTCTACAGAATAGCTGAGTCCAGGTGGCCATGCCCCACCTGGGAGAAGAAGAGTAACTGGAAACCAGCTTAGAGCACACATGTATCCTGACCAGTTGAGCACCTCCGATCCTGATAACTCTGGTTTGCCAAACAAAACCATCATTAAAAAGGTCGAATCTATTGAATGTCAAAATAATCAGAATCTCCTACCGTCATTTCTACAATGGCAATGGATCTAAACGCTATAACTTTCATATACCAAGTTTTATGGTACTTCTAAATGGAACCATGTCATTTAAAGAGCAGTACTGAGAAGAAATCATGTTTTATTGCTCAACTCTGTATCCCAGCTATATGAAATATTGGATAAATTGGTTTCCCAAGGAACATGCAACTTAAAAAATTTCCCTGACCAACTAACTCTTAAAGCACAAGAGACTCATAGAAAGAAAAACCCCAACAGAACACTGTGCAAGCATCTTCCTATTTTGTTGAAGAGCAGCAAGCACAACCACGCCGTTCCTATTTATTGTTCTGAATTCAGTGGAACAAACGTGTGCTGCAGATGGCACCAGGAAGTCTGGCAGTGCTAAGAACTCTGACGTCAGGTGCACAGAGGCTCGGATAAAACTCCACATTTGTAATCTTGGGGAAAGCCTGAAGCGAGTGTACCGGGAAAGTGTGTGTGTGTGTGTGTGTGTGAGAGAGAGAGAGAGAGAGAGAGAGAGAGAGAGAGAGAGAGAGAGAGAATATGTATGTATGAGTGTGTGTGTGTGTTTGAGAGAGACAGAGACAGACTCTTATTTGCTACTCAGCAGGAGAGCATTGGACACAGGAAGGATCGGAAGTGGGAAGAGCCAGCCTTAGGGAACTGGGAAGCAACAGGGCATGGACAGAGTTGGTGCTCAACAGGCTCTGGCTGTGGGCTGAATCTTGAAAAACCAAATACACACCCTTCTCCTCCTTTTACAAATGGAAAGACTCTGTGCCTTTCTTCTCCAGTGAAGCTCCTCAGCTTCCATCTGAGGCTTCCCTTAATGTCTGAGGTCAAACTGATTTTCCTTTTCTGAATCTTGACAGAAGTAGGCGAGAGAAGGGGACAATGACTTAAAGGGTACAAGAGTCAAGTACAAGAGGAGAGAACTATCTGCTTTTATGAGTTTGATGTTACAAAGTAAATAAAGTCATTATACAAAGGCAGAAACCAGAATTAAATAGAAGAAATGAGACTCAGGTATCCAGAACCAGCCAGTATTGGTATGTCCACGACTCTTCTTCCATTACTGTGTGCGTTGTGTGTTTCTGTGTGTGCATTGTTTAAGCAGACAGCAACGACTGCTGTGGTGCTATTATGTTTTGTTGTATTGCATTGAAAAACGCAGCAGATAGTTATTAGAGTAACAAAAGACCACGGGCGACAAAAGACGTTGCTTTACAAACTTATTCTGCATGTCATCACGCTGCACGTTGCCATACCTGCCCATGAATCTATCTCTTAATGGCTACCTGTCATCCTGCCTGTGAATTAAAGCTATCATCTCTTAATGGCTACCTAGCATTTCACTGGGCAGAGCTGCCATTCTTTATTTGACCAAGCTAGAAATGTAGTTTAAAAAGAGTTGTGACAAAAATCTCTCACATTGGAAGATGAACAATTACTAGAAGTGGTCTTTTCTGTATTAAAGGGTATGCACATTTGAAAAATGTTTTGTATTTATTCTTCGACAATTGCATATATGTATACAATATATTTTGATGATATCTAACCCCAGCCGTCCTAATACTCTTAAAACCCATAGAAAACCTCCTACTCCAGTTTCCTTTTTCCTTTCTTTCTTTTTCCTTTCTCTCTTCTTCCTTTTCTTTCTGTTTTTTTTTTTCAGCAGTTGAGTTGGTTTGGGGCCATTCACCAAAGCATGAACACAGAGGCTGGATGAGTACACTTTGAGACTGTTAGTGTCCACTGCTAACTGTGGCCTCCCAGTCCTGGATTCTCTCTGGAGGTGATGAATACTGAGTTGGCCAACGGCACTGGGGATGAGATCTTTCTCCTCATCTTTGCTCATCTGATGACATTAGTAGAACATTACTTCATACTAATTCCCTTCTTGATTGTTGGATAACTTTGAAATAATTTCATTTAATTTTAGCCTTTAGCTATCCTTTGCGCAGAGGTAGGTTTGCTTGTTACCTTAACTTGTTTGGACAACTATTACAAAAAGTGTAGACTAGATGTCTTACAGGCAGCAAAGAAATACAAAGTCTGGTGTAAATCATGTCCTGGCTGTCAGCTTGCTGTGTCTACATACACTAGAGACAAGAGAAATGCTTTCTTTCATGTCTTCTCAGGAAACTCTGAATCCTAGCCTGAAGAGTCCACATTAAGGATCCATTTGCCTCCCAAAGCTTCATCACACTGGACACTCAGGATTCAGCTTATGAATTTGGGTGACACGAACATTTAGTCCACAGCCCAAACTCACGTATTTCCATTAGATGTTCATTTTGAGAAAATTGTAGGCATTAAGGCATAAGATTATTAAAGATTACAATTTTTCCAGTTTTTATTTTGCTTTGAGCTAATTTTTCTCATTCACTCCTCCTCCTCTCTCTCCCTCTCTCTCCCTCCCTTCATCTCTCTCTCTGTCTCTCTCTCTGTGTCTCTGTTTCTCTCTCTCTTCTGTTTTTCTTTTGCTATAAGGTTCTAAATATCTATGCAGTGAATTAGTTCATCATTCCTTTATGATTTGTGCATATGACTTCTGAAAGAAACAGCCTTTTCCCACCCTAATATTAAAAGGTGCGCTCAAATATTTCTTTTACATTTTCTAGCAGTTTGAATCTCAAAGTCACCTGAAACTTACTTTGGTAGGTTTCTTTGAACTACAGTTTCATTCTTCTAAATGAATTTACTATCTACTTCAATATTATTTATTGAACAATCTATTTATGATCCAATGTTCTTAATGTCACTTTTATCAAAGTTTTGTATATGTGCTTTTATCTTGATATTCCATTCCAGTGATTACACTGTTGCACTGATAATAACTTTACAGAGTATCTTAACTGGGCGACCTCTCTCTTATTATTCCTTTTCACATGATCTTAATTGCTCTTCTTTGTTGACACCTCTGATGACTTTTCTTTTTTCTCTCTCTTTTTTTCTTTTTTTTTCTTTTTCTTTTTGGTTTTTTAAGATAAGACTTCTCTGTAGCTTTGGAGCCTGTCCTGAACTAGCTCTTGTAGACCAGGCTGACCTCAAACTCATAGAGATCTACCTATCTCTGCCTCCCGAGTGCTGGGATTAAAGGTGTGCACCACTACCACCCAGCTCTGAAGACTTTTCAATATTGTTCATGAAGATCTCAAAAAACAATGCCATTGGAATTGTACCACTTTTCTTAGTTACTGCTCTAGTGCTGTGAGGAGACACCATGACCAAGGTAGCTTATAAAAGAAAGCATTAATTGGGAGGTTGCTTACAGCTTCAGGGTATTAGTCCATGGTCATCATGGTAGGAAGCATGATTGCAGGCAGGTAGGCATGGCAATGGAGCAGTAACTGAGAGCTGACACCTGATCCACAAGTCAGAGGCAGAGAGAGAATGAGAAGACTAGGTCTGGCTGTGGCGTTTTGGAACCTCAAACCCCACCCATAATAACACCTCTTCTAGCAAAGCCTTAAGACTTCCTAAGTGGTCCACAAACTGGAAAGCAAATATTCAAGCCTGTTGTAAAGAGAGCAGTGGGCTGCATTCCCACCTCCTGGCTCCCTGCTGCCTGGCTAGCTTATACCCTGAAATAACAACACACAAATTGTATTCATTTAAACACTGCCTGGCCCATTAGTTCTAGCCTCTTATTGCCTAACTCTCATATCTTGATTCAACCCAGTTCTAATAGTAGGTCACCACGAGCTTGTGGCTTACCGGTAAAGATTCAGCATGTTTGACCTGGCAGCTTCATGGCAGGCGGCTCTCTGTCTCTGCCTTTTTTCTCCCAGCATTCCCTTCTCTTTTCTCCTTCTATCTAAGTTCTGCCCTATCAATAGACCTAGGCAGTTTCTTTATTTGATCAATGAAAGCAACACAAAGAAAGAAGACCCTCCTATACCACAAGTATATGAATTTACTGGGACCATTCTCATTCAAATTACCACACCCATTAACAAATAAAATAAAGATGTAGCTTCTTGAGTTCTGAGATCCATGTAAGAACATGGTTGATATTTCCAGGGACCTGAACTCACACAGTCTTGGCATTATATTTCTTCATAAAATGTTGGCATTTACTACACACAGGCGTACCCCAATTCTTACCACATTATTTCTCCTATGTGTTTCATGCCTTAGCCTGACACAGCCCCCAATATATTGTCTAACTCATTGCTACTGGTAAATAAGAAAGGTATTGGCTTGCTTCCCTGGTATCTTCAGATTCTGGCGCTGATTTCAATAGCTTCTCAGTAAGTCCATGGATTTCCCAAGCAAGGTTGCTTGTAGTGTTTCCAGTCAGTTAAGCTGGAACTGTGTTCTCCAGAAACCATTCTTCTATGTTGTCCTGAGATGAATATGGACAGCATTTGGGAACAAAAATGAGGCAATGGCCACTGCTCTATGAAGGCAGGAAGACATGGTTCCCATCAGCCCCACGGACACTTAAGCAGTAGTTCCTGAGAGACGGCAGTTCTGTGGACACCTTCCTTGCCCGTGAACCTTTGTGGAGCCTATGCTCCACCTGAGGGATTGAAGTACTTGGCTCCTCAGATTGACAAGTTAGTAATTCTTCCATCCTTCAACTATGTCTTGAGCTTTTATATGCCCAGATCTTTCCAGAGTTGTGCACAGGTTAATTCCTCTGTTGTAACTCTCATCTTATAACTCAGTGGTTCTACTCCTCTCATTGAATGTGAGCTCATACACCATTTTAAAAACAAATCCTTTTGGAAGAGGCCAAGCAGATGGATAAGGGTTCTTAGCACCTGCTGTTCTTCCAGAGGACCTGGGTTTGGTACTCAGAACCCCCATGGTAGTTCACAAATGTCTGTAATTCTAGTTCCATGAGATATGATATCCACTGCTGGCCTCCCAAGATCTTACACAAACATGGCACACTTGTATACATGCAGGTATAATATTGATACACATAAAATAAAATGAATACATCAGTAAACATAATTTTGGAATCTTGAACATAAATAAAGATCATATAGTGATCAGGTGAGTACAGAACACCCAGTTAAATCTGAACTTCAGAGCAACAAGTACAGTTTTAGCTTTCATATGTCCCAGTGTTGATTTTGATATACCACAATTTATTCACTATCTTTTTTAAGGAACATTTACAGAATGGTAAAATACCCAAGTCACTTGACATAGTCCTAGCTCAGAAAAGACAAGTTTGAGTAAAACAAATCTGTTGTCGGGGTCCTGCCACCAGGTCCCATAGCCATTTAGCCCCAAAGAAATCACACAGAGGTCTATATTAATGATAAACAGATTGGCCTATTAGCTCAGGCTTCTTATTAACTCTTATAATGTATAATTAGCCCATTATTCTAGTATATGTTAGCCACATGGCTCGAAACCTTTTTCAGCAGGGCAGATCACATCTTCCTTCTTCTGTGGTTGCGACAGGACTATGGAGGAATGGGCTTCCTCCTTCCCAGAATTCTGTTCTCATTTACCCGCCTCTACTTCCTGTCTGGTTGTCCCATCTATATTTCCTGCCTGGCTATTGGCCAATCAGCATTTATTTAAAACATAATTGACAGAATATAGACAATTGTCCCACACCACAAATCCCCTTCTAGAGTCTGTTAGTGCTATTTTGTCCTACATTTTATCCTTCTCATATTCCTGTTTCTTCTATTTAAAATGGTTACCAAGACAGGTATGGTGCATACGTGCAATCTGAGTACTTTTGAGAGAAGGAGTAAGGAAAGAGGATCTTGAGTTACAGGCCTGCTTGGGTTTCACAGTGGGTTCAAGGTCAGCTTGGGAAATCTCAAGGATAATTGACAAATAAATAGTCCTAACCAGAGTGATGAAGCCAAATACTGTCCATTACCTAAGCTGCACAGAAGTGTGAGTGCTGAAGGCATAAGGTCAAAGTTAATGAACCAACAATAGATATTAGAAAAGACATCCTTAAATGAAATACAGAAAGCAAGGCTGTCCTAAGCATTTGATGAGATGTGTGACCAAGGTCTCATGAGAATCAACCTTACTCGGCTCCTTGGAGCAGTGTTCAAGTTTTGCCCAGTCAGTAGTTGTAGCAACTTTACAGATTCAACTCTGTCAAATAAAGAGAATCAGCCACATAATACATAAATTATGACTAGATTTTAAGCAATGTCCTTATTAAAGATGTCTTCATTTCTTTTGGTATGGAGAACTTTAGAAGATGTCAGCTTCAACCTCTTCCCTGGCTCACCTTTCTTCACTCCGTCCTATCCACTCATCTATAGTCCAGGGCTGGAGAAATTCTCTAGAAACCCACCAGAAAATTCACATGATCCTCTCTTTCTCACCAGCCTTCTCTCAGCCCACATGCTGTGGTTCTCCACCAAATAGCCCACTGAGGCTATGCACAAGACAAGACAGGCCCTACCCTGACAAATATGTCTGCCGGTTCTGAAATCACTCCTTTTGTTTGCCTACCAACACACACACATGCAGGCATCTATATATTTATAATGTTTATGGGGTGAATCAGCTGCTGGTAGTATAGGCACAATCACAGTTGGCTTTGGCTCATCGTGGACTTCAAAGCAAACTTTGTATATGGTGCACTATGTTGGGAAGACTACAGACTCCTAACATAGTAATGCCTGTGTTTGAGGAGATTGATAAAAATCACGGAAAGGATTTAGACAGTTCACACTGCCTTTCACCCTTGACAAGCTGCTGTGAGGGATTGACTTTTCTGAACTCGTCTCGTCATTGAACTAAAACTTGACAGTCCCAGAGCAGAGTCCCTCTGTAATCACAAGTCCTTTGCGTCTACGGTCGGCACGCTCGCGCAGGACTCCAATCTGCTGCACAGACATGACCTCACGGAGCCTCAGATATAGAGCCTCAGATACAGAGCCTCATTTTATGTTCAATGACTTCTTTCCCCTTTCTTGTCTTGCCATACGACAAATCCATCCTTGAAACGCATGGGACAAAACTGTCTGCTACTTCTTATTAGTGTTAACTTCTAAGAGGCCTGAGAAAACATGATTGTAGCCATCGTGCAAAGAAAAACATCAGGCCTGAGAATAGTAAAGACAACCGTTTGGACTGTGCTAACTGCTTTCACTTGTTTATTTTTAAAAAGCCAACAGAGACTGGCAACATCAATCAATCAGTAAACTGGTGCCAACAATGTTTTAAATAAAAAATGCACCTCGGTATATGTCCAGCCCATGTCCTCCTCCCCTCAGGCTTTCATTGGTTGTTTCTCACTGAGAATTTCGAAGCCTTGTACACAGTGTACAGCTAATACACACCAAGGCTTGCTTGCTGAACTGAGAAGGGATCTGTGCAGAGGAAGCCCGTGGGGACCCTGCACTTTAGATCTCGCTTGAGAAGAAACAAAGTTTTCTACATCTTGTTTACCAATTTTTATTTTGAAATTAAATCTTTTGATGATTTTGGTCGGGGAAGTAAACTCCTGGGGGTAATGGTGATTGAGAGGAGTGAGGTGTGTGTGAACAGACCATAGGGGTGTGTATGTAGGAATGTCAGGATGAAATCCACTTTGGGCTAACTAGAAGTAAAGCAAAAGTAAAAATTCCCTAAGATTAGAACTACAAACTGAAAACAGACTGTTCTAGAAATAGACCTGAGTAAGACAGTGAGAGCTAATGTAGCCCAACACACAAGAGGCCACTAATCGGTCTGGGAATTCATGAGGGAGAAGGTTGATAACTTTGAGCTGATCTGAGAATGAATATCGTGTCAGCATTATAATAAAACTAAAATATGAGTTGATAACAGCATGACTTTGGAGATCTTCAGCTGTGAATAATCTGAGGTGGGATGCTAGTTTTGGCAAGAGCTCCTATTATATTCCCTAATAAATGTTTGTCACATATTTCAAATATCTCTTATCGTCTTCCTGGGGTGACTGTGCAGTGTGAACACTTAATTTTGGTGAATTTCTGGATAAGACTGTGTGGGAGGAGGTGAGTATGACAAGAGAAAAACAGCGATGTGTCTGCCTTCAGAACAAATGACTTGGCTTTGGCTGCATTTTACAATAAATCCTAATGCCAGAAGAGGCATTCTGGTTCAAAAATCATGTTGGCTTATAGGTCTGTATTTAATATTTCCTAACTTCCAAATAAATTAAATAAGCACATTAAAAAAAAGAGATGAAAAGTAAAATTATGCTATACTTTGTGCCAGTACACACTCAGAAAGTCCAGTCAGTACCACTCAGAAAATTAGACATCTGTTTTTCCTTCCAAGATTGCTTACTGCTGTCCACAAACCTCCCCGATCTTGATAACATCTCCCTATAGTCAAAGAAGTAATGTCAGTGGTCAGCGGGACAGGAAGCAAGTGAGGACACATTTATTTCATTGTGCATGGGTTCTCCACATGCCATGAGAAATTGGAGCTGAGCAGGCACAGAAAAATGTTGCAGCCAGGAAGGCTCTGCTGGTTCATGAAATCTATCAGTTCACACACCAGGAAGGCAAAAGAGGTTTTAAGATGAAAAACACATAGTTGAGAGCCCAGAAACCCGATTGGAGACTATGTGTGTGAATTAGTCTACAGCTATAGCTCTGAAAAGAGGATTAGACCATTAGATAATTAATATAAAAGCAAAGCCAGTGATTTCTCGCATCCTCTGTGTGGCTGGAAGTACTTCACTTTCCTTGCCAGTTATTCATTAAACAAGTGTCCATCAAATTATTGTATGTTGTGGCTTGAGCTAGGCAGTACTAAGCAGAGATGAGAAAACCAATGTAAGTTCATTTTAAGTGCTGAAAAACAAAGAAAAAAGAGCAATGTAACAAAGAGAGAAGAAATGTGCAAACCTAGGGGATATATATCTACTGCAAAGGTCAAGATAAAATTTCATCAACTAGTTGGCATATTCTAAAGAGTATAAATAAAAAAAAACAAACTCAAGGCCAGGCAGTGGTGGCTCAAGCCTTTAATCCCAGCACTCAGGAGGCAGAGACAGTTAAATCTCTGAGGATTTGAGGCCAGCCTGGTCTACATAGAGAGTTCCAGACAGCCGGAGCTGTTATACAGAGAAAACAAACAAACAAGACAACAACAAAAAATTAAAAGAATAACAGCAATAAAAAAACCTCAACAGATAAGGATCAAAATATCTAAATTCCAGAGTCTGAGATGAGATAGAAAGATATTAAAGCAAGAAGGCAATACAGATTGCAGAGAATCAACAGGAAAATGACAAAGACTGAAGCTAATCCGCATAGAGAACAGAAGTGAGAAACCAGCACTGTATGATGGTATTCACAAGGAAGAGGCTAGGCTTAGTGACAGCCAGAGACATTATCTGACTGATGCAGAGATTAAATAAACTCACTGGATTCCAAACAAAAATTATTGAAAATTGACACATGCTTGTAAACATGGTTTTAGGCTTTGAATTACAAAAAGAAAGTGAGAAAAAAAGGTCACTATCAGGATGGAAAATACATTTCTTCTTATGGAACAAGACCCAGATCTAACTACAATTATTTTTGTATGCTGAATTCTAAATAATAACAAAATCACATCTACAAAATCTCTTAAAGGAAAGTATTATAATCAGGCAAGTCTTATACTAAGTTGTTTTTCATGTTTATCCAATAAAGAAAACTTTTCAGATATACAGGACTTAAAAAAACTTACATGTATTTTTGGTAGAAACAATAATTGTTTAACCACCTTTGAAGAGTTGAAAAAAAAAGTAGGTGGTTAAGTACTGAGATATGATGGAATAACCAAAATCAAAAAACTAACTGGTTGGGTTGGACTGGCTTGCTAGTTAAGGGCAACTGCTGTTCCTGCAGAGGACTGGGGTTTCATTCCAAGAAACTGCATGGTGGCTCACAACCACCTTAGTTCCAGCTGCAGGAGATCTGATACCCTCTTCTGGTCTCTGTGGGCACCAGCCACACACATGGTACACATACATACTTACAAGCAAAGCACTCATACACATAATATGAATAAATAAAATAGTTTTAGAAGGAAAGTTAAGAACATCACAATAATCCTATCAATAAAAATGGTCACATTTCTGGACCACAGCTACCAAATCCATCCACACATAAATAATCTGGTTATGCTAAATTGAATGTATCATTTAAATCTTGCCCTCAAATAGCCTGTAAACTCTAACATCGAAGGGTGACATAGAGTCTGTGCAATGTCTTACAAAAGGGAGAAAATACCACTTCCTAAGTTGCCTCTCGCAGTGAGCATCAACTTGATCCTAAGCTGGATAAAGACAGTGTGAGAAGTGAGAACTGAGGGCATAGATTTCTCAAGAGAAGGGCTAAGAAAAGACTCAACAAAACATTATCAAATTAATTCAATAGATATATAAAAGGACAAATACAATAAGTGGGTTTATTTCAGAAATGCAAGACAAATTCAGCTTTAAAAATCAATCCATTCTACTTTCTGAAGAATAAAAAACTGCAGGATCATAACTGACTGCTACAGAAAAAGATCTTGCAAAGTTGAACACAGTGAAGCTCACGGCCTGAAAAGTAAGTTACCAAGGTCATAAGACACAAATCGATACATAAAAATCAGTTGTATTTCTATTTATTAGCAATTAGCGATTGAAAACATCAAGAAAAAAACCTTTGATGTAGGAGGGTCATCTGTCTATGTGTTACTTTCATTGGTTAATAAAGAAACTGCCTTGGCCTTTTGATAGGGCAGAATTTAGATAGGTGGAGTAGACTGAACAGAATGCTGGGAAGAAGGCAATGAGGCAGATGCAATAGCTCTCCTCTCCGAGATGGATGCAGGTTAAAAGCTTCCCGGTAAGCCACCACCTCGTGGTACTACACACATTAATAAAAATGGGTTAATCAAGATGTGAGAGTTAGCCAGTAAGAGGCTAGAGCTAATGGGCCAAGCATGTTTAAAAGAATACAATTTGTGTGTTGTTATTTCGGGTGTAAAGCTAGCCGGTGGTCAGGAGCTGGGCAGCAGGAAGCGGCCTGTAGCTCTCACTACAAACCTTTGCCATTTTAATGGCCCAAATGGAGAGAGAAATGCTTAGCAAGGAGGCTGACAAGATGTCAGCAGGGTTTCCTGTGTGTCAACAATCTTCCAAATCATCTTGGGGCCTGGATAAGGGAGCTGCTACAGAGCCAAGTAATCCACCACCAAGATTTCCATTCTTATTAAATGGACCCATAGGTTGAACTCAGTTGCAACTAAAATCTCACTGAGATTTTTGTCAACACAGATGGCTGTTTCTTAGATTTGTGGGACATGGTAATGAACGAGAACAACAGAAACAATTTTTTTTAAAAGGATAGGAAATTTGGAGGTAAAAAAGACATGTAAATAGGTCAAATTTTGGATTGTCTTTTTAGCAAATTTTTTGAAACAATTGAATACACATATGAAAATCAAATAGTAACAACCTTCAGATTTTTCCATATCGGACAAACATTAATTCCACCAATCATAAACCCAAATGTAAAGCCACATAAATAAGAAGCAAGCCTAGAAGGAAATCGGTGTGACCTTTAATTATAGTAGGTTTTTTTGCTATGTTAATGATCTAATACAGAAAAGGGTTTTATTCTATGTGTACACACATGTATGTGCATGTAGGCAAGTACAACACATATGTGCAGGTGTGTCCACCAAGGCCACAGGGCATTAGCTCTCCTGGACCTGGAGTCACAGTTGTATGTGAGCCAGCTGATGAGGTCCATGGAACTTCTGCAGGAGCAGCACATACGCTCAATCATTAAGCCATCTCTCTAGCCCTCAGGGGGAAAGTAAGTTCAAAACTTGAACTCTGTATAAAAAGACTATTAGTAGAGCCAGGCGGTGGTGGCGCACGCCTTTAATCCCAGCACTTGGGAGGCAGAGGCAGGTGGATCTCTGTGAGTTCAAGACCAGCCTGGTCTACAAGAGCTAGTTCCAGGACAGGCTCCAAAGCCACAAAGAAACCCTGTCTTGAAAAACCAAAAAAAAAAAAAAAAAAAAAAAAAAACTATTAGTAGAAATTAAAATTGATACTTGTAAATTATGTTTCTGACAAAGGACTTATTTCTAAAATATGCATTTTTAAAACACACAAAATCTTTCAGTAAGAAAACACATGTTCAATGTTTTTAAATGTTCCAAAAAATAGATACAAAAGCACTTGCGAAAATACTTGAAATCATTAATCATTAGACAAAGGCAAATTAGAATCATAACGATACTTTTAAACACTTGTTAAAAATGGTAGCTTGAAGCTAAACTAAACAAATAAATGCCAGCAAGATTGCAAAGCAACAAATGTTCGCATTCACCAATGGTTGGAAAACAAGATGGGAGAGCGGATTGGGATAAAAGTCATCAGAAGTTGCATTAATGACTGTTTACCCTATAGAAATGAAAACTCTGCACATCCAAAAACCTAGTCATGAATGTGTATAGAAGCTGCATTCATAAGAGCCCCAAACTGGACATGAATGTCTTTCAAAAAACGTGTGGGAAAATAATGGTTGCATCCATACATTTTAACTACTGAGCCATAAAGAGGAATGACCAAGAGCAGGAGACATGACCCAGCCAGGGAAAAAAGACGGATACGCTAAACTATAGAAGCTGTGTTCAAAGCAGTCTACAGGATATAGCACAGGTGTCACAGGAATGCAGAGAAAATCAGTGCTTACTAGGAGTTAGTGGTTGTGTGGTATGGGAAGTCCTTCTGTATATGTGTTGTTTTTATTGGTTAATAAGGAAGCTGCTTTTGGCCAATCCCTGACCTCAAACTCTACTGCAGAGCTACAGTACTGAAAACATCCTGGTATTGGCATAAGAAAGACAGGAGGACTAATGGAACTGAATAGAAGCCCCAGATATTAATCCACACACCTTCGAACACCCGATTTTTGACAAAAAAGCAAAAAGTATCAAATGGAAAAAAGAAAGCATATTTAACAAGTGGTGCTGGCATAACTGGATATCAACATGTAGAAGAATAAAAATAGACCCATATCTATCACCATGCACAAAATTCAAGTCCAAATGAATCAAAGACCTCAACATAAAGCCAGCCACACTGAACCTTATAGAAGAGAAAGTGGTAAGTACACTTGAATGCCTTGGCACAGGAAACCACTTCCTAAACATAACCCCAGAAGCACAGACACTGGGAGAAACAATTAATAAATGGGACCTCCTGAAACTGAAAAGCTTCTGTAAAGCAAAGGACAAGATCAACAAGACAAAACGACAGCCTACAGATGGGAAAAGATCTTCACTAACCTTACATCAGACAGAAGTCTGATCTTCAAAATATACAGAGAACTCAAGAAAATGTACACCAAAAGATCGCATAATCCAATAAAAAAATGGAGTGCAAACCTGAACAGAGAACTCTCAACAGAGGAATCTAAAATGGCTGAAAGACACTTAAGGAAATGCTCAACATCCTTAGTCATCAGAGAAACGCAAATCAAAACAACTCTGAGATTCCATCTTACACCTGTAAGAATGACCAAGATCAAAACACTGATGACAACTTTTGCTGGAAAGGTTGTGGGGAAAAGGGAACACTTCTGCATTGCTGGTGGGAATGCAAGCTGGTAAAACCCCTATGGATGTCAGTGTGGCAATTTCTCAGAAAAGTAGGAAACAACCTTCCTCAAGACCCAGCAATACCACTTTTGGGTATATATCCAAAGGATGCTCAATTATACCACAAGGACATGTGCACAACTATGTTCATAGTAGCTTTGTTTGTTATAGCCAGAACCTTGAAACAACCTTGGCTGAAGAATGGATAAGGAAAATGTGGTCCATTTATATAATGGAGTACTACACAGAAGATAAAAATAACAGCATCTTGAATTTTGCAGGAAAATGGATGGAGCCAGAAAACATTATTTTGAGTGAGGTAATCCAGACACAGAAATACGATTATCACATGTACTCACTCATACGTGGTTTTTTAAATGTAAAGCAAAGAAAGCCAGCCTACAAACCACAATCCCAGAGAACTTAGACAACAATGAGAATATTAAGAGAGACTTACGTAGATCTAATCTACATCGAAGTAGAAAGTAGAAAATGACAAGGTCTTCTGAGTAAATTGGGAGCATGGGGACCTTGGTGGAGAATTGAAAGGGGAAAAGGAGAGGCAGGGAGGGGAGCAGAGGAAAATGTAGAGCTCAGTAAATATCTCCCCCCACCCATAATAAACAAAAGCAAAAACAAAACAAAAATAAATAGAATGTGATTAATTTACATATTCATGATTTCCAAAAAGACATGATGAACATCCACTTGTAATAGATACCAAACATTCCACATAACAATGAACAAGAGGTATGTCTCCTCAAGTGAGGAATAAGATGTAGCACTCATTTTTATCAGTATTATTACTACTGTACTCTAAATTCCAGCCTGCTAAATATTGGGTCTCTCAAAGCAGATGCTGAAGCATCACTTTGGACATGAGATATTTGTAAAGTTAGTCAATATGATATTGGCAATGAGTGAGAAACAGGAATTCAAAAGGAATATAGTCCAATGTGACTTGGTCCCACCGTTAATTGATGACAAGGTCTGAAGCAAGTCCGGCCAACTGAGTGTCCTGCCCAGAGCTGAAATGCCTTCAGCCTTCCTGCCCACTTTGCTTCCACGCATCTGCTGCAGGTTCCCCTGAAAGGGTTTCTGTCAGACAGCATGTTGTCTGCAGCTGAAGTCAGCCTTGGAAGAGGCTGCATGGCTTGTCCTTCATCAAAGCCAGGCTCTGGGTGGCACATTTCTGAGTCATGCTTTGAAAGTAAATAGTCACATAGTAAGTATTTAGAATTTGCTAGCCAAGAAGGAATGTGGTGGCTACAACATGGGTACTTACATAAACATTTTGAAACGTGAAGATGGCTTGCTCCATGGTTCGCCAGGCTCTGCTCTACATAGCCAGTGCAATAAAAAAAAATAGAAAGAAGTAAGAGTGAGGAAATTTGAGAAAACTGAAAGTTATAGTTACTTTTCATGTTATAATTGCCTTTTAGACAAGCCCTGGAAATTAACTATCTCAGTGTTAGGATTCAGTCAGATAGCTATTAAGCTAAAATAGAACTGAATCAATTTATAGTAAGCAATTCTCAAATTTAAGGTACATTTTCCAACATGATTTAAAGTGAAGATTCTGTGGTTGTCCTACCAGATTTTTAAATGAATAACTTTCATTGAATGTTTTCTTTGGCAATTTTATATGCGCATATCGTGTATTTGATTACAAATTGCAACCCGACACCTTCTCTAACCCTCTACTCTATTACCCCACCCACCCACCCTACAGTTCACTTCCCTGCTACTTCTCCACTCTCTAGGTAAACATCTTTCCAGTACTCACATCTTGTCTTTTTGTTTTGCTTTGAGGCCCATTGAGTCTAGTCAGGATGATCAGTGTGATCATGAGTTTGGAGCTCTCCATTGGAGCCTGATGGGTTGCACAGTGGGTAGAACACCGACAACAATGGCTGCCCCTTCTCCAGAATCCATCAGAAGCCAATAATTCAGCTGGGATGAATAAAGCCCTATGAACCCCTTACTGATCTGTGAATGATGACTGAGCCACCCAGTCATATGCAGGCCCACTGCAAGCAGCCACAGCTACTATGGGATCATGATTACATTGGCTCTGCCACAGTCAGAAACAACAGTTCACACTTTTAAGTCAATAGTTCTGTGTTGATTATACAATTCTGTATTAAAAACAAACAAGACCCAAGATGATCCTATGTTCCACAGACTATAATTTCAGAAAACTGGCTTGAATCCTTTTCATTAATCTCTCTTCAACTAGCTTCATATCTTTGGAACTCTAAAATATGATCCAAATGAAAACTATGCGACACCCCAACTCACCTACTTACTAAGGAGTGGGTGAAAGAGCCTCTAAGGTGCCAATGAGCTCCTCGGAGGACAGGTGCTGGCATAACTTGACTTGGACAAAATCAAAACGGTGGGTTGTATTTGCTTAAAAAAAATTTAAACAACTGGGAGACAGCAAACAGTGAACTGTAGAGATTTGACTCCCAATGGTAGAGGTAAAATCTTTCTATAGACCACATTAGGTTTTCTCCACCTTTTCTCTCCAATACTCTCCAAACCACCACCATTACCTCTTACAACTACAGAGTCTCCATTTCTTCTTATGCCTTATAGTAGCCTTTACAAGATCATTTTCATTTAAAATAAAGTCCTTAGAGAAAAACCAATAAGTTGATAAGAGATGTACTGCAATAGTGGAATTTAGAAAGAGCAAAGGAGGTTTCATAATTGAGGCTATTTCTTCATATTGGATCAGCTTGTCCCGCCTTGACGTGAGGGTTTGGGTCTAGTTTTACTGTAATTTCTTATGTTATGTTTAGTTGTCAATTACTTTTTAATGTAATGGGTTTTAAAGAACAGGTAGATTATGTTGAATGTCTCAAATCTGGAGCGCACAGGGCAGGCAGGCTGGAGTAGTTTCCGTCTGAAAGACCTGCACCTGAGGAGGCACACAGCAAGGACATATGGGAAGCTCCAGAGGAGGAAGTGACAAACAACTGGAAATCTCCGCTGGGACAGCTCTAGAGGAAAGGCTTTGAACTCGGTCCCTAACGTGGTGGGAACCATTTAAATGATGGAAAGTTTGTGTGAGGGGAAGTGACAAGAGGAGATTTTCCAGCTCAATATGATGTCTTTTGAAATGAGTAAAAGGACATGTGCGTTTTTTATTTCTTCATGATAATTCCCTGGGACTTGGTTCATATAATCTCACAGTTGACTGAACATTCCCCTTTGACCTCTCCCTCCTCTGGGACCAACTTGGGTTTAATTGAAGCTTTTGTCTCTATCTCTGCTTTGACAGCTGGAGATTAGCAAGGGCTTGGCTAATTAGTATTTAACTGTTCACTAATGTTTCCTTAGGTTTGTCAATCACAGTCTTGTTTAAGAGGGATTCTAAGTTTTCAACATCTGGAAGAAGGGATGCAGCATCAAAGTTGATTCAATTCCTTAAAACAACTATGGCAAAAATCACAGCTCCGCTCTCTTTCAGTCGCACGCCACAGCAAAAAGATATTTGGAAGTCTGCCACAGTTGTCTTCAGATGTGGAGGTTGTGGAATTACAGAGAGAGCAGGCGGCTCTGTGGAGGTCCGAGTTCTTAGAGGTCTCGCTTTCAAGTAGACTACCAGTGGCACAGCCCCCTGTAGATGTCAAGTGGCCTAGGAGACAGACAAGGAGATAAGCCTTGCTATGCTGTAGTTACCCTCTGAAGAGTACCATAATTATTCAACTGGATTGCCAAATTTTATTCATTCAGGCAGTCATTCAATAAATGTATTTCATTTTTATTACTTCACTTCCCTTTTCTGGGTGAGCAGTCAACTAAAGCTGAGAGCAGAGATGGGAAGATTTTGTTCCAAAAGAAGATAGACTTTAGTATCTGCGACTGGTATGTAAAGACTTACCATGCCACGGATATCCTAATAGAACTCAGCATGGAGTGACAGGAAAAAGTGGAAAGGGGGTCTCCATTCGGGAATCTTCAAAAGACATGCAGGATGAGCAGCAATTTCCCAATGGAAAAGCAAGGCAAGGAATTCTAGAAAGAATAACATAAAACAAAAATCTACAACTTGAAAGTAGGCAGTAGACTCAAGGACATTTTACATAAGCTTAGAAATTTAGAGTTTTACTCAACTAGAGTGATAAAACTGGAACTCCCTGGTTCAGAATCCTTAATGCCAGGAGCCTTCTGAAACTTAGGGTCCTCATCGACATAGGAGCAGCCGACCAATGCACTAGCACAGCGTCTTACTGTGAGAAGTACTCAGGCCCTTATCAGAGATCAAAGTAACTGAAAACAAGTGTCTGTCTCTCTTCCACGGAATGAGTGCCGCACAGGTGTTCCACAAGGCTCCTGTCAGTGCCCGCTCTTTGCTATTCTAGAAGACTAATTCCGTCTTCAGGCTTTTCTCAGAGTCGGGGTGCTTGGTATCATCCCACTCGAGCTGTGAGTAGAAAGGAGAAAACATAGAGAGCATCTCCCTTTCAGTTTTAAACTCTAGCAACCTTGCCAGAGGTCCAATCTACACCACTCTTCCCCTCTGGGCACACCAGCTGTTAGATGGCCACACCTCTATTCAGGAGACCCTCAATACTGAGCCTTTTATGGCGATCTGTGGAATAATCCTTTATATTGTGTGAATATATGTCACTATGATTGGTTTAATAACTAAGCTGAATGGCCAATAGCTGAACAGGATAAGGTTAGGCAGGAGATCTGAACTGGGAGGAAAAAGAGTGGAGTCAGGAGTCTCTAGCAGACACAGAGAAAAGCAAGATGGGTATGCCATACTGACAAAAAAAATACCAGGCCACGTGGCAAAGCATAGATAAGAGATATGGGTTAATTATAAATGTAAGCATTGCTAGTAACAAGCCTGAGCTATTGACCAAGCATGTATATTTAATATTAAGACTCTAAGTAGGTATTTGAGAGCAGCTGTCAGCACAGGAAACCTCCAGATACAGGCATCTATCTCTATCTCAAGCAGGCCAAGGTTTACTAAGAAAGAAGAGAATAGATGCTTAAGGAAATGGCCACAGTATTTAATAAGGTGGTTTTGTTCCATCCGTCTACAAGGGCTTACAGGTGGTTTTGCGAAAACCCACGGACTCTACACATGCCCAGTAGGTAACCAAGACGGGGACAAAAAGCTTGACATCTGTGCTCTCATTCTGAATTGTCCTTTTGGAAACAGTCTCTCTTGCAGTCATCCTGGATTCTAGGAACAGCAGATCTGATGGATAAATATCTTGTAACAAGAGTTGAAATTTCCTCTAGGTAGCAAGGAGTACCTTATTATGACAACCCCCCTGCTGAACAGTCCTGAGATAATGTCAACCATGTCACAGCTTTTTCAAGACCATCTGGCTGTGCTCCTAGATGGACTCCCTTCCCTGGTTAGTGTGGGAGTGTATAGAATACCTCCTCCAAACTCCCTAGGAACTGAGTCTGTGTCCTCTGCAACAGCATGGTGTGATCGTAACCCTGAGCATCAATCAGTTCAGTTTCCTCTTACTCTTTCTCCATTAGCTGTCTCATTTGGTTGCTGGGACAAGTTACTAAACCTGATTTATTGAGACCTGCAAAATCAAACTTTGGCCTAACGTTGTAGGGTTCTTTGGGGGTAAAAAAGTCCTTCTCAGCTCTGATAGGCTGTGTGTGTGTGTGGGGGGGGTTTATACATGTTAGAGCCTTGAGAAAATCTATGGCCATCGAAGCCAATCACGATTAGCTCCCAAGATGTAGCATCTCCAGCACAGGGATGGAAATTTTCCGCTCTCTCTTTACCACTGCCCCTTTCCTTGCACCGCCTTCAACATCATTATCACCACTTCCTCATTGCAGGTGTCACTGCATGGGAGGAGATGCAGTAAAGAAACAGCTGACACAATTGCTCCATTATTAGGGAAAGATGATTCCTTTTCTAAATAAGAGCAATATAATACCCAGAGGCATCTGGAAAAATCCAGAGCAGAGAAAAAGAGAAACAGACCAGACATGGCCAGGGCTACGGCAGTGGGAAAGCAGAAAGCAGGAGAGAATAGTGAGTATAGCGTGATAATAAGAGGCTGAAAATAGAAGCATAGCAAGAGATAGAGATAGATAGATAGATAGATAGATAGATAGATAGATAGATAGATAGACAGACAGACAGACAGACAGACAGACAGACAGACAGTGGATGGGGGAAGGGAGGGGGCTAGTGAGAGAACAAGAGTATAATCGGAGAAAGAGATAGACAGAAGACGGTGGAGGGTAGACAAATCATGTGTATTATAAGGAGACTGGTAGATGCAGGGAGGGAAGGGCAGGATGCTAAAATGGACATTGAAATGTATAACAAGTACTTGAGACACTGAGAGAGCATGGGGGACAGGGACAGCATGAGCTTTGATATGCTGATGGGCACCACAGGTAACCATGTATCTTTTCTGTCAGTGGTAAGGGAAATGACTCCTTTTGGAAGATGGGAACCAGTTCACCAAAGAATGCTTTTTAACCCCTACAGAACCTTCTATAGTCCAGCTTGAGCTCATTTCTAGATACATGGACTGCCTGAGACCTAACAGTGACCAGTAGCTTGGCCACCACTGCGACATCAGTACCAGTCACTGTGTTGGTGCCATCAACCCCAGCACACCTTCTGTAATTGTCACCTCACTGCTTCCACCCCTCCTGCCATTCTTCCATCAGTACTGTCACTGTCACCAGTGCCACCACACTTCCTGACTCCACTACTTACGAAAATGCAAATGGAAAGTTAAGGATTTCTGCCGTTAGCAAACCAGTCTCCAAGAGAGGCGAGGTGGATATACAATGAGTCTGATGAGTGTCTTGACTTCACCAGACCCTGCCTTTCCAATCTGTTGGTCCCTAGGCACTCAGGCAACTTATTTTAATTTGCACACCACACCCCTGCCTGCTTTCCTAATCCTGCTTCATCATCCTCCATCTCACAAATGGATAATTATGGCTGTTTTCTAACTGGCCCTCTGCCTCAATTCTGTGTACCCTTCAAAACATTTTTCTTGTCCTGCCAAATGAATCTTTCTAAAATATTGATTTCATTGCTATTTCACTCAAAATCCCATAGCCAAAAGTTCACAGTAGGAACTCAAAGTCCTGAGTTAAATTGCTCTTTCAGCTTTGTACCTGGTGACTCTTCTTCTGGGACTCTCGGCCCATGTTGACATGGTGTGCTTGGTGTTTTTTCAGTCTTGTATGGTGACACCTACCCCACACTAGGTTCCCTGTCTTCATTGGGTTCTAAGGTCCTCTTTGTCTACCCAAGTTCTACTTCTTTTTTTTTCAAGGCTACCTTAAATGAAACATCTATGGAAACAAGGGATTCTTCTTAAGTACATGAACATACTTAAAGATGATAGGCTTAGTTCTCACGATAGAAACCCTATTTTATGGTTTCTATCTGGAGACGACTATAATAAAACAAAGAAGACATAAATGCAACAGCCAAAAGACTAGGAAGACTTACACCAATTGACAAATGTTTTGATTTATTTTTAAGACAGAAAATGGATATAGAATCATCATCGGTGAGAACACGGAGGGGGAGCACTGGAGAAGAGGAGAGGAGAGCAGGAACTAGAAAGAGAGAGAAGAAAGAAGGAAGAATAAAAGTTGGAGGGCAACAGGTTAAAGGCCTGCCTTGGATACAAAGTAAGTTCAAGGTCAACCTGGGCACCTTCATGAGGTTCTGTCTGAAAACTTAAAGAGTAAAAATTGAGATCAAGAGCAATTTGGACAATGTAATAAAACCTTCCTCCCCATCACTCACACAGAATGGATATTTACATAGCATGTTTTTCACGCAAGTGCTTGTTTTGAATCCAAAAGGTTCTAATAAAATAAAATATTTTGAACCAAAAAAAGTAAAGATGTTGTTCATGGCAAATTGCTTGCCCAGCAAGTGTGGGTGACTAAACTCAATCCCTCTGTTAGAAAAAAAAGCCACTCCTACATGCTTGATGTGAACCAAAGAAGTTCCTGTGGGTGTTTGTGCCCATGAGTATCTCAGTACATCAGTCCTCACACCAGCGTTTGGAGGCCTGGGCATGGCAGTCAGCTCCTCTGCTGGTACAGCAAGAAATAACCAGAGTTAATGATGCTAATGATCAGCCACAGGGAACTCCCGACTTGGCTGACTGCTCTGCATGCTTGTCCCCAAGCACTCCCGAGACAGTTCATGAGCAGCAGTGGTTTAAAACACAAAATTCAAAGTCAGTGATGGCAAAAGCATCTGAGAATGTAGGTTCTGTAAGGTTTGCAGAGATTTAACCCACAGGTTATGAAACAAAAAGGAAAGGAATAATCAGGATATAAGATGGTTTAAAGAATTAAAGAGATGATTGATTGTTGAAATAGAGTTCAATGGTAGAATAAAGGGGAGGAGTCTTGAACATTCCCCAAATCACTGAAGGAAAACCAAACAGGAGCAACAAAAACAAGAAACATGAGACCAGGAGATCCTGCACCATCAACAGAAGTGCAGAACACAGATGCCAATCAAGCACAGAAGAGAAAACTATTGAAGAGAAAGCCAGAGACAGCTTCCATCAGCTAAGGACAGAAGTAAAAGGTCTGCAAAGGACAATGGGGGAGGACAAGCACGGACTGTACCCAGACATATTACTGTCAGAAGCAATCACCCACCTTCAAGCAGAAGGCTTGAAAGGACCCTTTTTGAAATAATCACTCATTTATATGTATGTGTGCTTTCAACAACAATATAAAACACAACATATACCCTTAAAACAAACCATAACCAATTCAGGCGGTGGTGGCACATGCCTTTAATCCCAATTCTCAGGAGACAGAGCAAGCGAATCTTTGTGAGCTTGAGGCCAACCTGATCTACAAGAACTAGTTCCAGGTAAGGCTCCAAAGCTACAGAGAAACCCTGTTTTCAAAACAAAATCAAAAAACAAAACAAAAACAAACAAACCAAAAAAAAAAAAAACAACCAAAAGCAAAAAAAACCCAAAACAACCAAAACCAAACCATAACCAAACTTGGTGGAAAAACACAGAATTTAGGGGCTGGAGAGGTGTTAATAGTGTCTACTATGCCTGTGGAGAACCACATTCAGTGCCCAGCACCCACATTGGACAGCTCACAACTTCCTGTGACTTCTCTTTGACTGGGCTCCGTAGGCATTTGTACCTGTGTTCATAAACTCCCCGCTCCCCCCCACACACACAGTTTAAAAAACAAGTCTTTATTTAAAAAAGAAAGGGAGTTCAGGTGCAGCTTAGTCACATATAACTCCGACAAATAATTCCATTGGCATGTAAAATTCATTGGCATGTAAAAGAAGCCTCCTAGAGCATCCTAAGCAGATTGCCTGACAGGTATTGCCCAGAGTGCATTCTGAGAGGGGTGTGCGTCAAATACAGATGTTAGGGAATATTGAAAAAAGACAGTCCTTTGCAATTTCACTCCTGTGTCAAAGAATGAGAATAGCCTACAGCCCAGATGCTCTGTCAGTTCCCGTGCTAATCACTGTTCCCTCCTCTTCTAACCTGACTGTAGACATCGTAGGTTTCTATCACCCAATTTTAACTTAACTTGAATGGAATCACAACAAATAGAATACTCACATCTGTCTTGTTTCGCTCAGCTTCATGCTTTTCTATGGTGTGTGCAGCGTCTCCTTCACTGTTATTACGATACGGATTTTTCATTGCATAAATGTGTGAGTGGCTTACAAGTCTACTAACGGACATCTGACTCATTTCCACTTTAATATAATCAATGAGTATAAATAGCTCCACATTGTCTAATCTGTGTATTTCGTAATTTCTCCAGCTCTGTCTTCTTCAAGAAGATTGTTTTGTCTTTAGATCTTTTGCAAATCTTTATAGATTCTGAACTTAATTAACCAATTTCTACAAAGAAAGAAAAGGCTTGTGGAATTGTGCTTGGGATCACATTCATTCCCTAGGACGTCTGGGTGACATCTCAGTCTTATTTCAGTGTGAAATCCATGAGCATGATATATTTCTCCTACCCGAGTCTTCTTGAAGTTCTGCCAATAACCTGACTGTTTTACAGTTGAGGCTCAGAACTGGGTATAATGCTAAAAGTTTTGTGTTATTTTGGTCTCTTGTTGAATAACATTTTCAAATTTTTCATTTTCTAAAATTGTGTTCTGTTGACTTTCCATTATGAATGCTGTGCTTGCCTGTATAGCAGAGTGTTGAGTCAGAAGAGTTTTTGTGGGTAGTCTGCTGTGTTTCCTCAGGAGAAGACAGCAACTGTAAGCGCAGTCATCTTAAAGCATTTAGCTTCTCCCTTTCTAAAATTACACTACAAAAATGCTAAATATAGGTGAGAATAGTAACTATTTTCCAGTCCCAAGAGGGAAATATCAATTCCTAATCACCATTAGATATAATTTTCTAATTATTTTCATCTTTGCCAATTATTATTAGATTAGGGAAACTTCCTTCTGTTTTGAAGATTAGAAAAAGATTCTAGAAAACTCCTTGCTGTTATTGATCATGAAACTACAGTGAACTTATAAAATGTTTCTTCTATACTTGAAGTAAACAAATGGTTTCATCCTTTGTTCCATTAACTGATTGAAATATTAAAACAGTAATATGTTTCTCTGTGGGATGGAACTCTGATCTAAGGGTTAGAATTCCTGGGATTAGAATACCTGGGTAGGAATACTTCAAGATATCAGCTTGAGGCACACACCTAAATCTTCCTATCTTCAGCCATCACTCTTATCTGCCTATTTGAACTACCCAAGATAATAATGAGCTTAAATAAGATCACTGCACTAAAGCCATGTTTTAGTCTCTTTTTCTGTTACTGTGAAAAAAGTCTCAACAACAGCAACTTAAAGGAGACAGGGTTTGTTTTGATCACACTTTAAGGGCACAGTCAATCATGATAGGGTGTCAGGGGCTATGAGAGTTACTGCATGTGATAACTATTTGATGGAGGTTAATCTTGTCCAGACAAGACCTGCAGGACCATCAACTCTGGAAACTGTTGCTCACTTTTACTAAAGCAGCTTGGTGTCTTCCCAGTACCTGCATTGTAGTGTGTAATATCATGTGATGTGTATTTGTAATCTCATGATTGTGTCTCAATCTTATGGGCACATATATCTGTGGGTGGTCAGGAAGATGACTTTTCATTTAGATGTACAGTTTTTATATAGAGAGAGTATACTGGGACCTGCTTCTTAACTAGTTCTATTTGTCCCATGAGGACTGTAGACACTTGAAAATCTGTGTTGTTCATTTACTTAGATTAATATAAAAAAATAGCCATTCCTCCTCTGTATAACACAAACTGTGCATAATTAGCTCACTCTTAGAGCAAGTTCAAGCTAGACTAAATGCCTTTTTGGAAATAGATCATAAGTTTAAAACCTTAGAGTTATACACAACATCAGAACCACAGATGTCCACCAAGGTTACTAAACAAAGTGCCCTCAGAAAAGCATGCCAATTCTTTGCTTACCAGTCTGCTAATAAAAGACCTATGTCTCAAAGCTTATCTCACTGGGCACTGGACCCCTCACCCTCTGCTCATGGTCTTAGTCCTGTAACCTTGGACCCTTGTGTTGTCATAATAAATGGCTCAGCTCCTTATTGCTTGCTCTAGTAATGTGCTTTTGACCAATGAAAGGTAACTTCTGTAATTTCTTTCTCATTTCAAGGCTTCTGAAAAGAGTTTTCTTCTTTTTTCCTTTCTTTTTTTTTGTTTTTTTTGTTTTGTTTTGTTTTTTTTTTTGACTAGGATGAAATGAAAAGGAGAAGCTAGAAGTAGGACAGGAGAACTAGAATAGAAGAACACAATAAAGAAAGTGGAACAATGAAATATGGAGTGAGAGATTAACTTTTACCTCAGTTCCTGAGCCTTATGCTGCTTGTATATTCTTTCCTGAACCCTGAGAGGGCATCCGGACTGGTCTCCAAAAAGCCCTCATTAGTGGGGAAATCAAATTGAGCAACAGAAGTTGGAAGCAGCTGGTTATATCACATCTACAATCAGAGAAGAAGAACCACGGATGAATACTAAGTCTTTGCTTTCCCTTCCATGTTATAGTCTAGGATTCCTGCCCAGGGAATGGTCCTGCTCGCATTTAAGACAGGGCTTCCCACATTGAATACCTTGCCTAAAAAATCCATTGCAGGTTCAACTCCTGGGTAATTGCAGATCCTGTAAAGCTAATGATTTAACCACCAGAAGTCATTATCTCAGGGTTTGCTGAATAGAAGTGTAATTATAGCTCCATATTAAGAATATGCCTCCTTATGGGCCCTTTCCCATATGCATTTACTTATCCTTGAATTAAGTCATTTCTTTAAAGGACCCTTGTGCATTACTAGTTCTTCCAGTTCCCACTTAATCCCTGAAGGAGCCTTTGGGATGTAGTGATACCATTGGCTCAGACCATAATGAATTATTTTTTAAAAAACAAAACAGAAAAAACAAAAACAGGACACTATTTTAAAAGAAAACTTCCTTCTAGTGGAGTGAGTGTTCACTCTTTGGAACTTTCAAGGATCTTAGAAATTCAGTACTGTCTTCTTTTCTCCTAAGAAGATTGCGAATGACAAGGACATTCCCAAAGAGCAGGCAGCACAGTGACAGCAGCTAGTAGGCTACTTTTACCCACTGCGTACATCAGTTTTTGTGCATTATCAATTTCCTTATTTGCTTATTTTAAATAAGCACACCAGGTTTCCTTGTGGCATTGTCACACATAGTTTAAGTTGATCCTGCTTTCACATCCATTCCCTTCATCCCATTGTCCCCCTTGTAGCCTTCTACCTGGTGGTCCCCTTTCATGTTACATGCATACTGTCCCCTACTGTCCCCTTCCCTAAAATCTCTTTTTTTTCTATCATAGTCCCTCTTCTGGCTTCATGACCCATACTCACAGCCATGTATACACACATGCATAAAAATTAAAGCTAGGCTCTCCATGTGACACAGGCTGCCCTATTTGTCTTACTGAATCAGAATTTCCTCATTAAATACAATTATTTCCAGATACACTCATTTTCCTGAAATTTTCATTTTTATTTTTGGCTAAATAAATTTGTACCACATTTTATTATTCTATCTGTTGATAAACATCTAGGCTGGTTCCATTTCCTTGCTGTTGAGACTAGAATAGTAGCAATATGGACCCTTCTCTCATTCAAAATTTCAGAGGACATGTTATCTGTTTTACCCCTCATTTAGTACAATCTTATTGGTTCTAGGTTTGTCATTTAAAGACTTTATTTTGTTGAGGTATGTTGCATCCTGGCTCCTCAGGACTTCCATCATGAAAGCATGTTGACCTTTGTCAAATAACTTTTCTGTATCTATGAAGATGTCTGTGATTTCTGTCCTCAAGTCTATTTACAGGATATGACATGTATTTATTTGTGAACATTGGATATAACTTCTACCCATTGGTACTGATGTATAATCAGAATGGGTTCCTGAATAAAGTTTCCAAGTATTTTGTTGAGAAATTTTTTCTATCTATAGTCATCATGGAGATGGGCCTAGAGTTCTGTCTCCTCCTCTTTTCTCTCCCCCTCTCCTTTTTCCTCTCTCTCTCTCTCTCTCTCTCTCTCTCTCTCTCTCTCTCTCTCTCTTCTTGTTATTGTGTCTTTATCTGGTTTTAGTATCAAGTACTACTGGCTTCATTTCATGGTCTGTGGTAGGGTTTGTCCCTTTTCTGTCTTGAAGGACAGTTTGAGCAGTGTTGTTATTAAATCTTACTTGGACATCTGCTGGAATTCAGAGGTGAATCCATCTGGGCCAGTGCTTTTCTTTGTGGGTATTCTTTTCATCGTGGCTTTAATTTCATTGCTTGCTTGATATGTTGAAATTATTTCTATCTTCAAAATTTTATTTTTCTTAAATTTGTTTCTGTAAATCAGGTAATTAGTTGTCAGAGACCAGCTCTGACAAAAATACCACTTACTAGGGTAGGGGTGTGGGGATTAGAAAAATAGTAAAGAGAATGAAGGAGTGATTGAAAATAATAAAAGAGAAAGCAGAGTAGTACAGGGAGGGAGTTCCTGTGAATACTGAAATAGCTTGTATTTAATTTCCATTTGCTTAAAATACTCTGATCCCCAAAGATAGGAGTAAGATAAAAAAAAAAAAACTACATTAACATGATACAAGCAAATGAACAGACCAGTTGAAGGTTGTGGGCTACATTTTTAGTTAAACATTCTGTTGCTAGATCAAGACAAGTCAGGATCACAGCCTAGACCAAAACATTCTGTAGGCAAACCACTCCCTGGCTGATATCTCTCTAAGAGAGTAAGAACTTAGTAGGATCCTTAGACTTTTGTTTGAGGTAGATAGAAACATACCTACTTCTCTATTCCTGAAATAGAAGGTCTGGATATTAACCACACCTGTTGACAATAGTCTTGATCTAAATCTAGTTGGGAAACTTTGCTTGCCTTGGAAATACTCAATTACCTTGAAGGAACAGAAGTAAGTTCCAACTCTCTGACCTTCAGACAAGGTAGGAACAAACTCGTGTTTTTTGGGCCTCCACATTTAGAAACATCCACTTCTTATTTTTTTCAACTTATTGAAATACACATTTTCAAAAGAAAAATTTTCTAATGATTTTCTGAATCTCGTTGATATCTGTTGTAACAATTGCCTTTCCATCACTAATTTTAAATTTTGATTCTTTCTTTCTTTCCTTCTTTCCTTCCTTCCTTTCTTCCTTTCTTTCTTTCTTTCTTTCTTTCTTTCTTTCTTTCTTTCTTTCTTTCTTTCTTCCTTTCTTTCTCTCTCTCTGTTTGGTTAATCTTTTCAAAGAACTATCTCTTTATTTGACTGAATGTATATGTGTTAGTTATATGTATATGTGCATAGTAATCTTTAGTAAGTTATGCCCTAATAATTGTTATTAATTGCTGTGAACTGTGTTTGGACTTGGTCTTTGGTTTACTTGAACTTTGACATGGATCATTGGTTAGCTGTTTGAGATCTCTCTGATTTTTTTTCATTTGAGCACAAAATGCCAAAAACTGTTACACTGTGCTCTCATTTGCTTCCAGGAATTTTAATTTCCTCCCTGATTTCTCCAAGACTTACTGTTCAGTCTATGATGCATTATTCAGTCTTCAAGTGACTGTGTAGCTTCTGAGTGTTCTCTTGTTGTTCACGGTTTTCCATTGTTAGTGTATAAAATAAAAGCAATTCTTTCTAATTATTATTGTTGTTATTATTGTGTTTGTTAAGGCTTGCTACATTTCCCCAAAAGTGATCAGTTTTAGAGAAGGTTCTATTCTGTGTAGTTCTGGAAAGGGCATGTCTTCCCTCTTTCCTGAGTGGAATATTCAGTAGGTTTATTAAATGCAGATGATATATAGTGTAGATTTGCAATCTCTGAAGGTTTTTAGTTTGAAAGACCTGATCTAGATCTGAGAGGGAAGTGTTGAAGTCTCCAACTATCACTGTGTCAGGACCCATATGACCTCTTATGCCCTTCAGTGATTGTTTTATGGAACTCAGATTCCCAAGATTTGGGGCATAAATATTGTTGTGTCTTCTTGATGAATTGCTTCCGTTATTAATATGTGAGGGCCATCTTTATTTATTCTGATTAGATTTAGTTTGAAATCTGCTTTATCAGATGTGACAGTTGCTATACCAGCTGTTGACAGCTTCAGTTTGCTTGGTAGGTTGATTCTCAGGCATTGGCTCTCAGCTATGGTATGTCTTTGCCAGATAAATTTGTTTCTTGGAGACATCAGATAGTTGGATCCTGTTTCTTTCCTTTTTTACCCCTTAATATTTGTTTGCATGTTTATTTGTGTGTGTGTGTGTGTGTATGTGTGTGTATCCAGGTGCCCTGAGAGTCTATACAAAGATTTTGGATTCCCTGGAGTAGGGGTATAGCTAGTTTGAATCCCCAAAGTTGGCTGCTTGGAACTGAACTGCTGGGTATTTTAATAGCATTCATTATGTGCTCTTAACTGCTGAACCATCTCTCCAGCCCCAGAGTCCTGTTTTTTTGTTATTTGCTTTTTGTTTTGTTTTGTTTTTCTTTTTAAATCCAATCCCTTTGTTTTTTGTTTGTTTGTTTGTTTTTTAATTGGTGAATTGAGTCTGTTTGCATGTAAGATTGTTATTGAGAAAGATTTCCTATTTCCTGTAGTTTTTGTTGGTAGCTGTTCTTGTAAGCTTGACTGTTGGTATTTATTTTCCTCCTATCTTGTTGGTAGTGAGGGTTGCTGGTTTGTTGTGTTAGATAAGACTGACTCCTTCCTAGCTTCCCTCTGTTCATCAGTTCTTCTCATGGCACATTTGTGTAGATGAGATTGTCTTCTTTCTTCCTCTGTTTATTACAGAAAAGTCTTTAGAACCGTATGCAGTGTTGGTTTGACTGTAATGAACTGCCTTGGGCATGCTTGTCTTGAAATGTTCTTATTTATCTATCAATTTTTAGAGATGATCTTGCTGTATCAGAAAGAAAGTTCAGTAAAGAAAGGGCCTTGCTGCCAAGCCTCATGACCTGAGTTCCACCCCCAGGACCCATATGGGGGATTCCTTCCCAGATCACTGAATTAGGCATAAACCACACCCAAACAGAGAGATCCTTTATTAAGCAGGGAAGAAAAGTCAAAGTGATTGCTTTCTGACCCAGTCAGGAAAACATCAGCAAATGACCTTACAGGTATAATTTTTAGTAGGAAAAAATAGAGGTCTGTGTTAGAATGAGCTAGGATACTTTGGTATGTTTTGGCTGGACATGTTAATAAGTTGAACCAAAGGGGGCTTTTGATTGTTGAATTTTAATACTTTGATAGCTGGACTTTGGTAGTCAGCCTCAAGAGGAGGAAGTAGCCAAAGATAGACCTTGGTGGTTAGCTTTAGGAATGTAATCTAATGGTTTTTAGCAAGTCAGAAGGAATGAGGGAGAAGGGCAAGGCCTGCCAGAGCCATGCTTGCCACAATTGAGTTGGCCAGAGTCCCTTCAGTTGGCATTGTACATGTCTCGCATGCATGAAGCCTTGATGTTTTCTTTCCAGCACTAAATAAACTGGACATGATGACAAATGCCTACAATTCCAGCATGTGGGAGGCAGAGGCAGCAAGATCTGCAGAAAACTGTTTTTCACTACCCATGGAGTTTAAGGCAGAGCTGGGATCCATGAGACCCTGCCTGTCAAACAAAACAAAGGTAAGATGCTGCAGTCTTTTCATGTAAATTCAGCAATCTCCTTATCATTATTTTCTTCCACTGAGAAGTTACAAGTTTGTGGAGAAGTCATAGTAGATTTCTGTGTCATGGTGTACATGTTCATTAGCTATATTTGCACATATGTTGAGATTAATATGTCCTCTGGTTTTATTTTTACCCCATTTCTATTTGCTTTGCTCCCATTGCTTTATGTGAATCTTCCTAGTAAATTGTCTTTTGTTGTGGGATTTTTGTACACTGCACAAAGATATATGACTGTGATTGGTTTAATAAAGAGTTGAACAACCAATAGTTAGTCAGGAAGTATAGGTGGGACTTCCGGACAGGGAGGGAGGAAGGAGCCGCAGACTCATTAATAAGTCTCTGTGTCATTATATGGGATTGGCTGGTAGGGCAGAGAAAGAGTCGTTACAGTTTTGACATTGATTTACTTTTGAGGGAAAGAAAACCAACTACAGAAAAAAAAATCTGATGGTTTGACAGCACTGTGGTTATAAGTGCAAAAGATGCTGTGTGTTTTACTTCCATCCTCAGGGTTCAGAGTGGCAGAACTAGGGTACAGGGTGGAGAAAGACCGTTTGTTTGTTTGTTAGAACTGAAGAGATTGAGCGAGAAGGGAATGGGATAAGGAGGAAATGTGGTAAGAGTTGGAAGGAACCGGGCGGTGGTGGCGCACACCTTTAATCCCAGAATTTAGGAGGCAGAGGCAGGCGGATCTCTGTGAGTTCAAAGCCAGCCTGGTCTACAAGAGCTAGTTCCAGGACAGGATCCAAAGCTACAGAGAGACCTTGTCTCTAAAAAACAAAAAACAAAGAAAAGAAAAAAAAAGGAAAGAAGAGTTGTTAGAGATAGAAAGTTGTAGGGAGATGATTGAATATTAGGTATAGAGAAAGACAAAATAAAAACAGATACAAGATGCAAATTAAAACACAACAACCTAACAATTAAAATACAGAAGCACCTGGGTGGTGGTGGTGGATGCTTTTAATCTCAGCACTTGGGAGGCCAGCCTGGTCTACACAGTGAGTGAATTTTTGGACAACCAGGACTACATAGAAAGAACCTGTTTCATAAAAACAAAAAATAAAAACAAAACAAATCAAAAACCCCACAGAAGTATAAAAAGTAAAAAACTCTTTAATTAAAATAAAAAATCAATCAAATGAAATAGAAAGGAGTATTTCTTCATCTCAGTCAGGATATTTCTTCATGGCTGAAAAAACATGACTTGTGTTTTTTTCAATCAGGAGCCACAAGTGGGGTAGGGGCTTCTAGTTTCTGTAGTTCAAACAAGGGAAGTGTGTGCTTCTGGGAGCCGGGTTTCTAAAGCTGGAGGCCGCTTTCCTCAGACGCCCTGTCTGATTTCTCGTGGTTGCTAATGACAGCCCGACTCTGGGGCTTTGGGGTCAGCCAGTCTGCGCATGGGGTTTCTGTGGTCATGAGGGGGACTCAGTCGCCCGTGTTTACATTTTCTCAGTCCCTTGGGATAACAAAACAGGTTCTCCCCCAAACTTCCTGGGATTGCCTAGAGCTCCTCTCCGCGACAGTCTGGAATGGAGAGATTTGCAACTCCCACACCCTTTTAGCATGTTGAGCTTCTGTGTGGCAGGAACGATGGTCTTGGCTCACTTGATGCCTGGACACCTGGAGGAGGCTTCCCCGGGACGGAACTCAGCTCCGCAGAGCATCTTAGTGTGACTACTGCTGACGTACTTGTGGAGAAAAATCCCATCTAGTCTTGTTTTTCTTTCTGTAACTCCTTTTCGTATTTCTCTATTAGTGAGATTTGTTGTTTTAATCTCTTTTTGTATTTTAGAGATGAAGTCTCTTGTAGCCCAGGCTGATCTTGAACTTTTCTCATAGCAGAGGCTGACCTTGAACTTGCTGACCCTCAAGCCTCTGTGATGCTAGGATTATCACACCAGTTTTATGTTGTTTTGGAAGTTTTCTTCCTTCGCTCTGTGCAGCTCTTTTGAGATAACACCCACATACTCACTTTCCCCAGGTTATTATAGGCATTTTGTTTTTTTGTTTTTTGAAATCACTGGCATGCTCGACTAGTGGTGCCCTTAAACTTCCAGCCCCTGGGGGCTCTCTGTTTGAAGTCGTACTGGGCTACATAGCAAGACTTTGTCTCTGAAAGAGAAAAAGTCATGGACACTGAAGGAATAAAACTCCCTAAGATAGGGCTGGAACGATAGCTCAGAGGTTAAGAGCGTGGGCTGCTCCTCCCAGAGGACCAGAGTTCAATTCCCACTACCACCCACACTGCAGCTCACACCTGTCTGTAACTCCAGTTCCAGGAGATTCAACACCTTGCTACTGACATATATGCAGAAAAAAAATAGTACTGCACATAAAGTAAAATAAAAATAAATTAATCATTAATGAAGCTTAAAAAAACCCAAGTTGAATGTGTCATAGTTTCCTTCTGTTTGTGCTATTAATCATTAGAATTTCCAAACTTTGAACAATTATAAAGAATACTCCAATAGACAGGTTCATGTATAAAGATTTGTCATGATCTAGGCATTTTTCCTAGATTATATTTTCCAAAATATATTTCTCAGGATAAGGAACACAGGCACATCTTCGTGAAGATCACTTGTGAAGCATTTTCAGGAACCCAGAATGTGGTTTGAGAGAAGGAGAGGCTGTGTTTCGAGGAGAATACTCGCCACAGACCCGCAATGCAGAGACATTAGCTGCATGGCTTCTCCCTCGCTGCTCTCTTCCTGGGACTTCTACTTCAATGCACTTCCAGTGGGGCTGGTAGTTTTGAGATGTCATAGGTATTTGGGGGGGACTGTGTAGTAAAGACTTCCCAAGACTGCCGCAAAAGACCTGCTTTAATTAATTGTAGAAGGGTAAAGCTTTATTTGGGTCTCTGTTTTAGAGGTTTCCAGCCATAGTCAGCCGACTCGTTGCTTTGGGCTTGTGTTGAGCTCATATACAGTGAGCAATGGATGGGGGCAGGGGAAAGTAATGGAAGGCAGGAAGGGGACAAGGCTCATCCCCAGTGACACAGCCCCTCATATTAGGCACCCTTTCCCTAAGCTTCCACCAACTCCTAGCCTCACTAGAGACTGGGGACCAGGCTGTCGCTGTAGCAGCTTCTAGGCCATTTCTCCACACAGTGTGCTGAGGACCTGTGCTAGGTAATTGATTGTCAACCTGGTAGAACTGAGTGACATCAGGAGATTAGTAGAGCTTGCTGCTGGGGAATCTGTGCCGGGATTTCCAGAAACAATTAGATCATGAGCTTCTGATGAAATCAATTGTTTAGACCCATCGAGGAACTGGAAATCTGAGTTCTAATGGAGGCAGGGAACCACCGGGAGGAAGTCACAGAGGCTGTGCCTTGAAGGCCGTCCTGCATTGTCTCTAATCCGCCATGAGACAGACAGCATGACCAGCACAGGCCTCTCTTCTAAGTCATTTCTTCTGGGGGTTTTGATATAGTGAAGACAAAGCAAACTCATACAGCGCTTACTTTTGTTTCATAGTTTTCTTAAAGCTGATCTCTAACATTTCTGAAGAGTTTAGGCCAAACAAAATCTGCATCTTGCAGAGTCTTAGAGGTGAAAGCACTTCTGTCAAGTCTGGGACCTGAGTACTGAATCACACACACACACACACACACACACACACACACACACACACACGATCACATGCAAAGAAGAAAAGAAATCTTGCATCTTCCCATGAATTTTTTTCCAAAGATAAGAAAGTTGGAAAATGTCAGATCTGTATACTAAGTCTTTAGAATTCTTATTCCCAGGAAAGCTGGGGTGGTTAGAAAAAAGCCTAGAGTTCTGCCCTAAGGCGACTCTTGAAGGAGAATGTGACAATGTATCTTAAAACCTCAGTTGTTGAAAGCTGGCTTTTCTGGATAGGGAGAACAAAAGCCTGCCAGAGGCCGAGCCCTTGGGAGAAAGAAAAGGTTCCAAGAGCATGTTTGCTCTTGGTTCCAGGGATAGGACCCAAGATTCTTTCATCTGGGTGGCTGTGCCCAGAACCTTTGGCACCGCTCCACTGGTCAGCCTGAAATCAGGGCCCATCAATGCACTATGCCTGGCCAGGGCTTGAGGACGCTCATGTTGAGCCCCGAAAGACCTAGGATGTTCGAGGCCCAGGATCTGGTCACCGTGAGTCCCCTACCTCTGTCCTGTAGAGCCTGACTAGGAAAGGGCCGTGAAGAAGAAGAAGAGAAACATGATATTATCCTCATACATAATTCTATGATCCAATCCAATTTTGGTAAGGAAGTTTATTTTTACTACTGTTGGGCCCCATTCAGTGTGTTGATGAGATTGGGTTTACAAGGATTCATTTCCTCAAGGTTCGGTTTTCTAATACTGTAATATGCTGGAATAATTAGCAAATGAACTTAGCTCTTTGAAAATAAGGATAGATCCCAGTTATGGAAGAAAAAGGTAAGATGGGAAAGATACCTAAGAAGACTTTGAAGTAGAGACAGGCAAGGGGGACTGCCAAGTGGATAAAGGACAAATTGTCTTGATTAGGCTTCTGAACTGATTTCACAGTCTGTCCCTTCTATGTTTCCATTTCTGTCGTTAGAAAGGACTGGAGAGAAAGTGGGATTTGAGGATGAGAGTGAGGAGCTGCAGGAGATGGAGGAGGAGCATGCTGGCTTAGAAAGGGATTACATTCCCCACTGGATGCAGAGAGCAAGCTTTTCCTTCTAATTCTTGAGTTTCGTTTTTATTCAACATTTTGTTATACTTTGGTGCATTAAATTAAAACTAAAACTCAGAACTTTGGGTGCTGAAACAAGTCAATAAATAAACAAGTCAAAGTTTTCCAGGGACCAACTTCAGCACTCCTGGGTAGCAGATTCTGTGGCTCCAGCGACACATCTACAGTACCCGCTAGGACCAGGCTCTAATGGCCTAGGCCATGTTAATGGGAGTTTTCAATCCAACACTTGAAGGGAAGGGTTAAATCTCTCTCAGCCCTTGGAATGCAATTACCATTAAGATTGAAAAACGAGTGTGATGAGCAATAGTGGCAGGCTTTTTCAAGTTTGTGTAAACACTGGATTCAGGGGGAAGGCCGGAGAACAGGAATCAAAGCCTCCCCGTCACATCCGTGCTTTAGATGCCCAAGAACATCTTCAAGATCATCTGACCTCTGTGAACGCAGCAGCTGATAAAGGGGCCCTCTAAGCTCGTTTCTTATCTGCTCCCACAAACACAGATTTCCCCAAAGCTGCAGAGCGGGGAAGGCAGTCACGGGAGCATGTTGGAGTCACAGGCTGGGGCAGGCTCCTGGGGGCCATCAACCAGGTGGACTGGGCCCAGAAACTTCCTAGCTAGGGTAGTTCTCTAACTGTGAAGCACACTTGATTTCCACTTTTCCCTTCTGGGTCAGTTTTGCTATGTTTGATCCAATTAACTCTCAGGCTACCTAACGGAAGCAAGAAGGCTGCGGGCGGCTTATGGCAAGTGAGGAGTAAGGGCAGGGAGGAGCCGGTGCCTTCAGGAATTGGTGGATGGGCACAAATCCCCTTGTCTTGCACCAAGGAAGGCAATATACTAATCACTTTCTTATTCAACAGCAAACACCATGAGTCGACTTTGCCCTGTATCCTTGCTTAAGGATCTCTGCTCTCTGCTAGTACTTTTGAGCACCACTTCTAAACGGTGAGGACACCGAGAAAGAAGCTTGATTCTTTCTGTTGTATCAGCAGTGACTGTGAGCCTTGTGAACAGCGCGCCCCAGTGATATCAATCCTCTAATCCAGTCTCTCTTCACAGGGAGGCCATTTAAGACAGAAGTGAAGCAGGATTCCCCTCTGAATATGTTCTATTACCATTGGGTTAATAAAGAAGCTGCTTCGGTCTATGGCAGGGCAGAATATAGGAGGAAAACTAGGCAGGAAAATTAAACTGAGTTCAGGGAGATAGAAGTCAGACACCATGTAGCCACCCAAGAATCAAGATATGAGGTAACAAACCACGAGTCTCATAGTAAAATATAAAAAAAATAGAAATGTGTTAATTTAAGATGTAAGAGTTAGTTAATAAGAAGCCTGAGCCAATAGGCCAAAGAGTATGTAATTAATATTAAACCTAAGCGAGGTTATTTTATAAGCAACTTTGGGAACAGGTGAGCAGAGAAAACCCAGTCCAAGGGGACCAGTGGGGCAGAGACTATTTGTAGCTCCACAGAAGGAACCCAAAACAGGGCAGCACATCGATAAAGCTCATCACACACTTACCCGAACCTCATCTCCTGCTTGCTCCCTGCCTTGAGCTCTCTGTACAGCTTATTTCTGAATCCCTGGCACTCAAAGAGGGGCTTGTCATAGAGAGTGACTCCATCACGACTCATGGTTTCTCTGCAGCTGTTGATGTGGGTTTCGTTGGAGTCGTTGCTAATTTGAGTCATGGGAATTTTTTTTAAGATGAGAGAAATGAAAACCAGAAATAATAACTTTAGAGCGGTGTGGAATCTATTAATCCCATGAAGAACCTGAAAGGGTCCTGGACACACTACCCAAGAATAACACAGACGGCGTGACATGTGTTGTGAGTCAGAGATTGGGGCTTGATACCATCATTGGGGCTTGATACCATCATTCCATTTTTGCACAGTAATAGCCAGCCTTGACTTTGAGGTATAAACCTAGAATTGTGGTTTGTAGTTTGATAGGACCATTATCTTGCCTTCTTTAAGCATTACGCTAAAGCTGTGTAGATTATAAATAGCCTTAAGCAAAGCAACCATTCTAAGTTGACCTACCAAAGTAAATAATAATAATAGTAATAGAAAAGCCATGATCAGCAAAAACATATTCCAACTGTTTTGTCTATCTGCAGCAAGGCAGCTTTGCTCACTTACTGGTTTATTCACCTTGTATGTCCCATGAACTGATGCAGTTATTGGACAATGAAAGAGTAAAACCCAGTGGAAGGCACTCACGTAAAGGAAGAACCACATGGGTCATCTGATAAAAGGCTAAGCAGACGTCTGGCAGAGCTCTGAGGTCACAGGAGATGGTCAGTGTGTTTAGACCAATAAGGCTTTGCAAAAGAGGAAACCATTCAGATATACCTTAAAGCAGTCAATCTCCTCGTCCCATGCCTTCTCCCCAGCTAACCAGCCAGGCAAGAGGAGGTGTGAGGTTCAGAGGGCAGCTCACCTCTTCCCACCATGAGAACGGGATGACAAAGAAGGTAAGGGAGTAGAGGAAGAGATATTAGAGAAAATGTATTGTAAAAACACCTTTTAAAGCGTCCAATGTTTGTTCCCTAGAAATGTACCAAAAGGAAAGTAACTAGACAGGGGAAGGAATGAAAATGAGATAAACCAAATGATTTCAGCACATCGTAAAAGCGAAATAAGTCGACGGGCATCCTCTGTGTAATTAATTTTTTTTGGAAATCCCATTGTAGAAAATTTTCCTGAATTACAGTTTATAAATTATCTACTGCAGATTTTTGCTTGTTTGTTTTGTTTTTTCAAGACAGAATTTCTCACTGGGTGGTGGTGGCGCACGCCTTTAATCCCAGCATTTGAAAGACAGAGGCAGGTGGATCTCTGTGAGTTCGAAGCCAGCCTGGTCTACAAGAGCTAGTTCCAGGACAGGCTCCAAAGCTACAGAGAAACCCTGTCTTGAACTGCCCCCACACCTCACCCCCCAAAAAAGACAGGGTTTCTCTGTGTAACAGCCCTGACTGTCCTGGAACTCACTTTATAGACCAGGCTGATTTTGAACACACGGAGACCCACCTGCCTTTGCCTCACTAGTGCTGGGATTAAAGACCTGCACCACTACCTGGTACTGCTGTTGTTTAAAGGTTATTTGTTTTTACTCCGTGCACATGAATGTTTTGTATGTATGTATGTGTACTGCATGCACGCTGGTGTTCATAGAGGCCAGAATAGGACCTCCCACCATAAATGCTGGAAATGGGACCCAAGTCCTCTGAATGTGCAGCAAGTGCCCTTAACCACTGAGCTGTATCCTCAGCTCAGTTGTCTACTGCCATTTTGAGAGGTATATGAAAAAGAACTAAAAATTTATTGTAGTGTGATTTCCCTAAAAGTCCTTTAAAGCATGCATAGGGACCTACTAAAGAGCATAGGGTTGCTGGATTGCAAGCATCTTATACATCTTATATCCTATAAAAACTCCTGGCACAGAGATTTCATCTAGGCACTAAAGATAATGCAAAAAAGAATTCAGGTTTTATTTATAGCTTCTTGTTGATTGTCCTATACAACTTTAACTGTGGATCAAAATTGGTGAAACCTTCCAGTAAGCACGGCCTTCCTCCCCAATTCTATTTAAAATGACACATCATACATAATTTAATAATAAATTTGTAAAGATCTAGGAAACTGTTGACAGAGGTTTCTGTCCCACCTGGTCCCACAGCCATACAGTCTCAGAGAAACACACAGAGGTCTACATTAATTATAAACTGGTTGGCTTATTATCTCAGGCTTCTTATAACTCGTGTAACTTATATTAGCCCATAATTCCTGTCTGTGTTAGCCATGTGACTTGGCACTTTCTTCAGCGAGGCATTCTCATCTTACTTCCTCTGTCACTGGATGATGATTGACTCTTTCCTCTTCCCAGAATTCTCCTGTTCTCATCACCCCACCTCTGTTTCCTGCCTGGTCACTCTGCCTCTCCTTCCTGCCTGGATACTGGCCAATCAGTGTTTTATTAAAATAATACAAGTGACAGGATACAAGACCATTGTCCCACAGCAGGGAAAAGGGAAAGGTTCTATTTCCGAGACTTTCTGGAAACTAGAGAGTATAACAACACCAGAGAAAAGGAAACAGACCTCATAGACCAGCAGCAGTCTTGGGTCAGGATGTAGAGAATAGCACTGTTGGTCCCAGGTTTTCTAGAACCTTCTATAGCTTGGGTGCAAACACAGGGACCTCGGCAGACCCAGACTGACAGCCCTGGGGGAGGGAACCAATGAAAGGCACCTGGCGCAGCAGGGTCTGCAGCCTCTGAGAATTTCTGCACACAGGCAATCCACTGCGCTAGCTTCTTACAAAGACCTGAAGAACAATACCCCTGGTGGCAAATCCTTCTGCAAAAAGGAGGAGTTTTGAATTTAAAAGGAAAGAAATGAGGAACTGAAGTGTGGAGAGGAAGGATGACATTTTTAGGAATGAAACCAGAACAAGAACCATAGAAGGTTTTTAACAGGATAACGTGTGTCTATCTCGCAAGCTTCTCTGCCTCTGCTTTGCCTTCTCTAGGAATAGAAACACACCTGTCGGCAGACCTGACCCTCGGTCATCCCTTCTATGGGGTGGGGGGACTTATTTATGGAAAAGCTATGCCTAGAAAAGGAATTCAGTTAATGTAAAGAGGACCCTGAAGATCGCCTGAGAAACACAAAGTGCAAGGCTGGGGGTGCTATGACAGACGAGGAGAAGCAAACAAAGAGACATGAACATGGTGATACAAATCAAACTTATTTTTGTTTTTTTTACTGAATATCTACCATCCAGAAACTTGCTGGAGGGTTTTCTCATGTGTTAAAAAGTGAGCAGGCCACTATTTTTAAAAGCACAATCAGAACAGTGTTCACTCCAGAGGAAAGTTGAAGTAAAAATGGGTCACCCGTTTGAATTAGAAATCTGAGAAATGAAAACGCCCCATTAAATAGAATAGAAATAAAAGAAGTAAGAAATATTTTGTCTAGTATATTTAAATAATAGGAATCCACTTACATACTCATTTAATAAGAAAAGAACTAGAAAGCAGGTTGAAGAAATGGGGGCCATGGTAAAAGTAATAATTAAGGACAATTTTATTGAACTGACCAAGGGCTGGTGACTTCACTCCTGACCTATGAACAAAAAGAATAAATAAAGACTTGTTTTTTTTTAACAAAACAAATTTGTTTTAACAAAAAAACAAAACTCCAAGATTTTTGTTAGATATGTACTCGTGAAATTTCTGAACTTACCTTGAAAAGAAAGGAATAAGTTATTTATAAAGGAGTTAGAATTTGGTCAATATTGAACTCAATTTTTGTAACATGGAATTCTAGAAAGCAATGAAATTATCATTTACATACTAGGTAATATGGTTGTTGTTTTTAAAAAGACAAGGACTCAAAACATTTATTATACAAAAACCCTTTCTGAAACAAATTGTATAAGGACATACATTTTTCAGCAAAATAAAAAGTAAAATCAAGAGAAACACTAGGGGGAAAAAGAGCTTGGTTATGAACAAAAGTAACCACAAAAGAATAATTGTGGGCAGAAGGCCTTACTGTGGCTGTGGTTGATGTAAGCATCGGGAAACACTGCGGCAAACTGTGAAGTGAAGAGTGGATGGGCTTGAACTAAAACTGGAGAGACTTTGGCTTTTTATGCATAGACTTCTAAATTACAGAAATTTAATCAAGTTTGTGTTGCTTTCAGACTTTAAAATTGTATTTACAAAGATGTCCATACTTTTTTTGTTTGGTTTGGTTTGGTTTGGTTTTTGTAGTGGAAGGATTGTTGATTTTGAGACCTGCTCTCCCAGGATGGCCTCACACTCATAGACATCCACCTGTCTCTGCCTTCTAAGACTAACGTGCTGAGACTAAAGGGGTGCACCACCACTCCGAGGTCATACGAATCTTAAGAATAGTCATCAGGGTAATAAAACCACTTGCCAAAAAGGATTTAAAGTATCAAATAAGGAAACACTGTGTGTTGTGTGTTATTAGGGAATTAGAATTATCGCAGAATTAGAGAACCACACACCTGTGAAAATGCTCAACTCTGGGTGCTAGCAGCATCCACCATGAGTGCAAATGTGGAGCAGCAGGAATCGCTGCTGGGAAGGCAAAACCACAAGCACTACCCAGTTTCTTATCACACACTCTATCAATTACATGCCTTTCTATTCAATCAAACAGCTGAAAAATAATGTCCACAGAGAAAGTCACCCACGGGCATTTGTAGTGGTTTTATTCTGAACTGGGGATTGGGATGGCGGCAGGCTCGGTGTCTGAATGACGATCCCGGAAACTACACCTGACAACCTGAGTTTAAACTCCAAGTTCATTGCAATAGAGTAGAGCATCTAGTCCTAAGATGTGTTCTCTGATTTCCACAAGTGCACTGTCATGTACAGACACACACACATGTACACACACACACACACACACATGTACACACACACACACACTAAATAATACAATTGTTAAAAGCACAAAAGTCATCCAAGTGTCCTTGAGTTGGGAATTGATGAAGACTGGTACCTCTGAATAAATGAACTGAATGTGCTATTAAATATTCCAGTGTGAAATGAACGATCAGGCAGTTAAAAGACTTTGGGGGAAACCTAGACACAGAACACAATTATCTAAGATAAAGGGGCTAGGGACGGCAGTGGGGTGAATCAGAAAGAACAGTGTACACTGATGTATATGTATGGGAATCTCATAATGAAATCCACTCTTCTGTGTGTGGACGAAAATTACTTTTAAAAGAGAACTTAGGCCAACAGTGGTGGCGCACGCCTTTAATCCCAGTACTTGGAAGTCAAAGCAAAGGTAGGCAGATCTCTGTGAATTTGAGGGCAGCCTAGTGATTTCCAGGACAGCCAGGACTGTTTCACAGAGAAACCCTGTCTCAAAAAACAAAACAAACAAGCAAAACAGAATTTTACTCTGAAAAGGTCATGTGCCTTATGATTCCACCCATGTGATCTGGAAAGCTCAAAACATGGAAAGTGAGCAAACCAGGCAGGGCATAGAAGAATGTTAGACAGAGAGATCATTACAGTGGAGGATATTAGCAAATACTATGTACACATATTATATAAAATTTTATGTTTATAAAATATGAATCACTAAAATTGTAAGGACCTTAGGGTCACTACATAGCAAACAGCTAAAGAATACACCTCGTGGGAAGTATGAGAGAGATTGATATCTTTTTATTATTGTTGTTCATTTTTATTATTTTATTTATGTAAAGTTTTTCTTACAGCCTAACTGCACTTTCCCCTCCTTCCTCTCCTCCCACAACACCCCACCCCCATCCACTCCTCCTCCATTTCTATCCTTTTCTGAGAAGAGCAGCCTCCCATGGACGTCACCTAGCCGAGGCATATCAGTTGCTGTGAAACTAGGCACCCAGTCTCTGATTAAGGCTGGACAGGCATTCTGGTACGAAGAAAAGGTCCCCGCAGCAGGCAGCAGTAGAGACCTGTTCCCACTGCAAGGAGTTCCATACATGTCTAAGCGACACAACTGTAACATAATGCAAAGGGCATAGGTCGCTCCTCTGCAAGCTCCCTGGTTGTCACTTCAGTCTTTGGGGCTCCTATTAGCACAGGTTACTTGATTCTGTGGGTTTTCTTGTGCTGCCCTTGACACCTCTTTTACAGAATTCCCCAAGATCCACTTAATGTTTAGCTGTGGGTTTTCACCAATTGCTGGGTGAAGCCTCTCTGATGACAGCTGGGCTAGGCACTAATCTATGAGTATAGCAGAATATTGTTTTTCTTTTCCAATCACGTTTGGTTCTATCCTACGTCTCTGAGCTATCCAGCCTCTGGTTCCCAGCCCCTCCAGGCAGAGTCAGGAGTGGGCTCGGTCTTACAATAGGGGTCTCAAGCTGAACCTGTCCTTGGTTGGACACTCCCACAATTTCTGCACCACTTTTACCCCAGCACATCTTGTAGGCAGGACAAATTGTAGATTGAAAGTTCTGTGGATGGGTTGGTATCCCAGCCCCTCCATTGCAAGTCCTGCCTGGTTATAGGAGATGGCCGACTGACATTTTTTTTTTAAGGTAACATTATACTTGCTCATCCAGAACAGATAAAAAGTAAATTTAAAGATGATGATAGTTAAAGAAAACACCAAAAAACAGGGGCCAGTGGGATGACTCAGTAGGTAAAGCACTTCCCATGAAACCTGCTAACCTGAGTTCTGCTCCCCAGAATCCCTGTAGAAGAGCAAAATCTACAAAGTTGACCTCTGACCTTGGGCACACCACAGCATGTGCTCCCCCAACCAATCAATCAACAAATAAATAAATAATGAAGCTTAAAAGTTTTTTTTTTTTTTTTTTTTAATTTCAAGGAGGGAAATTATTAAATCAGAAAGGCCTGGAGAGGTCTGTTCCAACTTCCAAAAGATCACATCTGTCAACCCAGATTGTTACAGCCACAGAAACTATCTTTTAAGACTGCCACGATACTAACAGACTAAAGAAATGCATGCCACTAGGCCAGCCTGCAGAGAATATTGAGAGGAACACTAGCCTGAAGAGAAGGATAAGCATACCCAGAGTCACGGGGAAGCAAACAGAGTCCTGGAAGAAATTCAAGGGCAGCTCAGATATAAAAACCAACTAATGTGGTTTATTATCTTCGTAGACTTAGAAAAAGAAACAGCTCATATGATTGGCTCAATGGAGCAAAACAACACAGCACAAAACTCAACACTCACTTGCAAAATTTGTAAAAGGTCTCTGTAAATCTGAACTAGAAGACATTTCTTAACTTGCTAAGCAACATTCATAAACGTGATGAGGACCTTCTGCTCTTGTCTTTTTAAAGGAAAGAATTCAATCAAGTGATGAGAGAAAGAGGCCATAAGGGAGAGAATAAGAAGGATGACATAAAGACTGGAGATGTGGCTCAGAGGTTAAGAGCACTGACTGCTCTTCCAAAGGTTCCTGGTTCAGTTCCCATCACCTGCTTAGCAGCCCACAACTGTCTATAACTCTGGTTCTAGGGGATCTGTCATCCTTACATGATATACATGTAGACAAAGCAGAGAGATGTTAAAGTGGGCAGCCCAATGTGGAAGTAACCCAATGAGTTCTGATTTTAAAGAAGTTAAATTTAAAGAATGCTTATGAATATTCATGAGTCGAGTGACATAGTTTGGGAGTAAGATGACTCTTTTTTTCTTCCCAAATCTCATTCAACACCACACTGTAGGTCTCAGTCAGCACAGGCAATAAAATGAGATGAAAGATATGAAAAGAGTAGTGGAAAAAAACCCAGATAGTTCCAAGTTTGCAATGGTTAGATTCATATGTGTTTAATTATAATGGTGTAGAAGCGTGCACTTATGATAAAAATTACACTTTCAATCTGTACTTTGAATCCTTTGATGGCTTCAGGGTGTGATATGGCTTCTCAGTCAGTGGTGACAGCAAGCCACATTGCCCCAATCTTTCAGTCATTCAAACGCAAGTCCCAGAGCCACCAGCACCACTTAGTAAGCTGTGTTCAGGATACATGAGATGTTCAATGCTTTATTATAAAGTAGTCGTTGTGTTAGATGATTTGCTAAGCTCTTGGCTGCTATGTCCATCTATGGCCTCTAGAGACCTGTACCTGACTGAGGACTATGAGACATGAAGAAAGGATAAGGAATGAAGAAATAATAGACGCATAGGCAGACAGAAATGTGGGATCCTGTGGTCTGGACTCTACTGGAGAAGCTGGAACACCCTGGAAGCTCAGATGTTTCTTACATAGACTTGAACAGAAAGGCAGGGTCATTGAGGAGGCCTAGTTATTACACTTAGAGAAGCAAGAAGGTGGGGTTTATGGCACACAATTGAATGGAGAGGACTAGTGAATATATGAGCAGTCTCGGGGAGTAGAGGAGAGCAGCGGGGAGCAATGGGGGCAGTGGGGGAGCAATAAGGAGGAATGAGGAGCAGTGGGGGGAGCAGTGGGTGGAGCTGTGGGGGCAATGGGGAGTAGTGGGGGGCAGTAATGAGCAGCAGGGGCAGAGAGGAGCAGTGAGGGGGAACAGTAGGGGACAGTGGGAACAGTGAGGAGCAGTAAGGAGCACTAAAGAGGAGTGTTGAGCAGTGAGGGGAAGAGTGGGGAGCAGTGATGAGCAGTGGGGAGCAATGGGGGGCAGTGGGGAGCAGTGAGGAGCAATGGGGGCAGTGGGGAACAATGGGGAGGAATGAGGAGCATGGGGAGCAGTAGGGGAACAATGGAAAGCAGTGGGGGGCAGTGATGAGCTGGGGGGGCAGCAAGAAGCAGTGAGGAGCAGTGGGGAGCAGTGAGGGGAACAGGGGGAGGACTAAGGAGCCGTAGGGGGCAGTGGAGGCAGTGAACTGCAGTGGGGAGCAGTGGGGAGCCGTGGGGGTCAGTGGGGGACAATTGGAGTAGTGGGAAGTAGTGATTGTAAAAATGCCTACATCAGGTTGTCTGTAGGAAAGTCTGTACCGGATTTTCTTGATTAATGATTGATGTGAGTGGAAGGTGCTTAGCCTACTAGGGGCAGTGACACCCCAGGGCAGATGGTCCTGATTGGCAGAAGACAGCAAACGGAGTAAGTCATGGGAAGCAAGTCACTAAGCAGCTTTCCTTCATGGCTCTGCTTCAGTTCCTGCCTTCAGGTTCCTGACTTGAGCTCCTTTTCTGACTTCGTTACATGATGAACTGTAATTTGCACGGTGAAATAAACTCTTCCCTCCCCAAGTTGCTTTCAGTCCTGGTGTTTATCACATTAGTAGGAACCTTATTGAAGTCTCAGGCCATTTACTACCATGTACCAAAATGGAATTCTAATTCCAAAGACCATTTTTACAGTCTCATTCATTGAGTCTTACTACTCCTACATCCTCATTCATTGAGTCATAGTTATCTATGGAAAACAGAAACCCAAGATCTCTTTAAAATCTATCATATCACAAATATTGCAATCCTTTGTTACCCCAAGTGGCCTAACTATTTAAGCCTTTTAATTTTTTTCTTGCTATTTTTCCTTTCTAGAAGGTCAATCTGTGGTTGTCCTTGACTCTGCCAGTAGTGGGTCTCAGATATGTATATATCGATCAAAAATTTCCATTCTGTAAAACATAAGATGCCTTGTCCACTTCCTATAAATGATTCATTGCAAGCGTGATCACTCCAACAAGCTCTTGCTCAATAAGAACATCTTCATCTGTGTGTAAATGATGCCAGCCTTCCCGGGCCAGTGCTGTGTCACTCCCGTACCTGCAGAGATGAGAAGAGATTAAATGGGTCTCCTCAATACACCCCGTGAAATATTGATTAAAGGTCTGTTGAAATAAGTGTATTAATGTAGGCTTCAAGCACTCAAGTGACAAAGAACACCCCGAGGGGAAACGTTTCTACTGAGCAAGTGAGACAAAAATTGATACTTGGAAATGGTGAGAATGTTCCTGGGTACGCAGTTCCTTTTTGCAATCTTACACAGCAAGATTGGACTTTTAACAAATGCTCTCAGTGATAAAAGCCTGGTTCTTAGAGGGAGGGCTAAGGTGGGAGAGGAGAGAAGTAAAATGGAAGCAAACAGGAGGCAAGCAACGACAAAGAGCTGCTTGTCGAACCCCTGGAAAACAATGATACTTCCTCATTCTCCCCTCTTATTGGATTTTGTCCCGATTCCAGTTCAAAATAAGCTACTCCTTCCTGGGGTGACTGAAGGAAGAAGAGTGCTGAGTTCTGCAGGAGCCATGGGCCTGCCTCCCCATCCCTGTGTTTAGCGCCCTCACTAGCTTCCTCTGCCTTGTGTCTCTGCCATGATATCCTGGGCTTGCAGGAGTTCTACAGCCAGAGCAAAGCATCCTCAGAAACATCCCAAAATCTTTAGCCAAAATCAGTCCACCCTCCTCATAAGTTAATCATTTCAGGTATTTTGTTACAGTAACAGACGCATTACTACCATAGAAATTACAGGTTGCATGGATACAAAAGGTAATAGAATTCATATAGAACTTCCAATGCTTATAATAACTTTCTAGATGGGGGGAAAGTTTACATGGTACAAAAGATTGTCTAGAGACTCACAGTAAGTGATGGCAAAGAGAAACTTAGAGTCAGGATCCTTGGGCATGCCCCATTGGCCTGCACAGAGGGTGCTGTCACCCCACTAGTGAGAGCTTAGGAGTGTGTGGTAACTTCTATGATTGTTGTACAATGTCTGCGGGATGCTACTGGTCCACTGACTAGGAGAAATAAATGTCCTTTCAGGAAGAGTTATCTTCCCGATGATACTAATGTGGTTCCCATGGGCAAACACAAGAAACCCTCCTCCACCTCACCTGTGGATTTATGACCACATTTTCCTTTCTGCATTTATGAACATTTAAATTATTGCTATTATTTTTGTGAATGTTCCTTCATTTCAGTATTCAAAATCAATCCCCTACTTCTGCTTCTACAATCCATGGGCAAATTCCCTTCCTTGAAATAACAGACAAGGACCACCATTGGAATGGTATGTGTGTCTCAAGTATCCCTCAGAGTCACAGCAGGCCTTGGGACCATGACCAAACTTTAAACAAACATGACATTTTGTCTTGTCTTAGAATATCTTTGAATATTCTAGATTTATTTTTGTTTCTACTGTGACAACATACATTCCACTAGGTCTCAATTTTCTTCATCTACCAGCACCCAATTAACTAGAATGAATCATTTTCTTTCCCCTTTCTTCCTTCTTTCTTTACTTTTAAAGATTTATTTATTTATTTTATGGATATGAATGTTCTATCCACTTTATGCAAGAAGAGGGCATCAGATCCCACTATAGATGGTTGTGAGCCACCATGTGGTTTCTGGGAATAGAACTCAGGACCTCTGGAAGAGCAACCAGTGCTCTTAACCACTGAACCATCTCTCCAGGTCTGAATGAGTCATTTTCTACATCTAAGCCCAGACCACATTCCAAATGACCATCACAAATAGCACACTGTGCTGGGCGGTGCTCGCACACACCTTTAATCCCAGCACTTGGGAGTCAGAGGCAGGTGGATCTCTGTGAGTTTGAGGCTAACTTGGTCTATAGAGCTAGTTCCAGGACAGCTAGGGCTGTTGCACAGAAAAAGCCTATCTGGGAAAAAAATAGCACACTTCCCTCAGCGGTTACTAGTTAGGCTTCTTCTTGCCCTTTGGGCCCTACTAGCCCTTTACCACACACCTCACTTCACTAAGGAGGAGTTCTTGAAAATACTGCAGTGACTTTGTTTGAAGAATGCGTTGGTTAGTTTTTCTTGTTAATTTGATACAATTTAGAGTTACCTGGGAAGAGAAAAATTAAGCTGAGGAATGCCCAAGTCAGATTGGTCAATAGTTGTATCTTGTGAGAGATTATTTGATTGATGATTGATATGAGAGAGTCCAACCCACGGTGGGTAGCACCTAGGCAGTTAGGAGAAATCGTGGCTGATCATGAACCATTGACGCAGCCAGTAAGTAGCCAGTCCTCCACGACCTTCGCTTTCAGGTTCCTGTTTTGAGTTCTTGCCTTGATTTTTCTGTGATGAACTGTTACCTAGAAATGTAAGACAAGTAAAGCTTTTCCTCTCCGAGTTGCTTGGTTGGACTATTTTCCGAGAGCAACAGGAAAGCAAGCTAGAATAAAGGGCCATCAGTCCCATTTGATAATGTCTACAGTTGAAGAGAAGACGTAGAGGCTTGTGTTCAAAGGAATGTAGGCCCACTGTTAAGACAGCTCTAAGTGTTATTTAGATGCAGTCGTCTTGCCTTAAAGGAACTTATATCTTAGCCAGCACAGACGGAGTTCTTGGTAACACCCCTTCCGATGGAACTTGGTTGTCATAGACAGGGTTAGATTCTGATCCGTTCAAAGCAGGAAGCTGTTGTGCTTGGCAGCAGTCTCTGTCCTGAGCTCACCTCAGGTGGAACGAAAACCTCAAGAGCCGCTGGGGAGAACACTGAGAAAAATGAGGACATTCATCACAGACTGCAGACAAAGGGAAGCTAATGCTTTCAACCTGAAGATACACATAATAATTCAGCCTGTCTTCCCTCTAAAGAGAAACAACTCTTGAACGGCTTGCCAGTGGGTAAGGAAGGATCCTCCTCTCACAAGACTGAGTTTCTTTAACTGTGTCCTTGCTCCTCAGTGAGTCAGCGGTTACAGATTCCTCCGTTTCCACGTTGCTGGTACTTACTCTGATGCCCACCACATGCCAGGAAGCAGAAGAAGTTAAAGAAGAACCAAGGGGAATCTTAGAACTGAAAGAAATAGAGAACAAGGACAGTTTGACGTAAATAGTGCAGTGTGAAGCCTGTGTGGGATTTTCCACCCAAACGTCCTCAGGCCACGGTGCAATGAAATTATGTCACTGTCCTTTGAATCTGGAATTGAGAAGGGAAGAAGGTTATCGTCCCTCAGAAGGAAATACACCCGCCCCCATAAACACCAAAAGTAGAAACACGGTTATCCCACGTCACAGCCCCAGCTAAAGACAGGAGGATGAAATTCTGCAGATGGCCACTTTGTTGCCCATCTCTAAGGACTGCAGAAGGAACGGAACATCCCTCGGGGTGCTCTGGACATTATGGAAAGCTGGCCCTGGCATTTGTCCTGTGTAGGGAGTCAGGGTGGATGGAACTGATCTGCCGGCCAGGCATGCACTCCATCAGATAGTATAGGTCTCTCTAAAAACAAAACAAAGCAAAACAAGACAAAAAACAAAACTACTTGTTTGGGTATCAACCAATGGCACAAGAGGCCTTTCCCAGACAGCCCCTTAAATCACACTGCCCACAGCTGCAAGTCAGTCTGCTAGAATGAGATGAAAACTTGTAAAACAAATTCAACCATGTTATTCTATTAAAATAAATCACTGTTTAAATGCTGTTATTTGTAGAACAAGATGATTGATAATAAAGTTGATGAGATACCTTCATAAAACATAAGAAACAAGAAATATAGAAAGTAAGACATAATTATGTACAATATCAATATTATGTGTAAGTTTTCAACACTTCTATGGAATCAGTATCCAAATGAGTGCACCTTACTTACCTATAAAAATTAGACTTTAGGGCCAAAATGTTTTTAGAGATTAAAAGTATACTGTAAAACAATGACTTTATTAAGTCAACGTGCATACACCTGAAACTACCTCAGAATATTGATAGAAATCTTGATAAAGAGGAAAGCCAAGGGGCTGGAGGGATAGTCAGTAAAGTCTTGCATTGCAAGGATGAGGACCTGATCATGGATCCCAGCAACTACTTAGAAAGTTAGACACAGATATCTCCAGCCCTAGAGAAGGGGAAAGAAAGGCAGATGGATCCCTGGCATTTGCTGGCTGCTTGCTTTAGCCAGATTAGCAAACCCTGTGGTCAAAGAACAAGTGATTGGTTTGGCTGATCTGCTTTACTATATGTGTCTTTTTGTTTGTTTGTTTGGTTGGTTGGTTTTTGTTTTTGTTTTGTTTTTGCGACAGTATTTCTCTGTGTTATAACTCTGGCTGTCCTGGAACTCACTTTGTAGACCAGGCTGTCCTCAAACTCACCTAGATCCACCTGCCTCTGCCTCCCTGGTGCCTCTAAGTGCCTATGCCTCCCACATACCACTATCCAGCCTGCATGTGTCCTTTAAAAAGAGACTTTTTTGAATTTCTAATTGTATGTATATGTGTAGGGGCATGGGAGCACAAGTTCTCAAGGAGGCCAGAAGAGGGCGCTGTGTTCCTGGGAACTGGAACTACAGCAGTTGTGAGCTGCCTGATGTGGGTGCTGGGAGTTGAGCATGAGTCCTCTGCAAGAGCAGTGCATGCTCTTAGCTGCTGAGCCATCCCTCCAGCCCTTGTGTATATCTTTCTAAATGTATTAATCTACATTCTCACCTTCCTTATATCTTTCTTTTTACTTTAATCAACAATTTTTTCCAACATGTTTTCCCAAGAAAGCAAATGATATGAGAAGACTCGAAGTATATCATATTTTGATCCACACCAAAAACCTGCAATTTCAAAATATTTATCAGAAAAGAGTAATAGGGAAAAATATTCAATCCAAAAAATTAGTACTTACAACCAAGAGACAGAATTGAATGTTTATAACCCAATGAAGTGCATTAGTGGGTCTAACCACAATGGCTAGAAGGAACAAGCACTGCCTCGAGTCCCCCCAGGAGAATGATGGTTGTTGGGTCCAGCCATGAACTCCTGGAGATGGGCTGTCCAGGGATTGTTATGAGCTCACTATGCATTTGGAAGGCAGGGTCGGTATCAAGTGGAATATTCCCCACCTTTAGCTTTTTAATCATTTTTCAAGCCAATGACAAAGTAAAGGACTCACTAAAATCTGTGAAACTATCTTCCTCAGCATGCTAAGTCCTTCTCCTTTTATTCCTGGGAAATTTCCAGAAGTCCCTAAACAGAGTTAAGTTCCTCCCTATCTTCCAAATCATCAAAAAAGTGGTTTGTTTCACAGTATCAAATCACCCAGCAACCCATTAGCTGTACCTGAGAGACTAAACACATGCACTACTGTGGGAACCCCAGTATGACGAGTCATTGCTTGTTATTTGAGCTTTGTAACTGATAGAACTTTCCCTAGAGAAGAAAACAGTCCTGGAGGTCTGTGGAGATGAATGATTCTGCCTAGAGGGTGCTCTGATCAACACAGGACAGGGTGTTGGGAATCTTGGTTCCAGCTCCATCACTCCATGACTGCAAGCGTCACAGGAAGTCCTCTAAATGCTATGGCACATGATTTCCAGTTACCAGGCTAATATACCAGAAAGGCTTGCTCTGCAGCCACGTGCCTGCTTCCTTCTCAGTACCCTGTCATCTTTTAGGCTTCCCTGAGCCCTGAGCGCCACAAGATTCTTTGTCTACCATTCATGAATAGCAGAAGAGGCTGACCAGACATAGGCTGGTCCACAATGCCCAGGATGGCCCACAATGCCCAGAATGATCCATAAAGCCTTGCCTGTTTCCCAGTGGTAGACACCTAATGCTGATCTCATCACATTTTGGAAATCCGGTCTTCACAAACTAGAGAAATATAACAGTGAAACACAAAACCAAATTATTTTATTTAAGGACTCCGGCACTTGGTTTACAGTATACAAAAATCTTGTTGAAATGTAGAATTTCACAGCCCCTTCTAACATTCTGTGGTTATTAAGGAGCACATATTGTCCCATACTTACAATGGACTTATCATTCTTTAACTTTAAGGTGGTGTAGTAGCAATATATAGTCAATGAAACTGCATCTCCAACAGTGAAGTTACATGTTTTCATGGGCTAGGATAATACAGATTGATACATAAAGTTGTGTGAGGCTGCATGTTTTCATGGGCTGGGGTATGTAGGATGGTATTTTCAGATACTGTGCAACAGCAATAAGCTATACTCCTTACTCATCCATGAGAGGAAAGCCAACTCTACAGATCACCACACTGTTAAACTGGGCTGTTAGGAAAGGCAGATGCATTGAAGGCATTTCAACCTACATTAGGTTCACTTGAATATCGTGAGTCAAAGAGCATCTGTATCTTTAAATTGGGTTGAAAAATAATAAAATAAAAGATGGGTGTTACTTCTCATTCTTCAGTACCTTTCTTTAACTTTTTGATATGGTATCTATCTTCATTGATTTCACTAATGTTCAACAAATACCATATAAGAATGGGGGTTCATCATCAAAGACCAGAAGTATTAAACTACACTGGTGACAAAGCCCGAGAAGCTGGGCTCCTTCCCAACCTTGGTATCCTGTGATTCACTGAGACATGATCCTCATTCTGCAGAGACGTGATCCAGGAATTTGGGGACTGGAAAACCCACACCAGTGTTTCCTCAGACACAGCAGCAGCAATGACAAGGGATGGGCCTGTGGTTATTGCTTTGGTTGGAAGGACATTAAGGAGTTAATGATGTTACTGTTTAGTGTGTGTTTTTCTGAAGATCCCAAAACCTTGATTGTCTCTATAGCTGAGAAACATTACTGAGATGAGCATAAATTAATAATCTCCCCCTGATATGTATCTGAGTATGCCTATCAAGATTCGAATAAGCATTTAAATCAATAATAAATGCAAAATAAACTGGTTAAAAGCCGAATCAACCAGCCCAATGCAATTTTCCTGCTGTCTTGTGTTCTTTCTTTGTTTTACATTAATAGGAAAAGAAACATGAAATATCAGCTTTGGTGATCTTTCCATTTTATCACCGTAATTAGTCCAGCTGTGTTGTTTAAATATTCTAGTTAGTCTGAGAAAAGATGGAGATAAGATACATTTTCTTAGCTACAACCACGTGACAAGAAATTGGCAGGTGCTATAGATGTACCAACACAGTCACTGATTCTTTGAATTTTGAACCAGTTGTGGGTCTGTGTAACAATCTCAAAGAAAGCGGGTAATTGATGGCTGCTAAGAGAAGAAGAATCATTTTTTGTTTTTATTTTTTTCTCCCCAGATAGGTTAGCCAATCCCAAGTGATCAGCCTAAACATGTGTGCTTGTGGGTAACACTAAAGTGACTCAGGAAGATGTATGTATAAATATAGAATACAAGGTCATGGATTTGAGAGGGACATAAGGAGGGGTGGAAATGATGTAAAAATAGTAGTCACATATCAAATCCTCAAACATAAAAAATTACATTAAAAAATCATAGGTACATTTGTTAGTGGATATTAGATATGGTGACTTTTAACATATGGTGATTGAAAAATGACCTTTATGCATCAGTGTTTGTGGGATCAGAAGCAGGAACTTACAATTGCTGACATACCATTTAAAATTAAATTAAAAAATATATGTGTACTGTATGTTTTGCCTGCATATATGCTTGACTACCACATGTGTGTCTGATGTCAATAGAGGCCTGAAAAGGGTGTCAGCTCCTCTAGAACTTTAGCTACATGGTTGTGGGTGCTGAGAATCAAACCAAGCTCCTCTGCAGGAGCACCAAGAGCTCTTAACTACTGAACCATCTCTCCAGCCTCTGGCATAACTTTAAAAAATATTTTCATTGTCTAATTTTTAATTTAACCTAAAATTATAGCTGTTTCAACAGTATTTGTTACTGCTGCAGCTAATATTCATAAAGTGAGCTATGTGCAGCAGAATTTTCTTTAGCTAGCACTGTGGAGATTGGCCAGTTTTTTTGCTAAATTCAAGACTGAATAGTCTTGCAGATTAAAACAGATTAACAGTTGACTGATACCACCTTGAACTAGGCCTGAACAGCTTGCTTCCCTATTGAGAACTAAGGAACACTGGAAAAAACTCTCATCAGCACAGACCTGTTTTGTTTAAGTGTTTTAAAAATATATACTTTTGGTTACAGATAGCTGAAAGACAGTAACTACATTGGAATTCTTAAACGAGTTAATGTATTCATGCTAACAAATCATATCCAGGTGTTGTTATCCTGGTAATGTCAGAACCATTTTATCAATTAATTTATATCACTAGTTTAAAGATTACAAGTCAAAAACCAGCAATCATCTACATTGAAACTCTTTAAAAATAAAAGAAATTTGCATTAACTCAATAAAAGACAGTTTTTTAGGGAACAGTTACCATCAAGTTGATGATGAAACACTTTGGTATATTTAAGGCAAAAATAAGCCCAAATCAACACTCTTACCAATATTATTCAGCATTAGCAGGTAAATTTTTGCTAAAGAAATAGGTAAAAGAACAAACAAACTTTAAGTACTAAAACATAAATTATTAAACCAGAGAACGTAGGCCAAACTAATGCCACCTCTTCTCCATCTGTCCAAGTGAGGAGTATTTCTTGATGATTAAATGATAGGATTCATCCTCAATCTCAGATCTCAGACCTGAGATGTAAATTTTATTGTTACTAACTACAGGGCTTAGGAGATCAAAGCAGCAGGCCCTTGCGTCTGAGTTTCCCAATACAAGTCCTTTGCAGCGTGAGTTTTAAGTGCACTATGGAAATTGATTAAATGGAGAAATAAAGTTGATGGATTCTACTTAAAACATGGTTTTTCTGCTGAAGGCCTCCTCATAGCCTTTGGCATAATGCTCCAAGTCAGAATACTCAGGAAAGAATCTGGTGTACAGTGCTCCCTAATATATCAGGACATGGAGAACATCCCCCACTCCCTTTCTAGAGATGTGTCTCTAGGGGTCAACAATCTTTGAAACAGACTTTGGGAAGCACTTCTGGGCTAGTCCCTCACCTCACAGATAAAGGATCTGTGGTCCGGAGACAAAAGGTGATTTGCTTTTAGGTGAATCCACAGACAGATGACTCTCAGTCTGACTCTGCCTCTGTGGTTCTTGCTCTGCTGCAGTACCTGCCTCACTCAGAAACGTTTCTGGCATTATTTCTTCAAAGTTTATGGGTCCAGAAACTCCTGGTCAATGTGCCAGCAGAGGCACTTCCTCCTGAAGTCTATCCCTTGGCTATCTTCTCTGTCCCTAAATAGTCACACTTCTGTACACACACATGTCTGTGTCCTGCTCTCCTGTTTGATAGGACATCAGCCATTTTTGGTTAGAAACCAACCATATAACTTTCTTTTATTTTATTTGTCCCTCTGAAAGACCTACCATCAAATAAAGTCATATTCCAAGTTTCTGAGGTCAAGGCTTCAGTGTACAAATTGGGGAACAACCAGCCCATAGCCATTTTCCTGTGCCCAAGAAGCCTCGCAATTCTCAGATGCAGCACGCATCTCATAAAGTATTTGATTGTAATACCTCTCCATCTCCCAGCCTACAAGGAATTTAAGAGAGCATGTGGATATGACTATCAAAGAGTCTAGCTCATAGAATTTGTTGTACACCTAATTAAAGTGTGTTGAGTGTATGGTTTGTGAAGTCAGGGGATCGTTGCATTCTGTATAACCGTGTGATCCTTGAAACAAATAGAGATAATAATAAGTGCCTCCCATAGTTTTGGTGAAAACTCAATAAAATACATCCTTGGCAAGCTGCCTAGAACATAAACAGAACTCCATAAATGTTAATTGTATTTGAGGTTGTATCTTCTCCCTAGATGTCCATAAAAACTAATTAATGATACTGATTACAAATGCTTATAATCAAATTGCTTTATAAAAACAATAGAAATGAGGTGTTCTAACCCGTTCTCCCCAGGTGCATGAAGGGTTTGCCATCAACAATATTCTGTACGTTTTATCACACAGGATGAGGATAGTTTCAACTGGAGGTACTTCAAAGCCTCCTGGCCATAAACTCAATTTCCTTTTGGCCTGCTGTGGAGAGCACCATGTGACTTCTTTTAGGCAAAGTGATGAACAATCTGCACACCCCGTGCCCCCTGAAGAGTGAGTTCTGGATCTGCTGCATTTTCTCAAGGCACTACTGGCTTTGGCACTATAGTTAGAAAAGAACAGTGCAAAAACTTTGAAGCTATTCCAGGAATAGCTTCTTCTCTAGATTTTTATCAGAGCTAACACATAAGGTGAACAATATCAATCTCAGGTCACAGTGAAGATCTCTGGAGGTCAGAACCCTATCTACCTCATGTATCAGAGCTATCTGGTCTACCTCCCTAATACAGCTGCATGGCAAAGCAGTATATGCTGCTCAGATCTCTTGCTCAGTGACCAATGGCTCTTGTTGATGCCCTTCCAGATCCGTTTCTGAGTTCACAGTGCGGCTCCACTTCCTCTAGGCTGCTCTCAGCCTATGACTAAGCATATAGAGGTTACTAGTACAGGCCCACTTCTATGAAGGGCAGGGCTCCTGTTAAGTTACATTGGCTCAAGATGTCTTCTTCATACTAGTGAGACTTTCATAAAACCATGATGTAGTCTGAGGCTTTTTTCCCCAACCACCCTTCCTTATTTTATGAAAGTTCAACCTATATCTCAGTCTGAAGGTTCTCCCTATCTCTATTTCCCCCCCCTCCCCTTACAGGTATTTCACAAATCAGTCTCTTGCTTACCTAACTCCATGTTTCATATTCTTCTTAGAAGAACTGAATTAGCACACACTCGAAAGTTCAGTCACTACAATCAATAAGCATTTCCTTTTGTTCATAGGTGTTCATGTGTTGACTAAGAAAAACTTCCAACTTAGCCTTTGATCTGAAAAAGGCTAAGTTAGCATTGACTGGGATTACCCATGGATCACAGCCAGATGGTTGCTTAGGTTCTCATAGAATCACCCAGGATGATCTCAGCAAGGGAACTCCAGTTTGGAGACATATAACTCTCTGCCCTCAGGTTTGTACTTGCAATATTCTCCGAGGACGAAGGGGCTGTGTTCTCTGAATTTTCACGTTGTTGGTTTGTAACTAACATAAAATCCTATGAAGTGTTTTCTATCAGTTCATACAAATCAAAAGACTCACCTAGTCTGGTTGAAGACAAAGATTTACTCCTTACTGGGAATGATTCCAAGGCCTCCTTGCAAAAGGCATAGTGAAGGACCAGGTAAGGAGGTCCAACCATCAATCTCACAGTCTGTTCCCAGTGTTCTCTCAGATACACGGGCCATGTTCGGCTTGCACATCTACCTTGGCCTCTAATCAGCATGTCTGGACTCTTGGCTGCCCATCACAGAGGCCTGCCATCTCCTGGATGCAGCTCCTGGCTGGTGTGAGGCACAGCAAGCGGTAAACCCCACCCTCTTGGAGCTGCTTCTAGTTCTTGCTTGGGGAACTTGAAAAGCTTTGCTGAGGGCAATGAGTCTCTTTTCCATCTGTTCGCTGTCAGCTTGCATCAGTTTCGGCTCAGAATGCTAAGAGAAAACAGTCTACAGAAGCATTTGAACTCAACCACACTTTTCCAGGGAGCAAACTGACAATTAGGACAAGGATCAGCATCAAAAAAGAGCAAGCCAGCATGAAGCCTGTGTAATTAGTCATATGAACAGAGAGCTTCCCCTCCACTTCCTCAACAGCCCATGCTTGTCAGATTTCATAGGGAAACTTTGCTCGCTGACACGTTATTGAAAGGGAACTGGGAACAGGTAGGTACGTATTAATACCGTGAGAGTCCCTCGCTGACTCACAGAATGTTCCTCTAAGAGTTACACTTGGATTCCTTTTTGGCTGCTTGAGCCGGGAAGTGAGCATTTTAATCATGCTGCAGAAATGCACCAAGAAGAAGCCCTGCACTCTGACTCTCGGATTTTTATACTTTGTCTCATGCTAATGAGAAACTGAGCAAGATGAAGAATTCATCATGAAGGCTAGACATGGGTTGCTAATCCTGGGGACTGGGTTGTTTAGCTTCCATGCTTCATGATTCTTTTTGTCCCCTTAAAGAGTCCAAGTGCCAGCAAAGGTCACCAGGCCTGTCATCAGAAAGGATTAGGGAGGACACTGGCACAGCACCCCGATGAGACAGCTGAAGCAGGCTTTCGCAGACCACCAGCTCCAAAATCATGACATGGAGACTTATCATTAGTTGTGAGTGTTCGACTTTATCTTATGCTTGTCCCACTAGCTCTTAGGACTTGTTTTAACCTGCTTCTCTTCATCTACATTTTGCCTCGGGGCTTTTTACCTTTCTTTCATTCTGTACATCCTAATTTTCTGCTTCCTCTGTGTCTGGCTGACTGGCCCCGGGGGGGGGGGGGGTCTCCCTCTCTTTTTACCTTGTTCTCTTTTCTCTCTACTCCTTTTGAGCCTAGATTCTTCCTCCCACTTGTTCTCTCTGCCTGCCAGCCTTGCCTATCCGTCCTTCTAGTTAATGGCCATTCAGCTTTTTATTAGACCAATCAGATGCCTTTGGCAGGCAAGGTGAATGCCACATAAACAAGCGAAACACATCTTTGCCTAGTTAAAGTAATATTCCACAACAGGTACCTCTGGGTGCTGAAGAAGCAATTACCTGCCTCCCTGCCTACCCACCATTTTTGAGGATTCGTTAAGAATCGGGACTAGAGGAAGACAGACCTTGGACCAGTATGTATCTTGCCTAGATTCTCACAGCAGGATGGCCCCATCTTCCACTATATGTAAATGAATTTTCAAATTTGGCTTTTAGACAAGTCATATTTTTCTCTGCAGGTGATTTTCCTCCCAAGGACACTGTGACTACATGACCATTAGTATAATTCTAGTCTCTTATTTTCCAATTTGGGGTTTGAGCCAACCTTATATAAAATGTCTGTCTTTACTGAAACCACAAGCACACTTTCTTTTTCTCATTTAATTATTAAGCAAAGCAAAGATATATGCATCATCTTGTGGCCTGGAAAAAAAAGGCAGAGCACAGGCCCTGCCTCCTCTGACCTCCCTCCTCCTAGGAGCTGGTTAAAGCCTTCTAAGAATAGTAAATATCTAACTGTCCTGCGAGTTCTTAACCATTTTCTAGATCTGCAGGACGCTCTCTCAGACAATAAGCCCATGGCACCTCCCCGTTCCTCTAACGTGGACTGTCTTCTGGGACCATTTCCTCTCGTGCCCACCTCAGCTGTGGGCTCCCAAGAGACAAAGTCTCTATTGTGCAAATTGTGTCACCTGGGACAACTTCAGATCTTTACTTATATTTATGCTAGGAAGAGAGAATGGGGGTGGATAATGAAACCTCATTATGCTACAAAAGATGCTAATCGTGAATCAGGAAGCTTGTTCACGGTGCTGCCCATTGTTTAGGGGCACGTGGGTTGCCTGAAGCTGCCAGGGAGGTTGTGACCAAAGGTGTTAACAAACTGTCATCCATTTGTGTGGCAGCAGGGCCTCTCAACGGATCATTTGACTGAAGCTCTGAGGTGGCCACGTGGCTCTTTGCATTTCAACCCCGGTCCCCTTATTCTGGCCCAGAATTGTGACCCAAGCTTGGGATGGAACTTCTCAAAGAGAAGCTTCACAGCAGCCACCGAGCCTCACGCGTTAACAGTCTGGTATCAGCTTAGAGACTGTAATCAAATGTTCTCTGGAAAATCACTAATTATGTCCCTACTCTCCAAATCTAATGACTCCTTGAGCGTTTGTCACCGCTGTTCCTCCTCTATTGTCCCTCTCTCCTAGAAGGCTCAGTTCCTGCGGTTTCCAGCTTTTATCCCTTGGGGATTGCTTTTTGTGGGGTGACATGCTTGAAAATGCACTTGTATGTGGAGTATGTTAGCAGCAGAAGAACTCATGAGGAGTTCACACCCAGAATATGAAGGATAGAATGTACGTATGTGACAATCACTTCTATATTGTTTTTTAACTCTATATTGAATAGGTGTTATTTTTGTATAATTGCTGTTAAAAACATTCTTTAAAAAGAGAAGCATACAGGATATGGAAAGCTATAGAGATTTTTATGGTCATTACTGCCTGGCAGGGATTGAGGTATAATGAACTCTTCTTCCTTCTTAGATTTATTTTATGTATGTGTGCTCTATCTGCAGATTTCACTTTATGCCAGAAGAGGGCAACAGATCACACTTTAGGTGGTTGTGAGCCACCATGTGGTTGCTGCGAATGGAACTCAGGACCTCTGAAAGAGCAGCCAGTGCTCTTAACTGGGGAGTCATTTCTCCAGTCTCATGAACTCCCATGATCTGCTGATCATTAGTTTACCTCTTTGCTACCCTGAATCTACCTGCACATATGTTAAAAAGCAAGCAAAACTGTTGCTTAATACGACTAGAGGGACTTCTCCTGGTATCCCAACATCATTATACCCATCGCAAATAGAACCTTATAGACAAGATTTTTGTCCAAGTATGTAAGGTATGTAAGGTCAGAATAGATGCTAAGAATAGTGTAAAACTCATTGCTAGCAGGAAAAGGAATTCTGAGGATACAGCAATATGACTTTTGTAACTGCAAGGCAGTGGTAATGTACACCTTTAATCCTAGCACTCAGGAGGCAGAGGCAGGTGGATCTCTGAGTTCGAGGTTAGCCTGGTCTACAGAGTGAGTTCCAGGATGACCAGGGCTACATAGAAAAACTCTGTCTCGAAAACAATCAGACAAAACAAACATAAATATACAAAAAACAAAACCAACTTGTAACGGTTATGGAGTTAAAGGCTGCTGCATACGCTTTTACAGGAGGAATGAAGATTTCAGAAACCGTGGAAGGTGTCAGTGGTTTCTAATGGAGCTGAAAAGCTAAGAGAACTGAAATTCCTTTTTTTTGTTTTTTTGTTTTTTGTTTTTTCGAGACAGAGTTTCTCTGTAGCTTTGGCGCCTGTTCTGGAGCTAGCTCTTGTAGACCAGGCTGGCCTCAAACTCACAGAGATCCGCCTGCCTCTGCCTCCCGAGTGCCGAGATTAAAGGCCTGCCACCACCACCTGGCATGAGAACTGAAATTCTAGGATCAGTCTTTTGTATGTATGTGTGTTTGTGTGTGTGTGTATGTGTGGTATATTGTATGTGCATGTGTGTGTATCTGTGTGTGCATGTGTGTGTGCCTGAGTGTGTGTGCATCTGGTGTGCTTAACTGTGTGCATGTTGTGTGTGTGTGTGCCTGTGTGTGTGTGTGTGCCTGTTTGTGAAATCCAGAGCTCAACATAGGGAGTCTTCCTTAATTATTCTATTGTTCTTCTTATTCCTTTGAATAACTGAACAAAGAGCTCATGAATTCAGTCCTCCTGGCTTGCTCACAAGGCTGGGGTCTACTGTCTCTGCACCCTCAGTGCTGAGACTACAGGCATACCACACCTCACCTTCCTGGAGATCCAACTCAGGTTTTTGTTCTTGCAAAGCAAGCACTTCACTGATGGAGTCTTCTCTCCAGCCTCCAAGACCAGTAATTCAAATCTCAATTCAAGGTACAATCAGCCACCAGACAACTCACCTATCTCAACAGCAGCCTTAAGGTTCTTAATCACTTATAGCCAAGGACAGGCATGACTATGTGGCTGCCAACATGACAAAACCAGATGTCTTGAACTCACAGGAAAGCAGGTCTTATTGCTACAAGTATTTATTAAAAATTTCTAATGAGACTTAAATATAATTGCTCTGGGGTGATAAAAGTTGAATGTACAACCTCAGCACATCTCTTCCATTGGCGCTAATACCATCCTCCCGTTTAAACTTTTTTCAAGACTATCCCATTTTACTGCCTCCAAATTTATAGCTAGTCAGATCTCAGAACACTTCAGGAGAGTTGTGGCCGCTATTCTGTGGAAATGCGGTTTACCTACTTCCCAATTTTTAAATAATCAGTCATTTTGATTTATTCATTATAACCCTTTTAGCTACCTGACAGTATTTCATTGTGACATTTTTATACCTTACGCTCTTGTGCTTTGCTCATATCCATCCTCCTGCTCTGTTCTCAAGTGCCCTTTCCCCACTTCTGGCGGTCCTTCAAGTCCCCCAGTGTCCCTTCTCTGCTGCATATATGTGTGTGTGTATATGTATGTGCATATATGTATACTTTTAAAACTACATTTTCCATGACAGAAAGCGTATGTTTTCTTTCTGAGATCTGCTTATTTTGCTTAACATGATGGCTTCATGTTATATCCATTTCCCTGAAAATAACACCATTTCATCCTTCTTTATGGTTAAATCAAATTATGTAATATATGTGCTTATAAATATGCATATTTCACACATTTTATTCATTGGTTGTCTATATTGGCCAGAACATGGGGAGCATTTATGGGAATGTGTACTCTCATTGCCTAATACAGCATAAGCCAATTTATTGATAGAACTGCACCCATTCTATTTTCTGAATTTAATGTGACCATTTTTCCTGACTGAAATAATTCTGACATGTTGTTTCTTTGGAAGAAACACTCCGGTGGGCTCTATTCAAAGAGACCATGATGCCAGAACTTCTTCGCTTGATGTGGAAGAAGGGCTCCAGAAACCCAGGGACATGTAAATCACAGTAAATGTATTACAAGCAACCTATGACTGTGACCCCTGAGAGATGTTCGGTCTGTTGTGGAACGTGCAGAAGCACTGGGGAGAAAAAGCATCTGTGCTGACTGTCCCTTGTAAGTCAGGCAGCATTCCGCTGAAGTAAGGATGCTGGTTTCTGTGGGATGATGAGACTTTAAAGAAGTAGCCCGGGCTGGAGAGATGGTTCCGCGGTTAAGGGCATTGCCTGCTCTTCCAAAGGTCCTGAGTTCAATTCCCAGCAACCACATGGTGGCTCATAACCATCTGTAATGAGATCTGGTGCCTTCTTCTAGCCTGCAGGCATACACGCAGACACAATATTGTAAACATAATAGATAGATAAATAGATAAATAGATAAATAGATAAATAAATAAGAAGTGGCCCAATGGTAGCTTGCTATGCAGTTGCCATAGTGAATGCTAGGGCTGAGTGGCAGTCAGGGTGCTTGGACACATCAGGAGAGGTAGTGGTGGTCAACTACTAGGTGCTTCTAGGAAAGAAGATGACAACCTGCCAAAATATTACTTGATGTGGATTAGCAGAAAAATAGTGGGTTTGTTGAGCATAATCCATATTTGTGTGGTCACAATCACGTCACAATAGAAAATACTCTTATACATTCCAAAGCCTAAACACCTCTAAGGACCAAGACTCTTTGACTTGGAAGGAAAGCAAGTCCCATTATCGCAGAAGAGAGTATATCTCTCTATATGTCTCCAGAGGAAACTGTGCCTACATAACTGAGGGACAGTAAGCCAAGGAGAGGGAACATAGCAACAAAAGACAGGGGAGTTGATTAGATATGGTTTTATAGTTACTTCAATTTCTTGTAACTCCAAATTTCTCTGCTGTAACAAGAGGAGTGGGCTGCTTGTCGTCCAGGCTGCCTGGCTGTCTTACACCTGAAATAATCACACAAAAACTGTATTCATTTAAACACTGCCTGGCCCATTAGCTCTAACTTTTATTGGCTAATTTTTACATCTTAATTTAATCCATTTCTATTAATCTGTGTATCGCCATGTGACTGTGGTTTACCAGCAAGATTCTAACCAGCGTCCGTCTCAGGCAGGAGATCCATGGTGTCTTCCACTCTGCCCTTCTTCCCAGCATTCATTTCTGTCTACTCTGCCTACCTAAGTTCTGTCCTATCCACTAGGCCAAGGCAGTTTCTTTATTCATTATCCAATGAAAGCAACACACAAACAGAAGGACCTCCTACACTACTCTGCAATCTCTGGGTAAAGGATAAACTTTTGTAAAAGTCTCGGTGGTAAGTAGAGTTGGATTCCCAGTCAGTCCTACAACAAACCTTGGGGGCTGCTGTCCTGGCCATGTGGTCATGTGGTGTCCTCTTCAGCAGTGGTATACTTGAGAGAATACCAGGGAAGCAGAACATCCTCTCCGACTGCCTGACATGTAAGAGGGTGGTAGGGAGGGCCAGGCTGGAGATTCTAGACATTCTCTCTTCTGGCAGAACAAGAAACCAAAGATAATGCCAGAAACCCAGAGGACTTGAAGAGGTTAAGGCCAGCATTAAAGATTTGAAACATACATGAATAGTAATCCCTATATACCCTCATTTCAACCTATGCTTTTCCATCTCATCAAAAGTCATATAGAAAATTACTCCATCCACAATATCGGAGCAGGTAGCTAGACAAGGATATCATGCCAGGAAGTAGATTCAACAGGGACCAGGAGGCTGGTGAGCTCAAAGACTGATGAGTCATCATAAGGAAAATGTTGGAACACACACAGAGTTGAGCCCGGTCCACCACGTCTGAAGGTCGGACAGTTTGAGCTTATTATTTTGTTCTACAAATGAGAGATTCTGGCCTGGGGTGTGGTTAATTAGAATTTTGAGTGTTGAAGTCATTGCTCCCCCTGGACCAAAGTTCTGAGAGTTCAAGTGTATTCCTTGTGTCGTGCTAATGAAGTCGGTTGCCTGCCCCTCCCCTTTTGGAGTGAAGTAATTAAGCCTGAGGAAAGAAGCGAAAGGGACTCAGTGTTCATTGAGGGTCTCTCCTATAACTTCCATATATGTTTCAGTCTCTTCTTTCTCTTTTATCTCTGTTCCTTTGGCCTAATAATTCTAATCCTCATGTTCTTACCCTAGAATGTGCAAGTTTTCTTAAAGCTGGGTTTTGAGGGGGCTGGAGAGATGGCTCAGAGGTTAAGAGCACTGACTGCTCTTCCAGAGGTCCTGAGTTCAATTCCCAGCAACCCACATGGTGGTTAACAACCATCTGTAATGAGATCTGGCGCCCTCTTCTGGCCTGCAGGCATACATGGAGGCTGAACACTGTACATAATAAATAAATCTTTAAAAAAAAAAACAAAAAAAACAAAAAACTGGGTTTTGACAGGAAAGGTCAGCCTCCAAATCTTTCTTACATCATATATAGCATAATACAGCACACATACTCTACACACATACAACACACACTGCACACGATACACACACAATATACACACCACACATCATTCACATACAACACACATACACCATACACAATAAACACATACCACACACATACACACATAAGACACACATACACCACATACACATAAGACACACAATTCACACACAATACAATGCACACAACACAAATGACACACATACCACACACACATACAACACACACATAACACACAATTATGTCAAGAAATCTGAGTCAGGAAAGCAGAAAAAAAAACAGGGAAATGATTTCTTGCTAAAATACTCATGTTGATGATGTTAAAGTTTCTTTAAGAGTTTTTGAATCTTCCAAATACCTTTTGTGAGAATTTTTCATTTTTAAAGGGGAATTTTACATTCATGACTTTATTCGGACCTCACAAAAGTACTGTGAACTGCACCATGAGAGAATTGTAAGAGCATCTCAAGGAAGCTGGATAAACGGTTTTCTTTTTCTCTTACAGGTGTTAAGGACCCGGCTGGGAGTGCACTTGGTGGAGTCGGTGTGGTGAGTTTCAGATCCCTAGTCCCACAGTTTCTGCGCCACTTGGCTTATTATTTTGGAAATGCAAATGGATTCCAAATTCACCTGGCTTTTGTTTCAGAACAATGCTCCTTGGAGGCTCTAAGATGTTCTTTGCCCTGGTGTAAAACCCCTATTTAAAAATAGAACTGGTAACTGGCTGCATGCAAGGCTATATCTAAATGTGGGTGACCCCCCTTTTAGGAGGACCAGTCTCCTAGACCAGCCATATGATTTATTCCAACAGGTCTAGCCGGAATTCATTTTTGGGTTTTTTTTTCACTCTAGCCTCTTAAGTCAAGAGGCTAATCACTCTGCATTACAGTACGCATTAAGTCAAGAAAGGAAGCTCTCTGGACTCACAGAGCACACCTCAACATGTGTGTGTGTGTGTGTGTGTGTGTGTGTGTGTGTTTGGCAGGACGTTGCTTTTTCTGTATCACTATAACTTGGTTAAATAAGAGTTTTATAATTTAAGAACATTCAAGGTAGTTTTCAAAATAAGAACAACAAAAGATCACGGCTAAATGTCAATAACCTGATTTGTTTTCTCTAAGAAAGTCTGCTAATTTAAATGAAAATAAAAATGAGCACCAGGATCTAATCTGAAACAATGTGAACTTCAATTGATAAGAAATTAGTAATTCCGTATGTGTAACCTATAAGTGAGTGGCTTGTGACCAGCAGGGGCCTTCCATCTGGGCTAAGAAAAATAGTACCATAGGCCATTAATCCCAGCACTCAGGAGGCAGAGACGGGTGGATCTCGGCGAACTAGAGGCCAATCTGGTCTGTAAAGTGAGTTCCAGGACCACCAGGGTTGTAAAACAGAGAATCCCTGTTTTAAAAAACAAGCAAACAGAATAAATAGAATAATCATAAAAACAGATCTTTAAAAAAAAAAAAAACCACTGTAATCCCAGCCTTGGCTCATATGACCAAGGGTACAGGTGGAATTAGTGAGACAGCTTTGAGTCACTGGCTTGTAGAAAAAAGAATAAGGCACAGCAGGCTTTCTGCTCATGTTTGTTAAACATCGTGAACATGGATAGCACCTCCTCAGTGCCGCAGCTCAGTACTACTCACGGGGGACAAGATTATTCTGTTTCCTCAGGTGGCTGATTTCTGCTCTCTCCAGCTTCCAAGTTGCCAGTTTCTGGTTGGAAGATGAACCAGAGTTAAGTCCCATTCTACAAGTCCGAATTCCATGACTAGCAAAGCTCTTCATTCCTCTTGACTGTAATATCAAAGTTTCATGTACTTGAAAATTTGATTTTTCAGTTTAGTGATGTTGGAAAAAGAAACAAAACACAGAGAATAGAGATCAATAGGCGTCAAGGCGTATGCTAGGGAGCGGGGGCAGAATCAACGAATCAATGCAAGAGTTTAATGGAGTTTTATAGAAAGAATTGGGGATGGATGGAGAATATAAAGCTCTATCTTTTTTCTTTAAAGCATTTGTACATTAATAGATCTTGTAGGTTATAAATGTCTGGAGTGACTCGTGAAAGATGGAGGAAGGGCTGCTTTAAGAAAATCAACATGCCTAATGACTGCCTTCATGTCCAATGAGGAGCATTTGTTCCCTGGAGAATCAATATCAAGTAAGAAATATTCCTGTCTTCAGAATTAGATAATTCATAGTTCTAAAATATGCTACTAATCTTTTGATGAACAGAAAGTCACCAAAGTCCCATCAATACCAAGTCAACTGTCTGGCAGATACAAAGTTCTCAATGGACTTGTTATTGATTCTCTGTCAAAGCATCTAGATCAATGGTTCCTAAAAATACATGTTGTGAAGTTCTGGGCTCGATTCCCTGCACACATTCCTGGAGGCCAAGGTCAGAGGTCACTGTCAGATGCTCTCCCCTATTGCTTTCTGCCCTGGTTGCTGAGATAGGGTCTCTCATTGTAGCTACGGCGTACTCTTTGGGATGGGCCAGTGGGTTAGCCAATGCGTCCCTACTCCTGGGACTACAGATGTGAGCCACCGTGCCTGACTTTTACATGAGAGCTGCAAACACTCCCCACTTAGACATCTATCTAGTCCTGGGTTTTGCGTTCTTAAATTTGTAGACCTGGCTGCCCTGAAACTCTCTATGTAGACCAGGCTGTCCTTAAATACAGATTTGCCTGCCCCTGCCTCCCAAGTGCTGGGATTAAAGGTTTATGCCACCATGCCTGGAATTTATAATTTTTAAAAATCTAAATTTGAAAACTCTACAAAATTTAAATTACAGTGGCTACAATCAAGATTTTTATCAGAAATAGCTATATTTATTTTATTTTCTGAGGTTGTTTTTGTGCTATAAGGGGGAGTGGGATTTGTGACAGAAACCACATGGCTCCCAAAATCTAAATGTTAGCTATTTGGCATTTACAGAAAAATCTAGCAAGCCCTTACAATAAAAAATTGTTTATGTGCAGTAAGAATTACATTTTATATAATTTTCAAGTCACAAAATGTTCTTTTCATTTTAAACCATCTTTAACTCCCTAAGTATCCAAAGCCTGACAATTTAGGAAACAGCTTATATTCTACCACACATCACTAGGAGAACAGTGCGGGTCTCCTGAGAAGAGAAACAAAAGAATGAATACTTAACGTTCAATTTCACAAACTCAAGTATAGCTTCTAAGTATGATCTTTCAGAGTCTTGGCTTCCCTAAAATGTAGAATTTAACCTACTCTTATTCAGACATTCCTGCTTTGTAACCCAGGCTGGTCTCCCGTTCGGAATCCGACTGCCTTGGTTTTCCCAGCACTGCTTATAAACATGCACCTCCAAGCCAGGCTTAAGATCCTTCTTGAGCACAGATATTTAATATTCCTTGTTTCTTCATTTGTCTTGTTTTTTGAGACAGGGTTTCTCTGTGTAGCCCTGGCTGTCATGGAACTCATTCTTGTAGACCAGGCTGGCCTCAGACTCACAGAGATCTACCTGCCTCTGCTTCTGGCTGCTGTTTCATATTCTTGCTACTTCTCCATCTTATTTGTAATCAATGGATACAAAAAAGAAAAAAAGAAAAAGAAAAAAAAGTAAGATGTGGTCTTGAGACCTATTGAAGGCATATGTGACCCTGGAGGAAAGTTTGCCTGGAAATAGCACTGACACCATCAAGCCAATAAGGAGAGGTTCTCCTTTCACCCTTGGGTTACAGTGCACCCGCAGATGTCCCTAGACTACTCATGTAGATGATATCTGTAGGAGGAAGGTAAATAGAGTTCATGGCTATTCCAGTCACCCAGACTCTCCTAATCGTTTCTCTTTAGTGATCGAAGCTACACATAGTCACCGCTATCAGTCTTTCAGGTAATAGAGTAGTGTGGGGGGTGGGGTGGGAGGAGTTAACCTTTCTTTTGCTCAAGTTGCACAAAGGCCATTGTGCAGTTTCAGTGACCTCCATCTCCAAATCAAGCAACAGGCATGCCATGTCTCAAAGCCAACCTCTTGGAGTAAGGTGGGAATAATAGCTTCCTGGGGTCCTTGGTCTAACAGCTCTGGATGACTCCAAGAAATACATAAAAGATCTGAAACATCTTTGAAAACCTTGAACTGCATATGGGAATCTATTGTCTTAAAGAATGTGGCTTTTTTTTAGAATGCTTAAAATATATAATAAAAATTTTCTAGCAAACTCTTTTTTCTGAATAATCTGGTTGTTTAAAACCAAAGCCCTGTAAAGTAGATTATATTTACAATAAAGTCTAATTGATTAAATTTATTTCAAAGGGAAATTATATGTGTTCACACACACACACACACCACCTCTACCTGGGCTTTAGCATACATTAGATCCTAGCACATGATACATAGATGGCGTGACAAGTGAAAATGCAGGAAGCATGCAATCAATCCCATCGTGGGAGGGAGTTTATGGGCAGCCCAAAGGCCAGTGGTGGTGGTGAGGAGGTCACACTGACTAATATAAGCCTCCTGCTTTCCGTTGGAGTCTCTGCCACCGGGACTTCCACGGAAGAAGCAGCAGGAATCCTGTCTCTGCTCATTACCACATCAAAGCCTCTCCAGAGTCCTGGAGAACTGGGCTCACAGCGCCTGAGAGTTTTAGCTGAGGCAGACTGAGTTCAAGCCAAGGCACCACCACTGGAGCTGAGCGGAATACAGGAGTTTGTATGGGAACCTTCCTTCTGTCATCAGTTAAATGGGGGAAATCAAATTAGGTAACACTGGCAAGGCGCTTGTGTTGCTTCGTGGTACAATTAAACACTTGAGACCTGTTGTTATAGATGACTGTTTCATGCGACAAGGGAAAGTCAGCTCAAAACTCCAGCTAGAATAAGGCTTTGGGGTAAATTGGTGAGCGAGAGCCACTACAGACAGAAGCTCGGCTCGGGAGGAAGGAATCCCAGGCTGCCTGTGGAATTGGGCTGTGCGCCCAGCACATCCCACTTAAGAACGATTCGCAAACATTCACTACTTAGAAGGCCACTTTACTAATTAGCCCTGCTTTGCTAATTACACTTTACTGATTAGAAACAATGCTGATAATTCCAGGCTTGCAGTGAGTACTCAGGAGGGTTTCTAAGCGACAGTTGGCCATAATGGTGACTGATCTCTAAGCTGGGTTGTTGCTTTTAGGACCTTCAATGATGTGTCATGCAAGCAATGCGAGGGAACTGGAAATTGGAGTGTTGGGTGACACAGGGACCCTCTCTGGGCCAGTACCTGAATCCTTTCCCCATAGCTACCCTTTGGGATCAGAGGAAAACTGGCTGGTTAAGTGCAGGAAGATCTTTTAAAACCTGAAACCTGCAGCTTGTACACCATTTTGCTAATAGCAATCAGTAAATGCCTTGGATGTATTTTCTGTTCAGCGTTCCAGGGTTTGGACGAATTTAATGTGCCCATGGTCTGTTCATAACCATGTGACATGGGTGCAAGTCCTCCATCTACTTTAAGGTTATGAGCAATGAGGCTCTGAGAGATGATCTGCCCAAGGTCCAGCGAGGCTGCTGTAACTACCCAGTCAGCAGTGAGGAAAAAAAAAAAAGCAACCCCCAAGTCAAGTGCTCAACTTTTTTTTGAAACTTTCAACCTCTAGCCCTGTCCTCCTTTTTAAATGTGTGTGTGAGAGAGAGAGAAAGAGAAAGAGAGAGAGAGAGAGAGAGAGAGAGAGAGAGAGAGAGAGAGAGAGAGAGAGAAGAGAGAGAGATGCAGGCTGAGGAGGACTGTCGGGGGGGGGGGGTGATCTTTTTAAAGGCACCAGATTTTAATGTAACAGTAGCAACGCCGCCTGGTGTATGTACCAGGCCTTCCATAGAACACTTTCTGGTCTGTCGTATTTCATCTTTACAAGCTGGAGTGAAACATCTCTCGAGATCCATTTTTCAGATGAGGAAACCGAGATTCAGAGTAGTTCGTGAGTGGCCTCCGCTGTACAGAACTATAAAGTCAGACGAAAGCTAGGAAATCAAATTCTAATAAAACGTTGGCCTCTAAGAAGCTGGATAGAGGTAGCCTACCCCGCCAGACCGATTTGGGGCCCTTTCTCACAATACCCCAGAAGCACTGCAGCTGCGGTCAGGACCCAACCCCCACCCGGCCCTGTGCTAATGGGGGTAAAGCTGGCCGGCGCCATCCTGCAAGGCCAGTCTGATAATAGCCCTGATTAAATGGCGGAGCAGCCATGGGAAGGCCCCGCTGCCGCCAGCGCCCTGTCCCCGCGCCGGCCTAGCAGGGACCAGTGGTGGCGGAGGCTCCGCCTCGGCGTCTGCCTCCTAGCCCAGGGCTACCGCAGCTGCAGTCTAAGGCGCACTCCCCGGCCTCTGAGCCTGGAGGAGCACAGGCCCCAAGACAGGGTCGTAGGGACCCCTAAACGCCGGGCTGAATGCGTCACGGGGAGCCAAGCCACCTAGAGCTCCGTCGTTGTCACCAGCTCCTAAGCTCCAGGCTGGATTGGCCTCTTTGAAGTCTTGGTTTGGTACTAGGAGCAGATGCTGGGGAAGGAGAGGAGGGGACCAAGGCATCCCAGAACCCAGAACTAAGAGATGGCTTGGGTGTCGGTACACTGTCTAGAAAAAAATGTGTGCGGGCAACCAAACAGGGCACCAACTAGCCAGTCAGACACAGCCCAGACGGTGCCCAGTATGGGCAAGCCTTGCCGTCGCTGGGTCACTCAACCCGCATTGCCTTCCCATAGGATTGGGGCTACAAGAACACTTGCCCCTCCTTTCAAAACCAGGGAAAAGAAGGCCTAGAGAAATACAGTGACCCAGGGTCACAGGACAGCAGCGGACCAGCTGAGGACAACCTTGGCAGCGTGCCTCCTAAATTTAGGGGTAAGGGAGCCTCTGGGAAGCTGAAGAAAGGTTGCCAGGTCAGGGCAGGGCACTTGATTGGGAGGGCCCCCTTCATGCAGACAAATGACACCACAGACAAACTAGCCTCCGCTGCTTAGGCAGTACCTGAAGTAGTTCCTAGGTAGTAACTTTCAGAAAAGAATCACAAAAGTTACAGCGGCCGTAGTCCATGAGTTAGCCACTTGTGCTTCTGGGTTCTGAGATTAGTTAGTGCCCCAGGAATATTTGTTCCATAAACCTGGGCAGTCTGAGTAGGCTGATATAGGCTAGAGGTTGTCACTGAGGAGCCAACAGACTGGTCGCATGGACCAGGGGCGCATACTACACCTTGAAACTCCTCCTGTGCCTTGGGCAAATGACACTCAGCCATTGCAAAGCCTGGCAATACTAAGAGTGCAATGAGTAGATGCTTTTCGGGATTTATGGAAAACTGAAAGTTAACATTCCTGAAGTGCGAGTTAATGGGGGACAATCCAGCCACGGAGGCTGTGGGTCTCCAGATATCTAATAAATTGTTCACAGTCAGTCTTGACTTCTGCAGGAAGCAGCCCTCCTGGCAAAATTTCTGAGAGTCAGCACACAGAAGCCAGAGAGCCGGCTGTTTCTCAAAAGGAATTATGGCCCTTGAACACAACTTTTTGATAAGATATAAGTATATCATTTCTAAATCAAGAAAGGCATATTGGCCAGAAGGAATGCATGGCTTCACTTAATAGCTGATGTGGGCAGTCTCCATATTTACAGATGTGGAAACAAAGCCCAGTGCCAGACACCATTCGCTTCTTCTGCAAGGGCTTGAAAGTTGTTATTTTGTCTCACTGTGTTTTCAAAGTTAAGCAGTTCACACCCATATATCCCTGGAGTTCTCTTAGCAAAACTTTGATGCAAATGCCATACCTATTTTCTGCATGGATCCTTTAAAAAAAAAAAAGATAAATAAATAAATAAATCTTCAAGTTTATGGGGAGTGTCTGGTCCAGAATGAATGTGTGGTCACTAATAGACTGAATTCTCTAAGTCTCCTCTTAATTTACTTAAATCTTTCCTTCAATTTCTATATGCTGTGTCTGTGTGTTTCTTATCTGTGTCCTGTATTGACTTGCACTGAAGCGAGACCTTTAAGATTCTGATCGCTAAGTTTGGCACAGTAACCGGAACAAAGTAAGCACTAGGTAATATTGGCGAATGAACAGATACAGTGTCCTTTTTTGTTTACTAGATGCATAGGCATTTGCTCCCTCGCTTTTGCTTCAGGCTGTCTGAAGCCAGTTGACATTAGGCAATTGGTACCCAAGCCCTTAATGGATGCGTTTTGTCAGCTGCTGTAGCAGGGTGTGTGTGGGAGGGGCTGTCAAACAGTGACTTTCCCTGTGTCTTGCTAAGGTTAGTGGAAGAGAACTTGGAGGCTAGTTCCTGCCACCGTAACATCCCTAACTTCCTGATAAAGATGTGGATCTATTGTATTTAAGCAGGTTCGAGTTCCTGCAGAATGCAAAGTGGAAAACAGTGGGAGCCGGAGCCACTCCTGTAGTCACCAGAAGGGCCAGTGCACAGTTGTGGCGGTAAAAGGAACTATCGGAACCGTCCAGAATTGCTTTGAGTTTAACCTGGTTACATCTTCCAAACTGGCCCCAGTCGACCGGGAAAGGGCACAGGAAGGCAGCGGTGGCTGCTGTTCTAGATGTACTTAAAACTTTAGTTTAAGCCGCCTAAAAAACCTCAGCTTTGGAAAGACCCTTTGGCCAGTTGTCCAGACAAGCATGTATACAGGCCCTAGCCCACGTCCTTCCCTATCGCTAGAGAATTTGTCCATCGGATCTTCACCGAAGGCCCATGAAGACGCAGCTGGTGCCTGTTCCCACCAGCCGCTGAGAGGGCGGCTCTAAGACTGAATGCTGAACGCAGGTACGACTCTTCCAAACTGTACATTTCTATTGACTCCTGGTTCCACTTGTTATTGTCAGCTTCATTTTGATGAAATTCTTAACCTTCCTGACAAGCCTGGGACCAGGTGAGACCCCCAAATTTAGAAGTGCCTCAAACCTCAGCAAACAAGCAAATAGTTTAATGTGATTTTAAAAACACGAAACGTTTGAAATTTTAATTTTAAATAGCACCTGCCAGTATTTGGATGGTTTGGAGGCCGAAGGGGCTGCACTTCGTAGAAAAGGAGAGGAAGAGTGAATGAAGATGCAGGAGTGCAGGAGCCTGTGAGGTCTCAGGTCCGAAGGCGCTGCGGGACAGGGTAAGCAGAGGACCAGCCCCCACGAGGACATGCGTGGCCATGTAGGCTGCTTGCCGTCCTCAGCTGCTGGCCTCCTCAAATCCGCAGCTGAAGAAATAAATGTCCTCGCCGCAGTTCAGCCTCTGGTCCCTTATCTCTAGATCACGTGGGCCGTGGACGCCACATCAATCTCCTCCCAGTCTACGCTGAGGAGGAACGTGACTTCCCAGGTGAATAGCGGGCTCACTCAGCCTCCCAGCACAGGGTGACTCTGCTTGGCCTTACAAAGGGAACTGGACGAAGTCGTCAACCAGGGTCCCCCGAAGGTCTGAAGGTTTAGGGCCACATCCTGCGGTTTGAACTGGGACCTACGCTCTTGCTTCTTGCGAACCACGCGAGTTCGAGAATACCTAACGCTGACCGTGTGCTTGAGCACCAACCCAGCTCCCCCCCCCCCCCCCCCCCCCAGCACAGGCTGGGACCTCTTATAGCCAGCTGCTGAGCGCTGCCTACCCAGTGCTAGCAGCGCAAAGCTCCGCACCACAGGGAACGAGCCTCAAAGGCCTTTTAGGACTGTGGTCGCCTAGCTCCCCGCACTGTTCGAGGCGGCTTTCCTCCTCTGTAAACCAAATTTATTGATCTAAAGGCGGGGTGGCCTTTGACTGTCGTTTTTATAGATTCTACCCGGCAGAACTGGAAGGAAGATCAGGACAAGACTTCGGGGCCATTTTCGGAAGTAGTTGCCTGTTTGCTGAGAAACGGATGTCCCTCTTGCCCTTGGCTTCTGCCTCCCTACCCCAGTTGCTTAGTACCTCTGCTTGGTACCTGGTCCAACGCCCAGGCTCAGCTCTTGTCCTCAGCCCCTGCGAACTGTCAGCTAGACCTGTGTGGCATCTGCCCCAGCAGCTTCCGATTCGTTAAGTCGGGGACCTTGGCAGAATGCGGGTGGCCGATCAGTCCCTGGACAGTTTTGCTTCTGAGTTATGGGGAGTTCCAAAACAGAATTTTCTAAAATGCATATCTTACATTAGGGGGCATTGGCCCCTCCTTCTAGATAATATCAAAATCTTAGATGTCTGTATCAGTTCTGAAGCTTAAATGTCTGTGGTAATCCCAGCACCTTTATGTGGTCCCAATCTTCTGCGTAAATTACAGAACTATCTGATGTCTCTGCGATTAAGAGTATGCAGCTCAAAATCAAATAATTAAAATGCATTGTTTTGCTTATGCGGAGTAATAATCAATGTTACTTATCGTTGGGTGTTTTACACTCACTGCGGATTTTATTAACTCATAGAACGATAGGAGTATTAGTCCCAGTGTAAGGTAAACGATGAAACGGAGGCTTCGAACAG